>NC_073262.2:55800000-58200000 GCF_029289425.2 Pan paniscus
CGCAGTAAGCATTAAGAAGCCCTCTGCTAACGTGTACTAAGAGACTTTAAGCCTATGCGTGATTGCTGTCTAATTAGAATTAGTGTTTCTTTGCTGGCATTATTGAACTTAGAATATCTTTAATTGTTTAAGTACATTTACATAGATAATTTACATAATCTGTTCTTGTTGACAATGGGTTTATGTAGAGTATAGTCATTTGAGGATAACAAGCGTGATGATAACATAGAGACTGGTGGAGAAAAAAGAAAAAAATTAAAAGCGTCCGGTGATTATGAAGTTCGAATGAATGCAACTCAGATTTTGGGCCTTTGGTCATGCTAGTTCATTTATTCCAGTGCATCAAAAGACCTATAAATGCTTTATATTTATGGATTAAATAAAACTGATTGTTATTTTCCTGATATTCCACCAATAAATCTTTAATAATTTTGTTCTTTTGAGGGAAAAATAGCCAAGTAAGGCATGGACAGTAACTTGGAACTCAACTAAATGTTAGGGATCTATTTTTTAATGATGAAGAATTGTATTTATACTATTTTTGTAATCAAATGCTAGGCTAAGCTCACAGTATTGATTTTGTATGTGTGTATATATATATATATATATGATCTTAAGGAAAATCCACAGATGTTAAAATAATTTTCTTGTATTTAATAATAACGAATAAACAATGCTCTACTTCTAAAAAAATGTTTTCACCTACCTCCACAAATCTCCAAAACAACCCTAAAAATAGGCTTAAAGAAAAAATAATGTGCCTAAGGTCACAGTGATAGAGTGTGGCCCAGCCTGATTTCAACATATTTTCTGACTCTAAGCCCACATCTTTCCACTATGCCACACTGCCTCTAGATTTTGGATACTGTTTCATTGAAAACTGTATTTACCTTGCAAAAGTACGGCCAATCTTGTAAAGAAACCAGGATTTATTTGTCAGGCCCTCTAGAGACTTGTTTTCTGGAATTTAGCATTTAGAACCTCTTGAAGTTTGAAAATGACTTATTTAGAAATACTAAAGAAGGAGGAATGGAAATTCACTTTTTCCATTTAGAATTCTCATGGCTAATCTCATCTTCATTCAGAGTGGCACATCTCTGAATATTTTATCAGAGTTCTTTTGCAGCTGAGTTAAAGCTGTGCCTATGCCACTGCCCTGAGCCAGTCCGTAGGATATGCCCCATAATTTTTTGTTGGCTGGCTGGCTGACCTAAGGCTTTCAGGGCAGATGTGAGGAGTGCTAAGGCGGCTGAGAGAAGGTACAGAATGTCCTAGAGGCCAAGAAATGAACCAGAAATTAAAAGGATATGCAATCTAATCTTTGAAGAAAATACAAGCTACAAAAAAATCTTTGAATTATCTGTGTTAGTGTTTGATTGCGTTGGCATGGACAATGGAGTATTGAGTGCATTTTTTTTGTCTTTGCTGGTAATGCAATACATTATAAATCAATAATCCTATGAGTTTATTTTGCACTCTAAAATCATCATTAGGCTTCCTAGAGTTCCTGAACCTTAGTAATTGATTTCACCCTTCAGCATACTGAGCTGAGAAATTCGAGGCATTTGGGCATCAGATTTTTTTTAAATCAAATGTTTTACAAGTCATGTGGCCTCTCATATCCATGTACCTCTGATGAGTGCAAATCCCTATATAAAATGGAAGTCACAGAAGAAGATGACTACAGTTTTTCTGTTGTAATTCATTTCATCAACATTCTTCCCCTCCCCACTTCTTCCTCCCACCACATGCAAACATTCATGGACATCTTGATACCATTACCTGTTACTCTTCCGAGGAACCTGGGGACCATAATCTTAGTGATATCCAAACACCAGTTTTATCAGTCTTTTTGATTCATCTTTTTACCTGCAATTTTATCATCTTCTAGTTATGTTTGACTCCTGGATTCAAAAGACAGCCCTGAGGTATCTTTTGTGGACTATTTTTGCATCATTATTTTATTCTGAGCTTGCTGTGCTTAACTTTGCCACTTCTTGATCTATGCTCTTTATATTATGGCAAACTTTTCCCTAGGCTTTGGTAGTTTTGTATAACAGATACTTTTTGAATGTAGTCTAAGATATTTCCACCTAATCAAACAACTGATGAGCACCTTAAAGTCCCTTTGACCATTTGAGTAATAACATTTGCTGAGTATTTACTATGTGCAAATGCCATACTGTGTTCAATACTCATCTAGTGATTACGATAGCCATAAGAGTTAAGTATGCATATTATCACTTACAGATGAGGGGAGTAAAGTTTTTGTAGACACAAAATGACTTGCCCAAAGTCAACAGAAAGGTACAAGGTAGAGAAGGATTTGATTCCATGACCCTGGATCCAAAGATCATGATCTCTACTGCTGCATTTCAGCACCTGTTCTTTGTCATATTGTCTCTTACTGAGTTTTGAATTCCTATTCAGGTAGTGTATTAGTCCATTTTCATGCTACTGATAAAGACATAGCCAAGACTGGGAAATTTACAAAAGAAAGAGGTTTAATGGACTTACAGTTCCACATGGTTGGGGAGGCCTCACAATCACGGTGGAAAGCAGGGAGGAGCAAGTCATGTCTTACATGGATGGCAGCAGGCAAAGAAAGAGCTTGTGCAGGTAAACTCTGGTTTTTTAAAACCATCATATCTTGTGAGACTTATTCACTGTCATGAGAACAGCACGGGAAAGACCCACCCCATGATTCAATTATTTCCCATGGGGTACCTCCCACAACACGTGGGAATTATGGGAGCTACAAGATGAGATTTGGGTGGGAACACAGAGCCAAACCATATCAGCTAGGGGCTTTGCCTTCAAACAATACAAAGAATATATCCTTTGTATAATTCAAAATGGCACTCTAGTTATATGTAAAAGACAGTAATTTCAATCTATATTTTTCTGTGTGAGTGTGCATGCAGAAAGAGCGCATATTAATCTGTTTTCATGCTGCTGATAAAGACATACCCAAGTCTGGGCAATTTACAAAAGGAAGAGGTTTAATTGGACTTACAGTGTCACGTGGCTGTGGAAGGCTCACAATCATGGTGGAAGGTAAGGAGGAACTCTTACATGGATGGCAGCAAGCAAAGAGAGAGCTTGTGCAAGAAAACTTCCCCTTATAATAACCATCAGATCTCGTGAGATTTACTCACTATCATGAGAACAGCATGGGAAAGACCTGCCGCCATGATTTAATTGCCTGCCACCAGGTCCCTCCCACAACATGTGGGAATTCAAGATGAGATTTGGGTCGGAACAGAGCCAAACCATATGAGATAGTGTCCATAGGAATTTTTTAGATAAGAGTATGCCCTGAGCACACATGTTGGGAATCCACCAATACTGGCTTTGATTCCTTCTGGACACTGTTTAGCCTGCATAGTCATTTCTTGCATCTTCAGCTTACTGGGGTACAGGCTAAATTTTCAAATAGCAGTTCTACTTATATGTATGTATAGGAAATGCAATCTGGTCTTGCTCGAGGGTTTCATTTGAGGAAGAAAGACTACAAGAGGCTAATCAAAGTCCTTCTACTCAAAATTTTCTAGTAGCCCTTGTGCAAGGTGCTTAGGTGCTTTCTCTGGCAAAACCAAAAGTCCCAACCCAAGGCAAGCTAGATGATTTCTAGAAACAATTCATTACTTTTTACAGATTCAGGCCTGAAATGCTTACCAGTAGGCAAAAGGAGGTCAATCAGATTGGAGGTAAGGTAGAGAATAACCGTTTAATAAGAACCAATTAGGCTGGGCGCAGTGGCTCACACCTGTAATCCCAGCACTTTGGGAGGCCGAGGCGAGCAGATCACGAGGTCAAGAGATGGAGACCATTCTGGCTAACATAGTGAAACCCTGTCTGTACTAAAAATACAAAAATTAGCTGAACATGATGGCACGCACCTGTAGTCCCAGCTACTCAGGGGGCTGAGGCAGAATTGCTTGAACTAGGGAGGTGGAGGTTGCAGTGAGCCAAGATCGTGCCACTGCACTCCAGCCTGGTGACAGAGTGAGACTCTGTCTCAAAAAAAAAAAAAAAAGGAACCAATTGGCAGTAAGTTTGAATAGCAACTAAAAACATACCCCTTCAAAGTAGAAACTCTAGGTCTGCTATTCTTAGGACTTGCTCTATAGAATAAAGCAACACATACAATTAGGATTAGAATAAGTCTTTATGACGTTTAAAAGACACTGCTCTTTAAAATGTGCAGAGAGGAAAGAGGCATCAAAAGGCGGCTGTGAGGATGACAGGCCTTTCCAGATCTGTCTGAGGAAAGCATGTACTTGGGCCCACAGCCTTTGAGTCCTCCTTAACATCTGTTTTCCTCCCCTACCTAATACCAAGTGCATCAGCGAATCCTGCTAACTCTCTCTTCAAGTATGCCCAGAATCTAACAACTTTTCCCACCATCACAGCTCCTGCCCTGGACAAGGCATCATCATCTCTTGTTACAGATTCTGCCCTTCACATTCTATTCTATTCTTAACAAAGTAGCAGCCACAGGGACCCTTGAAAACCTAGGCAAGATCAGCCACTCCTCTCCTCAAAACCCCTGTTTGAGTGGTTTCCCATTTCACTCAAAGTCAGAGTCAAGTTACCTATGAGAGAGTCTCCACCCTGGCTCCCATTAGGTACAATCTCGTGAGCTTTAAAGAAGTATTGATGTAGGGGCCTGGTCCCAGAAACATCAACTTCTTTGGTTTTATAGTTAAGCTCATTGCTATTTGCTGAAAACTCTCTAAGTGATCTGAATGGGAATCCAGGGTTGAGAATCACCACCCATCACAATCTGCTTGCCTTCCCCCTTCTTATCCTTTTATCCATCTTCCCATCCTTCAATACACCCCAGACACACAGGCCACCTGGCACCCCAGGTACTCTCCCACCTCAGTGTTTGCGCTGGCTGATGCTCCCTCTAGTATAACATGGAGCATGGTGAGCCTCCTTCTGGTCTTTAAAGTGTCGAATACCCTACACAAAGATCCCTAGAAAATTATGAGCAGAAGAATCTTGATTAGCCTCTTGTAATGTTTCCTTCTGAATCAAACTGCCCAAGCTAGATTAGACTGCATTTCCTTCACATATGAGTAGATCTGTGATATGATAATTTAGCCTTCACCCTGGTGAGCTGAGGCTGCAAAATAAATAGTTGTACAGTCCAAACTACTGTCGATAGGAATTGGAGCTAGCATTGATGGATTTTCCGCATACATGCTCAGAGCACCTTCTTATCTAACAAGTCTTCCACAAACATATGCCTGTAACCTTACATACACAGGAGAGATATGTACTGGGAGACCCTGACCAGATAACTTCTAAGGTCTCTTATGGTACAGGTATTCTATAATTCTATTGTTAAATATTAATAGTAACACAGAATTATAAATATTAATGATGTGAAAAAAGACACCAGGACTAGATTGGGGGTTTTAGTCCCTCCCTTTTCCACAATTCATCAGCTACCTCCAAATTATCATAAATAACTACACAGTTTAAGTAGGCCCCTTGGGAAAGTACCCTTTGGACAAGATACATTTTAAGCCTGATTACTCATTTATATTTTAGTATATATCAGTTTTCAAGCATGTTTGGTACCTAACGGAAGCTCAACAAGCATTTGGATTATGAGTAAATTGATGGGTGACTTCATGAGTATTTTCTGCGGGAAAGATGTTGGCTCCACACTCTGAGAGTGAGTTAAGTTATATTCAAAAAGACATCTAGAAGAGTGACCTGACTGTAAGAGAGTAAACTGGAGGATGGCCACATGCCCAAAGATGAGGCTAGTGTTCCTGCACATTGAGGACTCAAAGTCTCCTGGCCTCACCCTCCAGAATATATCCCATGGGTGGAGCACCACCCATATCCCAGGTCTGCACCTTCTAGGTAAGCTCTTGGGAATGGCTATACTGAATAAATCCATCTGTTAGCTTAGGGTCACATGGTGTATTCATGTTTTTAAAAACATTCTTTTAAAAGTGCAAATACACCTGGGAAAAGATATACTTTAAGCCGGATTACTCATTTGTATTTTAGTATATGTAAGTTTTCAAGCATGTTTGGTACCTAATGGAAGCTCAACAAGCATTTGGAGTATGAGTAAATTGATGAGTGACTTCATGAGTATTTTCTATGGGAAAGATGTTGGCCCCACACTCTGAGAGTGAGTTAAGTTATATTCAAGAAGACATCTAGAAGAGTGACCTTACTGTAGAGAGTAACCTGGACGATGGCCACATGCTGAAAGATGAGGAAGGAGCCTTAGTCAATGATATAGAGACTTCATCATCTCCTGTGTCAAGGACACAGCAGCTACTGCCAGCTTTGTGTATGTGGATGAATTCATGTATAGGTGATTTCAGAGGAACCCACAAAAGAAATTGCCTTTAAATATCTGGCAAACCTGGAGAGGACCAATACCAGCTCAGAAGAGTATCAGTCAAACATGGTCTTTTTGCAACCTCCTATTCTCTTTCTAGGTTTTCCAGTTTAAGCTGGTGGGGGAAAAATAGAAGCACAAAGAGCAAGAGAAAAACCCAGTTGCTCTTCTCTGACTGTATGTTCCCCTCCTACTCCAGGTCTCAGCTGTGGGGAGGGAGAAGCTTTAATTCAAGTTTGAACTTTTGATTTATTATGGATATAAAATGTTTTGTGATTTAAAGTGACCCTAGGACTTTTTATTACCTAAGAGTATGCAGAAAAAGTAATAGAGACTACCCATGTTTTCATTTGGAGGCAATGGAAATACTAGCCCAACAGAATAAATTTCAAGAGATAGTGGGAGAGAAAATGAAGTTGTTTATGATTCTATCCCGTGAGTCATGCTTGTTACGTATGTCTACTTCACAATTCTGCTCTGATTAGTATATTGATTCTCATGTCAGCCTGAAAATATTTCTGTAGCAAGCCAAGCACATTTTTAGTTGGTGAAGACATTTCTCACAATGTTATATTTTAATCAGCATGGAATTATTAAACCGAGTTAATTTTTTTAAGACAAGTTCTCACTCTGTCACCCAGGCTGGAGTGCAGTGGTGTGAACATGGTTTACTGTAGCTTCAACCTCCCCAGGCTCATGCGATTCTCCTACCTCAGGCTCCCTAGTAGCAGGGACTGTAGGTACATACCACCATACTCAGCTATGTTTTTGGTATTTTTTGTAGAGACAGGATTTCGCCATGTTACCCAGGCTGGTCTTGAACTCCTGGATTCAAGGGATCTACCTGCCGTGGCCTTCCAAAGTGCTGGGATTACAGGCATGGGCCACTGTGCCAGGCCTAAACTGTGTTAATTTTTTTTTTTTTTTTGGTTTTTGAAACGAGAGCCTGTTAAGGAAGTCTTTGTTTGGAATCACTGAAGGATTGGAGTAAATCCACTTCCTGCTGTAAGACAGTTCCATCAGTACCAGACTCAAAGCTCCCTTTCTGAAATCTCAGTCACACAACGAATACTTCATGCTGATTTGACCGTGGAGATTACCAGTTGTAAAGGCACTAACGAGCTGTTTGTAATGGAACATGTTTTTTCTTGACAGTGCTATGAGACAGCCAAGTAAAAAGGGATCCTCAGAGAACCTCCGAGGGGCCTATGCACTGGGAGGATGGGGTGGGCTTCAGGAAGTTCACACCCTTTGCAGGGGGGAGGAGCCTGACCTCTCCTGTTCCTGAGTGGTATCTGGAATTCAATCAGTGAGAAGGGGACCTGTTAACAGGAATCCTTCTTGCTTTGCTGTTTTTTTTCTTTTTCATCCAATAAATTCAATTTTTCTCACCCATCTATGTGTCTCCAAGCCTAATCTTTCCTGGTTGTGTGACAAGAACCCGGGTTTTAGCTGAACTGAGGAGAAAGTCCTACAACAGCTCTACCATGTAATAGACAAAATTGAGACTATCTAATGAAAAGTGAGAGTTGCATTGTTCTGAAGTTTATTCTCTATAATTTAGGGCAACACAACTTTCCATTTGTCTATAACAGAGACACAATTTCAGTCCCTAACAAATGTCATCAAGTCTGACAAAATGGCCTCTTCTCGATGACATGGCTTCCGTCTTCCCAAAGAATCTTGGTGTATTGAGACCTGCAGCCTTGTAACTGGAAGATAAGAGCTGTCTTGTGTTTCTTTTCTTTCTTCAGACAGCAGCCAGACATGGTGCTCTGCACACAATAGGTGTCAAAGAATGCTATTGACAGAATGTCTGGGTGTTTCAGTCATTTGGAATGCATATCACTACCTATTGTTCATATTTGAAGCACAAACAGCATTAATACTGATGGCCTGTGGCTTCTGAATTCTTTTCACAGCTCTCTCTTCATTTAGTCTAATTACTGTAATGGGCAGAGCACCCCTTCCGTTTTGACAGTTAAGATGAAGGAAATTGAAAATTCGAAAAGACCATAAAGGACAGACTCTCAAGAAAAGAATCCATTAAAGTCAGTTAAAAGTTATCTCAAATCCTCAGCATCCAATGTCTCTTACTTAAAATTTCCCATTTTGTTAAAGCATAAATGAAGTGGCTCCTTTTTTTCCCCTGCCTGAAGATCACAAAAACCATTTCGCTTTGGAAATGAGTCCTCTACTTTTGTGTGTAAGTGTACTTAAAATTTTATATAGGTATGAATAAGAACAGCCAATCTTACCCTTTGTCATTTCTGGAAGTAGATTTTCTCCTTGCATCCTCTGAAAGGGTGAATAGAGAAAGGGCATATGAAGAGCTGGTAAGTGGGGCTGTTTATCCGTCTGCTGTAAGATTAATAACACGCTACACAATTCTCAGTTATTGTATTTATGAGCAAAAATAGCCTTAGGCAAAACTGAGAAAGTTGTCTTTGCTATCAACAAACTTTTATTTTCTTTATCTCCTTTGCCAATCTCCTTCTCAAACTTCTAGAACTTAGTGCCCAATCTTTCTGCTGCCCCTTAGACGCCCAAGCCCAAACCCACACCTAGGCCTATGCTTCAATATTCCCTCCAGGGAAGCTTTGTGCCAGACTCTTCTTGACTCCTTTCTCTTTTTTCTAACTTGCTCTCCTCCCAGGCTTTGCTTGATATTTGGCTAACAAATGTGATCAGCTCCTCCGTTTAAGGTAGCAATGACCAATTATTATTTAATGTGTTACAGAAGTGTTGCATCATATGCACATTTAACTTAAATAAATCAAGCATGAGCACAGGGTTTGGGGGCTGAGAAAGATGACAGAAAGAAGACGAATTAAATAGTGAGAGAGTCACAGGTTTTCCATTGCATTAGTCAACCCAGGCTGTAACAAAATATCATAGACTGTGTGGCTTAAGCAACAGAAATTCATTCTCCTGCTGTTCTGGAGACTGAAAGTCTGAGATCAGGTTGGCACCATGGTTGGGTTCTGGTGAGGGCTCCCTTCCTAGCTTGCAGACAGCTACCTTCTCACTGTCTCCTCAAATGGCAGAAAGAGAGAGCTGTATCTCTTCTTCTTTCATATAAGGCTACCAATCTTACTGTATTAGGGCTGTACCCTTATGACCTCATTTAACTTTAATTTCCTCCTAAGAACCTGTCTCCAAAAGCAGAGCTTCAACATGAATCTGGGTGTCGGGGTGGCACAATTCAGTCCATAGCACTTATTCTACTCCATCTGTGAATGACCAGGAATAACCAAGATGGCAGATGGAAGTCTGCTTTTCCTTGGTCTGTCTTAGTTTCTGCTTTCATTGTGTAAGTGTTTTGTTGAGCTGAGTTTGATAAAATGTAAACCCATGTAAATTTTCTACAGTATGGCTAACTACTTTATCTGATGATTAGATAAGAAATAATTCTCTGTTCCAATAATGCTAGGGAAGAAAAAATCCTGATTTGTTGAGAAATGGCATTTGTGGGTGTTTTTCTTCATGGGTGATTTAAGGAACTTTCAAAGGTAATTTTATGTGTGTGTGATTTTTTCACCTAAGGAATTACTTTTAGGACTTCATTATACTTTTGGATTTTAATAGGTTCAAATATTATAACCCAAGGTCATGAGTAGCTTAGGGATTAGGGGGCACTTATTAGGGTATATTTGGGGTAAGGAGACCAAGGGAAACTTTAAAAGTATGCATAGGTGATGTTCTACTCTCACTATATATAATAATAAAAAAGAATTAATTTTTATATATGATTCTGTGGTGGCAATAAAATAACCCTCACAAAAAATAACATGAAGTACAAAACTCCAGATGGCTTGTTCAATTCAGGGGAATATTTATCAGTATGATGCAGGAATGGTTGGTCAATGAGTTCTATACAGGGGGAGAGATATTTTCAGATGTGCTTCCCTAGAAAATTCTCTCTTATTGAAAGCTGAATTTACAAAGAAATAATTCCCAGATAGGGAGCAGTTGCAGAACAACTTATTTAACATTTACTTTTTCAGGAGATATTTGAGTGCTGACTATGTGTGCCAACAACAAAAAGCCCATTGCATTCATACAATTACCTTGCTTTAGAGATAACACCCCTTTACTCTTTTACAAACATCATTTCGCATAGGCAGGAATCATAAGCCTCATTTTGAATTTGGGGACTTGGAGGTGCAAAAGGGCTTATTTTCAAAGATAAAAATACCAACAGAGTATCCTCTGCATGTCTCGTTTTAAAATCCTGAGATAATCTGCTTGGCCAATGAATATACTGCCTTGTGTCTGGTCATACTCCAGATTTGGTCAGCTATGACTGGGAGGCAGGAGAGGAGTAGAAATATGATTGAGGATGTGGACTGCAGCTATTCCTAGAAGGAGGAATGCACAGTTAGTACAAAACATAACCAGTACACTCACCAGCAAGGCAAAGTAGAGAAATATTTTTCAGCCACTCAGCTAAAAGAAATAAAACCTGTACTTCAACAGTAGTAGGTTTCTGACAGTGGCAGGAAAATTTTTAATTATTAACATCAGAGTTATTTAACATTTTCATAACTAAAACTACCCTTGACCATTTTTTGTCCTCTTTTGCATGGAAAGACAGAGACATTACTACATGTGTTCTTGGCTGTTTCAAATCCATTAAGTACAGGTCTCCAAAATAGGGAGGATGTGTGGGTTATTTTATTGTTGTTATTGTTTTACCCCTTATTTACACTATGGTGTTTGCACCACACACACACACACACACTTACATCTGTGTTCTAGAACAGTGAAGAATGAGCAGTGGGCTCCCCAAACAGAGTTCCATCTGCCTGTCCTGAGGATGTTGCTGTCAGGTAAGGCCCTCTCCCAAGGTGAATAATTATCTCACTGCTAATGTGTTAGGAGAAGGAAAAGTCCTAAAAAACTACTGGGCAAGGAAATTTCCAAGAAAAGAATCTAAAATGGATCTGGATGTGTTTATTTTATTCCCAGTCATACCAGCAAAATAATTGCAGGGATGGAAGAAAAAGATGAAAAAGGTAGATAAAGTTCAAAATTTTAGGCTAAAAATTGGGCCACGTTTTTGAAAAGGAATTGGTAAAGAACAAAGAGAAAGTAGGGAGCAATAGAATAACTCACTTTGATCTTAAGTTTCAAAAAAGCAACTCGATATTTCTTATATGCCCAGCTATGGGTTTGACAGATAGCTTTATGAAAGCGCCCCAGGAAGGCAAGTATATCTGGAAAGCTAATGGCAATGTGGTCGGACCTTTGAGCTTAAGGATCTATCTTGATTAATTCATTACTCCAGGTCTGTCCTCAAGTGAACCTGAACCTGAACCTGGTACACGAAACCACTCCTTTCTGGAGGAACTATGTTATAATTACTTGTCAAAACAAAACATTCAAAACTATAGACTTGGAATTCAATTGGATTTGGGATCCATCTCTGATCATACCTCCTAAAGCCTATTGTACCTGGATAAATTATTTTTCTAGTCCTGAAACTCATTTTCCAAACAGTGAAAATTACCTTATTCGATAAGGGTTGTTGAGATGATTAAATGAGATAATACATGTTATGTATTGACTAGTATATGATGGAGTCTCAAAAAAAAAAAAAAAAAAGAGTTTCTATTACTGTAACCTACTTGTCTTTTTCTAGGGTAACCAACCATCTGGGTTTGCACTAAAAGCCCTGGACTCTCTAGGTTGTAACACTGAAAGTCCCATGTCCTGGGAACCTCTCAGTTCTGGGCAAACTGGGATGGTGGTTGCCCTAATCATTCATCTTTTGGGAAACTGCCTCTTCAACCAAACCTCCTTGATTCCAATGCGTACTTCATGTACTCCTTATTCTCTGTGGTGCTTCCTACCATGTTAATTTAAGAGACCCTCACACAGTGCTTATATGTGCCAGACTCTGTTTTCAGCTTTTTCAAATATTTGCTTATTTAATCTTCATGAAAACTCTCTAAGGAGGTACTTTTATTATCCCTATTTACAGATGAGGAAACTGAGGGAGAAATTGCAGACGGTCCCACAGCTATAGAGGGGAGGAGCTGGAATTCAAACTTTCAGATTCTGATTCTGGAGTCCATGCTGTTAACCACTAGCCTTATGCTGACTGTGAAGAGTATGTCTATTCTAATCTGTAGTATCTGGAATCAACATGAGAGTTCCATTTTTAGCTCTTTCACTGATTTAAAACTTCACTTTATACCTCTGAGTTTGCAGAGACATAACCTGAGGCAAATACTTAAACTGAGGATGTTCAGGGCTTGCAGCATTGTGGGGGAAACGACTCTATGAAAGGCAGGACAGTAATATTGTCAGATGATATGCAAGACCAAGTTTTCCATTGTCTTTCAGATCCCTGGTTTTTACTTTTATTCTCTTACACGATATCATCGATGTTTTTATTTAGAATGAGCTGGCTCCTTTGAAAGAGGGTAAAAGAGAGATTTGATAGAAGAAAACACCAAAAACATCTAATCAAGTCAACTATTTTGACTGTGGATTTGGGTAGCCATATAAAAATCGTTAGCATCATCTAGATTTTAAATGTTATCTATGTTGTATTTTGAATTAAGTACTCATTTTTACATTGAAATATCTTCTTCTCCTCCCTTCCACCCTGACACTTCTCACCCCAAGCACACATTCACACAGCTTTCGCAATCTCTTGACTACTGGCAGGTGGTTCTGCTAAAACCTTGATTAACAGTTACGTGATTTTGCCACAATAGCCTGAGGCTCTTTAATATGAATAGTGGTGCAGGTGGGTTGAGTATGTGCTCAAAGGTCCCTCAATCTTCTCTTTGCATATCCAATTTACCACTTTTCCTGGAAATATTTGAGGATATGGAAATTTTCTGCCTGTCCCCTTTCACTGATGCATTTAGAATTCATAAATGCTTTATTCCAAGACTTTTTTCTTTAAGTCACAAATTTAAATTCAACAGAAGGCATGTGACATCATTTCATGTTATTTCATATGTTTTGATAGCAGTCAACATGAGATTTCTGAAGGGTAAGGTACTATTTTGGGTACTTTCTGAAATGAAATGGTGGTACTCAAGATTATTCTAGAGCCATTTCACACAGCACATTCTGTTAGCCCCTAGAATATAAACCAGAACTTGCCTCTCACAGACATGCTACCTAAGAATATCTTCATGATTGGCTTTTAAATCCATTTTAGGAGTCTTTGAGCTCCTGATTTATGCAAGACATAGTGCTCAGATGTCCTTTTTTGAATGTTAAGTTTCAGAAGATGAGGTCCCTGACTTTAAGTTGTGTCCAGAGGGATACAAAGTAGAGCATGGTAAGATTTATAATGGAAGTGCAAAGAGCTCTGGAAAGGCAGAAAAAGAAGAGATTGCCTACGATGGGGGGAGGGAGAGGGAAAAGATTGGCTGGGGCATCTTAGAAGAGATGGCATCTGAGCACACCCTTGAGGGATAACTAAGATATGAACAGATGGAGATGGGTAAGAAGGACAGTTCAAGCTCAGAGGACAACAAAAGCAAAGGCATATTAGGCAAAAGACAAAGTAGGAAATGGCAAGGCTTCTCAGGAGAAGGACAGGTCATGCCACGTGTCTGGCACAGAGGGATATCAATGCTGTACTGCCAGGGAGAGGGGGGATAATCAGGTATAATGCCAGGAGGTCTTGGCATGCTTTTAGTGTGGATTTGTTTTATGGGTGAAGGGAGTAATTGCTTGAGTAATGTATTTGAGATTATTGAATATAATAAAGGATACAGAACGTTGCTCCATAGTTAACTATAATGACTATCATCTTTATTTTGGGAAGCTCTCATAAATAGGAGTGACCAGATCATGTTTAGAAGAGGTTCTTAGCTATTTATTTTCCTCCACTTACAAGCTTCTTTATTCTCCCACCAGCTCTTAAAAGCAATAGGGTGGAAAAGTGAGCAGAGAGGACATCAGGTCTGGCATTTGATGATGTGGTAATCTTACCATCCATTCCTTAAGATTTGTTACGCCAGATTTGAAGTAAACAATGCAACCAAAAACTATTTATCATGGAAGGAAATGATAATAGTCATTAACATTACAGCTAATATTTTTTGAGCACATAGTGTATGCCAAGCACTATTCCAGGTCCTTCACAATGTTATTTCATTTCCCATTCCCACGAGAACCCGATAAGTTAACTGGCCTGGAAGGTGGAATTGGCAGAGACTTCACAGAGGAGTCAGATCTTGAGATGACCTTGGAGAAAGGAAGGATTCCAAAGGTTGTATACAACAAAGGACAGGTTGTCTTTATAGAGAAAATGTGAGCAAATGAATGCATATAAATGTATTTTCATAAAAGGTGAAGAAACTGAAACTGGGAAAGGTTAATAATTTAACTAAGGTCCAGGTTTCAAATTGAGCAGGACTAACTCTGAGATTTGAATGTTTAATCTTATGGCTTGAGTCTAGGTTGTAGGACCCCAGAATCTATGTCTGTTAATCCCTGTTTTACAGTGCTCTCCAAGTTGAAAAACTCAGAGTTTTACAAATGTTAATATAATGAGTACCTTTTATGTAAAACGTATGTTAACCACCACAAGGAAGTTTGCCCTCAAGTAACTTTTCTCCTACCAAGGGAAGCTGAATACCCAACTAAGATGCACTTCTTCATTTTTGCATTCTCATTGAATTCACCGAAAGAAAACAGAAAGGGAATAGCATTCATTGAATACCTAAGGTGGATATGAATTAATGCTTCATATACATAATTGTTTAAAATGGCCTGAAATATAATTTACCAATTTAAAGTGTTTAATTCAACACCTTTCAGTATTTTTACAGAGTTGTGCAATCATCCCCATGATCTGATTTTGGAAAATTTCATCAGCTCCCCTAAAAATCCATACTCATAAGCAGTTGCTGTCCATTCTACCACTCTGTCAAAGAGAACCATTAATCTTTCTGTATCTGTAGATTTGTTTATTCTCGACATTTCATATGTAAAATCAGGAAATATGTGGTCTTTTGTGACTGGCTTTTTCCACCTGGAAGAGCATAATGTTTTCTAGATTCATCCCTGTTGTAGCAGATAGCAGTTTTTTATTTTCTTTTTAAATTGCTGAATAATACTCCATAGTATGGATATATGGCCACTTGTGTTGGAGTGACATCTGGGTTCCACAAGCAGGATGCTGGGCTGGGGCAGCCGCCACTGGCCTTCTCAACTAGTCTGTCCTCGTGTGGAACCTCTGCCCTATGAATGAGCAGAGATAAGGGTGGGCTAGGCCTAAGATTAAAGGCCTATAAGCTTAGGTAGAGCTTCCACTCCATGAGTTGGGGCAGGGTAGAGGAAGAGGCCTCCAGACTTCTCAGCTGTTTTTGTCTAGTATTAAAACCTCTGCAATACAGATGGTGGATAGTGGGGTGGGGAGATGCTGCAGTTCTCAACTGGGAGCTGGGAGAAGACAGAGCCCTGTGTTCTTGGTTCTACCTACCTGGAGTGGAGCTTCATCATGCAGAGCTGGGTGTGGTGAGGAAGAGACTTTTGCTGCCACAGTCTCTTGCTGTTTGGTAGGTTGAAGGTGTGTTTTCTTTTTCTTCCCACTAGTTACGATTGTTTTGCTGGGAGAGGGTCTCAGAGCTCCCCATACCATCATTATAGAAGTCATCTAGCTATGCATTTAATCTTTATAACTTTTAAGCCTATTTTCTCTGTTAATCATTAGAACAACCTAAGAGTAAGGTAGTAAACATCAGAGCCAGGGTTTGAATCAGACATTTGAATAGTATCTTACTGTGGTACATGCTTAGTAACATTTCCTCAATAAATTAATGAACCAAAAATATCAAGCAATACAATTTAGGAACGAATAAGCTTCCGGATGATGGATAGTGATAATAAAGGCTACTGTGGTTGGGTTGAGAGAGACATCATGAAGCGTTATTTTTGCTATGATGGGAAAAATGTAATTTCTCATGAACTGCTGAATTCTTTGTACCTAAACTATCGGTCTTTATGACCAAAATACACTGTACAGCCAGTTCATCAATTCTGCCATAGTAGTGGTGCTTAATTCATTGTGAGAGATTGTGCATTTGGTGACTTCACATACAGAGCAAAACCCCTGGAGGGGAAGTGGCTACTTAATGTTAACACTGCTGGAATTCTGGCACCTTGGGGCATGTTTGGGAAAGCCACAGGGAATTTTATTTGCCCAGTGCCCAGTGGGATTGCTGGAAGTAATTGAAGATGATAAACACATGGAGGAAGGTAGAGAAAAAGAGCAATTTCCAAACATATCAAGTAATGTCCTAATGAGCAGAGAGCTTACCTTGGAATGATAAAAGGTTTAAATGGTCAGGCTCAGTTCAGGAAAACAGGCTGATGATTTAGGATGTTCTACTGTGGTATAATGTATATTATCTTTTAGCCCAATACCTGGGAATAATATGTCCCAATTTTAGAAAAATGAGAGAATGAGCGTGAGAGAGAGAAAGTGAGACCGAGAGCAAGAGCAAGAGAGAGAGAGAGATCGATAAATGAAATGGAGGTTTGTAGGCCTAGGGATATTGTAAGCTTTCTTTGCCTTTATTGGGGTGTTATTTATGGAAATGGGAAGACTGACAAGAAGTCCTATGAGAAATTAGTGAAGTTAGCATGACAAGGGCCAATTCCCAAAGCTTTGTCTTGTTGAGCTCATGTTAGGAGATATGAAATCAAAAGCAGAAAACGGTAGGTGGGAGGTATTCTAGAGGCCCACTTAGAACTGGAAGGAATGATGTTAACATGGTGGGTCCTTGTAATTATGCAGTTTTGCAGGCTGTGGAGCAGTAGCTCAGACAGGGGTTCAACTTCCCAAGGAGAATATACTGCCAGTTGGTGAAAAGGAGAAGAGATAATGGACAATGAAGAGAAGCTTCAAAGGTGTGAATGGAGAGGTAATCCCAGCAATGACAAAGGAAATCATTAGTGCCTGAAAAAGTGTGCAAGTGATCCCAGAACCACACCAACAAGGAAGGTACCTGGACAGCTGGCATTTTTAGGCTACTTCTGGTGCAGGCTCCCAGCCTAAGACTCTTGTTATCATTGCTCCATTCATTAATGATATGTCAAGCATAAGGCAGGTCGAATGTACATGTCTCTAATGGTAATTTCTCTTTTGCAAAATGACTAAAATTAGGAAACTTTTTTTAAAAAGGAAAAAATATACACCCTAATTTCTGTGCTTTTGTTTATGCCTCCTTCTATCCTTTCTTTTGCAAGAACTCTCTGGCTCATGCCCATTAATACCTGATGCCAGATCCTAGGGTCCATGATTGTAATTTCATCCTGCCTGTTTCCTTCCAGAGCAGTTAATCTTTCTCTTTGAGCTATAATAACTGTGGTGCTGTAGTCTCAGAGCAGTGAAACCTCGTTAGACCTGGGCATGAAAATACTGCCTGCATTGAATTGAAACCTTGAAAAGTAGCCATAGTCCTTTCAGCTTCAGTCATCTTGCAAAGCAAGTAGCAAAGTCTGCCAGATGGAAATAGTTTAATTTGGTAGATGGAAACATTTTTAAGACTTGTGGACTATATTACAAATGTTACTAGTTGAAGTCTCTTGCACAACTTAGAATTGTTTTCTCCTGTGCTGTATCATTTAGAAAGCCCAAAAGATTACTTTAAAAAACGGAGTGAAACAGAAAATCTGCCCCAGACAACTCTTGCAAAGTTTGCTGATATTATTTAGACATCAAACACTTTGTTATCAACTCTACTGGCTTAAAAACTTTTCAAGTATTTTTTTCTGTCCTCAGCATATCTTTAAATGACAGGCACAGATGTTTGCCTTCATTTCTTAGCATCCTCACCCTAGGCATTCATTGTCTAAGCACTGGAGTTTCGGTCATCACATGAATGCGTACAAAATACGCAGCCAAGTCAACTGTCCTTTGCCACCTCTAGCTCTCGTGGGTCATTGGATAATTAGATATTTGAAAAGCACCTTGAAATAAGGGCTATAAATAATTCTTTTCTCCATTTTTAGAAAGCTCCATGGAAAGAAGGGTCATTGGAAAAATCCTTGGATCACCTTGCATGAAAGACTGGTGTTTATTTGCCTTGAAGTAATTCAGAGAGAAGGAAATATGGTGCAATGGAAGCAGGTCCTGAAGGAAAGGAGAATGGAGATCTAGTATTGGTTCTGCTACTAATTAGCTGTGTAAGCTCAGGAAATTCCCTTCATCTCAGGAGCCTGGATATGTAGAACAAGAAAGTTGAACTTGATAATCTCTAAGATGCTTTTTGAATATTCTGCAAACACTTTACTCCTATGCAACCTTCTTAAGTCTCCTTGGGCTCTCAATAATGTGTCCTAATTTGTCATTAGGTAAGTGGCTCCTCTGATTCTGTAGAGAACTCCAGAAGTGTATTTGAGCACTGGAACACTCAAGTTATCCATAATAGGAGAGTTATCCATAATAGAAAAGAAGTAAGTCTGGTATGCCAAGATAGGAGGAAGAAAGAACAATTGGTTCTCAGGAAGTGACTGGCATAATCATCATACACAATTTAAGATACAAACTCATGGTCTGCTCTTGGATATGAAACAATCCTCTCCTACAAAGCCTACTGATAATAGAAGACTAGAAGAGGAAAATGTTCAAGTCTGGGGAAAAGCAGTAATTAAGGCAATGGGCTCTGAAGTCTGACAGATCTGAGTGTGGGACTCAAAGTTACCAGTTTTTTGCCTTATGTCTTCGGGAAGTTTTCTTAACCTCTCTGATCTTCACTTGCTTATAAGGGGGGTTATATTAGAAATTATATGCATGATTTTTCTAATACAATTATCAAAAGATATAAAGTATGCTTATCACAATGTCTGACAAATAGTGCATAATATGTACTAGCCATTATTCTTATAATTAATGATAGTCACTAGATGATAAAACTGTTTACTTTATAAATTACTCAATAAATACTTGCTATATATTTAGCACACTGTAGATATGAAGAAGTGAAAGGCATGGTTTTATTCCTCAAAACTTAAAATCCTATCTATGAAAAAATTTGTCATCTATTATGGTGCTGAGCATATATATAAGTGTATGGATTGGTGATTTTCAGTTTCTTACATAGCAGTTTGAAAGGTAGGATGCAATAGTTCATGTATTTGGTCGTTAGAACAAAATAGAACAAAGCAAAATTTCCCAATTACCTACTAATTTTAGCCAAACATCTATGAATACTATAATGCGGAAAAAGAAGTTTAAAAATTGTATTAATTCTGAAAACATGTATAGCCATGTACGTTTTAATCACATTAACAAACTTACCAGAAATGGTCTAGTTTAAAAAAATATACCTAGTTGGATTTCATTTCAAAGATTGCTGATTATATAATAATAATCCTGAAAGTTGAAGCCTTGAAAAATTAAGCTGAATTCTAAAAATACTTCTTAATTGGATCATTTTGGAACCCCAGGTCTTTGATTCACATATAATTTTGGCATTGGGTTTTCAGAGTGTGTGACTATCAGGCACCTGGCAGAGATGGATTAGGTCCAAGTCCAACCAGATGCTTGGTGGCAGATGGCTCCCAGTGCAGTTACTCTAAACTTGGAATGTGTAAAAAGTTAAATGCTCAGAGGCTGAAACCTAATCCATTATGGGCATATGTGCTCTGAGTTTGGGGAAATCTGTGGCCATGAAGGATAGTATTGTATACATAATAGTGAATGAGGATCCACGCACTAGCATGACCTCAAACTATTAAAATCTATCTCTCTAGGTGATTCCCAGGATCAGATTTCTGGAACTCAACATAATAAACATAGCAGGAAGGAGCCACAATCATCATGTTCCAACTATTTTTTATGGCCCAGAGGAGAATGTGAGGTGTATTTAGCTGCATGTCTTGGGAAACTCACTGGGTTTCTGAGATGAAGGGAATTTCCTGAGCTTACAGAGTGAATTAGTAGCAGAGCCAATATTAGATCTTCCTTCTTTTCTCCATCAGGACCTATGTCCATTGCACCATGCTTCCTCTCCCTGAATTTACTCCAAGGCAAACAAACACCAGTCTTTTATGGACGGGTTTTTTTTTTCCAATGACCCTTCTTTCCATGAAGTTTTCTAAAAATGGAGAGTAGGATCAGATCCTGGGACCCAAGCCTGCAGGTGATTTCCCAGAACAACACAGCATTATTCTTGGGTTCTCTGAAGACATAATTCAGTCAATTCCTATTCAGTTTATTTGCCAAGTTCCTTACATCCAACTTTACTCTAACTATTTCTTCCCAGCCCAATGAGCCAGATTTCCCACTCATTCTGGGTTGGAGAAAACTTTGTCCTAAGAGCCCCGAAAGTCATGGAGGAAAACACTATCTCCCAAAATAAAGAAACTCTAACTGACTGTAATTATAGCTGCCATTGCACTCAGTGATAGGCACAGGTTCCCAGACATTCCTCATGACTGCAGGGTACATCACAGAAATGTGCTCACTGACCTGGATGCCTGACTCAGGCATCTGTTATTTCTGTCCCCTGAGATTCAAGTCAGCCAGTCTTCTTGAATCAGAGAGGCTTGTATCAGGGTTTCCTTCAGCTAGATGTTTCAAATACACAAAGATTCTGGTAGAAAAGACACTACTAAAGCTAGAGAAAGATACTTGAGCCTAGATGGCCAGTCCACAGATATTCATAGAATATTTATTGTGTAGTAGGAATAGTGCCATGTGCTGGTCATATAACTATTTGCTCATGGGATTTATACTTCAGCGGACAGGTCCTCTCCCAGAGTTTTTCCTGTGCACTTTTATCTAATTGTCTCCATCTTATATCTGCAATGAACTTGATCAACTCTCGTTTCTTATTTATACTCCTTACTATTTTCACTTTATTCCAGAAGCCAGGTAGCAGAATATAGTAGAAAACCATTAATTCATGGCTGAGCTACTCTGAAGAATAGGTTAGTAGTATCTCATTTTATAGGTGAGGAACTGAGTGTCGCAGAGGAGAAATGAGTTTCCCAGGACGTGCAGCTAAATAGACCCCCATTCCCATTTGGGCAAAAAAGAAAAAAAAATAGTTGATACATTATATGGGTAGCTTCTTCCTGCTGTGCTTATTTTCTTAGGTTCACGCTCTGATCCTGCTGGAGCCCTATGTACAGGTAAATGACAAGTGCGGTGAGAATGTGGCTAGAATTGTCTAGAAACTTTTGTGCCTAGAGTGGTCAGGGGCAGCCGGGACAAAATCTGTTCAAGATTCAAATTCAAAGTTCCTTCTTAGCAACTAAAACAGCAAAGTTAAGGATTCCTGTTTTACCTTGTTTCTCTCTTCTTGTTTGGATGAGTATAAGGATGCTCTAAAGGAGGCAAACAGTAGCGAGGAGGAGTATCGACAATTTCTGGTGATTTGTCACCTCCCATTCTCTTCAGGAGTTCAGGAAGCGTTAGACTTTTCTTTCTTTTTTTTTTGCCACTTCCCTAGAAGTTTTGAAATCGGTTACAGTAATTAGAACCAACTCCTAGAGATGGTTACAGTGATCCAGCAAAGTCACCTTATATAAGGCAAAATTTAAGTGTGGGGTGGTTTTAGAAATTTGGGAAACTAAAGACAATGGATTTATAGGGAAATTTGGATAGAATTTGATTGCCCTTGTTTGGTTGAAAACCGGGTCCTTGAGTCATCTTATAATGGCTCAGCTACCCTGGAGCATTGGGCATTCATTAGTTGGTCTGCAAAATGTTTTGGAGTTTTCTTCCTAGTTGAGGATATAAAAGGGAGAAGGATGATCACAGTAACAGTAGCTGGGAGCTCAATGCTGTAAGTACTGGAGGAGCCAAGATCCATTGTAGAACCTAGACATGCTTGAGTCAGAATTGTCTCTGAGTTACGGCAAAACAAGAGTAAACGTATAAGAACTACATCTAGTGGATAGATTCCTATTTTCTAAGATAATATTTCAACAGTTTTGTCTTGACTATGTTTGATATATGCACAAGCACATTTGGGGGAACTCTAATAAAAGAAAAGCTGCTACTTCCTTTTAAAAATTCATTAAGAAATACAATAGACATAATCCAGAAACAGTCCGAATGCTTCATATTTCATCTTTAAATTACTCCTTTGTGGGTGTTGAATGCTTCTTTGCAATACCTTTGGTACCACCAGAAGTGATTTGTAACAAAGCACCTGAGAGAAAGCATCCATCTTGAGTTAGTCCAAGCTTGCAGGAGGACATAAACTCCAGGAATAATATCAGTTTCCTAGTTAGGCAGCAGCTGCTGTCTCTCTTGCTTCCTGAATGATTGTGTTCCCGGTTCTTTGTAGTGTGAATCAAATCGTAGAGGCATAATGAGAAAAAAACAACACCATGGCTGTCATCCGTTCTTTCTTTTTTTTTTTTTCTAAGACTCTTATTTAGTTGTTTTAAATAGGGATTTGGAAGATAGAACTCAAGACTTTTCTGCATCTGGATCCACCAGTGCTTAGTGTGTAAGGTGTATTCATTTACTTCTGTTAAATTGAGCTGTTTAGTAAGGAAAGGCAAAATTAGAAAGGGAAAAAATATAAGTGCTATCACTTAGATTCCATTGCTTGTTAAGACAGGGGGTTCCAGTTTCTGAAAATGCAGTTAATCATTAGAAAGGAAAAAGTATTTGATAACAGAATGTTATTTCTAATGGCTTTCAATCAATTCTTTCAAAACACAAAGAGAAAAAGACATCAACAAAATAATATAAAGGCAAACATCAAAACTTAGGAGGTTAACAATCAATTTAAAAGCCTCAGGAATTTTGTTACTGAAACAGTCATTAGAAAGCAGAGAAGACAGGACTGTGGTAAGTTAAAGATGATGTTTGTGTTTGAAGAGTTTGATCTGGGGAAGGAAGCTTGAACACACACAAGCTCTGATTCATACAGGATGATTTTAAAGGCCAGGACAGTCTTATGATCTAATGATGTTGGACATGAAATCTTCATTAGTCTTAGGACCAGTTAAAAAATACCACCACCACCCTGTGCTCTTTAAATAGTATTTATAATAAGTTAGTGTGTGTTGAACATTAAATTTGGTCCAGATAATCTAGGCAGATAATTGATTTAATCATCACATCAGCCCAGCAAGTTGTTTTGTTCTCATTTTAAAGATGAAGGGGCTCAGGTTAGAAGAGGTTACACAACTTTTCCAAGGTCCCACAGAAATCAGCGCCTCATCTATTTGACTCCAAAGCCGATACCTCTTGTGGCAGAGACAATGCTTTGTGTCTGCTTTCTTTTTTTCTGGGCATCAGGAAGACTGCATTTCTTATTATCACTACCAACAGAATGAGTTCTGGACAATGCAATGGGAGCAGAAGTCACTTGTGTGATTTCCTGGCTGAAGAAATTAAGAGCTAACGTTCCTTGTCCTGGTTCTTACTTCTCCTTCTATTGGGACTGCAGATTTTGCTCATTTTAAAGATGTCAGTGTTTCAAGATAGAAGAACTCTGGGTGACAATTTAGGAATGTCACCATGGAGATCCTTTCAACACTCATTTTTTTGCAGTGTGGGTTACAAATAAACCTTTACTCTTTTAAGTCACTCAGTTTTTAGGGTGTATTTATTACCACAGCATAGCCTACTCTGTCCTGACAAATACATTTTATGCCCTGCACTTTACCTTATATCCTTTAAATTTTAGCTGTTAATACAGTATATCTCATGTTTTGTTTTCATACACAAAGAGTTGGTAGATAATAAAATAATTAAATTGTACCTGAAGAAAACATTCTCTCTAGCAGTGTCATCTAAAATAAGAGGAACATTTATTTTAAAATTAAGAATGGCAGGGTTTTTTTTTTGCCTGAAAATAATGTCTTTGAGGCTATAGACAACTTTCAGTGGTTCAGGGGCCTGCCTGATCATCTAATTTATGAAGGATTCATGGAGTAATATCTCCTCTGTCTCTGTGTCATCCATGATCTCTTGTCGGCTTCACTCTAATCAGCATGTCTATGGAAGAAAAACCAAACTGTATTGAATTAGTTCTCTTTTTCTTCAAATAACTTTAAAGGAAGGTCCTGATGTACTATATTATTTGACTTACTTGATTCCTCAACACCTTTGATGTCAGGGATAGGCTTAATGGAAGAAGAAATTTATGATACATTAGTTCCATTAAAATGCACCTATAAATGTCCTCTTTTGAGAAGTGTCTGTTCATATCCTTCACCCACTTTTTGATGGGGTTGTTTGTTTTTTTCTTGTAAATTTGTTGGAGTTCATTGTAGATTCTGGGTATTAGCCCTTTGTCAGTTGAGTAGATTGCAACAATTTTCTCCCATTCTGTAGGTTGCCTGTTCACTCTGATGGTACTTTCTTTTGCTGTGCAGAAGCTCTTTAGTTTAATTAGATCCCATTTGTCAATTTTGGCTTTTGTTGCCATTGCTTTGGTGTTTTAGACATGAAGTCCTTGCCCATGCCTGTGTCCTGAATGGCATTGCCTAGGTTTTCTTCTAGGGTTTTTATGGTTTTAGGTCTAACGTTTAAGTCTTTAATCCATCCTGAATTAATTTTTGTATAAGGTGTAAGGAAGGGATCCAGTTTCAGCTTTCTACATATGGCTAGCCAGTTTTCCCAGCACCATTTATTAAATAGGGAATTGCTTCCCCATTTCTTGTTTTTGTCTGGTTTGTCAAAGATCAGATGGTTGTAGATATGCGGCATTATTTCTGAGGGCTCTGTTCTGTTCCATTGGTCTATATCTCTGTTTTGGTACCAGTACCATGCTATTTTGGTTACTGTAGCCTTGTAGTATAGTTTGAAGTCAGGTAGCATGATGCCTCCAGCTTTGTTCTTTTGGCTTAGGATTGACTTGGCGATACGGGCTCTTTTTTGGTTCCATATGAACTTTAAAGTAGATTTTTCCAATTCTGTGAAGAAAGTCATTGGTAGCTTGATGGGGATGGCATTGAATCTGTAAATTACCTTGGGCAGTATGGCCATTTTCATGATATTGATTCTTCCTACCCATGAACATGGAATGTTCTTCCATTTGTTTGTATCCCCTTTTATTTCATTGAGCAGTGGTTTGTAGTTCTCCTTGAAGAGGTCTTTCATGTCCCTTGTAAGTTGGATTTTTTGCAGCCAAAAGACACATGAAAAAATACTAATCATCACTGGCCATCAGAGAAATGCAAATCAAAACCACAATGAGATACCATCTTACACCAGTTAGAATGGCAATCATTGAAAATCAGGAAACAACAGGTGCTGGAGAGGATGTGGAGAAATAGGAACACTTTTACACTGTTGGTGGGACTGTAAACTAGTTCAGCCATTGTGGAAGTCAGTGTGGCGATTCCTCAGGGATCTAGAACTAGAAATACCATTTGACCCAGCAATCCCATTACTGGGTATATACCCAAAGGATTATAAATCATGCTGCTATAAAGACACATGCACATGTATGTTTATTACAGCACTATTCACAATAGCAAAGACTTGGAATCAACCCAAATGTCCAACAATGATAGACTGGATTAAGAAAATGTGGCACATATACACCATGGAATACTATGCAGCCATAAAAAATGATGAGTTCATGTCCTCTGTAGGGATGTGGATGAAGCTGGAAACCATCATTCTCAGCAAACTATCGCAAGGACAAAAAACCAAACACTGCATGTTCTCACTCATAGGTGGGAATTGAAAAATGAGAACACATAGACACAGGAAGGGGAACATTACACACTGAGGCCTGTTGTGGGGTGGGGGAGGTGGGAGGGATAACATTTGGAGATACACCTAATGTTAAATGACGAGTTACTGGGTGCAGCACACCAGCATGGCACATGTATACATATGTAACTAACCTGCATGTTGTGCACATGTACCCTAAAACTTAAAGTATAATAATAAAAAAAAATTTACCTATAAAATGTTGGCCAACTCTGGTAGTCTGAATGGAGCAGGTCTAGCTTATTTCTATTCAGGAGATCAAATCTGCTTTCTGGGGAGAGCTAGTACTAAACCCTGATATTTGACACCTTGCCCTTTGCTGCATATTCTGAAGTCTGTAACATGGAGCTCTCCATTATTTTCCTTATTAGAAATGACTTTTGATATCCCTGTAATTGGACCATTATCCTCTTGATTAAAAATGCTGATTTAGCAAATCTCATGAAGGAAAACAACTTTGTCCCAGGGAAATATCATAAATGGGAGATGGCCGTGGTAGTGGTAGTGCACTTGGATATGGCCAGGTAAAATATTGAAGTCAACTGATAATATCAGGGTTCTTTTGGGAAATCTTAATTAAGGAAGATCTTTATTCCACACACTTTCTTTTTTTTTCAGTTCTTTCTTTTTAAGTTCAGGGTACGTGTGTAGATTTGTGACATAGGTAAACTTGTATCATGGGTGTTTGTTGTACAGATTATTTCACTGCTGAGGTGATAAATCTAGTACCCATTAGTATCCTGATCCTCTCTCTTTTCCCATCCTCCACCCTCCAAAAGGTCCTAGTGTGTGCCTCTATGTGTCTATGTGTTCTCATCATTTAGCTCTCCCTGATAAGTGAGGACATGTAGTATTAGGTTTTCTGTTCCTGTGTTAGTTTGCTAAGGATAATGGCCTCCAGCTCCGTCCATGTTCCTGCAAAGGATATGATCTCCTTCCTTTTTATGGCTGCATAGTATTCCTTGGTGTATATGTACCACATTTTCTTTATCCAGTCTATCACTGATGGACATTTAGGTTGATACCATGTCTTTGCTATTGTGAATAGAGCTGCAATGAACATACACGTGCATGTGTCTTTATAATAAAAAGATTTATATTCCTTTAGGTATATACCCAGTAATGGGATTGCTGAGTCAAATGGCATTTCTATCTTTAGGTTTTTGAGGAATCACCACACTGCCTTCCACAATGGTTGAACTAATTTACACTCCTACCAACGGTGTATAAGAGTTCATTTTTCTCTATAACCTTGCTAGCATCTCTTGTTGACTTTCTTATAATAGCCATTCAGACTGGTATGAGATGGTATCTCATTGTGGTTTTGATTTGCATTTCTCTAATGATCAGTGATGTTGAGCTTTTTTCATATGATTTTTGGCCACATGCATATCTCCTTTTGAAAAGTGCTCATGTCCTTTGCCTGCTTTTTAATGAGGTTGTTTGTTTTGTTCCTGTAAATTTGTTTAAGTTCCTTATAGATGCTGTATATTAGATTTTGTTGGGTGCCATAGTTTGCAAAAATATTTTCCCATTTTATAGGTTTTTTCCATCGATAGCTTATTTTTCTGTACAGAAGTCTTTAATTAGATCCCATTTGTCAATTTTTACTTTTGTTGCAATTGCTTCTGGCATCCTATTTGTGAAATCTTTGCCTGTGCCTATGTCCTGAATAGTATTGCCTAGATTGTCTTCCAGAGTTTTTATAGTTTTGGGTTTTACATTTAAGTCTTAAATCCATCTTGAGTTAATTTTCATATATGGTATAAGGAAGGGGTCCAGTATCAATCTTCTCCATATGGCTAGCCAATTATCCTAGCAGAATTTTTTGAGTAGGAAGTCCTTTCCCCATTGCTTTTTTTTTTTTTTCTTTTTGGTCAGGTTTGTCAAAGATCAGATACCTGTAGGTATGTGGTCTTATTTCTGGTTTCTCCATTCTGTTCCATTGGCTTTTATGTCTGTTTTTGTACCTGTACCATGCTGTTTTGGTTACTGTAGCCCTGTAGTATAATTTGAAATTGGGTAGCATGATGCCTCCAGCTTTGTTCTTTTGCTTAGGATTATCTTGGTTATTCTGGCTTTTTTTGGTTCTTTATGAATCTTAAAATAATCTTTTCTAATTCTGTGAAGAATATCAATGTTAGTTTAATAGGAATGGCATTGAATCTATAAATTGCTTTGAGCAGTATGGCCATTTCATTATATTGATTTTTCCTATCCAAGAGCATGGAATGTTTTCCCATTTGTCTCTGTTCTCTCTGATTTCTTTAAGCAGTATTTTGTGGTTCTCCCTGTAGAGACCTTTTACCTCCTGATATGGTTTGGCTGTTTCCCCACCCAAATCTCATTTGAATTGTAGCTCCCATAATTTCCATGGACCTGGTGGGAGGTGACTGATGTGGGCAGGTTTCTCCCATGCTGTTCTTGTGATAGTGAATAAGTCTTATGATATCTGATGGTTTTATAAAGGGTAGTTCCCCTGCACATGCTGTCTTGCCTGCCACCACGTAAGACGTGCCTTTGCTCTCCTTTGCCTTCCGCCATGATTATAAGTCCTCCCCAGCCATGTGGAACTGTGAGTCCATTAAGTCTCTTTTCCTTTATAAATTACTCAGTCTCAGGTATTTCTTCATAGCAGTAAGAAAATGTACAAATACACCTCCCTAGTTAGCTATATTCCTAGGTATTTTTTTCTTTTTGTGGCAGTTGTGAATGGAAGTTTGTTCCTGATTTGGCTCTTGGCTTCACTATTGTTGGTATGTATGAATGCTAGTGATTTTTGCACATTGACTTTGTACTGTGAGACTTTGCTGAATCAGTTTAAGAAGCTTTGGGCTGAGAATGGGGTTTTCTAGATATAGGATCACGCTATCGGCAAACAGTTTGGCATCCTGTCTTTCCATTTGGATGCCCTTTATTTCTCTCTCTTGCCTGATTGCCCTGGCCAGAACTTCCAATTCTATGTTGAATAGGAGTGGTGAGAGAGGGCATCCTTCTGCCAGTTTTCAAGGGGAATGCTTCCAGCTTTTGCCCAGTCAGTATGATGTTGGTTGTGGGTTTGTCGTATATGGCTCTTATTGTTTTGAGGTATGTTCCTTCAGTACCTAGCTTATTGAGAGTTTTTAATATAAATGGATGTTGAATTTTATTGAAAGCCTTTTCTGCATCTATTGAGAAAATCATGCGGTTTTTGTCTTGAGTTCTGTTTATGTGATGAATCACATTTATTGATTCGCATATGTTGAACCAACCTTGCATCCTGTGGATGAAGCCAACTTGACTGTGGTGGATAAGCTTTTTGATGCATTACTGGGTTCAGTTTGCGAGTATTTTGTTGAAGAGTTTTGCATCAGTGTTCATCAAGGATATTGGCCTGAAGTTTTCTGTTTCTGTGTGTCTCTGCAAGGTTTTTGTATCAGGATGGTGCTGGCCTCATAGAATGTGTTAGGGAGGAGTCCCTCCTCAATTCTTTGGAATAGTTTCAGTAGGAATGGTACCAGTTCTTCTTTGTACTTCTGGTAGAATTCAGCTGTGAATCTTTTTTGGTCCTGGGCTTTTTCCACTTGGCAGGCTATTCATTACTGCCTCAATTTCAGAACTTGTTATTGTTCTGTTCAGGGATTCAGTTTCTTCCTGGTTCTTCCTTGGGAGGGTGTTTGTATCCAGGAATTTACCTATTTCTTCCAGATTTTCTAGTTTATGTACATAGAGGTGTTCATAATATTATCTGATGGTTATTTGTATTTCTGTGGGGTCAGTGGTAATATCCCTCTTGTCATTTCTAATTCTGTTTATTTGAATCTTCTCTCTTTTATTCATTAGTCTAGCAAGTGGTCTATCTATGTTATTAATTTTTTCAAATAACAGACTCCTAGATTCTTTGATTTTTTGAATGGTTTTTGTGTTGCTATCTCCTTCAGTTCAAGTCTGATTCTGGTTATTTCTTGTCTTCTGCTAGCTTTGGGATTTGTTTGCTCTTTGTTCTCTAGTTCTTTTAGTGGTGAAACATCATAATTAAAAGAGGTTGAAAAATTTGACATTTTTCTAACTTTTTGATGTGGGCATTTAATGCTATAAATTTCCCCCTTAACACTGCATTAGCTATGTCCCAGAGATTCTGGTATGTTGTCTCTTTGTTCTCATTGCTTTTCAAAAACTTCTTGATTTCTGCCTTAATTTTATTATTTACCCAAAAGTCATTCAGGAGTAGGCTATTCAATTTCCATGTAATTTTATGGTTTTGAGTGAATTCCTTAGTATTGATTTCTAATTTGATTGCTCTGTGGACCAAGAGGCTGTTTGTTGTGATCTCAGTTCTTTTGCATTTGCCAAGGAGTGTTTTACTTCTGATTATATGATTGATTTTACAGTAAGGGCCATGTGGCCATGAGAAGAATGTATATTTTGTTGTTTTGGGATGGAGAGTTCTATAGATATTCATAAGGTTCAGTTGATGCGGCCACAGCACTTTCTTCTAACAATTCTGTCATTTAATCACCTCAAATCAGAAACACATAGTTCGAACTTTGTTTTGACACACTTTCTATTACAGGTTTTTCTCTAATACAGTCATTTATATATTTTACATACATCTATCCTCAGTACATATGTCTCTGACAAAGGTAATCTTTGATTACATCTTCCTGGGGGAAGCTGGATAAAGACATATTCAGGATTGAGTTAGGAGAAAGAGAAACTGGTGTTTCTGGCTGGACGATGAAAGTGCTTGATCATTTTCACTATTCCCCTAACTGATTATTGCCATCAGACACTTCTAGTAGATTTGATATATGTCATGTTTTCTTTCTTTTAGATTTATACTGATAACTCAGTGTTAAAATATCAATGCAAACCTAGCATCATTGTGCAATTCCCTGCTCAAACATTTATTTATTTAAAAATTCCCAGTCCTGACGGTATTACTGTTTTAGAAACAAACCCTGGGCTAGGTGTTTAGGGCATGATGCAGCTCTACTACAGAATGAGGATTTAAAGAGCTTTTTGTTTTCTTTCTCATTGCATGGTGGTAAAGACTTTTCTGGTATTGATAGAAAGTAAAAGTTGTGCCACGTTGACAGTACAGATGAGACAAGGCACGGCATTAACTGTTCCATCTGGTGTTTCTTAAATAGGACAAACTATTCTTAGAGCTCTGTGAAGTGTCTGCTTCATCTCACAAGAGTTGGAAATGACTGGGCCTCTTAGTGAACTCAATAGGTTGAAGATGTGACTTTTAAAGCTAGATGAGAAAAAAGTGGAGACATAAGGCATATGGAGAAGAAATGTCTAGCAAGGGATTCTGTTTCTATGAAAACTCAACAAATAGGAGTTTTTGTTTTGTTTTTTAACAATAATCACAATTCTGTTCCCAATCCCAAAACCTTATTTTTAATAAAAAGCCATGTTTGTGCTCTTAAATAATCCTTTTGAGATTATTATTACAATTTATTATTTGCAATGAAAAACTCAGCAGTCCACAGGTGTTTAGCTGAAATATCAAAGCCACTATCTCTGCGTGTGGCTCATAACATTTTTGGCAGCTATTGCTGCAATAAAGCTTCCTTTCTATCCTCTAGTCTGGGCACTGAAAGAGCTGGTACATTGCAGTGGGCTCTGTGTAATTGAATGGCTGCGAAGTTATCTCAGATTATTCTCGTTTTTCTGTTTTACAACATTTTTTGTCTTATTAATTGCTTTTTTCAAGCTAAACGTTACATAGCACAGGTTTTTGATCAGAAAGTCTTTGGGAATTTTCTTGGGACTCACCATCTTACAACATAAAGTTTAAAAAGCAATCTTCAGAAGACCAATCCTGGATTGTGATTAACCTGATGAGTCATATTGGCAATCAGATCCAAGAACAGTAGAGTTCAAGTGTAATTTACTTGGTTTCTTATGTCTCCATGTATTTATGGAAAGGGCTCATTCACTATAGTACCAAAACTTTAAAATAACTAGGAATTACATACTTTCAAAAGAATATAAACCTATACTAGAAGATAGAGAAAATATTGAAAAACACAAGTATAACAAGGTTCTGGTATAGAAGATTCATGTGGTAAATATATCTTTTCCTGAGTGAATCTATAAATTCAATGTAATAATTACAATAAAAACCCCAGAGGGACTTTCATGTAACTTGACTCTAGAGTTCCCCTGGAACAGAAAGTTCATAAAATAGTTAAGAAAGTATTGAGAAAAAAAAATAAGAAAAATACCAATTGTTCTTTTTACATGATTGGTGATTATTTCCTGGACAGCTCAGTTTGCTTTATGAACAAACCATAGGTCTTTTTAAAATTAGTCCAAAAGTTAGAATTTTTTCTAGTTCAAGAGATTTATGTCACATTTCACCAGTGCCTTTCTGGTTGAATTAATTTTGTACAAGTCAACTCCCCTTAAGGTGTTATTAGTATGATTTTATAAGAACAAGACTGTAGTATGTTTGCCACAAAATAATGCTTTAAAGATTTTATTATTTTTCATTATTTTACACAAAAATCTCTAAGGCTATGAAGTAATATCAGTTTTAATAGTAAACTAAATAGTGAAATTTAAGTTAAAATTATTTTTCTAATTTTAAGTAGTCTCTGAATGAACCCATGACCAGGATAAATATTTTGTCATTACAAAAAATAATAAATCAATTTAAAAATGATCATCTGTATATGGTCATGCTTCACTGTAAAACAAATTAGTCTATTCCTGGACTCTTAACTCTGTGTCAATAACATCTTACAAGAGGATTCAAGCAGAGAAACAGATGCAAATTTATTGTCTAATTTACACTTAATGAGATGATGGGAGTTGAATCTGTGAACTACTTTTCTTCTTTCATGACCTATGAAAGGTATTCTAAGGAAAGCTGGTGGTTTCAGAACATGATATATTTTGAAAATATTCTATTGTATGGGATCTTTAATTTTATCCTAGACTGCTCCAATGAACTATCTACAAACAGGCCAAGGTAGCATTTGAAATGGATGTTTTACTAAAGATTCTATGTCAAAATAAAGTTAAATTGAGCTGAGACAGAATGATGTTCTTCTGCATTAACTGAGTTTCTGGTGATCACTATTTTGCATTTAGTAGTCTTGGGCTTCTAACAGATTCTTTGGCCTGGGCCCTCACTGAGCATGTTGTCCCGGGGGTACTTTCTTCTGCTTCCACAGAAGCCCTCTGCCTCCACAGAAGCCCTCTGCCTGAAGAAGGCAGCCCTCCCCAGTCCAGGGGTATTGCAGGCAACAAGGAGCTTTCACACAGGGCAGCCATGTCTTGCTCCTCTACCACCTCTTCCTAAATATGGAGGAGAAGTTTATCTTGGGCTGAGCCCTGAGGAATTCTTCCATTTTCTTTATCCTAAAACTGGTATAACAGGACCTTAGGTGTTTGGAACTGGACTTACGTTGTATGCTCTTTCCAAAGAAATATATGTGATTACCCCAGAGATCTTCTCTACCATATCAGTAGTAGAGTTACTTATCTTTGTAATTAAAAAATATGGTGCCTCTGTTGGAGAATTTGCTGATAAACTGAATGAACAAAAAAAGAAATTGCCCAACTAGAAGAGGTGAAGTACGCTTCCATCAAACAAATCCAGGATACCATTGATTTGGAGAAGTCACAGCAGGCTGTGGGTCACAAGTGCCATTACCTTTTTGATGCCAAGAGGAATAACATTGCTATGACTTTGGAGAATACTCTTCAGGAATGGCTGCATCGAGTATATAAGGAGGTAAAGAATCACCTGTACTATCATATCTCTGTGCAGGTTATGATGTGTTGAAAGGAACAAGAGCACATGATAAACTGGGTGGAAAAGCATGTGGTAGTGAAGCAAATGGTGCAGAGCACAGCTAGAAAAGAAAATTGCCAAGTGCGTTGCTGATCAAAAGTTGTTGGTGATCAAAAGTGCATTGTTGATCAAAGAAGGCTCAAGCATGAGCAGTCCTGTAAATTTATCTATCCCAATTGAGACAGCTAAAAACCCTTGACCTACTAAATGGAAACTAGTCTATGTGATGAAATCTTTCTGTATTGCTGTCTACTGAAGTTACGGTTTACCTTGCCTAAACATGAAAAGTTTGAGTTTCCTATACTGAGAGAACTAAATCTATTGGCCAGTCAGATATTTCTCATCCTCCTTACTCCACATTTTGAGTTGTTCTATGATCACTTTTAAATAAGTAGCTTGCCTTTATTAAAACTGTCTGGTTAAAGATTATCAAGCTATAGTTTAAATTTGTAATGAACTCCACCATATTGTAATAAAGTAACAATTGGGAAAAAAAGGAAGCAATCTTGGGATGTAGAAAGAATGTTCCAACCATCTTGTGAGGCTCAGTTTTATGAGTAAAATATAGCTGATGAGGCTGGATATAGAATTGGGATTTGGGCCAGATTTACAGATAAGAGGAACTGCAATGACTGTATTTAATAATTTATTCAAAACTATTTATTGAGTACCTCTGATGGGCCATGCATCTTGTCGGATGTAAGGATACAGTGATGAACAAGATCAGCAGGGTCGCATATTCCAGGAGCTTATTATTCAGTTGATGGGGAAAGGCATACTCTATATCGTGTGAAAATTCGTTGTAATGTTGAAATAGGGTAATATCTGTAAAGAGTATAACAAGCTGTATTTGCTCAACAAACATTTTTTTTCCTTTCTGCTTTGCATCTTTGTGTACTGGATATCTATTTGTGATCAGTTGCCAAGAAGATTTAGCATTCATGCAACTTTCTTTTTGACTGCTGATTGAATGTAGGTCATGAACTTATCAGTGATGTAGAGAAAAGGATGACTACACAAGTGTACTCTGTAACTCATGAGAAATAAAAGAGAGAAGCATGTGTCCATAGTGGGAAAGCAGCCATTTCAAAGGTAGACATCCAGATAAGTCATGGGATAATTCAGAGAGATTAGAAGAAAGTGGTTCAGAATCTCCCCCCGCTCAATCAATTGATTATAAGTAATATAGATCCCCTTGCTAATATCATAGTGGTATCCTTGGAAACTCATAGTTCTGATGGGAATGATAGGAGCCAAATTTCAAGTTATTAGGTTATTTAGATTCACCTCCAGGGTCTTCCATCCTTTCTGAGAAAGCATCACTTTAAGGAGAAATGGAAAATGAGAGATTATTGTCAGAGAATGACTGCAGGCTCTTTAAGCCAGTGACGATGTCTATGCAAGGTAGGGTTGGCTAGGCTAGCAGATAGATTTAAAATATACTAGATTAAAAGGCAGTAAAATCTTTCAAGCTGCCATTTGAACCACACTGTTCTAGACTTATTCCAACAATTACTGTTAAAGACTTAGCAAGTTCTGCTACATTAACTCTTTGACTTGGTTCACTTCTGCTGTGCAATACACCCCTTATGAACTGCTTGATAGCTCTGGACCAAAGGCTGTGCCTCCTTGACCTGGGTTTATCCTTATGTTGCACAGTGAAAGAACTGATTTGTCTTACAGTGTCAGTGTCTTCATTCCTTATTTACTTAACAACATTGGCTTTACCGAGTATTAACCACATGTCAGATACTCTTCTAGACACCAAGGATACAGCAGTGAAAGAAACAGACAAAAACACCTGCCTTTGTGGATATGATTTTGTATTGTGTGTGGTTTGGGATAGGGAGAAATACATAAACATAAAAGTTAAATTTTATAATATTTAAAATGTGTAAAACATAGATCAAAGTAAGGGGATCAGGAGGGATGAGGGAGAAGAAATCTTAAATGGGATGGTGATATTAAGGTAAGAGTTCAGCCAGACTTAAGAGAGAGTGTGTCAGGAAGATATCTAGAAAGAGTATTCCAAGCAGAAAAAAACAAGTGAAGATGCCTGAGGCAGGAATGTGTCTGGTGTGAGAGAAAATCATGAAGAAAGTGACTGTGGCTGGAACAGAGCAAGAGGGGAGAAATGAAGGAAGGAGGTTAGAGAAGGACTGGGTTCAAGTTTTGTAGAGTCTTGTAAGCCATAATAAGACCTGTCAGTTTCCACTTTTGCCTTGCCATGTATAATGCCTCTGTTACTTGGCAACCATCAATCTTTTGCACTTGTTTCAACACCTAACAAGGGTCAGTTTATGATACTTGATTATCTAAGCATATGGAAAGAATGGCGGGAAGGCAGAAAGAGAAGGGTTCATGGTCTCCACAAAGTTGCTGATTGGTTAGACAAATGCTAAGATTGATTGTTGGCAATTGATGAGTGGTTTGTAGTTGGTTTTTGCTATCTGAAGGCATGAATGCACCCCACTGGCTGTAGGCATGAATCTTTGACATGAGATAAGGAGGATGACTGGAGAATTTCCTAACTCAGGAGCTGCCAGAGAGACTCCAGCTTCTGTCAATTGAGGTATTCTACATCCACAATGCTGACAGGTATCAGTCACTTTTTAGCCATTTGAACATGTTCAAAGAGCCATTTCTTGGTCCAGGGTTATTTTTTTTTACTTGTTTGACCATATGTAGTTTTAATTTTAGCAGTTAATTTTCACATTTTTCATCCATTTTTTGGAATGTTACCTTTTGGTCTTTTATTTTAAAAAATCATAACGACGTTTTAATCCTTTGCTTTTAAAATGAGGAACAGGAAGCACCAGCATAAAGGGAGAGTTCTAAGGATCCTATTCAAACCCTGAAAATATGGGACACCCCTTTTTCTCCTCCCTGAAACTCTGTAGGGCTTTTGATGATTGGAAAAACATTTCGAATCCCAGCCTCAGATAAGGAAAGGCAATTTCAAGAAGTCAGCCCCCCTGGGAAGAGTCACACTTCCACTACAACTAAATGAAACAGAGAAAATAGCTGAACGCTTGGAAGAATCAGCAGCTCTTCATTTTTCTAGTAACATATGCTACCTAGATACCCATAGATGTTTTTGTATTTATATGACGATGCCATTGTTCCAGGAACAATGTTCAGACCCCATAGCTTATACTAACACTAAATTCAGAAAATGTCAAATGTAGTGAGATGAATATAAGTTGATCAGTTCTGACCATGAGATTCAAATTCTACCTAGGGATGTTAGGTAATTCAGAAAATGAGGTAATGTCATGTGTCTTTAGTGACTTAGAGTATGCTGAGGTGACATCAACCCACAGAAACACAAATTAGAGCCAATGAATCAATTACAGCTGAGAGAGGCTGGGGCCTCTCTCAAGTCGATTGAAAGTTGTGGCCTTTGAAAGGACAGTGAGGCCAGAAGAAGAGGCATTTGCAAAGCAGAGAAACATTTAAAAACATTTAATCTAAAACATAAAGTGTCTTACCAGTCATTCTCTCCTCCATTTCAGCCTCCACTCATACTGCCATGCTAGATATTTTTTCATGGCCTGATAGCAATTTGGATTATATTTTCCATTTCTGGGAAGTTTGTCTTCATAATAAAATAAGGTCCCACTTGTTTGAATCCAAGTGCATGGTGAGACAGAAAGGAATGTCTCTTCTAGGCAACCACCAGGGGGTAGTCTGGATCTGATTTTAGAGTAAGTGAGGAGCCCAAACTGAGGTGGGTATGAGAATTCAGGGTTTTTTTGGTGTGTGTGCCCATTCTTGGTTTCGGTCTTTAAACCTTGGGAATCCAGTTTCAGGACTGCGTTATACTTTGGGCATAAAGAAACTTTCCAAAAGCAATTTGTCTAATCATATTTTGAGAGGCTTCTTGACTTCTTCCTCAACAAATGGCTTTTTAACATCTGCACTGGTGAATCTAGGCCTGGGGTCCCAACTAAGCTCTCAACCCTCAGAACTTCAAACCTTTCACCTTCAAATGACCCCGAGATTAACAAGCTGATTTCCTTGAGGTCACAATAACCTGGAATAAGTCTCCAAAGCATAGATACCCTTAAAAAGCCAGAGGAAACAAATTAGCATTCTGAGTGGGAACTGTCCTATCAGTCACTTTGCCTCTTAAGGACAATTAAAATGTGGTCAGGCTGGCCGGGCGCGGAGGCTCAAGCCTGTAATCCCAGCACTTTGGGAGGCTGAGGCGGGCTGATCACGAGGTCAGGAGATTAAGACCATCCTGGCTAACACGGTGAAACCCCATCTCTACTAAAAATACAAAAATTGGCCGGGCGCGGTGGCGGGCGCCTGTAGTCCCAGCTACTTGGGAGGCTGAGGCAGGAGAATGGCGGGAACCCGGGAGGCGGAGCTTGCAGTGAGCCGAGATCGCGCCACTGCACTCCAGCCTGGGCGACAGAGCCAGGCTCCGTCTCAAAAAAAAAAAAAAAAAAATGTGATCAGGCTGAGAAGCCAAAATATAATTCCATAATTTTAATTAGAATATGACTTTCACTGTATCTGATTCATCCAGATAAGTCAGTTTTATTTCTTATTTATTTTATTACTTTTTATTGAAAAATTGGAATGGTAAAAATTTCTAATAGTACTGGAGGCTAGAAAATAAAAAGTAAAATACATTTCTACTCCATAGTCCATCTCCCTTTTCCAGAGATAACCACTACCAATAGGGTCTTGTTTATTCTTCTAGAAAAAAATGTATACATAAACATATATATTCCATTTTTTAAACGAGTAAGAACATCTCATGTACACACATCTGTGTTTTGCTTTTTCATTTTATTTTTACTATATGTTTTTTTGGGAGTTTCCTTGAGAAAATGTCTTTATGATTATGGTTGAGTATACATCTTGGCAAAACTGCTAAGTCTGTGTTTACGTGTATTTGAATTTTTGTTTTATTGAGGTATAATTGATATGTGAAAAATTTTCATGTTTAATGTATATATTTTGATGTATCTGGATATATGCATACACCTGTGACCCCATCATCACAATCAAGATACTAAACATATTTTAGTTTTTGTTTTCATCTCCAAAAATTTTCTTGTGTTTTTTTGGTGTTTTGTGTGTGTATGTGTGGCATGAATACTTAACATGAGATCTCCTCTTAACATATTTTAAAGTGTACAGTAGCATGTTATTAACTATAGGCACTATGATGTATAGCAGATCTATAGAACCTCTTTATCTTGCATAATAGAACTTTGTACTCATTGTGCACCAACTCCCCTTTCCTGTATTTTAATTTTTTAATGGATATTACCAGGTTGCCTGCCAAGGAGACTGCCCCAATTTCTACTCTGATTATCATAATTTGAAAGTATTCATTTCTCCGTACCATGGCCAATACAGCACTTTCAAAACTTTTGATCTGTGACACTACATTGGATAAAAGGTATATCCCACTGTTTGAGTTGGCATATCTTTAGTTATAAGTCAGTTTGAATATCTTCTGACCTGCATATAAGCCTTTTGTAATTCCTTTTCTTAGGTTTCATCTGGATTATCATGTTGCCTTCTGGCACCTTTGAGGACAAGAACAACACACAGTCTTTGAGGTCATATTGTCATTGGTGTTGGCAATGACATTTAGCAGCTGTGTGTAAACACAGTATTGTTTCATTATAAAACTGTGGTGAAAGATAAGGGTACTTTTATTGTTATAGTGGGAGAGAAACATTATACATCCCATCTGACGGGCACTTGATTAGTATTGTGATACCACACAGTCTATGCTCTGTAAAATGTTTGCATTTCCCTTTGAAATGGATTTTACTCCTTTACTCCTTAAATTAAAACATTCCTCATAATTCTTATACCATAAACTGCTACAAACAGCCAGATTTATTTTTGTCAACTTGTATTTGAAAATCTTTTGCAGCATTATTTTAGTCTTACGAAAAAGCAAATTGGTCATGATTAACATTTAGAAATATCTTTTTAGTAAGCAAACATTTTCATTCAGTATATTCTCTGGCAATGCCTTTTTGAGCTGCTTGGCTTATAAACCCATAATATACACTAATTGTGGAAACCAGGAAGCTGGTATTCTCTCTTATTTTGGTAGAAGCTGCTTTGCATAGGTTGTATTTATTAGCTATGCTGGTGACACACATCGTCTGTGACTAATGTGGAAATGCTGATAGTTTACAAGCAGCAGGTAAAATAGGCCTTAGGATGTGAATAAATTTAGGATCAGTACATATTTTTAAAATCCTGCTAAAAACCAAGATAAAAATAAAGAAGCAAAGATGGTTTTCATTATTATCATGACCAGTACTTTTAAAATGGTTTTCTTAGTGAGGAATAGCAGCCTCAGGGCAGGGGAAATATAATGGGATTAAAATAAAACTAGTGCCATGATCTTAATGTCTAAATAGATTAATTTTACCGACACAGGAAGCTATAATATCATGTTTCTGGTAATAACTGGAACATTCTTGGCCATGTTTTTGGAATTTACACGAGTGGCATACTCTAATCTCTAGGGGAAGCCTAAAGATTCCCAAAGATTCCCCACTCATTTCCTACCCCACCACCTGTGGCAGACAGATTTTAATATGGCTTTTGAGATCTGTGTCTCCTGGTGTTCATACCTTTGTACAATACTTCCCCTAACTGTGGGTGAAATTGTTGACTTGCTTCTAATCAATACAATAGAGCAAAGATGATGGGATGCCACCTCCACGATTATGTTATGTTATAGAAGGTTCTATCATCCTGGCAGTATTCTATGGACTACTTTCCTGGTTTTGAAGAAGCAAGCTGCCATATTGTGGGCTGCCTGTATGGGTATAATGAGAAAAACCAGGAATTGTATTAAAAAACATTCCTCCCAAACTAGGAGGGAGCTGAGAGACCAAAGAATGACTCAGACAAATCCAGATTGGCAAGTAGAGGAGTTTATTAGGACTTACATGTGAGGCACTCCTGGATGGCAGCAAGACAACTTTAGAGATCCATGCTGCTTCCCATTCTTAAGCTGCTTTTAAGATAATTTTCTGACTCTTTGCCTACTGTGTGTGTGTGTGTGTGTGTGTGTGTGTGTGTGTGTGTGTGTGTGATGGGACGGGACTGTTTTCCTTGGTAGGTTCTCAGATACTCTCTGGGATGTTTGGGTTCTCAAGGACACCTGCTTTTGGGCTGGGCACTGTGGCCTTGGCACATTGCCTGGCCTTCAGGGTTCAGGCAGTGGACATATAACCTTGCGTAACCAGGTGGGTGACCCACCATGCTACAGTGGGGAGGCCCATATGGCAAAGCACTGAAGGTGACCTGCAGAAGATGAGGGCCTCAGTCCTATAGCAGCAAGGAACTGAATTCTACCAACAACCATGTGAGTTTGGATAGAAACCCCAGGCTCAGTATCAGCTCTGACTGAGACCTTGATTGCAGCCTTGTGAGACTCTGAAGCAGAGAACCCAGATAAGCTGTGCCTAGGCTCCTGACCCAAAGAAACTATGAGAGAATAAATGTGTGTTGTTTTAAGCTGCTAAATTTGTGGTACACCACAAATAAACCACTAGACAAAAAACACAGTCTGTGGCATGTTGTAGTTTTGTTCATAATAGTCACTGTCCTTCTCTTGGAGCAAATGATACTTCCATTGGCATCACATAATATGTGGTATCCATCCCAACAGAAGGGTCATACATTTTTGCCTTTTAAACTTGGGAGTGACCATCTGATTTTCTTTGGCCCATTGAATCTGGACAGAGGCAGAAACTTTGAGAGCCAGTTTGAGGTTAGGCATATTTTTCTTTTCCCCTCTTCACCAGGCTGTCTGATCTGTGTTGAACGTGTAGTAGCAACCAAAAGTAAACTTTCCCTTTTGTAAGCCGTTGAGATTTTAGGTTACTACAGCATAACCTAGTCTTTCCTCCTGAGAAGAAATAATTCTGTCAATGACACAACTGGGTCAAGTTGCCATGCAGAGTTTTTAAAATTTTGTGGCAGGCTCCTTTAGATGGCTTTCCTCATTGTATTATCTTCCTTTGGTGATTGCTTCACAGATCATTCTTCTGTGTCTTCCAGAAACAATCTGGTGCAATCGGATAGTCTGGAGTTGAATGTTCTTGGGACTCTTATCTGAACAACCTTCTTGAGATTAGGTTACAGAGCAAGGGGAAGGAAAGGTGAAGTGTACTACTCAGGCCTTAGAAAAAGGCTGCTTCTATGGGCTAATTTTTGCGTCCTCTTCCTTACTTTTTTAGAAGAAAGATTTCAAAGAGCAAGGTTAGGATGGGGTCCAGGAAAGGAACAAAGAGGCTATTTTGTCTGCTTCTTGTTGGGAGAAAAGATTCCTAAGACCGTAAGTGGTACAGCTAAGTTCTCAGGGCGAGAAACCAAGTCCTAACTGGTATAAACAGTGTTTCTTCTCTCAAAATGTCCACCATGCTATGACTCCTCAAGATTTAGCCATGTTAAGTAGCTAGTAAAGGACAGAGGGATTTTTAGGTTCCTAGCATTTCTCTCATTGGAGAGCCAATGAGCACTGCTGATGGTACTTAAATATTGAAGGATAGTAGAGGAAGGCAAGATGATATGTTTCCCTCAAATGCTACCTTAATTGATCATTTAATGAAGGACAGGACATTTTCAGAATTTGCATTCTTGTCAGAGTATAGAACGGAGACTATTTCTAAATTCCTTTCGAAATATTTTAATGTGAAATAGGATAATTTTCTACACAATGCTTAACGTTGACTAATATTGACTTACCGTCACCTGAATCAGCAGACCTGGGTTGGAATTCTTACTGTTTCATTTGTTTTTATATTTTTTATTTTCTTTTCCCTCTAGATTTATTGAGTCATAATTGACAAAAAAGTTATATATTTGTGGTACACAAAATTATAATTTGCTATATATACATTATGAAATTATTGCCACTATCAAGCTAATTAACACATCTCTCCACTTAGTTACCATGTGTGGAGGGGTGTGTGTGTGGTGAGAACATTTAAGATCTCTCAGCAAACTTCAAGTACACATATGTTAATAATACTGTTGTTTACTCTGTCATTTAATTGAGTGTATGCCCTTGGATAAATGTCTTCAACTCTGTGATTCAGTTTCTTCATCTATAAAATATACCTATCTCCCATGATTTTTAAAGAATTAACTAGTACATGTAAAGTGCCTGATTAATAAACTTAACATACTCTTATTAATTGCCACATGTGCTTTACAACAGACAAACTTCTCACCATATTGTTGAAGAGGAGACCTCATATGCCCAAATGTCAATTCATATACTTTCAGTTGGTTTTTTCCTGTGCTTCCAGATTGGCTATTTCACACATTTATTAGAATAACTGTAGAAATCACAGCTTTCTTTAAGCCTCTTTTCTTGTTACACTCCTCCTACCAGCTGTTTTCTCTCTAGCAACAAAGTTGGAACTATAGTTTAAAAAAAAAACTAGTTATGCCGATAAAGGAGAAAAAAATATTTTTGCTTCAGATGCAGTCACTTGCTTCCTTTGTATCAGGAAAGGAATCAGGCAGCTATCAACTAAACACAAAGGTTCTGATATGCACCATACCTATTTGTCACTGGCAGCCCTGCCTAGGTCAATAGTGTAATAAAACTTCCTTCTAGGGCAAAAAGATTGACCTGAGAATGGGACAGAATTCGTAATTAATTGGTGGAGGCTGAGGAAAACTGGTAGAGTGTCAAAATCAGGATGTCTCTAAGTGAGATGAAAGTTTCAGAGGTTTTTGATTCAGGTGGACAGGATTTGGGCTAAGGGAGGCTTTAGGATGGCCATGATTCTTGTTGATGGTTGGTAACTAGAGTATAAGGACTGAGGCTTGATTGAAATAAGATGAAGAATCTGGAAGCATGACTCATTCCTGAAGACAAAGTTTCTACAGGAATTAGGAGTTAGATAGGACCACAGGTGTCCAGGGTAGAAGGCTAAGCTGAATTAGGCCTGGGGGTACTGCATGTCTGATGGGGGTAGATTAGGAAAGCTGTAGCTCACTGACCACTGAAAACCACAAACACTGAGAAACTCAGAAGGAACCACCAGCCTGACTGTCCCTGGTAAGAGCTTGGCTATGGCTGAACTTCCAAGAGGAAGACACTATACCTGGCAGCTTGGGTGAGGCTGAGACAGACACATAGAGTTGAAACCTGCAGTGCATTATTTTCTTTGTCTTTTCAAAGCAGAGCCATTTTATATTTAAAGGGGTCAAAAGTACAACCCCTACTGTTGTTAGCTCCCAGCTGTTTGCTGACAAGTGTGGAAATGAAAATTTGGGAGGGGCTGGTCCTTGACCTCATTAGCATGTGTGGTTTTACTTTTTTGTACCTAGAAAAGAATTTATGTAACTGCCCTTATCCAAAATTAAGCTTGGGAATATGTTTGTTTAAAACCAACTAATCTTCATGTTTAAGTAAAGCCAATTTAATTAGTAAGTATGAGTAATTACAACTATTATCTAATTTATAAAATCCCATTAAATTTACTTTGAAGATTTAATGAAAATTATGGTTACAGTCTTAAATCTTAAGAATATGTTTTTGTAGACTATATGATCATAGCGAGGTCAAATTAGAATCTTTTTAGCAAACAATAGAGGTAACAAAATAAACCTAATACGTTCCTTAAATATTTTCATCTCATATTTTTCTACACATGAAGATGTTTATTTGGTTGATACAATAATACATCAGAGAAAGATTCTTTTAAGCCAATTGTTTTTTTAATAACAAATTTTATCCAAAGAAAACCACATCTTGTTAAGATTTAAGCAATTTTGTTTATTAGGGAAATGAGGAAGATTCAACCTCAGACTTGAGGGATTTTATCTTTCTTTGAACCTAAAGTAATTATAAGAAGAAATGTATATATGGATATGTAAACATGTGTTATAGCCAAAGTCTGGAACAGGTGATTTCTGACAATAGATAGCAAAATTTATAATTAACTTAAGCAGCTGGCTAAGCACCGAAGTGTCACACAGAAGAAAAAATAGTGTCTCATTGCAAGCCAAATATCACTGCTAGTAGCCAAATGATGCATTGTATGGCTAAACACAGGCTTTCTGACTTCCAAATACATGCTGGTCATTAGCCAACTGAAACAAATGAAGTTAACATTATCTAACAAATGTTACCTTATTTGAAATTCAGACTATAGCCCATAATGTTTTGATGACAGACTGATTTTAAGTCAGTGAGGAAGTTGCTTTTGAAATACATTTCTCATTTGCATCTCCATGTATATGATTTTCTGACTAGTTATTCTGATTCATCCATTTGTCTAATATAGCAGTTATTTAGCTTTTGATTAACAAAGTAAGGTTCTGAATAGATAAAATAATTATGAATGCTAGACTTTATCAAGAGATGAAATTATTTTTTAAAATTCCGTCAGCATTTTAGTGTACACTTTTGTTTGTCTACTCAATAACAGTAACTTTTCCTTCCTTTTTCTAACAAAACTCTGATTCAATTCGGTTACCCCACTGGTAGTGCACCTTAAGGGAGATATACTCCTGTATCAGCCTGGGGCTGAATCATGAGTGGTCTAAGCCAATTATGGTGGTCTCGTTGCCTTTGCCAAAAACCAGTTTATGTATAGGCACGTGATGCACATCTGAGAAGTGAGAAGCTGTAAATGCTTCTGATCAAGGCTTTCCTTGCTATAAAAAGTTACTGGAATATTGTTTTGGCAACTAATTGAGTGCATGAATTGAGTAAATGGTTACATCATTAGATAGTGAGCATTAGTTTTAAAAAGCATGTGACATAAAATTATTACAGAGGAAGCACTATATTAAACTAATTAACATTAAATAATTATTATTTAGAAATGCAAAAACAACTCCACCAATATCAAGGTACTCACTAGAATGGCTAACAAAAAAAAGGGACAAGTGTTGACAAGAATGTGGGACAACAGTAACTCTTATATGTTGGTGAATTTCTAATGAAATATATTATACTTCATTAGAGAAGTTTACCAACAATCCTTCCCAAACCTGAAGAGGAAAAAGCTGTTATTTTCTTTTGCTAGATATTATTGTATCTGCCTGTGACACCTAGAATCTGGCTGTAACCTGGCTAAGGATGGCAAGGCAGAAAGAAGTAAGAAAACTGTGTTTTATGACACAGCTGAACACTAAATATAAAAACCTAAAATGGCCTTATCTTGGGAATAACCATATCAGATAATGCTGTTTCTGTACTATTTAAGCCAAATTGAGTTATTTTCTGTTAATTATAGCTGAAACTATTTCAGCTGATAATTGTCTATTAACATTAAAAGCCAGGACTGACCATCTAGATTAGTTTCTTCCATAACACAGAAAAGATAGCCCTTCCATCATTAATAGGAGGAGACATGGTAATCATTTGCACAGGTAGAAGAAGGTTATAACATGATGGGGTTCATGTTGAAAGGAGTGGGGAGCATACCATTCTAGTGCAGGACATTTGGGAAGAAAGAGGCAGAGATGAGAAGTGAACCACTTCGGATTGACTGAAGTCCTAGAGGAGAGACAAAGACATATGGATGGGAATATAAAGCAGCACATCTCTTGTACCAATCTATATTTGATATCCTAGCCTAGTATTTTATTGTAAAGAGTCCTATACCTACCTGTGGGAGACTGTATTAGTGTTAGAGGGATGGTGCATGCATAGAGGGAGCCTTGGTGTAGCTCCTGTAAGCCACCTTCGTTTTTCATACAGTGGAGATAGAAATGCCAAATCCCAGGCTTCTCTTGAAGTAGAGAGATAGAATGTTAGCTGGGAGTTAGGGTGGGGAGCTTGCCAGAAAACACAGTGATTGCAGGGATGAAGAGACTCTGTATTAAAGGACTTTTGGACAGACTACTTAGGATTCACTGCCAACCCTAAGGGGATTTAAAGCACCACTGAGAGCTGAGGTGGGTCCAGGCCAGTAGACAATACCACTAGGCCCTGACCAAGGTGGAGGAGAACAGGTCATGAGCTAGGGCTCTTGGGCAGGTACCAACAATGCCCTGCCATCCTTAGCCAGTTGATAGCCAGCAGGGTCACTAGTACCTGGGCAAACAAAGAAATGTTTTTCATTAAGGGCTAGAAGAGTGGCACAAAATCACGTGGTACAAATAAGAGACTTTTTCTTCCCATGCCAACAAAGGATCCAGCAAATGACCTTACAGATTCAGATAATACCTTGGTAAGATGAAAGAGAGGGTAAGGTAATCTGAAAAACTGAAAAAGACTGAACATCCCTAAGAGATGATCTAAAACAAACATTATTCATTTTCTTTGTACTTTGACACTTTTGCAGGCAGTCCTTGGTTTTAATTTTGGCTCCATTGTTTACTAACTGAATGTCTAAGGCAGATTATTTAAGCTTCATGTGCTTCGGATAGCTCCTCCAGGGAATGAGAATAATAACTTGTATACTAGTAACTTGTATACTAGGCATACTGTGAACATTACAAGATATATGTATATATCTTGTAATATATATCTATATCTATGTCTATATCTATATCTATATAATTCCAAACAGCAATTGGGCTAAGTAGACTACTTAGACATAAACCATATGACTGTACTTTTCTCTTTGGAAAAGCAGAGTAGAAGTGTATTCTTACCGATGGGGGTGTGTTGGGTGCTTTAGCTTGGGCAGAAGACTGGTTATCCTGAGGTGAGTTGTGAGGCAGAGATCAGAGGAATGGTCACCCCTGGGATGCTCTGTCCTTGTTGAGCCTATGGGTGAGAGTGACATGATATCAAACTATTTGTCTGGGTCTACCGAAATCAAGTTAGGATTCATTCAGGGTCTGGGAGGGGGACATAGTTTTGAGATGAGGATATCATTCCTTGGCTTGCAGCTGCATCAATCTAATCCCTGCCTCTGTCATTATATGGCTGTCTTCACATTGTCTTTCCTCTGTGTGTATCTGTCTTGTTTTAACTTTAAAGTTAAAGACCACATTTAACCAAATTTCCAAATAAGGTCACATTCTGAGGTACTAGGGTATATCTCTTACTGGGAAACAGATGATTCAACACAAAACAGTTCAACTCCCCCAAATGTATGTCTTTCCCACGTGCAAAATATTAATACGTTCACCCCATCCCAACATTGCTAAAAGTCTTCATCATTCCAGCATCAATTTTTAAGTCCCAAATCTCATCTAAACACTATCAAATCAAAGTCTCAAATCTCATTATCTAAATTATTCAAATCAATTATGGGTGAGACACAATATTATTTATCCTGAGGAAAAACTTTTTTTCATCATTTAAATTGTGAAACCAGACAAGTTCTATGTTTCTAAAATACAATAGTGGGACCAGCATAGAATAGACATTCCCATTTCAAAATAGAGAAATTGAAAGAAAAAAGGGTCATGGGTCTCAAGCAAGTTTAAAACTTAGCAGGGCAAATTTTATTACATGTTAAGGCTTGAGAAATATTCCCACAGGCTTGATGCTCTGACCTGGTGGTGGCTCCACCTGTCTTGACCCCAGGTGACAGCACTGCCTATGGCCTCTGAAATCCAGGAGGTGAGGGTGCTATGCCCTGGGCCTGTGCCCTCCGAGTCCATGGTGACAGCATTAGCCTGCTGGCCTCTGACCCACCCTGGGGGGTCATTCTTCCCGTTTTCTGAAATATAATACATATTTGCATCCAAATAGTTCGATTGGTTTATTTTCTTCCTGTGGAATCCCAGAAGTCTGACAGTGTTCCTTCTTTTTGACCCATGCCTTTGCCCTTCAGTCCAGGATGGCAGTGTTTATGCTGAGATGACTAATTGGATCCACAAATCACATGCCTAATCTCCTGAGCAAACAGTTTTCCAGCAATAACATTGGTGATACTGCCAAAGCACATTTTCTATTTTTTTTTTTTGGTAATATGGATAGGCTGAGAATTTTCCAAATCTACAAGTTTTGGATTCTTTTTACTTCACTATTTCTTCTTAAATTTATCCCTTTCCTCTTGTATTTTACTATTGGTAACAAGAAGAAACAAGGGTGTACCTTCAGCACTTTGCTTAGAAATCTCTTCAGCTGAATAATGAATACAGATTCATCACTATAAGTTCTATTTTCTACCCAACAAAATATAATTCAGCCAGGTTCTCTGCCACTTAATAACAAGAATCACGTTTCCTTTAGTCTCCAGTAACATGTTTTTCATTTCTGTTTGAGACTTTACCTGAAGCATCTTTAATATTTATGTTTCTTCCAACACTCTCTTTAAGGCAATGCATGCTTTCTCTACCAGACACCTCAAAATTCTTCCAGCCTTCACCCATCACCCAATTCCAAAGCCACTTTCACATTTTCAGGTATTTGTTACAGCAGCACCCTGCTCTCAGTACCAAAATATTTGGTACTGAGATTACCAAATCTAGGATTATTAGATTTGATTACTCTGGGTGTTTGATCAAACAACTGGGCCTGATAGTTGACACATGAAATGAACCATAACAACTATATAAAAACATTCCCCTTCTGATATTTTCACTTTTAATTGAAATTGAGTCTAGGGAAGGAAGGATGACCTAAATTTAGCTATGTGTTCACTTAATCCTGAGGTTTTTCTCTCCATTCCTTTACTAAAATAGAGTAGACAGAAACAAGGGAGAAAGTTATACTCTTGGTCTTTCATTGTATCTTCTGTCCCTAAACTTTGTAGGGGAGATTAAAACAAATATTCTACTTCTGTCTGTCTGTATGTGTGTGTTTATATGTCGCAGAGTGGGAAGAGAGAGACAGAATGGGGGCAGGAAAGTGCATACACAAGAGTGTAATTTGCAAATTCTTAAAACATGCAATCTATACTTTCATTTCTTTTCAAAATTCCAACTTAGTGTTAAGTAGGGACAGATTAATTGATGGGAGCCTATGGATGAGTGGGAGAAGAAGATAGAATGCTGAGCCTGGTTCTTCTGTCATGCTATCTAATGCAAGAAAATGATTTGTAATAATTTAATACATTTTTGGCTTTTTACTAAAAGAGAAGCATCTCTAAGCAGTGTTATTGTTGTTTCAAATCAGAATGTAGTTTGTATACTTCTGCTTTCAGGTAGAAACACTAGGTAGTAGCAGAACAATGCTCCCTAGTAATTCAAAAAATATGATAAGACTCATATTTTTAAATGTAAGGGAGAGTTGTAGGGGCAACGAGAACTAGAGGAACCAGTTAGAGAGAGGAAAGTGCCCTGCCAGGTGAATTGTATATTACTGACTTTTTGTCTCTGCAAGCATTTGTTGATTGAGGACCAGCTAAAGATTGAACATGAGATAGGTGAAGAAACTTCACTGGGGGGAGTAGAAGTCAGTAGGGTCATAACTAACAGGAGGCTACACCAAAAGAGTAAAATCTCCACTAGTTTCAGGATCTGAGGAGGCAATGTCCTATGGGAGAGAGAGGGAGTGAATCAAACATACAGCTGGTCTCCCAAGTGATTTGTGTAAAGCGAAAGAGTAAGCCAATATATCTGAAAGGAAGAACTGAATGTTGTGAAATATTTCAAGGAAGAGGAAATAGATCTGATAAACTCTGAATCAGAAACCCATGAGAGTAATACCTGAGGAGCACAGATAAATAAAAGATGGAGTGAGGCTAATTAAAAGTGCTACCCAGCCCCAACACAGCTAAATTGTTTACTGGATTCTAGTGATTAGACCCTTAGCCTGCTCTGGGGGGATATGCTGTGAGGTTTCCAATCTACTTATATACACATTGTCTAGCATACAATGAAAATTTAAGGGAGATTGAAAGAGACAATAAAGGCAGATCTACAGTGATCCATCTGTTACAGTTACTAGAAGCACTATAAAGTAATAATGATTAATGTTAAAGAGAATAAAAAGGTAGAAAAATGAATAGTTAATGTACATTCTGGAACTGAGAAATAGAAAATCTGAAATTAAGCATGCATTGGCTTGGCTTACCAGTAGACTGGACACAAAAAAGTAGTGGACTCAAAGACGGTTAATTGAAATATCATAAATATATAAAATATATATCTAATATCTTCTCTCTGTCTAATTATCTATTTAGATCCTTAAAAGGAGAGAAGAAAGAAAAGCAATGATTGAAGGTAAATGGCTGAGAACGTTCCAAAAAATGATAAAAGATCTCAACCCGCAGATTCAAGAAAAAATTCGTAGAAGTTGCCTAAGTTTAAAAAAAAAAAAAGATGCATTATCTTTAAGACAGTAAGATTGAATGAGGCTGAATTTTCAACAGTAACTATGGAAGCCAGAAAATGATAAAATAATATTTTTTAAATGATAAAAAAACTACTGGCCTAGACTTCTATAACCTATAAAAATATGCTTTAGGCATGAAGGTAAAAGAAATATTTTTTTAGACAACAAAAGTTGAAAGAATTTATAAGAATTGCACTGGAAGTTTCTCAGAAGAGCAATTTTTATCAGATTGAGGCACCGGGGTACAAGAAGGAATAAGGAGCATTTGGAAGGCAATTATGTAGGTAAGTACAAATAGCATTGATTAATACAATAAAATTACCTTGTAACATATGCAAAACATGTGGGAGTAAAATACATGACATTACTAGCAAAAAGAGCAAGAAGTAGACAAACAGTATTGTAGTCTTGCATTTTGCAGGAAGTGTTAGATTATTAATGTAGCCCTGCTTGGGATAGATCCATATGCCTATTGTACTTCTGACAATAACTACTAAAGTTAATTTTAAAATGTATATCTAAAAATCTAATTAGAGGATATAAAATAGAAAAACAATGCTTGATTCCCACAGAAGGAAGAAAAGGGCATATACAGGAATGATGTATTGCTAGGATAAGTAAAAAGAAATAGTAAGATAATACAGTTAAAAGTAACTGCATGAAAACTACACCAAAGGTAGATGGATTAATACCTTAGTTAATGAGAAATATTATCAGATTATATTTTTTAAAAGACCCAACTGTATGCTATTTGCAAATACACACTTTTATTTCTATTATAACATTTTCATTTTTAATTGTAAATTGACAAATTATAATTGTATATGTCAAAGGGATGTTATAATTTATGCATATAATGTGGAATAATTTAACCAAGCTAATTAACATATCTGTAACTTCAAATACTTATCTTTTTGTGGTGAGAACATTTAAAATTCACTCTCAGTGATTTTAAAGTGTGTACTACATTATTATTTACTATATTGATTACACTGTATAATTTATAGCAAAAGAAAAATCCCATTATTCCTCTAATTGAGGCTTTATACCCTTTAACCATCATCTCTCCATTCCCCATCATACCGCTAGGCTTGGGTAACCACCATTCTACTCGCTGCTTCTGTGAGTTTATTTTAGAACCCTCATATAAGTAAGAACATAAAGTATTTGTTTTTCCGTGACTGACTTATTTCACTTAGGATGTTTCCCAATTCCATCCATATTGTCACAAATGACAAGATTTCCTTCTTTTTAAAGACTGAATGGTATTTAATTGAGAATATGTAAATTTTCTTTATCCACTCATCTGTTGATGGACTCTGTTTGGTTCCATAACATGGCTATTGTGAATAGTGTTGGCAATAAATAGAGGAGTACAGATATCTCTTTGACATACTGACTTCAAATCTTTTGGGTAAGTAGCCGGAAATGGAATAGCTGGATCATATGATAATATTGTTTTTAGTTTTTTGAGGAACCTCCTTACATTTTTTCATAATGGTTGTACTAAGTTACAGTTCCACCAACAGTATACAATGGTTCCCTTTTCTTCATATCTTAGCGAACACGTTTTCTCTTTTGTCTTTTTGAAAATAGCTATTCTGCCAGGTGTGAGGTGATATCTCATTGTGGTTTTAGTTTGCATTTCCCTAATGATTAGTGATGTTGAATATTTTGTCATATGTCTATTGGCCATTTCTTAATTATCTTTGAGGACTATCTATTCAGGTCCATTGCCCATTCTAAAATCAGATATTGTTTTCTTTCTATAAAGTTGCTTGAATTCCTAATATATATTGTGGATATTAGCCCCTTATCGGATGTATGGCTTGAAAACATTTTCTCCTAATCTATGGGTTGTCTCTTCATTGTGATGTTTCATTTCTTGTACAGAAGCTTTTTAGTTTGATGCAATCCCATTTTTCTCTTCTTCTTTTTTTTTTTTTTCTCGAGATGGAGTCTTGCTCTGTTGCCCAGGCTGGAGTGCATTGGCGTGATCTTGGCTCACCACAATCTCTGCTGCCTGGGTTCAAGCAATTCTCCTGCCTCAGTCTCCCGAGTAGCTGGGACCAGAGGCGTGCACAACCACACCCATCTAGTTTTTTGGTATTTTTTTTTTTTAGTAGAGATGGGGTTTCACCATGTTGGCCAGGCTGGTCTCGATCTCCTGACCTCAGGTGATCCACGCACCTCGGCCTCCCAAAGTGCTGGGATTACAGGCATCAGCCACCACACCCAGCCACAATCCCATTTTTCTGTTTTTGCTTTTGTTGCCTGTGCTTTTGAGAGCAAATCGAAAATATCATTGCCCACACCAATGTCACATAGTTTTTCTCATATGTTTTCTTCTAGTAGTTTTAAACTTTCAGTACTTATGGTTAAATCTTTCATCCATATTGACTTGATTTATGTATATGATGTGAGATAAAGGTCCAGTTTTATTCTTTTGCATATCCATATTGTTTACTCAACACTTTATTTAAGGGACTCCTTTTCACAACATAAAAGGCACATTTGTTAAAAATTCTTGGCACCTTTATTGAAAATCAATTGATCAGAGATGAGTGGGTTCATTTCTGCACTCTCTATCCTTTTCCATTTGTTAATGAGCCTATTTTTATTCCAGTACCATGCTATTTAAATTACTTTCACTTCATATATAATTTGAAATCAAATAGTGTGATGTTTCCAGCTTTCTTCTTTTTGCTTATGATTGCCTTAGTTTTTCAAGATTTCTGTGCTTTCATATGAATTTTAGGATTGTATTTTTTCTATTTATAGGAAAAATGACCTTGAAATTTTGATGGAAATTGCATTGAATTTGTTGATCACTGTGCCTAGGATGGATATTTTAACAATATTAATTTTTCCATTCCATGAACACGAGGTATCTTTCCATTTCTTTATTTTCTTCAATTTTTTCATTAACATTTTATAGTTTTCAGTGTACAAGTCTTTCACTTCCTTCCACAGAAAGTTTTTAATAGTTATTGTAAATGAGACTGTTCTCTTGATTTGTTTTTCAAGAATTTTATTGTTAGTGTATAGAAATACTGCTAATTTTTTTGTGTTGATTTTATATCCCATAAGGTTACTGTATCATTTATTCTGGCAGTTTTTTTGGTGGCTTCTTTAGAGTTTTCTAGATATAAGATTATGTCATCAGCAAACAGCAACAATTTCATTTCTTCCTTTTTTATTTGGATGCCTTTTATTTCTTTCTATTGTGTAATTGCTTTGGCAAAAACTTCTAATACTATGCTGAATAGAAAGGCTGAGAGTGGACATCCTTGTCTTTTTCTGGATCTTAGGGAAAAGGGTTCAATTTTTCACTGTTATTTATGATTTTATTTGTGGACTTATTATATATGGCCCTTATTGTGTTTAGGTACATTCCTTCTATACCTAATTTGTTGAAAGTTTTTATCATTAAAGAATTCTGAATTTGTCTAATAATTTTTCTCCATCTAATGAGATGATCATATAGTTTTTGTTTTTCATTCTGTTAATGTAGCAAGTCCCATTTATTAATTTGCAAATATTGAATCATCCTTGTATCACATGAATAAATCCCACTTGATAATGATGAATGACCCTTTAATGTATTGATAAAATCAGTTTGCTAGTATTTTTTTTTAGTACATTTGCATATATGTTCATCAAGGATAGTGCCCTGCAGTTTTGTTTTCTTCTGATGTCCTTATTTCACTCTATTATCAGAGTAGTGCTGGCCTTATAGAATGTTTTAGGAAGAATTCCCTCTTTAATTTTTTTGGAAGAGTTTGTTAAGTATTGGCATTGTTCTTTAAATGTTTGGGAGAATTCAGCAGTGAAGCCATCAGGTTCTGGGCTTTGCTTTCAGCAAGACTTTTTCTTACTGATGAAATCTCCTTACTCTTAATTGGTTGGTTCAGCCTTTCTGTGTCTTCATGATTTCTTCAAAATCTACCAAGATTTTAGTCTTGGTAGTTTGTGTTTATCTAATAATTCATTCATTTCTTCTAGGTTATCCAATATTTTGGCATCTAGTTACTCATAATAGTCTCTTATGATCCTAGGTATTTCTGTAGTATCAGTTGTAATGTCTCCTTTTTAATTGCTGATTTTTTCTTAGTCGAGCTAAAGGTTTATTAATTTTGTTTATCTTTTCAAAATAATTTAGTTGCATCGATCTTTTATATTATTTTCCTAGTCTCTATTTTATTTATTTTCTGATCTTTATTGTTTCTTTTCTTTTTTTGCTGTCATCGGGCTTATCCTTTTTCTGTTTTCCTGAGGTGTAATATTAAGTTGCTTATTTGTGATACTTTTTCCTCTTTTGATGTAGGCATTTATTGCTGTAAATTTTCCTCTTAGAACTTATTTTGCTGCATCCCATAACTTTGGGTATATTTTCATTTTCATTTGTCTCAAGATATTTTTAAATTTCTCTTTTAATTTCTTCATTGACGCATGGGTGTCCAGGAGTACGTTTTAAAATCTCCATGTGTTTGTGAATTTTTTGAAGTTTTACTTATTATTAATTTCTAGTTTCATACCATTACTGTAAAAAAAAAAGGTACTTGATATAATTTAAATCTTCTTAAATTTGTTAAGGCTCGGCTTGTGGCCTAACATAAGATTTATCCTGGAGAATGCTCCCTGTGCACTTGAGAAGAATGTGCATTCATTTACTGTTGGACAGAGTAATCTGTGTATATCTGTTAGATCCCTTTGGTCTAAAGTGTTTATGCTCAATATTTAATAATTAATTTTCTGTTTGGATGCCCTGTCCATTATTGAAATTGGGACATTTATATTTATATAAATATAATTTATATATTATATAATTATATTATATATTATATTTATATAATTCTATTTATGTAAATATATTTATATATTATATAATTATATTATATATTATATTTATATAATTCTATTTATGTAAATATATTTATATAATTATATTTCATAAATATAATTATATTGATAAATATAAATATAAATTTATATATATTTATATGTATATAATACAAATATAAATTTATATTTATATTATATAAATATACTTACATAATTATATTTATATAATATAACATAATTTATATAATTATATAAGTATATTATGTAAGTATATTTATATTATATAAATATACTTACATAATTATATTTATATAATGTAACATAATTTATATAATTATATAAGTATATTATGTAAGTATATTTATATTACTTACAAAATATTTATAATATATAAATATACTTACATAAAATTATATAAATATACTTACATAAAAAAATATAAATATACTTACATAATATATTTATATAATATAACATAATTTATATAATTATATAAGTATATTATGTAAGTATATTTATATTATGTAAATACACTTACATAATTATATTTATATTATATAAATATACTTACATAATTATATTTATATAATATAACATAATTTATGTAATTATATGTATATTATATAAGTATATTTATATAAACATATTTATATAGTCATAATTATAAATGATTATATAAAGCAATCAAAAGAATAATATACAAATGGTAATTTAGTATATTAATATCCTTGAGCATTATTATTTATTCAGCTTGAAAATAAATTCTCATCCATTTTTCTTAATAATAAGCAGTTTTCTTTTCTTTTCTTTTTTTTTTCTTTCTTTTTTTTTTTTTTTGAGACGGTGTCTCGCTCTGTCGCCCAGGCTGGAGTGCAGTGGCGCGATCTCGGCTCACTGCAAGCTCCGCCTCCCGGGTTCACGCCATTCTCCTGCCTCAGCCTCCCGAGTAGCTGGGACTACAGGCGCCCGCTACCACGCCCGGCTAATTTTTTGTATTTTTAGTAGAGACGTGGTTTCACCGTGTTAGCCAGGATGGTCTCGATCTCCTGACCTCGTGATCCGCCCGCCTCGGCCTCCCAAAGTGCTGGGATTACAGGCGTGAGCCACAGTGTCCGGCTGCAGTTTCATTTTCTTAATGGTGTTTCTTTCTAAGGGTATTCACTTTAGAAATAATATAAATTTTCACAGATATGAACCAAAAGGTATTTTTAAGTTTTTTTATTCTTTAACTTTTAAGTTCAGGGGTACATTTGTAGGATGTGCAGGTTGGTTACATAGGTAAATGTGTTCCATGGTGGTTTGCTGCACAGATTATCCCAACACCTAGGTATCAAGCCCAGCATCCATTAGCTATTCTTCCTGATGCTCCCTCTCAGCTCCCCACAACCCCTGGCTGACAGGTCCCAGAGTGTGTTGCTTCCCACCATCTGTCCATGGTCCCACTATCTCATCATTCAGGTCCCACTTATTAGTGAGAACATGAGGTGTTTGGTTTTTTGTTTCTGCGTTAGTTTGCTGAGGATCATGGCTTCCAATTCCATCCATGTCCCTGCAAAGAACATGATCTTGTTCATGTTTATGGCTGCATATTATTTCATGATGTATATGTACCATGTTTACTTTACCCAGTCTATCACTGATGAGCATTTACATTGATTCCATGTCTTTGCTATTGTGAATAGCTCTGCAATGAACATATGAGTGCATGTATATAATAGAAAAGGATATATATATATATATTTATGATTTATATCCCTTGGGGTATATACCCAGTAATGGGATTGCTGAGTTGAATGGTATATCTAACTCTGGGTCTTTGAGAAATTGCCACACTGTCTTCCACAATGGTTGAATTAATTTACACTCTCACCAGCCGTGTAAAAGTGTTCCTTTTTCTTCATAACCTCATCAGCATCTGTTGTTCTTTGACTTCTTAATAATAGCCATTCTGACTGGCATGAGATGGTATCTCATTGTGGTTTTGATTTGCATTTCTCTAATGATCCGTAATGTTAAACTTTTTTGTCATATGTTTGTTAACCACATGTACGTCTTCTTTTGAGAAGTGTCTGTTAATACTCTTTGCCTCCTTTTTAATGGGTTTTTTTCTCATAAATTTGTTTAAGTTCTTTGTTGACTCTAGGCATTAGACCTTTGTCAGATGGATAGATTGCAAAATTTTTCTCCCATTCTGTGGGTTGTCTGTTCATTCTGATAGTTTCTTTTGCTGTGAAGAAGCTCTTTAGTTTAATTAGATCTCATTTGTCAAATTTTGCTTTTGTTGCAATTGCTTTTGGGATTTTCATAATGAAATCTTTGCCTGTGCCTATGTCCTGATTAGTATTGCCTAGATTTTCTTCTAGGCTTTTTATAGTTTTGGGTTTTACATTTAAGTCTTTAATCCATCTTGGTTAATTTTTGCATATGGTGTAAGAAAGTGGTCCAGTTTCAGTTTTCTGTATATGGCTAGCCAGCTCTTGCAGCACCATTTATTAAGGAGGGAGTCTCTCCCCCATTGCTTGTTTTTGTCAGGTTTGTCAAAGAAAAGATGGTTCTGGGCATGTGGCCTTATTTCTGAGTCCTCTATTTTGTTCCATTGGTCTATGTGTCTGTTCTTGTACCAGTACCATGCTGTTTTGGTTACTGTAGGCTTGTAGTATATAGTTTGAATTCAGGTAGCTTGATGCCTCCAGCTTTGTTCTTTTTGCTTTGGATTATCTCAGCTATGCGGGCTCTTTTTTTGTTTCATATGAATTTTAAAATAGTTTTTTTCTAATTCTGTGAAGAATGTCAGTGGTAGTTTAATGGGAATTGAATTGAATTTATAAATTACTTTGGACAGTATCACCATTTTCATGATATTGATTCTTCCTGTCCATGAGCACAGAATATTTTTTCATTTGTTTTTGTACTTCTGATTTCTTTGAGCAATGTTGTGTAGTTTTCTGTGAAGAAGTTATTTACTTCCATTGTTAGCTGTATTCCTAGGTATTTTATTCTTTTGGTGGCAATTGTGAATGGGAGTTCATTCATGATTTGGTTCTCGGCTTGCCTGTTGTTGGTGTATAGGAAAGCTAGCAATTTTTGCACATCAATTTTGTATCCAGAGACTTTGCTAAATTTGCTTATCAACTTAAGAAGCTTTTGGGGTGAGACAATGGGATTTTGTAGATATAGGATTATGTCATCTGCAAACAAAGATAATGTGACTTCCTCTTTTCCTATTTGAATACGCTTCATTTCTTTCTCTTGCCTGATTGTCCTGGCCAGAACATCCAATATTATGTTGAATGGGAGTGGTGAGAGAGGGCATCCTTGTGCTAGTTTTCAAGGAGAATGCTTTCAGCTTTTGCCCATTCAGTACGATGTTGGTTGTGGGTTTGTCATATATGGCTCTTATTATTTTGAGGTATATTCCTTCAGTATCTAGTTTATTGAGAGTTTTTTAACATGAAGGGATGTTAAATTTTATCAAAGGCCTTTACTACATCTATTGAGATAATCATGTGGTTTTGTCTTGAGTTCTATGTGATGAATCATATTTATTGATTTGCATATATTGAGCCAACCTTGCATCCTGGGGATGAAGCCAACTTGATTTTAGTGGATAAACTCTTTGATGTGCTGCTGGATTTGGTTTGCCAATATTTTATTGAGGATTTTTGCATTGATGTTCATCAAGGATATTGGTCTGAAGTTTTCTTTTTTGTTGCGTATCTGCCAGGTTTTGGTATCAGGATGATGCTAGCCTCATCAAATGAGTTAAGGAAGAGTTACTCCTTTTAATTGTTTGCAATAGTTTCATTAGAAGTTGTACCAGATCTTCTTTGTATCTCTAGTAGAATTCAGCTGTGAATCTTTTTGGCCCTGGGCTTTTTTCGATTGGTAGGCTGTTTATTACTGCCTCAATTTCAGAACTCGTTATTGGTCTGTTCAGGGATTTAAGTTCTTTCTGGTTCAGTCTTAGGAGGTTACATGTGTCCAGGGATTTATCCATTTCTTCTAGATTTTCTAGCTCATTTGCATAGGAGTTTTTATAGTATTCTCTGATGGTTGTATTTCTGTGGGATCACTGGTGATATCTACCTTATCATTTCTTACTGTGTTTGTTTAAACATTCTCTCTTTTATTCTTTATTAGTCTACCTAGTGGTCCATCTTATTATTTCTTTCTCAACAAACCAGCTCCTGAGTTTGTGGATTCTTTTTTAAGGGTTTTCATGTCTCTATCTCCTTCAGTTCAGCTCTGATTTTAGTTATGTCTTGTCCTCTATTAGCTTTGGGGCTTGTTTCCTCTTGGCTCTGTTGTTCTTTTAGTTGTGATGTTAGTTTGCTAACTTGAGTTCTTTCTAGTTTTTTGATGTGGGCATTTAGTCCTATAAATTTCCCTGTTTACACTGCTTTAGCTGCTTCCCAAATATTCTGGTACACAGTCTCTTTGTTCTCATTAGTTTCCAAGAACTTCTTGATTTCTGCTTTAATTTCATTATTTACCCAGGAATCATTCAGAAGCAGGTTGTTCAATTTCCGTATAGTTGTGCGGTTTTGAGTAAATTTCTTAATTTTGAGTTTACAATGTGATTGTGCTGTGGTCTGAGAGGCTGTTTGTTATTATTTCAGTTATTTTGCATTTGCTGAGGAGTGTTTTGCTTCCAATTATGTGATCAATTTTAGAGTAAGTGCTGTGGGGCAATGAGAAGAATGTATATTCTGTTGTTTTGGGTTGGAGAGCTCTGTAGATATCTATCAGGTCCACTTGATCCAGAGCTGTGATCAGGTCCTGAATATCTTTGTTAATTTTCTGTCTCGGTGATCTGTCTAGTATTGCCAGTGGGGTGTTAAAGTCTCCTACTATTATTGTGTGGGAGTCTGAGTCTCTTTGTAGGTCTCTAAGAATTTCCTTTATGAATCTTGGTGCTCCTGTATGGGTGCATGTATATTTAGGAGAGTTAGCTCTTCTTGTTGAACTGAAACCTTTACCATTATGGCATGCCCTTCTTTGTCTTTTTTTTTTTTATCTTTGTTGTTTAAAGTCTGTTTTGTCAGAAACTAAGATTGCAACCTCTGCTTTTTTTTCTTCCGTTTGCTTAGTAATTTTTCCTCCACCTCTTTATTTCAAGCTTATTTGTGTCTTTACCCATGAAATAGGTCTCTTGATGACAGCATAGCAATGGATCTTAGCTCTTTAGCCAGCTTGACATTCTCTGTCTTTTAATTGGGGCATTTAGCTCATGCTTATTTAAGCTTAGTATGGTTATGTGTGAATTTGATCCTGCCATCATGATGCCAGCTGTTTGTTTTGCAGACTTGCTTATGTGATTGCTTCAGTGTCACTGGTCTGTGTACTTCAGTGAGTATTTTTTTTTTTTTTTTGAGATGGAATTTTGCTCTTGTCGCTCAGGCTGGAGTGCAGTGGCATGATCTCGGCTCACTGCAAACCACCTCCTGAGTTCAAGTGATTCTCCTGCCTCAGCCTCCAGAGTGACTGGGAGTACAGGTGCCTGCAACCACACCCAGCTAATTTTTGTATTTGTGGTAGAGACAAGGTTTCTCCATGTTGGCCAGGCTGATCTTGAACTCCTACCTCAGGTGATCTGCCCGCCTCGGCCTCCCAAAGTGCTGGGATTACAGGCATAAGCCACCGTGCCCAGCCTTTGGTGAGTTTTTGTAGTGGCAGGTAATATTTTTTTCTTTCCGTATTTAGTAGTTTTTTCAGGAGCTCTTGCAAGGCAAGCCTGGTGGTGATGAATTCCCTAAGCATTTGCTTGATAATTTAGATAAAGTGGAGAAATATACATTTCCAAGATTGCCATAAGAATTAGTAGAAAATATGAATGATGCTACATCTGTTAAATAAATTGAATCCAAATTTAAGCAATTTTCTTGAAAAGAAAAACTGCTGACCTAGATAGCTTCACTGCTGAATTCTTTTACGTAATTTTCAATATTAAAAAAATAATAATTGACATAATAGCCATCATAGACAAACCCTTTTAAAATAGAGAAAAGAGAACACAGGCAGTCTAGCCATGCCCCTTTTTTCTGAGTTTCTTGTGAAATGAGACTGGAGTGGGCTTCTTGGGAGAAGTCTCAGAGTGCTAGAAAAGCTGGGTGTTCACCTCTGATTCTCTTTTTCCTCTGCAGAAAATGTGGGTCATGGAGAATCTTTTCAGTGTGGCACTGTGCTGACTTGGGGGAAGGGGAAAGGTAACACAGTCAGAGTGAGACATTCCTATTACCTTTTCCATACAGTTTTTATTTTGTTCTATGAATCATGCAGGTGTCTCAGGCTTATTTCCAGTTCTGGGGGTTTTCACGAAGGTGTTCTTTTCTTTGAATAGCTGCTACATTTTCTCTCTGTGTGTTGTGGGAGAGTATAGTGAAACATGAGACCCCCTATTCTATAATCTTGTTGATGTCTCCCACATATATACTTTAAATATAAGGATACAAATAAGTAGGAAGTAAATATATGGGAAAATATAGACTATGCAATCACTAACTGAAAAAATCTACTCTTCTATTCCTTTATCAGACAGAATAGCTTGGTACCAAAACTTGATATGGATATTAAAAGAAAATTACGATTCTGTATACTTGGAGCTGGGATACAAAATTATAAACAAAATATTAACATACAAAACTTAACAACATATAAAATAGGATAAGTCATCATTACCAAGTAGGATTTATTCCAGGAATATAAGGGTTTAACATTGAAAATTAATTAATGTAATTTACCACATTAATACTATCAATAGATGTGGAAGAAGCATTTGTTAAATATAAGCATGTATTCATGATTTTTAAAATATCACCAAAATGGTAATAAAACTTTTTAAATCTAATAAAGAGTATATATAAAAATATACAGTAAAATCATATTTACTGGTGAAATAGTAAATATTGTCCCCCTAAAGTTGGGAAAAAATGATAATCATCATTACCACTTGTAGCCCCAGTGTCTTAATGGTCCTAGTCCTTTTTTTTTTTTTTTTTTTTTGTTGAGGTAGTGTCTCATTCTGTGGCCCAGGCTGGAGTGCAGTGGTGTGATCTCAGCTAACTACAGCCCGCATCTCCCTGGTTCAAGTGATCCTCCTGCCTCAGCCTCCAAAGTAACTGGGATTACAGGTGTGCACCACCACGCCCAGCAGATTTTTGTATTTTTAGTAGAGACAGGGTTTCACCATGTTGGCCAGGCTGGTCTTGAACTCTGACCTCAGGTGATCTGCCTGCCTCGGCCTCCCAGAGCGTTGGGATTACAAGCATGAGGGCCACCATGCCTGGCCAATGGTCCTACTCATTTAATTAGAGAAAAATGGAAAAGGAATCAAATAGGAAAGAAGACAGCAAAATTGCCATGAAATATAGATGATAAAATTATAAATGTAGAAAATCCAAAAGGATCTGCAACAAATAAATAATTAATATGATTATTTTGCAAGTTTGTTGAATGTAAATCAATATGAAAAATCAATTATTTCTATGTAATAGCAAGAAGCAATAAAAAAGAAAACTTAAAACGTACTATTTACTATGGGATTGGAATACTTCAGATTCTTAAAAATAGATATATAAGAGATATGCAAGATCTACACAGTAAACCAGAAAACATTGCTCAGAGAAATAAAGACTTAAGTAACAGAAGTAATATCATGTTAATTGATTGGAAGACTCAATAGTTTAAAGATACCAATTTTGCTCAAATTGCTCTACAGATCCAATAAAATCTCAGGTAAAATCTCATTTTATAAAGTAAGCCAATTTTCTTTTTTTTTAAATTTTTTAATTTTTTTTATTATACTTTAAGTTTTAGGGTACATGTGCACATTGTGCAAGTTATGAACAGACACTTCTCAAAAGAAGACATTTATGCAGCCAAAAAACACATGAAAAAATGCTCATCATCACTGGCCATCAGAGAAATGCAAATCAAAACCACAATGAGATACCATCTCACACCAGTTAGAATGGCAATCATTAAAAAGTTAGGAAACAACAGGTGCTGGAGAGGATGTGGAGAAATAGGAACACTTTTACACTGTTGGTGGGACTGTAAACTAGTTCAACCATTGTGGAAGTCAGTGTGGCGATTCCTCAGGGATCTAGAACTGGAAATACCATTTGGCCAATTTTCATGTAAATTTAAAAATCAGCTCTCGTGTAAAGTTCACTGGCTAATTTTTCTAGTTTGTGGATTCTTTTGGATTTTCTACACCCACAATCTCTCTCTCTCTTATTTCATGGATTTTTTTTTTAAAGTACACCAGTTTTGGGATCAGGATACCTATCCATTTTCTATCACAGACTTCTTTAAGAGAACTTTACAAGTCAGGAAAACTTTCAGAACCTCAGTTTTCCTATGAACAAAGAGGAGATAGAGCTGTATGATTTCTAAGGTCCTGTGTAGGTATAAATTTTATAAATTTATCAAAGATAGAAAATGTCATATCTGTCTTATTGACTAAACATCATAATATCCAAGGTAAACCTATAAGTTATTATTGAAAACTCATTTTCTGAAAAAGAGAAAAGCGATAGGAAAATTTATTTCCTTATCATATTAATTTTATGGTTTTCCTGTTCTGAACTATAACATGTTATTAATAATTTCCTCAAACTGAACTGAAGCTGCAAATGTAATATATAATATTTTTATTTCAAATTATGAAGACATTTAATTTTACCTCATATTGGGTAAATCTAAATCATCTCTTTTAATATAGAAATGATGGAGTTATCAGGTAGTCTATTCACAGCAATAAGTACAGTACTTTATACTTTAAAACATTTAAAATTGGAAATAAGCTAAATAATAATGGCATGAAACCAGTTAAAAGGGCAAGTCAGGTGTAATTCTAGCATGAGTTAAAATTCAGTGTTAGTGTAATACAGAATAGGAAAAGGAAAGAGAATGTTCAAAATGTAGCATTCTCTCCATGGAAGAAACGTGAATCTGAGTTCAGTAACAACTACCCAATCAGACACGTCCAGCTTTGTCTAACTCCAGGAACTTTTTTTCTGGTATGACTGAGAAAATAGTCTGTGTTTTGGAGGCAGAGGTACATATATACTTAAAGTGAACTTTTAAAATAATAATTTTAAAATGAGTTTCCTTGGAGAGCGGAGAGAGGCCAGAATGATATAGAGATTAGAATATGGGAGGAATGTCTTTTCCAGTGCAATATTTGTTTTTTTCTAGCATAATTATAATTTGTTGTTAGTCTCTTTTCTATTTCTTATATGCAAGAAACATTTTCTTGGTACATAGTATTTGCATGTATTTATGGAGAACATGTGATACTTTGTTACATGCATAGAATGTTTAATGATCAAGGCAGGGTATTTAGGTTATACTATCACTACAAGCGTTTATCATTTCTATGTGTTAAGAATATTTCAAGTCCTGATTTCTAGGTATTTTGAAATGTACTCTACATTGCTGTTAATTATAGTCACCATACTCTACCATCAAACATTAGAACTTATTACTTCTATCTAACTATATGTGTATAACACAAAGTGAGCCGTTTCTCTTATCCTTTCCAGACAGTTTTTATTCTGTTCTGAGGATTATGCAGGTAGGCCAGGCTCATTCTCAGTTTCTTGGATTTTCACCAACCTTTCTTATTCCCCATCCCATTCCCCAAAACCCACACCTTTCCCAGCATCTGGTAACTATCATTCTACTCTCTATATCCGTGAGATCAGCATTTTTTTAGCTGTAACATATGAGTACATGCAATATTTGTCTTTCTGTGTCTGGCTTATTTCCCTTAACATGATGACTTTCAGTTTCATCCATGTTGCTGCATATGACATATTTTTTTTGCAGTATATTCATGTAACAATGATTTTGCTTTTTAATGGTCAGTTAATATTCTATTACGTAAATAAACCACATTTTCTTTCTCCATTCATCAACTGATGGACACTTAGATTGATTCCATATTTTGGCAATTGTGAATAGTGTTATAATAAACATAAGAGTGCATGTGTCCTTTTGACATAGTGATTTCCTTTCCTTTGGATAAATACCTGCCAGTGAAATTGCTGGATTGTATGGTGGTTCTATTTTTAGTTTTTTGAGAAATCTCCATACAGTGATTCATAATGGCTGTACTAATTTACATTTCCACCAACACTGAATAACAGTTCTGATACCTACACATCTTTGCTAGCATCTGTTACTTTTGATCTTTTTGATAGTAGCTGTTCTAACTGGGATGAGATAATATCTCACTGTGGTTTTGATTTTTGCATTTCCCTTATAATTAATGATGATGAACATTTGATTCATATATCTGTTTTCCATTTGTATTCCTTCTTTTGAGAAATGTCTGTTTAGATTATTTGTCCAATTTTTAATGGAATTGTTTTTATGCTGTTGAGTTGTCTGATTTCTTTTATAATCTGAATATTAGTCTCTTTTTGAATGAATATTTGACAAATATTTTTTCCATTCAGCAGGTTGTCTCTTCACTTTGTTGATTATTTCTTTTGCTGTTGCAGAAGTTGTTTAGTTTAATAACGTCCCATTCGTTTATTCTGTATTTCTGTTGCTTGTGCTTTTGGGATCTTAGCCATAAAATGTTTGTCTAGACCAATGTCCTATAGTGTTTCCAGTGTGTTTTCTTCTAATAGTTTTATAGCTTTGGATATTGCATTTAAATTTTTAATTAATTTTCTATATCGTGGGAGGTAAGGGCCTAGTTTCATTCTTCTGCATATAGATATCCAGTTTTCCCAGCACAATTTATTGAAGAGAGTGTCTTTCCCTAAAGTATGCTCTTGGCACCTTTGTCAAAAATCAACTGGCTTTCATTACAGGAGTTTATTTCTGTGTTCTCTATCCAGTTTGATTTGTCTATGTGTCTGTTTGTATACCAATACCCTGTTGTTTTGGTTAATAAAGCCTTTTAATATGTTTTAAAGTCAGGTAGTATGATGCCTCTAGTTTTGTTCTTTTTTCTCAGTATTGCTTTGGCTATTCAGGTTCTTTTTTGGTTTCATACAAATTTTAGGATTTTCTTATTTCTGTGAAAAATGTGATTGCTATTTTGATAGAGACTGCATTGAATCTATAGGTTGATTTGAGTTATATGGTTAATTAAAAATATTAATTCTCTCAATCTATGAGCATGGGATATCTTTCCATTTATTTATGGTCTCTTCAATTTCTTTCATTAGTGTTTTATAGGTTTTGTAGAGGTCTTTCACATCTTTGGTTAAATTTATTCCTAGGTATTTTATTTTTTGGTAGCTATTGTCAGTGAGATTGCTTTGTTAATTTCTTTTGCAGCTAGTTCATTATTGGTATATAGAAATGCTACTGATTTTTGTATGTTGATTTTGTGTCTGAAACTTTACTGAACTTGTTTATCAGATATAAGAGGTTTTTTTAAGGTCTTTTGGTTTTTCTAATTATAAGATTATGTCATCCACAAAGAAGGACAGTTTTATTTCTTCTTTTCTAATTTGGATGCTCTTTATTTCTTTCTCTTGCCAGATTACTCTGGCTAAGACTTCCAGTACTGTATTGACTAGGAATAGTGAAAATGGGCATCCTTGTCTAGTTCCAGTTCTTACAGGAAAGGCTTCTAGCTTTTTCCCATTCAGTATGATGTTAGCTGTATGTTTGTCTTATATGGCCTTTATTATGCTAAACTATCTTCCTTCTATTCCTTGTTTGTTGAGTGTATTTATCATGAAGTGATGTTGAATTTTATCAGATGCTTTTTCTTCACCTATTAAGATGATGGTTTTTGTCCTCTATTATGTGCTGCATGGTGTTTTATTAATTTGCATATGTAGGTTGAGCTATCATAATATTCCTGGGATAAATTCTACTTAATCATGTTGTATTATGTCTTTGATGTACTGTTGGATTCAGTTTACTTGTATTTTGTCAAGGGCTTTTACATCTATGCCATCTGGTATATTGGAATATAGTTTTCTTTTTTAGTTATGTCCTTGTCTGGTTTTGGTAGTAGGTTAATGCTGGTTTCATAGAATGAGTTACAAAGGAGCCTCCCCTTTTCCATTTTTTGGACTAGTTTGAGGAGCATTGGTACTTGTTCTTATAACTTCGGTAGAAGTTGGCTGTGAAGCTGTCAGGTCCCGGGCTTGAAAGACTTTTTTTTTTTTTTTGAAACCAATTCAATGTTGTTACTTGTTATTGGTTGTTCCGGTTTTCTGTTTCTTTCTTATTCAACCTTGGTAGGTTGTATGTATTCAGAAATTTATCTATTTCTTCTAGGTTTTCCAGTTTGTTAGTGTATAGTTGTTTACAGAAGTCTCTGATGTTTTGGTATCTGTGGTATGAATTATGTCTCCTTTTTGTTTCTAATTTTATTTGGGTTTTCTCTTTTTTTACTTGGTTAATTTTGTGGGTGGTTTATTGATTTTGTTTATCTTTTCAAAAACCAACTTTTCATTTTGTTGATCTTTTGTATTTTTTTGTCTCTATTTAATTGAGTTCTGCTCTGATCTTTATTATTTCTTTAATAATTTTAGGTTTGGTTTGCTCTTCTTTTTTAATTCCTTGAGGTACATCTTTAGGTTGTTTATTTGACATCTTTCTACTTTTTTGATGTGGGCATTTGTTGTTATAAACTTCTCTCTTAGCATTGTTTTTGCTATATCTCATAGGTTTTATTATATTTTCCTTTTTATTTGTTTCAAGAAGTTATTTGATTTTCCTTTTAACTTTTTTATTAACCCAGTGGTTGTTCGGGAGTATGTTGCTTAATTTTCATGTATTTATACAGTTTTCAAAGTTTCTGTTGTTACTGATTTCCAGTTTTATTCTTTTGTGGTCTGAGAGATACTCGATTTCAATTTTTAAAAATTTATTGAGACATGTTTTGTGGCCTAACATGTGGTCTATCGTAATGTTCCAGCTCTTTTATGAGTTGTTCTATAAATGTTTGTTAGGGCCATTTGGTCTAAAGTGCAGTTTAAATCCAATGTTTCTTTGCTGATTTTCTGTCTAGATGATCTGTCTGTTGCTGAGAGTGGTGTGTTGAAGTCCCCAAATATTATATATTGAAGTCTATTTCTCCCTTTAGATTTATAATGTTTGCTTTATATATCTAGGTGCTCCAGTGATGAGTGCATTTATATTAAAACTGTTATATCCTTTGGTTGAATTGCTCCCTTTGTCATTATGTTATGACCTTCTTTGTCTCTTTTTACTGTTTTTGTCTTAAAGTTTGTTTTATTTAATGTAAGTATAGCTACTTCTGCTTGCTATTGGCTTCTGTTTGCATAGAATATTTTTTCCATCTTCTGTGTATAGTCTATATGTCTTTACAGGTAAAGTGAGTTTCTTTTTGGCAACATATTGTTGGATCATGTTGTCATCCATTCTAACAGTCTATGTCTTTTAAGCAGAATATTTAATCCATTTACATTCAAAGTTATTATTGATATTTGAGGACTTACTCCTGCCATTTTGTTTATTGCTTTCTAATCATTTATATTGTCTTCATTCTTTATTATTGCTTATCTTTATGGTTTGATGGCTTTCTGTAGTGATAACATTTGAATCCTGTCTCTTCCTCATTTGTGTGTTTTACATTTGCATGTGCTTTTATGATTGTAGATACTGTCTTTTGCTTCCATGTGTAACACTCCCTAAAGCATTTCTCATAGGGCTGGTTTGGTGGTGATGAAATCTCTCAGTTTTTGCTTGTCTTGGAAAGTCTTTATTTCACCTTCATTTGTGGAAGACACTGTTGAGTTACAGTATTGCTGCCTGATTTTTTTTTTCCTTTCAGCTCTTTGAATATATTATGCCATTTTTTTTCTGGCCTATAAGATTTCTGCTGAGAAGTCTGCTGCTAGTCTGGCGAGTTCCCTTATATGTGACTAGACACATTTCTTTTGTTATAGAATTCCGTCTTTGTCTTTAACTTTTGATAGTTTGACTATAATATGCAAGGGAGAAGATATTTTGTACTTTTATATATTTAAGGATCTCTGAGTTTCCTTTATCTGTATGTCTAAATCCTTTGCTAGACTTAAGAAGTTTCCAGGTATTATTTTGTTAAATCGGTTTTTTATGTCATAAAATTTATCTTCATCTTCTGGAACATTTAAAATTTGAATTTTAGATTACTTTTTGCTGTCCCATAAATCATGTAGGCTTTCTTTATATTTTTTATTCTTTTTTGTCTTTTTGTCTGAATGTTTTATTTTGAAAGACCTGTCTTCATGTTCTGAAATACTTTCTGCTGCTTTATCTAGTCTATTGTTAATGCTTTGAATTGTAATTTGTATTTTATTTAATACATTCTTCAGTTCCAGGATTTCTGTTTGGTTCTTTTTTATGATATCTTTCTCTTTTATATCCTGAATTGTTCTGATTTTTTTGTATTGTTACCTGTTTTCTCTTGCATCTGACTGCACTTCTTTAATATTATTACTTTGAATTATTTTTCAGGCATTTGATAAATTTTGTCTTCATTGGAGTCTGTTGTTGAAGAATTATTGTGTTCATTTGAAGGTGTCACATTTCCTTGCTTTTTCCTGTTTCTTGTGTCTTTCATTGATATTAGCACCTTGGATGTAACACTCACTTCTAATTTTGTGAGTTGGTTTTTGTAGAGAAAGACTTTTTTCCTGTAGATGTATTTAAATGTTGGTCGTGTAGGGGAGCTTTGCTTTGATTCCAGTTGCACACAGTAGTATACTCTCTGTATGATTACTTTGGCTGTAAACAGTGTCAGTGATGTCTGTGATTTCCTCAGTGGCTTTAGCTGCACTTGTTAGTGGAGGCTATGGTGAGCTTTTGCTGGGAATAGACTACCGAGGCTAGTTCTTATGCCTCAGTGATGGCAACAGCAGTCTGAGTGTCTTTATATTTAGAGCCCCAGGTGGTATATGTTGGCACTGGTGTTAGGTGGTTTAGATGGGCAGTTTCTTGGGCCTTTAGGCAGATTTCTTGGCTGTCAGTAGTGGCAGTGGGGGGATGAGTGGGTGTATGAGTCCTTTCGTCCCTTGGATGTGTGAGTTCTTGGGTCTCTGAGCAGCATGCATGGTGTGAGTGATGGTAGTTGTGGTGATAGTGTTACGGGATCTTTGGGTGTCACTTCTCTGGCTAAAAACCTCTGTGTCCCATGGTGCCTTTGCCTGACTCTTGTTTGGGCCTGCTGGGCTTGTTCTGCCCACTCAACCTGGCAGGCTGTGCTCAGCTCACCCTACCAGCCTGGAACTCATGCCTCCAAGGGAGACTGTGAGTCAAACATTGAGCAGCCAGGGGTGTGTGAGTGAGCCTAGGGTCCAGCCACTGTGCAATCAGACATGCTGGCTGCTGCTGCAGGGCAGGCAGCTCCAGGTGCCTGCATGGGTGCCAGCTTTCTGGGAGGCTGTGGCTGTACCAGGCACACTGCAAGCAGCTTCTCCAGCTGGCACCAGTGAATGAGGTGGCACCCAGAAGCCTGGAGACACCAGGAACTGCAGGGACCCAAAGAGGGAGTCACAGCCCTGGCTCAGCGAGCTCCCAGGTCTGGGCACCCCAAAGGGCCACAGCTCTTCTCTCCTGCTTGTCACCTGCAATGTGGCGAGCAAGGGACATGTTTCAGCCCTGTGTGTGTGTTACAGCTCTTTTAGCTTCACCATTCAGCGGGTCCCGCATAATTGTTCTGCAACCAGGAAGAATGAGCTATGCAGACATGTGAAGGGTGAGCAAGACGAAGAGGAGCTTTATTGAGTGATAGAACAGCTCAGAGGAGACCCGCAGGGGCAGCTCCTTTCTAGATCTAGGGTGTCCCATGAGTGTTCAGCTACTAGCAGAGAGGGTAGCTCCTCTCTGCATCTGATCATCCCAATGAGGGATCAGCTTTTAGCAGAGAGAGTAGCTCCTCTCTGCAGCTGGCTATCCTGTCATCTGTTTAGCTCTGGCTGAGCCCAAGGCTTTTATAGACCTAAGAAGGGAGAAAGTGCACACTGATTGGTCCTTGGGCCACCAGGAGTGGGTCAGGAAAAGGTACCACAAGTTCCTACTCTGGTTCCCATCCCAGGTTTCTTGGGACTAGCAGTGCAAACCTGAAGGTGGGGCCTTACTGGGGACCCACCTGTTTCTGCCCAGGAGCCTATCTGCCTCCTGCCACCATCCATGATGTCCAGGCTGCTCATGCCAAGGGGCACCTGCAGGCCAGTGCCAACCTGCCCTCGGCCCTCCCTCAGATTCCCCCTCTATGCTTGTCAGTGCCCAAAGTCTAGAGGGGGCCAAAGTGGCAGGGGGCTGTTATGTTAGCACTGCCCTGAATGTGCACACACCTGGCTGGGCAGTGACAGTGACCAGGCTTGGCCCCAATCCTACTTCAGGATTGGAGCAGCCTCTGTGAGCAGGGAGAGGCCAGGCCATGAGAGTAGACACTCCCAAGCCTGTGGGGGCAAAGGGCCCTTCCTGGGCCCCCAAGAGTGCAGAGTGCAGAGATGCCTGAGTCCTGCACCTGGGAGGCTGGAGCTCCTGCTTGCTCCATGGAGCATGCAGGCAGCCCCGGCCATGCCTGCTCACAGCATGGGGCAGGGGCTCCAGGTTCTCACTGGACACCTTTCTGCCTGCCCCTCTGCCCAACCGCACTGCTCCCCCACCGGTGGGTGGCTCGTCCTGACCCCATTGTGGCAGCCCCCAGGGTGGTGGGCTCCAGGGGCTCCCACTTGTCCCTAGCTCCTGCCAGCTCCATGGAGCATGGCACCACCCTGGGCCCAGCTCCGACTCCTCCGTGTATGTTCCATGCACTTGTCCCTGCTCCTGCTGCCACTGCTCGTACCTCCCCACTGCAGCTGGTGCAGTGGCAGTGGCCACTACAGACAGCCTGCTGCTGCCATCAGTGGGACAATTCTCAGGCTTTCAGTTGGCTCTTGCTGTTGTTAACAGTGGGCACAATGGGCTGAATGAGCCTGTCCCCAAGCCCCAAAGTGATGTGTGCAGATGAGTGTAGGTGGTGGTGGTGGTGGCAGGCAGGACAACTTCATGCTCAGGTCCCCAGAAGGAATGTCCAGATGCCAGAGGTGGTTGATGAGGTGGAGTGATTATGAAGATGCTGAATGGCATGCTTGTGTGCTGACAGCAGGTTTTCTAAACCTGTTGTTAGGCTCTCTGTTGATATGCATGCATGCCTGGGGTTAATGATAGGGTGGGGTGATCCCCTGCTTCCAGGTGTCATGCTTGGGCACTAGCAGGGGTGGCGCTAAATGGAGAAGGCCTGGTATCAGGTTCTCCCAAAGGTGTGCATGGACATAGGCTGTGATGGTTGTGGTGAGGCAAGCTCCAGGCATCCAGAAGATATGCTATATCAATGGCCAGCCAGTAGGTGCTCTGGGGCTGTTATTAGCTCCTTAGGTGTGTGTGCCTCTGGCAACTGATGAAGCAGGACAATTCCTGAATATGTTTGTGCACTGGGACTGGGGGCCAGTGCCAGGCCAGGCCAGGCAGGCCTGTTCTCAGGTGCCCAGTGCTGTGCATGAGTGCAGACTGTCATAAGCACAGTGGACCAACACCCATGCCCCAGGCAGTGTGTATGAGTGGTTGTGTGGCAGTGAAGGCAACGGGTGGGGAAACCCTGTTTTCAGCATGTGTGCCAAAACACAGAGGCCCTCCTGCTTGGGAGGACAGAGTTTCTATCTGTGGTAACCACCCCATGAAGGTGGGTTACAAGCTCTAGGTACCACGTGCTTCGGTCCCAGGCAGCAGCAGTGGTGAGGGCACTTGCAAGTGTGCAGCAGCCTTGCTGCTAGGGTGGGGAAATTCTGGGAGGTTGCTGTCAGGGATAGCAGCCCCAGGCAGGGGGGTTTCAGGCTCTGTGGAGCATGCACTTGGGCTCCCTTTGTCCTGGGGGCAGCATCCCTGGTACACTGTACCTCCCTTGGCCCTGCTTGTAAGGTTCTGTGTGGGCTGAAGTGTTGAGGACCATTGCTGCTCTGCTGGATTTAACTGATGTCTCGCTGCTGTAGTCCCCAGGATATGAGGGCTCTTAGTGAGCCTCCAGAAATGTGGAGATGCAGGGGCTGTTGGGTCCCAGGGTAGGATGTAGTCTGCTGAGGGCTGGGCTCTCAAATTGGTGCCGTGCTGCAGTTGCCTGTTGCTCAGTGGGTGTGTGGGACCCAGCATGAGTTCCCACTCTGAAGGCAGTGCTCTTATGCAGATTCCAGGCAGCTCCCTATGCCAGTCCCAGGGCCTGTGGGAGTTGAGGAACTCTTCCATGACTAGAATTACAGGAGTCTGAGGTGAGAATGTAGGCCACTGGGAATCTCTCACCTGTTCCCTGCACTGAGGAGCTGCTCCAAATCTCTGGCTAATCCTGGCTGGACTATACACCTCTCCTCTCATTCCTTCAGTGCTTCAGGTATTTCCTGTCACTTATCTGCTGAATTTCAGCATTCTCTCTTAGGTGTTCTATTCAAAATGTGGTTAGCTATTGACTATTTTGGTTCTTTGTGGAGTTGAGTGTCCTGTGCCTCTAGTCAGCCATCTGGCACCCCTCTCCCGTTTTTGTTATTTCTTTGCAAATTATTAACCCATTATCAAGGTCTCATTACCTTCCTCACTCTTTTGCCTTCTTTTCTTTTTTAGTTCTTTTCAGAGTTGATCCTGTTGAGCTTTATAGTACTGTTTTTCTTGACAGATCAGGGATAATGAAACAAGGTGATTGAAGATATCACCTTCCTCAGAAAGTTTGGTATGACAAATTCAGCTCCCTTATTTGTTTCACCTTTGAACAACATTGCCCTTTGCTCTAAGCAAGCACGGTCTCTGTCCCTGGGGCACAGGCCAAGACCATGGGTTTTAGGGGGCATTTGTCACAATTTTCTAAGTGCTCTTTTAGTGCCTGGGACTGAGTAGGCCTGGCAGTGCCTTCCAGATGGGACACCCTATGGCTTTATGTGAGCCTTCATTCCTCTTTTCCCTTTTGGGGTACTCTCAGACTTTCAAGTCTGCAATGATAGTGTTGACCAGAAGCCCAAAAATGTGAGAATTTGATCCTGTGGGATCATCCCAGGTTTCTTGGGTTGGCCCTGGTTCTTGAAGGGCAGCCTGGCAAGCAGGCTTCTCCTGCTGGCTCATGAAGTATGTCTTTCATAGGAATGCATAATATTGGGCTACCAAAATGGAGCCAACATTCTGATTTTGGGTGACTAACTCGTGTCAGAGGCAAGGAAAGCTTATGGCTGTGGGCTACCAACATAGCCACTTACCATTCAGCTTGAGCCATTTTTGTGGGCTATGCATTATCCCTCACTCATCCCGGTTCTGACTACTGCTGTACCTCTGGTTGACAGTTCTCAAGGGTTGAGGCCACATTGAGGATGTCTGGGACCTCTATTGCCTCTGGTTGTGGTAGTATCATCAAACTTTCCTGGGCTGGTCTTAAGCCATGCTGGACAAAGGACAGATGTTGTTTTGAGCAAATAAAACTGTTCTTCTTGCTCTACTCCCAGGCCTCTTGCCTGTCCTTACTGTGGTGGGGTGTGGAAGGCAAGGTTGTGATATAACCAACATTGAAAATGATCACATTCTAGAAATGATGTGATTATAGTCTAAAAATTTCAATATAAGATACGATTGGAAGATATGTTGTCCTATGTTTATGCTATAAAATTCAAGACAGTAAATTTACCAGAAAAGCAATGATAACTCACATTTTCCTGCATACTATAAAGACTTTCATTTATAGTCATATCAAAAAAGCACAATAACAACTTTGAAGAAAGTCATTGAAAGCCAGTATTCATGGGAGGAATGAAGGATGATACAGTGCCATGAGAAATAATGTAAGTAGTGTTAAATAGATAGTACAGTGAACTGCAGAAGAAACAAGATCTATGTTCATTGATAAATAACCACATCTCATAGGGTCTCAGGAGTCTTATATTTTTAATAAAGTTGCTTATATAGACAGGGAGCCCCACAAAAAACATATTTTCCTGGGTACCACATGCCATAGGAGTAGACTTGGCTGAGAGAAACAAAAAAGAGGACTTTGGAGTTGATGGGTAATTCCTCGGCTTCTGAACCTCACCCTTGAGACTGAAATCAGGTATCTGAGAATTCTGAGGATAAACTGAAGCCGGAAGGACATACTGAAGACAATCTAAAACTGAAGTATTGCCAGGGTGAAGAGCAAGAATTGTCACTGAGCAAAGCAACATCTTAAACAGGAAGGTAGTAGCTTACTTCAAGTCTGCTGGTTGAGGTAGGGCTAGAAATGCAACAACTAGTGGTAAAGTTGGTGGTCAGGAAGTTGGAAGCAGGTTGGGGCAAAGCGTAGTGAGCATTTCATTTGCACAGATTAGAACGAAGACAAATAGTAGTGTGACCTGTGGAAACCCTTTTGTGTCAGGTCCGGCCAGGGGCATGGGGCAGAAATGGCACATTAGAGAAACCATGATTAGCTAAACATGAGAATTAAGACTATCTGCTCTTTAAAGGCAGGAATTCGCTTTTATTTATCACTGGAACCACAGAATCTATCTCATTGCCTAAAATCTAGCAAAAGCATAGGAAATACTTGTGGGATGAATGAATTAAAAAACTCAATAGAAAGAACAGGTTGTTTGATTTTGAGGATTAGAGAAATGCAGAAAACACATCTATCAAAGTTGGTTTAAATCTCCATGAGAATGTTCTCTTCCACTTAAATTGGAAAAAAGTGAGTCAACATAGTTAAATTGGAATTTGAAATCATAGGAGGGAAAGATCAGTACAAGGGCAATGTCCTTCTATAGGAAAGTCAGGCTAGGGTTTTGTTTCTCCTGAAGGCACTCATTCTCACAAAAAAAATGAGACTGAATCCAGAGGCTGACTAGAAGGTAATGCTTTCTGTTGCTATTGGTGGGACAACTTTTCTTCTGGTTCAAGACACAAGAGTTAACTACAACTTTCTATTATGGTCTCCTTTATGTTTCTCTTAGAGAGTGAACAGTTCTATTTTCATCAGTAATTTCCCCTGAAATTCCCCGGTTTCTCTGATTCTGTTGATAAGACAGAATCACACAACTCCATCTGGTCCTGCATCTGTGTGTCACCATCTGCCTGTCCCTGCAGTGGGAATAATATTGTTCTCGGCAGAGTTTTCTGTGCTAGCCCTGTAGATGTGGCAATCAAGTCCTCACCTTGGATTCTGCTGCTTGGTGGGTCTGTTGTCATTTTGAGTTGTGTTTAAGTATTTATTACCCATAGGATGAAGGTAGAAAAACTAACTGCTTATCTATTCTGACAATGTGTCCAAAAGAGAGGGCCTACAGAAAATGGAAAGCTAAACAATAGATTGATCTGCATCCTAATTCCTTCTCTCCCTGCCAAGCCTATTCATTTACTGGTGGTAATTACAGGTTGGGATCATATTGGTCATGTCTTTAAAATTGATTTATGTCATCAGCTAGTTAGTAGAAAGATTCTATGCAAAAACTTCTTTAAGAGCACATTTTCCCCAAACCTACTTTATACAGCACATAGGGAATGTACTTATCTTTATAGCTCTTTTGTCATCCACCAACTCTATTTTAGTCAATTTACATCCATTTAATTTATCTCAAAACACACACACACACAAAAGATTATTTTATAACTTACATTGTAAACTGTAGTACAGTATTTGGCTGTGATTTTACAGAATAGTGGGCGCCCCACCAGGTGGGCACTATTCACTATCTTGTTGTCCTGATAAGGCTGCTGTGATGTCAATCATTTACTGAACAATGCTTCCCTATGGGAAGCAGTTCATGGCTCACCCAAGGCATGAACAGCTGAAGCTCCAGATCTTAGTCTCTATACCCTTTCATGTCAATGAAAATAGAACAAGCCACTATTAATATTCCACAGGATGGCCCCTCTCTCCACCCATTTCTTGATGAGAATCCACACTCAGCCTTTTAGCTACATGTGCTACTTTCCCTGCCTTCTTCATTCAGCAACCTCTCTCCAGGATTTATTCATAATATACAGGTGTGCCTTAGAATTCACAGAACTTCATAAATACTACCAAAAATAACATGCTTGGAAGCAGTAGAGAAGAGCACAGTGCTCACATGAACTAGTTTGGTAGTATAATTCCTGAATACTAAGATCGACACATACAAATTCTGTGGAATAACTGCCAGAGTCCACCCACAATCCTTACTTCACATTTGGAACCTGGCCTCAGTCCTGACATTCTACAAGTGTGTGTGTTGAGAATGAGGGCAATTTGGCTTTCACAAATGAAGGAAACACATATGTAACTATAGTGTTTCATTAATGCTATCATCAAGCACTTAATAAGGAAAAAATTGTTTTACCTGAATCTATAAAATAAATTATGATCTCCAAAGAGTGTGCTGGATGATTTAAAATCAGAATAGGTATAAACAGTAAAACATTGATTCCATTTAAAAAACATATATTTTGTTATTTTTGAATTTTCTACCAGTTAATTCAAAATTTAAAAATACATGTTGTTGAGACTTCTCTTTAATAATTTAGTATAACAAAATGATAAGGTATGACATATTTTTTATCTCACAGTTGATTGATTTTGATTTTATTTTGTATTGCTCTCATTTGTATGGATCAATATTGATTTTCTTCTTTTCTTACCTCCAGTTTCTTCAGAGTTTATCAGAGTCTGGCTCAATGTGCCTTTCGGTGTCTCCTTGTTATGCACCATTAAGGCCGTCTCTGAGGCTGATTCAGGAGTAAGGAAGGATGTTACTTGTCTGCTTTCAAGAAGGTGCAGTTATGTGTTCATTTTTAGGACATTTAGAATTCATGCTTCAGATTATTGTAGATGGCACATTGCAGAACCTGAAACTGTTCATGTTGTTTTCACTCCCTGCAAAAACAGAGCAATTTACTTTTTCCTGGTAAGGTGAGGTCTATTCGTCTTCTACAATTTCTGGGAACAGAAAATTTAGAGTGCATTTTCCCCCTAATTTTCTGACTGTTATAAATTGAAAGCAATATAACTTAAAGCAACACGTTGAAAATAGATATAAAAAATTGGCAGGCAATATAGTTTAACATTATTGAACACTTTTTAAGAACCAGGAACTAGGATGAGGGCACTCCATGGATTATCTAATTGATTCTTTACAGCAACCTTATTTGCAGATCCTCTTCTTATATTAATTTTACAGATATGCAAATTGAGGCTTAGAGAAGTGATTTTCCCCATGGAAAATGGATATGGTTAGCATGACAGGGACTCAAATGTAGGCTATCTGGCTCCACAAACAAACTGTTAATCTCTATGCTATATAGTTGCATTGAACAATTGCCTAAGACTAATTTCCATAGTAGCTTGTTTAAGCATTTAAACCACAAGAAATCACTTAACCTTGTTAAGTGACTTTAGACAGTTTTAGACCTTGGTAAAATCTCACTTACAGATACATTACTCTTATCATTTCCATTTCCATTTCAACTATTCTCACAAAATATTTATATAAAACTAGGAAAATAGGGACACAATATGTAGCGTGTCTACACACATACACACACACACACGCATACGCTAAATATTGTAAAAAGTGTGAGACAGTGAAAAGTATGAGAAAGTAAAAGGCCATATTTGAGAGTGTGAGAAATTTTAGTATGTGAATATATATGAGAGAGATGAAGAGATCAGTATCTTGTTGCATGCCTGTAACTTATGCATGCAACCTAATTGGAAACTCTTGTTAACCAATCACACTATTCCTGTTTCGATACTCCCTAATACCAGTGTGTATAACTGTAGACTGTCAGACTTCTGTTGGATATTCCCTTCCCTTCCAGTAACTTTAGGAAACCCCCAAATTGTCTAACACATCCTCAGAGCTGCCTCAAGTTGCTCTTGGCTTTATTGTTGTCCCTTCACCCTGGACTATATTGCTTGATGCCTCCTTTGGTTGATGTACTTATCTCGCCTCTTGAGGGATGCTTGTTTTTATCCATATTTCAAGGTCTAGGAAATTGGTCCTTTATTTGTTTCACAGAAGAAAGGCTTCTGTTTCACAGAAGAGAGGCTTGGGCACCAAATGGGCCTTGTATATGGCCCATTTGGGAACTCATTCCAGAATTTATCCAAACAGCTTTTTTAGTTATACTTACTGGCTTTTCTTTTTCAAGACACACTCCCCAGAATGGCTGGTTTGGGTCAAGTTCTGTAACAGCCACCAGGCCGCACTGCAACTAATAAATCCCTTTAGAAATTCTTAGTCCAACTCACCATGCCTAAGGCCTTTTTCCTCCAAATTGAATTGTCTCCCAGGAAGCCTAGAATACACCTTGTTAGAATCTCTTGGTTCTTCCTTCTTCTTTATGCCTAACTATAAGCACAAATGTTTTGAGTTATTTATCAAGAGGATTCTATCCCCTTTGCAAATTAATGAATGCAAATAGGAATGGAATTTGAAGGAGATGAGTCAGCTATCTATACAAGCTTGTATATGGCCCATCTGGGAACTCATTACACTGTTAAAAGGTATTCTCTATTGAATAAATCTGCTTATCGGCCAGTAAGGGGAAAAAAAAGAGGTGATTTATTTAACTACTTTATCTTGTTGCAGTATTTGTGCTTTTTAAGATTTTGCACAAATACTGCAACAAGATTCAGTAAAAATAAATTAGTAAAAGTCTTGAAGCAAAGACTTTTTGCTTTGCTTCAGATTTTTTGTGATGGTAAACGTTATTTTGAAGGGTCATCCTGAAGGGAACATGATACTCATGGTGAAGATAGGCTTAAGCCTAAAATTTTTACTGAACAAACTTACTGCAAGTCTACCTCACTATTAATACATGAAAACTTTAGTGGTTTTTTTTTTTTTTTGTAAACAGAATTTGGTGTAAGTTGAGTCTGTCTTAAACCTCAGCCAAGGGAGTGAAGTTATTGATATCTTGGCAGTCTGCTTTTCACTGCTTGTTCAGGCCCTTCTTATTTCATGGCTGGAGGAGTTTTATCACAATGACATTTTTGCTGATCTAATGTCACTTCTGTCTTCTCAACTTTGTCCTAAAAGAGCTGCTGAGATAGTTGGTTTTTTAAACCAAAGTTACAAAATCAATAGTGCCTGGTAGATTATGCTCAAAAAATGTTCGTTTAATCCAAATTTGAATAAAAGTTTTAATTTGGTGAATCAGAGTTGTGCCTGTCTCATATTTATCCATCTTCGTGTTCTTATTATTTCTCAGAAAAAGTTCTTCCCTCATTTCAATTAAACCCAATAAATTCAACTCAAGTAACCCAATCAATCCAACTGGTCCAATCCAATGAATTCTTTTTTATTCTACTTCATTCCAATAAGCCTTGCTGAGCACTTTTGCACACTAGGAGCTGCTTCATACATCTTAGTAATTTCCATTTTTAAATCTAGTACTGTTTCAATTTGCCCTGAATGTTGATTTATCTCTATCAACAGAAATTATTTAATTTTACAACCTTGTGCAAAACTGGCTTTGTTTCAAAGGTTACCCAGAACCTTTAGGACTAACTAAATTTACACATGCCAGACTAAATTATTATTAATTTTTCTAATATTTCTTAGTTTCTAAAATATTTTTCTTTTCTACTATCTAATCAAACTTAGTGTAATGATTGCTTTCCCTCCTTAGAACCCTCAGTAAGTCCTGAATAATTGTTGAATAAAAGTGGAAAAAAATTTTGTCCTTCTGGGAGTGCCATTGACTAGGAAAATGAAAAAAAAAGAAAGAATAGTATGATTCTCTTTTATAAATACTAGCATTGCTTTCAGTCAATAGAGCCAAAAGTACAGAGCCTGGTACTATAATAAGGAACTAAGAATTAGAATAATTTACAAAACAATTTGAGGGTTTGTTGTGATATTTAGACACTAGAGTTTACTTTGCACAGAATTTGGTGTAAATTGAATCTGACTTGAACCTCAACCAAGAGAGTGAAGTTACTGATATATTGGCAGCCTGCTTTTCACTGCTTGTTCAGGCCCTTCTTATTTCATGGCTAAAGGGCTTTTATCACAATCACATATTTAAAGTGGGCATTGTAATAACCAGCTGGATTTTTAAATTTTTTTAATTTTTAATTTTTGTGGATATATTATAATTGTACATATTTATGCAGTACATGTGATATTTTGATACAACCTATTGTATGTTTAGTTCCAGATATTCATAGTGCTGGAGTAGGGCTGAGAAGCAAATTTGTGATTATAAAGGTCATTTTGAAGGGTCATCCTGGAGGGAACTCTGGTTTTAAAATATTGAATGATAAATGTAACTGAAGAGTTCATTAGATATAAGATTAGAAAGGACAAGGAAAATTTATGTCTGAAGGAAGAAAATAAGAAATGTCAAGCTCATTCACACTTTCAAGTGTTGGCTATATTAAAGTTTGAAATGGTGATGTGATTATGAGAACCAGCTAAAATAAGCTCAAGAAATATTTTATGTGAATTTCTGTACCTTCTTTAAAATATTTTGTTGTTATAGAAAGTTTTAAGCAGTTAATAAAGAAGTCAATAGTTCAATGAACCCCCATTTTACTCATCACCTAGATTTAAAAATTACAACTCACAGCCAATTCTTTTTTTTAAGCCTATATTCCCAGCTCTTAATTCTTTCATTTGTTTCTTAAATATTTTAATATGTACTTCTAAAAGGTATGGACTCTTCTTATCGTAAATTCAATATAATTGTCAGACAACATTAACAATACTTAATACTATCCACTGTTTATATTTACTATTTTATAAATGTTTTGCATTTTGTTCATAGTTTATTATTTGAATCACAATCCAAATAAGGTCTAGACATTGCAAATGATTGCCTTCCTTTCCCCCTTGTAATTCAGTTGCTGCAGAAATGGAATAGTTTTCTCTAGAGCTTTCTGCAATTTGGATTATGCTGATTGTCTTTCCATGATGCGTTTTACATATTTATCAGTCCCCTGTAGTGGCTGATTCATCTGAATCATGTTCAGATTATGTGCATGTGTATGTGTATTTAATATATATTTTCTTTTGGCAGGGAGGCAAGACTAGCTTGTAGGAAATGTTGTGTTCTTTCATCAGAATATGTAATATGTGGTTATCTTTTCTTTTTGTGATATTAACAACTATGGATGATGAACCCCTACTTGCGTAACTCATTGTTAAATGGTGATACTCCAATTCCAAAATTCCTTCTTCATTTATCAGCTACAATATTTCTATTAAGATAAACTTCCTTTCATCTACCTTTGAATTATTCATTGATACTATTTTCATAAGAAAAGAAAGATAAAGAATTAATCTTTTCATTTATTTGCCAATTTCAAAATAATGATTTGGTTTACAAGTATCCCTCCGTGGTGACCAGTTATTTATATTATCTTAAACTCTTGAGTTTAAACTTTTTGATGTGTGTCAATTAATTAGTTATTATTCTTATTGATACACAATTAAAAATATGCTTTAAATGTTGCTTTTATCTTTTGGTGTCTCATTGAAGCACTTGGCAGCACCAAATGGGAAAAACGCTGTTAAATAAGAGTTGTGTACAACTTGCAGAATGTAGTTAGCAGAAGAGACAACCTTTTCTTGCCTCCACAAAATTCTGTATTCATTCTTCTTTAGAACTTTGGAAGATGTTTTGTTTGTGTTAAAGGACTAAAACATCCAGGTAAGTAGACATTCTTAAGGAACATCTACAACTTTTGGTAAAATATAAAGGCCAGAAGCAATAAAAATATTTTTAAGTTATATTTATTTAATGTATGCTTTAATATACACATCAATGAGTTTTAACATTTGGTAGAGTATATAATCACCACCAAAATAAAAAATTATTTCTAAAAGTTTTCCCATTTCCCTTTACAACCAATAACTTGTCTATATTCCCAATCCCTGGCAACCTCTGATCTGATCTTTGTATGTATAGTTTTGTATTTTCCAGAAAGTCATTTATATAAAATATAATAGAAACTTAGAGTATTTTTGTTGCCTTTTGTGTTTTGAGTCTTTTACCTAGCATAATACTTTTGAGATCAATCCAGGATGTTGAACATGTTAGTAGATTTTTTTTCACTGCCAAGTAATATTTCATTGTATGGCCACAGCACACTTTGTTTATCTGGTTGATCGGCATTTAATGGGATTTCAATTTTTGGCAATTATGAACAAATCTGCTATAAAGATTTGAATGTGAGTCTTTGTGTAGGCATTCATTTTCATTTCTCTTAAGTATATACCTAAGAGGAAAATTAGTAGGTTGTATGATAAGTGTATATTTAACTTGATAGGTAATTATCAAACTATTTTCCAAACTGTTTGTACTATTTTGCAATTCCACCAGCAACATATGAGGGCTCTAGTTGCTTTTCTTCTAACCAACATTTGGTATTATCAGTCTTTTCAATTTTAGTGATTTTATTAGGTTTGTAGTGGTATCTATTTGTTGTATTTGAGTTTTAAGAGATTTGTTTCTGTGATTTCTCCTAGAAGTTTTATAGCTTTAGGTTTTACATTTAGATCTGTGATGCATTTTGGTTTTTGTCTTTTTTTTTTTTTTTTTTTTTTTTTTGGGATGGAGTCTTGTGTTTTCACCCAGGCTGGAGTGCAGTGGCACTATCTTGGCTCACTGCAAACTCTGCCTCCTGGTTCACACCATTCTCCTGCCTCAGCCTCCCGAGTAGCCGGGACTACAGGCGCCTGCCACCATGCCCAGCTAATTTTTTGTATCATTTTTAGTAGAGATGGGGTTTCACCATGTTAGCCAGGATGGTCTCGATTTCCTGACCTCAAGATCCACCCGCCTCGGCCTCCCAAAGTGCTGGGATTACAGGCGTGAGCCACCGTGCCCGGCTGGGTTTTGTCTTTTTTTTCTCGCCCTGTCTTAATGGTTCTGACATTTTGATTTTTATTGTTGTTGTTTGTATGGCTTAAGGTAAGGGTAGAGGTTCACTTAATTTGCATGTTGATGTACAATTGTACCAGAATCATTTGTTAAAATTGAATCTTTTTCCCATTGAATTATGCCAATACCTTCGTAAAAACTTTACTGATCATGTATGTGTGTGTTTCTGGATTCTGATTCTATTCCATTGAGCTATGTGCTTATCTTTATGCCAATATTATACTTTCTTGACTACTGTAGCTTTATAATTTTGAAATCAGGTAAAATTTGAGTCCTCCAACTTATATCTTATTATTAAAAATTATTTTATGTCTTCTTGGTCTTCTGCATGTTCTAATATGTTTTAGAATCAGCCTTTATATTTTTACAAAAAAAATCCTGCCGGGATTTTGATTAGAGTTGCATTAACTTTCTAGATCAATTTGGGAGGAATTAACTAACACCTTATTGATATTAAATATTCTGATGTTTGAGAACAGTGTTTCTTTGTATTTACTTAGATCTACTCTAAATCCCTCAACAGTGTCTTGTAATTTTAGGAGGACAAGTTTTTCACATTTTTAAAGTTTTATCCCAATATTTCATGTTTTTTCATGCTATTGTAAGTGATATTTTAACAACTTTAGTTTCTAATCATTTGTTTTTAGTATATAATTATATTTGAATACAATTGATTTAATAAATAAATATTGGTATTGTACATTAATTGTGTATCCTTTGACTTTACTAAACTCACTGGTAGCTTGTTTGTTGGATTCTTTGTGGTTTTCTATGTAGATGATTATGCCATCTGTGAATACAGACAGTTTTCTTTCTTCCTCTTAAGTCTGTATGCCTTTTATTTCTTCTTTCTTTATGGTTTAGTTTAGGACCTCTGGTACAATGGTGAATAGAAGTAGTAAGAGAGGACCTTCTTGCTTTGCTTCCAGTCTTAAGAATGATGTTTTATGTATTTTATAGATACCCTTTATTAAGTAGAGGAAATTCCTTTTAGTTTCTAGTTCACTGAGAATTTTCATCATGAATAGGTGTTAAATTTGGTCAAATGCATTTTCTGCATCGACTGAGATGACCATATACAGAGTTTTATTTTTTTAGTCTATTGTCACTGTGAATTACATTAATTGATTATTACATTTTGAACCAACCTTGTATTCTTAGGATAAACACTAGTGGATCATGATATTTTATTCATTTTATGTATTGCTAGATTTGATTTGCTAATGTTTTGTTAAAGATTTTTGTACCTACATTCGTCACACATAAACTTGGTTGGTAATTTTTTTGTGCATAAAGTTCTTGTCTGGTTTTGGTATTTGGATAATGCCGGCCTAACAAAATGAAATTGGAATGTATTACATTTTCAAAGGTTGTGTCTACATACAGCTAAATAAAGTAGAGTTCTGCAAGTTTAGTTGGCAATTTTAAACTGCGTAATTGTGGCCAAAATTTAAAAATTAAATATTAAGGTTTCTATTTCTTCCATTATAATATTTAATAACATGGTATTATGTTGTACTTGGGAAAACACTCAGCCTGGCCTTTGATCCTCAGTAGATGCTTGGGAAGTATTAGTTACTGGTAACAATATAATAGTAATAATTATAGTGACATAACCATCATATTTTGAACCTATGCTGTACAGAAAATAATTTTATATAGAGCATCTCAGAGAAGACTGGACATAACACATTTATACCCAATTATGTGGCAATTTACTACAAAATTATTTTGATTTTAATAAAATTTTAGAGATAAGAAATACATTTAGTATAGCTCTTAGAATTCTAACATTGACAAACCTTTGTTGTTGTTGTTGTTGTTGAGACAGAGTCTTGCTTTGTCACCCATCCCAGGCTGGAGTGTAGTGGCATGATCTTGGCTCACTGCAAGCTCAGCCTCCCGGGTTCAAGCAATTCTCCTGCCTCAGCCTCCCAAGCAGCTGAGACTACAGGCATGCATCACCATGCCCAACTAATTTTTTGTATTTTAGTAGAGGTAGAGTTTCAACATGTTGGCCAGGATAGTCTTGAGCTCCTGCACTCAGGCAATCCACCCATCTTGGCTTCCCAAAGTGCTAGGATTACAGGCGTGAGCCACCGCACGCAGCCGACAAACCTTTTAAACATTTCTAAAATGCAACATTTTTTTCTATGGCTATCATAATGCTAAGGTAGCAGAAAAGCAACCATGTTTATTTTTATCTTAACATTAATTTTCATGAGACGGGAACAGTAGAAGCTAACAGCATCAAAGTTTGGTAAACTTTCCACTGCACTCTTGCCTGATGGATCCTAGTGATGCTTAAATGTGGGTGTCTAAGAATCAGCAGCATCAACATCACCTAGATGTTAGTGATGCAAATTTATGCCTGGAAAGAGGAGAAATCTGTGTTTTGACAAGCTGGTAATTCTGGTGTTCACTAAAGCTTGGGAAGCACTAGCTGAGTATATAGTCATCAGGGTATGAGGTGATTGGAAACACTAAGAGTCAAACATGAACATTTAGAAGAGAGCTGGTTCTCTCTTCTGAGTTAAACACCTTGTGTTGTTAGATGCAGTCTGAACTGCAGAGAAAGACACAGTTACTTGTAGCAGGTAGCATGCTCAAAAACATGATTCCCCCTTTTAAAAAATTTTCCTCACTTATGCCATCTGCATAAAGTGATGCTTAGAAAAAAAAGCAGAATTTACAGAAGCATAGAGAAATTTGCTTCAAAATGAGATTCAGAACTCAAGGTGCTGTGTTTACAGTGTACTTTTCCTAAGACCAGCACATCCTACTGTCAAATCCCTCCCAAATATTTGAAAACTTGCCAATATTTAATAGGCTTGTTTTTTTTAGGTACATATCCTTTGCTGTTTCTCTTCAAATTATAAGTCCAGTAGTATTTACAAATAAGCTAATAGTTCAAAATCTAATCTAGAAAGGAGAAGATGAACAATAGTAAAATCCTCTAATGCCAGCTTCGTGATTTTATTTCTCCTCCGTCACAGCTTGGTTGACTTTACCAGTGATGTCTACTTCTTTAATTATTCTATATTGTGTTCTAAAGAACAGTGTGTTCTTCCCATTGTGCACATTGCATCATTATACTTATCAATTAAGTCAAAGGAGCTTGAAGATCACAGCCTTCTAATTTAGAAAGATATTCTGAGAGAAAAAGAAATAGAGGATGATTCATTCTTCTGGGTATTTGCAGTTTAAATTACCTAAAAAGAATGACAGGCTACTTGTGACTTACCTGATCCTAGGACTTTTACTAGGCAAATAATAGATTTGAAATGATGCTAGAAAATGCTATTTTTAAGTGAAAAATTATATGCTGTCTTTTCATAATTAAACAAAGTAGAATCTGAAATCCAATCTCCTTGGCTTTCTATGGTGGGAATCAAGGATTCTTTTTATTATTATTAATCTGATAACCAAAATTAGTTTACACAGTAGTCTGGCTGCTCAGAATAGAAAATGGATTTTATTCATTTATTTATTTAGATAGAAATTACTCTTTGGCATTGTAAAAGAGATAAGGCATTTGTGGGACTACTCAGTGGGTTATTTCAAGTTATGTTGCTGTGTATTAGAAACTAGATTTTTCTGTCTGAACAAATTATTCATTAGTGAAATGTTATTCATAGCAAAGAGTCTTACACATCCAGGGGTCACTGAATTGCAAAGTATTTGAACACTGCGTAATGAAATGTACTCTAAAAAGTCAACAGGTACGTATCGAGTACCTACTATGGTCAAGAACTGTGAAGGGTCTTTGATTTTGCCCTATTTGCAAGCTAACAAGTTAGTCTGCCACATAAGAACCCTGGAACTTTATTACTCAGCACTGCAGGGAGCATGGGCTTTATGTTTGCGTTGGTTCAGTTTCCTTCCACCCCATCATCTCCCATCAAGTCCCATGGGGGTTGTGGAATGACCCAGGTGGATGATGCACACACAGTGGGTTTGTGTCATAGCTGAGGATCACTGAACTTAGGAATCTGTCAATCTCATGAAGAGCCTGCTTGCTAAACCTGTCCAACCTTTGCTCTGTGGGGAGACTTGATCTTTATTCTGATCAGAAAACAAATTGCCCTCTGCCTCGGGAGGGGAGACACTACCTCTACCTTCCAAGGTTGTTTGCTGTACAAACATCATTGGGAAGACAGTGGAAGGATGTACAGAAATACCATGAAGAATTGTCTGTCAGTGTTATGTACTTATTACACCAGATGCTGTAAGGGATAAGAAAAGGGGAAAGATACAAATACTGTGCCTTGGTCTTGATGGGAGGAAACCTAATATATTGGAAAGAGCTTCTTTGGGAAATCACACAAATGGACGCTCCAGTTCCAGCTCTGTTATTAACAGCCATCTGATTTCAGTCAGTTTTTTTTAGTTCTCTGAGCCTCCATTCCTTCATCTCTAAAATGGACACTATATCTATCTTCATGGATTTTTCTGAGGATGACAGGAAATAAATATATGACAAATTGTAGGGCATTCACTGGCTGATATAATGAAAGTATTAAGAAGCTAATGAGAACTGGTATTCATTAAGAGCATTAGTGCTTACAAGTAAGGAAAAAGAGAAGAATATACAACCGTGTGCTGAACATAACTCAGCTTGTCTTTCAAGGGAGGGAACCAGAGCCATTCTTATGCAACCCCGATGTTAGACAAAAGGAATGCACCTGTTTTCTGGCAAGAGAAGGCCACTATATCTTATTAGGTATGCTAAAAAATTTGTTGTTAACTTTAATTTTTCTGTCTTATTCAGCAAAAGTTGAAGGTATAAAATGTTTTAAAATATTTTAAAATAATGGTTTATCTACTTCAAGAATTTTGCAAAATGTTGGAGAGGGCCCTGGGTAATGAAATGCCCCACAGCATACAATACCCTTGAATTTCCTCAGCAATGGTAGACTCAAAGGAAAAGCTATATATTGATAGAGATAAGCCAGTGAAACATTTGCCTTGTTAGGACAGCTGACCATAGCTGTTGAATAGCAATATACTATATAGTCCTTCTGTATAGAAGCACTTTATGATGACTCAATAACAACTTGAAATAGAAAAAGGAGAGTTTGCCAGGAGGTAATAAGAAGCTAGATATCCCATCATCATAATTCTTTTTGCATAACTGTACCCACTCTCTATAAAATCAAGTGCTGTGAAAAACAGATTGCATGCCATTGATACATGGAAGCATGTTGTCACAAGCAATTACAGCATGCTACATTAAACAGCCATGTGCTGTGTTATGTCTTAGGCCACACGCTGCAATGTTCTCTTTTAATAGTTATAATGAAGTTGGTTTCATTTTTCAAGTAACTGGGACTTAAACATTTACTGAAGACTTTAAATAGCAAGGCCAACACTTTAATACTTAGACTAACACAGTTTGATAATTTAAGAATAGGACTTAGAGGTCGACTGTGAAAAACATTTAATAAAAAAAAAATCTGCATACTTTATTAGAAAAATAAGTCACTAGAAAAACTGAGAGTAAAATGTCTGGTTTACAGGGATGTTCTATTGGAGAAATCTTGATTTATAAATATCTTTGAAAATCACCTAAAAACTCTTGGGTATCCAAACAGTATCCACCAACAAAACTAAGCTAAGATGATCTTTTGTGGTAGTATTTACACATTAGAATGAATTTGAATCCCCTTGAATCTTTCTTAGACCAGCTTTATTATGACGATACTCACCATCACTACTTCCTCTGGAATGTCTTAATGCCAGGTCTTGGTATGGGTTCTTCATATCTTAACTATTTAAAGTTTATTTATTTGCATTTTAGATAATTAATTGATTCATATAATTTGTACCAGACATTTTCAGAGATACGTAGTAAAAAGTCCCCCTCCAGCTTCTTGCTCTTTCCCACTAAATTCTCATTGTTCTCAACCCCTAAAGAAGTAGTCACTGTAATTAGTTTCCTGTCATCCACCAGAGATTTTTAAATATGCAATTAAATGTAAGAAGCTGTCTATTTCCACACAGCCTCACAATACAGTGCATTATCCAACATAAAACAATTTACACATTAGCATTTTTATTGCCATTTTATAGATAAAACTGGGGTACTGTGAAGTTTTATAACTTGCTCAACACCATCTAACATAAAATCGAAGGTGAGAGGATTTAAAATGAGATCTGTTTGTCTAACTGCAAAATCCATATTGCTCCCTTATAAAATGTGAACAACTTACTTGATCGTGGATGAAACTGAGAGGGCCAAGTGGCCTTTCCAAGGACACAAAAGAAGGGGATGCGGGTTCAGAATTAAGAGTGAATCTTCTGATGCTTTCTCTAGTATTCTGTCCATTATATCATGCAGTTTCTTTGGATATTTAATTTTCTGTTGATGTGAATTTCTATGTGTCTTGCCTTTCCATTAGAAGAAAATTCAAACTTAATCTTTCTAGCATTTTTTTTTTCATTCTCTGGGCCTTTAAAAGGTACTTTAACTAGTTCACTATCAGTATATTTTAAAATTTATTTTTAAATTTATATAACAGTAAAATCCACACTTTGTAGTATACAGTTGTATAGATTTTGACAAATGCTTAGGGTCCTGTATTTACACAACAGTCATAATATGGAACAGTTCCATCAACTTCCCATATTTTTCAGACTGCCCCCTTGATGTTAGCACTCATTTCCACTCCAACCCATGGTAACTGCAAATCTGTTTCTATCCATCTAGTTCTGTCTTTTCCAGAATGTTAAAGAAGTGGAATGATACAATATGTACTTTGGTTGGACTTCTTTCAATGAACAAAGTCCATTGAGATTCACCAATATTGTTGCATGAATCAATATTTCATTCCTTTTGTATCAATGAGTAATATTGTATTGTAGCAACATTCCAGTTTGTTTATCCATTCTCCAGTTGTTTCAGGTTTTGATGATTATGAGTAAAGCTGCTATAAACATTTCTATACAGGTTTTTGTGAGAACATAAGTTTTTGTTTCTCATGAGTAAATACCTATGAGTAGGATTGCTGGGTCATAAGTAGTATATGGTTATTGTATAACAAGCCACCAAACAGTCTCCCAAAGTGGCTATACTATTTTATATTCCTAATCAGCCAGTATTTGCGACTTCTAGTTGCTCTGCATCCTCATCAGCATGTGGTGGTGTCTTTTGTAAACATTTTTTTAACCATTCCAATAGGTGTACAGTAGTATCTCATTGTGCCTGTAATTTGCATTTCCCTAATGACTAATGATGTTGGACCTATTTTCATGAGCTTGTCACCTGCATGTCCTCTTCAGTGAAATGTCCAAATAATTGCATTATTTTAATATTGGATTTTTGTTTTCCTATTGTTTTTGAGAGTTCTTTACATATTCTAGATAAAAATCTCTTGTAAGGTTTTTGATTTGTAAATATTTTTCCAAGTCTCTGGCTTATTTTTAAAAAATTCTCCTAGTATGTCTTTCATGGAAAAAAGGTTTTAATTTTAAATGTTCAATTTATCAGTTTTTTTCTTTTGTTGGTCATGTTTTGGTGTAATATCTAAGAAAATTTTGCCTGATCCAAGATCACAATTATTTTTTCCTTAAATTTTCTTATAGAAATCTTATAGTTTTAGGTTTTACATTTAGTTCTATGATCCATTTGAGTTAATTTTTATATATGGAGTGAAGTAGAGGTTGCATATTTTTTCCTCTCTTTTTTGTGCATATGAATAGCCAATTGTTTCAGCAACATTTGTTGAAGAGACTATCTTTTTCCATTGAATTATCTTTGTACCTTGTACCAAAGTTCATTGTTTTTATATACATGTGTATATTTCTGGAGTCTCTTTTGTTTCATTGATCTATTTGTCTATTTTTATTTGTTGTATTAAGTAGTCTATCTTTGTAACAAAACCTGGTATCAGACATTGATTCCTCTCCAACATTCTTCATCTTTTTCCAAGTGTTTTGACTACTTCTGGGTTTTGAATTTACATATGCATTTATCATAAACTTGCCATGACTCTTTTTGATATTCCCTGAGCTTCTTGAATATATGGTTTGTTGTGTGTCATTAATTTTGAAAACTTCTAGTCTATTATTGTTTTCCAAGTATTCTACCTTGTTCTCATTCTTACTTCTTCTGTGATTTCATTATATGCATGTTAGATGGTTTGATAGTGTCCCAAAGCTCCTGGATGCTGTTTTATTTTATTTATTTTTACTTTCTTTGTGGTTTATTCCATGTCATTTCTATTGACCTATCTTTAAGGTCACTACTGTTTTCCTCAGTTTTTTCAAGTCTAGAAATGAGCTCATCATAGGCATTCTTCATTCCTCTTACTGTGATTCTTATTTCTAGCATTTCCATTAATTATTTCTTATGATCTTCAACTCTGAAGTTATCCTTCTTACCCTACATGTTTCCCCGTTTCTCTTAAATCTTTAGTTATTTTAACTTTAAATTTAGCTAGATATATTTCCAATATCTGTGTTATACCTAAGTCTGATCCTGTTTAATACGTTTTCACATTGTGTATATTTCTTGATTTTTCATATGCCTCATTATTTTTATTTTTAAAGCTTCATTTTCATTTTTATTATATATGGCAAGAGAGACTAAGATGAATAGTTTTATGCCTGCAGATGGACATGTCTTTCCTTCTGCTAAGTCTTTAGTGTGGGGATTTGAGCCAATCTAGTCTGGAGCTGAGCTGGTTTTGGATTTGTTATTGATGGATACCTTGATAGAACCATAGGCTTCAAATTCCTCTTGGTATATTTTGTGTTTAGGATGGGAGCCAGGTTTTCTCAATATCTGTTCCATCCTCAGCCTTGAGTCTTCCCTATCAGCTTTGTCTTAGATAACTTCTTCTGTACTGTCTTGTCTCTCTTCTATTCCTCTTCCAGAAATATTCTACTGTTGCTTCTTATTCATTACTTGTCTTCCTGGTGGTGTGAATGTGGGAGAAATTCTCTGTTGTTCTGATGAAGCTTTAGTTTAAGCAGACAATATTACCCTGGCTCTCAGGATTATAACTTAATCCTTAGTGTTTCTGATCCTATTCTGGTTATTTTTAGCCCAGCATGTATTTCTGCCCTTCCTCTTAGTCGTTAAGAGGTTTTTCCTATTTTTTTCTCTAGACAGAATTAGTTTTTACCAGTGCCCTAAGAGCCACAGTATTTGTCCTTCCTTCCCATCCCAAGGCTATGGTTCCTTCTGGGTGATAGGGAAGAAGGATATCTGTGCTCTTCCCACAGTGGCTCGTGTACCCCTCTTCCAGGCCTGAACTATGGGGAATGTTCTCTTTGAACTCACCTAGGTGTTTTGTTGTCTTTGTTGTTGTTTTTCGATTTGGAGCACTTGGTGAGGTCCATGAAGAAGAGCTTATAAGTAGTTGTAAACTTTTTGTTTTTCTCCTTCCCCAGGGGATCCACACTTTTCTGTAGCCCACATTGACTTTTATCAATTTGTTAACAATTAAAGCTGAATTCACTTAGTCTTCCTCTGGCAGCATCTGCCCTTGGTAAGAAAGTGGTCATGTTTTGTCTTTTTCTCCTTAGATTTTGGACTAGTTGGTTGACTTGTGACCCTAGTTCTCTGATTGGTTCAAAAAAGTATAAAATTTGAAGTTTCTCTGGCTTTTGTTGCTGTTTTAAGAAGGTAGTGACATGTTTCACAACTAACTACATTACAAGTAAAAACCATAAGTATGTCTCAATTTCAATGTATATATATATGAAACAGAATAGTTGCACTTTCAATCAGACTTCATCTAAATGTTCCTCTTGGGGATGGCCACCCAGTAGGATAATTAATAGACTATATGCCTCAAAGCATCCAATTCATCAGGGAATTTATTCCTTACCAATTTAGTCATGTTCTCTGAATTTTCTTCAGAAAACTAGCAGAAAACTAGAGGGCCTAAGATGGTAGAATTGGAAGCAGAAATGAAAACTTAGAGTTTTGAATAAGATGTTTTTGGTGAAACAATGTAACCTCCCTGTGAGTCAAATGTTCTCTGGTTCATGGACAGAAAATAGGAAACTTCCATTTGAAGTCTAGACTATTTTTCTCACTTCATGGCAGATCTATAAACCATTTCTTCATGTATCAAGGGTTTTATGATCACCAATACAGAGAAACCAACTCATGACTTAATCCATTATTTCCCAGAAGAGCAGCTGTCTCAAGGATTTTAGAATTGCCTCTTCTGCCCTGCAGGTGATTTAAGTGCTGAGCTAAATAAGTACCAATTTTCCAATTTTATACCACTTCAGACTGTGTTGATATTTGGCATCTGAAGACCAAGTTATCCACTCATTTTTATAGTGTACAATTTAGTATCTACTATAGGTATGATGCAGTTTAGAACTGGTAAAAATTTACGATGACAACTAGTTATCACACATGATCATTTTTCATCTGAACCTTTTTAGCTGATGTAGAAAGCTCCAGATAACAAATTGGTTTTAAGACATATCAGTGTGGGAAATTTCATCCTTTTCTGCTTCAGAGTGCTCAAAGCTGAGTTATTGCTGAATCTGGGAGAAAAATGTAGAATGTCGTATCTTCTTTACATAAGAGTAAAAATATTTAGTGCAATTGTTAAGGTGCTGCTCTAAAATGTACATGCCTTGAGCCTGGTCTCTGTTCTAACACTAGATTTACGTAAAAACTTGGGAAAGTCACTTACTCCCCTTCATCCCTGCTTTTCTTGACTCTGAGATAAAAGTAATAATATTGGCTCTTTCAGCTTTTGATGATCAAACTATCAAGTTAGGTCCTAGGTTACATATTAACAAAGCTTTAAGCCAGTGTTAGCCAGGTAGTGGGCACTAAACAAATATTGGCTATGTCACAGTAGGTGGCTAGTAAGGCATGAGTGGGGCAGGAGAGGGCTCTCTCCACCCACCAGGAATGTCAGGTGACCATCAGGTGATGGTCAGGTAGTTGTCACATTGTGTGACACTCTAAAATAATAATTGGTCACAGCCAAGGCCAGGGAGAGGCAGTTTCCCAACAGATAAATACAGTTAAAACTGGTAATCGGCAGCTTTCAAGAATTGGGCAAGTGGGCTGGAGCATGTGCATTAAGAGGCAAAATGGTGAAGTATGACCTTCTGGGGCCATTCCGTTGGAAAGGGGAAGAAAGCCTCAGGTGAGCTTGTATACAACTTCAGTAAACACACTGCGCATGCTCACCTCTGGTGCTGGCAGGCACTGTGCATGTGGGTGGCTTACCCTAAGGGAAGAATAAAAGGAAAGGGGTGCAAGATGCTGGAAGCAGGCCAGCATATATAATCCTACGTTCAAGGTCAAACGGGGCACTTGACCTGCAAGACACCAACTTGGGCCTCTTCCAAGTGTACTTTCCTTTCTTTCATTCCTGCTCTAAAGCTTTTTCATAAACTCCCACTCCTGCACATAGGCTAAGAGAAGAGATCAAATAGAATTATATAAACTGTTCAATTAAACAGAGACAGCAGAAAAGAGAAAAAATAATAAATAGAAAACAATATCAAACATAGTAGATATTAATCCAGCTATATCAATGATCATTTTAAATGGGAGTGGTCTAAATATACCAATTAAAAGACACTGTCCTCACTTATAAGTGGGAGCTAAACGATAAGAATACATGGACACATAGAGGGAAACATCACAAACTGGGGCCTGTTGGAAGGTGGAGGTCAAGAGGAGGGAGAGAAGCAGGAAATGTAACTAATAAGTCCTCTGCTTAATACCTGGGTGATGAAATAATCTGTACAACAAACTCCCATGACACACATTTACCTATGTAACAAACCTGCACATCCTGCACACGTACCCCTGAACTTAAAAGCTGAAAGAGAAAAGACATTGTCAGTATGGCTTAAAAAGCACCCAAATCTGCTTGAACCCGGGAGGCGGAGGTTGCTGTGAGCCGAGATTGCGCCACTGCACTCCAGTCTGGGCGACAGGGCGAGACTCCGTCTCAAAATACATACATGCATACGTACATACCCAAATCGATGTTGTCAGTATGGTTTAAAGAAACACCCAAATCTATGTCGTCTAACCACTTTAAACACTCAGGTTAAAAGTAAAGTGATGGAAAAAAATACATCATGATAACCCTAATCAAAAGAAAGTTGGTCTGCTTAATTCTAGACAAAACAGCCTTCAGGACAATAAAGATTATCATGGATGCAGAGGGTCATTATGTCACAGGATTCTTCAAGTGTTGCTTTTCCAGCTGGAAACCTCTGTGGCTGTGGGTGCCTTTGCTGGAGTTTTGCTCGGGCCTGCTTGGCTCATTCTGCCCACTCAGCCAGGCAGGCTGCCGTTGGTCCTCACTACTGGCCTGGATCCCCCACGTGCCAAGGGTGAGCCAGGCGCAGAGCAGTGAGGGATGTGTGGGGCCAGCGAGAATGGAGTCCAGCCACTGCGCACAGCCAGGCACACCAGCTACTGTGACAGGGCGGGCAGCTCCAGGCACTGGCTCCGTGCAAGCCTGCGGCTGGATCAGATGCACCACAAGCGGCTTCTGCTGTGGCACCTGCATCTGGATGAAGGGAATGCAGTGGCACCCTGAAGCTTTGAGACACCAGAAACCGCAAAGCCCCAAAGAAGGTGTCACAGCCCTGTCTTGGGGAGCCCCTAGGTCTGGGCTGTCTGCAGAGCCACAGCTCTTCTCTCCTTATTCCCCCAAGGTGGTGAGCAGGGGATGGGGAGGCGTGTTTCAGCCCTGTTTGTGTTACAGCTCTTTCAGTCCAGCCATTCAGCAAGTCCCAAGTTCTTGTCCCACACCCAGGAAAAATGAGGTATGCTGACAACTGGAGGGTGAGCCAGGCAGAGAGGAGTTTTGAGTGACAGAACAGCTCTCAGGAGGCCTGAAGTGGGTAGCTCCTTTCCTCAGGCAGGTCATCCTGAGGAGTGTCCAGCTCTTAGTGGAGAGGAGACCCACAGTGTGTAGCTCATTTCCGCAGGCAGGTTTTCCCGACTTCTGTATGAGTCTGGCTGGGGGGGTGGGGGGTTGGGCTTATAGGCTTAGAAGGGAGGAAGTACTTGCTGATTGGTGCATGGGTGGCCATGGCTGGGCCTGGAAAAAGCACCTTAAGTTCTCACTCCCGGCAGCCTCAGATTCCACCAGGAGCTGACAGCCCAGCCCCCAGGCTTCAGGCCATCCCTGGCTTGAAGATGGGGCTTCACCGAGGACCCACCCCTTTCTGCCCAGCAGGCTGTCTGCCTCTTGCCACCATCAACATGTCATCCATGGTCCACTGCGCCCAGGCTGTTCCTGCCGAGGGACACCTGCAGGCTCACACTGAGCTGCCCTCAGGTCACTGGCCTCCCTCCCGAGATTGTCAGCACCCAAAATCCAGAGGGGGCTGAGGTGGCAGGGGGCTGGTGTGTCAGCGCTGCCCGGAACGTGCGCATACCCGGGCTGTGACAGTGTCCCGGCTCAGCCACGACTTTGCTCTGCCTGAAGTGGGTGCTGGGAGTGGAGAGAGGCCAGGGAGCAGAAGCAGGCACTTCCAAGCCCATAGGGGTTTGGGGGTTTCCTGGGCCACTGAGAGCGCGGGGATGCCTGGGTCCAGAGAGGCGGCTGGGCAACTGCAGCTGCGCGCAGAAGTGAGAGGCTCCTCCTGCCCCCTGACTCGGTGCGGGGTGTGACTTCCGCCTGTTCCCGGCCTACTGGCTCAGTGGAGTGCGCCAGCTGCGCCTTCCCTGCTGCAGCTCTGGCCTCTCCAGATGGGCCGCCGCTGCTGTCATTTAAATGATTATAACGAGAAAAATTATTCAAGAAGATAAAACAATCTTAAATATGTGTGCATCTAACAACAAAGCATCAAAAGGACAGGAGGCAGAAACTGAGAAAACTGAAAGGAGAAACAGGCAGACATATCCACTACTATAGTTGGAGACTTCAGCACACTTCTATCAGTAATTGCTGGATCAAGCAGGCAGAAAACAAGGATATAGATGACCTGAACAATGGCTATCAATCAAATTGATCTAATTAATAGTATCGAATTTTCTGCCTGGCGATAGCAGAATATTAATTTTTCTCAGGCTCTCATAGAATATTCTCCAAGACACAATAAATTCTGTGCTATAAAATACATTATATATACCATACAATTTTGAATAGAAATCATACGAAGTATGTTATGATACCACAATGCAATTAAACTAGAGAACAATGAACATTTTTTAAAAACTAGAAAAATTTGAAATCTCTGGAAATTAAATAAAACAGTTCTAAGAACAGGTGAGTCAAAGGAGGCTCAAAAGAAATTAAAAAAATATGTTCAACTAAATATTAGTGAAAACATAACATCAAAATTTGTGGGATATGGCCACATATGGGCAGGCACGGTGACTCATGCCTGCCCAGCACTTTGGGAGGCTGAAGCTGGGGGATCACTTGAGGTCAGGAGTTCGAGGTCAACCTGGCCAATATGGTGAAATCCCGCCTCTACTAAAAAAAAGGAAAAACTACAAAAATTGTCCAGATGTGGTGGCGCCTGCCTATAATCCCAGCTACTCAGGAGGCTGAGGCCATAGAATCACTTGAACCTGGGAGGCAGAGGTTGCAGCGAGCCAAGATCGTGCCACTGCACTGTAGCCTGAGTGACAGAGTGAGACTCTGTCTCAAAAAAATAAAAATAAATAAATAAATAACTAAAAATGTAGAATACCATAAAGCAGTGCTTAAAGGGAAATGTATAGCATTAAGTAAATGTATTAAAAGATAGATTCAAAATGAATAACCTAGACTTCCACCTTAGGAAAACAGAAGAGCAATTTAAGCCAAAAGTAATCAGGAAAAGAGAAATTTAAAAATTGGGCAACTTGGATGCAACTGGAGGCCATTATCATAGGTGAATAAATACAGGAACAGAAAACCCAATACCACATGTTTTCACTTTTAAGGAGGAGCTAAACATTGAGGACACAAGGACATACAGATGGGAACAATAGACACTGGGGACTACTAGAGACTACTAGAGAAGGGGGTGGGGAGGAGGCTGTGGGCTGAAAAACTACCTATCAGGTACTATGCTCACTGAGTGGATGACAAGATCATTTGTACCTCAAACCTCAGCATCACACAATATACTCAGGTAAAAAACATGCACATGTACCCCCTGAATCTAAAATAAAAGTTGAATTTTTTTTTAAATTGGAGAAGATGTCAACAAAATTAAAAACAGGAAAACAATGCGGAAAATAAAGCCAAAAGCTATTTCTATGTAAAAATCAACAAAATTGATAAAGCCCTCACAAGGCTAAGCAAGAAAGAGAGAGAAGACACAAATTACCAATATAACTAATGAAAGAGTTATCACTATAGATTCTGCAGACATTTAAAGGATGATAAAAGGATACTATGAAAATAGTTTTTCATGCAATTTGATAACTTAGATGAAATGAAGCAATTCCTTAAAATATGCAAACTACTGATATTTATAAAAGGAGAAATAGCATGAGTAGCCCTTTACATATTAAATATTTTGAATTAATGACAACCTTTCCAAAAAAAGGCACCATGCCAAGATGACTTCACAGTCAAAGCTCCAAAAAGTAACATCAGTGATCCATATTATTTTCCAGTAAGTGAAGGCAGAGGAAATGCTTCTTAACTCAATTCTATGAGACCAGAATTCCCTATTACAAATATTACAAATCAGATAAAAATATTACAAGAGAGAAAAACTGCAGATCAATATCTCTCATGAACATATAGGTAAAAATCCTCAACAAAATATTAGAAGGACGAATCCAACAATGTGTAACAAGAACTATACACCATGGTCAATTAATATTCATTTCACAGATTCAAGGAGGGTTAAGCTTCAAAAATCAATATAATCTTGCATATCAATAAATTAAAGAAGAAAAATCATATGATTATACCATTGGATGCAGAAAAAGTATTTTACAAAATTTAAAACTGATTTATGATTTAAAATTTTTTAAAAAGCCTCTTGTCAAACTAGGAATAAAGCAGATAAAGGACAACCTGATAAAAACATCTATAAAATGCCTACAGATAATATCGCCTTTAATGTTGAGAGACTGGTTAGTTAGCCTTAATGTTGGGAACAAGGCAAGGTTGTCCTCCTCTCTCACCACTCCTATTCACTCTTGTAGTATGGGTAGTAGCTAATGCAATAAGACAAGAAAAAGAAATAAAAGATATATAGATTGGAAAGAAATAAAGTTTACTTTCAGATGACATGATTGTCTACAAAAAAATTCCAAAACATCTGTTAAAAACCTCTGAAACTAATAAATAAATACAGCAAGGTCACAGGATGAAGTCCAATATATAATTGTTGCTTAATTATATGTCAGCAATAAACAATTATAATTTGAAATTTAAAAATAAAAAAATTAATAGTAGCACCTAAAAATAAAATTCTTGGGTATAAATCAAACAAAATATGTACAGGATTTAAGTGTGGAAAATTCTAAAACACTGATGAGAGAAATAAAAGATCTAAATGAATGGTATTCCATGTTCACACATAGGAGGACTCAATATTCATAACATGTCAATTCTCATCTTGCTCTATAAATTCAATGCAATTCTGATCAATGTTCCAGCAAGCAATTTTTTTTTTTTGAGACAGCATCTCACTCTGTTGCCCCAGCTAGAGTACAGTGGTGCAATCTGGGCTCACTGCAACCTCCACCTCCCGGGTTCAAGCAATTCTCCTGCTTCAGCCTCCTGAGTAGTAGCTGGGACTACAGGCACGTGCCACCACACCCAGCTAATTTTTGTAATAGTAGAGATGGGGTTTCACCATATTGGCCAGGCTGGTCTTGAACTCCTGACCTCATGATCCACCCACCTCAGCCTCCCAAAGTGCTGGGATTACAGGCGTGAGCAACCACGCCCGGCTCCAACAAGCAATTTTATAGATACTGAAAACTAATTCTAAAGTTTATACAGAAAAGCAAAAGACAGAATAGTCAACATAGAATATTGAATAATAACAGATTGGAATACACACAGTTCTTTAAATGTAGGTTATACATGGTAACTTCCTTCCAAAAATAAAGTATGGAAAGATAAAAAAAAATGTATAGAATTTTTTCTCCACTTCAGAGTGGAGGAATCTGACAAACACTATCTGAGTCAGGTAATTAAGATTAACATCATCAGTGATGACAGTATGGATTCTTGATATAATGTAATGAAAATGGTACTTTACCTTGTGAGGTTCTTCCCCAAGCCCCATTTTAATCTTGAGGAAAATATCAGACAAATCCCATTTGAAGGGCATTCTACAAAATACCTTACCAGTACTTTTCAAAACTGTCAAACTTATCAAAAACAAGAAAAATCTGAGAAACTGTTATAGTCAGGAGAAGTCTAAAGAGGCATGATGACTAAATGTAATGTGGCATCCTGATATGGCACTAAAACCAAAAGAGAACATTAGGTAAAAATGACAGAAATGTGAATGAAGTATGGACTTCCGTTAAACATAATGCATCAAGCTTGGTTAATTGTAACAAATGTACCATGCTAATGAAAGATGTGAATAATAGGGGAAACTGGGTGTGGAAATAGTAAAATATCCTGAGATGGCAGTTGGTGTTGAGCAGGACCATAGCCACTTCATCCTCTAAAACAGGAGAAAAATAAGTATGAACAGAGGTCTTTATTTTTTTTCTTGAAGGAGAGCATGGGGCAATTCAAGCCAGATTAGCCTAATTCATTTCTCTTTGTGAAGTAGGAGGTCACAACATGTGATGGGAAAGAATGTCAAAATGTTGGGCTAATTCAAGTGGGAATGTTTTGGGAAAGACATCAACAGAATGAGAATGAAATTTGCCAGAGGGAATGAAGAAGATCTGAGTGGGTCACTAAAATTATAACTCTCAAATCTGTCATAGCATTGACTCAGTGATTATATAGTATTCTCTAGGACCTCCAGGTAGATGAATATGAGTGCAGCGTTGGCAAATTGCAGGACTGAGTGCTGGCTGGAAATTTGTAGGGCCAATGTAGCAGAAAGAGGGGCAAGGAAGTCGACTGAGATTTTGGGTGGGAGAATTTTTTAGGAAATCAGCTTGGAGTGGAGATGAAGACCATTAGAGGTGATGAGGTAGAGGAACCAGTGGGTTTAGATGAATAGCTCATATACAGCAATCTCCTAGGCTGATGCTAGGGGTTGGCAAAGAATTACGGTAATGTGGGTGAGAGTTGGCATGGTTTAACTCCATAGCTATTTTTTTAAAAATTTTCTCGAATTTCCTCAATCCCACTTAAATGCAGTAACTAATCTGCATCACAAGCCTTCTACTTCTCTTATATTTTAATATACGCTTGGCTGCATTTTAGGTGACATACTCATATTCTAATTTTTCTAGGAATTCAGTAGGATTTAAGGGCTATGATGAAAGATAGTCTTGGCTTTGTGAGGATTTCAGCTAAAACAAGGTAATAAAAAATTCTGGATGATCCATTTTTCTACATATTATACTTTGACAGAATTATTAGTGAATCCTGGAGTAAAGCACATTCTGTTGGCTCATGTAGAATAAATTCAAAATATGAGAAATTTAAAATGTTTTATGTCTACACATAACCTGAATATAATTAAGGCCATTTCTAGAAATGATAAGATATACAACAGAAACTATTGACCCAAGTTGTTCTATTCCTTATAAGTTGGATCTGGATATGGATTGGTACAGTACTAACAATGCTCTTAAATAGTGATGCAAGTTAGAATACTGAGCTTTAAGATGTAGTACTTGGAGTTGTAGAAGGGTGTAATGCAAAAGGAAAACAGAAGTTAAGCATGCATATGGCAGACAGATGTCTAAGATAAGAGTCAGAAAATCTGAATTCCGTGCTCTGGTTATTAAAGTCCTGCTTGGCCCGGAGTGACACTCAGGGTTGTAGTTCCATGACTCATAAATTAAGAGGATTGAAGAAAGTCATATCTTAGATCCTTCCTAACTATGAAATTCTATTACTTTTCTATGTCAAAAGCATATATTGCTTGTTTTTAAAAAATACTCGAAATGCCTGCATTTAATTTTTTTTGGCACCTTAATGAACCAATATATTACAATGATACAGACAAATCAGTGCCACAGTTGCACCAACCTTTATTAGCTTTCAAATCCAATCTAGACTTGCAATTATTTCATTCCATCTCTAAGTTCTTTGTATTGAGGCAGAAAAATGAAAACAAACTCTTTGAACAATGCTAGATCTTTCTGGAGAAGAGATGTTAAGAATGTAGATACGAGGCAGGGCACAGTGGCTTAGGCCTGTAATCCCAGCACTTTGGGAGGCCGAGGCGGGCGGATCACCAGGTCAAGAGATGGAGACCATCCTGGCCAACATGATGAAACCCCGTCTCTACTAAAAGTACAAAAATTAGCTGGGCATGGTGGTGTGCACCTGTAGTCCTAGCTACTAGGGAGGCTGAGGCAGGAGAATCACTTGAACCTGGGAGGCGGAGGTTGCAGTGAGTCCAGATAGCACCACTGCACTCCACCCTGGTGACAGAGTGAGACAGTCTCAAAAAAAAAAAAAACCAGAAAAAAAATAAAACGTAGATACCGCTTGTAATTGATTACCTTGTATCCAAATCTACATGTTTGGGACAGAAAATTACTTTGACCAACTTTGTTTTTTACCAAAAAACAAGGAACTGGAGGCTGAAGGCTCTCTAAGATAGCTAGAGTATCAACTATTTTTTCCCTGTGAATGAGATAATTCTACAAGGCTCTGGTTCTGCTCTTGCTTCTGGCAGCAGATCCAGTTTTCCATTATGAGTGGGGCATACACTAGAAACATAGCTTTCATCCTGCTTCATCTCACTGTGTGAATGGAAGCTTCAATTTGAGAATTTTCCAGCTTTATACCAGAAATGTCATCACTCTCTCACCTTTTTTATTCAAGACTTTAATCTTTTCAGTAAATAAGCAAACTGGTTCCAATATTGAAGCTTGTGACATTTGGCCAGTCACTCATCTCTAGGCTGAGCTGCTTCCTTACCCTCTGTGCCTTAGCCAGGCTATTGCTATCATATCAAAGGATCTTATCCTTTAGTCCATATTTATTAACCTTCTGGGTAAATTCTTTATATAGTGTTTAATCAGCAGCCTTTTGTAAAGTGTAAGTAAATTACAGACCACTTATCTGGGGGCAATCATCTGCCATTTTTCAGAGGAAACCAATTGGATTTCTTTTAAAATTGTTGGTAGAATGGGCCCATACAGGATACACTTAATTTAATCACCTATTTTTGGTTGTTCTTTTATTACAAGTATGAATAGAATTTCTAGACTGCTATATACTTTCCTTTCTGCTGATGACTTGATAGTGGTCTGAAAAGCATGCATTTGGTGAGGGTCAGTCATGAAATAGTGCCTCCTAATTTCTATCTTCGCAGAAAGCACTTGGCAATTAAATTCCTTGGAAAGTCTTTAAACCTCTCCTCTGTTTCACAGGTCACTGTGTCATTCAACAGAGAAAAGCACTGTAGCAGTTTTATAGGATGGCAGAGGAAGGAGCCACTCTTACAGGGAAGAGAGCAGAGAACATTGGCTAAAGCAAATGTTAATGGCTTAATGGAGTTTTACACACTCAGCACCTTTGGTACTGAGATGTCCAGTAAAATCATTTGCTCCAGTTTTCTGAGGTTATTAGAAAGCTTTGGATTCTGTACTCTAAGAAACTTGATAGAGGCATTAAATATTTGATCAAATTAATCCATATGTTGCTCCTTTCTTTCTAGCAGTCTCTGAGCGTGTGCTGGGTGGCTGTGTGCGAGGGGCTACCCTAAGCAATAAATTGTCTGGCCTGCTCATTTATTCCTCTGTGCAGAAGATTAGTACCATTTTGGGAACAGAGATGGTAAAGTCAAGAACTCCGTTGGAATTTGGGGAAGAATTGTTCTTATGTTTTTCTAATTTTCTTATAGAGTGACAAAGAATATTGTATATGACTCTCATTTTGGATTAGATCAGTCTGACATTCTGAGAAATATAAAAGTATTACAGCATTTTTAACATTCAGTACAATAGTGCTGAATATTTTCCTGCACGGCACACCATTCTTAAACAGCTTCTCTTCTGACAAAAAGATGTATCTTGCAGCCCTAAATCAGCCTCTGACTGATGCTGACTTAATAATGGCATGAAGCCACAATTTTATTAGCTTTGAAATGGAGGAACCCCAAATAATTCATCATGATGTTATGAATTTAATTTCTTTTATTTTGCTCACAATGGCTGATAGAAAGCAGTCAGATACTCAGAACTACAGTAGAGCAATCATTTCCCCCTGGAATGATTACAACTCACAATTTAAATATATATGAACACATCTAGAATTAGTTTTGAAAATTAAGAATCTATATCTTCATCCTTTCAGCAAGTTTACTGGCCGCTTTCATGTCCTCTTTATTTTCCCCTTCTATTCCACCTTTTGACACTGGCCTTAGGAAGGAAGGACATAGGCTTTTGGTCTTTCAGGAATTAAATTTGGAGACTTTTCACAAATATTACTTGTGATTACTATGAAATCCACAAGATAAGCTGCCACCTTATTAAATTATCTGAGGAAAGCCCCAGCTTTTTAAATCTTCTTGACTGATTTTCTTTATATTCATCAAAATTTCTTTTAGATTTGGACATGGGTAAGATGCTTTTCTTGATTGTCTTAACCAATGGCTGACTGGAGATATTGATTAATGCTCCTCCACTGTTTTGCATGTTGGGTGTTTTTCTTCCCCTCTAAGCTCCTTCATCGGTTTTAACTATGTTTTAGCTTTTTCACCTCTAGCTAATGGAGATACTCCCAGGAATGTAGGCCGATGACATACAGGCTGGAATGGTGCCAGCAGACGCATTAGGTTTCTTCTCTCACCCCAAACCAATTGTCTCGAGTTTTCAAATGAGAATTTTGAAATTTGAACTCAGTTTAAAAAATAGAGGCAAATTAGCTCTAGAGTATAGAGAGTTTGCATCTTTCTTGGTTTCTCACATTTATCCTTTTCTGGGGAGAGTTTACAGATGGAAAAGTGATATGATACTGATGTCAGTATGGAACAGGATTCTTATTTGAACATGATCAAAGTCATGTTGTTTAAAGATTTTGCACTGCCTTTGCATCTTATTCTTAAGAGCATAATAAAACAGCTTAATATAATTTACAGAAAGTTTAATAGACATCAGAATAGACTAATTGGGATTCTAGCCTAAATGTATATACTCATAACAGCATAGATATTCTTCAGTTAACAGAATAGGGTTTTCAAAATTTATCTTGTGGAATAAATGACAAAAACACATAATTTTTCAGCTGTTACCTTTATTTTTTTCTTATTTATTATTCTCTTAGCAAAGGAACCACAGAGTTGGTTCATAATTAGGATTATTTAGACATTTAAATATAGCCATTTTTATCTGGCTATGATTTTCTTGAATTTCAAAACAGCATATTTTTCCTAGCTGGGGATAAAAGGAAAATTTACCTCTTCTTTATGCAGAGGTCCCACCAAGAAGGGGATGTTTAATTTAGTGGTCAAATTAGATTGGTTTCAGCATCTGTACTTGTAATCCTTGAAGGCCTGACCCTTGGAGACGATCTCGTCTCCCGATTGCATATGCCTTCTTATTTTTTGTGGTGCTGAGTGGCGGTTTTCAACTGCTGGAAAAAGAAATGTGAAAACGTGCACTGACCCTTGTCAATGCTCAGGAAGGATGTCAGAATAACATTAACCTTTCTTTTCAAGTTGAGCACCTGTTTTGTTTCTGTTTTGTTTTCAAATCAATTTCTATGCAACACAAATAAGTACTTTCATGTGTTCAGGAATGAATAGATTTTAGTAAAATAATCCATGGTGAAGACTTAGAAAATGATATCCGTCATGCATAGCACTGAGAATGGGTTGCAAGGTCAGGAAACCTAAACCTTAAATTCACATCTGCATAAAGCAAGCTATTTAAAAACCATATATTCACTGATATTTTATAAATTCTTGGAGCCTGCTGAGAGAGGTTAATTGTCATTGTCATGTGGTACCTTCTAGGTGAAAGTGTTTCATTTCTATCATTTCTTTGGTAGAAATGCTACTAAAGCGAGTTTGCTTGTTTTATTTATAGCCTTCTTCTTTTAGAACACACTCACCACAGTGAAAGTCTAGTTATAATTTAAGACCTCACTATAATTTCAGAGAATCTTAATCTATCTGCTCTCCTGTAAGGAAATTCATTGATCTCTGCAGTGAGTTGTATAATAGAAAAGTGACAATGCTCATAGTCATCAGCTCACTGGTGACTCATTCTGAGATGCTGGAGAAAGGCCTGAAGGTAGTACCTGACGGGACTGGCTGACAGATTCTCAATATTTGGAATGTGGCTCTACCACTTAACGCTCTTAATCTGCTACACCAACAGTACATTGTCTTTCTTGGCAGCACTGGCCAGCTACCCTATGTTGAGGAGGCTCATTCTGAACCAGTGGCTCCAGGAGACTCTTCTCAACTCAAGTTCTCACCAGCTTAGTGCTGTAGTTCACAGTGGTCTCTTTTACTGGTTGGGATCCCAGGGCTGCTCCCATCCGTTATGTCTCTTTGAAAAAGATGCTTATAAAAGCCTTTCATTTGTGACTCCAACAAGTCACCTGTATCCCTTGACCTGTAGAATAGTTTCTGGATGGTACACAGTCAGCACTAATCAGAAATTAGAAACCGTGGCTCTCACACTACATCTGGCCTACAAATACATTTTCTGTTTGGCTTTTAGAGTGTGAAATATTTTTGAATTAGTTTATAAGATTTAAAAATTAGAAGCTTCCATGTTAAAACTTTAAAGTCTAAAATCATTTTGCCTTCCTTGAAAAATAAAAATTATTGCAAAATCAGAAGGTGGCATGGTTCTTACATGGCCACCATATTTCAGTGGTGAGTGGCAATTGCTTTCTTTACACAGGTCATATTCTCTCCAGCCTTCCACAGATCCCATACTTCTTAGGATTCTACTTGTGTTAATATTTTTTATTCCTATAGACATTCACATATATATGTAGGACTTCTGCCTAAAACTCTATCTGTCTAGAGGATAGTTCACAGGCTCTCAGCCTGCAGACCCATTCGTGCCTTTAGAGCTATTCTCAATATTATAATACCTTATTGGGGGGAGGAGCCAAGATGGCCGAATAGGAACAGCTCCGGTCTACAGCTCCCAGCGTGAGCGACGCAGAAGACGGTGATTTCTACATTTCCATCTGAGGTACCGGGTTCATCTCACTAGGGAGTGCCAGACAGTGGGCGCAGGCCAGTGGGTGCGCGCACCGTGCGCGAGCCGAAGCAGGGCGAGGCATTGCCTCACCTGGGAAGCGCAAGGGGTCAGGGAGTTCCCTTTCCGAGTCAAAGAAAGGGGTGACGGACGCACCTGGAAAACTCGGGTCACTCCCACCTGAATATTGCGCGTTTCAGACCGGCTTAAAAAACGGCGCACCACGAGACTATATCCCACACCTGGCTCCGAGGGTCCTACGCCCTCGGAATCTGGCTGATTGCTAGCACAGCAGTCTGAGATCAAACTGCAAGGCGGCAGCGAGGCTGGGGGAGGGGCGCCCGCCATTGCCCAGGCTTGCTTAGGTAAACAAAGCAGCCGGGAAGCTCGAACTGGGTGGAGCCCACCACAGCTCAAGGAGGCCTGCCTGCCTCTGTAGGCTCCACCTCTGGGGGCAGGGCACAGACAAACAAAAAGACAGCAGTAACCTCTGCAGACTTAAATGTCCCTGTCTGACAGCTTTGAAGAGAGCAGTGGTTCTCCCAGCACGCAGCTGGAGATCTGAGAACGGGCAGACTGCCTCCTCAAGTGGGTCCCTGACCCCTGACCCCCGAGCAGCCTAACTGGGAGGCACCCCCCAGCAGGGGCACACCGACACCTCACATGGCAGGGTATTCCAACAGACCTGCAGCTGAGGGTCCTGTCTGTTAGAAGGAAAACTAACAAACAGAAAGGACATCCACACCGAAAACCCATCTGTACATCACCATCATCAAAGACCAAAAGTAGATAAAACCACAAAGATGGGGAAAAAACAGAACAGAAAAACAGGAAACTCTAAAATGCAGAGTGCCTCTCCTCCTCCAAAGGAACGCAGTTCCTCACCAGCAACGGAACAAAGCTGGATGGAGAATGATTTTGACGAGCTGAGAGAAGAAGGCTTCAGACGATCAAATTACTCTGAGCTACGGGAGGACATTCAAACCAAAGGCAAAGAAGTTGAAAACTTTGAAAAAAATTTAGAAGAATGTATAACTAGAATAACCAATACAGAGAAGTGCTTAAAGGAGCTGATGGAGCTGAAAACCAAGGATCGAGAACTACGTGAAGAATGCAGAAGCCTCAGGAGCCGATGCGATCAACTGGAAGAAAGGGTATCAGCAATGGAAGATGAAATGAATGAAACGAAGCGAGAAGGGAAGTCTAGAGAAAAAAGAATAAAAAGAAATGAACAAAGCCTCCAAGAAATATGGGACTATGTGAAAAGACCAAATCTACATCTGATTGGTGTACCTGAAAGTGACGGGGAGAATGGAACCAAGTTGGAAAACACTCTGCAGGATATTATCCAGGAGAACTTCCCCAATCTAGCAAGGCAGGCCAACGTTCAGATTCAGGAAATACAGAGAACGCCACAAAGATACTCCTCGAGAAGAGCAACTCCAAGACACATAATTGTCAGATTCACCAAAGTTGAAATGAAGGAAAAAATGTTAAGGGCAGCCAGACAGAAAGGTCGGGTTACCCTCAAAGGGAAGCCCATCAGACTAACAGCGGATCTCTCGGCAGAAACCCTACAAGCCAGAAGAGAGTGGGGGCCAATATTCAACATTCTTAAAGAAAAGAATTTTCAACCCAGAATTTCATATCCAGCCAAACTAAGCTTCATAAGTGAAGGAGAAATAAAATACTTTACAGACAAGCAAATGCTGACCGATTTTGTCACCACCAGGCCTGCCCTAAAAGAGCTCCTGAAGGAAGCGCTAAACATGGAAAGGAACAACCGGTACCAGCCGCTGCAAAATCATGCCAAAATGTAAAGACCATCAAGACTAGGAAGAAACTGCATCAACTAACGAGCAAAATCACCAGCTAACATCATAATGACAGGATCAAATTCACACATAACAATATTAACTTTAAATGTAAATGGACTAAATTCTCCAATTAAAAGACACAGACTGGCAAGTTGGGTAAAGGGTCAAGACCCATCAGTGTGCTGTATTCAGGAAACCCATCTCACGTGCAGAGACACACATAGGCTCAAAATAAAAGGATGGAGGAAGATCTACCAAGCAAATGGAAAACAAAAAAAGGCAGGGGTTGCAATCCTAGTCTCTGATAAAACAGACTTTAAACCAACAAAGATCAAAAGAGACAAAGAAGGCCATTACATAATGGTAAAGGGATCAAATCAACAAGAGGAGCTAACTATCCTAAATATTTATGCACCCAATACAGGAGCACCCAGATTCATAAAGCAAGTCCTGAGTGACCTACAAAGAGACTTAGACTCCCACACATTAATAATGGGAGACTTTAACACCCCACTGTCAACATTAGACAGATCAACGAGACAGAAAGTCAACAAGGATACCCAGGAATTGAACTCAGCTCTGCACCAAGCGGACCTAATAGACATCTACAGAACTCTCCACCCCAAATCAACAGAATATACATTTTTTTCAGCACCACACCACACCTATTCCAAAATTGACCACATAGTTGGAAGTAAAGCTCTCCTCAGCAAATGTAAAAGAACAGAAATTATAACAAACTATCTCTCAGACCAGACTGCAATCAAACTAGAACTCAGGATTAAGAATCTCACTCAAAGCCACTCAACTACATGGAAACTGAACAACCTGCTCCTGAATGACTGCTGGGTACATAACGAAATGAAGGCAGAAATAAAGATGTTCTTTGAAACCAACGAGAACAAAGACACAACATACCAGAATCTCTGGGACGCATTCAAAGCAGTGTGCAGAGGGAAATTTATAGCACTAAATGCCCACAAGAGAAAGCAGGAAAGATCCAAAATTGACACCCTAACATCACAATTAAAAGAACTAGAAAAGCAAGAGCAAACACATTCAAAAGCTAGCAGAAGGCAAGAAATAACTAAAATCAGAGCAGATGAAGGAAATAGAGACACAAAAAACCCTTCAAAAAATTAATGAATCCAGGAGCTGGTTTTTTGAAAGGATCAACAAAATTGATAGACCGCTAGCAAGACTAATAAAGAAAAAAAGAGAGAAGAATCAAATAGACGCAATAAAAAATGATAAAGGGAATATCACCACCGATCCCACAGAAATACAAACTACCATCAGAGAATACTACAAACACCTCTACGCAAATAAACTAGAAAATCTAGAAGAAATGGATACATTCCTCGACACATACACTCTCCCAAGACTAAACCAGGAAGAAGTTGAATCTCTGAATAGACCAATAACAGGAGCTGAAATTGTGGCAATAATCAATAGTTTACCAACCAAAAAGAGTCCAGGACCAGATGGATTCACAGCCGAATTCTACCAGAGGTACAAGGAGGAACTGGTACCATTCCTTCTGAAACTATTCCAATCAATAGAAAAAGAGGGAATCCTCCCTAACTCATTTTATGAGGCCAGCATCATTCTGATACCAAAGCCTGGCAGAGACACAACCAATAAAGAGAATTTTAGACCAATATCCTTGATGAACATTGATGCAAAAATCCTCAATAAAATACTGGCAAACCGAATCCAGCAGCACATCAAAAAGCTTATCCACCATGATCAAGTGGGCTTCATCCCTGGGATGCAAGGCTGGTTCAACATACGCAAATCAATAAATGTAATCCAGCATATAAACAGAGCCAAAGACAAAAACCACATGATTATCTCAATAGATGCAGAAAAAGCCTTTGACAAAATTCAACAACCCTTCATGCTAAAAACTCTCAATAAATTAGGTATTGATGGGACATATTTCAAAATAATAAGAGCTATCTATGACAAACCCACAGCCAATATCATACTGAATGGGCAAAAACTGGAAGCATTCCCTTTGAAAACTGGCACAAGACAGGGATGCCCTCTCTCACCGCTCCTATTCAACATAGTGTTGGAAGTTCTGGCCAGGGCAATCAGGCAGGAGAAGGAAATAAAGGGTATTCAATTAGGAAAAGAGGAAGTCAAATTGTCCCTGTTTGCAGACGACATGATTGTTTATCTACAAAACCCCATCGTCTCAGCCCAAAATCTCCTTAAGCTGATAAGCAACTTCAGCAAAGTCTCAGGATACAAAATCAATGTACAAAAATCACAAGCATTCTTATACACCAACAACAGACAAACAGAGAGCCAAATCATGAGTGAACTCCCATTCACAATTGCTTCAAAGAGAATAAAATACCTAGGAATCCAACTTACAAGGGATGTGAAGCACCTCTTCAAGGAGAACTACAAACCACTGCTCAAGGAAATAAAAGAGGATACAAACAAATGGAAGAACATTCCTTGCTCATGGGTAGGAAGAATCAATATCGTTAAAATGGCCATACTGCCCAAGGTAATTTACAGATTCAATGCCATCCCCATCAAGCTACCAATGACTTTCTTCACAGAATTGGAAAAAACTACTTTAAAGTTCATATGGAACCAAAAGAGAGCCAGCATCGCCAAGTCAATCCTAAGCCAAAAGAACAAAGCTGGAGGCATCACACTACCTGACTTCAAACTATACTACAAGGCTACAGTAACCAAAACAGCATGGTACTGGTACCAAAACAGAGATCTAGATCAATGGAACAGAACAGAGCCCTCAGAAATAACGCCACTTACCTACAACTATCTGATCTTTGACAAACCTGAGAAAAACAAGCAATGGGGAAAGGATTCCCTATTTAATAAATGGTGCTGGGAAAACTGACTAGCCATATGTAGAAAGCTGAAACTGGATCCCTTCCTTACACCTTATACAAAAATCAATTCAAGATGGATTAAAGATTTAAACGTTAGACCTAAAACCATAAAAACCCTAGAAGAAAACCTAGGCATTACCATTCAGGACATAGGCGTGGGCAAGGACTTCATGTCCAAAACACCAAAAGCAATGGCAACAAAAGCCAAAATTGACAAATGGGATCTAATTAAACTAAAGAGCTTCTGCACAGCGAAAGAAACTACCATCAGAGTGAATAGGCAGCCTACAACATGGGAGAAAATTTTCGCAACCTACTCATCTGACAAAGGGCTAATATCCAGAATCTACAGTGAACTCAAACAAATTTACAAGAAAAAAACAAACAACCCCATCAAAAAGTGGGCGAAGGTCATGAACAGGCACTTCTCAAAAGAAGACATTTATGCAGCCAAAAAACACACGAAAAAATGCTCATCATCACTGGCCATCAGAGAAATGCAAATCAAAACCACTATGAGATATCATCTCACACCAGTTAGAATGGCAATCATTCAAAAGTCAGGAAACAACAGGTGCTGGAGAGGATGTGGAGAAATAGGAACACTTTTACACTGTTGGTGGGACTGTAAACTAGTTCAACCATTGTGGAAGTCAGTGTGGCGATTCCTCAGGGATCTAGAACTAGAAATACCATTTGACCCAGCCATCCCATTACTGGGTATATACCCAAATGACTATAAATCATGCTGCTATAAAGACACATGCACACGTATGTTTATTGCGGCATTATTCACAATAGCAAAGACTTGGAACCAACCCAAATGTCCAACAATGATAGACTGGATTAAGAAAATGTGGCACATATACACCATGGAATACTATGCAGCCATAAAAAATGATGAGTTCATATCCTTTGTAGGGACATGGATGAAATTGGAAACCATCATTCTCAGTAAACTATCGCAAGAACAAAAAACCAAACACCGCATATTCTCACTCATAGGTGGGAATTGAACAATGAGATCACATGGACACAGGAAGGGGAATATCATACTCTGGGGACTGTGGTGGGGAGGGGGGAGGGGGGAGGGATAGCATTGGGAGATATACCTAATGCTAGATGACGAGTTAGTGGGTGCAGCGCACCAGCATGGCACATGTATACGTATGTAACTAACCTGCACAATGTGCACATGTACCCTAAAACTTAAAGTATAATAAAAAAATAAAAAAAAATAAAAAAAAATACCTTATTTAAAAAAAAAACTGCTTGTAGTTCAATGGTCTATTTATCTGTGATCTATGATCTATTTATCTATCTATTGCATTATGTAGATTATGACTTTAATATAAACCTACTATTCCTGAACTACTTAAATTCCTAAACTACTTTTTATATATGAGCCAATGTAAAAAGAACACAGGCAGACTTAGGGGCAAATAATATATTTACATTAAATGAAGGCTAAATGCCATGTAATGGTCTCTGCATGAGGCTTCATAGTAACTTAATTTGAAAGAGAAGATGGCAGAAATGAATCATCACCTGACATTAGGTTTGTAGCAGGTCTTAGGAGCACCTGCCCAGAAGCAGTCAATGCCATGTTTCCTTGGAGGGCAGAAATTTATTTCCAGCAAAATAACATTAACTGCCACATTATATTAATCTTGCTAACTAGTATTATATTTGTATGTAGTTTCTATTTAATGTATACATTTAGTTGGGTTCTACAGATGTTTAAGAATAGTTACAAAAATGTATAAAAGAAGCTTATAACTAATTTCATGGTAGTACAATTTAAAAGTCACATAATTTAAGCCATGGTTCAGGAAAATAAACACTTTTAAAAAGGGTTTACTGAATTCTCAGATTTGAAAACCTCTATTTTGATGTCATTATTTAAATTGCCTTCTCTTTATGTAGCATTAAGATTTGGTTTGCTTGATTTGAGAAGGGGTTGCATTCCATGCATTTGGGTCTCTACCCTGAAGCCCAGCCCAGGAGATAGGCACCAGCTGCAGAACAGGCCTGAATTAACAAAGACGGACATGAGAAGAGTATGGATGAAGGCCAAATCTTGGGAGTTGGGAGGAAGCCACAGAAGTAATGATCAAAACTAGGCTGCAGAGTTGAATTTAGGATTTAGGTCATATGAAAGGCAATCAGTGAGAGCAGGGCTGTGGCATCCTGGGCAGCTGTTTCGTACTCTAGCTGGTCCCACCTTTATGGGTGTGAGAAGAATGCCATGTCACTGGAGTAGCCTGGCTAAAAAACACTGGAGATCAGCAGATAGACACAATGATGTTATTAGCAGGCTCTTCAGTGGAAATTCTTCTCAGGGACTAATTTAAATCCCCAAGAATTACATTAGTAAGCATCTCAAGGGAATACCATAATATCATCTACATAAGGATATTTTTTCATCTGTCTGCCTCCAAAGCATGGGTCTACTGAGCCTCATGTATTACATGTGCTCTCATATTTCCTTAAGGAGGACCTTACTGAGCTTTATGATTAGAATGCAGCACATTGTCCTGAGGTCACTTATTTCTCTCTTCACATCTAATTTTGAAAGGTCACTGGACCACAAAATAATCCTGACTATCTCATAATTGTCTGAGCCAGGCATATAAGGCTAAATTTCAATTACAGGCATGTGCCATTTTATTGTACTTCGTAGCATTTGTTCAACAGCATGTGCTTACTTTGTGTCTCTGGGTCACATTTTGGTAATTTTAGCAATATTTCAAACTTTTTGTTAGTATTATATCTGCTATGGTGATCTGTTGTCAGTGATCTCTGATGTTACTGTCATAATTGCTTGGAGCACCATGAGCTGCACTCATGTGGTATGGGAAACTGAATTAATAAACATGTGTGTGTTTAGACTGATCCACCAACAACAGGCAGTTGCCCCCTGTCTCTTCTTCTCCTCAGGCCACTCTATTCTGAGACATAACAATATTGAAATGAGGTCAATTAATAACTCTACAATGGCCTCTAAGTATACTCAGTGGCCCAGTTCAGGTTTTTGACTTTGCTGCGCAAAAGAATTTGAGAGTGAGTCCAAAGTAAAAGTAAGCAAGAGAGTTTATTACAAAGCGAAAGTACACTCAGATGGCTGCTCAAAGTGGGATGCTCAAAGGTGAGACAGCACCAACTGACACTTGGGAAACTCTCCTTATGGGAGTCTTACATGATTCTTCATGAAGGGGTGGGAAGAAGTGCTGCTATTAAGCATGTTCTGGGTGGTCTGCTGGCAGCACATGTGCTGTGGCTGTATATGCTAGTACATGTATCGCATGCCTCACTGGCATCTTAAATCTCCACCCAGGGGCATCTTTTTTACTATTATAGTGAGCATAGGTCAGCCCAAGGTAACTAATCATGAATTTCTGCACTTGTGGGAATCTGGGGATTTTCCCTTCTGTTCTTCCACCCCCTTGCTAAAGGATGGTCTAACCATGAACCCAGGATGTGGTTTGTGCACTGTCAGGTGGTTTGTTCTCTTCATCTGTTTAGCAAGTTTATTCCCCTTTAAGGGAGGCTATGACCACCCTATCTAACTGACCTCATAAGTACTCAAGTAAAAGGAAGAGGCTCACATATCTCACTTTAAATCTCAAGCTGGAAATGATTAAACTTAAAGAAAAAGCATGTTCAAAACTGAGATAGACTGAAAGCTAGGCCTCTTGTGCCAAGCAGTCAAGTTGTGAATGCAAAGGAAAAGATCCTGTAGAAAATTAAAGGTGCTACCTTAGTAAGCACATAAATGACAGAAAGTGAAGTCATTTTATGGCTGATATGGAGGAAGTTTTGGTGGTCTGGATTGAAGATCAAACCAGCCACAAAATTCCCTTAAGCCAAAACCTAATCTAGAACAAGGCCTTAACTCTCTTCAGTTCTTTGAAGTCTGAGAGAAGTGAGGAACCTTCAGAAGAAAAGTTTGAAGCTAATGGAGGTTGGTTCATGAAGTTAAGGAAAGAGAATGTCTCCATAACATAAAAGTGCAAGGTGAAGCAGCAAATGCTGACATAGAAGCTGGAGCAAGAGATCCAGAAGATCTAGCTAAGATCATTGATGAAGGTGGCTACACTAAACAACAGGTTTTTAATGTAGATGGAACAGCTTTATATTGGAAAAAGAGGCCATCTAGGACTTTCATAGCTAGAGAAGAGAAGTCAGAGACTGGCTTCAAAGCTTTAAAGGACAAGCTGACTTTCTTGTTGGGGGCTAATGCAGCTGGTGACTATAAGTTGAAACCAACACTCATTTACCATTCCCCAGATCCTAGGACCCTTAAGAATTATGCTAAATCTATTCTCCTTGCATATGCTCTATGAATGGAGCAACAAGGCCTGTATGACAGCATATATGTTTACAGTATGGTTTGCTGAATATTTTAAGCTGACTGTTGAGACCTACTGCTTAGAAAAAAAATATTCCTTTAAGAATATTATTGATCATTGACAATGTTCCTGGTGACCCAAGAGCTATGATGGAGATGCACAAGGAGATCAATGTTAGTTTCTTGTCTGCTAACACAACATTCATTCTGCAGCCCATAGATCAAGGAGTAATTATTACTTTCAAGTGTTATTATTTAAGAAATACATTTCATAAGGCTATAGGTGTAATTCCTCTGATGTACCTGAGCAAAGTAAATTGAAAACTTTCTGGAAAGGATTAACCATTCTAGGTGCCATTAAGAAGATTTGTGATTCATGGCAAGGAGTCAAATATCACCATTAATAGGATTTTGGAAGAAGTTAGTTCCAACACTCATTGAAAACTTTAGGAGTTTCAAGACTTCAATGGAGGAAGTAACTGCAGATGTGGGGGGAATAGCAAAAGAACTAGAATTAGAAGTGGAGCCTGAAGTTGTAACTGAATTTCTGTAATCTTATGGTTAAACTTGAACTGATGAAGAGTTGCTTCTTATGGATGAGCAAATAAAATACATTTTTTCCTCTTAAAAAATTTTTTGGGTACATAGTAGCTATATATATTTATGGGGTACATGAGATATTTGATAAGACATACAATGTATAATAATTACATCAGGGTAAATGGGGTATTCATCACCTCAAGCATTTATTCTTTCTTTGTGTTAGAAACAATCCAGTCATCTTTTTGTTATTTAAAAATATACAATAAATTATTGTTGCCTGTAATCACCTATTATGCTATCAAATACTAGATCTTATTCATTCCACCTGACTATATTTTTGTACCCATTAGCCATCCCCACTACCCTTCTCAGCCTCTGGTAACCATCATCCTACTGTCTGTCTCTATGAGTTCGATTATTTTAAATTTTTAGCTCCTACCAATAATTGAGAACGTGCAAAGTTTTTCTTTATGTGCCTGGCTTATTTCACTTAACATAATGACCTCCACTTCCATCCATGTTGTTGCAAATGATTGATAGAATCTCATTTTTTTAATGGCTAAATGGGACTCTGCTGTGTATATGTACCATATTTTCTTTATCCATTCATCTGTCAATAGCCACATAGGTTGATTCCAAATCTTGGTTATTGAGAATAGTGCTGCAACAAACATGGGGGTGCAGGTATCTCTTTGATATAATAATTTCTTTTCTTTTGGGTATATATACCTAGCATTGGGATTTCTGGATAATATGGTAGTTCTATTTTTAATTTTTGAGAAAACTCAAAACTATTCTCCATAGTGATTGTACTAATTTACATTCCCACCACCAGTGTATGACAATTCCCTTTTCTGCACAATATTGCCAGAGTTTGTTTTTGCCTGTTTTTTGGATAAAAAACCATTTTAACTTGGATGAGATGAAGTCTCATTGTAGTTTTGATTTGCATTCCTCTGATGATCAGTGATATTGAGCAGCTTTTCATATACCTGTTTGCCATTTGCATGTCTTCTTTTTGGGAAATATCTATTCAAGTCTTTTGCTCATTTTTAAATCTGATTATTAAATTTTTTCTTATTGTTTCAGCTCCTTATATATTCTGACTGTTAATCCTTTGTCAGACGGGTAGCTTACAAATATTTTCTCTCATTCTGTGGGTGGTTCTCTTCACTTTTTTGATCATTTATTTGCTGTGCAGAAGCTTTTTAACTTGATGTTATCCCATTTGTCCATTTTCACTTTGTTTGCCTGTGCTTGTGGGGTATTACTGAAGGAATCTTGACCTAGTTCAGTATCCTGGACAGTTTCCCCAGTGTTTTCTCTATGAGTTTTACAGTTTGATGTCTTAGATTTAAGTCTTTAATCCATTTTGATTTGAGTTTTATATATGGCAAGAGATAAGGGTCTAGTTTCATTCTTCCGCATATGGATATCCAGTTTCCCCAGCATTATTTATTGAAGAGACTGTCTTTTCCCCAGTGTATTGCTCTTGGCACCTTTGTAGAAAATGAGTTCACTGTAGGTGTGTAGATTTCTCTGTGTGTTCTCTATTCTGCTCCATTAGTCTATGTGTCCATTTTTATGCCCGTATCATGCTGTTTTGGTTACTATAGGTTACTATAGCTCGGCAGTATAATTTGAAGTCAGGTGATGTGATTCCTCCAGTTTTGCTCATTTTGCTCAGAATGCTTTTGGCTATTCTGAGTCTTTTGTAATTCTATATAAATGTTAAGATTGCTTTTTCTATTGCTGTGAAGAATTTCATTGGTATTTTGACAGGGATTGTGTTGAATCTGCAGATTGCTTTGATTAGTATGAACATTTTAACAATATTGATCCTTCCAATCCTTGCACATGGAATATCTTTCCATTTTTTTAGTGTCCTGTTCAATTACCTTCAATGTTTTATAGTTTTCTTTGTAGAAATCTTTCACTTTGGCAACTTTATTCCTAGGTATTTTATTTGTAGTTATTGTAAATGGGATTACTTTCTTAATTTCTTTTTCAGATTTTTCACTGTTGGCATATAGAAATGCTACAGATTTTAGTATGGTGATTTTGTGTATTGCAACTTTACTGAATTTATCAGTTCTAATTTTTTTTGTTGTTGGCGTTTTTGGTTTTTTTCAAACATAAGAACCCATCATCTGCAGGCAAGAATAATTTGCCATCTCCCTTTCCAGTTTGGACGTGCTTTATTTCTTTCTGTAGTCTGACTGCTCTAGCTAGGACTTTCACAGCAATATTGAATAACAGTGGTAAAACTGAGCATTGTTTTCTTATTCCAGATCTTAGAGAAAAGGCTTTCAGTTTTTGCCCATTCAGTGATACTGTGGGTCTGTTTCATATGGCTTTTATTGCATGGAGGTATGGTCTTTCTATTCTTTGTATATTGAGTGTTTTTAACAGGAAGGGATGCTGAATTTTATCAAATGCTTTTTCAGCATCAGTTGAAATAATCTTGTGGTTTTTATCCTTCACTCTGTTCATATGACATATCACATTGATTTGTGTATGTTGAACTATTCTTGTATTCCTTGGATAAGTCACACTTAGTCATGATGAATAATCTTTTTAATGTATTGTTAAATTTAGTTTGCTAGTATTATGAGGATTTTTGCATCAGTGTTAAACAAAAATATTGGCCTACAGCTTTCTTTTTTTTTGATGTGTCTTTGCCTGGTTTGGTATCAGGTTAATATTGGCCTCATAGAATGAGTTTGGAAGTATTGCCTCTATTTTTCAGAATAGTTTGAGTAGTTTTGGTATTAGTTCTCTTTTAAATGTTCAGTAAATATCAGCAGTGAAGCCTTCAGGTCTGTGGCTTTTCTTTACAGGGAGACTTTGTGTTACAGCTCCAATCTCATTACTTGTTACTGATCTGTTCAGATTTTGGACTTCTTCCTGGTTCAATCTTGGTAGGTTGGTTATCTAGCAACCATTTATCCATTTCTTCTAGGTTTTTCCAATTTGTTGGCATTCAGTTGCTTATCTTAACCTCTAATAGTCCTTTAAACTTCTGTTTTGTGAGTTGTAATGTTTCCTCTTTCATCTCTGATTTTATTTGGATCTTCTCTCTTTTTTTCTTAGTTCTGTGGGCTAAAGATTAATCAATTTTGTTTATTTTTTTAAATCAACTTTTTAGACTGATTTGAGTAATAATAAAACTCCAGTCTCTCACACGGCTGGCTCTGTGTGAATTACTCTTTCTGTATTGCAGCTTCCCTGTCTTAATAAATTGGCTTTGTCTAGGCAGTGGGCAAGGTGAACCCCTAGGGTGGTTACAAAGTTGGGGGCTCATCCAGGATTGCTCTTGTGGCTACCTGCTTGTGGTTCAGTAGCCCTGCCTCTGGTGATAGATCAGAGGCCAGTTGAAGTATCCACTTTGTACTGTTGGTCTTGGGGGCTCACTCTGATACTGTCTGTACTGGCAAGGTGCTGCCAACCCAATGTGCATGGATTTAATTGCAATAGAGAAATAGACCTGGGGAGACATCCCATAATTGTAACCCTATCACAGGATGTTTGTCTGTAGCTTCACGGCGAGGTTTATGTAACTGCAGCCCTATCACATTGTGTCTGTCTGTAGGCTGGTCATAGGGTATCTGTCTGTAGTCCAGTCATGGAGTGTCTGTAGCTGTAGCCCCATTACAGGGTGTCTGTAATGAGTATCCTAGGTGCTGCCAATGCCTTCTTCCTTCTCCTGATTGGTTTGGGTCCTTAGGGGATCTTGGGTTTTCTGTAGCCCCATAGTGGGGTGTCTGTCTTAGTTCAGATCCTTCAGGGTTTTCAGTTGGCGCTCCCTAATTAGTAGGAAGAGTCTTGATTCAGGAGACTTCTCCTCAATCAGAAAGATTTCAGGGAGATTTCCAGACAAAGAACAGGAGAATACTTAGAAAGGGATACTCTTAAAGTTCTTGGTTAGGGATCTTGATTTGGAAGGCCTTCTGTCTGTCTTGTCTTTGTGTGTGTTTGTATATGTCGAGGGGATCTCAAAAGGAATTGCTGATGGAAGTCCAGCAGGCCTAACTCAGAAAACCCTCCTTATTTGTCTGATCACATTCGGCGAGCTCTGAAGAAAGCTCAGCAGGCCTGACTAGGGGAGACTATCCACTCTTCGGATAGTCTGGGCAAGCCCAGAGAGCACTCATTGAATTACCAGTTGGATCAAAACCAACAGGGACCAATGGGAGAAAGTTTGAGACTTGCCACATCAGTACTGGGTGCTAAACAAAGTGACTAGTGTCTGTTTTGTTATGTGCATTTTGCTTTGGCTGGGATGGAAAATGCTAATTTTGTTCCCCATGCAGCTTTGGGCAGTATCTTGCAAAACTGAGAACCTTTTGCCTATGTTTCCATAAAACAGAAAAGGATGATTTTCTTTTTGAAGGTGGCTTGACCTCCATAGCTATGGCACAGTGAGCTGGGTCCTTCAAACGCTACTCCATTTTCCTGGAAGCTGCAGAGAAAGGGAGCCCAGAAACCTGGTATACCAGCAAAATGTGTAAAAAATTCTTACAAGCCAAGTTCTGTCTGTGTGTGTGTGTGTGTGTGTGTGTGTGTGTGTGTGTAGGTGGTAAATGTCACTATTTGTCTCTTCTGCAAGTATCTGATTAATTGAAAAAAGGATTTGTGAGACTAGTCTTAGGCTGTAGCAAATCTGGTGCACTCTATTCTATGATACCCCTCTCCCCATTATGGAAAGAATTTGTCTTTCTGTAATGGGGAGAGGGGTATCATAGAATAGTATGTGAGTTTAGGATCCCTTTAAGCCTGCTTTTCAAGCCAGCCTGACAGGCTGGTCAGTTATGAACTTTGCTGTGGGTGCCTGAAACCAATACCAGATGAAATTTCTCCATCTTGTTTTGTGTCCTTAAGAGCTTAACCTTGTGACCATGTGGGGATACTTGTCGTGGTTTCACCATCCAGAGGACAGCAATTTGGGGGCTCATGTCATAGTTAGCCCTAGAAATTATCTTGAACAATTAAAAGCCTTTGCAAGCTTGAAACTGGCTGCTCTAGATTTCTGGGAAAAGCAATAAAAACTGCTCAATGCTGTGTAGCTCAGTAGCTAAGCTTTTATCTTTTGATAATGGTGACCCAGGTTTAATTCTCAGCTTCTGGAATGATTCTGTTCTGGCTTATTATTTGTGTAACTGCCATTTATTGAGCTTCCCACCCACACCCATCATGGATAGCTTCTGATTTCCTGTCTTGAATTTTCCTTTCTCTGAACTATGCTTGAGGAGATTCCAAATCTAGAAGAAAGAAAGAAAGAAAGAAAGAAAGGAAAAGGAAAAGGAAAAGGAAGGGAAAGGGGAAGGAAAGAAACTGCTTACTATATCTCTTTGAGACACGATATGCAGCCATGATTAAGCCATAATCTTAGTTAAAACTTATTAATTTCATGTGGGAAGTTACCTGTGATAGAATTCAAAAGGCAGAAATATTGACTGTCCTGGCTAGAAGTCTGGTAATAAGAGATTTTAGAAGATTTTTTAAAGAGAGCTCTATGGTTGAAATGTGCTTCATTAAAAATGGATATCCAAGCTATATGTATTTAGAAGGCCTTAATTTTTTTCCTCTTGTTGAATCATGTTTTTCTGAAAAAAGTGTCTCTTCTCAGTCAGCTGAATTGTTTATCTCCATTTTATCTTCTTGCCACTGTTGATGCCCACATGGGAGAACCTAAGATAATTATTAACAGCCTGGGACTCCTGGGGAAAAACAGAGGAGGAACCACAGACCCCCATTCTGGGAAAAACTGTTTTCCTCATGGAACCCCAGGAATTGAAGGAAAATAAATCCCTCAAAATCTAAGGCTGTGTTCTGTTTTGCATTGCATTAGCTGATGATTTTGACTTTTGGGATTATCGAAAATTACTTTGCGTTATGGGAGAGTTTTCAGTCTTGGTGTGTAATAACTAGGTAGAAAATATACTTTAAGGGATGGCTAATATCAGTTATGGAGGTATATTTGACTCTTCACATGCTTGGATCAGAGAAGCATGCTCTTGGTCACCTGGGTGATATGCAGACATCTCCACCCTCCACTGAGAGATGAGACACCAATGGGTGATGGGCTGATTACAAAATAGGCTGATTGGCTTTGGGTTGCCTGTAATGGAATGCATGGTAGAAGGACTGCACTATCTTCTCCCATAGGGTTTCCCTCCTTCTGGGGGATCCAGGATCCAGGATCCAGTATAAAATGGCACCCTTAATTCTAGGGATCTGTTTTACCTATTTTGGAGCATTAGATTCTAGATATGGCCTGGGGACATGTGGAGTTAACCATGCCCCTAGCTATGCTGAAAGCAGTCAGACCTTATCTACACTTCTGTCTGATATTCTAGGCCCCAAACCTGGTATATAATTAAACTTGTTTACTTATCAGATTTTTCATCAAAAATAAAAGTTGCTAAGAGTTAACATTGTAACATGTAATTCAGACTACTGGAGAAACAGTTTTAACATACAAGGTGTGTAAAGGAAGCGGAATGTGTTTTTGCAAGTAGACTATAAGAAGGCATGGGAATGTGGTTTTTGCCTGGTTTAGAAAGTTAGAGGATTGCTCTAATTTAAAATAAAGTTGAAGGTTTAGGCAAGTTGAATAGGGCTTGTGAAGGGTTGATCTTGCAAAGCATGTTCTGTGGGTATGAGCAAGTTGGATAAGATTTGAAGGGGATTATTTCATTTTTTTTTCATAGTCATTGAACATTAAAATGAAAGCACACTGATGCAGGGTGAGAATCTGAGCCCATGTACCTGAATAACAGGGTTTTCTTAGAAAATTGATCTGTTTAATGGAAAATTGTATAGGGTTCTAAAAGATTTATGAAAATCTTATGTTATAGTCAAATGAATTAAAATTGGATAGATTTATACAATTTTATTAAAAACTAGCATTATTATTAAAGATGCACTAATGCAAACACGAAATTTGGTTTTCCCTCTTGAAAACTATTTTTATGTACTATTGAGATAAAATGAAAGATTTTTGTTTGTTTTTAAAGTAAACTACAAAAAAAGTTGGGGGGAAGGGAAAGAGAAGAGACAGATTCAGTTGGCCTCATGCTATCTACATTGGGTCTTGTTTGGAAAGCTGTCTCCTCTATCAGAGTAAAGGTTTTTCTTTTCTATCATTTTGGAGTTCTCATTTTGTTCAGATGAATGACTTATGATGACTTGGGATTCTATTTTGTGATATCCAGTGTTTTAAACCTTTGATATCTGACAAACTTCCCCAAATCAAATTATAAATTGTGTTTCTGAAGAGGGGCCAAGATGGCAAAATAGAAACAGCTCTTCTCTGCAGCTCCCATTGAGACCAATGCAGAAGGTGGGTGATTTCTGCATTTCCAACTGAGGTACCAAGTTTATCTCACTGGGACTGGTTAGGCAGTGGGTACAACCCACGGAGTGTGAGCAGAAGCAGGGTGGGGTGTCGCTTCACCTGGGAAGTCCAAGGAGCTCCCTCCCTCAGCCAAGGGAAGCCATGAAGGACTGTGCAACTAAGCCCAGATGCTACGCTTTTCCCATGGTTTTTGTCTGGAGATCAGGACTGGGGTTCCAGGTGCCACTGGGTACAAAAAATATCTTTGCAGCTAGCTTGGTGCCTGCCCAAACAGCCACCCAGTTTTGTGCTTGAAACCCAGGTGCCTGGTGGTGATCCTACACCTGGAACCCCAGCAAGACAGAACTGTTCACTGCCTTGGAAAGGGAGCTGAAGCCAGGGAGTCAAGTGGTCTCATTCAGTGGGTCCTGCTCCCATGGAGCCCAGCAAGCTAAGAACCACTGGCTTGAAATTCTCACTGCCAGCAGCAGTCTGGAGTCCACCTGGGATGATTGAGCTTGGTGTGGGGATGGGCATCCACCATTACTGAGGCTTTAGTAGGCTGTTTTCCCCTGACAGTGCTAAGGAGACTGAGAGGTCTGAACTGGGCAGAATTTGTGTGGCAAAGCCGCTGTGACCAGACTGCTTCTCTAGATTCCTCCTCACTGGGCAGGGGATCTCTGAAGGAAATGCAGCAGCCCCAGTCAGGGGCCTACAGATAAATCTCTCATCTTCCTGGGACAGGGAACCTGGAGAAAGGGGCAGCTGTGGGCACAGCTTCCTCAGACTTAATTTTTCTTGCCTGGTAGCTCTGAAGAGAGCTGCTGATCCTGACAAGGGGGATTCTGCCAGCACAGCACACCAGCTTTGCTAAGGGACAGACTGCCTCCTCAATGGGTCCCTGACCCCTGTGCCTCTTGACTGGGAGAGGCCTCCCAACAGGAGTTGCCAGACACCTCATACAGGAGAGCTCTGGCTGCCATCAGGCTGGTGCCCCTCTGGCACAAAGCTCTCAGAGGAAGGATCAGGTAGCAATCTTTGCTGTTCTGCACCCTCCACTGGTATTACCCAGGTGAACAGGGTCTGGAATGGACCTTCAGTGAACTGCAGCAGACCTGAAGAAAAGGGGCCTGACTGTTAGAAGAAAAACTAACAAACAGAAAGCAACAACAATATCAACAGAAAAGACCTCCCCACCTCCCAACACACACCAACTCCATCCAAAGTTTATCAGCCTCAAAGATCAAAGGTGGATAAATCCATGAAGATGAGGAAAAACCAGTGCAAAAACACTGAAAATTCCAAAAACCAGAATGCCTCTTCTTCTTCAAATGATTGTAACTCCTCTCCAGCAAGGGCACAAAACTGGATGGAGAATGAGATTGATGAATTGACAGAAGTAGGCTTCAGAAGGTGGGTAATAACAAATTCTTCTGAGCTAAAGGAGCATGTTCTAACCCAATGCAAGCAGGCTAAGAACCTTGATAAAAGGTTACAGGAAATGCTAACTAGAATACACAGTTTAGAGAACAACATAAATGACCTGATGGATCTGAAAAACACAGAATAAGAACTTCGTAAAGCATACACAAGTATCAGTAGCTTAATTGATCAAGCAGAAGAAAGAATATCAGAAATTGATGATCACCTTGCTGAAATAAGGTGTGAAGACAAGATTGGAGAAAAAAGGAAAAAAAAATGAACAAAGCCTCCAAGAAATATGGGACTATGTGAAAAGACTAAACCTACGATTGATTGGTATGCCTGAAAATGACGGGGAGAATGGAATCAACTTGAAAAACATACTTCAGGATATTATCCAGGAGAACTTCCCCAACCTAGCAAGACAGGCCAAAATTCAAATTCAGAAAATACAGAGAACACCACTAAGATAGTCCTCGAAGAGATCAAGCCCAAGACACATAGTCATCAGGTTCTGAAAGGGTGAAACGAACGAAAAACTGTTAAGGGCAGCCAGAGAGAAAGATCAGGTCACCTGCAAAGGAAGCCCATCACACTATCAGCGAATCTCTCTGCAGAAACCCCACAAGCAAGAAGAGAGTGGGGGCCAATATTCAACATTCTTAAAGAAAACAATTTTCAACCCAGAATTTCATATCCAGCCAAACTAAGCTTCATAAGTGAAGGAGAAATAAAACACTTTACAAACAAGCAAATGCTGAGGGATTTTGTCACCACCAGCACTGCTTACAAGAGCTCCTGAAAAAAACACTAAATATGGAAAGGAAAAACTGGCAACAGCCACTGCAAAAACATCCCAAAATATAAAGACCAATGACACCATAAAGAAACTGCATCAACTAATGTGCAAAATAACCAGCTGGCATCATGATGAAAGGATCAAATTCATACATAACAATGTTAACCTTAAATGCAAATGGGCTAAATACCTCAATTAAAAGACACATGCTATTAAATTGGATACAGTGTCAAGACCCATCATGGTGCTGTATTCAAGAGACCCATCTCACATGCAAAGACACACATAGGCTCAAAATAAAGGGATGGATGAATATTTACCAAGCAAATGGAAAGAGAAAAAAAGCAGGGGTTGCAATCCTAGTCTCTGATAAAACAGGCTTTAAACCAACAAAGATCAAAAAATAAAAAAAGCATTACATAATAGTAAAGGGATCAATGCAACAACAGCTAACTATCCTAAATAATATGCACCCAATACAGAAGCACCTAGATTCATAAAGTTCTTAGAGACCTACAAAGAGACTTAGATTCTCACATAATAATAGTGGGAAACTTTAACACCCCACTGGCAATATTAGGAAGATCAACAAAACAGAAAATTAGCAAGCATATTCAGGACTTGAAATCAACTCTGGATCAAGTGGACCTAACAGACACCTACAGAATTCTTCACCCCAAATCAACAGAATATACATTCTTCTCAGTGCCATATGGCAGGTATTCTAATATCTACTACATAATTGGAAATAAAACATTCCTCAGCAAATGCAAAAGAATGGAAATCATAACTAACTGTCCCTCAGACCACAGTGCAATCAAATTAGAACTCAGGGTTAAGAAACTCCCTCAAAACTGCACAACTACATGGAAATTCAAAGATATTTCCACTGAATGATAAATAATAAAATTAAGGCAGAAATCAAGAAGTGATAACAGGAAAATTTATAGCACTAAATGCCCACATCAGAAGCTAGAAAGATCTCAGTTGACACCCTAACATCACGATTAAAGTAACTAGACAAGCAGGAGCAAACACATTCAAAAGCCAGCAGAATACAAGAAGTAACTAAGATCAGAGCAGAAATGAAGGAGATAGAGACACAAAAAACGCTTCAAAAAATCAGTGAATCCAGGAGGTGGTTTTTTGAAAATATTAACAAAATACATAGACCACTATCTAAACTAATAAAGAAGAAAAGAGAAGAATCAAATAGAGACAATAAAAATGATAAAGGGGATATCACCATTGATCCCATAGAAAGACAAACTACCATCAGAAAATACGATAAACAGCCCTATGTAACTAAACTAAAAAATCTGGAAGAAATGGATAAATTCCTGGACACATACACCCTCCTAGGACTAAACCAGGAAGAAGATGAGTGCCTGAATAGACCAATAACAAGTTCTGAAATTCAGGCAGTAATTGATAGCCTGCTAACTAAAAAGAGCCTAGAATGAGACAGATTCACAGCCGAATTCTACTGGAGGTACAAAGAGGAGCTGGTACCATTCCTTCTGAAACTATTCCAAACAAAAGAAAAAGAGGGACTCCTCACTAACTCAACTCATGAGGCCAGCATCATCTTGATACCAAAACATGGTGGAGACAGAACAAGAAAAGAAAATTTTAGGCCAACATCCCTGATGAAAATCGATGTGAAAATCCTCAATAAAATACTGACAAACCAAATCCAGCAGCACATCACAAAGCTTATCCACCATGATCAAGTCAGCTTCATCCCTGGGGTGCAAGGCTGGTTCAACATACACAAATTAATAAATATAATTTATCATATAAACAGAAAAAAGGGCAAAAACCGCTTGATTATTTTAATAGATGCAGAAAAAGCGTGAGATAAAATTCAACATCCCTTTATGTTAAAAACCCTCGGCCGGGCGTGGTGGCTCAGCCTGTAATCCCAGCACTTTGGGAGGCCGAGGAGGGCAGATCACGAGGTCAGGAGATCGCAGCCATCCTGGCTAACACGGTGAAACGCCATCTCTACTAAAAAAATACAAAAAAATTAGCTGGGCGTGGTGGTGGGTGCCTGTAGTCCCAGCTGCTCGGGAGGCTGAGGCAGGATAATGGCGTGAACCCAGGAAGCGGAGCTTGCAGTGAGCGGAGATCGAGTGACTGCACTCCAGCCTGGGCGACTGAGTGAGACTCTTGTCTCAAAAAAGAAAAGAAAAGAAAAGAAAAGAAAACCCTCAATAAACTAGGTATTGAAGGAACATACCTCAAAATAATAAGAGCCATTTATGACAAACCCAGAACAAATATCATACAGAATGGGAAAAAGCTGGAAGCATTCCCCTTGAAAACTGGCACAAGACAAGAATGCTCTCTCTCAGCACTCCTATTCAACATAGTATTGAAAGTTCTAGCCAGGGCAATCAGACAAGAGAAAGAAATAAATGGTATTCAAATAGAAAGAGAGAAAGTTAAATTGTCTCTGTTTGCAGCTGACATAATTCCATATCTAGAAAACCCCATCATCTCAGCCCAAAAGCTTCTTAACCTGATAAGCAACATTAGCAAAGTTTCAGGATACAAAATCAATGTGTAAAAATCACAAGTATTCCTATACACCAATAATAGACAGAGAGCCAAATCATGAGTGAACTCCCATTTACAATTAGTATAAAGAGAATAAAATACCAAGGAATACAACTTATAAGGGATGTGAAGGACCTCTTCAAGGAGAACTACAAATCACTGCTCAAAGAAATGAGAGAGGACACAAATCAATGGGAAAAAATTTCATGCTCATTGATAGAAAGAATCAATATTGTGAAAATAGCCATACTGCCCAAAGTAATTTACAGATTCAATGCTATTCCCATAAAGTTACCATTGACTTTCTTCACAGAATTAGAAAAAACTACTTTAAATTTCATATGGTACCAAAAAAGAGCCCATATAACCAAGACAATGTTAAGCAAAAAGAACAAAACTGGAGGCATCATACTACCTGACTTCAAACTATACTACAAGTCTGCAGTAACCAAAACAGCAGGGTACTGATACCAAAACAGATATATAGACCAATGGAACAGAACAGAGACCTCAGAAATAACACCATACATCTACAACCACATGATCTTCAACAAAAATGACAAAAACAAGCAATGAGGAAATTATTCCATATTTAATAAATCATGCTGGGGGAACTGGCTAGCCATATGCAGAAAACAGAAACTGAACTCCCTCCTTACACCTTATACAAAAATTAATTCAAGTTGGATTAAAGACTTAAATGTGAAACCCAAAACCATAAAAAACCCTAGAAGAAAACCTAGGCAATACCATTCAGGATATAGGCACAATCTCATAGTCATAAGATTTCATGACTAAAACACAAAAAGCAACTGCAACAGAAGCTAAAATTGACAAATGGGGTCTAATTAAGCTAAAGAGCTTCTGCACAGCGAAAGAAACTATCATCAGAGTGAACAGACAACCCACAGAATGGGAGAAAATTTTTGCAGTCCATCCATCTGACAAAGGTCTAATATCCAGAATCTATAAGGAACTTAAACAAATTTACAAGAAAAAAACAACCCCATCAAAAAGTGGGCAAAGGATATGAACAGACACTTCCGAAAAGAAGACATTTATGTGGGCAACAAAATATGGAAAAAAGCTCATCATCACTGGTCATTAGAGAAACGCAAATCAAAACCACAATGAGGTACCATCTCATGCCAGTTAGAATGGTGATTATTAAATTTCAAGAAACAACAGATGCTGGAGAGGATGTGGAGAAATAGGAATGCTTTTACATTGTTGGTGGGAGTGTAATTAGTTCAACTATTGTGGAAGACAGTATGGTGATTCCTCAAGGATCTAGAACCAGAAATACCATTTGATCCATCAGTTCTGTTACTGGGTATATACCCATAGGATTATAAATCATTCTACTATAAAGACACATGCACATGTATGTTTATTGCAGCACTATTTACAATAGCAATGACTTGGAACCAACCCAAATGCCCATCAGTGGCAGACTGGATAAAGAAAATGTGGCACATATACACCATGAAATATTATACAGCCACAAAAAAGAATGAGTTCATGTCCTTGCAGGGACATGGATGAAGCTGTAAGCCATCATTCTTAGCTAACTATCACAAGAACAGAAAACCAAACACCGCATGTTCTCATAAGTGGGAGTTGAACAATGAAAACGCATGGACGTAGGGAGGGGGCATTACACACCAGGGCCTGTCATGGGGTGGGGGGCAAAGGGACAGAGAGGAATAGGACAAATACCTAATGCATGCAGGGCTTAAAACCTAGATGACAGATTGATGTGTGTAGCAAACAACCATGGCATATGTATACCTCTGTAACAAACCTGCACATTCTGCACATGTATCCCAACACTTAAAGTAAAATAAAAATAAATAAAGAAAGAATGTTTTTTTCTTACCCAATCTTTTAGATATTAGGTCCTCCAAAGTCCAAAAATGACATTTGGCTTATTTGGTATAAAAATTTTACAGAATGCATTGCCAAATATGAAATGGTGTTTGGCTTTCTTTGGATTATATTTGTGTAAATGTATTACTGGTATATGTTACAAAATTATGGGAATCTCCTATAATTCTAATATGACTTAGTGTATGTTAACAGTAATAATTATAATTTATATGTTAAATTATTGTGTGCTACAGAGGTAATTAATTTCCCTGTCAATTGTGTCTTTATCTGTGATTGCCCTAAGGCTTCTTTTCATCCATAGACAATTGTCGTCTTGTTTTGATCCTCTTTTAATGATGATTTTATTATCAGCTATGAAACTCTAACACTCTAACAGGTACTCTTTTTCTTAAAATTTATTATTATTATACTTTAAATTTTAGAGTACATGTGCACAATGTGCAGGTTAGTTACGTATGTATACATGTGCCATGCTGGTGCGCTGCACCCACTGACTCATCATCTCGCATTAGGTATATCTCCCAATGCCATCCCTCCCCCCTCCCCCCACCCCACAACACTACCCAGAGTGTGATGTTCCCCTTCCTGGGTCCATGTGTTCTCATTGTTCAATTCCCACGTATGAGTGAGAATATGCGGTGTTTGTTTTTTTGTTCTTGCGATAGTTTACTGAGAGTGATGATTTCCAATTTCATCCATGTCCCTACAAAGGACATGAACTCATCATTTTTTATGGCTGCATAGTATTCCATGGTGTATATGTGCCACATTTTCTTAATCTAGTCTATCATTATTGGACATTTGGGTTGGTTCCAAGTCTTTGCTATTGTGAATAATGCCGCAATAAACATACGTGTGCATGTGTCTTTATAGCAGCATGATTTATAGTCCTTTGGGTATATACCCAGTAAAGGGATGGCTGGGTCAAATGGTATTTCTAGTTCTAGATCCCTGAGGAATCACCACACTGACTTCCACAATGGTTGAACTAGTTTACAGTTCCACCAACAGTGTAAAAGTGTTCCTATTTCTCCACATCCTCTCCAGCACCTGTTGTTTCCTGACTTTTTAATGATTGCCATGCTAACTGGTGTGAGATGGTATCTCATTGTGGTTTTGATTTGCATTTCTCTGATGGCCAGTGATGGTGAGCATTTTTTCATGTGTTTTTTGGCTGCATAAATGTCTTCTTTTGAGAAGTGTCTGTTCATGTCCTTTGCCCACTTTTTGATGGGGTTGTTTGTTTTTTTCTTGTAAATTTGTTTGAGTTCATTGTAGATTCTGGATATTAGCCCTTTGTCAGATGATGAGGTTGTGAAAATTTTCTCCCATTTTGTAGGTTGCCTGTTCACTCTGATGGTAGTTTCTTTTGCTGTGCAGAAGCATTTTAGTTTAATTAGATCCCATTTGTCAATTTTGTCTTTTGTTGCCATTGCTTTTGGTGTTTTAGACATGAAGTCCTTGCCCATGCCTATGTCCTGAATGGTATTGCCTAGGTTTTCTTCTAGGTTTTTTATGGTTTTAGGTCTAACCTGTAAGTCTTTAATCCATCTTGAATTAATTTTTGTATAAGGTGTAAGGAAGGGATCCAGTTTCAGCTTTCTCCATATGGCTAGCCAGTTTTCTCACCACCATTTATTAAATAGGGAATCCTTTCCCCACTTCTGGTTTTTGTCAGGTTTGTCAAAGATCTGATAGTTGTAGATATGCGGCATTATTCCTGAGGGCTCTGTTCTGTTACATTGGTCTGTATCTGCTTTGGTACCAGTACCACGCTGTTTTGGTTACTGTAGCCTTGTAGTATAGTTTGAAGTCAGGTAGCGTGATGCCTCCAGCTTTGTTCTTTTGGCTTAGGATTGACTTGGCGATGCGGGCTCTTTTTTGGTTCCATATGAACTTTAAAGTAGTTTTTTCCAATTATGTGAAGAAAGTCATTGGTAGCTTGATGGTGATGGCACTGAATCTGTAAATTACCTTGGGCAGTATGGCCATTTTCATGATATTGATTCTTCCTACCCATGAGCATGGAATGTTCTTCCATTTGTTTGTATCCTCTTATTTCCTTGAGCAGTGGTTTGTAGTTCTCCTTGAAGAGGTCCTTCACATCCCTTGTAAGTTGGATTCCTAGGTATTTTATTCTCTTTGAAGCAATTGTGAATGTGAGTTCACTCATGATTTGGCTCTGTTTGTCTGTTGTTGGTGTATAGAAATGCTTATGATTTTTGTACATTGATTTTGTATCCTGAGACATTGCTGAAGTTGCTTATCAGCTTAAGGAGTTTTTGGGCTGAGACAATGGGGTTTTCTAGATATACAATCATGTCATCTGCAAACAGGGACAATTTGACTTCCTCTTTTCCTAATTGAATACCCTTTATTTCCTTCTCCTGCCTGATTGCCCTGGCCAGAACTTCCAACACTATGTTGAATAGGAGTGGTGAGAGAGGGCATCCCTGTCTTGTGCCAGTTTTCAAAGGGAATGCTTCCAGTTTTTGCCCATTCAGTATGATATTGGCTGTGGGTTTGTCATAGATAGCTCTTATTATTTTGAAATACCTCCCATCAATACCTAATTTATTGAGAGTTTTTAGCATGAAGTGTTGTTGAATTTTGTCAAAGGCCTTTTCTGCATCTTTTGAGATAATCATGTGGTTTTTGTCTTTGGTTCTGTTTATATGCTGGATTACGTTTATTGATTTGCGTATATTGAACCAGCCTTGCATCCCAGGGATGAAGCCCACTTGATCATGGTGGATAAGTTTTTGATGTGCTGCTGGATTTTGTTTGCCAGTATTTTATTGAGGATTTTTGCATCAATGTTCATCAAGGATATTGGTCTAAAATTCTCTTTTTTGGTTGTGTCTCTGCCCGGCTTTAGTATCAGGATGATGCTGGCCTCATAAAATGAGTTAGGGCAGATTCCCTCTTTTTCTATTGATTGGAATAGTTTCAGAAGGAATGGTACCAGTTCCTCCTTGTACCTCTGGTAGAATTCAGCTGTGAATCCATCTGGTCCTGGACTCTTTTTTGTTGGTAAGCTATTGATTATTGCCACAATTTCAGAGCCTGTTATTGGTCTATTCAGAGATTCACCTTCTTCCTGGTTTAGTCTTGGGTGTATGTGTTGAGGATTTCTTCTAGATTTTCTAGTTTATTTGCATAGAGGTATTTGTAGTATTCTCTGATGGTAGTTTGTATTTCTGTGGGATCGGTGGTGATATCACCTTTATCATTTTTTATTGCATCTGTTTGATTCTTCTCTCTTTTTTTCTTTATTAGTCTGGCTAGCGGTCTATCAATTTGGTGATCCTTTCAAAAAACCAGCTCCTGGATTCATTAATTTTTTGAAGGGTTTTTTGTGTCTCTATTTCCTTCAGTTCTGCTCTGATTTTAGTTATTTCTTGCCTTCTGCTAGCTTTTGAATGTGTTTGCCCTTGCTTTTCTAGTTCTTTTAATTGTGATGTTAGGGGGTCAGTTTTGGATCTTTCCTACTTTCTCTTGTGGGCATTTAGTGCTATAAATTTCCCTCTACACACTGCTTTGGATGTGTCCCAGAGATTCTGGTATGTTGTGTCTTTTTTCTCGTTGGTTTCAAAGAACATCTTTATCTCTGCCTTCATTTCGTTATGTACCCAGCAGTCATTCAGGAGCAGGTTGTTCAGTTTCCATGTAGTTGAGCGGTTTTGAGTGAGATTCTTAATCCTGAGTTCTAGTTTGATTGCAGTCTGGTCTGAGAGATAGTTTGTTATAATTTCTGTTCTTTTACATTTGCTGAGGAGAGCTTTACTTCCAAGTATGTGGTCAATTTTGGAATAGGTGTGGTGTGCTGAAAAAAATCTATATTCTGTTGATTTTGGGTGGAGAGTTTTGTAGATGTCTATTAGGTCCATTTGGTGCAGAGCTGAGTTCAATTCCTGGGTATCCTTGTTAACTTTCTGTCTCGTTGATCTGTCTAATGATGACAGCAGGGTATGAAAGTCTCCCATTATTAATGTGTGGGAGTCTAAGTCTCTTTGTAGGTCACTCAGGACTTGCTTTATGAATCTGGGTGCTCCGGTATTGGGTGCATATATATTTAGGATAGTTAGCTCTTGTTGTTGAATTGATCCCTTTACCATTATGTAATGGCCTTCTTTGTCTCTTTTGATCTTTGTTGGTGGATAGTCTGTTTTATCAGAGACTAGAATTGCAACCCCTGCCTTTTTTTGTTTTCCATTTGCTTGGTAGATCTTCCTCCATCCTTTTATTTTGAGCCTATGTGTGTCTCTGCACGTGAGATGGGTTTCCTGAATACAGCACACTGATGGATCTTGACTCTTTATCCAATTTGGCAGTTTGTGTCTTTTAATTGGATCATTTAGTCCATTTACATTTAAGGTTAATATTGTTATGTGTGAATTTGATCCTGTCATTATTATGTTAGCTGGTTATTTTGCTCGTTAGTTGATGCAGTTTCTTCCTAGTCTCGATGGTCTTTACATTTTGGCATGATTTTGCAGCGGCTGGTACCGGTTGTTCCTTTCCATGTTTAACGCTTCCTTCAGGAGCTCTTTTAGGGCAGACCTGGTGGTGACAAAATCTCTCAGCATTTGCTTGTCTGTAAAGTATTTTATTTCTCCTTCACTTATGAAGCTTAGTTTGGCTGGATATGAAATTCTGGGTTGAAAATTCTTTTCTTTAAGAATGTTGAATATTGGCCCCCACTCTCTTCTGGCTTGTAGAGTTTCTGCCGAGAGATCTGCTGTTAGTCTGATGGGCTTCCCTTTGGGGGTAACCTGACCTTTCTCTCTGGTTGCCCTTAACATTTTTTCCTTCATTTCAACTTTGGTGAATCTGACAATTATGTGTGTTGGGGTTGCTCTTCTCGAGGAGTATCTTTGTGGCGTTCTCTGTATTTCCTGAATCTGAACGTTGGCCTGCCTTGCTAGATTGGGGAAGTTCTCCTGGATAATATCCTGCAGAGTGTTTTCCAACTTGGTTCCATTCTCCCCGTCACTTTCAGGTACACCAATCAGACGTAGATTTGGTCTTTTCACATAGTCCCATATTTCTTGGAGGCTTTGCTCATTTCTTTTTATTCTTTTTTCTCTAAACTTCCCTTCTCGCTTCATTTCATTCATTTCATCTTCCATCGCTGATACACTTTCTTCCAGTTGATCGCATTGGCTCCTGAGGCTTCTGCATTCTTAACGTAGTTCTCGAGCCTTGGTTTTCAGCTCCATCAGCTCCTTTAAGCACTTCTCTGTATTGGTTATTCTAGTTATACATTCTTCTAAATTTTTTTCAAAGTTTTCAACTTCTTTGCCTTTAGTTTGAATGTCCTCCTGTAGCTCGGAGTAATTTGATCATCTGAAGCCTTCTTCTCTCAGCTCATCAAAGTCGTTCTCCGTGCAGCTTTGTTCCGTTGCTGGTGAGGAACTGCGTTCCTTTGGAGGAGGAGAGGTGCTCTGCCTTTTAGAGTTTCCAGTTTTTCTGCTCTGTTTTTTCCCCATCTTTGTGGTTTTATCTACTTTTGATCTTTGATGATGGTGATGTACAGATGGGATTTTGGTGTGGTTGTCCTGTTTGTTAGTTTTCCTTCTAACAGACATGCAGGTCTGTTGGAGTACCCGGCCGTGTGAGGTGTCAGTCTGCCCCTGCTGGGGGGTGCCTCCCAGTTAGGCTACTCGGGGGTCAAGGGTCAGGGATCCACTTGAGGCAGTCTGCCCTTTCTCAGATCTCCAGCTGTGTGCTGGGAGAACCACTGCTCTCTTCAAAGCTGTCAGACAGGGACATTTAAGTCTGCAGAGGTTACTGTTGTCTTTTTGTTTGTCTGTGCCCTGCCCCCAGAGGTGGAGCCTACAGAGGCAGGCAGGCCTCCTTGAGCTGTGGTGGGCTCCACCCAGTTCGAGCTTCCAGGCTGCTTTGTTTACCTAAGCAAGCCTGGGCAATGGCGGGCGCCCCTCCCCCAGCCTCACTGCCGCCTTGCAGTTTGATCTCAGACTGCTGTGCTAGCAATCAGTGAGACTCCCTGGGTGTAGGACCCTCCAAGCCAGGTACAGGATATAATCTCCTGGTGTGCCGTTTTTTAAGCCCGTCGGAAAAGCACAGTATTCAGGTGGGAGTGACCCGATTTTCCAGGTACCGTCTGTCACCCCTTTCTTTGACTCAGAAAGGGAACTCCCTGACCCCTTGCACTTCCTGAGTGAGGCAATGCCTCGCCCTGCTTTGGCTCGCGCACGGAGCGTGTACCCACTGACCTGCGCCCAGTGTCTGGCACTCCCTAGTGAGATGAACCTGGTATCTCAGATGGAAATGCAGAAATCACCCATCTTCTGCATGGCTCACGCTGGGAGCTGTAGACTGGAGCTATTCCTATTCAGCCATCTTGGCTCCTCCCTAAGAGGTACTCTTAAATGCAGGTTTCTGATTGATAATTCTGGAGATTGTGACATTAGAACAGAGAAACATTTTCTAATAGAAGACTGAAATAATCTTTTCTGACTTTTCCCTTAAAAGTTTGCTGATCCTTTTTTGTTTATCAGAGCCAAGAAATCTTTTTTGAGCTATTGGCAGCTTTTAACAATTGAGTAAAGTATAGTGCTATGAATAAAATTTGAAGCATATTGTTTTCCTTTAACCTGCTTTCTCTAGAACTTGGAAACTATTTGTGAGTATTCTTAACTAATGGCAATATAGTTATTTGTACAAGTGCTATAAAATGTTTCCTTTTGCAATAGGACACAATTGGAGGAAATGGTTATTTAACCAAGGCTTTGACTGGAATGGTATGCTTTCCTTTAATGAATCAAACTTGACTTACACAGCCAATAAAAGAACCTTGGGAAAACTGGTCTCATGCCATTCCCTGTACTAGGTTCCTGACCTGTGGTAAGTAAAGAATGTAACTTTCTAACAAGCCCAGGAGCCCCAAGTTATCTTGGGACCTCAAGAAGAGAGGAATTTACCCAACTCATAGGTATTTGAGGGTACAAACCTATGGCTGGACTCAGCTTTAAAAAAAGTCTTATCTGAGATTCCTTACGGAACAGAGTTTCATCAAAGCCAATTTGGAAAGCCTATGTAAAAAATAATTATTCTTATTGGGCTTTACACAAATAATCAGACAAAATATAATAATACTAAAGTTTGTTTTGCAAACAAATCAGTCCTATCATGATTTACTTTTAAATCGAGCTCAGTGGCTTCCCCCCACCCACCATGTTGTCCTTAAAAACTCTGATCCAGAAGTTATCTGGAGACTGATTTGAGTAATAATAAAGCTCTGGTCTCCCAAAAACAATACAAAGCAAAACAAAACCCAACTTTTCATTTTGTTGATCTCTTGTATTTTTTAGTTTTAATTTTATTTATTTCAGCTTTTATCTTTATTATAGTTTTTCTTCTACAAGTTTTGCATTTGGTTTGCTCTTCCTTTTGTAGTTCTTTAATATGTATCATTCGGTTGTTTATTTGAAGTTTTTCTATTGTTTTGATGTAGGTGCTTATTTCTATAAACTTTCCTCTTGGAACTGCTTTCAGTGCATCCCACAGGATTTAATATGTTTTATTTCCATTTTTTCATTTATTTCAAGACATTTTAAACATTTTCTTTGTAATTTCTTCATTGACCCACTGGTCATTCAGGAGCATATTGTTTAATTTCCTTGTGTTTGTATAGTTTCCATATTTCCTCTTGTTATCAATTACCGGTTTTATTCCTTTCTTGTCAGAGAAGATACTTGATATAATTTCATTTTTTAAGACTTATTTTGTTGCCTAACATATGGTCTATCCTTGAGAATAATGCATGTGCTGAGGAGAAGAATGTTTATTCTATAGCCATTAGATGAAATGTTCTGTAAATATTGATTAGGTCCATTTGGTCTACAGTGCTGATATGTCTGATGTTTCTTTGTCGGTTCTCTCTCTGGATGATCTGTCCAATGCTGACAATGGAGTATTGAATTTTCCAGCTATTATTGTATTAGCTCTAATATTTGCTTTATATATCTGAGGCTCCAGTGTTGGGTGTATGTGTATTTAAAATTGTTATGTCCTCTTGCTGAATTGACCCCCTTATCATTGTATAATGACTTTCTTTGCCTCTATATAGCCTTTGTCTTGAAATCTATCTTGTCTGAAATAAGTATAGCTTCTCTGGCTCTTTTTTGTTTTCCATTGTCATAAAATATCTCTTTCCGTTCTTTTATTTTCATTTTATGTGTCTCTTTATAGGTGTAGTATGTTTCTTATAAGAACAGATCATTAGGTCTTGTATTTTTTTTTTAATCCATTCAGCCACTCTGTCTTTTGATTGGAAAGTTTGGTCCATTTTCATTCAATTTTATTATAAATAAGTAAAGACTTGTACTTGCTGATATGGTTTGGCTGTGTCCCCACCGAAATCTCATTTTAAATAGCTCCCATAATCCCCATGTGTCATGGGAGAGACCTAGTGGGAGGTAACTGAATCATGGGGGTGGGTTTTTTGTGATATTCTCATGATAGTGAATAAATCTTATGAGATCTATTGGTTTTATAAAATGCAGTTCCCCTGCACACGGTCTTTTTCCTGCTGCCATGTAAGACATGCCTTTGTTCTTCCTTCACCTTCTGCCATGATAGTGAGGCCTCCCCAGCTATGTGGAAGTGTGAGTCCATTAAACCTCTTTTTCCTTATAAATTACCCTGTCTTGGATATTTCTTCATAGCAGCATGAAAATTATCTAACATAGTTGCCATGTTGTTATTTTTTAAAATTATTTTGGTTAGTTCTTGGTCTTCTCCTTCTTCTTTCTTTCCTTCCTGTCTTCCTCTTAGTGAAGGTGAATTTCTCAGATGGCATGCTTTAAATTCTTGATTTTTATGTTTTGTGTATCTTTTGTGTGTTTTTTTAAATTTGAGGTTACCCTGAGGCTTGCAAATAACATAACCCTTCATTTTAAACCAATAACAACTTAACACTATTTGCATAAGCAAACAAGCAATAATAAAACTAATACAACTCTAAGTTTAGCTTTTTCCCTCCACTTTTTAACTTTTTGTCACTTCTATTTATATCCTATTATGTGGTCTATGTCTTGAAAAGTTATTGTAATATTTTAGATATGTTCATATTTTTGTCTTTCTACTTAAGATATGAGTAGTTTACACAGCACAGTTATTGGGTTATAAAATTCTGCATACGTACCATTACCAGTGAATTTTATACCTTCACATGATTTCTTATTGCTCATTAATATCCCTTTTCTTGCAGATTGAAGAACTTCCTTTAGCATTTCTTGTAGGACAGGTCCAGTGTTGATAAAATCCCTTGGTTTTGTATGATTGGGAAAGTCTTTATTTCTCCTTTATGTTTGAAGAATATGTTTACTGGATATACTCTTCTAGGATAAATTTTCTTTTCCTTCAGTGCATTAAATATGTCATGTCATGCTTTCCTGGCCTGTAAGGTTTTCACTGAGCAATCTGCTGCCTAACATATTGGAGCTCCTTTTTGTATTATTTGTTTGTTTTTCTCTTGCTTTTAGTATCATTTTTTATCCTCGACCTTTGGGAGTTTGATTTTTAAGTGTCTTGAGGTAGTCTTCTTTGGGTTAAATATGCTTGGTGTTCTATAACCTTCTACTTGGATATTGATATCTGTCTCTAGATTTGAGAAGTTTTCTTTTATTATCTATTTAAATAATCTTTCTACCCTGGACTTTCTCTCTACCTCCTCTTCAAGACCAGTAGCTCTTGGATTTGCCCTTTTGAGGCTATTTTCTAAATCTTGTAGGTGAGCTTCATTCTTTTTTATTCTTTTTTCTTTTTGTCTCCCCTAGCTATGTATTTTCAAATAGCCTGTCTACAAGCTCACTAATTCTTTTTCTGCTTGATTAGTTGTGATGTTAAGAGACTCTGATGCATTCTTCAGTATGTCAGTGCATTTTTCAAACTCAGAATTTCTGCTTCATTCTTTTTCATTATTTTTATTTCTTTGTGAAATTTATCTGATAGTATTCTGAATTCATCCCCTGGGTTATCTTGTATTTTATTGAGCTTCCCCCAAAGAGCTATTTTGTATTCTTTATCTGTAAGGTAATATATCTCTGTCTCTTAGAGATTGGACATTGGTATATTATTTAATTCATTGGGTGAGATTGTGCTTTCCTGTATTGTCTTGATGCTTATGGATGTTTGTCAGTGTCTGAGCATTAAAGAATTAGGTATTTATTGTAGTATTCTCAGTCTGGACTTGTTCGTTCCTATCCTTTTCGAGGACATTCCAGGTATTTGGAGGGACTTGGGTATTGAGACCTAAATCTTGGTCATTGCAGCTGTATTTGCTTAACCCTATTGCTCTTGCAGACTTGTAGAGGTACCAAGGGTAAGATCCAGGAGAATTCCCTTGATTACCAGGTAGAGACTCTTGTTTTCTTCCCTTACTTTCCCTCAAACAAATGGAGCCTCTTACTCTGTTCTGAAATGCCTGGATCTAGAGGAGAGGTGACATAAGCAAACCTGTAGCCACCACTACTTGGACTATTCTGGGTCAAATCTGAAGCCAGTATACCACTGGGTTTTGCCCAAGAACTCCAGTGACCATTGCCTGGCTACTACCTATGTTCACTCAAGGTCCAAGGACTCTACAATCAGTAGGCAGGCAATCTACCCAGGCTTGTGAGCTGGCCCCCAAGCCATGAGACAAAGTCCTTCCCACTCTTGCCTCCCTTTTCCTCAAGCAGAGGAGTCTCTTCCCATGGCCACCACCACCCCAGGTTCACAGCAACTATTGCCTGGCTACCACCAATGTTTGCTCAATGACCAAGGGCTCTGCAGTCATCTTGTGGTGAATGACACAAACCTTGAGTCTCTTACATCAGGGGACTGGGCTCCCCTTTGGCTTAGGGACAGTACAAAAATGCCACCCAAGAGTCAAGGCCTAGAATTGGAAACCCCAGGAGCTTTCTTGGTCCTCTACTCTACTATGGTCAAGCTGGTATCTAAGATGCAAGACAGAGTCCCCTTTACTGTTCTCTCTTTCCTCAAGCATAAGGGGTCTTTCCTTATAGCCACCACAGTTAATAATGTGCTGGATCATACCTGAAGCCAGCAGAACTCTCAGTCTCACTCAGGGCCCACAGTGTGTACTGCCTGACTACCTTTGCTGATTGTTCAGGGACAAAGGCAGGTGCTAAATTCATCGGCAGTTGATGAATTCTTCCAGAACTCGGTCTTTCCATTCAATATAGCAGGTTTCCTTCTGACTGTGTTTAAAACTGCCCTCTGGGACTACAAAGAGGAGGTGGTACCATTTCTTCTGAAGCTATTCCTAACAACTCAAAAGGAGGGATTCCTCCCTAACTCATTTTATGAGGCCAGCATCATCCTGATACCAAAAACCTGGCAGAAATACAACAAAAAAGGAAAACTTTAGGCCAGTATCCGTGATTAACATCAATCCAAAAATCCTCAATAAAATACTGGCAAACTGAATCCAGCAGTACATCAAAAAGCTTATCCACCATGACCACCAAGTTGGCTTCATCCCTGGAATGCAAAGCTAGTTCAACATATCCAAATTAATAAACATAATTTATCACACAAACAGAAATAAAGGCAAAAACCACATGATTATTTTAATAGATGCAGAAAAGGCCAGAGATAAAGTTCAACATCCTTTATGTTAAAAACTCTCAATAAACTAGGTATTAAAAGAACATACCTCAAAATAATAAGAGCCATTTATTACAAACCCAGAACAAATATCATACAGAATGGGAAAAAGGTGGAAGCATTCCCCTTGAAAACTGGCACAAGACAAGAATGCTCTCTCTCACCACTCCTATTCAACATAGTATTGGAAGTTCTGGCCAGGGCAATCAGACAAGAGAAAGAAATACATGGTATTCAAAGAGGAAGAGAGAAAGTTCAATTGTCTCTGTATAGATATAATCCTATATCTAGAAAACTCCATCATCTCAACCCAAAATCTTCTTAACCTGATAAGCAACATTAGCAAAGTCTCAGGGTACAAAATCAATGTGCAAAAGTCACAAGCATTCCTATACCCCAACAACAGACAAGCAGAGAGGCAAATTATGAATGACCTCCCATTCACAATTGCTAGGAAAAGAATAAAATACCTAGAATACAGCTAACAAGGGAAGTGAAGGACCTCTTCAAGGAGAACTACAAATCCTGCTCAAGGAAATCAGAGAAAACACAAACAAATGGAAAAAGTTTCCATGCTTATGGATAGGAAGAATCAATATAATAAAAATGGCCATACTGCCCAAAGTAATTTATAGATTCAGTGCAATTCCTGTTAAACTACCATTGACATTCTTCACAGAATTAGAAAAAAATCTATTTTAAAATGCATATGAAACCAAAAAATTACCCATATTGCTAAGAGAATCAATAGCAAAAAGAACAAAGCTAGAGGCATCATGCTACCTGACTTGAAACTATACTACAAGGTTACATAACCAAAGCAGCATGGTACTGGTACACATACAGACACATAGACAAATGGAACAGAATACAGAACTCAGAAATAAGGCCACATATCTACAATAATCTGCTCTTTGATGAGCCTGACAAAAACAAGCAATGGGGAAATAATTCCCCATTTCATAAATGGTACTGAGAGAACTGGCTAGCCATAGGCAGAAAATTAAAACTGGACCCCTTCCTTACACCTTATACAAAAATTAATTCAAGATGGATTAAAGGCTTAAAGGTAAAAGCAAAAACTGTAAAAATCCTAGAAGAAAATCTAGGCAATACCATTTAGGACATAGGCACAATCAAAGATTTCATGATGAAAATGCCAAATGCAATTGCAAGAAAAGCAAAAATTAGCAAATGAGATTTAATTAAACTTAAGAGCTTCTGCACAGAAAACGAAGCTATCATCATAGTGAACAGACAACCCACAGAATGGGAGAAAATTTTTGCAATCTATCCATCTGACAAAGGTCTAACATCCAGAGTCTACAAGGAACTTAAATTTACAAGAGAAAATCAACCCCATTAAAAAGTGGGCATAGGAAATGAGCAGACCCTTCTGAAAAGAAGACATGCAAGTGGACAACAAACATATGAAAAGCTCAACATCACTAATTGTTAGAGAAATGTAGATCAAAACCACAATGAGATACTGCCTTATGCCAGTTTGAATGGCGACTATTAAAAAGTCAAGAAACAATAGATGCTAGCGAGGCTGTGGAGAAATAGGAATGCTTTTACACGGTTGGTGGGAATGTAAATTAGTTCAACCATTGTGGAAGACAGTGTGGCAATTCCTCAAAGACCTAGAGACAGAAATACCATTTGACCCAGCAATCCCATTACTGGGTATATACCCAAAGGAATATAAATCATTCTATTATAAAGATACATGCACTTGTATGCTCATTGTAACACTATTCACAATAGCAAAGACATGGAATCAACCAAAATGCCCATCAATGATAGACCGGATAAAAGAAATATGGTATATATGAATCATGGAATACTATTCAGCCATAAAAAGAAATGACATTAGGTTTTTTGAAGGAACATGAATGAAGCTGGAAGCCATTATCCTCAGCAGACTAATGCAGGAGCTAAACTAATGCAGGAACCAAAAACCAAACACCCCTTGTACTCACTTATAAGTGGTAGCTGAACAGTGAGAACACATGGACACAGGGAGGGGAACAATACACAGTGGGGCCTGTTGTGGGGAGGAAGAGCATCAGGAAAAATAGCTAATGCATGCTGGGCTTAATACCTAGGTGATGGGTTGATAGGAGCAGCAAACCACCATGGCACATGTTTATCTATGTAAGAAACCTGCACATTCTGCACATATACCCCAGAACTTAAAAAATAAATTAAAAATGTTCTCTTGGAGCTAGGGCCCAGGATGGGGTTGTCAGGATTCTGCCTTTTGCCTTATTTTACTGTGGCTGAGCTGGTATCCAAGTTGGAAGACAAAGTCATTTTTTACTGTCCCTTCTCTTCTTCTGAAACAGAGGAAAGGAGTCCTTCCCAGAGCTGCAAGCTGTGCTGTTTGAGGTTGGGGAAGGGGTGATGCAAGCACTCCCTTGGCAACCCCAGCTGATGTCTCACTAGGTCATATTTCCCCCATGTCCATGGGCTCTGAGCCCAGCACAGATCAGGACTTCCCCAGAAGTTGCAGTTTTTGTGGCCTAGACAGCCTTTCATGTTTATTTAGGACCCTGGAGCCTTTATCTCATGGTCGTGTGGCTTGCAGGAACTCAGGTCTGATGGCTGGAATGGACAATTTGCCTCTGACTAGGGATGACCTATATGTTCTCTCCATGGGAACCAGCTGAGTTCTGCCTGTGTTGCTTTCTACTGTGACAGGGCAGCACTGAGTTCCAATGCAAAGTTCCACAACCACTGCACTCTCTCTCCTCTAAGTGCATAGATTCTCTCTTTGTGCCATAAGACTGCTGCAGAAGGATGGGGGAGTGGTTGTATAGGTGATTCGAGACTGTCCTTTGTACCCTCTTTAGTGTCTATTTCTTTAATATGTTAAAACCAGGTATTGTGATCTTTAATCTGATTTTTGATTCTGATGAATGTGCTTTTTTTGTGTGTAGATAAATGTTCATTTTGGTGTTCCTGTGCAGAAGATTATTACTAGAGGCTTCTATTCAGCTATCTTGCTCTACCTCCTCTTCCAGAACATGGTTTCTTGAGATGGAATCTATTTCTGATGAAGATGCTATGAGTATTGTTGAAATGACAACAAAGGATCTAGAATATTATATAAACTTAGTTGATAAAATGGCAGCAAGATTTGAGAGGAGTGACTTCAATTTTGAAAGAAGATCTAGTGTGGGTAAAATGCTACTAAAAAGCATCACATACCCTCAGATGGTCGTTAACAATTTTTTTTCAATAAAGTATTCTTGAAGATATGTACTTATTTTAGACACAACACTATTGCACACTTAATAAACTGTAGTGTAAATGTAGCTTTTATATTCAGTGGGAAACCAAAAAATTTGTGTGACTTGTTCCGTTGTATATTCACTTTATGGTGGTAGTCCATTACCAAGCCCACAATATTTCCAAGGTATGTTTGTATATAAAATAGTGAGATACATGGCTTTGACATGATTGCCTAATATCTATTGGATAACAAAGGAACATAAATGCTTTAGTAAGATGTATCTGAAATTCTCAACTGGAATATTTATTCGCAGTATTTGACAAAGTTAGAGAAAACGTGCTTCCCTATTGTATCAACTACGTTATTTCATTGAACCTTACAACTCTAAATGTAAATTTGTGTTGGAGAGAAAGGGTTTTTGTATTAGTTCATTTTCACACTGCTATAAGGATACTGCCTGAGACTGGGTAATTTAAAAAGAAAAAAAGGTTTAATTGACTCACGGTTTTGCATGGCTGAAGAGGCCTCAGAAAACTTACAATCACAGTGGAAGGCAGAGGAGAAGCAAGTACCTTCTTCACAAGGTGGCAGGAGAGAGAGAGCGCACGAGTGCAGAGGGAAAAGTGCCAATTTTAAGCCATCAGATCTCATGAGAACTCACTCACTATCATGAGAACATCATGGGGAAAACTGCCCCCATGATCCAATCACATTGAACTAGGTCCCTCCCTTGACACGTGGGGATTATGGGGATTACAATTTGAGATGAGATTTGGGTGGGGACACAGAGCCAAAGCATATCATTCACTGGTGGTCCCTCCCAAATCTCACATCATTTTTATGTTTCAAAACCAATCATGCTTTCCCAACAGTCCCCCAAGTCTTAACTCATTCCAGCATTACCCCAAAAGTCCAAGTCCAAAGTCTCATCTAAGACAAGGCAAGTCCCTCTGCCTATAAGCCTGTAAAATCACATGCAAGTCAGTTACTTCCAAGATACAATGGGGGTGTGGGCATTGGGTAAGTGTTCCCATTCCAAATGGGAGAAATTGGCCAAAACAAAGGGGCCACAGGTCCCATGCAAGTTTGAAACCCAGTGGGGCAGTCATTAAATATTAAATCTTCAAAATCTGCTTTGACTCTGTGTGTTACATCCAGATTGCACTGGTTTAAGAGGTGGGCTCCCTTGACCTTGGGGAGCTTTGCACCTGTGGCTCTGTAGGGTACAGCCCCTGAAGCTGCTTTCACGGGCTGGTGGGTGTTGACTGACTGTGGCTTTTCCAGGGGACTCTGGAAAAGAGCAGGGACTCTGTGTGGGGGCTCCACCCCACATTTTCTCTCTGCATTGCCCTAGTAGAGGTTCTCTATAAGGGCTTGACCCCTGCAGCAGACTTCTGCCTGGACATACAGGTGTTTCCACACATCCTCTGAAATCTAAGTGGCGGTTTCCAAAGCTCAACTCTTGTCTTCTGTGTACCTGCAGGCCCAACACCACCTGGAAGCCACCAAGGATTGGGGCTTGCACCCTCTAAAGCAATAGCCCAAGCTGTATCTTGGCCCCTTTTAGCCATGGCTGGAGCTGGAGTGGCAGGAACCCAAGGCACCAAGTCCTGAGGCTGCACAGAGCAGTGGGGCCATGCTCCAGATACATTCAACAATTTTTCCCTCCTAGGTCTCTGGACTTGTGATGGGAGAGGATGCTGTGAAGATCTCTGATATGCCCTGGAGACATTTTCCCCATTGCCTTGGCTATTAACATTCAACTCCTTATTACTTGTGAAATTTCTGCAGCAGGCTTAAATTTCTCCCCAGAAAATGGGTTTTTCTTTTGTATTGCATCATCAGGCTGCAAATTTTCCAAGCTTTTAGCCTTGCCTCTTTTTAAAACAAGAGTTCCAATTTCAGATAACCTCTCACAAGAACAGCATGTGGGAAAACACCCCAATGATTTAATTATCTCCACCTGGTCCCATCCTTGACATGTGGGGATTATTACAATTCAAGGTGAGATTTGGGTAGGGACACAGAGCCAAACCATCCACTGCTGGCCCTTCCCAAACCTCTTGTTCTCACATTTCAAAACATAATCATTCCCTTCCAACAGTCCCCAAAAGTCTTAACTCATTCCAGCATTACCCAAAAATCCAAGTCCAAAGTCTCATCTGAGACAAAGCAAGTTCCTTTTGCTTATAAGCCAGTAAAATCAAAAGCAAATTAGTCACTTCCTAGATACAATGGTTGGGGGTGGTACAGGCATTGAGTAAATACACCTCTTCCAAATGGGAGATATTGGCCAAATCAAAGGGGCTACAGGCCTCATGCATGTCAGATATCCATTATGGCAGTCATTAAACCTTAAAATTCCAAAATGATCACCTTTGACTCCATGTCTCACATCCAGGCCACACTGATGCAACAGGTGAGCTCCCATGGCCTTGGAAAGCTCTGCCCCTGTGGTTTTGCAGGGTACAGCCCCCTTCCTGACTGCTTTCATGTGGGGCTGGCATTGAGTGCCTGAGGCCTTTCCAGGCACATGATGCAAGCTGTCAGTGGATCTACTATGCTGGGGTCTGGAGGAAAGTGGCCCTCTTTTTACAGTTCCACTAGAAAATGACCCAGTGGGGACCTGTGTGGTGGCTCCAACCTCACATTTCATTTCTGCATTGCCCTGGTACAGGTTCTCTATGAGGGCTCCACCTCTGCAGCAGACATCTGCCTGCATGTTCAGGTGTTTCCATACATCCTCTGAAATCTAGGTGGAAGTTCTCAAAGCTCAACTCTTGTCTTCTGTGCACCTGCAGGCCCAACAACACCTGGAAGCCACCAAGGCTTGGGGCTTGCACCCTTTGAAGCAATGGCTCAACCTGTATCCTGGCCCCTTTCAGCCATCACCTGAGCTGGAGTGGCTGGAACCCAAGGCACCAGTCCTGAGGCTGCACAGAGCAGCAGGACCGTAAGCTAGACACATGGAATCATTTATTCCTCCTAGGTCTCTGGACCTGTGATGGGAGGGACTGCCTTGAAGATCTCTGACATGCCATGAAGACATTATCTCCATTGTCTTGGCAATTTAATATTTGGCTCTTTGTTACTTATGCAGATTTCTACAGCTGGCTTGAATTTCTTTCCAGAAAATGGGTTTTTCTTTTCTACCTTGTGGTCAGGCTGCCAATTTTAAAAACTTTTTATGTTCTACTTTTTTTTAAGAAATAGAAGTTTCACTTTCAGATAATCTCTTTAGGAATGCATATGACTAAACACTTTCAGAATCAGCCAGGTAACCTCTTGAATGCTTTGCTGCTTAGAAATTTCTTCCTCCAGATACCCTAAATCATCTCTCTCAGGTTCAAAGACAGATCTCTAGAGCAGAGGTGAAATGCCACCAGTCTCTTTGCTAAAGCATAGCATGAGTGACCTTTACTCCAGTTCCCAATAAATTCCTCATCTTCATCTGAGACCCCCTTAATCGGGACTTCATTGTCCATATAATTATCAACATTTTTGGTCAAAACCATTCAATAAGTCTCTAGGAAAATCCAAACTTTCCCACATTTTCCTGTCTACTTCTGAGCCCTCCAATCTGTTTCAACCTCTGCTTGTTACCATTTCCAAAGTTGCTTCCACATTTTCAGGTTATCTTTGTAATATTACCCTACTCTGCCGGTACCAATTCTCTGTATTAATTCGTTTTCACACTGCTATTAAGATACTATCTGAGACTGGGTAATTTATAAACAAAAGGAGTTTAATTGACTCACAGTTCTGCATGGCTCAGGGGGCCTGAGGAAACTTACAATCATGGTTGAAGGTGAAGGAGAAACAAGTACTTTCTTTACAAGATGGCAGGAAAGAGAGAGAGCAAAGGTGGATGTGCCACCTTTAAACCATCAGATCTCTTGAGAACTCACTATCATAAGAACAGTATGGGGGAAACTCCCCATAATCCAATCACCTATCATGAAGTCACTCCCTTGACACATTGGGGATTACAATTCAAGATGAGATTTGGGTAGGGACACAGAGCCAAACCATATCAGTTCCTTATAAAAAGACTTAAGCTAGTTAAACTGCAATGTGTGTCTCTGGAGAAGAACCTTATTTATGAATAAGATGGTTTCAAACGATCCATTTTCTAAGATATAGAATTTAGTTTGGGACCAATTCCAACTCCTGATGCAGGTAAACTGTAGTAATCTGCAGACCTTCTTTTACTGGGTTTCCAAATAAATGTTCCAACATGCAATACACTTTCTGAGCATCTACTCTGTGTCAAACATTTTAGGTACTAAAGAGTTCATGGTGGGCAAGGCAAAACTTCTGCTACAGGTGTGAGCAGTCTAATGCTAGACACTAGACTGAGTTCTGTTAATGCACTAGCTCATTTAATTTAAGGATCAATTATTTGTCTTCGATGTCTGTTAGAGTTTTAGTAACTTGTCTTAAGATTCTGCAACCTGCAAGTGATAGAGGTCAGATTAAACATAGGCAGTTTGACTTCAGTGCCCTGACGTGCACCTCCTATATGTAGTGTCTACCTCTTAGTCAAAGCTTCTTTTGCTTTGGCTCCAAATGCAATTTAAGCTATAAAAACATACAGTTGTGGCCAGACATAGTGACTCATGCCTGTAGTCTCAGCACTATGTGAGGCCGAGGTGGGCAGATTGCTTGAGCCCAGGAGTTTGAGACCAGCGTGAGAAAGCCTGTCTCTATAAGAAATACAGAAATTAGCCAGGCAGGATGGCACACCCCTTGTAGTCCCAGCTACTTGAGAGACTGAGGTGGGAGGATCACTTGAACTTGGGAGGTCGAGGCTGCAATGAACTGAGATGGTGCCACTGCACTCAGCCTAGGTGACAGGGTGAGACCCTGTCTCAATAAAAAACAAAAACAATAACATACATTGTGATTGTTAAAAAGTAGCACATCAAAAAGCTTATCTACCACAATCAAGTCAGCTTCATCCCTGGATGCAAGGCTGGTTCAACATATGCAACTCATAAAATGTAATCCATCACATAAACAGAACCAATGAAAAAAACCATATAATTATCTCAATAGTTGTAGGAAAGGCCTTCAATAAAATTCAACACCCCTTCATGCTAAAAACTCTCTCAATAAACTAGGTATTGATGGAACATATCTCAAAATAGTAAGAGCTATTTATGACAAACCCACAGCAAATATCATACTGAATGGGCAAAAGCTGGAAGAATTCCCTTTGAAAACCAACACAAGACAAAGATGCCCTCTCTCAACACTCCTATTCAACATAATATTGGAAGTTCTGGCTAGGGCAATCAGACAAGAGAAGGAAATAAAGGGTATTCAAACAGGAAGAGAGGGAGCAAAATTGTCTCTGTTTGCAGATGACATGATTGTATATTTAGAAAACCCCATCATCACAGCGTCAAATTTCCTTAAGCTGATAAGCAACTTCAGCAAAGTTTCAGGATACAAAATCAATGTGCAAAAATCACAAGCATTCCTATACACCAATAATAGGCAGAGAGCCAAATCATGAGTGAACTCACATTCACAATTGCTGCAAAGAGAATAAAATACCTAGGAATGCAACTTATAAGGGATGAGAAGGACCTCTTCAAGGAGAACTACAAACCACTGCTCAAGGAAATAGGAGACAACACAAACAAATGGAAAAACATTCTATGCTCATGGATAGGAAGAATCAATATCGTGAAAATGGCCATACTGTGCAAAGTAATTTATAGATTCAATGCTATCCCCATCAAGCTACCATTGACTTTCTTCACGGAATTAGAAAACACTACTTTAAATTTCATATGGAACCAAAAAAGAGTCAGTATAGCCAAGACAATCCTAAGCAAAAAGAACAAAGCTGGAGGCATTATGCTACCTGTCTTCAAACTATACTACAAGGCTACAGTAACCCAAACAGAATGGTACTGTTACCAAAACAGATATATAGACCAATGGAACAGAACAGAGGCCTCAGAAATTGCATCAAACATCTACAACCATCTGATCTTTGGCAAACATGATAAAAACAAGCAATGGGAAAAGGATTCCCTATTTAATAAATGGTGCTGGGAAAACTGGCTAGCCATATGCAGAAAACTGAAACCGGACCCCTTTTCTACACCTTATACAAAAATTAAGATGGATTAAAGACTTAAACATAAGACCTAAAACCATAAAAACCCTAGAAGAAAACCTAGGCAATACCATTCAGGACATAGGTATGGGCAAGGACTTCATGACTAAAACACTAAAAGCAATGGCAACAGAAGCCAAAATAGACAAATGGGATCTAATTAAACTAAAATGCTTCTGCACAGCAAAAGAAACAATCATCAGAGTGAACAGGCAACCTACAGAATGGGAGAAAATTTTTGCAATCTATCCAATTGACGAAGGGATAGTATCCGGAAGACAAAGAACTTAAACAAATTTACAAGAAAAAAAAACAACCCTATCAAAAAGTGGGTAAAGGATATGAACAGACACTTCTCAAAAGAAGACATTTATGTGGCCAACAAACATATGAAAAAAAGCTCATCATCACTGGTCATTAGGAGAAATGCAAATCAAAACCACAATGATATACCATCTCACACCAGTTAGAATGGAGATCATTAAAAAGTCTGGAAACAACAAGATGCTGGAGAGGATGTGCAGAAATAGGAAAGCTTTTACACTGTTGGTGGGAGTGTAAATTAGTTCAACCATTGTGGAATAGAATGTGGCAATTTCTCGAGGATCTAGAACCAGAAATACCATTTGACCCCACAATCCCATTACTGGGTATATACCTAAAGGATTATAAATCATTCTGCTCTAAAGACACATGCACAGGTACATTTATTGCAGCACTATTCACAATCGCAAAGACTTGGAATCAACCCAGAGGCCCATCAATGATAGACTGGATAAAGAAAATGTGGCACATATACACCATGGAATACTATGCATCCATAAAAAAGGATGAGTTCATGTCCTTTGTAGGGACATGGATGAAGCTGCAATCCATGAATCTGTTCCTGTGTCAGTTTGCTGAGCATTCTCAGGAACAGAAAACCAAACACTGCATATTCTCACTCATAAAGGAGTTGAACAATGAGAACACATGGACAAAGGGAGGGGAACAATACACACCGGGGCCTGTCAGGGGGTGAGGGGCTAGGGAGGGATAACATTAGCAGAAATACCTAATGTAGATGATGGGTTGATGGGTGCAGCAAACCTCCATGTCATGTGTATACCTATGTAACAAACCTGCACGTTCTGCACATGTATCACAGAACTTAAAGTATAATTTTTTTAAAAAAATGAACCACTGCAAAATGTAAAAGAAAAGAGGAATTAGGTTATATGAGGTGAAAGTAACCTATCTGAAGGCTAGTAGGCAAAAACTATGGTACTGAGTGCTGCTTCTTCCTACTTTGTCTAGAATCATCTTTATGGCTTTAATTAACCTGTCTTTAGAATAATGCTTCTTACCCGGTACTTGTAACTTGACAAGATTACAGAGAATGGCCATTAATGATGGCTGGATTTGTTATCAGTTGAAATTGCCATTTATAGAAGGTGATATAAATGGTGGCCGTATATATTATAATTAATTGTGATAATTATGTCTGAAGAGTCATGATTTGTGAAGAAATATTTATATAGTGTTCAAGATAAACTTTGGGAATTAAAATGGCCTGACTCATGAAGGAATCACATGGAGGATTATATGAAGCTACTGCTGATTCTCAGTGAGTGTCACAGGAGGGTGAATTTTTCATTTAGTTGTCTCCACTGGAGAACAATCAAATGTCATATCTGTTGGCCAAATAATAGTCTATATGTATAATTCTATATATTTTTCAGTTCCTTAACTTTGTAAAATATTTGAAACTAAAATTGATCCTTATTGTATTTCTAATTAGTTGCTGAAATAAATGTCAGAAATATTTTCCTTTTTAGCACAATTTATTTTTGGTTGTTTATCATAGCAAGCATTCCAGGGAGACTCCTTAGGAATGTTCAGCAGAGGTGTCTCTGGTAATTGACTTAAATGTTGTTCATATAATTTATAGCTTACTAAAATTAGCCAGGCTTGGTGGCAGGTGTCTAATCCCAGCTACTCAGGAGGCTGAGGCAGGTTAATCGCTGGAACCTGGGAGGCAGAGGTGGCAGTGAGCCGAGATGGTGCCATTGCACTCCAGCCTGGGTGACAAGAGTGAGACTTCATTAAAAAAAATTAAAAAAATTTATAGCTTTCCCTCACTGCCTGCCTGCCGTTATTGGAGACTTGGCCTGCCAGGTGTTTGTGTCAGTCTGTAAGGAACCGTACTGGGTCAGGGCCTATGTGGTTGTGGTAGTGAAAATCTAGAAATAGGTACCACCCTTCCTTTGTCCTTCTTGCTGTCTTGCACCACAACATTTTCTAGTAGCCAACTCCATTTTGCTTCGAACAGGCAGAATGGAACAGAGTGAGTAACTACAAAGGAGAAGGAGATACTTGTAGGAGATACTGCAGAGAACTGCAGAATAAAAGAGGAATATGGCTGAAAAGGGTTCCAGGCTGGGACCTCAGTACCTGAAGGCAGTTGACACTGCTGTATATGCCGACTTCTCTATATCTTGGAACTGTGAATACAAAATGACTCTTGGGTGAGTCAAAATTTCTGTATGTAGCAGACTGCATTTGGAGTCTCTCCTTCTGTCAAAAGCTTCTGGTTTTCTATGTGGAAATGCATTCTTTTCTCTACTTTCCTTATTCTTTTATTTGAAATCACGTTTTTAAATACGAATAGATCACCTACTTCCAGTTGTTTTCAATCTCTTAACTGACTTTCACATCTTGTTGCCTTCAGGGCAATTCATTTTGTAGAAGTAGGGTTCTTCTACAAAATGATGAAGACTGTCTCACAAATGTGGCCTATCTTTCTTTCCACAGACTGTGGGTGCTACACTGTGGTCAATTAGGCTTAGCATATTATGCTCTTCTTTCTATTATTTCTCATTTGATAAATTTTAATTTTTCAACTGCAAATAAGTCCTTTGGTCTTTTAAAAAATTGTAATATGTGTGAATACCTGTTAGATGTGAACAAGTCAAATAATACAATATTTAAAAATTAACCTTTCCCTGTACTGCCCCACTTCCGCAACCTCGATTCCTCAAAAATAACCCCTGTTAATAGTTTGGTGTATATTATTCAGATTTTTATAATATAGAAACACACATTTAGTTTAGTGAGTTTTTTTTAAATTTTCATAAATAATAACATAGTCAACTGTTTTCTCCTGCTCTTTAATTTTAACAATATGTTTTAGAGATTACTTTATGTCAGCTAGTTTGAAGGTGTCTCCTCCAAAGTTCAGGTTATATAACGGTATTAAGAGGAAAGGTCTTAAAGGTGATTAGGCAATGAGAGCTACTTCCTTATGAATGGGATTAGGTGCCCTTATAAAGAGGCTTGATGAAGGAAGTCCATCCCTTTTTGCCCTACTGCCTTTCACCATGAGAGGATGCACCAAGAAGGCCCTCATTAGATGCTAGTGCCTTGATCTTGGACTTCTCAGCCTCCAGAAGTATGATAAATAAATTTCTGTTCTTTATAAATTATCCAGTCTCTGTTATAGCAGCATAAAATGGACTGATAATGTCTCTCTCTTTCTCTCTCATGATTCAATATATCCTGCTACTCGTTCTTTATAAGGGATGTAAAGCATTCCATAATAAGGCTATGTCATGATTTATTAATACCTTATTGATAAGTGTTTGTTCTAGTTTTTTTGCCATTACAATAATATAGTCTTATGTACAAGTGTCATTATTTTTCCATGGCAGATTACAGGAAGTAGAGCTTAAGATTGAATAACAGAAAAAAAAAATTGATTGATCCTGCCAGTTGAAATTGATACAATGAAATTATCAGTATATTAACTATATTCCCATGAAGAGTTTAGGAAAGTACCAATTGCCTGCATCACCACCAACACAGTTTATTATTTTTTAAACTTTTCCAAAATAATTGATAAATTATATTTCATTTTCATTTAAATTTGCATTTCTGAACTATTAATGAAGTTAAGCATTTTTCATATTTGTAAAAGCCATTTGCATTTCATTCCTGTTTATTTCTGGTATTCTATTTTTGCATGAGACTGCTTTTCTTATGCATACTATCAAATGTATTATATAAAACATGTTTTAATATTGTGAATATTATTTCTTTGTCTATTACATACTATGCTTTTCTTTCAAGTTTTTCACTTGCGTTTATACTTTGTTTTGTATTATTTAGAAAAGGTTTATACATTCATTTACTAAATTTATCAAAGTTCGTTCTTTTATAATTCTTGGGTTTTTCATTTTATATAGAAAAAGCATCCTCTTGAAAAACACATAAATTCTATATTTACTTTTAATAACTTTAGCTTTAAACTTAGGCCTTTAATAAATTGATTTATTTTTTGTTTGGTATGAGGTAGTGATCTAATTATATGTTTTCTAGATGAATAGCCAATATTTCCATAAATTATATATTGAATCACTTCTCCTTTTGCAAATAATTTAAAATGCCCATTTTCATAAATAAAATGCCCATGTATAAATACAATATTTTATCATGTTTTCCTGTTCTGTTAATACAGTCCCAAATCTCTAACAGACACATTGCGTATTTAATTTGTAGTTTCTGATGACTAAGTTGAGTACCTTCTCTTACATTTATTGGCCAATTGAATATTCCCTCTTATATTGGATGTTTTGCCTATTTTTATTCGTCTTCTTTGTCTTCTTATTGATTAAAATGAGTTATTTATATATTCTAGATTTAGGTTCTTTGTGAGCTATACATAGAGGAAATATTTTCTGTAACTATATAGCTTGGCTTCTAGTGCACATTTTTTTAAATAAAAAGAAGTCCTTAATCTTAATGAATTTCAAGTAATCAATATTTTCTTTGTTATTTCTTTTTGTATTCTGTTTAAGGAATTAGTTTGTTTTTCCAGACATGAATGTTCTTGCATTGTTTTTCTTCTATAACTTTAACATTATCTTGTTATTATTCAATAATAAGATAATTTTTAAAGTAATTTTAAGTTTTATTTTAGATTCAAGAGGTACATGTGCTGGTATGGTATATGGGTATATTGTGCGACGGTAATGCTTGGGATACAATTGATCCCATCACCTAGTTAGTGAGCATAGTACCCCATAGGCAGATTTTCAGTCCTTCCCCTTTCCTACATCCCCCCCTCTAGTACTTGCCAGTGTCTATTACTCTCATTTTTATGTGCGTGAGTACCCAATATCCAGTTTCCACTTATAAATGAGAACATGCTGTATTTGCTTTTCAGTTCCTGTGTTAATTTGCTTAGGATATCAGCCTCCAGTTTCATCTATTTTGTTGCAAAGTACATAATTTCATTCTCTTTTCCGGCTGTGTCATATTCTGTGGTATATAGGTATGACATTTTATTTACCCAGTGCACCGTTGATAGATACCTAAATTGATTCCATGTCTTTGCTATTTTGAATAGTACTGCAGCAAACATACAAATGAATTTTTTTGGTAGAGTAATTTTTTTACTTTTGTAATTCCATACCCAGTAATGGGGTGCTGGGTCAAATGGTAGTTCTGTTTTAAGGTCTTTGAGGAATATCTAAGCTGTTTTCCATGGTGGCCGAATTAATTTACATTCTCACCAACACTGATAGGGATTTCCTTTTCTCAGCAGCCTCACCAGCATCTGTTGTTTTTTCAGTTTTTAATAATGGCCATTCTGACTCATGTGAGATGGTATCTCACATGACTAGTGATGTTCAGCAGTTTTTTCTTGTTTGCTGACTGCTTGTATGTCTTATTTTGAGAAGAATCTGTTCTTTGCCCATTTTTAAATGCAGTTTTTTGGTTTTTGCTTGTTGAATTGCTTGAGTTTCTTTTTTCTTTTGTTTTCTTTTCTTTTTTTTTTTTTTTTTGAGACAGAGTCTCACTCGGTCACCCAGGCTGGAATGCAGTGTAGCAATCTCGGCTCACTGCAAGCTCTGCCTCCCAGGTTCACACCATTCTCCTGCCTCAGCCTCCCAAGTATCTGAGACTACAGGCGCCCGCCACCACTCCCAGCTAATTTTTTGTATTTTTAATAGAGACAGGGCTATAGAGACCACCGTGTTAGCCAGGATGGTCTCAATCTCCTGACCTTGTGATCTGTCCGCCTCGGCTTCCCAAAGTGCTGGAATTACAGGCGTGAGCCACCGTGTTTAAGTTTCTTAAAGTTTCGGGATATTAAACCTCTGTCAGATGCATAGTTTGCAAATATTTTCTGTCGTTCTGTAGGTTGTCTGTTTACTCTGCTGATGATTTCTTTTGCTATCCACAAGCTGTTTAATTAGGCCCCATTTGTCCATTTTTGGTTTTGTTGCAATTGCTTTTGAGGACTTAGTTATAAATAAATTCTTTTCTAAGGCCAATGTCCAGAGTGGTGTTTCCCAGGTTTTCTTCTAGGATTCTTATAGTTTGAGTTCTTACATTTAAATCTTGCATCCATTTGCAGTGAATTTTCGTATATAGTGAAAGGCAGTCATCCAGTTTTATTCTTCTGCTTGTGGTCAGCCAGTTACCCCAGACTCATTTATTGAATAGGGATTCTTTTCTCCATTGCTTATTCTTGTCAACATTGTCAAAAATATGGCTATAGGTGTACAGCTATATTTCTGGGGTTTCTATTATGTTCCATGGGTCTATGTGTCTCTTTTTGTACAACAAAATATCATGCTTTGTTGTTTACTGTAGCTTCCGTCACAGTTTGAAGTCAGGTAATGTGATGCCTCTGGCTTTGTTCTTTTTGCTTAGGAATGCTTTGACTATTCTGTCTCCTTTTTGGTCCCATACAAGTTTTAGAACAGTATTTTTCTAGTTCTGTGAAAAATGACATTTGTAGTTTGATAGAAATAGTATTGAATCTGCAGGTTACTTTGGGCAATATGGCCATTTTAATGATAGTAATTCTTCTAATGTAGGAGGATGGAATGATTTACCATTTGTTTGAGTCATTTATGATTTCTTTCATTAGCATTTTGTAGTTTCCCTTGGAGAGATCGTGCACCACCTTGGTTAGACGTAAACCTAGGTATTTTTTTGTGTGTGAGTGGCTATTGTGAATGGGGTTGCATTCTTGATTTGGCTCTCATCTTGAATGTTATTGGTGTATAGAAATGCTACTAATTTTTGTACACTGATTTTGTATCCTCCATCTTCACTAAAGTTGTTTATCAGTTCCAGGAGGCTATTAGAGGAGTCTTTGGGATTTCTAGGTATAGAACTATATCATCAGTGAAGAGAGGTAGTTCCACTCTCCTTTTTCTATTTGGATTCCTTTTATTTCCTCCTTTTACTTGACTGCTCTGGCTAGGACTTGGTCCTGTACTATATTGAATAAGATTGGTGAAAATGGGCATCCTTGTCTTGTTCCAGTTCTCGAAGGGAATGCTTTCAGGTTTTGCCTGTTTAGTATGAGGTTGCCTCTGGGTTTGTCATAGATGCTACTTATTATTTTGAGGTATGTTCCTTCAATGCCTAGTTTGTTGAGGACTTTTATCATGAAGAAATGTTGGATTTTATTGAAAGTTTTTTCATGTCTATTGAGAGAATTGTGATTTTTTATTTTAATTCCATTTATGTGATGAATTATATTTATGGATTTTCATCAGTTGAACCAACCTTGCACTCCAAGAATATAGCCTAGTTGCTCCTGATCAGTTTATTTCTTGATATGCTACTGGATTCAGTTTGCTAGCATTCTGTTGAGAATTTTTACATCTATGTTCATCCAGAATATTAGCCTGTAGTGTTCTTATTTTTTTTTTCATTGTGTCTTTGTCAGGCATTGGTATCAGGGTAATACTCGTGTCATAGAATGATTTAGGAAAGTGTCCTTCCTGCTCAAACTTTTGCAATAGTTTCAGGAAAATTAATATTTGCTCTTCTTTGTACGTCTGATAGAAGTTTGCTATGAATCCAGCCAGTCTGGGGCTTTTATTGGTTGGTAGACTTTTTATTACTGATTCAGTATTGGAACTTGAAATTGGTGTATATAGGATTTGAATTTATTCCTGATTCAATCTTGAGGGGGTTGTGTATTTCTAGGAATGTATCCATTTCCTCTAGGTTTTCTAGTTTGTGTGCATAGGTATGTACATAATAGTCTCTGAGGATCTTTTGTATTTCTGTGGGATTGGTTGTAATATCACCTTTGCTGTTTCTAATTGTGCTTATGTGGATCTTCTCTCTTTTTTCCTTTGTTAATCTAGCTAGTGATTTATAGATTTTTCTTTAACCTTTCAAAAAACCAACTTTTTGGTCATTTATTCTTTGCATAGATTTTTGGGTCTCAAATTCATTTAGTTCTGGTCTGGTTTTAGTTATTTCTTTTCTTCTGCTAACTTTCGGGTTAGTTTGTTCTTGTTTTTCTAGTTACTCTAAGGGTACCATTAGGTGGTTAATTTGAAATCTTCCTGAATTTTTCAGGTAGCTGTTTAGCAATGCAAACCTTCCTCTTAAAATTGCTTTTGCTATATCCCAGAGATTTTGGTATGTCATGTCTTTGTTTTTATTTCAAATAATTTTTTTATTTCTGCCTTAATTTTGTTGTTCACCCAAAAGCCACTCATGAGTAAGCTATTTAATTTTCATATAATTGTTTTACTTTCAGTGATTTATTTGGCAATGGTTTCTATTTTTATCTCACTGTGGACCAAAAATATGGTTGGTATGATTTTGATTTTTTTTGAAGTTATTGAGGCTTGCTTTATAGGCAAACATGTGGTCACTCATAGAGTATGTTCCACGTGCAGATGAGAAGAATTTATATTTGGTAGTTGATGGATGGAGTATTCTGCAGATGTCTATTAGGTCCAATTGGTTATGTGTGAAGTTTAAGTCCACAATTTCTTTGTTAGTTTTCTGTCTGGATGACTGGCACAATCTGTAAGTGGATTGTTGAAGTCCCCCACTATTATTGTGTGGCTAAGTCTTTTCATAGGACTAGAAGTACTCATTTTATGGATCTGGGTGCTCTAATGTTGGGTGCCTGTGCATTTAGAATAGCTAGGTTTTCTTGTTTAATTGAACCCTTTGTCACTATATTATGTCTTTCTTTGTCCTTTTATACTGTTGTTGGTTTAAAGTCTGTTGTATCTGATATAAGAATAGTGACTCCTGGTATTTTTCTTTTCATTCTTTCTTTTTATTTTCTGTTTGCATGATGGATCTTTCTCCAGTCCTTTACTTTGTTCCTATAAGTGTTGTTACATGTAAGATGAGTCTCTTAAAGATAGCAGGTGAATGAGCCTTGCGTTTTTTTTTTTTAATCCAACTTGAAGTTCTGTGCCTTTTCAGTGATGGCATTTATACCATTTATATTTAGTATTGGTATGAGATGTTTTGATACTGATTATCAGGAAGCTGTTAGCTGGTTGCTTTGTAGTTTCGAATGTGTGGTTGCTCTATAATGTCTTGGGCTATGAACTAAGTGTGTTTCTGTGGCAGTAGGTATTGTTCTTTCATTTTCAGGTTTAGAATTCTCTTAAGCTGGTAAGAGAATTCTTGTAAGGCTGGTCTGCTGATAACAAATTCCCTTAGTTCTTGCAAATCTGGAAAAGATTTTATTTCTCCTTCTCTTATGAAGCTTAATCTAGTGAGATATAAAATTCTTAGTTGAAATTTTTTTTTCTTTAAAAATGTGGAAAATATGTCCCCAATCTTTCCTGGCTTGTAAGGTTTCTACTGAGAGTCTACTGTTAGCCTGATGGAGTTCCCTTTGTATGTGATCTGACATTTTTCTCTAGCTGCTTTTAAGGTTTTTTTTTTTTTTTTAGGTTTGACTTTGGACAGTCTGGTGACTATATGTCTTGGTGATCTTCATTTCATATAATATCACACAGGTTAGGTGTTATCTGGGTATCTTATATTTGGATGTTTACCTGTCTAGCAAGGTTAGAAAAATTTTCTTGATTTATTCCTTCAAATGTGTTTTCTAAGTCATTTACTTTGTTTCCTTCTCTCTCATGAATGGCAGTGATTCCTAGGTTCAGTCACTTTACATAATCCTATATTTCTCAAATAGTTTCTTCATTCTTTGAAAAAAAATCTTAAAAAAATTTTTTTTCTGACTGGGTTTAAAATTCTTTCTTCTGCATGGTTCAGTCTATTGATAAAGGTTTCAAATGTATTTTTGAAATTTCTTAAGTGAGTTTTTCAATTCCAAATGCTCTGATTTCTTTTTAAGATATTTATCTCTTTCTTAATTTCCTGAATTGTTTTAGAAGTTTCTTTGTGTTGATTTTCAATGTTGTCTTGAAATCATTGTACTTCCTTGCAGTCCATGCTTTGCATCCTTTATCTGTCATTTCTGAGTTTCTGTTTTGATTAGGGATAATTGCTGGAGAGCTACTGTGATCATTTTTAAGGATCACAGGGTCTCACTCTGTCACCCAGGTTGGAGTGCAGTGGTGTGGTCACAGCTCACTGCCACCTTGACCTCCCCAGACTCAGGTGATCTTCCCACTTCAGCCTCCCAACTACCTGGGACTATGGGTGCATACCATCACACCTGGCTAATTTTTATATTTTTTTGTAGGGACAGGGTTTCACCATGTTGCCTAGGCTGGTCTCAAACTCCTGGGCTCAAGCAATTTGCCTCCCTCAGCCTCCCAAACTGTTAGAATTACAGGTATGAGCCACTGCACCCAGTCTCTAGACATTTCATGGTGTCAGATTTTTGCATGGGTTTTTTTCTCATCTGGAGACACTGGAACTTCTAGTTTTTGTAATTATTTTCATACAGTAGGGTTTTTTCTTTTTCTGTAGTATTATTGTTTCTTTTTCTTTTTAATTCCCTTTTATTCCCTTCTTAGATGGTGTGACTATAGAGGATGTTGGGCAGAATCTTTTGGCCTTGCTTCTGTAGCCCTATGCACTTCTGTCAATAGGTTTTGTATTGGGCTGTATGGTCCAACCTATAAGCCAGTAGATGACACTTATGGGTAAGTAACAGCTGCAGCCAATGCAGGTGGACGTATACTCCATCATTGTTTATTAAGACCTCTCTGTTTCCTCAGGCAATGGGGTGATCCATGGAGGGCTCAGTGGTCTGAGCTCCGTGCTCAGCCCCAGGGAGATAAGAAAAAGTTGGGAGGGGCCAGACAGGGCTGGCCCATCTACAGTTTCCCTGATGGCAGGCACTAGTACTAAGGGAGAATTCTGTAGGCAGCCACCAAGTGCCCAGAGCTGTGCCTAGTCATGGAGCTGAGAAATCTCCTCTGCCCAAGCTCTTTGCATGGGGAGGGGGACAGCCTAAATGCCTAATTCATGAGAGTGAATATACCAGATACCTGGAGATCTGCCTTAATGTTGAGTGCAGAGGACCCTGCTGCACCATAATATGCACAGAAAGGATGGGTCAGCTTAAGATGCTAATCTAGGTGAATGGGATATGCCTGGTCATGTGTTGAAGAGCCCCTCCACTCCCTTAACCATGATCTCTTCACTGGAAGAGTGGGTTTGCTCAGGCTGCTGATTCAAGTTAGTGGGTGCTCCAAATGCCCGGAGATATCTGCCTGGGCATGGAGTGGAGAGGGCCCCACTTCACCACAATCTCTTCACAGGTAGGGTGGGCCAGCTCCGGTTGCTTAACCGGGCAAGCAGATGTTCCACATGCCTGGAGATCTGCTCAGGCATGGATCAGAGAGTGTCTTACTTTACCACAGTCTCTGCATAGGAAGGGTAAGGCCATTCTGGCTGCTAATCAGGGAAAGTGGGTGCTCTGAATACTTTGAAGTGTGCCTGGGTGTGAAGTGGAGAGGCCCCCTGCTGCAGCAGGATATCTGCACAGGCGGGGTGGGTCAGCTCCGTCTACTGATCCATGCAAATTGGTGCTCCAAATGGCTGGAGACCTGCCTGGGTGTGGAGCTGAGAGGGCTCTGAAGCACTACGATTTATGCTCAGGAAGGACGGGGTGGCTGCGAATGCTCTAAATACCTGGAGATCTGCCTGGGCATGGAGCTGAGAGTCCTCTGATGCACGATGATCTATGCCCAGGGATATTAAGGCAGCTCAGACTGCTGATTCAGACCAGTAGTGCTCTGAATGCCTGGAGTTTTGCCTGGGGGTGAAATGAAGAGAGCCCTACTGCACCACAATCTCAGGGGAGCTGGCTGGGGCACCCAGCAATACACACACAGAGACCTGTTCTGTATTGCCGAGCTGGCTCTGGCTGTAGCTCTCGTTGCTCAGGAGAAACCTCAGATCTCTTCCTGCTACAGGCCTGCAATTTGGGAAAGCACAATTTCAGTACCTACTGTTGAGGCACTTTCCACAATTCTGGCTGTGGTTCCCCCTGCCCCACTCCAGAGCAGGCACCTCAACCTCTGGACTGAGACTAAAATGCCTGCATGACCATGTTGCTGGGTCACTAAAGAATGGCTGTCTTTATATGCACTCAGATTAAAAATGGAATCCTGATCTTGGTCCTCATTCTGGGAAAATTCCTGAAGCTTTTCCTGGTGTCTTTTATCCCTCTCAGTATTTCTAAGCCTCTTTCCAAGTTAACTTCAGGACTTGGGGAAACAAGGTGTTCTCCCTCAGCCTGGGTTGCTTGGATCCCCAGTGGAAAGGTGAGTCACAGAGGGAGACTCTCTGCCTCTCTCATGTCCGGGGGAATCACTCACTTTTATCAGCTGGGTGCTTTCATGGGGGGTGTTTGCCTACATTCTCCTTTCTGGGACCTGTGGTGTCCTTCATGAGTCCATGAATAGATTCCTGCTTTCCTTCTTAAAGCTCACAGAACTGATCTATTTCCAAGTAGCTGAGGCACACTAAAAGCTCCTAATCTGCCATCTTGGGCAAAAAAGGGTTCACTGTCCAATAATAAACACACACTTTTTGTGTTCTTATACATACATATGTACATACACACATGCATATGTGCATTCATGTACATGTATGTTGTATTAGTCTGTTCTCACGCTGCTATGAAGAAATGCCCAAGACTGGGTAATTTATTAAAAAAAAAAAAAAAGAGGTTTAATTGACTCACAGTTCCACATGGCTGGGGAGACCTTAGGAAACTTACAATTACGGCAGAGGCATCTCTTCACAGGGCAGCAGGAGAGAATGAATGCAAGCAGGGGAAATGCCGGACACTTATAAAACCATCAGATCTCATGAGACTCACTCATTATCATGAGAACAGCATGGGGGAAACTGCCCCCATGGTCCAATTACCTCTACCTGGTCCCACCCTTGATTTGTGGGGATAATTACAATCAAGGTGAGATTTGGGTAGGGACACAGAGCTAAACCACATCATATGTATACATATACATGCATACATTTACATCCTCTTCCTTATCATTACATCTTCTTTACCTCTCCCTTTCATGTTCCCTCTGATTTTCCCACACTAGGGAAAATGGAATTACGTAGAAGGAAATTGTGAATGTTCAGTATTATCAAAACTGCCACCTAAATACTAAATATAGACATTAACAGGTCAGAGTAGAAGAAAAGGATAATATTTACACAACAATATGTAAGATGTATTTTATAAATTGACATTTATTTGTAAGAAAAGGCTCTTATTAAATTAGTAAGTGATGGTTATACTATTAACAGTATAGAATATGTACTGCAAATTGAGAGTCCATATCATACTAAATGTCAAAACAATAGAAGCAATGCTATTAAAGATGAGAGTTATTGAAGAACATCAGTAGTAATATTATTTATAATTTTTAAAAACAATAGCCAATGCAATTAAACAAGAAGAAAAATAGGTATGAATACCAGAAAAGGTAAAATTATCATCAGTATTAAGTGATATGTTTAATTATTAGCCAGTGTAATTAGTCAAGAAAAATATGAAAGCTAGAAAAAAGAAGTGAAACTTAACATTATTATTAAACGTTATGATTATACCTATGAAACACAAGAGAATAAATTCAAGAATTGTTGCAAATGGTAGGATGTTTATGTGGCAATTAAAAATTATGGGACTATAGAATAACTAATAGCAGAAAGAGATGGTCAGATTGGCTTATCAAAACATTCAGAACCTATATTAAAAAACATTAAAAGTACTAGGAAATGATGTAAAAGAAATCTGCCTTGAATTAATAGAAGTATGTAACCCATTCAACTGTATAAGGCATTATATTGTAGATGTGGCAATTTTCCCTAAATCATTAATGATAGAATTAGTAACATTTATAGTACTTACCAGTAGCCAGGCATGGAGTTAAGTTTATACTTGTTTTTGTTTCTCCATTATCCTTACAATTCTCTTATGAAAAAGTGAAAGTATTATGACTATTTATATAGATGAGACAACAATCACAGAAAGTTTAGCTTTCTCATGTTCACACAGCTATTAATAACACAGAGAACCTAAATATGCCATAGTGTCTCCAAGTTGTCAGATTTTATTTTGTATTCAACAAAAATTCATTTAGAATATAAGATTAGTTAAGAAAAGTTAGGAGGAGTAATGTGAACAATTAAATTTGTTTGATATATATTTAAATGCTAACGTATCTTACATAGGTCTAGAAATAAAAAGGCAACTTAATGAAACAGAATGGAGAGAGAAAAAATAGACACCAGTGCATGCACTTCAGAATATGAACAATTTCAAAATAACGGGAAAAGCTTCAAAAATCGTGTCATAATGATTGGGCATGTCAACTAAATTGTATATCATTACACCAAATGGAATCACATGCAAATGACACTTATGTGTAAAGAGTGAAAGAAAGTCATGAAAATAAATGTTTATGTGAATTTATAAATAATCTTGAGTGGGAAAAGTCTTTCTATGAATGAACCAGTATCCAGAATTTACAAATAAAGACTGATAAAATTTGTTTTAAAATGATTTAAAGCTGCTAAGAAAAAAAAAACCGTATAAACACAATCAAAATTCAGAATACGAGCAAACATACAACAATTTAAAAGGTAAAGTTTATTTTTCAACACTTTACAAAGAAAATTTCCTTATTAAAAAACACTCACAAATTAAAAAGAAAATGAGCCAATGGTAGTTCGCAGAAAAAGATTAATGAAGGCCAATAAAATACTTTCAACTTCACAAATAATGAGGTGAGATTCTGAAACAGAAGTTCCCTAATCTCACTCGCCGGCACGCGATGGGGGTGTGGCTCATTTCTTTGGTGCTCCGCTGCTCATACCCCTAGGGGAGCATGCAGACGGGCAAGTCCTGAGCATCGCCGACCCCACAGCACCTTCGAGGGTTGAGTGTTTACAAGCCCCCGAAACCCCGGTGGGCGTGTGTTACCATGCCACTCTCAGTTTTGCCCTCTGCAGGCCGCTTGTGTTAATCAGCTCAGTTAAACCCTCTCTGCCTTGTCGCAAGGACAGAGGGCTTTCTGTATCCTGGGTTCTTTATGTAGTGTCCAGAAAAATTGGATCACACGTGGGGTTGGAGAATGAGTGCAAGGTTTTTTAATGAGTGGTGGAAGTAGCTCTCAGCAGATGAATGGTGAGCCGGAAGAGGAATGGAGTGGGAAGGTGGCCTTCTCCGGGGTTTGGGCCATTCAGCTGCTGGCAGGGCTCTTCTCCGACCGCCCCCAGCGGAATTCCACATAGTCCTGCTGTCGATGACCTGCATTTGCTGGTGCCTGTCGGTGTGCTCTTCTGCTCTTCTTGACCTCCAACTGCTTGTGTGTTCTTCGGCTGGCATGTTTCTCTCAACATCGAGCCACTTGTGTTTGTGCCCGCTATGGTCTCTGTGTTTCTCTAAGCACAGGATGGGGGCATGGCAGGCCAGAGTTATCTTGGAAATCGCAACATTTGAGTGTGAAAACACAACTGTCTGTCCTCACCTAGGTCCGTGGGCACAGGCCCGAGGGTGGAGCCCTCACCAGGGACCCCACCTTTCTATACCCAGCACTTCCCTGCCCCCCTCCCATATCAATTCCCTTTGTCTCTCCTCAAATTGTCAGATATTAAACAGTATTGGAGAGGTTGTGAGTGAATGGACACTCACAGGCTGTTGGAGGGATGGGCTACTTTCTGGGGCATAGTTGGTAAAAACCCATCACAGTTAAAAATGACGTGTCTCAGCCCTTCTACTTCTAGAATGGATCCTAGAGATAGAGCCTCACGCATGTGCAAAGATTTGCTTGTTGCAGTAATGTTTGTAATAAGTCAAAATAGTTTAAAAATGATGGAAACTGAATTATAGAGTAGTACACAGATATTACAAAGAATGTGCCCTACATGTGTGTGTCTAAACACACACATATATGGATATATGGATATATATACCTTTTAATTTATGTGTATCGGTAGTCTTGACTTATCCATTGTTTTGCTTTCCGCTGCTTTAGATACCTGTGGTAAACCAAGGTCTGAAAATAAATTTAAAATTCTGGAAATAAACAATTTATAAGTTTTAAATTGGACACCATTCTGAGTAGCCTGATGAAATCTCACATTGTCCCATTCCGTCCTGTCTGGGACATGAATCAACCCTTTGCTCAGCCTATTCGCTCTGTATATGTCTCTGCTGTTAGTCACTTAGTAGCCATCTTGTTATGAGATCAACTGTCATACTATTGCAGTGCTTGTGTGTAAGTTACCCTTAATTTACCAAATAATTGCTCCAAAGAGCAATAGTAGTGATGTTGGCATGTTGTTATAATTGTTCTATTTTATTATTAGTTATTGTTGTTCATCCTACTCTGCCTGATTCATAAAGTTTATCATAGGTATGCATGTATAGAAAAAAACTTAGTAAATGGAGGGTTCCGTACTGTCTGCGGTTTCAGGCATTCATAAGGGATCTTGAAATGTATCATCCATGGATAAGAAGGGGCTACTGTACTTAAATTTATATACTTATAATCTGTTTTATATAAATAGCTACATATAAAATATTAGTATCTATATACTTGAATGTTATACAAATTCTTAGAAAGAATGAAAATTCTAAGATTACAGTTGTAACCAGCAGTAATAATTTCTGGGGTATTGCTGAAGCTTTGCGTCCCATGACTTGTAGTTTTATTCCTATTACTCTCTGGATTTCTTTTTACCATAAGTGTATGTTCATTTTTGTAATTAAAAATCTAGTTAAACATTGAGATTCTCTTTTCATTTAACTCAAGAATATATTGATCTTACTCTTCAACTTTAATTAAGCTTCTAATCTGTATTCACAATGGTGGGTTGTATCATACCCTGGAGAGACAGCAGAGGGGATCTTTATGATCTTATCCAATGACCTCATTTCTTCATACATTATTAACTTTGTCCTCTATCACTAATGATAGAAAAATTATTTTTTATTGAGAACCTGCTAGAAGATAGACATTCTGTTGAAGGGTTTATCTGTATAATATAATTTAAGCTTCACTGCACCTATTTGGAATGGTAATAAGAACCCCATTTTATAGATGATAAAACTGAGACTCAGATGGTTTTTGTAACTTATCCCAAAGTAGTTGAATAAGAATGTAAGACAGAGCTAATGTTCCTTTCACTAGTTTCTACTGCTTTCCTTGGTGAGTTATTTAGGATTTTTGTGTATCAGTCCACTCTCATCTTATGGGAATCACTCTCCATTTCTTGTTAACTTTTTGATTTATTCTCACTAATGAATACAACATGAGAAGATACTTTTAAAATCATTTGAAATACAGGCTATAGTATCTCAGAGGTTACATCTCAAGTAACTTCAGGGACAGACAGATGAATGCAGTGGGAAGGAGCTAAACTGCAGGCCAGTGTAAACATTTCTGGGGTCCAACTTAGCACCATGACATGCCATGTGGGACCTCTCCACAAAAAGAAATGGTAAAATAGTACCTAAGAATCCTATTTTCACATGTTTTCTTATATTGAGAGGCCATATAGCATGATGGTCAGGAACATGAAAATGGAGTAGGGTAGACAATGGATCAAAATCCTGGCTACCTCATTTACCAGTTGTGTGGCCAAAGGCAGGTTGCTTACTTCTGCAAAGCTCAGTTTTCACCTCTGAAAAATTTTAGCAAATTGATTTCTTTTTAAAGAAATATCTATCCTTGCATTTCTATTATTCCTTTCTTAACTCTAAAGTCACCTTACTCTCTATGCAAAATCCATAAACAGGGACCTCAGTGTTTCTAATTTTCAATAGATTGCTTTGTTCAAAATTGTTAGCTATTTATTATCATTATTATTATTTTTTATTATCGATAGTATTTTTAGCTAAGAATTTTGGTAAGAAACAGGCTAGCCTTGAACTTCATCCAGGCAGAGATGTTGTTAGTACCAAAAGGATCTTAGAGTATGGCTGTTTCACAAAGAAAGCATTATTGAAAATTAAAGTTCAAGAAACATTGCCTATATGGTTATTTGTGGGTATTTAATTTTTAAAAAGTGATTTACTCTCCGAAAGTTATTAAAGAAATTTGGTGGCACTGGTTACCAAAAATCTGTCACAATTAAAGCAGTTGTATCTGAGTAAGAATCACTTTATTATAGATCATCACTAAACTGTCATTAAGCACCTGCTGTGTTATTAATAATAATCCAATGAACAATACCAATCTCCTTATTTTGTTTATTGTGCATTTCTATAACTTTAAGTGACAGAACTTTTTTCCATGTCCAGTATTCTTTGTAGAATAACTACTGAGGACAAGACCAAGGCATTTTCTTTAAAAATTCCTACATATTATCCCCCTATGTCCTTTAAAAGCCTCATTTTGTACCTTGCATGGAGTAGTGTTTTGATAATTTCTTTAGTAAAACTAATGACACACTTAAGTGCTACAAATTTTTATGTAAAAGAAATACAGTATTGATTCTATTCAGTGTTGCCCATTTGTGAAAATATAACCTGATGATGTTCTAGTTAATTATCATATAGTTACATAAAATGTAACAGGAAAAATGCCATTTTCTATAGTGTTCACTATGAAATTTAGCAGATCTAAATCTAGATGTTGTTTTACATTTTCCTTGTCTTTGTTGTTGGTTTATTAGAGATTCTTTGAAAGTCTTAGCAAAAAAAGAAAATTTGTGTTTTCTCAAAAAATAAACAAAGTTGATCTCTGTGGATTAATTTGACAGAGGTTTAAAGATCCACTAATACTGACTGTGGCCACTAGTCCTAATCATGATTGTTAATCAGATATTTTGATAGAAATAGTAAGGGTAAGATAAAAGATATGCCAGTTGGGTACTAATTACAGAATGATATAGCATTTGCATCATTTTAGAAAACAGGCCAGAAGCTATTTTTATTATTTTAGCAATTTTTATCTTTATTAGTAGAGCAATGTTCATATAATATGCTGCATCTTGAATTTTAGGTTGAAAAAGATATCAACATTTTTCACTAATTCATGGGAGTTGGGGGCCATGAGTTATCCATTGTTTTACTCATAACCTAGGATCACATAGTGGAATACAAACAGCATTTTCAAAAGATTTCGTATGTGAATTTTTCCCTTTCCTTGCTCTGGTCAGTGCTAGAGCTTCACCTCCCCAGCTTTTCATCCCCACCACCATGCTGGGCCAGGGGTTACCCAAAACTGGAAGGCGGCTCCTGCTTCTTGAGATGAAACACAAAGCATCACCCCTCCTCCTGCTCTGGAGTTTCTGGCAGATGCTCCACACATGGAATAAAAACTATGTCCATTGCATAATTTTTAGATATTTGCTGCCAGGCTACTTGTGTTCAAAAAGGAAAAAAAAAAAAAAAACCTCTTGTGGACCAAAAAATAATGTTAAAACTTTCAAATGTGTATAAAAGTACGAATTGTCTGGAGACATGTAGGAGAAACACCTACCATTCGACTGAATTGAACTGTGTGTGGGTGTGTCTTTTTGTGTGTCTTTGCATGCATGTGCAGTGGTTTGTCTAGCCAGTTCACTATGAATAGTAGCAATACTTTCCCCAAAAGGAGATGTATGAAACAAGAAGCATTTTGAGAAAGGAAATGCCCTATCCACAGGGCCACTTCATAACAAAACTATCTTTGATTTTCTACAGGTGTTTCTGGTGCTTGGTTACACTTCTATCCATGTTTCAAATGATTGTAATCATAATTCATACATCATTAGCAATTTATATGTTTCTCAAATGAGTAGTTTTCTGAAGCACATCACGGTGGGCCAAAGGATGTGAACCATTAGCTGTTTCACCACCAAGGTTCTCTCCTGGAGGGAGCAGGTGGCAAAGGGGTCAACAGGGCAAAAGCGCCATCTATGTTCTTGTCTGAGAAAAGAAGAAAGGGTAACTTATCTGTAATTTTGTTTTAAAGTACTGTATTTGTTAATTCAACACATTTACTAAGAACTCTTATATGCTGGGAATCATGTTAAAAGCTGGATTTATAATAACAATGCCCTTACGGAGATATAGTCTCACGAAAAGTCAAGACAGTGTGAAACAGTAGGAAAAGTATTCCAGCTACTATGGGAGAACATGACAGGAGGTATGGCTTCAAGGATTATCAAGAAGTTCAGTGTGGGTGAGGCACAGAGTGTGAGAAAAGCCAGCAAAGAGCTGAGGTTGCAGGAGCAGTTGGGGGTACAGTGGCAGCAGATCAGATTGATATTTTGGATGATGTTTGGAGAGGGAATTAAATGAGCAAACATGAAAGCAAAGAGACAGTTTAAGAGGCAACTGTAGTAATCCCAGGGAAAAGAGATGGAACCAGGGCTAGGGCAGTTCATAACAAGTCAGGGAGAATATTTAGAAGGTAGTATTAACAAAAATTACAGAAAGAAGAAAAGGTTACCCATAACCCCACCATCAAAAGACAACCGGTATAATTCCCATCAGACATTTCTGTGTATATATATATATATTTATGTATCTACATATATGTGTAATCACTAGCACATTTATGCTTACCACCTACATATTTTTTATTGTGTTGCAGAGCCTAGGTGAAGTAGATGGAGTTTATCTTCATCACTGTATATCTTTTTTGTTAAGGTTTTTTTCCCTAATTTGGTCATACCCTCTCTCTTCCAGGTGCTTGATATCTTTATTTTGTGTCCCATCCATTTTCATCCAGGCATTTACTTCTAACTTCTTTATTTCCTGTACTTATTATCAAAACCAACCCCATTTTTATAGGGTTGCTTTCCAGATCCAGTGGTAGGCAGAATAATGGATCTGCAAAGTTGTCATCCCTGAAACCCGTCAATAGGTTACTTCATATGGCAAAGTGCACTTTGCAGACGTGAGTAAGGACCTCAAGATTGAAAGCTTACCTTGTAATAATACAAGCCCACCTGGATTGGCTCAAGGTAATCACAAGGGTCCTTAAAAGATGAAAGAGGAAGGCAGAATCAGAGAAGATATGAAGATCGAAGCAGGGATGTATGTGTGTGAGAGAGGGGGAGATTTGAAGAAGCTATACTACTACCTTGAAGTGTAGGAAGGGGCCAAGGGATGCAGGTGGCCTCTGCACACTGGACAAGGCAAGAAAACCAATTTTCTCCTAGAGTCTCCAGGAAAAATGCAGCCCTGCAAACACCTTAATTTTAGCTCAGTCAAACCCGTTTTGGACTTCTGACCTCCAGAATTGTAAGACAAGAAATTTGTGTTTTAAGCTGTTAAATTTGTGCTAATTCATCATTGTAGCAATAGGAAACCAGTATGGATATCCATGTTGAAACATAGTAGAGTTAATCATATTGAGGGATCAGTAACTGACAAAGATTAACACGTTACCTTTTTTCTGTTTGTGTGTGTGTGTGTGTGAGACAGGGTCTTACTCTGTATCTAGGCTGAAGTGCAATGGTGCAATCACGGCTCACTGCAGTCTTGACCTCCACAGCTCAAGTGACCTTCCATCTCCCAGACTCAAACAATCCTCCCACCTCAGCCCCCTGAGTAGCTAGGACTACAGGCATGCACCACATTGCCCAGCTAATTTTTGTGGGTTGTTTTTTTTAGAGATGAGGTTTCACCATGTTTCCCAGGCTTGTCTTGAACTTTTGGGCTTAAAGCAGTTTACCTGCCTTGACTTCCCAGAGTGCTGGGATTACAAGCATGAGCCACTGCACCTGGCCTATCTTTTCTTTTTTAACTCCAAGGAAAGACTTACTAATGTTAAAATTCTGGAAATCAGTCTGGTGGAGGAGATATTTGGAGTTTGGGTGCAGGCAGGTGAGTGGCAAGTGTGTGGGATGTGAGGAACTTCCTTGAAGTCCTTCTCAATACTCAGGTTCCCAGGAGTCACCTTGCTTCCTTCAAGTTTCACAGAGACTCACCAACCAGCTGAGTTCAGTGCAAGATTTGCATGAAAATTTCTTTTCAGTTATAATGGATTTTTTAAAAATGTGCATTTGTGTGCATCTATAATCTCAGTGTGAATGTGGATTCAGATACTGTGGAGCACAGTTTTACATGTTGAATTTTACTTATTTTTATATTTAAAATTGATATTTTGAATTTTGCATCAGCTTAGCTCATTATTTCCAAGGGGTTGTGCACTGACATGCCTTTGAATTATGATCTCTCCCCAAAGGGAATTTCTTGCGTCTTGAATAAACAACAGATGTTGAATGTGAGGGAGCTGGGGCTGGAAGAGAATGCATTTGCAGAATATGAGAGGATACTTTCTGTTGGTGGATGGAACTACAGGATTGAATAGATGTTCAATGAAATGTAAGAAATAGAAAAGCTAGAGTATCGCTTGACACTTGCATTGTTTTCAATTTATTGAAAACATCATCACCCCTTTTGCCTCAGAGACACATCTGATGCAAACTCTGTCACTCATCCTTTTTTTCTACTAGTTGGAGAGGAAAAAGAAAAAAGTTTTTTCACTGTATCTTACAGGCCTCTAAACCAAAGCTTTAGACTCCAAGAACAAAAGAATATCAAAGATCTTATTGGACCGTGAAGAGAAAAGTGATCTCTTAGGAAACTGGGGCTTTATAGATTTAAATTTGCATCTGAAATTGTCCTAACCTGAAGCATAGTCAACTTTAAATAGACACAGGTGAAGCCCGCCTCTTTGATGGACTCTCCTGGTGGTGTTCCAGGACTCCCTCAGAGCATATTACTGTGATCCTCTCTGAATATTTCAGAGGATGGAAAAGTGGGGCTGGCACCAAATCAGGAAGAAGGTGGTGACAGAGTCTCAATATCAAATGACTCTAGGATGATTACACAGGGTTGCCAGATAACTTACATTTGTATCACCTGTAAGTATACATGATCTCATTAGTACCTCAGAGCAATGCTGGGACACCAGTGGAGAAGACATTATAAACCCCATTTAATAACCTTGGGGATGATGCCTAAGAGATGTTAAATCGTTTATCTCACATTACAGTCTTAGTAAGTTGTAAAGCCAAATTGGCACCTTGGATTAATACTTTGTCCAAAGCTGAAACCAGCATACCCTGAACTTGTCTTTCTTCAGGAGTAATCTGCCAATGATGCCTTGAAGCCTAAACATCTGGAGTACCTAAAAAAAAAAAAAAAAAAAGAATCCTGTGCTCCACCTCACATCCTCTGGGTATGGAATTTGGAATTCTGTATTTTAAGTGAGTTCCCCAGGGAATTCTTTTGCACACTGAAGTTTGAGAACTTCTAAGCCTCTGAAGTCCCTTGCTACTCAAAGTGTGATCTATGGACCAGTATCTCACTAGCACCAGCATCACCTGGGAGTTTCTCTTTGAGAAATGCAGAATCTTGAGCAAAATTCCAGACATACCGGATCAGGATCTGCATCATAAGAAGATTCTCAGGGACTTACAGGCACATTGAAGGATCAGAAATAGTGGTATAAACCTCAGCGTTGAAGGCTAATAAAATGTCTCCTAAGATGGAATGAGAAACAATTGGCACTTTGTACATCTGACTTTTGGTTTTCCCTGAATCAAGTCTGCTGAATTCTCATTTCTATGTTTGGCATAGCAAGGGTCAAGGGCTACACATTAGAGCACCCACTCAGTCTTTGACTGTGTGTCAACAAGCTTATGGAAAATGCTGCTCCACTCTCCAGACTGCAGGAGTGAGGCCCATCAGATAGGAAAACTCTAGCTATCTTGTTATCTCTGCATTCAGTCTGCTACACAAAACTGAACCCTGTGATAATCCTGATCAGCATTAAGAACTGAAACTTGAGGAAAGAGAATTTGAGTAAGTGGAAAATTCTAGAAAGGGGACCCCAGGAAGGAATGGAAGTTATCAACCAACACAGGTGCCTGTACCTCCCATTCCTGGAGAATTTCTGTTTCCAAAACTGTAATAGTGAATAGAAGGCTACCTGTTGAGCTTAAGATACCGAGAAAATACTTCTGATAATTGGCACCTACCTTGCAAAATTAACAACTTCCTTATCCCTTTTGTGAATTTCATATTTGTTTCAGAAAATCCAAGTGTTTCAAATATTCATAAATTCCAGGTTTTAATGTCATTTTAGTAATTCGAAGTTCATAATGGAGAGAGAAAACAGCAGATTTCTTATACTGTTTCCAGTATGTGATTTATACATGACAGGTCATCTGTTAAAAGCTAAATGAAATTGCCATTATACTCAAGTGGCAGGATATATTCCTGACTGATGCAGAATGAAAGAGTGTGATTTAAAGGGCCAGATAGAAACTGTGTTTCTAGTAGTTACTTGAAGAGACAGCATATTTTCACTTTAGTCTAAAATAGTGTGATAGAAAAGAGAAATAATTGTACATGGAAATAAAACTTGTAAAAATACTGAGCAAAAATGGATTCTCAATTTTTTTATCAAGGAAAAGCATTGATTTACTCATGTTAAATGTTTTTCTTTAAAAAAAAATTCACTGCTTATGTAGCTCCCTAAATCACAGGAGAACCAAGCAGTCATGATGTTTCCCATAGGATCACATGATTTATATTTAATTTCAAATACTTGGTGCTTTGAAATCTTTTAAAATTAATCTTAAAGCACACATATAAAAATAGAATGGAAGAGGGTATATTACATCTCCTTTGAGGAAAAAGAATTCCTAACAAAGCAATCAGACTCTAGGATGCCATTAGCACACCTTTGAAAAGTGAAAGCAGACAGTATTAAACTTTTAAAAGCTTACTTTGAAGGAATGTGGAATTTGTTAATATCATTTTAGAGAGGAAGAAAAGAAGAGACTGTGTTACATTATTTATTCCAGGATCTTTGAAGGCAGCTGCTTTTTTTCTTTTCTCAGCTGGTTTGTTTTAGTGTTAATGAGCATTAAGCTCATATATCAAAGACAGAATAACAAACCTTTAAATGTCAACCCAAAAGAGATCTTTATTTTTCTATTTGCAACTGTGAAGCAGTGAGGATTATTTAAGATACGAAAATGTGAAAAATTACCTGAACATTTATAAAGAGAAAACTGGAAGAGGCATAAAATTGCAGAGTAGTTTTGAGAGAAAGAATTTTAACTGTGTATTCAGCACACAACAGGGAGGGAACAGAATACTCCCTTAAGGGATTGACAAGGTAGAGTTAGAGACATGCAGTAAAAATTTAGAAATGTAGCCCATTATATTTGTCTCTGAAATGATAAATGTGAACATTTAGGCACTAACTTTATTGTAATGTATAAGGATGAGCTGACTGATTTGGAAAGCAAAATTTCAGGTTTACAAATGATACTAAATGAGAAAAGAAAGTAAATAATGAGCAGTCATTCAGGCTCCACTAAAGGACTAAATTGTTGCAGTGCAGTTGCTGAGGCTAACAATAGTGGATGTGCTGAGTTTAGGGCAGAGTTAAATATTCCTTTTGTAGATAGCAAGAGCAGGTCTCTCTGAATGAAGGTGTCACAATGTGCTGACTGAAAAGAGGTTTGAATTAGAAAAATCCTTCAAACTGGGTGATTCAACAAATCCAATGGAGAGAGAAAACATTATGATTCAAGAATAGAATACACACCTGGGCATAAAGGAATTCTTAGGAGTTCTTGCAGCTAAACTAGGCTGGTTCTGAGCATGTAATTTAGGAGAAAGTTGGAATGTACTCATACAAATGAGCAGGTTATCTCAGAGAATTAAAGGTGCACCTTCTTTCTCCCAGGACCGAGATTTTGTTACTGCTGCTTCTGTTGTTATTCTGGTTCTTCTTTACCTATCATTACTATTATTTCTAAATTTGATTACTTTTTTACTTCCTTGATGCTTAGGTGGCCTGTGACTTTAACGGTGGAACATGAGTTGAAAGTGTGCAAATTAGGGTGTAACTGTGCAGAGAAGCCATGCAGATCACACACTCAAAGACAGATGTACGTATCTACAGACTATCAGGTCACCTTTGTGACCGGACTGAAGATCACATGACACCTCCTGCTCAAACCATCTGTCATTGGGACTGATATTCCACTATTAAAGATTCAGTTCCTGAAGACATTTTTAGGTCTTACAGTTACCCAAGTGCAGCAAATACTATAAGAGTGGTGATCTCCTATGTCAGAGTGAACTCAATGTTAGCAAGAGATTAATGAATAATTGTTATATTTGCCTTCTTTGGTTGCTAGTACAGCTTCTCACATTTACAAACCCCTGTTCTGTTGGGCACTCTGAATTCCTTACCCTTGATAACAAGAAAGAATCCAATAGAAAATTCACTTTGAGCTGTTAGTGATTCTTTTTACGGTTTCTGCTATCCAGAATAATGTATCTGCAAAGAAGAGAATAGGGGACAGAAAGATGGGGTAATGCTTAACCAAACCCAAGGAATAACTGATGAAAACCTTTCAAGCAGTTTAGCACTTGCAAGAGAGAGATAATTTGGGATAGTTGGGAGCTCCCCTGATATTCTTCAAATAATTCTGTCTCTGTATTCATGAGTATGTTACTGGAAGGTAAGATCAATACTTTATGAAAATTACAGTCACATTTTCATAAAGGAATAGGTATTTTTTCTTACAATTCAATGATTTTCTAGGTTGTCCATTTTACTCTCAACCCTCAAAAGCAAGCTGATTTTGGAGCACAAACATAAGACATCTTTGAAGACAAATGTATTCCCCACTCCATACCAAAAAATATAATGCAATCCAAATCCAAATAATAGAATTTTGAATAAGGTTTCTTTTGTATTTTATGTGACAGAATTTTTTCCTTTAGGTAAAGGAGGATATGTCATAGTACAAAGAATACTGATGACAGAAAATTGTAGGAAGATATAAGAACGAAGAAAAATTTTGTTGAGAAATTATTTGCAACATTGTTTCAGAGCATAGTCATCTTTTATTTTGTTTCCTTTTAAGAATTCTGAACTAGGATGCTGCCAGGAAACAACACACTCAAACTAGGTACTTGAGGGGAATTGAATGAAGAAATCACTTATAAAAGAATGGGTGGGGCTTATAGGGAAATTCAAAAGGGATATTGCAGTACTAAAGGGCTAGCAATAATAGGAACTGTTAGTCAACCCAGACCTGAAGGGGCAAGGAAGAAACCAGAAAGAGAAACTTCACAGCCAAGGCTATCTGACAGCCCTATAGCCTTTTTCGAAGATGCAGCAGAGAGCTGGAAAAATAAAATCCTTAGCCAGTCTCTCTCTCTTCCCATCCAATGATTTCCTTTTCCTCTTTCTCTTTGGAAAACCCAATGGGAAGCCAAAAGTCAAGGGAGCTTGTGGACACAATCAATACAGATCAGTCCTTTGGAGCAGAGCTTGGTGGGAAAAGGCAGGGAGCAGACCTTGAGGGCTGAATGGAGGATCTCCAACACAGTTGCTCGTTGGCATTGAATCAAATTTTCATTCAACCACTTTCAATTTTTATACCTGAATTGTTCATTTTTCCATATTTGTAGCATTTCAGCCATCTGCCCATTGGTAGTCTTTTGTTCTCATTCTGTCCTTGACAATTTCACAAGATTTGCATTGCCTTATCACCCACTGACATCATCCCGTGGTGCTGAGTACAGCCACAGTTGCCACCGGTAGGTCTCAAATTGAGGCAATATTCTGACAGCTATTCCTGGATTCCACAGCTGTTCCAGAGCTCAGAAGGGCCACATTCCACAAGCTGTTAGGAAACAGCTAATGTGTTCTCAAATTACTGTTACTGAGATTTTATATCAAGAAGGTAAAGTGGGTTGGTTACTAAGGAACAGGTGAAGAGAAGAAACAATACTTCAAATTGTGCTTTAGTTTGCACTCCCCTATTTAGATGCAATAAGAATTAACATGGGTAGGTTCCCCACTTTCTTCTCTCTAGAATCCTGTGATAGTCGAATTTTTCTCACTCTCTCAGCTCCTTTAGAGGGAGTGTTTTTAATTGATATGAGAGAAGTTGGGTCAAGCTACAGTATACGGTAAAGGAATTGCAGAAGGGTGAAAAAGAAAACAATACTTATGTGAGGGCTGGATGTACAGGGAAAGCTGGGATAATTGTGACAAGACTGTCTGAAGCATCTGGAGTTTAATGGAAATGGACAGGAAAGCAAAGGGGATTGCTGAGGACTATGTATTTGGAGCCTTATCATTTTTTATGTAAGCAAATATTTTGAGTTTTGGTTAAAATTCTTATTTGCTGACTACATTTCCTCAAACCAATGTCATTACTTTGAATCAAGACTACATAGATAACAATTTATAAAAGCTACTCTTTTGGAGGTTGTGGGACATAATTCTAGATCTTAGATAGGCACAGAGCTGTCCAAGTCATCTCTCTAGACCCGCAGCTGAGAGATTATGTACCATAACTGCCAAATTGTTAGAACAATTTTGGAAAGATGAATGAAGTGTATTGGTAGAAAGAGATATTGTGCTTGAATTAGTGGTTATTGGAAAAATTAAAGAAAATCATGAAGATCACACTGATATTAATTATAAAATTTTGAAATAATCAAGCTTATGATAATTCATTAAATTAAGAGTATAGGCTGTGCATGGTGGCTCATGCCTGTAATCCCAGCACTTTGTGAAGCCAAGGTGGACAGATAGCTTCAGGCCAGAAGTTTGAGACCAGCCTGGGCAACATGATGAAAGCCTGTCTTTACAAAAAGATACAAAAATTAGCCAGGCATGTATGGTGGTGCATGCCACGCAGGGGCCTGAGGTGGAAGGATCACCTGAGCCCAGGAGGTTGAGGCTGGAGTGAGCCGTGATCATGCCACTGTACTCCAGCCTGAGCGACCGGAGTGAGACCTTACCAGCTGCTCGAGAGGCTGGGGCACAAGAATCACTTGAACCCAGTAGACAGAGGTTACAGTGAGCTGAGATCACACCACTGCACTTCAGCCTAGGTGACAGAGTGAGACTCCTTCTCAAAAAAAAAAAAAAAAATGAAAAAAAAAAAGAGTCTGCAGAACTCACAAGATTTCCTCCCATGAACACCTAGTTCCTTAAGAAATTTTAAATTATTTTAAAATGATTTTATTTATGTAATTGACAAATAAAAGGTGTATATATGTATTGTGTACACATTGGTTTGATAGATATATAATTGTGAAATGGCTAATTCAAGCTAATGTATATATTACCTTATATATTTATTATCTTTTTGTGGTGAGAAGAGTTAAAATCTACTCTCTTAGCAATTTTTAAGAATGCGATATGTACATTGTTATTAACTATAGTCATGGTGTTGAACAGTAGATCTCTTGAACTTATTCTTCCTGTGTAACAGAAACTTTGTATCCTTTGTACCAAGATCTCTTCACCACATCCACCACCCCAGTTCTCTGCTTCCATGAGTTCTAAAAGTTCACACATAAGTGAGGTTATATGGTCTTTGTCTTTCTGTTTCTGGCTTATTTCACTTAACATAATGTCCTCCAGGTTTATCCATGTTGTCACAAATGACGGGATTTCCTGCTTTTTTAAGGTTGAATAGTATTCCACTTTGTGTGTGTGTGTGTGTATAGTATATCACATTTTCTTTATCTGTTCCTTTGCTGATAAACACTTAGGTTGATTCCATATCTTGGCTATTATGAATAAGACTGCAATGAACATGGAAGTACAGGTATTTCCTTGACATAATCAATTTCTTATTCTTTGGCTATATACCCAGTAATGGTAAACCTGGATCGTATGGTAGTTACGTTATACTTTTAGTTTTTTGAGACATCTCCATACTGTTTTCATAATGGCTGTACTAATTTATATTCCCACCAAAAAGTGTGCAACAGCTCTCTTTTCTCCCCATCCTCATCAATGTTACCTTTTGTCATTTTGATAATAGCCATTCTAACAGGTGTGAGGTTTTAACAGGTGTGAGCTCACTGTGCTTTTAATTCACATTTCCTTGTTATATTGAGCATTTTTTGACATACTTGTTAACTATTTGTATGTCTTCTTTTGAGATATGTGTATACAGATTCTTTGCTTATTTTTAAATCAGGGTTTTGTTTTTGTTTTTGTTTTTTTTACTATCAAGTTGTTTTGATTTCCTTATATATTTTGGATATTAACCCCTTATCAGATATATGGTTTGCAAATATTATTTTCACATTCCATAAGTTGTCTCTTCAGTCTGTTGATTGTTTTCTTGGCTGTTCAGAAGCTTTTTAGTTTTATGTAATCCCATTTGTCTATTTTTGCTTTTAAGTTCATATGCAGAAAAGTCATTGCCCAGACCAATGTCATGGAAATTTTCCCCTGTGTTTTCTTCTAGTAGTTTTACAACTTCAGGTCTTACAGTTAAGACTTTAATTCATTTTGAGTTGATTTTTTTGTATATGTTATGAGATTATTCTTCTGTATAAAGCTATTCAGTTGTTCCAACACCATTTATTGAAGAGCTTATCCTTTCCTAAATGTGTGTTCTTGGTTCCTTTGTAGAAAGTCAACTGACTGTAAATGCATGAGTTTATTTCTGGGCTCTCTATTCTGTTCCATTGGTTTGTGTGTCTTTTTTAAAATGCCAATACCATGTGTTTTTGATTACTATAGCTTTGTAGTATATTTTGAAGTCAGGTAGTGTGATGCCTCCAGCTTTGTTCTTGCAGAAGATTGGTTTGGTTGTTTGGAGTCATTAATAGTTCTATACATATTTTGATTGTTTTATCTATTTCTGTGAAAAATGTTATTGGAATTTTGATAAGGACTGCATTGAATCTGTAGACTTCTTTTGGTAATATGGCCATTTTTACAATATTAATTCTGGAAATTCATGAACACAGGATATCTTTCCACTTACTTGCATTTTCTTCCATTTTTTTAATCAGTGTTTTATATTTTTTAGTGTACAGGTCTTTCACCTCCTTGGTGAAATTTGCTCCTAAGTATTTTATTATTAGTTGGTGTAGCTATTATAAATGAGACTGTTCCCCTGATTTCTTTTTTTGGAAAGTTCATTGTTAGTGTAGAGAAATACTACTTATTTTTGTATGTTGATTTTGTATCCTGCTGCTTTATTAAACATGTTGAATGTATTCATTCTTCCTAACACTTTTGGATGGCGTATTTATGGTTTTCTATGTATAAGGTCATATTGTCTGCAAACAGACAGTTAACTATTTTGCAGTTTAGATACCTTTTGTTTCTTTCTCTTGCCTATTTTCTCTGGCTAGGATTTCTGGTACTATGTTGAATAGAAGTGGTAAGAGTAGGCATCCTTGTCTCGGTCCTGATTTTGCAGGAAAAAACTTTTAACTTTTCAAAGTTGAGAATAATGTTAGCTGTGGGTTTGTCATATATGACCTTTATTGTGTTGAGGTACATTCCTTCTATACTTAATTTATGGAGAGGTTTTTTCATGAAAAATATATTGAATTTTGTCAAGATTTTTTTTGGCAGGGGTGGGGATAGATAGAGGAATTCACAGCCTCTTTCTAACACCCCTGAGACTAGATACCCCAAGAGATTTGCTGCTTTTGTAGGAATTGTGATCAAGACAGTTTGAAATTGCTTATAAAGGCCAGAATCTTCAGACATTGCGGGTGAGTACAATGCCAGCAGCCAGTTCAGAAACTACTCTTCTCAGAAGAACCTGCCAGGTCCAACATAAGTTTTGTGTGGATTCAAGTTGGAGACTGGGGTCTCTGGGCATGCACTGGGGTGGTGGGGGACTGGCTCACTGTCTATATGGTTGGTAAGGTAGACTGGACCATTACTCATTATCAGATGCCACCACCATTAGTAAATGTGAGCAAGAGAACACTGTTCTGTTTTTGAGTCCAGACTAGACAAATAACTATGGCACACCATTTACCAAGGGTCAATAGAATGGGAAGTAGATATTCAAAAATACCTAAGTCAGCTTCACATGAGGGCAATTTGTAGAAATTAGTAAGGATTGGATGCTGCTTCTCTGCTGAGCCTGCAGATTCCACCTATAGATGAACTTAATTGGATTGAGGCAAAAAAGAAATAAAATTGATTGACCATCAAGGAACAGGATAAAATTTGAGCCTGAGGTGCTAGGACAAATAAGAGAAGGAAGAAGTTACTCAAGTATTCTCCAATTCGTTGAAAATTGATGCTTAAACTGAGACCCCACTGGGTGGGTATAAATAGGACTCCCTCACAGCAGCCTCGTGGGGACTAGAACCACCAATATGCTACCAGTGAGACATTAGCAGAATTATTGTGACTTATGACGGAATAACCTAGTGGCTAATTTTCCCTCCCCATAATTAAGGCAAAATCTTGGAGAGGGAGGTGTTAAATACTAGAGCTTTGTGATTGTTTTCTAGGAATTCACCCATTTCTCAGCTGGGCAAATAAAAAATAAATAAAATGGGCATGGGCACAGGTTTCATGTGTACTCCAGCCCATCAGTAGTAACCTTATACATTCCAAGTCTGTTTTCCCCATTTCCTCTCATAAAAAGAAATGATTCTTTTTTGGTGCAATAGATAATAAAAAACATTTGCGGAGAGGGCTGGAGATAGAAGGCACATTAGAGGGATTGTGGAGAAAGTTGTAGTGGGTTAGCTGAGGGTTAAGGGATGGGTATAGGCTGAAACATTTTTAATTAGTTTTTCTGAGGATTATATAATCACATTTACAGTTTTGTAAAAATATAATTTTGGGGGGGTAATTTAAATTTTCACTTTGATTCAGGCATTCAAAAATATATTTGTTAGGCACTAGCTTGGAATAGTAGGAGAGTAAAAGGCCAACCCACCACTGCTTCTCAAGGAACCCAACTTGCAGGTGCTTCGTGTATTGTGGTGTCCTGTGGTTTGCTGACTGTCCACCCTTATCAGTATTCTGTGATGGAACATATAGGTTCTGGGTTCATAGCAATTATGGTAGAAAGGAAAACAGGAACAAAATTTGTCTTTGGTAGCGTCAATCTCATTGTTCTACACAGGCCTCCTAGGTTCTAGGAGTATCTGTCATCAAACCCCTTCAGATTTACCCACCTTGTATTCTGCTGCCTTTTACTGATCTTAAAATCTGCACACTGTGCTATTGGAGGTGGTTTCATAACTTCTCAGGATTTCGAAGTGTTTTATTTGTAAAATAATGATACCAATCTCTGAACTGTAATTCATTGTGTTGCTAATAAAGATCAAATGAGGTAACAAATGGGAAGATGTTTTGGAAAGTGTACAGGGTTGTACAAATTGAATAGAAACAGAATGGTTTACAACTCTGGTTGTAAACCCTGGATAGACCTTACAGTTCGGAGCACTTTCCAAAATGCCACTCCCTAGGCTCCTCCCCTAGAGATCCTGATCCAGTTGATCTGGGGTCCTAGAATTAGAATATTTTAGGAGCAATTCTCTTGTACAGGCAGTGTTGAGCATCCGTTTACCCCTTAGAGAGTTCATTACTTCCCCCATGACAGGTTTTATTTTTTATGTTTACATTTTAGGTTTCATAATGAATTATAAAAGTAGGGACGCTATCTCCTTTTAAAGGAATTTTAGCCACCAGGAAAATGTTTGCTAAAGCATCTTCACTGGACTTTTGATACTTCCCATAGGTTTTGCCGTGTTCTCCCACCCAGGAGGGCAAACGTTGGAATGGTCACAGTGCTCATAACCAGAAAAGGAGTGGAGCACCCAGTCGAGCATGTGGCATGAACGGCTGTTGCTGAGTATTTTAAACCTCGGCATTGTAAACAGAAGTTTAATCTGTTGACTGGGGATTTCTTTATGACCCACATGCTTTGAGAATATTCTGGTGACTCACTTCCCTCCTGAAGTCCCCTTCTCCGAGTTGCCCACTCCCCAGCAAACACTGCTGGGTCGTTCCCTGCTTTCTTGTGTGCATGAAGATAAAATACTCAAAAAAATGGGGGAAGATTTTATAATTGCTGTCACGAGAAGCTGCATGTTGAAAAAAGGTGAACTAACTTCAGCTTCTTTTTTTTCTGTCAGAATGTATTTAGTGTGAATTACTCATGTGCAATACAATATTTGATAAGTTTATATATAGCCAGCCACATATAGATGAAAATTTAGAGTCCAGTTTTTAATCATATGACAACTAGCATCGAATTTCCAGTTATTTTTGCTAAACATCTGTCCAATTTATTTACTAGAGTACATTCATATTTACAGTTTCCTTTCATAAAAACAATTCTAAAATGATTAGCTATATGCTTGTTTACCCAATGCTAAAGGCAAGTCTGAAAATTTGCAACTACATTTAAAGCCATCATTCTAATCACTGCCAGGCATTCCTATACCCTATATGCGATTTTTATGCTATTTAAAAAATAATATTATAATAATTCTTTTGAAAAATAGAAATAGGAACCATTAAGCATAGGAGATCATGCTTTATTCTCTCTCTCTCTCTTTGTTTTTTCTTTCTAAGATGGAGTCTCGCTCTGTTGCCCAGGCTAGAGCGCAGTGGCGTGATCTCTGCTTCCTGGTTCAAGGGATTCTCCTGCCTCAGCCTCCCACGTAGCTGGGATTACAGGCACACACCACCATGCTCAGCTAATTTTTTCCTTTTGGTAGAATTGGGGTTTCACCATGTTGGCCAGGCTGGTCTTGAATGCCTGGCCTAAAGCAATCCACCCACCTTGGCCTCCCAAAGTGCTGAAATTACAGGCATGAGCCAACGCACCCAGCTCATGCTTTTTTCGCTTAGAAAGTCATAGAAAGGTACTTTTTTTCTATATATCCATGACATTGATTGTATGCTGGAGAACTTTCGTTTTTCAGCATTCATGTATGTCTTGATTTAAGACAATCTGAAACATAAAGCATCAATTAATCTAATAAACCTGGAACAAGTATTTGTATTATGAAAATGGTTCATCACAGAGGTCTTTAAAGGTTAGCTCTGAAATTGTTGAGCCGATACATTGCCATTGGCATGGTAAATTGAATCTAGTGATTCATTTGTGGGAAATTATCTTAAATTTTTTTGAAAAAAGCATTACAATTATGCACACAGATTTGCTCATCATCATGTTACGTAGGCTTTGAAAAAAATAGAAATGGCCTAAATACCTAACAATTGCACAATAGTAAATGCATTAAATTTACTGGATGAACAATTACAAAGTTTTAAAGATGAATATTTAAAAATATTATAAATTTTACACTTTAAAATAAGATTCTAAATTTTATGTTATGTGTATTTAATCACAATAAAATAATCTTATAAAATATGGAAGTAATATTTATTAGCATATATTGCAGTGTAAATTGTGGCTATACTACAATTTATATGGAAATTATAGGATATACGTACACAGATGGAAAATGACAAAAGCAATTAAAAAATCAAAATTGTATTATTTAAAGTGGTGAAATCATAGATTTTTTTTCTATTTAGTATTTTTAACATTATTTTACATCAGAACAAGCTTTACCACTTTGAAAATGTAATTAAAGATACTGGCTGTCTATATAAAAGATCAGGGACCTATCTCAAATTGTTATCCTTATTAGTCCTATCATCTATTCAGATGTATAAATAACTCAGTACATTACATTTATTTTCATAGTGCATATTTCATGCAAGATGGTGCTGCACATAAGCAGATTTACAGATATGAACAAGAAAAAACACTAGATATATTAGTGTTTGTGTGGGTGAGAGACAGAGGTAGTTAGTTATTCAATATCCCACTTGAAAAACAAGACAAAAATATTCAGAAAAAAATGCTGCTGATGAAACTGATGAAAACCTGGGGGCTGTTTTTATTTTCTATGGACAGTAATACCTCTTTATAACAGTGCTGAGTACTGACAAGTTCTTAATAAAACCTAGACTTATCTTTTAAGCACTCAAACTAAAAAGCAAATAAACACTAAAAATATTTTGAAGGGAATCTTTCTGAAATGTATTACACACTTTCCTACTTTTCTAAATGATTTCCAAAGAATTTAACCTGACCTTTTCCATTTGACTTAATTTATGGCTCTGCATTGCTAAGCTGGTAGCATGCTTCAGTTTGTGTGGTTCTTCTCTCTCTTCCTTTGCTATAAAATCACTTATTTAACAAATGACACAAGTCTGTATCGACAGAACCACCTTCTACTTCCATTTGAATTTCCTATGTTCAATTTTCTCAGATCAGGGAAACACTATAACAAGCTTCCTTGAGCTTTGTATATTATGTGATTAATAATGTAAATCATATGGCTCCTCTGGGGAGTAAAGGGCTTGAGGTTTTGGAAAGGTCTTTTGATAGCCTAGAGTTCTTGTTCTAAATTCTGAATGTACAACTGTATTCTGAAAGATCAAGCTTGCAGATGCCTGGCTCTCAGATAAGTGTTGAGTCACAGAACTAATGTTATGTTAGAAGCAGAGGGGAACGCTGATGAACAAATTATGTTTTGTTAATGTATGATATTTTTGCTCTTTATATTATGACAGAGGATGAAAGAATCATGAGTAGAATGGAATAGAAGAAATAATCCAAAAAGAACACCAGAAATTGGAATATGTTTAAAGAGGCAGAAAATGGTACATAGAATAATGAAATACAGGAGAGAAAGAGAAAAAAAACTTTTTTTTAGATTAGATCTTTTATTATTTAATATGTTTGAGGCTTTGTCCATAGCATTTGAAATGTGGGTTTTTCTGAATGTTCAGCAATCCAACTGAAGGAAAGAATTAGGAGATTACATAGGTTCCAAAAAATGAGAGGCAGAGTCTAGAAAATTATATCGTCTCTAAATAAAACTGACACTTAAAATTTTGGTATTCTGAAGCTATTATCAGAGATAACATGGAAAACATGTACAAACCCAAAATATAACAACCTCACTCCCTCTGGCAAAAATAAACCCCAAAACCAAAACCTCTTCTGCTTCTAAGACTCTGAGTAGGAAGTTGAACTAAGAGGCACACAAGTGTACCCTTTAGTGAAGAGACATGAGACAGCATTGATGGAAGAGTTCAGAGATCTGGGTTCCCAGAATTACCTTTCTATAACATGTACAAGTCCTGTCCCCTTCTCTAGACCTTTGTAAAATACCATTCGTAAAATGAAGAATTGGAAGAGAACATTGCTATGCTCCTTTTAGAGCTCAAATAGAAAGTCATCATCTTTCACCACTTCTCCCTAACTTTGGAAGAAGTTGATCAATATCTTCTTCTTGAAGCACTTTTTTTTTTTTTACCTCCATGACACGTCCTCTCCTTGATTTCCAAAATTTCTTCTCCTTAGCTTTGTCAACACTTTCTTTTCTGACAAGCTTCAAATATTAATCAGAGTTCATAAGTTTCATCTCTGAGACCTCTTTTCTTAGATACTCTAAAATCCTAGGTAAACTTATCCACTCTCATTTTTTGATTTTTTTAAGTTAAAATTCAGCATAATAAAGAAATTACATATAGTATAATCTGTAGTTTTACAAATTAGAGAATAATTATAAAGCATATACCTAGGTAAATACCTAGGCAGTAAAACAGTTCTGTGACTCAACACTTATCTGAAAGCCAGACTTCTGGAAGCTCAACCCTTCAGAATATAGTTGTACATTCAGAATTTAGAACATGGCCTCTAGGCTATCAAAAAAAACTTTCCAAAATCCTTAGTAAAAACACTGGACTGGTAGTAAAAAACATGGTCTATGCTCATAAGCCCCTGAGATTTTGGGGATCATTCATTTTTGCAGCAAATCTAATACGTCCTCCTCTAAAATTTTTACTTTAAAAACCTATAGGTAAGTTTTATGGCTATCTTGAAAATCACATTCTTTATGGCTTTAATGAAACCTATTCTATAATTTACCAGGGATTAATTTTTTGTTATTTTTGAATATTTGAGAAAAGTTAGTTTAAAAAATCATGCATGAATGATAAATTTTGTTACATAATCTTTGCTTATTCATTATCCTATTATCTGTTAATGTAGTAAATTACATTGATTTTTTTGAATGTTGAACCAACCATGCATATAAGCTTAACTTGATCATGATAACTTATTCTGAATTCAGATTATTAATACAGCTGACCCTTCAACAATATGGGTATGAACTGCCTGGGTCCAATTACATGCAGACTTTTCCCCATATTTTGCCCCCCCGAGACAGCAAGACCAACCACTCCTCTTCCTCCTCCTCCTTGGCCTACTCAATGAGAAGGTGAAGACCTTTATAATATACTTCCACTTAAGGAATAGTAAATATATTTTCTCTTCCTTATGATATTCTTAATAACATTTTATTTTCTCTAGCTTACTTTATTGTAGGAATACAGAATATAATACATTAACATACAAAACATGTGTTGACTATTCCTGTTATCAATAAGGCTTTTAGTCAACAGTAGGCTATTAGCAATATAGCCTACTGCTATACTGACTCTCAGGTTTTCTGGGAGTCAAAAGTTACAGATGGATTTTGAACTGCATGGGGGTACAGTTCCCCTAACCCCTGCATTGCCCAAGGATCAGCTATACTTAAGAATTTTGTGTTATAAAAAATCAGTGATGCAAGAATGGCTACATCTCTGTGGCAGCTCTGACACACTTGACATCTTATTCTGGCACCCAGATGGAAGGATCAGTTCCTATCTGGGATGTTACATTGTTTGGCAGAAGAGTGCTGGAAGAAACTTGTGATGCCTTTTAAATCTTCTGCTTAGATGTATTCAAATGTGTTCATTAAATTCATCCGTACACCATTGGCCCAAACAAGCCCATATAGAAGGAAGACAATATTTTCAGGGAATAAAATTTATGACAGAATACAAATTTTAAACAATGTAATTTTAAGAGCAAAGGTAAAGAAAAGGATCATAAACAATACATACAATCTTAGAAGTTCATATACAGTGCAAGTTTTGGTAATAAATAGGAACAATTTATGTTTTAATTCAAAGGAACAAAAACTCAAGATTTTAGTGTTTTGGAATCAAGATTTGGAGAAGTAGGATTTATACTTGGAAGACACAAATGGAAGAGTATATTTTATTCAAAACAAATATCCAAATATGAGGAAAGGCACATTAGAACTGCATGTTAAGAAAGTGTATCAGATATCTATTGGTGCATAACAAATTACTTGGAAACATAACAGCTTAAAACAACAAACGTTTATTATCTCCCAGATTCTAGGTCAGGAACATGGGAACAGTTTAGCTGAGTGGATTTGGCTCAGGGTGTCTCATGATGTAATAAAAGTGTTGGCTGAGTTGCAGCTGTCTCACGTTTGACTGGGGGAGGATCCACGACCGTGCCTCCCTCACGTGGCTGTTGGCTGGCCTCAGAGGATCTGTTCAAGACTCACTCATAGCCGCCTCCACAGGGCTGCCTCATAGCCTGCAGCTGGCTCCTCCCAAAGCAAGTGGTCCAGGAGAGAATGAGACTGCACTCAAGAAGGAAGCTATGGTCTTTTCACAATCTAATCTCAGAAGTGGCATCCCAGAATTTCTGCCATACTCTATTCTTTTGAAGCAAAGTATTCAGTCCAGCCTGCAGGCAGGGGGAGCATGTGACTACCAGGAGGTGAGGAGCACTAAGAAGTATATATGTTTTTATGAAGATCCATAACTCTGTAAATGGATAAGGTAAGATGCTGAATGACAATTAGTTGATAAAGGATGACTCTCACTTTTTGTTTTATAAATGTGTCTCATTTGAATTTTTTAAATGATGATATTATTCTGTTACTAAAGAACAAAAGTAAATACAAATAATGTAAATTGCCAAAGTGATTTTTAAGGTCTTCCATGATGGTGTCTGAATATTCAGGTTTATGTTATTATTAATCTATCACTATAGGGCTTGATAAGAATGTGAAAGACCTGACCTTGGCCCAAGATCCTGACTTTCTATGGGACAGTCCTGATGGATTTGTCCTGCAGAGGGATTGTAATAATTCTGAGAAGAATGTAGAATGGGCTACAGGTTAGCTCTGTGGAGTTGAATTAAGGCTTCCATGACATGGGGGATGCTTCCATTAGGTGAAAACTTGCCAAAAACTTATTCTAATGATGGAGGCTTTTTTCAAACATAGACACTTATAAGAATAATTTGGGAGTTTTTTGGCTGAAAGTGAAAGAAAAGCCAAATCCAGTTGGGTTTTACAGAAGGGAAATGTGTTGGCTCAAAAAACATTTCAGAGGCTGATGTTCAGGGGCTGTTTGATTCATAGTTCCACAATATCATCAGGGTTCTGATTCTTTATCTTAATAGGTTTTTCAACTGTGCACTCCTCTGTGTGTTGATTATTCCTCATGTTTGCAAAAGTGGCAGCATCAAATCTAGAAATTCCAGGGTTAATGTCCTTACATCAGCAAATCCAACAAAAAGAAATAAAGTGTTTTTATACATTAACAGTAAAAAATATTGTTTGCTCTGACTGGGCTAGGCCATGTGTCTATTTCTGATTGGATCATTGCGTTGAGGTAGTGGTATGTTCAGACTGGCTTTAGCTCATTAGAGTTCAATCATAAAGCTGATTTAAGAGGTCAATTTAAAGGGGGTGAATTTTATCCCAAACCCAAGTCTGAGATGGTGTAAATGAGTTATGTTCCAAAATAAATTTAGAGTAATATTACCAGCGAATATTAGAACTTGATATTGGGCATCAAATAAAAAAAATTATTACTTTATAGGGACACAGCAATTCTCCACACCAATCAGAATGGCTGTTATTAAAATGTCAAAAAATAACAGATGCTGGCTAGGTTGCAGAGAAAAAGGGATGCTTATATACTGTTGGGAGTGTAAATTAGTGCATCCACTGTGGAAAACAGTGTGGCAATTCCTCAAAGACCTAAAATCAGAACTACCATTCAACTCAGAAATTTCATTACTGGATATATACTCAAAGGAATATAAATCATTCTATCATAAATGATTACAATATGTAATGAACAGTATGTTTATTGCAACACTATTCACAATAGCAAACACATGGAATCAACCTAAATGTCCATCAATGGCAGCATGGATACAGAAAATGTAGTACATATACACCATGAAATACTATGTAGCCATAAAAAAGAATGAGATCATGTCCTTTGCAGGGATATGGATGGAGCTGGAGGCTATTTTCCTTAGCAAACTAACACAGGAACAGAAAACCAGTACCACATGTTCTCACTTATAAGGGGAAACTAAATGATGAGAACAATGGAAATACAGAGGGGAACAAGAGACACTGGGGCCTATCAGAGGGTGGCGGGGTGGGAGAAGGGAGAGGATCAGGAAAAATAACTAATGGGTACTAGGCTTAATACCTGGGTGATGAAGTAATTTGTACAACAAACTCTTGTGACAGAAGTTGAGCTATATAACAAACCTGCACACGTACCTCTGAACTTAAAAGTTAAAAAAAGAATTTATTTTAAAGGATTGTTTTTGCTTAAATTTTATAACTTGGTAGCACAATTCAAGCAAAAGTAAATAGAAATATTAACACTTATGTAACACGTAAAAATTACATCAGCATTTAGTACTTGAAAGATATAAACTTAGAGGCTTAAAATGTTTGTTTGGCTAGTTCCAAGAGTATTTTTATTTTTCCTTTTTTAAAAAATTTCTTTAAGGGTTATGACTATTTCTCCCATTTTTCCAGTTATACCCTTTTCTGTGTGTTGACTACTCTTAGCCTGGCTTCTCTCATAGAGGCAAGTATTATAGCAGCACTAATGAACGAAGAAAATATGAGAACAATGTCTCACCAAATAGAGAATATTAATAAAAATATAGGCATTATAAAAATAGAACTAAAAGGAAATTCTGGATTTAAAAGTATACTGAAATAACCTGATAATTTCACTAGAAGATCTAAGCAGCATATTTGAAGAGGCATAAGGAAGAATCAGTGAACTTGAAGATAAATCTGTTGAGATTACCTGGTCTGAGGACAGGTTAAAAATGAAGAAACATGAACAGAGCTTAAGAGACCTATAGAACACAATCAAACATAGCATATTATGCATATTGAGAGTTCTAGAAGAAGAGACAGATAAAGAGGCCATTTTCAATAATGGACAACAATTAGACATTAGATTGGCAAAGAAGTAGGTGATTTGAACAATGCTATAAAGAAACTAGACCAAAAAGACACCTATAGAACATTCCATCCAGTAACAATGGAATATACATTTTATTTTTTCTCAATTATATTTGGAACATCCTTCCAAAATACCATGTTAGGTCACAAAACAAACTCAATAAATTTAAAAACACTGAAATAATACAGAGTATATTTTCTAATAATAATGGAATAAAATTAGAAGTCAAAAACAGAAGGAAATTTTAAAAATTCAAAAATGTGTGGAAATTAATATACTCTTAACAAATGGGAAAAGAAGAAACCACAGGGAAATAGATAATACTTTGAGATAAACAAAATAAAAATACAACATGCCCAAACCTATGAGAAGCAACAAAAGCAGTGCTTAGAGGGAAATTTATATCTGTAAACATCTACATTTAAAAAAGAAGGTCTTGTCAGTAACCTAAACTTCCACCGTAAGAAACTTGAAAAAAAGGGAAAATGAAACTCAAAGCAAATAGAAGGAAAATAACAGTAAAGATTAAATAAATGAAACAGAGATAGAAAACAATAGAATCAATAAAAACAAACTTGGTTAAAATAAGATCTTCCTTTTACTTAAAATATAAAGACACAGTTTAATTAAAATTAAAATATATGCCATGGAAGTACTAATAATAAGAAAAGTAGAGTGAACATATTAATATCAGGCAAATAGATTTCAAGAAAAGGGTTATTATAAGAGAAAGGGGATGTTTTCTGCTTATAAATCGTCAATTTATTAAGAAGACACAACAACCTTTTTTTGTTCATGCAGACTGTTAGAAGAAAATCTAATAGACGTGGTGGCTTATTTATTTCTCACCTTTCTGGAGGCTGAGAAGTTATCCATGATCACTGGTAGATTTGGTGCCTGGCAAGGACCCACTTTCTGGTTCAGAGATGGTGACTTCTCATTGTGTTCACACATGGTAGAAGAGATGAAGCAGCTCTCTGGGGCTTCTTTTATAAAAATACTAATCACCTCCCAGGAGCCCCACTTTCTAATACCAGCACCTGGGTGAGCAGGTTTAACCATATGAATTTTGGGAAAACATAATCATTCAGACCATAGCGCAGTCCTTAATAAGAATGAACCAAACAACAATGTTCAAAATATATAAAGCAACAGTTTACAAAACTAAAAAGATAGCTAGGCAAATTTATAAATATAAAGATTTTAGCCATCATTCCATTATTGATACAATAAGTAAACAAACAAAAAAGCAAAATCAAAGTCTAGAGAACATGAACAATTATCAACCAGGTTGGTATCATTAACATTCATGGAACACTAAACCTCAACACAGCAGAATATACGTTCTCTTTAAGTGCACATTAAGTAGTTGCTAAGTTTGGTCATAAAACAAGTCTCAACAAATCCAAAGAATTAAAAATTCGAGTTTATAAAAACCTTAAACTTCTTATTCATATTAAAACAAATAGGCAAGCTACATACTGGGAAGAAATATTTGCACCATTTATATCTTGCTAAGAACCTGTATCTAGACAATATAATATACTCCTAAAACTCAGTAATAAGAAAAAGAATCCAATTTTTAAAAGGCAAAAAATTTGAATAGACACTTCTAAAGGATGGACAGTAAACACATGAAAAAGAGCTCACCATCATTAGTAATCAGGGATATACAAATGAGATATCCCACGGAGTAGTGTAAAACAAAAGGACTGAAAAAAAAGAAAAAGAAAAAAGAAAAAAGGAAACAAAAAAAAGACTGACAATCTCAAGCATTGATGAGGATGTGGGGCAATCAGAACTCTCAAGCAGTGCTAACAGGAATATAAAATGGTATAACCAATTTAAAAATCTCTGGAAATGTCTTATAAAATTAAACTCCTACCGCCACTCTGACCCAACCCTCCTAATCCCAATTATCCAACAGAAATAATAATTTTTTTAAACGTCTAAAAACACTTGTACAGGCCTGGCATGGTGGCTCAAGCCTGTAATCCCAGCACTTTGGGAGGCTGAGGAGGGTGGATCATGAGGTCAGGAGATCGAGACCATCCTGGCCAACATGAAGAAACAATGTCTTTACTAAAAATACAAAAATTAGCTGGGCGTGGTGGCGGGTGCCTGTAATCCCAGCTACCTGGGAGGCTGAGGCAGGAGAATTGCTTGAACCAGACAGTCGGAGGTTGCAGTGAGCCGAGATTGCGCCACTGCACTCCAGCCAGGCAGCAGAGCGAGACTCCGTCTCAAAAAAAAAAAAAAAATTTGTACAACATGTTCACAGCAGTTCTGTTCATAAAACCCCCAAGCTAGAAACAATCCAAATACCAAATACTTACCTTTAGGAGAATGAATAAACATGAGATACTGCTCAGTGTGAAGAAGAACAAATTAATAATACAAAAGGGGCCCGCACAGGTAGGGGTGAGGAATAAGTGACGTGGCAGAGATTGACTTTGTAGGGATTCAAGACAACTTCTAGAGCAACAAATATTCTGTATCTTAATAGCTTTGTGGGTTATATGGGTGTGTGCAATTTGTCAAAATTAATATAACTGCACTCTGAAAATCTCTACTTATCACTATAAATAATAAAAAGAGAAATCCTTCTTGGAACAAGATAGGTACAAATAAATGGCAACTTATCTTTTTTTGCCTACCTACATATAGTTTTCTCTCACTTTTAAGGTTAAACCAGAGGCAAAGTTAAAAATTAAAAACTCTTGGTAAGGGAAAATAGTAATATTAAGCAAGTAGACAAATACCTTAGAAATTCAACCATAACATGGTGTTGCTTTTGAGCTCCTATAGTTTTATACTGCAGTGATGGAAGTTAGAGTTTATTCAATATAGTTCATGTTTCAAAAATGCATGGTTATTGAAGAGACACTTTATCATTCCCTAACACCTGCAGAGGTTCATAACCCACTCCATTTGTATCTTTAAAGTTCTTGGTGGATAAGCAGAAATGAGGAATATTTAAAAGTTCTTTGACTTCTCACCTGCTTACCCTAAGTGTAAGGAGAATCTTTAATCAAGTAAACTGTAATTCTTTGGGGATAATATTTTATATATGATTTGCTAATGTTGAGGTGGTTTCTGATTCTTTTAAATGAATGCTGACATTCTGAATTGATCTTCAATATTCTATGAGAAATTAATTATTGATAAAACTTTTCTTATTAAAGTCTAAGGTTTTTGTTCTGGCAAGATAATTTCTTGGTGGAGACAGCCGACTGCCTTTCCCATACTGATACCAGGCAGTTACCCTCCCTTTTAAAACTTTCAGTAAAGTGTGAATAAAACCACCTTGTTTGATATTTTCAATACAACTGAGATAGCATATATTTTGCAAAAATATTGTATTAATAGTTATCTAATATCAGAGACAAAATATCAGAATACAAAATATGAAAATAGGCAATGAAGTCCTATTATTACTAGTTTTTTCCCTACATTTTGTCTTATGGGAAAGAGAGAATTTTTTTTTTTCACCAAATGCCTTGCAGATTTTTTCTAGCATTCTCTCTGGGTATGTACTTCTCAATCCCTGGTTGACAAATTTGCGAGGATCAGTGATACAGTGAAATCAGAAAAACCTGCTGTGAATTATGGCTGTGCTATGTTATCACAGACCTAAAAATAAAAGCTAAAATTTTAAGACTTCTAAAAGAAAACATGTGCTAATATCTTTGCAACCTAGGGTAGGCAAAGATGTATTAGGAGAGTTTTTTTTTTTCCTTTTAAAACATAGACATGGAAGACATTTACATTCATCTCCCATTCTGCATATAAACATGACTTCTGATACAAGGAATCACTGTTTTGGCTTGGAAATTCAGCTCCTCTCCACTCTTATTCATGTGATTGGCATGGAGCCCTGCTCACAAGGACTGGTGGTGGACATGTGGAACAGATCTAAGCCAATAGAGGTGTCCCATTCCTCTGTCCATCTTGATTTGTTCAGGAATGGGCAGGTGGCCTAAACCAAGCCAATCAGAGTAGATCTCTCATTACATAGAATTTCCAGAACAGGAGGTATTATGTAAAGACTCTGCCTCTTCTTAATTGGGTTTGACTGGGTTTGCAAGTCTTGTAAGCTCTGACAGGCATTTTCCAATCATGAGGAAAGAGCCCTTTGATTACAGATGCAGCATAGAGGAAGTGGAGTTAAGAGACTGAATGAATGAAATTAGATATTGGATGACGTTGTTTTAGCCTTTGTTTCCAGCTGGGCCTGATGTCAGATGTACCCTTGGACTAGTCAGTGACTGGAAACAATATATTCCATTTTTTGCTTGAGGCTCCATTGAATTGGATTTTTCTATGCAACTGAAAGTATCTGCACTAATATTATCTATGACACAGAATTAGTAAGATGTACTCTTGTAAGAATATCTAGAAATCATTTTGTGATATGGCTATGTAGTAAAATGGGGGAAAGTTAGCATTTTAATCCTTTATCACTTATTGGCTGTGTTATCTTTTATTTTTAATTCTATTTATCAAGAATTTACTCCCTTTCAGGCACTGTGAGGGTAATTTTAGACATTTTATCAAATTTCTTCCTTCCAACAATCCAATAAAGTAGTTATTTTTAACTCATTTCACAAATAAGGGACCCAGGGTTCAGAGAAGTTATACAACATTCCTCTCATAACATAAAAGGTAAATATCACAGGCAGGATTTGAATCCCTGTCTGTATTACTCCAAATATGTGCTATTGGTTATCACTTAATATCTTTGAGTAGTTTTCATCTGTAAATTGCAAACAATAATATTTCCCACTATTAATATATTACAGCCTTATTGTAGGGTGAAACCATGCAAGTACTTTATAAGCTACAAATGACTGTGTCATTTTCACTATTGTATTACTTTACTTTCTAAGATACAAGGTCTCACTCTGTCATCTAGACTGGAGTGCAGTGCCATGATCATGGGTCATTGCCACCTCAAACTCCTGGCTCAAGCAATCCTCCCACCTCAGCCTTCTGAGTAGCTGGGACTACAGGTGCATATCCCCATGCCCAGGTAGGTATTTATTTTTTATTTTTTGTAAGATGAGGTCTTGCTACTTTCCCCAGACTGTTCTTGAGCTCCTGACCTCAAGGAATCCTCCTGCCTTAGCTTCTTAAAGGGTTGGAATTATAGGTGTGAGCCACTGCACCCAGCCATGTTCACATTTATTAAGCCAGATTTAAATACAGTGATTAACAAGATTGTTTCCATCCTATATGTGTAGTTCATTGATATTTGAGCCCCAGGAAGATGCCTATAAAAGCCATTGTTAATATAAATTTATAATTTTTGACAGTTGCTACATTCATTTTTCACTTTTGACCTGCTGACCTATAGATCCTCACCGTATTCCTTTGAAGTAAAGAGCACAAAAGTTTAACTAGCTTTTTAAAAGCATACTAACTTTCATGGTTCCCATTTCTCATGCAAGGAATCAGGGGAGAGGGAAGGTGGGAAGAGAGTGGGAGTCAATACTTGCAGAGAAAAATACAGGCCATTTTAGTGGAAGGGGAGACCAACCATAAAAGATGGAGAGCTGAAAAAAAATGTGTGATTGAACGAGTAGTCTAGCTGTTCTCAACTCTGACTAGACCATAAAGTTATCTATGGATCTTTTTAAAAAATACATATAACTGGGTTGCACTCTTCATCAATGAAATCAGATTTCATGGCTGGGGCACATGGTATTTCCTTTAAAGCTCCACAGGTGATTTCAATGTGCAGCTAGGCTTGATGGCCCCTAGGATAAAGCAGGAAAAAGTGACACTTTTCTTAACGTAGTTGTATATATTTTTTACGTGTTTTAATAATTAATTTACCTATTAATAAACTTACTAATGTGCATTTATTCACTCATTCATCCTTTTAAACAGTGAATCAATTATCTACCTATTCACCCATTTATTCAGCCACTCATTTATTTGTTCACTTATTCATCCACTTACTTACCTAGCCAGTGACCTAGTCAACCCATGCATATTTATTGAGTGCCTAAGCTCTGTGCTTCTAGAGATATAAAAGTGAACATGACAGATGAGGTCATTGCTTCATAAAACTACCAGTTGGTTATGGCAGTGTTTCTCAGAGTGAGTGTAACAGTGCTAAGAAACATTACTTCTTTGGCTTATGAAAAGATATTTTGAGAAACATTTGCTTATGGACTAATTCTGAAGTTATGGAAACTTTTGCTTTAATATTATTTGCATGGAATTGTAATATCTCTGTATCACTGACACATTTAAGGATACTGGAAATTCTAATTTAAAATTTGCCTAAGTGAGATGATGACTGATGGAAATAAATAGTGCTGAATTACCACTTCCCTCCCACTTTATACCAAATAAAGTTCACCTTAATATCTTCAGCTGAAAGATAAAAGAGAATGATTATAAGTAGCTTTGGTTCAATTCTTTGTTCCTTTTCTGTTTGCAGATATTTCTAATCTTCATTAAAAGGCACATTTATATATATTTTAACCCATTCAATTAAAACTTCTCTAACCTCCCTCCTCATCAAATTGAGCCAAATCTGGAGTTGATAGGCTCTGTTTTAGCTGCTACTTATTTGTACTGATTCACTGAGCCTTAATATAGCTCATGTTAACAGAGTCCATGGTTACTGTTTTGAGTGAGAACAGGATATAAGTACTACATGTTCCTGGACATCAATACAAGCTTGATCTTTCTCAATTGCTAAGTCCCAGAATTGTTAAAGATGTTTTACTCTGAGGGAATAGTGTACATTTTAAAGTGGTTGTCTTTACTTTTTAAAAACTATTTGTCAAATGTCATCACAAATGAACAATGTCCAGATTGTACCAATTTTATACACTCTTAAATTTTTAAAACTTCCCACTTTCATGTGTAATTTCCTGGAACAGGAGCTTCCCAACTGAGTTGCTAGAAATGTCCTTGATAGGTGCTATGGCCTTGACAGCTTAAGTTCTTTACAATTATTTTGGCTTACTTTGCCTTTATGAAATCTGTAGTTTTTAAATGTAAGTATTTGTTAAATAATTTTTAGTGTAAGCATAATATAAGCACATATTAAGTTTCTTCCAATGGCAAAAAATCATACAAAAAAGTAAAAATCTATCACCTTCATTTTTCCACTACCTATGCCATTCCATAAAAAGTTAACTACTGTTGTTTCTTAAGAACATCTAGAGATTTTATATGTAAATAATATTGTAGCCTAGATTCCCCCAAAAAGGTTAAGAAAGAAAGAGATAATTTATCTAACCAGTATCTACCTCCAATTGATCAAAAGTTTACACAACAAACTGTAACTCCCCTAAACTTCCCAGTGGAGCATACATGGGTGCTGGGCAGTGTCTGTTGGGGAAGCCTCAGGTCAGTACATGAAAGGTGTCTGGTAGGGATATGAAGTAAAATAATGTCAAATTAAGCCTCATCCTCTATGAAAGCTTTTGCATTTTCCACTGCCCAGTGAGAAATGCAAAAGGTTTCATGAGGAAAAAGAGTCAAGCGAGTCTAAGAGTCTGAAGTGGTACATAGAGATGTTTAACATATTTTGTATGTAAAGTTGTGTGTGTGTGTGTGTGTAAATTTAAGTACGGAAAAACTATCAATTTTTTTTTCAACTTTTGTTTTAGGTTCAGGGGATACATGTGAAGGTTTGTTACTTTGGTACATTGAGTGATGCTAAGGTTTGGATTACAAATGGCCAAGGTACTGGGCATAGTATCTAATGTTTTTTCAACCCTCCCCACCTCTCCACTCTAGTAGTCCCCAGTTTCTACTGTTGCCAACTTTGTGTCCATGAGTACCCATTGTTTAGCTCCCACTTAAAAGTGAGAACATGAAGTATTTGGTTTTCTGTTTCTGCCTTAATTTCCTTAGGATAATGGCCTCCAGCTGAATCCATGTTGCTGCAAAGGGCATGATTTTGTTCTTTTGTATGGCTATGTAGTATTCTGTGGCATATATATATCATGTTTTCTTTATCCATTCCATCACTGATGGAAACCTAGATAGATTCCATGTCTTTTGTTATTGTGACTAATGCTTTGACAAACATGTGTGTACATGTGTCTTATTGGTAGAATGATTTATTTATTTATTATACTCTGAGTTCTGGGATATATGTGCAGAATGTGCAGGTATGTTACATAAGTATACCTGTGCTATGGTGGTTTGCTGCATCCATCAACCCGTTATCTACATTAGGTATTTCTGCTAATGCTATCCCTCCCCTTGCTCCCCACCCACTGACAGGCCCTAGTTGTGATGTTCTCCTCCCTGTGCCCATATGTTTTCATTGTTCAACTCCCACTTATGAGTGAGAACATGCAGTGTTTGGTTTCCTGTTCCTATGTTAGTTTGCTGAGAATGATGGTTTCCAGCTTCCATGTTTCTGCAAAGGACATGAATTCCTTCTTTTTTATGGCTGCATAGTATTCCATTGTGTATATGTGCCACATTTTCTTTATCCAGTCTATCACTGATGGGCATCTGGGTTGGTTCCAAGTCTTTGCTATTGTGAATAGTGCTTCAATAAACATACGTGTGCATGTGTCTTTATAGTAGAATGATTTGTAATCCTTTGGGTATATACGCAGAATGGGATTGCTGGGTCAAATGGTATTTCTGGTTCTAGATCCTTAAGGAGTCGCCACACTGTCTTCCACAATAGTTGAACTAATTTACACTCCCCCCAACAGTGTAAAAGCACTCTATTTCTCCACATCCTCTCCAGCATGTGTTGTTTCCTGACTTCTTAATGATTGCCATTCTAACTGGCATGAGATGATATCTCATTGTGGTTTTGATTTGCATTTCTCTAATGACCAGTGATGATGAGCTTTTTTTCATATGTTTTTTGGCCTCATAAATGTCTCCTTTTGAAGTGTCCATTCATATCCTTCACCCACTTTTTGATAGGGTTGTTTTTTTCTTGTAAATTTGTTTAAGTTCTTAGTAGATTCCAAATATTAGCCCTTTGTCAGATGAATAGATTGCAAAAATTTTCTCCCATTCTGTAGGCTGCCTGTTCACTCTGATGATAATTTCTTTTGCTGTGCAGAAGCTCTTCAGTTTAATTAGATCCCATTTGTCAATTTTGGCTTTTGTTGTCATTGCTTTTGGTGTTTTAGTCATGAAGTCTTTGCCCATGCCTATGTCCTGAATGGTATTGCCTAGGTTTTCTTCTAGGGTTTTTATGGCTTAGGTTTTACATTTAAGTCTTTAATCCATCTTGAGTTAATTATTGTATAAGGTGTAAGGAAGGGGTCCAGTTTCAATTTTCTGCATATGGCTAGCCAGTTTTTCCAACACCATTTATTAAATGGGAAATCCTTTCCCCATTGCTTGTTTTTGTCAGGTTTGTCAAACATCAGATGGTTGTAGATGTGTGGTCTTATTTCTGAGGACTCTGTTCTGTTCCATTGGTCTATATATCTATTTTGGTAACATTACCATGCTGTTTTTGTTACTGTAACCTTGTAGTATATTTTAAAGTCAGGTAGCATGATGCCTCCAGCTTTGTTCTTTTTGCTTAGGATTTTCTTGGCTATACAGTCTCTTTTTTAGTTCCATATGAAATTTAAAGTAGTTTTTTTCTAGTTCAGTGAAGAAAGTCAATGGTAGCTTGATGAAAATAGCACTGAATTTATAAATTACTTTGGGCAGTATGGCCATTTTCACAATATTGATTCTTCTTATCCATGAGCATGGAATAATGTTTTTCCATTTGCTTATGTCCTCTCTAACTTCCTTGAGCATTGCTTTGTAGTTCTCCTTGAAGAAGTCCTTCACATTCCCTTGTAAGTTGTATTCCTAGGTATTTTATTATCTTTGTAGCAATTGTGAATGTGAGTTCACTCATGATTTGGTTCTCTGCTTGTCTATTATTGGTGTATAGGAATGCTTGTGATTTTTGCACACTGATTTTGTATCCTGAGACTTTGCTGAAGTTGCTTATCAGCTAAAGGAGATTTTGGGCTGAGACAACAGGGTTTTCTAAATATACAATCATGTAGTATGCAAACAGAGACAATTTGATTTCCTCTCTTCCTTGTGAATACCCTTTATTTCTTTCTCTTGCCTGATTGCCCTGGCCAGAACTTCCAATTCTATGTTGAATAGGAGTGGTGAGAGAGGGCATCCTTCGTCTTTTGCTGGTGCTTTTGGCCTTTGGCCATTCAGTATGATATTGGCTGTGGGTTTGTCATAAATAGCTCTTATTATTTTGAGATATGTCCCATTAATACCTACTTTATTGAGTGTTTTTAGCATGAAGTGGTGTTGAATTTTATCGGAGGCCTTTTCTGCATCTATTGAGATAATCATGTGGTTTTTGTCATTGGTTCTGTTTATGTGATGGATTACGTTTATTGATTTGCATATGTTGAAGCAGCCTTGCAACCCAGGAATAAAGCCAACTTGATCGTGGTGGATAAGCTTTTTGATGTGCTGCTGGATTCAGTTTGCCAGTCTTTTATGGAAGATTTTCGCAAAAATGTTCATCAGGGATATTGGCCTGAATTTTCTTTTTTTGTTGTGTCTCCACCAGGTTTTGTTATAAGGATGATGCTGCTCTCATACAATGATTTAGGAAGAAGTCCTTCTTTTTCTATTGTTTGGAATACTTTAAGAAGGAATGGTACCAGCTCCTCTTAGTACCTCTGGCAGAATTTGGCTGTGAATCCCTCTGGACCTGGGTTTTTTTTTTTTTTTTTGGTTGGGAGGCTATTTAAGGCCTCAATTTCAGAACTTGTTATTGCTCTATTAAGGGATTTGACTTCTTCCTTGTTTAGTCTTGGGAGGTGTATGTGTCCAGGAATTTATCCATTTCTTCTAGATTTTCTAGTTTATGTGCACTGAGATGTTTATAGTATTCTTTGATGGTAGTTTGTATTTCTGTGAGATCAGTGGTGATATCCACTTTATCATTTTTATTGTGTCTATTTGATTCTTCTCTTTTCTTCGTTATTCATTTGACTAGCAGTCTGTCTATTTTGTTAATATTTTCAAAAAAAAAAGGTCCTGGATTCATTGATTTTTTGAAATGCTTTTTGTGTGTCTGTCTCCTTCAGTTCTGCTCTGATCTTAGTTATTTCTTGATTTCTGCTAGCTTTTGAATTCATTTGCACTTGCTTTTGTGGTTCTTTTAGTTGTGATGCTTGGGTGTTGATTTTAGCTCTTTCCCACTTTCTCCTGTGGGCATTTAGTGCTATAAATTTCCCTGTAAACACTGCTTTAGCTGTGTCCCAGAGATTCTGGTATGTTGTGTCTTTGTTCTCATTTGTTTCAAAGAACTTATTTATTTCTGTCTTAATTTTGTTATTTACCCAGTAGTCATTCAGGAGGAGGTTGTTCAGTTTCCATTTAGTTGTGTGGTTTTGAGTGAGTTTCTTAATCCTGAGTTCTAATTTGACTGCCCTGTGGTCTGAGAGACTGTTTGTTATGATTTCTGTTCTATTGCATTTGCTGAGGAGTGTTTTACTTCCAATAATGTGGTTAATTTTAGAATAAGTGTTATGTGGTGCGGAGAAGAATGTATATTCTGTTGATTTGGGGTGGAGAGTTCTGTAGATGTCTATTAGGTTGGGTTGGTGCGGAGCTGAGTTCAAGACCTGAATATCCTTGTTAATTTTCTGTCTCTTTGATCTGTCTGATATCTCCCACTATTATTGTGTGGGAGTCTAAGTCTCTTTGTAGGTCTCCAAGAACTTGCTTTATGAATCTGAGTGCTCCTGTACTGGGTGCATATATATTTAGGATAGTTAGTTCTTCTTGTTGCATTGATGCGTTTACCATTATGTAATGACTTTCTTTGTCTTTTCGGATCTTTGTTGGTTTAAAGTTTGTTTTATCAGAGACTAGGATTGCAACTTTGGCCTTTTTTTTTTTTCCGCTTTCCATTTGCTTGGTAAATAATCCTCCATCCCTTTATTTTGAGCCTATGTGTGTCTTTCACATGAGATGGGTCTCCTGAACACAGCACACGATGGTTCCTGACTGTTTATCCAATTTGCCAGTCTATGTCTTTTAATTGGAGCATTTAGCCCATTTACATTTGAGGTTAATATCGTTATGTGTGAATTTGATCCTGTCATTATGATGCTAGCTGGTTATTTTACCCATTAGTTGATGCAGTTTCTTCATAGTGTCAATTTTGGTACGTTTTTGCAGTGGCTGGTACCAGCTTTTCCTTTACATATTTAGTGCTTCCTTCAGGAGCTCTTGTAAGGCAGGCCTGGTGGTAACAAAATCCCTCAGCATTTGCTTGTCTGTAAAGGATTTTATTTTTCCTTTGCTTATGAGCTTAGTTTGGCTGGATATGAAAATCTGGGTTGAAAATTCTTTTCTTTAAGAATGTTGAGGCCAGGTGCAGTGGCTCACGCCTGTAATCCCAACACTTTGGGAGGCCAAGGCAGGTGGATCATGAGGTCAGGAGTTTGAGACCAGCCTGACAAACATGGTGAAACCCTGTCTCTACTAAAAATACAAAAATTAGCCGGGTGTGGTGGCATGCGCCTGTAATTGCAGCTACTCAGGAGGCTGAGGCAGGAGAATCGCTTGAACCCAGGAGGCAGAGGTTGCAGTGAGCCGAGATAGGGCCACTGCACTCCAGCCTGGGTGATGGAGCGAGACTCTGTCTCAAAAAATAAAAAATAAATAAATAAATAAAAAAAAGTTGAATATTGGCCCTCACTCTCTTTTGACTTACAGGGTTTCTGCAGAGAGATCTGTTGTTAGTCTGATGGGCTTCCCTCTGTGGGTAACCCTATTCTTCTCTCTGGCTGCCCTTAACGTTTTTGCCTTCATTTCAGCCATGGTGAATCTGACAATTATGTGTCTTGGGGTTGCTCTTCTCAAGGAGTATCTTTGTGGTGTTCTCTGTATTTCCCAAATTTGAATGTTGGCCTATCTTGCTAGGTTGAGGAAGTTCTTCTGGATAATATGCTGAAGAGTGTTTTCCAACTTGGTTCCATTCTTCCCAGGTACACCAGTGAAACGTAGGTTTGGTCTTTTCACATAGTTTCATAATTTTTGGAGACTTTGTTCATTCCTTTTCATTCTTTTTTCTCTAATCTTGTCCTCACACTTTATTTCATAAAGTTGATCTTCAGTCTCTGATATCCTTTCTTCTGCTTGATTGATTTGGCTATTGATACTTGTGTATGCTTCATGAAGTTCTCATGCTGTGTTTTTCAGCTCCATTAGATCATTTATATTCTTCTCTAAACTGGTTATTCCAGTTAGCAGTTCCTGTAACCTTGTATCAAGGTTCTTAGCTTCCTAGCATTGTGTTAGAACATGTTCCTTTAGCTCGGAGGAGTTTGTTATTACCCACCTTCTGAAGCCTACTTCTGTCAATTCGTCAAACTCATTCTCGGTCCAGTTTTCTTCCCTTGCTGGCTAGGAGTTGTGATCCTTTGGAGAAGAAGAGACATTCTGATTTTTGAAATTTTCAGCCTTTTTGCACTGTTTTTTTCTCATCTTCATGGATTTATCTACCATTGGTCTTTGATGTTAGTGACCTTCAGATGGTTTTTGTGTGAGGGTCCTTTTTGTTGATGTTGATGCTACTGCTTTCTGTTTGTTAGTTTTTTGGTTTTTTTTCTCATAGTCAGGTCCCTCTTCTGCAGGCTGCTGGAGTTTGCTGGAGGTCCACTCCAGACCCTGTTTGCCTGGGTATCACCAGCAGAGGCTGCAGAACAGCAAAGATTGCTGCCTGCTCCTTCCTCTGGAAGCTTCATCCCTGAGGGGCAGTTGCCAGATGCCAGCCAGAGGTCTCCTGTATGAGGTGTCTCTCAACCCCTTCTGGGAGGTGTCTCTCAGTCAGGAGGCATGGGGGTCAGGGACCCACCTGAGGAGGCAGTCTGTCCCTTAGCAGACCTGCAGTGCTGTGCTGGGAGATCCATTGCTCTCTTCAGAGCCTGCAGGCAGAAATATTTAAGTCTGCTGAAGCTGTACCCACAGCTACCCCTTCCCCCAAGTGCTCTGTCCCAGGGAGATGGGAGTTTTATCTATAAGCCCCTCACTGGGGCTGCTGCCTTTCTTTCAGAGATGTCCTGCCCAGAGAGGAGAAATATAGAGAGGCAGTGTGGCTACAGTGGCTTTGCCATGCTTTGGTGGGTTCTGCAGACACTTCGAACTTCCCGGTGGCTTTGTTTACATTGTGAGGGGGAAACCCGTCTACTCAAGCCTCAGTAATGGTGGACACCTCTCCCCATACCAAGCTCAAGCGTCCCAGGTCAACTTCAGACTGCTGTGCTGGCAGCGAGAATGGCAAGCTGGTGGATCTTAGCATGTTGGGCTCCATAGGGGTGGGATCCGCTCAGCAAGACCACTCGGCTCCCTAGCTTCAGCCCCCTTTCCAATGGAGTGAATGGTTCTGTCTTGCTGGCATTTCAGGTGCCACTGGGGTACAGAAAAAAAACTTTTGCAGCTATCTCGGTGTCTGCCCAAACAGCTGTTCAGTTTTGTGCTTGAAAACCAGGGCCCTGTTGGTATAGGCACCCGAGGGAATCTCCTTGTCTGCGAGTTGCAAAGACCGTGGGAAAAGCGTAGTATCTGGGCTGGATAGCTTCATCCCTCACAGTGTGGTCCCTCAAGCTTCCCTTGGTGAGGGGAGGGAGTTCCCAGACCTCTTGTACTCCCTGGGTGAAGTGCTCCCCACCTGTTCCTGCTTGCCTTCCATGGGCTGCACCCGCTTTCTAACCAGTCCCAATGAGATGAACCGGGTACCTCAGCTGGAAATGCAGAAATCACCCACCTTCTGCATTGGTCTTGCTGGGAGCTGCAGATGGGAGCTGTTCCTATTCTGCCATCTTGCCAGCCTCCCCAATTTGTTTTCTTATAGCTGTATACTGAGTAATGAGATTGCTGAGTTGAATAGTAGTTCTAAGTTCTTTGAGAAATTGCCAAACTGCTTTCCACAGTAGTTGAACTAATTTACATTCTTATCAACAGTGTATAAGAATTCCCTTTTCTCCACAGCTTTGCTGGTATCTATTGCTTTTTGACTTTCTTATCATAGCCAGTCTGACTGGTTTAAGATGGTATCTCATTTTGGTTTTGATTTGCATTTCTCTGATGATTACTGATGCTGAACATTTTTTCATATGTCTGTTGGCCACTTGTGTGCCTTCTTTTGAGAAATGTCTGTTCCTGTCTTTTGACCATTTTTAATTATGGGTATTTGGTTTTTATTTGTTCAATTGTTTAAGATCCTTATAGGCTCTGGATATTATACCCTTGTTGATACATAGTTTGTGAATATTTCCTTCCATTTTGTAGGATGTCTGTTTACTCTGTTGATAGTTTATATTGCTGTGAAGAAGCTCTTTAGTTTAATAAGGCCCCATTTGTCAATTTTTGTTTTTGTTGCAATTGCTTTTGAGGACTTAGTCATAAATTCCTTCCCAAGGTCAACGTCCAGAATGGCGTTTCCTGGGTTTTCTTTTAAGATTCTTACAGTTTGAGGTCTTATGTATGAATGTTTAATTTATCTTGAGATAATTTTTCTATATAGTGAAAGGCAGCGGTCCAGTTTCATTCTTCTGCATGTGGCTAGCTAGCTATCCCAGCACCATTTATTGAATAGAAAGTCCTTTCCCCACTGCTTACTTTTATTGCTTTGTGAAAGTTCAGATGGTTGTAGGTGTGAAGCTTTAATTCTATTTTCTCTATTCTGTCCCAATCATCTATGTGTCTGTTTTTGTACCAGCCAACTGCCATTTTTGGTTACTGTAGCCTTATAGTATAGTTTGAAGTCAGGTAATGTGATGTCTCTGGCTTTGTTCTTTTTGCTTAGGATTGCTTTGGCTATTTGGGCTCTTTTTTGGTTCCATATGAGTTTTAGAATAGCTTTTTCTAGTTCTGTGAAAAATGATGTTGGTAGTTTGATAGGAATAGCATTGAATCTGTAGATTTCATTGGGCAGTATGGCCATTTTCGTGATATTAATTCTTCCAATCAAATATCCTCCATTTGTTTGTGTCATCTCTGATTTCTTTTACCAGTGTTTTGTAGTTCTCCTTGCAAAGATCTATCACCTCCTAGGTTAGATGTATTCCTAGATATTTTACTTTTTGTGTGTCTGTTTTAAATGGGATTGCATTCTTATTTTGACTCTAAGCTTGAACATTATTAGTATATAGAAATGGTACTGATTTTTGTACATTGTTTTTTTTTATCCTGCAACTTTCTTTATCGAAGTTGTTTATCAATCCCAAGAGCCTTTCAGTGGAGTCTTTGGGGGTTTTCTAGGTATAGAATCATATCATTCACAACGAGAGATTGTTTGACATCTTCATTTCCCATTCGTATGCCTTTTATTTGTTTCTCTTAACTGAATGCTCTGCCTAGCCCTTCCAGTACTATGTTGGATAGCAGTAGTGACAGTGGGCATTCTTGTCTTCTTCCAGTTCTCAAGGGAATGCTTTCAACTTTTGCCTATTAAGTATGATGTTGGCTGTGGGTTTGTCATAGATGGCTCTTATTATTTTGAGACATGTTCCTTCAATGACTAGTTTGTTGAGGGTTTTTATCATGCAGGAATATTCAATTATATTGAAAGCTTTTTCCATGTCTATGGAGATGATAATATGGCTTTGGTTTTTAACTCTATGTGTGGAATGACATTTATTGATTTGCATATAGTGAACCAACTTTGCACCCCAGAAGTGAAGCCTACATGATCATGTTGAAATAACTTTTCAAATTGCTGTTAAATTCAGTTTGCTAATATTTTGTTGAAGATTTTTGTGTCTATGTTCATCAGGGATATTGGCCTATGTTTTTTTTTTCATCATGTCTTTGCCAAGTTTTGGTATTAGAGTAATGCTCTAATAATTCTACTAGGTGTACAGTAATTCTACTAGGTGTACAGCTCCTCTTTGTACACCTAGTAGAATTCACCTGTGAGTTCATCTGGTCTGGGGATTTTCTTGATTGGTAGGTGTATTAGTCAGGGTTCTCTAGAGGGACAGAACTAATAGGATGGAGATATATATATAAAGTATTAACTTACATGATCACAAGGTTCCACAATAGACGGTCTGCAGACTGAGGAGCAAGGAGAACCAGTCCGAGCCCCAAAACTGAAGAACTTGGGGTCCAATGTTCGAGGGCAGGAAGCATCCAGCACAGGAGAAAGATGTAGTCCGGGATGCTAGGCCAGTCTTTCCTTTTCACGTTTTTTTTGCCTGCTTTATATTTGCTGGCAGCTGATTAGATTGTGCTCACCAGATTAAGGGTGGATCTGCCTTCCCCAGCCCATTGTCTCAAATGTTAATCTCTTTTGGCAACACCCTCACAGACATACTGAAGATCAATACTTTGTATGCTTCAATCTAATCAAATTGACACTCAGTATTAAACATCACAGTAGGTTTTTTATTACTGATTCAATTTCAGGACTCAATATTGACCTGTTTTGTATGTCAGTTTCTTCCTGTTTCAATCTTGGGAAATTGTGTGTTTCCAGGAATTTATCTATTTACTCTAAATTTTTATAGTTTGTGTGCATAGAAGTGCTCATAATAGTCTCTGAGAAGGTTTCGTATTTCTGTGTTTCTGTGGGTTTGGTTGTAATGTCACTTGTGCCATTACTGCTTGTGTTTGTTTGGATTTTCTGTCTGTTTTTTTCTTGTTAATCTTGTTAGAGATCTATTGATCTTGTTTGTCCTTTAATTTTTTGTTGCGTTGATTCTTTGTTTGAAACTTTGGGTTTCAATTTCATTCATTTCTGCTCTGATTTTAGTTATTTCTTTTCTTCTGCTAGCTTTGGGGTTAGCTTGTTCTTGTTTTTCTAGGTCCTCTAGATGTGATGTTAGATGGCTAAAATAAGATCTAACTTTTCGAGGTAGACCTTTAGCATTATAAACTTTCCTCTCAGCACTGATTTTTCTGTATCCCAGATATTGTGATATGCTGTATAATTGTTTTCACTTATTTCAAAGAATTTTTTGATTTCTAGCTAATTTTTTTCCTCAAAAGTCATTCAGGAACAAGTTGTTTAATTTCTATGTAATTGCTTGTTTATGGGGTTATTCTTGATATTGATTTCTATTTTCATCCCACTGTGGCCTGAGAGTATTGTTTTTTTTTTTTTCTTTTCTTTCCCTTTCCCCCTTAGGGTGTGCAACAATTGGGAATGCTGAGCAAGGCTTTGCCTCTATATCCCTATGCACTTCTGTTGGAAGGTAAGATGTGGTGGCTCAGGCTGCTGATCCGGGTGAGCTGGTGCTCTGAGATTTAGAAATCTGCCTGGGCATGGAGTGGAGAGGGCTTTGTTGCACAGCGATCTATATCCAGTAAGAGTGGGGCACCTCAGGCTGCTGAACCCAATGCATGGGTGCTCGGAATGTCTGGAGATCTGCTTTAGGGTGAAGCAAAGACAGCCCCAATGTACCATGATCACAGGGGAACAGGCTGAGACACCCGTCAATGGCACATGCAGACTGGTTCCAGGTCACTAAATTGGCTCTAGTTGTCTCATTGCCTAGGAGACACTGCAGCTATAGCAGTTCTCCTCCCACCCCAGGCTTGTAATAGGGAAGAGCACAATTCCTGCCTCTGGTGCTAAGACGCTTTCCACAGTTAGGGCTATGGAGGTCCCTACCCTGCTCCAGAGCCGGTGCTCCAGTCCCTGTCCAGAGATTAAAATGCCTGCATGGCCATGCTGGCAGATTGCCACAGAATGGCTGACTGTATGCACCTACCATAAAAATAATTTTCTTCTCTCAGTCCTGGATTGGGAAAAATATCTGTGAGTGTTTTTCCCTCACAGAATGTTCAAGCCTCTTCCCAAGACAGCTCCAGGATTTGGGGAAAATAAAGTGCTCTCCCTTGGCCTGGGCCCTTGGATCCCAAGTGGAAAGGTGAGTCACGGAGGGAGGTGCTCTTCCTCTCTCATGTACTAGGACTTTACTCATTTTCTTAGCCAGATGCCATCACAAGGGCTGTTTGCGGGCATTCTCATTTTTTGGATCAATGGTGTCCTTCACAATTCTGTGAAGGAAATTTCCATTTTCCTTCTTGATTTAAAGTTCACAGAGTTGGTCTTTATGCACTATCTTGCTATTTCCAAGTGGTTGAGGCAGGCTAATAGCCTCTAATATACCATCTTGAAAAAAAACTGCCTTATCAAATTTTAAACTCATGATCTGTGCCGTTACATAACTCTTAGAAGATGAGATATTTTCCACATCACAAAAATTTCCTACTATCCATATTGGTTGCCAGAAACATTATAACCAAGCTTAAGAAAGTTACTCATAGCCAAATAATTTCAAAAGCAAAAATATGAAAAGTCTTCAAATATTTGTACAGCAAAAATTATATTTATTATTGTATGTAGATGCTTTTTAACGCATTTATTCTACTATGTGAGGCATCTCCAAAATAATTGTGTTAAACTACTGAGTTTAATTGAGAATCCTCAAATAGCCTTGTATTTTTATTGCCATTTCCTGAACCCTAGGATGAACACAGCTTTTCCTTGAGTCTTTTCTTTGGAAACAGTCATTTTAAAGGACTCAGATATAATCTTAAAAGACAGCTATTGGTTAGAAGAAAAAACATAGCTAATATGCATGTACACACATATACATACATTAAATAGTTATAACACAGTGTTTCAGGAAAAGTGGCAGAAACTTGAAAGATCTGATATACTGAAGACATTAACAAAAAAAGAAATGAGAAAAGTAGGCCTTGATGACCTCAAGTAAACCTATGTGACTTATAGGGATAATAATTTTCATTGGATTGAATGGAAAAATACAATGGGCAATATTGAGATGTCTGCAGTCTCAATTTAGAGAAGCTCTGATATTTGTTGGTATAGATCATTGTGTCAAAGGCAAGAAAAATACTCATTTAATGAGAATTTATCAGTCTAGGAATAGAGGCTGTGCTCCCAATGAAGGTTTATATATAGTACAACGGACTCATTCCACTTGAACCAGTAAAGTTAGGTCAGCAGAAGCTTTCTTTAGTTATCTCTGAAATTGATAAAAGAAAGCTAACTAAAGTTAAGGGCTTTTACTTATTGATTGCTTCTACTGCAGCATTCCCCCTGTATAAACAAAATGATAAAGATTTTTTTTTTTAATTTTGGCAAACCACTCATGTCTGAACTGAAATGGAAATCTTAGAACCAAACCAAAATTTTAGGTGTTTTTTTCAGAATTTAGTTGCCTTTAAGATATGAATTATTTCTTTATGTTCTACCACTGTGAATTATGGATGAAGTAACTTGACATGTTATAAAAACGTGATAGTCTGTCTGAAATATTTTGATTACATATTTTTCTGAAGTCTTTTTCTTCTTTTTTCTTAAAATACAGTGTTCATTTCTCATAGTCTCCCATGCTTGAGGACTATCCTCTGAATAATTAAGCTTGCTCTGAGCATGACAAGTGATATGGTTTGGCTGTGTCCCCACCCAAATCTCAACTTAAACTGTATCTTCCAGAATTCTGATGTGTTTTGGGAGGGACCCAGGGAGAGATAATTGAATCATGGGGGCCAGTCTTTCCCATGCTATTCTAGTGATAGTGAATAAGTCTCATGAGATCTGATGGGTTTATCAGGGGTTTCCGCTTTTGCTTCTTCCTCATTTTTCCTTGCTGCTGCTATGTAAGAAGTGTCTTTTGCCTCCCACCATGATTCTGAGGCTTCCCCAGCCACATGGAACTGTACATCCAATTAAACCTCCTTTTCTTCCCAGTCTCCAGTTGTCTTTATCAGCAGCATGAAAATGGACTAATACAGTAAGGTGGTATCAGTAGAGTGGGGCATTGTTGAATAGATACCTGAAAATGTAGAAGCAGCTTAGGAACTGGATAACAGGCAGAGATTGGAACAGTTTGAAGAGCTCAAAAAAGACAGGAAAACATGGGAAAGTTTGAAACTTTCTAGAGACTTGTTGAATGGCTTTGCCCAAAATTCTGTGGTGATATGGACAATAAAATCCAGGCTGAGGTGGTCTCAGATGGAGATGAGGAACTTGTTGGGAACTGGAGCAAAGGTGACTCTTGTTATGTTTTAGCAAAGAGACTGGTGGCATTTTGCCCCTGCCCTAGAGATTTGATCTTGAGAGAGATGATTTAGGATATCTGGTGGAAGAAATTTCTAAGCAGCAAAGCATTCAAGAGGTGACTTGTATGCTGTTAAAGGCATTCAGTTTTATAAAGGAAGCAAAGCATAAAAGTTTGGAAAAATTGCAGTCTGACTATGCAATAGAAAAGAAAATCCCATTTTCTGGGGAGAAATTCAAGCCGGCTGCAGAGATTTGCATAAGTAGCAAGGAGCCTAATGTTAACCTCCAAGACCATGGGGAAAATGTCTCAGGGCATATCAGAGAACTTCACAGCAGCCCCTCCCATCACAGACCTGGAGGCCCAGGAGAAAAAAGTGGTTTTGTGGGCTGGGCCCAGGGTCCCTGTGCTGTATGCAGCCTAGGGACTAGGTGCTGTGTGTCCCAGCTGTGCCAGCTGTGGCTGAAAGGGGCCAATGTAGACCTTGGGCTATGGCTTCAGAGAGTGGAAGCCCCAAGCCTTGGCATCTTCCATATGGTCTTGAGCCTGCAGATGGACAGACATCAAGAATTGAGGTTTGGGAACGTCCACCTAGATTTCAGAAGATGTATGATAATGCCTGGATGCCCAGGCAAAACCTTGCTGCAGGGGCGGAGTCCTCCTGGGGAACCTCTGCTAGGACAGTGCAGAAGGGAAATGTGGGGTGGGATCCTCCACACAGAGTCCCTATTGGGGCACTGCCTAGTGGAACTGTGAGAAGAGGGCCATCGTCCTCCAGACCCCAAAATGGTAGATCTACCGACAGCTTGCACTTTGCACCTGGAAAAGCTGCATATGCTCAATGTTAGCCCATGAAAGCAGCCAGGAGGGAGGCTGTGCCCTGCAAAGCCACAGGGGTGTAGATTCCCTAGACCATGGAAACCCACCTCTTGCATCAGCATGACTTGGATGTGAGACCTGGAGTTGAATGAGATCATTTTGGAGCTTTAAAATTTGACTGCCCCCTTGGATTTTGGACTTGCATGGGCCCTGTAACCCCTTTGTTTTGGACAATTTCTCCCATTTGGAACTTCTGTATTTACCCAATATCTGTACTCTTATTGTATCTAGGAAGTAACTAGCTTGGTTTTGATTTTACAGGCTCCTAGACAGAAAAGACTTGCCTTGTCTCAAATGAGACTTTGGACTGTGGACTTTTGAGTTAATGCTGAAATGAGTTAAGACTTTGGGGGACCATTGGGAAGGCATGATTGGTTTTAAAAATGCGAGAACATGAGATTTGGAGGGGCTAGGGGTAGAATGAAATGGTTTGGCTGTGTCCCCATCCAAATCTCAACTTGAATTGTGTCTCCCAGAATTCCCATGTATTGTGGGAGGGACCCAGGGGGAGGCAATTGAATCATGGAGGCCAGACTTTCCCGTGCTATTCTTGTGATAGCGATTAAGTCTCATGAGATCTGATGGGTTTATCAGGGGTTTCCACTTTTGTTTCTTTCTCATTTTTTTCTTGCCACCATGTAAGAAGTGCCTTTTGCCTCCTACCATGATTCTGAGGCCTCCCCAGCCATGTGGAAGTGTAAGTGCAATTAAACCTCTTTTTCTTTCCAGTCTTGGGTATGTCTTTATCAGCAGCGTGAAAAATGGACTAATACAGCAAGTATTTGAAATATGTGGATAGGAATAAGAATTTGTGATTAAGACAAGGTAGGCTTATTTGAGATATCATAATTTACAAATAGCCTAAGAAACAGAATTTCTTGAAATTTATAGTTTACTTAGAATCAGTGGGAATCTTAAGAACTAGCAAATCTACTATTGCTCATTCTTTTCTAGCTGCCTACTCCTGTATTAAACATTTTTTAAAATTGCTTTGGGAAAAGTAAATTTCCTTTCCTTTCACTAATGATCATAATAAATAATATTTGGTGTAAAGCAGAAAAATCAGTAAGACAGAAAATGCAAGGAAAAAATTATGTAAAATCGATAACACTCAGAATCTGTTAAATACAGGATATTTAAGAATTGACAATAATCCTCATCCTACTGTTCTTTATTTCTCAGCAAGTGCAATGAATGTTGGCATTGTTTCTCAGACTTTGGTATGACAGTAAACTATAAAAGTATTTATTTGACACTAATTATAATTAAGGCATAGTGAGATAATCAATTGATGCAGTCTGTAATTCCCTATTCTTAATTTTACAAAATAAAAATTCACAGCGATGGGAGACCTGGTCCAGCCCTGTCCATTGTGACCCACACCTCCTTAGGACTGAGCAGAAAGAGCTGCTGCAATGTAAGTTGATCTAACCTAGTTGGAAAGCAATTTATTAATAATAGAGACCTCAAATATGGATGTTCTTTGGGATTCTAATCTAATAAAATAATTAAAGTAGTCTAAACAACACAAAATACAGATAAACTTCATGCATAGTATTAATAATGGCTGACCATTATAAAGTACTTATTATAGAACAGCAACTGTGATATTTCAAGTGGATCATACCATATAATCATTATCAAAACTATTCTGACATATTTACTTTTACTACCTATGATCTCAGTACTTTGGGAGGATCACTTCAGGTCAGGAGTTCAAGACCACCCTGGGCAATTTATTGAGGCCCCATCTCTACAAACAATAAAAAAAAATTAGCCAGTCATGGTGGCAAACACTGGTAGTCCTGGCTACACTGGAGGATGAGGAGGGAGGATCAACTGAGCCCAGAAGATTGAGGCTGCAGTGAGCTATGATCCTGTTACTGCACTCCAGCCTGGGTGACAGAGCAAGACCCTGTTTCTAAACATATATTAAAAAACAAAAATATAAAAATATAAATTAAAAGATAAAACAAAAATAAAACAGTAAAATTAATTAATTGATGATTATACAACTAATAAGTCATAAAACTGGGATTAAAACTTAGTAGGTGGAAATTCAGAATTCATACACTTTTCACATTTTGAAATTTTTTTTAAAAGTCTGCAATTATTTTAATTTTAATTGACAATTAGAAATGATATATACTTATGGTGTACAATATGATGTTTTGATATAAACGGACACTGTGGAATAGCTAAATCAGGCTACTTAACATATGCATTACCTCACATATTTATAATTTTTTTGTGGTTGGAAGAACACTTGAAATCTACTCTCTTAGCAATTTTCAAGTTTATGATATATTGTTATTAACTACAGTCACCACAATAATGAGCTCAATAGAGCTCTTGAACTTATTCCTCTTGTGTAATTGAAATGTTTTGTCCTTTGACCAACATCTCCTTAATCCTGCCCCTCGCCCTTGGACTCTGGTAATTATCATTTTATTTTACTCTCTGTTTCTATAAGTTGACTTTCCTAGATTCCACAAATAAGTAAAATGATGCGATATCTGTCTTTCTGTGCCTGGCTTATTTCGCTTAACATAATGTCCTCCAAGTTCATCGACGTGAACTCCAAATGACAGAATTTCATTTTTTAAGGCTGGATACTATTCCACTCTGTATATATACCACATTTTCTTTATTCATCTGTTGATGGACACTTAGGTTGATTCCGTATCTTGGCTGTGTTGAATAATGCTGTAATAAGCATGAGAATGCAGATATGTCTTTGACATACTGATTTCAGATCCTTTGGATATATATCCAGTAATGGAATTGGTGGGTTTTGTAGTTCTAGTTTTAATGTTTTGAAGAACTTCCAACCTGTTTTCCACAATGGCTGTGCTAATTTACATTCCCATCAGCAGTGTACAAGGGTTCCCTTTTCTTCACATTCTTGCCAACACTTATTTGCCTTTTTGATAATAGCCGTTCTAACAAAATGAGATGATATCTCATTGTGGTTTTAATCTGAATTTACCTAATGATTACTGATGCTGGCATTTTTTCTTATAATTGTTGGCCATTTGTGTGTCTTCTTTGGAGAAATATCTATTCATGTCTTTGCTAATTTTTAAATTGAGTTATTTGTTTTCTTACTATTGAATTGCTTGAGTTCCTTAAATATTTTGGATATTAACTGTGTGTCAGATGTGTGGTTTACAAATATATTCTCCTATTCTGTAAGTTGTCTTTTTACTCCATTGATTGTTTTCATTGCTGTATAGAGGTGTTTTAGTTTGATGCAATCCATTTGTTTATTTTTGTGTTAGTTGCCTATGCTTTTGAGGTAATATCCAAAAAATTCATTGCCTAACTCAATGTCAAGAAGCTTTTTGCCTGTGTGGTTTTATAGTTTCAGGTCTTATGGTTAAGTCTTTAATCCATTTTTAGTTATTTTTTAATACATTGTAAAATAAGGGTCTAATTTTATTTTTTGCATGTAAATATCCAGCTTTTCCAGTACCAGTTATTGAAGAGACTATTCTTTCCCCATTTTATGTTCTTGTATCCTTGTGAAAGATCTGTTAACCATAAATGTGTATATTTATTTCTGGGGTCTTTGTTCTGTTTCATTGTTCTATATGCCTGTTTTTATGCCTGTAACACACTGTCTTTATTATTGTAGCTTTATAATATAATTTGAAAGAGGATGTATGGTGTCTGCAGCTTTGTTCTTCTTGCTTAAGATTGCTTTAGCTATTTTGGGTCCTTTGTAGTTTTATACAAATTTTAGGATTTTTTTCTGTATCTGTGAAAAAGGTCATTGCGATTTGGTAGGGATTGCTTTTGGTAGAAATTACTTTGGGTAGTATAAACATTTTTACAATATTAATTCTTCTAATCCATGAACACAGGGTATCTTTCTATTTATTTGTATCTTCTTCATTTTCTTCTTTTCTGATTTACAAGCCTTTTGTATCTTTATTTATTTATTTATTTATTTAGCCTAATTTCTCTGGATAGGACTTCTAGTACTATATTAAATAGAAGTGGTGAGAGTTGGCCGGGCAAGGTGACTCACGCCTGTAATCCCAGCACTTTGGGAGGCTGAGGTAGGTGGATCACAAGGTCAGGAGTTCGAGGCCAGCCTGGCCAACATGATGAAACCCCTTCTTTACCAAAAGTGCAAAAATTAGCTGAGTGCATTGGTGTGTGCCTGTAATCCCAGCTACTCAGGAGGCCGAGGCAGGAGAATTGCTTGAACCCAGGAGGCAGAGATTGCAGTGAGCCGAGATTGCACCAACGCACTCCAGCCTGGGTGACAGAGCAAGACTCCATCTCAGAAAAAAAAAAAAAAGTGGTGAGAGTTGGCATACTAGTTTTGTCCCTGAACTTAGAGGAAAAGTTTTCAGATTTTACCATTGAATATGAACATTGAGATCTAGTTTGTTGAGAGTTTTTATCACAGAAAGATGTTAAATTTTTTCAAATGCTTTTTCTGCATCTGTTGAGATGATCATAGGATTTTTATTCTTCACCCTGTTAATGTGGTGTATCATTTTTATTGATTTGCATATTTGAATAATTCTTCCATCTCAGAGATAAGTTCTACTTGATCATAGTGTATAATCCTTTTAATGTGCTATTGAATTTAGTTTGCTAGTATTTTTTTGAGGATTTTTGTGTCTATATTCATCAGGGATATTGGTCAGTAATTTCCTTTCTTACTGTGTTCTTATCTGGCTTTAGTATCAGGGTAATACTTTAAAAATGAGTTTTGGAAGTATTTCCTTCTCTTTAATGTTTTGGAAGAGTTTGAGAAGGATTAGCATTTATTTTTCTTTAAATATTTGATAGAATTCGCCAGTGAAGCCATATGGTCCTGTGGCTTTGGTCTATAAGAAAGAAAATGCCATATGGTCCTTTTCTTTCTTGGGATTTTTTTATTATTGATTCAATCTCATTACCGGTAATAAGTCTGTTGAAATTTTCTGTTTCTTCATTATTCAGTCTCTGTAGGTTGTATGTTCTAGGAATTTAACCATGTTTTTCTAGGTTATTCACTTTGCTGGAGTATAAATGTTCATAGTAGTCTTTTTGATCCTTTGTATTTGTATGGCATCAGTTGTAATGTCTCCTATTTGTTTATGATTTTATTTACTTGCATTTTCTCTTCTTTTTTTCTGGGTTAATTTTGTTTATATTTTCAGAAAAACAACTCTGGTTTTATTGACTTTTTAATATTATTTTTAATATTATTTTTCTATTCTCTTTTTCACTTAATTCTACTTTATGTCTTTTAATTGGAGAAGTTTATTCATTTATATTTAAAGTAACTATTGAGGGGTAAGGACTTACTATTGCCATTTTGTTCATTGTTTTCTGACTCTTACAGATCCTTTCTTCCTTTTTTCTCTTATTGTCTGTCTTTGTGATTTAATAATAAAGCAGCTACACTTTAAATTACTAAGTACTATTTATTATAACTGAATCTTTATTAAAATGTAATGCATTTGAAACTTTGACATCTATTAGCCAATTTCCCTGAATTCAATGTACTTTTTAGGAGAGGCAGCATGGTAGAGAACACTGGATCTCAAAGTCTGGTTCCCAATCAGCAACATCAGCATCATCCAGGTATGACTAGTTAGAAATGCAAATTCTTGGGTTCTAGCCCAGACCTACTGAATCATAAGCTCTGAGGTCTGATTCAGAAATCTGTGTCTTAATAAGCCCTCTATGTGACTGTCATGCATGCTAAAATTTAAGAACCACCAGTTTAGTAAAGGAAGAAAAATTTTATTGAAATTACCTGAGTTTAATCATATTCCACACCCAGCTTTGTAAATTTGTGCAAATTATTTAATCTTCCATTTCTTTCTTTACAAAGTTAAGGATAATAATAAGTATTGCATGGGTTTTCTATAAAGATTATATAATATTTGCTAGGAGTAGTGAGTGCTTAATAAATGGGAGTTATTGCCATAGGATGGTTCATTCTGAAAGGTCTAGCTAACAGCCCTTCACAAACGCCTAATATGCCTTACTCACATCTTATAAGACACTTCAGTGGCTAATATATTATGCCAAATTGGGATTCAAAAATAATGGCTTTCTAATTTGGAAATGGTGTCCCTGATACAATTAGCTCTTTGCAACTAGAGAATCTATTACAGTCTGTTTGTTAAGTACTAAGCAAATTCTTCTTCTTACAGCATATCAATGATTAGCCTTGCTAGCTTTTGTGTATGGTGCAAATTAGGCACTTAAAGTGCATAAGCCGTTCTCAGGGAAATCCACAAAGTGGTAAGTGATAAACAAAATTGAACGCTCTCAATAAAGAATACCTGGGTTTTGTCAGCATGACCAGTAGGAAAAACTGCACAGAATACTCACCTTCTAATTGGCCCCTCTGTTGGAAAACAAATCTCTTGCCTACTGTGCTATAATACTGACAGGAAAAAGGTAAAAAATATAGTTGTTACGGAAAGGGCCACTTCCTTGGCAGGCTTACCAGGCTATTATATTTTTTAGGAGCTGAACTTTCCCCACGGTATTAATTACCCAAAATGACCACCTGGAGACTGGGCAGGGTGGTGGGGAGCACTTTGTTCAGGGTCTCAGGTTGCAGGGCTCTGTGATAAAAACACCCTCACCATCTGTGATAACCACCAGCAGCCAGCGGCAGCCAGGTAATGAGATCAAATCATTCCCCTTAAACTTTAACCTGTCTGGGTAAGACAAAGGCTCAGCAAAGAGGATACGTCATTAAATTTAATTTAGACTTCTGGAGTTTAGACTTTTGTTTTTATCAATAAAATAAATGTTTAAACCTAAAGCCATTTGCAGGAGCAGACACAATGAAGCTTTGACTTATTGCCTCTAGATAATGCTAGGTTCTTGCCAGTGCATATATTCCTAATAAAAGCAAGGCACATGAAAATGGCGACTGTTGTCTATTTAAAATATCTCTTCTGGTCTATGTGTCCAGTGATCTTACACATATAAGCTTAACTTTTTTGGATGTTTACAATTTTTTTTTGAGTTTGTGAATAATATTATAATTATGTTGAGCCTGAATTATAGGTTTGCATTTGCTAAGCAGAAGACACTGTCTGCACTAAATGACTTTTTAAAGAGTTTCCTAATGAGCAGTGGTGTTCAATATGTTGGGAGCTGTGAGCACCACATGAATCAAAGTGCTAGCTATTAAAATAGGTCTTCTTAATTAAATGGAATTATATTTTCTTTAAAGGAGCTATTTGACTTTATCAAACACATTACAATTTGACTTTATCAAACACATTACAAAGATATGGAGGAGGAGTCAGACTCATTACAGGTGGTAAAGAAATGACTGGAGATGAAATTAAAGTTTCCAATTTTCTCCCTCCTCTTCCTGCTCCTCTTCCCTCCATCTTCTGATTTAGTTGCTTTTAAACTGACAGCATTATAGATGTCTCATCTTCATGCTCACCCTGGTTTTTGCTTGAGGTCTTAGTGTGCCTCTGTCATTTTTGATTTCACAAATAACGCAGGTCACTCCATTACCTTGAACTTGCACATCACCATTACACATAGAAGACTGTAAATATTTTAAACATGATTTCTTGGTAATTTGTGGTTTAATAACTATGAAAATTAGCCTTACACATGTGTCAAGGAAAAGGCAAAAGAGGGAAAGACTAAATATAAAAAGAACCAATAAGAAAGGCAAGTAAAATCTACATGCTATGTAGTCTATGATCACATAACTCCATGAAAAGTTTCCTTCCAAAATGTGTAACATTTGTCATTACAATATTTGTTGAATATAAGTGATGAATGACTGAATGACTTTAGGTCTTGTTAGACTACTTAGTTGCCTGCTGGTGCACCATAACTATGATTACAGGAAAAATGGCCATGCGTGATTATAAGGCATCCAAATAAGACCCATTATGTTGTGAGCTAGTGCTTTTCTGTATTACCATCTATCTACCAAGATGAGTTAAAATGGACATACAATCAGAGAGGTGAGGTTTATAAAACATTCTTAACTAAAATATTATTGAACAATGGAAGAAGGTGATAAAAATTAATAGCTATTATGTTATTTAAAAATTACTATGTTTTTTAAAATCAAGAAGAGTTTTATCTCAGTGTTCTGCATACTAATGCGTACTAACCAACTTACCATGCACATTAGATAAATCCTAAATAATAATTTGTTATAAATATTCAAGAAGTTATTTTTCTGCTTATAAAAAATATGTTTATTGTTAAAAACTTAGAAAATAGATAAAATAAAAAGTAAAAAATACTTAGAATTCCACACCTAAAAATAGCCTCTAACAGATTGGATATTTAGCTCATTCTTGCATAACATTTCCATATTTTTAAAATAATGGACATCACATTTCCTCTGGGGAGCCTTCCTATCCTGCTTATCCTGACTAGGCCAGCTTCCTCTCCCATGATATCCATATTTTCCCCACTTACTTAACTCATCTTATTATAAAATCTATTTAAAGGTTTGTCCACCCCTCCCAATAAGATTACTAAGTGAAATCTAAGAAATCATGTCTCATTCCTCTTTGTATCCCTAACACTAAACACCCTGCATCTACAAAATTAAACCTAGGATTGTTAAAAGAACAATGTGTAAGTTAGTTCAAATATAATTCTCTATCCAACCTTTTTCACTTAACATATATAAAAGTATCATCTTATGTCATTATATTTCCTCAGAACTCCCCCTGCTTTTCCTTAGGCACAGTATTCCATCATATGTCTATACTATAATTTCTTTTTTTTTTCCCTGAAACATTTGAGAGTAATTTGCCAACATGATGCCCATCACTCCCAAATATTTTAGTATTTATTTCTCTCAAAAGGATATTTTCCAACAGAATCATAATAAAAAATTTATAGATACATTACTACCCTCATTAGAGTATAGATATATATTGTAGATTAGACAAGTTCCACCATTTGTCTCAATAATGTCCTTTGTAAAAGCGAAAGGATGTCAGTCAGAAGCACACACTGAATTCACTTGTCATTCCCCCTTAGTCTTCAGTCTTCCCATAACATTCATGATCTTGAAAGTTTTGAAGAATACAGACCAGTAATTTTGGAGAATGTTCTTCAGTTTATGTTTGTCTAATGTTTCCTCACAAATAGATTCAGGTTATGTATTTCTGGCAGGAATATCACAGAAGTGATGCTGGGGTTGTTGTTGTTGCTGTTGTTTTTTTGAGATGGAGCCTCATTCTGTCCTGCTGGTGTGCAGTGGCGTGATTATATAAGCATTCCCCAGCTTTTTTTGTGATTATAGAAAGCAATGTGTTACTGCAAAGAACACAGTACAGTAGAAAAGTTATAATTATACAGGATGGATAAGCTATGAAGATCAAATGTACAGCATGTGACTATAGATAATAATAGTGTATTATATACTTGAAATTTGCTAAAAGAATATATCTTAAGTGTTCTTACCATATACAAAACATGGTAACAGTATGAGGTGATGGATATATTAATTAGCTCAATTGTGATAGTCATTTCACTATGTATGCATGTATCAAAGCATCAAGTTATACACATTAAATGTATACAATTTGAATTTCTCAAGCATATCTCAATAAAGCTGGAGAAGAAAAATGATACTTGTATTTCAAGACCTTAAAAATCTAAAAGAGAGATATGTGTTTACAATTAGTAGGCAGAACACAGAAATATAACAAAAGTAAAATCAATACATCTGAAAGCATCAAACTAGGAGATACGAATTTCAATAAGACATTAATTTGACTTCAGGGAAACTAATTTCTGAATATTATGTTTATTCTTCTTTATCTCAAATGTGTTCTAGGGCAAAGTCCTTTCATTCTGTTTTTCTTGCTTTTTTCACAGTAGGTATTTTTTTATGAGCTTCATGTATAAATTGAGATTATGAAATAGTTGATTCCGTCTTCTGACTATTGTAGTCTAGCAACAGTGGGAATGAGAATGAAAAAGGAGTCAACTTTAGTTGCATGTTTAGTTTGCCTGTAGAGTATCCTTAAGGGGCAGCTGGCCAAGAAGCAGGGAGAACCTAGAACTCCAGGAACCAGTTCGTTGCACTGATTTTGCTGCAGGAGAATGTCTTGCCTGAGGGTCTGGTTTATTCTGAATGCCTCTGAAGAGTATAATGTGTTCTCTTGAGGGGCAAAGGAGAATTTTGTTTTAAATAAGGAAATACTCAGGATGAGATAGAGTATGAAATGACTTCTGAGATTCAGTAGGGGGCATACTTAGACTTACCAGATTAATTCCACACCCTGCCCCCAACCCCCACATGCCCTCCCATTTCTTTTCTTTTCTTTTCTTTCTTTCTTTTCTTTCTTTCTCTTTCTTTCTTTCTTTCTCTCTCTCTCCTTCCTTCCTTCCTTCCTTCCTTCCTTCCTTCCTTCCTTCCTTCCTTCCTTCCTTCCTTCTTTCCTTCTTTCTTTCTTTCTTTCTCTCTTTCTTTCCTTTCTGACAGGGTTTTGCCTTGTGGCCCAGGCTGGAGTGCAGCGGCACAATCACAGCTCACTGCAGTTTCGACTTCCTGGGCTCAGGTGATTCTGTCACCTCAGCCTCCTGAGTAGCTGGGACTACAGGCATGCGCCATGAAGCCCAGCTAATTTGTTTGTTTGTTTGTATGTTTGTTTTTTGAGACGGAGTCTTGCTCTGTCACCCAGGCTGGAGTGCAGTGGTGCGATCTCGGCTCACTGCAACTCCGCCTCCCCAAGCCAGGCTAATTTTTTAATTTTAATTTTAATTTTTTGTAGAGATGGGTTTTGCCATGTTGCCCAGCTTGGTCTTGAACTCCGGAGCTCCAGCGATTTGCTCTCGCAGCCTCCCAAAGTGCTGAGATTACTGCATGAATCATAATGCCCAGCCTCCTACAAAACTTTAAAGTTAACACTTTGCTTTTCTACATGGAAATTACCAAATCTTCTATAGCCTTCTTTTTCTTTATCCTCTCCTCCACTGTTCATTTTCTCTGTACAAATTGCTTTTAGAGACTAGTTACAGTACAGGCTGGAACACCTTCCTTGGTGTCTTCTAATCATAGATAATGGAGTGGTCATTGTAACCAAGGGCTGCACTGACAGTCCTTTGAGGTTGAATACCCTAAATCCATAGACTGTGCCAAAAGTTCTCTCCATGTGGATGTTTTCAACATTTTATAATTAATTTTTTTTAATGAAAGATTCTCTTGGTTTTTCTTTACATGCCCAGGCCTTACCTGAAAACATGCATTTTAATTTGGTATGTTTAACTTTGAGAAATTATGATCCAAAGTGTTCTTAATATAGACCCTGGATTTCCTGAGATACACTAAATTACAAGTTTCTTCTCTGTTGTCTACATAAGTATGTGAAATCAAAGCATGTTCTTATTTATTTCATAACTTTTGAAATGAATAATAAATGTTTTCAGTCCTCTACAGTGTACCAGGTTCTATGTTAAACCGTTTATATGCATTTTTTTAAAATTGAATTCCCATTGTAATTCTATATCATAGGTGTCATTATAATTCCCATTTTCCAGATGAGGAAACTGAGGCTTATAAATGTTTCATAATTTGTACAAGATCATACCAATAGGGCTGGCTACATAATTTGTGGGACCACATGCAAGATAAAAACCGTGGACCCCCAGCTCAAAAATCAAAACAAAAGCTTTTCCTTTTCTTTATCAGTGTCTTTCTCTCAAGTTGTCATAGTGTTTTTATTTGCTGTTGAATATTGTCCTAGCTTGGGCATAAGGATACTCAAGTGATACATGTATACTCTAACAGGTGCCCAGAACCTAGAGCCCTGCCCTGAAGCTTATTGCATTGGGCATAAAAGCCCAACCTGGCCTTAGCCTGCCCAAGCTTCTCCAGGGGCAGAAGATAGTAGTGGTCACAAGGCAAGGATAGGAGGGAAAACCTAGGTGAGATGTGGGTAGCAGAGGAAGAGGGATCAGGCAGCTGAGAATCAGTTCTAGGGAGGTGTGGAGATTGTGGGAGGTAGGACTACACCTGCACTGAGGCTCCAAGTCTTTGGTGCACATGCCATTGTCTTATCAGACTTCACTTAAGTCACAAATCCAAAGATAAGTTTATGATGAATTTCAAGACAGCAACTGTAAGACATTAAAACCCAAACACAGGATCCTCTTTTGAGCTGTGCCTTCAGAGGAGTTCATTTAAAAAACTGAAGTTGATGAAATTACATAAAGCCATATACCATGAAGGTATATAGCACTTGAGTACTAACAACAGAGTTTGGAATCCATCACAGTTAGGTAGGATGCCAAAGCCTAGTATCCTAGAAGTCATGGTAATTTAGTAGAGGAAATAGGAGTCATACATGTTCATTAGGTATCAAAAACTACTCAGTGAAAAGAAGGCTTTTACTAAGACAAGAAGAATCATATGGTCTAATGCTGGCTGGAAAGTCTAGCACCCACCTTTTAGGCAATCTATGCTATTTCAGGGTTTTACTCTTAGTAATCATTATGCTTTCAATCAAATGATTTTGCCTGCATATTATTATCTATGTGAAAGCATGTAAAACGAGTAGTGTTAATGCATCATTTTTATTGCTTTAAAAAAAAGTTTCCTTTTTGGTGACCTGGAAACTTTCCTCCCTAGCTTGTTAATTAGGTTTTTCTGAAGCAGTGCTCAGTCTTGACCATGTGATTCTTGGTCACAGACAGTGGCCACCCTAGAGTGTAATGGTCAACCTCCCTGAGAATTTGGAGAGGGGGGTGTCCTCTGTTTGGAGTGGAGGCTGACTCCTAGCTACAGCTTACTTTGCTTTTATAATTTAATAACAAATTTCCCTATTATGCCTGTGTTCAAATTTCATCTGAAGAAAGAAAAGCAAATCCACCACCGGACGTGCACGTTTCCCATTACCCTTAATAAAACATATTGCACAGTGTGGAGTGACATTTTAAAAGAACAGACCTTTCAGCAGCCTGTCTCTACGCCATTGTGCATAACTAAAGCCTGCTAGGTCACAAAGGGAGATGCAGGGAAGTGGATTAATATGTAAACCAACCTAGGCACCTTCAGATGATGAATTCTAAGGTATACTTTGTGAATTCATTTCATTTTGAGAGCAGTTGTGCCCAGAAATTAATTTGTATTCATAAAGCTTCCCCATTTTCTCTTTAGATAATGACAAGCTTTGTTCTTCTTGAAAAGTTTGTTTTTAACAATGTGGCACATTAATTCTGTAAGATAAACATTTCTAACCAAAGCATGGTATAGAAAATTGTTGATAGAAAATAATATATTTTTGAAAAACATATAGAATGTCCCAGTTCTCACATAGTGCCTGCCTTAGAAATGCAATGGATGGAGTCTGTGTGTTTTGAGATTTTTAAAGAAACTCATTAAAATTCATATATGTAAAGCTTATTTTAACAAAATAGACATAAAAGCACTCTTAATTTCTGAACGAATCACTACAGCTAAAAGCATTGGGATTTAATTGTTGCCCGGTCCCCAGCACACGGCAGTCTTCCACATGAGGTGAGAGCCAGCATCACAGAGCTTAGGGGATTTGAGCTTGCCTCTGAGGACAGGGATCTGAGAGTCTGACATCCTTTTGAAGCTTCCATTGTGTATTGCTCCAATAAATGTATTATAGTTCTTTCTAGAGAATGACAAAACATTATCTTAAAACTACAAGTTTTTCAGGCCACCATTACAGACAGTGGCTTAACTATGATAAGTACATTTCAAGCTCCTATGTCTTAGATTCCACCTAATGGACTGTCAGGAAAAAGATGGAGCTTCATGGGTCAAGCATTTATCAGTTGTTGACTTCCTAACAGTAGCTCATCCCTTCTTAAGAATATTACTTCAGAGCAAGAGTGAAAAAAAACAAAAAACAAAAAAAAACCCTAAGCTCTGTGAACCGTGCATTTTCTTTTGAAAACTCTGAATAAAGATGCCTCCAATTAGTCAGGGAGGATAAAAGATGCATTTGATTACATGATGGGCATGCAAGCTTTGTTGATGCAATCACTCAACTTTATCATTTTTTTCTATCCTACAGTGCCTGGTGTTATTAAGACAATATGTCTACAGATTTCAAAATAATCCATTGACTAGAAAAATTTGCATCACTATGGCTTCAATAGACAAAGTATTCAAGAGAGTGCTTGGAATTAGTAGCTTTCATTTATCCTGCTTACAGGAAGAGGAAGATAAGTTTTAAATGACAGCTCTTAAAGATGGTGGCGGAGTCCCAGGAATGATGTTGAGAATCAGGCTGCATTTCTGAGAAAGCACTCAGAGCTCTTTGCTCTTGTATACTGCCAATGTGGAATCACTTCTAAATTTGCCTTAATCCAACTCCTAGGGAAAGGAAGTTTTACCTGCCACAATGCTCTACACAAAGAAAACCGAGTAAGTCTTGTCAAAGAAGTACTCGGTGGATGCAGGGCATTTCTCTTTTTGCCAGCTTCCTTGGCTCGAATCCCATGCAAACCATCTCCCTTCAGCACTAGAGGGAGGTGATTAACCATATAATCCAATTTAAAAAAGAACTAAAAATCCCTAATTCTTCTTTTGAATGATAAGAGATTCGGACAAAACATTTAACTGAAAAACAATTATCTCAAAAAATTTAAATCCTAGTTGCTTCATGAGCACTCTAGCACTGGGCCGAACCTCCTTTCTGTACTGTTGAACTGGCCTTCTCTTCCCTGCCTCACTCTTCCCAAGGTATAGTCCTTCCTCTCGCTTCTCTGGTGATTAGCACATGTAATCTAGGAGTGGTTGAATCATACTTATTTTATTCTAATTGTTGTCCAACTTTTCCATTATTACCATGCATTTCTTTGAGAATCAAAAAAGTTTATTTTAAAAATAAATGGAAAGGATGATCAAAATTAGAAGATACGTAAAATCAGTGTTGGAAGTTTTCTTTCTTGTACCAGAATTGCATACCTCACAATTCATCTTTTCAGAAACGTGTTATTAAGTACTTTTTATAGCTGCATGTATCATAGTATCATTCGATTTTATTTATGCATGGTCGGTTTCTTTCTTTCTTTTTTTTTTTTTTTTGAGACGGAGTTGCGTTCTGTTGCCCAGGCTGGAGTGCAGTGGTATGATCTTGGCTCACTGCAACCTCTGTCTCCCGGGTTCAAGCGATTCGCCTACCTCAACCTCCCTAGTAGCTGGGACTACAGGCATCCGCCACTGTATCTGGCTGGTTTTTGTATTTCTAGTAGAGACAGGGTTTTACCATGTTGGCCAGGCTGGTCTCGAACTCCTGACTTCAGGTGATCCACCCGCCTCGGCTTCTGAAAGTGCTGGGATTACAGATGTGAGCCACCACACCTGGCTATGCATTGTCAAGTTTCTAATTAATATTACCTCAACCATGGTGGAGCTGGTTGGCGTGAGGAAGTATATCCAACAAAAATGGTGCAAGCCTCAATGTACATGAACAATAGGGTTGATGTTAATGATGATGATGCCACCCAAGTTAAGAACAAATGACCTATTCATATAGCTCACTTTTTAAGTTCCTATTTACATTCTGAAGCAGAATGAGAAAAAACTGTGTTTTAATTTTCTTAATATCAAGGAAAAAGATAGTCCTATGGCAAAAAGTACTGCTCCAATTTTGTAATCTTCTGTTAAAAATTAACAGAAAAATAAATATTTCTGATGATTTGTAGGTTTTATGGAGGATAGACTTTATTCTCTTAAGAAAAATTTCCCAGAAAAACTAAGTAAGCTCCTATCTAATGGTAGTGTATCTATAATCTTAGAATGAGGAAATAGAAAACATTCTGAATAAATTTAAAATGGTTAGTTGGTGTGTGCAACTTTACTTACTAGAGCTACTTGAACTAAGTAGCATGTATGTTTTTTTACTCTCATTTTTAAGTTAATTTGTCTAGGAAACAAGTGATTATGAACTATACAATAACGAGGCTAAAGTTGCATCTGAATTTTTTATTAGACTATTTTCTAGAGCAGCTTTATGTCCTCAGCAAAATTGGGCAGAATGCATAGAGATTTCCATTATACCCCCTGCCCTAGAACATGCATAGCCTCTCCCAGATAAACATTCCCAAGCAGAGTAATATATTTATTATAACTGATGAACCTACGTTGACACATCATCACCAACCAGAATCCATAGTTTACGTTAGTTCACTCTTGGTGTTGTACAGTCTATGGGTTTGGACAAATGTCTAATGACACAAATCCATTCTTTTAGAATCATAGAGAGTTGTTTTACTGCCCTAAAAGTCCTCTATGTTCTGCCTATTTATCTTTCTCTCCCCAACCCTTGACTACCACTATCTTTTCATTGTCTCCAAAGCATTACCTTTCAAGAATATCAGATAGTTGGATCACACAGTATGTAGCCTTTTTCAAATTGGCCTTGTTCACTTAGTAATATACATTTAAGTTTCCTCCCTGTCTTTTCATGGCTTGATAGGTCATTCCTTTTTAGTGCTGAATAATATTCCATTATCTGGATGTACCACAGTTTATCCATTCACCTACTGAAGGATATCTTGCTTGCCTCTTAAGTTTGGGCAATTATAAATAAAGCTGTCATAAATATCATGTGCAAGTTTTTGTGTGGACATCAGTTTTCAACTTCTTTCAGTAAATACTAAGGAGTGTGATTACTGCATCATATGATAAGAGTATGTTTAGTTTTGTAAGAAGCTGCCAAACTGTCTTTTAAGGCAGCTGTAACACTTTGCATTCCTACCAGCAAAGAATGAGAGTTCCTGTTGTTCCACATCCTCAGCAATATTTGTTTGTATTAGCGTTCTGCATTATGGCTATTCTAATAGGTATATAAAATCTCATTACTGTTTTTATTTGCATTTCCCTGGTGACATATAATGTAAGGCATCTCTTGATATGCTTATTTGCCATCTGTATATCTTCTTAAGTGAGGTGCCTGTTAAGGTCTTTAGCTTATTTTTAAATTGAGTTGTTTGTTTTCTTATTGTTGAGTTTTAAAGAGTTCTTTGTATATTTTGGATAACACTTCTTTATCAGTTATGTCTTTTCCAAATATTTTCTTCCAGTTTGCCTCTTTTTATTCTTTTGACCATGTCTTTTACACAGCAGAAAATCTTAATTTTAATAAAGCTCAGTCTCTTAATCCTTTCTCTCATGGATTATGTCTTCAGTGTTATTCTAAGAATAATTGTCATCACCAATCCCAAAGTCGTTTAGATTTTCTTGTGTGTTATCTTCTAGAAGTTTGATAGTTTTTCATTGTACATTTAGTTCTGTGATCCTTTTGAGTTAATTTTTGTAAAGGTTATAAGGTCTGCATCTAGAATCATATATTTGCATGTAAATGTTCCATTGTTCCAGCACCATTTGTTGAAAATGCTATATTCTCTTCATTGTATTGCCTTTACTCTGTCAAAGACCTGTTGACTATATTTACAACAGTCTATTTCTGAGCTCTTTATTCTGTTCCATTGATCTTTTGGTCTGCTCTTTCATCAGTACTACACTGTTTTAATGGCTATAGCTTTGTAGTACGTCTTGAAGTTGGAGAATGTCAATCTGCCAACTTTGTTCTTCTCTTTCAATATTGTGTTGGCTATCCTGGATCTTTTGCCTCTGTCTACAAACTTTAGAATCAGTTGGTTGATATCCACAAAATAACTTGCTGGGATTTTGATTGGGATGTATTGATTCTATAGATCAACTTAGGAAGAACTGACATCTTGACATTATTGAGTCTTTCTATACATGATCCATAAATGGAATATCTCTCCATTTTTTTAGTAGTTCTTTGGGTTCTTTCATCAATGTTTTGTGCATTTTCTCATATAGATCATATTCATATTTCATTAGATTTCTACTTAAGTTTTCATGTTTTGGGGATGCTAATGTAAATGTTTTTTATTTCAAATTTCGCTTGTTCATTACTGGCATATAGGAAAGTGATTGGGTTTTACACACTAGTCTTGCATTCTGCAATCTTGCTATAATCTCTTATTAGTTTCAAAGGATTTTTTGTCAACTCTTTCATATTTCCTACATAGACAGTCATGTCATTTGTGAACAAACACAATTTAATTTCCTCCTTTATAATATATTTACCTTTTGTTTTCTTTTTTGTCTTATTGTATTAGCTGGACTTCCAATACAATGCTGAAAAGGAGTGGTGAGATGACACATGTTTGCCTTATTCCTGATCTTAGTGGTAAAGCTTTGAGTTTTTCACTCTTAAGCATGGTGTTAGCTGTAGGTTTTTTGTAGATATTCCTTTAACAAGTTGAAGAATTTCTCCTCTACTCCTAATTTACTGGGAGTTTTTGTCATGAATGGGTGTTCATTTTCATCAAATGTTTTTCTGCATCCATTGATAGGATCATGTGACATTTTTTTCTGTACCCTTTGATGTAAAGAATTACATTAATTGATTTTCAAACGTTGAACAAGTCTTACATACCTGGAATAATTTCTACTTCGTTGTGGTATGTAATTCTTTTGATATATCTTTGGATTTGATTTGCTAGTCATTTTATTTTCTTGTAATGTCTTTGCCAAGCTTTGATAGTAGGGTAATGCCTGCCTGATAGAATGGTTTATAGAGTATTCCTTCGGCTTATAATTTCTGGAAAATGTAGTAGAAAATTGGTATCATTTATTTCTTACATTTTGTTAGAATTATCAGCAAACTCATCTGGGCCTGGTACTTTCTGTTTTGGAAGGCTATTAGTGATTGATTCAATTTATTTAACAAATATAGGCCTATTCAGAGTGTCTATTGCTTTTTGTGTGAGTTTTGGCAGATTGTGTCTGTCAAGAAATTGATTCCATTTAATCAATTTTTTAATGCAACAGATAAAAAAATAAGCCCTAGACATTTCTGTATCTTATGGTTTCAGAAACAGTTTGACTATCATTCCTGAAGTGCCAGAGTTTGAGCAAACATCACATAAGTGGTAAGTTCTCAAAGAAGTGGAGATCTTTTTCCCTTTATACTCCCTATAATGACCTGTCTTTAATGCTGGACCGTCTTACTAGGGTGGAAAAATGTTAGACTGATTTATTGTTATGCCAGCAGAAAACTGCCCTTTTAATTCATAGTAAAACATTTTTCTGTGTCCCAATAACTGACTGAAGGGAGGGATTCAGTGAATGAAGGGAAGAAAATATGCACACACTAAGATAACAACAAGGCTCTAAAACGTAGTAGTACACAAATATGCCAAGTATGTGGGAAACTTTATAAGGGATGCTACATGACCATAACTGATAAGGAAGAAAATAAGAGTCAGTAGTTATGAGTCTCTCTGGGTAAGGCTGGCAGACACAGAGCTTGTTTACCATCTCCCTGCCCCAGGAAAATCAGACCAACCCAGCATTTTTTGGTCCAGTCCCATTCTACTCCTGTGTGTAAACCCAGTTACTCACCAAGAAGTCAACCACTTCAGTTTGTATTTTTTAACAAAAGGCCTATTTTTCTTCCCTGTATCATTCTCCTTAAGGATTAAACCTGACATTTCAAGATGCCAAAAGGTTGTTATCCTAATGCATTGATGCATCCTTTTGCCAAGTTGCCTGGGTTAATGCTCATAATAAAGGCCAATGTTTCAATCATTGCAACAGGAGTAAAGAGAACTGTTTAGCCAGGTATTTTCTGAACTGAAATGTTCAAATATATTGGATTTCTCAGTTCCCAATCTAGGGCATCAAATCAAGTGCATTCTCTAGAGAAGAACAAACTGACAGCTCCCTCTCATCCAGCTCAGAACAAAATATCACGTTATTCAATAGAGTAAAAGAAAACTTTAATGATTTTTTCATGAGGAGTGTGAGAACAGGCTAATAATTTAGCTAGATTTGTCAGTAAATCTGGACAAAGCTTATATTGCAAATGTTTTCTTTCTTAACATTAAATCAAAAGTCTAGAAGAAAGAATATGAATATTATAAGCATGTAATATATATTACATTTTTACAAAGAGATGTTATGAAAAAATGTATGCTATATTTCTGACTCAGATCATATTTCTGTATTCCCTCATTCTGTATTAGATGCCCTCCCATAATTAATCTCTGTATATGTCTGTCAAAGAACATTGTAATCAGTATTTACCATTTCTTTTGGTAGAACACAAATGCTTAGAACATAGATATTTCAGTTGTTTCTCTTTGTGGACCCAGCCCATGGCATAGTGTCTTGTATAAAGTGATAATTATAAAATAGATAAATATATGAATATGAAAACAATGGATCAAAAGTGTGATGGTTTTGTAATATCATTCCTGATTTCAGTTTCATCCAGTTACTAAGAAGTTGGCCTCCTTAATCAAACAGCATGTAAACCTGAAACATTCTTTAACTCTCGACCCTGGGTGATTTACTGGTCCTCTTTAAGTGTTAGTTTCTTGATATGCAGTGTGAGAGCAATTATAATGCCTACAAGCTTTTCATGAGGATCAAATGAGGGGACTCATCCAGAGTTTTCAAAAGACTGTGTGACTCGTAATAAGCGCTCAGTAAATGTTATAAGCGCATATTTTTTTTTCAAAATTAAAAGTCAATTATCACACTTCTTAGAAATCATGGCTTGGCCCTTATATGAGAATGTAAAAGAATTAGAATATGAATGAGCTTTGGAGTAAAGATACCTGGCTTTGAATTCCACTTTTTAGCAGCCGGAAGGGGTCTTAGGCGTCTCTAAGTATTTCACAGAATAAGGATATTCAAATTAATTCATGTTTGTTGTGAGAATTAAATGGAATAATACTTGCAAAGTACCTAAAGAAGTGTAGTAACACAATATATGATTCACTTTCCATTTAGTAGACTCAATAAGTAGATAAAGTTAGCTTTGCAATGCAGAAATTATATATCAGTCGCCCCAAAGAAATTCAGAAAAAGTAGATTTGATGACCATGGATAATAAAACATTTCCATTGATATGCAGTAACGCTGAGAGTAATGATTAAAACTCGACATTGTTAAAGGTCAGAACTCTTCTCCCTACTTGTTCAGGTGGTTTGATCTTTCTGGAAAAGTCTTTGAATGGGATAGAAAGGTCAGTTTTGTGTCAATTTAGTAAGACTTGGGGCATCAGGACTGTGTCTGGTAACTATCTTTCAAAGTGTCTCTCTTAGTGAGGGACACACTAGAAGAAAATCCATACAAAATTGTTCATCAATGACTGGCTAATTTTTGTTCTATCTCCTAGTGCTACAGAAATGAGAGATTGCACAACATGCCAAATGTACTAACATTCTAAAAGCAGGTAAAAGTTTATAGTGTTATAGCTCAGTCTAGCTTTCTTCCTGTAAAATACATTTAAAATTAATGTATGAATCAATTCCCTAGATACAAATAGACTTGTTGAGAGCCTGTGTATGGGGTGCGCTATCATTCCTTGAATTGTATACATAGAGGACAGAGAGACAAAGAAATAGAGATCTGGAAATTTTCTTCTTCTTTTTTTTTTTTGAGACGGAGTCTTGCTCTGTCGCCCAGGCTGGAGTGCGGTGGTGCGATCTCGGCTCACTGCAAGCTCCGCCTGCCAGGTTCACGCCATTCTCCTGCCTCAGCCTCCCGAGTAGCTGGGACTACAGGCACCTGCCACCACGCCCAGCTAATTTTTGTTTTGTTTTTTGTATTTTTAGTAGAAATGGGGTTTCACCGTGTTAGCCAGGATGGTCTTGATCTCCTGATCTCGCGATCCACCTGCCTTGGCCTCCCAAAGTGCTGGGATTACAGGCGTGAGCCACCGTGCCCGGCCGAGATCTGGAAATTTTCAATTAATTTGATTATTGTAGATAGTAAATACTTCTTTTTCTGTATAGGTATATCTCTGCTGTGTTAGAATTTGATGCATGCAACAATAGATAAAAGTTTAATTGTATACTTTCTGTTTTATCTTGACTCAGAATTGGGAACACATTTAATGAAAAAAATCATTCAGACTTCAGCACTATACCTCAGCAAGTAATTTGAGTAAAAACTGAATACTGAAGGTGTTTATTTCAACTTGATTATTCTTTATTACCTTGCATTACTGTTTTATACTGATTAAAATGCTGACTTTCTATGTTAATAAAAGATTATATTAAATTTTTTGATTTTCCCAAATTGGCAAGATGGAAATATTTACAAGAAGTTCTACTTGCCTGTGTACTAAGTAATGGAATATAAGATTTCAAAATTAAGATGACCAAAAGCAATTTGGGGCCATAAACTGTTCTGGTGTTTGTTTTTCTTGAGACAATTGTAAAGCTTGCCTAGAAACTTTTAAGATACCTCTATATAAATATTGAAATAAGGGTATGGAAGTGGAATCTTCAGCTGTACATAGTCACTCCAAGCCTAATTCTCCATCCTCACTCAGGTTTATTACCCTGACCCTTATTTGTGCTAACAGTTATCAAAAAGACATTGTACATTTGTAAGTATATTCATTAAATTGATGCATTTGAAAGGAACAAATATTAATTCTAAATATCTGTTTTTTGTAGTGATTTTAATGGGAATACATCTTAGCCACAGCACTAATTTACATCATTTTATACTCTCATGTTAAATCCCTATAATGTAATGTCACTGTATATCCTCCCAAGAGGCATTTAGGGACATATAGCTAGTTCATGATGGAACTACATACTCATATGACCAAACAGAGATGTTAAGGATTCATATGAACCGAGAAATGAGGTTTTCACATATGAAAGGAAATTTACCCATGTGCTTGCAGTTCTGCAGGCTACTTAAAAGTGCTGTGCAAAAGCCTTTTAAATATAACTCTTGATTCCCATTGCATCTTTGCATTTCATCATATCCCAAAATATACTGCTACCTGAAGTCTAGTGTTAGGAACATGCACTATGATGAGATGTTTGAAAAATAACATAATTAAAATATAAATCCAGTATGTATGTCTTTATCAACTTTAAATATCTCCAAATTTACCTGGATATAATAGCAACATAAAAGTTGTAGATGCCTAAGGATGTCACTAGCAGAAGGTAATGTAGAACCAAAACTATCACTCCACCACTTAGAGTAACAATTGCAGACATCCACAGGGAAGAAACCTGATAGTGAACTTCACAAAAGCTAAGGACTAACGTTACCTCCCAGATAATTGGTACCTGATGGGAGGCACCTGCACCAATGAAGAATTTTGTACGCTAGTGAGACTTTTATATTTTCCCCTTTTATGCTTACTAACCTGTTTGAAAAATAGCTGGTATGGATATTTTTTTTCCTGAGGTAGGTCCAAGTGGTTTGAAAGAAACTATCTCTAATTAGGCCAGAACAATTCATGTAGAAATAATATAAAATGAATTCCTTTAAAATGTTTAATTATGAAGTATTATAAATATATATAAAACTATATAGGACATATCCATGTGCCAGTAATCCATAGTTACCTGATGTTTCTTTATATCTAATTTTTAAAAAGTGAAACATTCAGATATAAATAAATCACTCCTCCCGATTTTCCCCTCCCTCCCTTTGTTTCTCACCAGAGGTTATCACTATCCTGTAGCTGGTAGGACACATCATCAGGCATGTCTCTATACTTTTTAAAACATAGGCATGAGATCATAGATAATACAAAAAAATATTTTGGATGCTTTCTTATTTTATACAAATGGTATATTATACAAATCCTTTCACAACCTGCTAATTTCACTGAAGATTGGTTTTACGATTTATCTATTTTAATGCATGTAAATTAGTTCATTTTAATTTATGTATAGTATTCCATTATATGAACAAACACTTAATTTCTTTATTGATGGTCATTATCAATGATTTTTACAAAATGATAAATGCATTCTTTTGTACAAGTAAGAAATACTGAAGTTTATATTGAACTGGAATTGCCAGATCAAAGGGTATATGCTTTTGCAACTTTAATGGATATAGCCAATTGCTCTCCAGAGTTATTTTATTTTACCAAATCATACTCCCATTTACAGTGGATAAGAACTCTTGTTAATTCATATACTAAGCAACACCTTTTGATTTTTGTCAAAGTGATTTATATTTCATGGAAACTAGTAATAATAAGAATCTTTTTATTTAAATTTTTATTAAAGTAAAATATCTACACACAATTGAGTACAACAGGAAAAACAGTCAGACTTCAAGTTTGCAACTTTCTTTTAAAATCCATTGGATGCAGCACAAACAATTGGCTGAAAATATAAAGAGAGACGGTGCCTACAGAGAGAGTGAAGATGTGAGCACTCACCTGAGCTGGACACAATGGGACACCAAAATCCAGCTTTCAGCAAAAAAAAAAAAAAAAAAAAATGACATATGAGAAGGCAGGAAGTAACACAATAAGATGAGCAAGGATTAATTAGAATAAAACTCAGATATGACACAGATGTTGAAAGTATTTGACAGGGAATTTAAAATAATTACGATTCATATATTAAAGATGCTAATGGAAAAATGTGGACAACATGCAAGATCATATGGGTAATCTCAGCAAAAAGGTAGAAACTATAAAAATGAGTCCAATTGAAATACGAGAAATGAAAAATATGAGACAGAAATGAAGAATTCCTTCAAAAGCCTCATTATAGTTTCACCCTGGAGGAAAGAAGCTCAGTGAATTTGCAACAAGGACGATAGGGTTGGGGCCAAGATGATCAGCTAGAAGCAGCAGTGATAGGAGGCTCCCATCCAAAAGAACCAAAACAGTGGGCGAATCCTGCACTGGCAACTGAGGTATCCAAATTTCTGTTATCAGGACTGACTAGGCAGCTGGCATGACCCACAGAGAAGGAAGAGCAGTGGGGTATGACAGCCCACCTGAGAGCCACATGGGGCAGGGGAGCCCCCAACCCCCAGCCAAGGGAGGTGGTGAGTGAGCGTGCTACCCAGCCTGGGAAACCCTGCTTTTTCCATGGAACTGTGCAACCGACAGACTGGAAGATCCCACTAGTGAGCCCATACTACTGGGGCCTGGGGTCCAAACCACAGAGCCACGCAGATTCTCAACAGCCACTCAGCTGGAATCTGCTTAAGCTGATGTCTAAGCCATCTGAACTCCTTGGGGGAGGGGTGGCAGCCAACACTGGGACTGTTAGCTTCCTAACACACTAAGATCCCAGAGCAGGGGAAGGGCAGCAGCCATCTCTATAGCTCTGGGCTGCACTTTTCCCCTGCTGGAGCCAGGGAGGCTGGACAGCTTGATCCCAAGTGGTATTCCCCACAGCCCAACACACCAGCTGTGGCAGACTGCAGCCAGAGTGCCTCTTCAGGCCTGACCCTTACCCATCCCTCCTCACCAGGTGGGGCCTCCCTGTGGGAACTCCAACAACTCCAGCCAGGGGCTCAGGGACAGAACTTTGTTCTCCCTGAACCTGAGCCCCTAGCGGGAGGGGTGGCCATAAGCTCCGTGGACCAGCAGACTTAGTCTTTCTAAGGAATCTAGTTCTGAGGAATCTGGGCAGCCCAGATGAGTGGGATTCCCCCCAGCATGGCACACTTCCTCCACCAAGGGACAGCCAAAATGTACTGTTAAATGGCTTTTGCTCCCTTTGCCACCCAACTGGGTAAGACCCTCCAACAGGGATTGTCAGACACCCTATACAGGAGCACTCCTACTGGAATCAGATTGGTGCCCCTCAAGGTCAGAGATCCCAGTGGATGGAGCAGGCACCCATTTTTGATGTTCTCCAGCCTCTTCAAGTGACATATCCAGGCACAGGATTGAGCCAGATGAATAGGGCCTGAAGTGAACCCCCAGCAAACCACAGCAGCCCTGCAAAAGAGGGACCTGACCATTGAAAGAAAAACAAACAAACAGGAATCAACAAAAAATGTCCCCACAAAAACCACATCCGAGGGTCAGCAGCCTCAGAGATTGAAACTAGGCAAACTCATGAAGATAAGAAAGAATCAATGAAAAAACGCTGAAAACCTAAAAGGCCAGAGTGCCTCTTCTCCTCCAAATGATCACAACACCTCTCCAGCGAGGGCACAGAACTATACAGAGGATGAGATAAATGAATAGACAGAAGTACGCTTCAGAAGGTGGGTAATAAATAACAAATTCCGTTGAGCTAAAGGAGCATGGTCTAACCCAATGCAAAGAAGGTAAGAACCTTGATAAAAGGTTACAGGAGCTGCTAAGTAGAATAACCAGCTTAGAGGGGAATAAAAATGACCTAATGGAGCTGAAAAACACAGCACGAGAACCTCATAAAGCATACACAATTACCAATAGACAAATCAATCAAGCAGAAGAAAAAATATCAGAGTTTGAATACCATCTTACTAAAATAATACAGGCAGACAAGATTTTAGAAAAAAAGAATGAAAAGGAACAAACAAAACCTCTGAGAAATATGGGACTATGTAAAAAGACCAAACCTATGATTGATTGGAGTACCTGAAAGAGAAGGGGAGAATGGAACCAAGTTGGAAAACATACTTCAGGATACTATCCAGGAAAACTTCCCCAGCCTAGCAAGACAGGCCAATATTCAAGTTCAGGAAATACAGAGAACACCACTAGGATACTCCACAAGATCAACCCCAAGACACATAATCGTCAGATTGTCCAAGGTTGGAATGAAGGAGAAAGTACTAAGGGCAGCCAGAGAGAAAGGCCAGGTAACCTAGAAAGGGAAGCCCATCAGACTAACAGCAGATCTCTCAGCAGAAACCGTACAAGCCAGAAGAGAGTGGGGGCCAATATTCAACAATCTTAAAGAAAAAAATTTTCAACTCAGAATTTTATATCCCGTCAAACTAAGCTTTGTAAGCAAAGGAGAAATAAAATCCTTTTCAGACAAGCAAATATAGGGGATTTTGTCACCACCAGGCCTGCCTTGCAAGAGCTCCTGAAGGAAGCACTAAATATGGAAAGGAAAAACCAGTACCAGCCACTGCAAAAACACACCAAAATAAAAAGACCAATGACACTATGACACTACGAAGAAACTGCATCAACTAGTGGACAAAATAACCAGCTAGCATCATGATGACAGGAGCAAATTCACACCTATCAATATTAACCTTAAATGTAAATTGTCTAAATGCCCCTATTAAAGACACAGATGGGAAAATTGAATAAAGAGTCAAGACCCATCCGTGTACTATTTTCGGGAGACACATCTCATGTGCAAGGACACATAGGCTGAAAATTATATGGATGGAGGAATATTTACCAAGCAAATGGAGAGAAAAAAAAAAAAGGCAGGGGTTGCAATCCTAGTCTCTGACTAAACAGACTTTAAACCAACAAAGATCAAAAAAGATGAAGGATATTATATAATGGTAAAGGAATCAATTCAACAGGAAGAGCTAACTATACTAAATATATATGCACCCAGTACAGGAGCACCCAGGTTCGTTCGTAAAACAAGTTCTTAGAGACCTATACTTAGACTCCCACACAATAATAGTGGGAGACTTTAACATCCCACTGTCAATATTAGACGGATCAATTAGACAAAATTAACAAGGATATTCAGGACTTGAAATCAGCTCTGGATCAAGTCAACCTAAGAGACATCTACAGAACTCTCCACCCTAAATCAACAGAATATACATTCTTTTCAGTGCCACGTGGCACTTATTTTAAAACAGACCACATAATTGGAAGTAAAACACTCCTCAGCAAATGCAAAAGAACTGAAATCATAATAAACATTCTCTCAGAACATAGTGCAATCAAATTAGAACTCAGGATTCAGAAAGTCACTTAAAACCACAAAACTACATGGAAATTGAACATCATGCTCCTGAATGACTCCTGGGTAATAATGAAATTAAGGCAGAAATCAAGAAGTTCTTTGAAACCAAGGAGAAGAAAGGCACAATGTACCAGAATCTCCGAGACACTGCTAAAGCAGTGTTAACAGGGAAGTTTATACCACTGAAATGCCCACATCAGAAAGCTAGAAATATCTCAAATTGACACCCTAACATTGCAATGAAAAGAACTAGAAAAGCAAGAGTAAACAAATCCAAGAGCTAGCAGAAGACAAGAAATAACTAAGATCAGAGAAGAACTGAAGGAGATAGAGACACAAAAAATCCTTCAAAGAATCACTGAATCCAGGAGCTGGTTTTTTGAAAAAATTAACAAAATAAATAGACCACTAGCTTGACTAGTAAAGAAGAAAAGAGAGAAGAATCAAATAGACATAATAAAAAATGATAAAGGGGATATCACAACTGACCCAACAGAAATAGAGACTACCATCAGAGAATATTATAAACACCTCTACACAAATAAACTAGAAAATCTAGAAGAAATGGATAAATTCCTGGACATATACACCATCCCAAGACTAAACCAGGAAGAAGCCAAATCCCTGAATAGACCAATAACAAGTTCTGAAATTGAGGCTGTAATTAATAGCCTACCAACCAAAAAAAAAAGCCCAGGACCAGATGGATTCATAGCTGAATTCTACCAGAGCTACAAAGAGGCACTGGAACCATTCCTTCCAAAACTATTCCAAACAACTGAAAAGGAGGGACTCCTCCCTAACTCATTTGATGAGGCTAACATCATTCTGATACCAAAACCTGGCAGAGACACAACAAAAAAAGAAAACTTCAGGCCAATATTCCTGATGAACATCAACACGAAAATCCTCAATAAAATACTAGCAATCCAAATCCAGCAGCACATCAAACAATTTACTCATGATAATTAAGTAGGCTTCATCCCTGGGATGCAAGGCTGGTTCAACCTATGCAAATAAATAAATGTAATCCATCACATAAACTGAACCAATGACAAAAACCACATGATTATCTCAATAGATGCAGAAAAGGCCTTTGATAAAATTCAACATCCCTTTATGTTAAAAACTCTCAATAAACTAGGTTTGATGGAACATATCTCAAAATAATAGGAGCTGTTTATGACAAATCCACAGCCAATATCATACTGAATGGGCAAAACCTGGAAGCATTCCCTCTGAAAACTGGCACAAGACAAGAATGCCCTCTCTCACCACTCCTGTTCAACATACTATTGGAAGTTCTGGCCAAGGCAATCAGGCAAGAGAAAAAAAAAAGAATTCAGATAGAAAAAAAGGAAGCCAAATTGTCTTTGTTTGCAGATGACATGATTCTATATTTAGAAAATTCCATCATCTCAGCCCAAAGACTTCGTAAGCTGATAAGCAACTTCAGCAAAGTCTCAGGATACAAAATCAATGTGCAAAAATCACAGGCATTCTTCTACGCCAACAATAGACAAGCAGAGAGCCAAATCATGAATGGAATCTCATTCACAATTGTTGCAAAGAGAATGAAATATCTAGGAATACAGCTAAAAAGGGACATGAAGGACCTCTTCAAAGAGAACTACAAACCACTGCTCAAGGAAATAAGAGAGGACACAAACAAATGGAAAAACATTCCATGCTCATGGATAGGAAGAATCAATATCCTGAAAATGGCCATACTGCCCAAAGTAATTTATGGATTCAATGCTAATCCCATCAAACTACCATTGACATTCTTGAAATGTCACATAATTAGAAAAAATTACTTTAAATTTCCTATGGAACCAAAAAGAGCCCATGGAGCCAAGACAATCCTAAGGAAAAAGAACAAAACTGGAGGCATCATGCTATCTGACTTGAAACTACACTGGAAGCCTACAGTAACCAAAACAGCATGGTACTGGTCCCAAAACAGACATATAGATCAATGGAACAGAAGAGAAACCTCAGAAATAACACCACACATCTACAACCATCTGATCTTTGACAAACCTGACGAAAACAAGCAATAGGTAAAGGATTTCTTATTTAATGAATGGTGCTGGGAAAACTGGCTAGCCATATGCAGAAAACTGAAACTGGACCCCTTCCTCACACCTTGTACAAAAATTAACTTAAGGTATATTAAAGACTTAAATGTAAAACCCAAAACCATAAATCCCTAGAAGAAAACTTAGGCAATATCACTCGGGACATAGGCATGGGCAAAGACTTCATGACTAAAACACCAAAAACAATTGCAACAAAAGCCAAAATTGACAAATGGGGTCTAATCAAACTAAAGCACTTCTGCACAGCAATAGAAACTATCATCAGAGTGAACAGGCAACCTACAGAGTCGGAGAAAATTTTTTTGCAATCTACCCATCTGACAAAGGTCTAACATCCAGAGTCTACAAGGGACTTAAGCAAATTTACAAGAAAAAAACAAATGGCCCCATCAAAAACTGGGCAAAGGATATGAACAGACCCTTCTTAAAAGAAGACATTCATGTGGCCAAAACACATATGAAAAACAGCTCAACATCACTAGTCATTAGAGTAATGCAAATCAAAACCACAATGAGATACTATCTCATGCCAGTCAGAATGGCAATTATTAAAAAGTCAAGAAATAACAGATCCTGGCAAGGCTGTGGAGAAATAGGAACACTTACACTGTTGGTGGGAATGTAAATTAGTTCAACCATTGTGGAAGACAGTGTGGAGATTCCTTAAGGATCTAGACCAGAAACACCATTTGACCCAGCAATCCCACTACTGGGTATATACCTAAAGGATTATAAATCATTCTACTATAAAGACACATGCACTCATACGTTGATTGCAGCACTATTTACAATAGCAAAGACTTGGAACTAACCCAAATGTCCATCAGTGATAGGCTGGAAAAAGAAAATGTTATACATGTACACCATGGAATACTATGCAGCCATAAAAAGGAATGAGGTCATGTCCTTTGCAGGTACATAGATGAAGCTGGAAGCCATCATCCTCAGCAAGCTAACAAAGGAACAGGAAAACCAAACACTGCATGTTCTCACTTGTAAGTAGGAGTTGTACAATGAGAACACATGGACACAGGGAGGAGAACAACACACTGAGGCCTGTTGTAAGATGGAGGGTGAGGGGAAGGAGAGCATCAGGACTAATAGCTAATGCATGCATGATTTAAAACCTAGATGATGGGCTGATAGGTGCAGCAAACCACCATGGCGCACATTTACCATGTAACAAACCTGAATGTTTTGCACATCTATCCCGGAACTTAAAGTAAAATAAAAATAAAAATTAAAATATTTTTAAAAAAGAAAGAAGGACAACAGAAATTATCTAAACTGAAACACAAAGAGGAGTGGTGGGTGGGGAGAGAGAAAGAAAGAAACAGAATATTTCAAAGCTGTGGGATCATATAAAATACTCTAATACATTTGTAATGGGTATCCCAGAAAGAGACAAGAAAGAAAATGGAAGAAATATTTGACTATTTGAAGAAGTGATGGGCAAAAATATTTCCGAAATTAATGACAAATACCAAACTACAGATCCAGAAACTCAGAGAACATGAAATAGGGTCAATACCAGCACAAAGGGACACACACACACACACACACACACACACTGCTATAAATATAACCAAACTGCTGAAAACAAAAGAAAGAAAATCTTGAAGGCAGTCATAGACAAAATTAGCATTGCTTACAGAGGAACGAAGATAAGAATTATGGTAAACTTCTTTTAAGAAATCATGTAAGTCAGGAAGCAGGAACCATTATTAAAGTGCTTTAAAACAAACCCCTACCAAACCAGAATTTTATACCTACTGAACATAAAATAAAGACTTTCTCAAGCAAACAAACAAACAAAAAAAAAAAACAAGGAAATTCATTATCATCAGACCTAGTCTAAAAGAAGTATTAAATGTTTAGACAGAAGGAATGTATCACAGAGAGACTGAATCTACATAAAGAAATGATTAATGTAGTATATGAAATAAGTGAAAATAAAATAAAATTAGTTTATCTTAAATTGTTCCAAAGGATAACTATCTAAAGTAAAATAGTGATGCATTGCATGTTTATATCATATATAAAAGTAAAGGGTCTGATATCAGTATCACAAAGATGGGAGGGAAGGAATTAGAAATATACCAATATGAGATCATTACATCAGATGTGAAGCAGTATGACATGATTTGAAGGTAGACTGTGATCAACTAAAAATGTGTTAAGCAGCATAATGATCCGTCAAGGTGTCCATGTCCTAATCCCTGGAATTTTTGACTGTATTACCTTATACAAGAATGGGAACTTTGCAGATGTGATTAAATTAAGGATCTTGAAATTGTGAGATTACCCTGGATACTTGTATGAAGCCAATATAATCAAAGGAGTTGTTACAATAAAAACATGCAGGTGGCCTTTAGAAGCTGAAAAAGGCCAGGAAAGATTTTCTCCTCAGAGCCTCCAGAAGGACAAGCCTTGCCGACACCGTGACTTTACCCTGCTGAAACTGATTTTGGATGTCTGACATATAAAACTGTAACATAACAAATTAGTATTGTTCTAAGCTATTAAGTTTGTGGTAATTTTTTTACAGCAGCAATAATAATAGGGTGTATGTTGTAAATCTTAGAGGGACCAGTAAAAATATTTTTGAATACCTAAATAAAAAATCAATGTAAGAGAGAAAAAGGAATCATTAAAAATTCTCAATTAATATAAAAGAAGGCAGAAGAATAAAAAAGAAGCAAAGAACAGATGGAATAAATATAAAACAAAAAGATGGTAGATTTTTATTGCAACCATATAAATAGTAACATAAATAAAAATGATCTAAACACACCAGTTAAAGCGTAAAGATTGTCAGAGAGAAAAGCAAGACCAAATCATAATATGTCTATAAAAGACCCACCATAAATATAAAGACATAACAGATATATACATAGGTTAAGAGTAAAATAATGGAGATCTATGTGCCATGCAGACACTATCTGTTATGAACTGAATGTGTCCTAGTAAAACTAATTTGTTGAAACTCGAATCCTCAAAGTGGTGGTATTAGGAGGTGGGGCCTTTGGGAGGTAATTAGGTTTAGATGAGGTCATGAGTGAAATCTTCATGATGGGATTAGTCTTCTTGTAAGAAGAGGAGGAGGCACCTGAGCTTCCTGTTTCTGCCATGTGAGCAAGAAGGTAGCCATTTGCAAATCAGGAAGAGAGCCCTCACCAGAACCCAACCATGCTATCACCCTGAATTTGGACTTCCCAGGTTTCAGAACTGTGAGAAATAACTGTCTGTGTTTAAGCCACTCAGTCTATGATATTTTGTTAGAGCAGCCCAAGCTAAGACACTATGAAATAGAAAACTGAGGTATATTAACATTGGACAAAGGATACCTCAGAACAAGGGTATTATTAGGGATAAAGAAGGTCATTACATGACGATAGAGAATACAATTCTCTAAGAGGACAAAACAGTTTTAATGTGTGTATTCCTAACACCAGAGCTTCTAAATACATAGAACACAAATTGAAAAAGCTGAGAGGTGAAATAAACAAATCCACAATTATAGTTGGATACTTCACCATTCTTCTGTCAGTAATTGAACAAATAGAAAGTCAGTAAGGATAGAGAGGATGAGAGGATCTGAACAACACTATAAACCAAATATACCTAATGAATATTTAGAGAACTTTCCACCCAGAAAAGCAGCACATACTTTACTTTAAATTGTATATTGAATATACACTGAGATAAGCCATGTATTAAGCAAAAAAAAAAAAAAACTTTAATAAATTTGAAAGAATAGAAATCATACAAAGTATATTATTGGGCCATAACAGAATTAAAGTAGAATCAATAGCAGAAAGATATCTGGAAAATCCATAAATATTTGGAAATTAAGTATCATACTTCTAAAAAACCCATGTATCTAAGAGGAGCATCTAGGAAATGAAAATGTATTTTGAAACAAATGAATGTAAAAATACAACCTATCAGAATGTGTTTGTACCTAATAGCAGTTCTTAGAAAAAACAAGTATGGAATTAAGAGCTTTTTTTAGGAAAAAATTTCTAAAATCATATATCAGCTTCCATCAGAACAAACTAATAAAAAGAGCTGACTAAACTCAAAACAGGAGGAAATAATAAATACAAAATCGTATGTCAATGAAACTGAAAACAGAAAAATAAGAGGAAAAAAATCAATGAAACCAAAAGTTTGTTTCTTTGAAAATGTTACTAATATTGATTAACCTCTACTTAGACTGTCTAAAAAAATAAGAGAGAACACATGAATTACCAATATCAGAAACAAAGGGGAAAATATCATTGCAGACACATTAATCTTAGAAATACCATATGTACAGAAGGCAAGCCCTAAAATGATCCCAAAGGAAAAATGCCTGGTGATATCCATGCCTGTACGTAATCTCCTCCCTCTGACTGTTAGCTGGAATTCTTGCCTTGCCTCTAATGAGTAAAATATTCCAGAAATCATGAGACTCCATTTCTGAAATTAGGTTCTGAAAGGACCGTGACTTCCACCTTGGGTATTCTTTCTTCCTTTTCCCTAGACTGCTTGCCCTAGGGAAATTCAGATATCATATTGTGAGATAGCTTTGTGAAAGCCCACATGGTAAGGGACTAAGGCCTGACAATAACCACTTGAGTCAGCTTGGAAGTGGATCACCTTCCTCAGTTGAGTACAGGTGAAGCCACTGTCCTGGCCAACAGCTCAATGGCTGCTTCATGAGAGATTATGAACCAGAGGTGTCCATGTAAGCCAGCCTCCTTATTTGACCCATGGGTTCCTGACTGTAACAAGTATTTGAGGTTTTAAGCCCCTGTCTCTAATTTTAGGTATAATTTGATATGCAGCAATAGATATCTAAGTTAATAAGGAGATACTACAAAGAATTCTATGCCCATAAATTTGATAACATAAATGTTAGCGAACCAACTTTTTGAAGACACTACCAAAATTCACTCAAGAAGAAACAGATAACCTGAGTAATTGCATATCTATTTATAAAATTGAATTGTTTAAAATGTTTCAAAAAAAGGCTTAGATGGCTTCATTCATGAATATTACCAAATATTTAAATAATACCAATGAAATAATATTTATTCTAAGAAATAAAGAGGAAAGAATATTTCCCAACTCATCTTATGAGACCAGCACTGTCCTAATATTAAAACCATAAAAAGCTATTACAAGAAAATTACAAACCGGTGTCCCTCATGAACCCAGATACAAAAATCTTCCAAAAAATTTAGCAAATGAAATCCAGCAATCTATACAAAAAATAACATATCACGAGTAATTTGAGTTTGTCCCAGGAAGGCAAGGCTCATTTATTCCAAAATCTATCAATATCATGAATGATATAATAGACTTAGTAGAAAATAAAATAAAAGTTCAATATATGTAGGAAAAAGCATTCGATGCCTTGTCACAAAGATGTCACTAAAGGCAAAGAAGCCCCTGCTCTTCCCAAAGCCAAAGCCAAACCAAAGGTTTTGAAAGCCAAGAAGGCAGTACTGAAAGGTGTCTATAGACACAGATCGACATGTCACCCATCTTCCAGTCACCCAAAATACTTTGGATTTGGAGGCAGCCCAAATATTTTTGGAAGTGTGTCCCCAGGAGAAAGAAGCTTGACCACTATGCCATCATCAATTTTCCTTGACCATAGAGTTGGCCATGTAGAAGAAGGACAACAACAACACACTTGTGTTTATTGTGGATGTCAAGGCCAACAAGTACCAGACCAAACAGGCTGTGGAAAAGTTCTATGACATTGACATGACCAGTGCCAACACCTTGATCAGGCCTGATGGAGAGAAGAAGACGTTTGTTTGACTGGCTCCTGACTATGATGCTTTGGATATAGCCAACACAATTGGGATTATTAAAACTGAGTCCAGCTGGTTGATTCTGAATATACGGTTTTCACCAAGACAAAAAAAGCATTTAACAAAATTTAACATCCATTTATGATATCAACTTCTAGAAAACTAGGAATGGAAAGGGACTTATCCTAATACGGGTCATCTCCAAAAGCCTACATAAAACTTCATATGTAGTAGTAAAACACTAAACGTTTTCCCTCTAAGTTCTAGAACAAGGCATCAGTGTCATTTTCCACTACTCATATTTAATATTGTCCTATAAATCCAATATAATAAGTTAGGAAAGGTAATAAAAAGGATGTAGATCAGAAAAAAATTCAAACTATTTGCATATGACATCGTTGTCTGCATAGAAAGTCTCAAAAAAATGTACAAAAAAGTTTATAGCACTAAGAAAAGAGTTTATCCAGATTGTAAGGAACAATGTCAAAACTCAAAAATCCTTTATATCATAAATTTGAAATATGCAATTATAAAAACAGTGCCATTTATGATACCATAATAAATTAAACATGTTGACATAAATCTAAAGAAAGACTATGTTGTATCTGTATGAAAACTGCAGAAGACTGATAAGAGAAATAATAATCATAACTTAAATTGAGAGATACACCATGTTCCTGGATTGGAAGGCTCAATAGAGTTAAAATGTCAGTTATCCTTAATTTGATTGAAAAAATTAATTCTAAGAAATCCCAATCAAAATTCTAGCTGGGTTTTTGTAGATATTAAAAAGCTGATTCTAAAATTTATCTTTCCTCAAATACCTGGTGATCTTTGGATACTTTTTAAAACTCAAGACTTAGGCTCTAAAAAGCCCACTGAAAGCTTTGTGTGTTTTGATGAGGCTTGTGCATTAGTGGGCTTCACTTGGAATGATAGAGCAGTGCCTCTGCGTTTTGTTGGAAGGCTCACACACCAGTATTTACTGGGCTTTTCTCTGGGGCTGCTTACTTTCTCTTGTGAGGAACCAGTATGTTTCTGATTTAGTGAGTGTTGAAACATGCCCAGTTGTCAATATTCTCTGTTTCTGACTTAGTGTGTGTTGAAATAGGTCCAGCTGTCAACATTCTATTCAGGTGAGCTGGGGAATAGAATTGGAGTGGGGAATGGGGGCGGCATGTGGTTTAGTATTTAATGGGTAAAATTTTACTTAACCTCTTATGTTTATTGCAATTTATCATCCCCACTTTCTATTGACTGGTTTCTCTGAGTCTGGAAGTTCTGTGATTCCATTTTTCTAGGAAAAAAGCTTCTAGTCTTCCCACAGAAAGAAATAAACATATAGCTGTCAAGAAAGCAGAAGAGGCCAGGTGTGGTGGCTCACGCCTATAATCCCAGCACTTTGGGAGGCCAAGGCAGGTGGATCACGATGTCAAGAGATCGAGACCATCCTGGCTAACATGGTGAAACCCCGTCTCTACTAAAAATACAAAAATTAGCTGGGCATGGTGGTACACACCTGTAGTCCCAGCTACTCGGAAGGCTGAGGCAGGAGAATCACTTGAACCAGGGAGGCAGAGGTTGCAGTGAGCCGAGATCGTGCCACTGCACTCCAGCCTGGTGACAGAGCGAGACTCTGTCTCAAAAAAAAAGAAAGAAGGAAAGAAAGCAGAAGAGACCTGGATTTTAACACTCTCTCTCATGCTCACTTTAAATTGACCACCACACTTTCTATTTCATCCTTCATCTCCTTTGGAAGTAAATGTTGCCTCTATCCTGAGCATCATATGGGTTTTGCTTAACAAGTTAGTGTGCCTTGTATTGGCGCCATCATGCTGGTATTGATGCTTGAACTATCTTTTCTCTTTTATGTCAATAACTGTGCCTTTGTTCTCTTTCTATCTTAAAATATTTATGGACATCGTTCATTGACTATTGCCTTGTTTTCTATTGACATCCATTTCCTGCCATTTTTGTGGAGTTGCATAAGACAGTAGAGATAAATGATTATTTTAACTCAAGCCATTTAATGTCTGAGGTTGATATGACTTTTACATGATTCTTGGTCATTCTCTTTTTCTTTTGTGAAATCTCAGTTTATAGCCTTTGCCCATTATTCTGTTGCTTTGTGTGTGTGTGTGTGTGTGTGTGTGTGTGTGTGTGTTCATGCACACATACACTTTACTGTTTGTAGGCAATCATTACTTCCTGGGAGATAAAAGTAATTGGAACAGAAAAGAAAGTTGGGCCAGTAAATCACACAAGCATGACTTCACTTTTGACTAAGAAAAACAAAGAGTATTTACTAAAATATTTTTAATTATTAAAAAATATGTATAAATTTCCCACCTTATATTATACACAATGCTAAGATGTGAAAACTGGAAAGCTGAGCTTTTATTTTTATCACAGTATCAAATATAATTCCTGTGCCTCCCCATCTACCCAACCTGGCCTCAGTTGTTTGTGTTGCTTCTGACCTGAGGATCCCTATATACAATTTTGATTGAGGTTGTATTGAATCTATAAACCAGTTTTTAGGAAATGCATACATTTGCAAAGCTATATTTTTCAACTAAAAACATTTACTACTTCACCCACTTTTCAGTGTACAGTTTAGTGGCACTAAGTATATTCCCAATGTTGGGTGATCATTAACCACCATTCATCTTCAGAATATTCTTCATCTTCTCAAAATGAAACTGCATAACCATTAAAGAATAACTCTCCATTTCCCTTTTCCCCTTAAAGATGGCAACCATGATTCTACTTTCTGTCTTTTTCTCTACTTTCTACTTTCTGTCTTTATGAATTTGATTAATCTAGGTACCTCAGATAAATGAAATCATATAGCATTTGTCTATTTGTCCTTCTGTGATTAGCTTATTTTACTTAACGTTATGTCAAGTTTCATGGACATTGCTGCATGTGCCAAAATTTCTATCTTTTTTAAGGTTGAATAATATTTTATTGTATGTATATACCATATTTTGTTTATTCAAACATCCATCGATGTATACTTGGCTTGCTTCTTCCTTTTGGCAGTTGTGAATAACACTGTTTAAAACATTGGTGTGCAAATATTTGTTCAAGACGGTGCTTTCAACTCTTTTGGAAGTAGAATTCCTGACTCATCTGTATTTTTAATTTTTTGAAGAATTGCCATACCATTTTGGCTTGCAGCTGTATCATTTTAAATTGCCACCAGTAGTACACAAGAATTCCTATTTCTTCACATTCTTGCCAACACTTGTTACCTGTTAGCCATCCAAACAAGTATGAAGTTATATCTCATTGTGGTTTGGTTTTAATTTTCACTTTCCTAATGATTAGTAATGTTGAGCATCTTTTCATGTACTTATCAGCCATTGATATATATTCTTTGGAGAAATACCTATTCAAGTCTTTTATTTTTTAAATCAAGTTTTGTTGTTGAATTTTAGGGATTCTTTATATGTTTTGTATACTGAACTTGTTATCAGATTTGTGCCTTGACAATACTCAATCTGATGTTTTACACTGACTTATATTGTAGTTCACAATTCTCTTTTCTGTGTTCAATCTAATAGACTTATCTATTAAACATTTAATTTTGATTATTGTATTTTTCAGCTTTTATGCTATAAGAGAATGAACCCTAGACTGACTGATAGATACTGGTAAATTCTACCAATCAGAAATACTGGCAAGAGATTAAAGGAGGGAAGGAGACTGAGGGCAGGCTATTTGTTACCCTAATCTCCTCCCTCCATGCCTGGAGAGCATTCATATTTTTGCAGGATCAGGTTGTGCCAGGCACTCTCTAGCACACATTTCTCTCTCTGTGTCCAGTAATTGCTTTTTCCCTCACCTCTTCAGCATTAATGGGGATAATGTGCTGCTGCTATTACCAATTCTCAGATACTGCACTAATGCTAGTGTTTTCCTTATATACTACACTTAGCTTTGTAAATAATCCTTTCATTCGACACTCCTCAAATCACGCATACCGTATTTTTGTACCTGGGACAGTGACTATAGTGGATTTGATATGTAGAAAATTTTAGTTTATCATTATTTACTAGCTTTTGGAGTTTGGCCTACTTTAAAAGGCTATTGCGATGCACATATTTTATAAATAAAATATCCCATGTTTACTTTTACTACTTTTATGGCTTCAAACTTTACATTTAAATCTATGATCCATCTGGATTTTCTTGTGATTTTAGAAGTGAAGTATAACTTACATTTTTCCTACACTTTTTTATGGCCATTTTTGTTTATCTATGTTCTGTTTGACTTTTGGAATCTGCTTATCAAATTTAAAAAAATACTTTTTTTTGACAAATATATAATGTATAAATTCACTTTTGGATAAATGGCATCTTTAGGAGACTACTTAGTCATGAAGGCCATACTGTTTTTCATTCAGTTATTTGTTTGTATTTCTCACTAGCTTTTCTGATTTTTCTTTGCAGAGATCTTTTACAGTTCCTGTTACCTCTGGTATTTTATCAAAGTTGTTATTGTAAATGTTGTTTTCTTTCATTATAACTTGTAAGAGGTTTTTATTTGCGTATACAAAGCCTGGTGATTCTTGATATTGTTATTTTAATTTTGAACCCAGCCACTTTACTGAATTATCTTTTTGTTTCTAGCAGTTTAAAATTTTCTGATTTTCCTTTAGCTAGCCTCTGATAACAGAACATAGAAGAGGCATTCAGACTATGTGGTCAGTAAAAGCTTCAAGTAGGAGTTGATCCCTCAGCTGAGTCCCCAGGTTCAAGTCTGTCTTAGTCCATTTTTGTCCATAGGTATTTCTAAAAGGAATACCTAAGGCTGAGTAATTTATAAAGAGGTTTATTTGACTCATGGTTCTGCAAGCTGTACAAGAAGCGTGGTGCCAGTGTCTGCTTCTGGTGAGGGCTTCAGGTTGCTTCCACGCATGGAGGAGATGAAGGAGAGCTGATATTGGGGCTGGCCTGGGGGAGGTTCCAGGCTCTTTTTACAACCAGCTGTCATGGGAACTAACAGAATTCACTCATCCCTGCCCACTCACAGGGAGAGCATTAATCTATTCATGAAGGATCTGTCCCTATGACCCAAACACCCCCAACTAGGTCCCACCTCCAACCATTGGAGATTAAATTTCAACAAGAGCTTTGGAAGCTCAAATATCCAAACTATAACAAATTTGGATCTTGATAATTTTAGGTAAAACTGAGAGGAATATGAGAAGAATGTTCTAGCTTAAGGAAGGAAGATATGATAATGGTTAGAAGGAACAAAGCATGTGGTTGACTTGAGAACTTAAACATCGTTCAGTATCACATGGCAATAGGCTATGAAATGGAGAGCTGTGAGACATGAAGGATAAGAAAGGCTGAGTTCACTTAGGGCCTTTCAAAGAAAGAGATCAGGATTTATTCTAAAAACAATGGAAGCAACTGCAGGATATTAGAAGAGCAACTTGCTGACCGAGAGAATGTATCCTTGTGGTTAAGGTGTCTGGTATAAGATTGTCGTAATAATATGGGAGATGAACTTTGTTATATGAATAAAGAGGAATGCATGGGTTGAACACATACAAACAGGGTAAAATCTGCAAAATTTGGTGACTGACTGCCAGAAAAAAGAAAGGAAAGCGAGAGGTTAAAAATTCTTGCTGAGCAGTGGGTGAGGGAAGGGATTTGTGAGAGGAAGGAGATGAGTTCAATTACAGTGAGTTTGCATTTGAGAAGCCTATGGAATACATGCATATTAATTTACTTAATATATCTATGTATTAGGTCAATGCAATTCATTTATTTATTCAACAAATATTGATTAAATATTCTCTCCATGTCAGATACATTCTTCATGGACATACATTAGGATCTGCTTCCTGCCCTGCTGTAGCAATTGACAAAGGAGGGTGAATGTATATAAGTACTTGATACATTTTGTATCTACAAAAAGCAAGGTGACTATTATAGGATGAATTGTATTCCCTTCAAATTCATATATTAAATTTCCAGTCCATAGTACCTCAGTGTATTTGGAGATAAAGTCTTTAAAGAGTGATTAAGCTAAATGAAGCCATCAGGATGGGGCCCTAATTCAATGTAACTGATGTCCTTATAAGAAAAGGAAGAGATACCGGGGATGTGCATGCACAGAGGATGCACAGAAGAAAGACTATGGGGAGAGGCAGCAAGAGGATGGTTATCTGTAAGACAAGGATAAAGGCCTTAGAGAAATCAACCTTTCTGGCACTTTGATCTTGGACTTCCCCTTTAGAACTGTGAGAAATAAACTTCTGTTATTGAAGCCAGTCTGTGGTATTTTATTATGGCAGGCTGCTGTGATTTGGGTATGGTCTGTTTGTCCCCACCAAATCTCATCTTGAAATTTAATTCCCAGTGTGGTGGTGCTAGGGGGTGGGGCCTAGCGAGAGGTGTTTTGGTCATGAGGGTGGATCTCTTATGAATAGATTGAGGCCCTTGCTAGGGGTTGAGTCTCACTCTGTTAGTTTCTCACTCTGTTAGTTTCTGAGCAAGCGAGTTGTTAAAGCCTGGCAGCCCTCCTCTGTGCTCTCTTGCCATGTGATCCCTGCACACCTCGGCTTGCTTTTGATGCCTGCCACTAGTGGAAGCAGCCTGAGACCCTCACCAGAAGATAACCAGATGCCAGTATCATGCTTCTTGTACAGCTTGCAGAACCATGAGCCAAATAAAGCTATTTTCTTTATAAATTACTCAGCCTCAGGTATTCCTTTATAGCAACAGAAAATGGAGTAAGACACAGCCCTAGCAAATGAATACAGTGCCCAATAATTAAAATGTGCATTCACATCCATACAGAGCAAACAGATTAACAATAAAGAGAGTTCAAGAACCAGCCAAGAAAGATGCATGCAAATTACTTTTCTTAAACATTTTTCAGAAAGTAATTAAATATGTAAGTTCAATACTAGATTGGACTGTATTCTTTCAGCAAAGGTTATAATTTATTAATATAACTTTTGCAAGTTTTAATCACTTTATTATCTTTGCCATTTTCTTTGGTGACAAATGAAATTTGTATTATTCTTTAGAGTCTCAAAATAATTCAAATTCAGGGATAAAGTATGGAAAATAAAATATTTCTTATTCTGTGACATGGAGTAATTAAGTGATATGCTTAAGCATGTTGACCTTTCATTTATACTCCATTATTTTGCTGCTTTATTCATAATGTATTATACAGAGCCAATGTTCCCAGAAGGTAAATAACAAGGGTTTAGAACATTATATAGATAGATAGATAGATAGATAGATAGATAGATAGATAGATAGATAGATAATTTTTTTTTTTTAGTAAATGCTAGTTCTTCAGCCTTTGACAAATTATTACTAGGAAATAAATTCATACTTAAATGTATTTGGAACATACAGTTTGTGATATCAATATGAAAACATAGCTCTGAAGAGAAAATAATTTTTTTGCAGCTATGATTTGATTGGATCTTTTGAGCTGAAAATACTGGATCAATCATGGCCAAGAAGTCAAGGGGCTGACCTCCGTAGGTCACTTAAATTCAACATATTTTTTCGCAGTCACTGCCTTTCTTCTAGAGTGTATGCAAATTGGATAACAGTGTCCATTTTAAAGTGTTTCCAGAGGCCAAGAGTTAAGAAATGTGTTTTCCTACTGGTGAATTTACTTTTAAAGAATCATCAGTTAGATTATGTTTTAGTAGCAACTGATTTCCCCTTTAAACGCTTGAAAAATATAATAAGGGCTCAGTTGCAGATATGGGACAGTTTTTTTCTCATCCCAGGCCTCTGGTTTGTGTAATGTGTTAGTTTGGAAGCCAACTTATACTGGCTTAAATAATAAAAAGAATTTGCTAGTGCACATGCTGAAATGTCCAGAGTGATGGCAGACTATAGGCACTAATTAATTGGGTTTCTATTTCATCTTTCAGAGATTTTTTTGGTGTTTCCTCTTAAGCTTGTTGACCATATTCCCTCAAGGGCTCGAAAGTGCTACAGCAGGTCCTCATCTCACTGAGAGAATTTTGACCAAATAGGACCCAACCTTAGATCCTGGAGTGGGGAATGTTCCTAGTAGTAGCCCAAGGGGAGGAGATACTGTAAAGGCTCTTCTATCTTTAGATGTGATTATGCACTAAGATCTTTTTAAATTTTAAATAAAATGAGCCAAGCTCATTTTGAAAAACTTGGCTAGTTCATGAAGTTGATTCTAATATTAGCCAAATAATGTTGCTTTTAAAATAACAAAAACCTAGCAATGTGTATTCCATCTGGCTCATAATAACCAAGCAAGTCTACGACAGAGAAGGTTTTTTAATTCTTAACCCTAGTACTACTGTGCTTATTTTAAAAAGGGTTGGAGACCATCTAAGTGACCCTACATTTTCTAAGAACCCACCAGTTGATTTAATGTAGAGATTGGGCAATTAGAAATCAATACTTACAAGGCTCCTTTAGGGAAATTAATTTTATTAGGTTCTGATCTAACTGATTAGGCAGCAATCAGACTTCTTTGTCTTCAAAATAATGCAGTTAATGTGACAACAACGTTTCATTTACTCTGATTAGGATTCTCAATTAGGACATCAAGGATATTTAAGATAAATGATGACAGGTCTAGGAAGAAGTTGGGACTGATTTAGAGCCAACTTTGTATTATTTAACTTTGTTTAATACCACAAAAGAACTGAATGAGATATTGTTTATAGTCATACTTTAATATTTATTGCATGGATATAATATTATTTCTGGGGCACAGAATCTTTTATATACACTCATTGAATAATCATTTCCTGAATATCCATTATGCATATGAAACTTTTAAATGTAAAAAAGTAAGAAAGATACAGTTTTTATATTCAAATATCTTATGATCCAATGGGATAGATATATCCATAAAGAATATAAATCTAAGTACTGAAAAGGAAATATAAATAATATTCTGGGAGAAAAAGGAAAAAAGAACAATTGTCTTGGAAGATTGGAAAGTCTTTCTAGAGGAAGCAGTATTTCAATTGGTACTTGAGAGATGAGAACAGTGATAAGTGGAGGTGGAGCAGGACTCTCTCTCCCATGTAGAAAGAGTGATGCCACAAAGGAGCATACAGTTGGCCTTCCATATCCATGGCCTCCACATACATAGATTCAACCAATCATTGATTGAAAATATTTGGGGAGAAAAATGGATGGTTGCACCTGTACTGAACATGTACAGACTATTTTTCCTGTCAAGTTTCCTCAAACAGTACACTCTAAGAACTATTTACATAGCATTTACATTGTGTTAGGTACTATAAGTAATCTAGAGATTATTTAAAATATATGAGGAGGCTGGGCATGGTGATGCATGCTTGTAATCCCACTGTTCAGGAGGTTGAGGCAGAAGATTGCTTAAGCACAAGAATTTGAGACTACAGTGAGCTATGAATGCACAACTGCACTCCATCCTGGGCAACACAGCGAGATCCTCTCTCTAAATAATAATAATAATAAAGTATATGGGAGGATGTGCTAGGTTATATGCAAGTACTACAGCATTTTATTATATGAGGGACTTGATACTGTGGATTTTGGTAAGGGGGTGGGGGGTCCTGGAAACAATAGCCTAGGGATAGCAAGGAACAACTGTATGTGAATGTACGTAGTATAGTGGAAAATGGTGTAAAAGTATATTATGACCAAATTTACAATTGAAGGTCTTGAATCTCATGCTAAGGAATTTAAACTCCATTTTATGGTTAATGGGGAATCACTGAAGAATGTGCAATATAAAAATGTATTTTTGTCATTTGTATTTTAAATTTTTATTTTATATATTGTATTTTAAGTTTTAAAATTTATGTCAGGCTTAATCCTGAATAATTCAGTGACATCAGGTTTCATATCTGAGAAATTATAGCATTTAGTCAATTTGGGGTTTTTTTGTGTGTTTCTTGTTTCATTTTGTTTTTTTGTTTTTGAGACAGAGTCTCATTCTGTCACCCAGGCTGGAGTGCAGTGGTGCAGTCACGGCTCACTGCAGCCTCATCACGGGCTCAAGTTATTCTCCCATTATATATCATTATTATACCTCCCCAGTAGCTGGGACTTCAGGTGCACCACCAGGCCCAGCTAATATTTGTATTTTTTTGTAGAGACAGGGTATCACCATGTTTCCCAGGCTGGTGTCAAACTCCTGGGCTCAAGCCATCGATCCTCCTCATCCTCCTGAAGTGCTGGGATTACAGGCATTAGCCACTACTCCCAGCCTGGGTTATGTTTTAATAACAAACAACCCCCAAACTTTGATAGTTGAAAGGAACAAAGCCTTTTTTTCCTCATTATTTCACATGGCTGTGCCTAATTTTAAGGGCTGGTAGAAGTGGCATCCTCTTGAGTGCCCAAATGGAGAAGAGAACCAGAAATATTGGCGAACATCATGAATATTTACCCCAGAATTCTTTTAAACGATGTCATTAACCAGACAGAGGGAGCAAGAAAGAAGGAAGAAGTAAATTTAATAATGGATATGTTGCCTGCAGATTTCAGGTACCTATATATGTAATATAGCTAGAAATAAGGGTCTGAAACTGAGTGACACTAGAGGTAAGGCTGATACTCATCTATATTCATATGGAATTTGAATCAATGGGCAAAGATCAGATCAGTAAGGTCAGATTGCAGAGAAAATATGTGTCCAAATCTTGGACAGAAAAGAAAAACAGATGAACTGGGACACACAGAAGCCCAGTTAACCTTAAAAATGTCTAAGAATATCTGAATTTTAGAAATTGACATTTGATTAAAGAGTCATCTAAACTTTGTAGGCACCCACTTGAAGCCAGTATTAAATATTGAACCAGCCAATCACCTGCATTCATATAGTCATCAGTGAGGCTGTCTTCCTGGCAGAAACAAAGCACTGTTACACAAAGGGCTTTCTAATCATTTTCACTGGAATCATTTCATTCCAGTGAGATTGTAGTGTGCAGGAAAATAATTCCATATAGCTAATGGCAAAAAAGTAAAAACTCAATGTGATACAGCAGATAATCTAGAAACAGGCAATGCTGATAACCAAGACTGAACATCTTCTGAACATCTTGAGGTGATTCTCAGCATGATTAATGAAGAATTAGATCTGCTAAGGATGGTCTCTTGTGATAATCAATTTCCTCCCTAATCCAGAGCTTCTTTATGTTATCTATCTGCTTCAGGACCATTTTTTTTTTTAAATTTTAACTTTCATTTTAGATGCAGGGGGTACATGTGCAGGTTTGCTACATGGGTATATTGAACCCAAGTAGTAAGCATAGTACCCAATAGGTTTTCAACCAGTGGCTCCCTCCTTCCCTCAGCCCTCTAGTTGTCCTCAGGATTTATTGTTGCCATCTTTATGTTCATGAGTACCCAATGTTTGGCTCCCACTTATAAGTGACATGTGGTGTTGGGTTTTCTGTTCCTGTATTAATTTGCTTAGGATTATGACCTCCAGCTCCATCCATGTTGCTGCAAAAGACATGATTTCATTCTTTTTTATGGCTGTGTAGTATTCCATGGTGTATATGTACTACATTTTCTTATTCAGTTCCACTATTAATGGGCACCTAGATTGATTCCATGAGGAGCAAATCATTTTTGCTTAGCAATAGAGTAATTTTTACTTGTTATTTGCTTTAAGTTTTTTATTTTTTACTGGTTGTGTAACTGAAGTATTATATTGAGGTCTGAATATGAAATACATAAATCAGGGATAAATCTGAAATGATAGACATAAAGGTATTTAAACTGTTATATAAATCTAAATTTAACTTTTTCTTACTCTATGACAAAATCCTGCATAACATAATTATGTGACAAATTGAAAAGTCAGTCAATGGTCAGTTAAAAATCTGAAGTATAATAGGTTATTAATAAAGAGGAATAGTTACAATTCCAAGTGAATTTAGCTGAATTTTCTATTTAATCTTATAAAAAGTATTTTCTTTTTGAAAGCACTAAACAATATCATTATATAAATATTGCAATTATAGGAATATTTAAATAATTCTTTTTTAAAAAATTCATTTCTTTATCCATCCATACTTTAATTAAGGAATGTGTTCAAATGTTCAGTTTCTTTTAGTAGTGAATTCACAAACTAGACACTGTGCCTTGCTCTACAGCAAATTTGAATTAAATAATTTTACCTTGTAAAAATAATCAGGCAGGTTTCTGGGGGAAAAATACAGCACATATTACAATAAGATAGAAGAAAATTTGAACATCTCCTAAGTGCTTAGTAACCCAGTAGCCATTGCTAAGGAAACCAGTTTCTCGGCATCCACATAGCATGGAGTTAACAATTCAGAGGGCCTATCTGTTGAACTTACAGACACATGTAATGGATCACACACAGCCTCATTCTCTAAATGAAAAATAATATTTCATTGGTTTTGAGAATGTTTTGAAAATTAACCAAGGTTAATTATGTAAAGGTATAAGTATGAATCAGACTGAAAGTTGTTTTATGCCATGAGAGTTAAGTTCTACCTGAAAGCAACCTAAACAGCATCTTGGTAGAGAAGCAGCTTATATTGGGGTTGAAGAAAGAAAAATAGGGTATATTTTCAGGTTTATCATTGGCTTTCTACTTTGCCTTCTTAAAGGTACTTAATTAGCTTGTTTTTAATTAATTCATCTAAATTGTCTTAACACATATACCCTAAAAATAAATTTGTTCATTGATTGATTGTTCAGTAGATTCTCCAATTTACAAGTAAGAGGCACCACAGTATCAGTGGGAAATGGGCATTATCAAGATACTTTGTCCAAACCTATTATGAGCCCAGGATGAGTGGCAGAAAAATCAAACTGTGACTACAAGCCTTCATAAGACACAAGGATGTTAAGACTCATGGGGAAAGAGCTACAGGATGTATTTTGATGGTCTATTTGAAGCATGGTGGATTAAAAGAGTAGAAGTGAGCTAACCTGAAAAGTAAGATAAGATATTGACCTTGGGGCAGAAGTTTTGAATTCACATCAGAACTTTGAAAAGAAGTTGATTATGAAAGACTTTAGATAGCAAACACCCATTTTCTATTCTTCCATTTTTAAATTACCAAGCACATTTTTGTGAGAAGGGAAAAGTGTCAAATTCAATGAGTTCTCTCTCCACTCCTCCCTGTGAAATACTATTTTTTCCTTGCAATAATTCTCTGTTTACAAGATCTTAGTTGGTTATTGTGGAACTGATTGTTTCACCAAACAGGTGGGTGATTAATTACCATGACCTAGTTACCATGAGCAAATGAAATCTGAAGACTTACTATTTCTCTGTAAATCTTCATTCTTAAAAGCTCTGACAAATATTGAAAGCAAATACCATTTTTAAAACTTCATGTTCTTCAAGTGATGAAGAAAGGGACTCCCCTTAGAAGCAGTGACTCTTCGATTAAGTCATATAAATGAGTAAAGCTAGCTGGGTGCTTTAATGGGACATTAGGAGACTGTGGACTGTATAAAGTAGGAAATATTGTCCCTATTCAAAGGAGATGCCTGCCAGTCATTCCAACTGATTGTTGCCATTTGGAAATTAAGGTCCAGTCTTGCCAGATCTTCCAATTTTTAAAGGCAAGATGGAAATCTGAAATTTATGTGAAAATCTTGATTTTCAGAAGCAAGTCTTTCAAAAATTTAAAAAACAATGTCCCACTCAAAACAAAACTATGTGCATCCAGTCTAGTTAAGTGACAGGCTGCTAACTTACAGCATCTGCTTTAATGACATTTTTGCTTCAGATTTTTACATATATCGAGGAGAAATAAAAATCTCTTCTTTTCAAATTAATTCAAAAGCTAGTTATTAAATATACAATTTAGGCACAGCAATGTCCTAGGTACTGTGAGGTACACAAAAAAATAAATAAGGATGACTACAGATTTTGAAGAACTATAGGGGAGAAAGAAGCCCCTACATAGCAAACTAAAATCATGTGGATTGCCACTGTTCATATTGCCCATTTCACTACAGATTTTTTTTTAACTTCAGTGAAAAAATCATCTATTTAAAATTGACTCTTTGATGAGGATGTAGAGAAAAAGGAACGCTCATACACTGTTGGTAGCAATGTAAATTAGTGCAACCACTATGGAGAATAGTTTGGAGGTTCCTCAAAATTTAAAAATTGAGCTACCATATGATCCAGCAATCCCATTGCTGGGTATATACCCAAAAGAGAGGAAATAAGTATATCAAACAGATATCTGCACACCCGTGCTTGTTGCAGCGCTGTTAACAATAACTAAATGTGGAAACAACCTAAGTGTCCATCAGCAGATGAATGGATAAAGAAAATGTGGTACATATATTCAATGGAGTACTAGTCAACCCTAAAAAGGAATGAGATCCAGTCATTTGTAACAACATGGATGGAACTGGAGATCCTTATGTTAACTGAAATAAACCAGGCACAGAAAGACAAACATCGCATGTTCTCACTTATTTGTGGAATCTAAAAGTCTAAACAATTGAACTCATGGGGATAGAGAGTAGAAGGATGTCTACCAGGGGCTGGGAATGGTAGCGATAGTGGAGTGGGGAGGTGGAGATGGTTAATGGGTACGAAATAAGCTAGAAATAATTAATAAGAATTAATAAGACCTATTTGATAGAGTGATTATAGTCAAAACAGAGTGATTATAATCAATAATAATTTAATTGTACATTTAAAAATAACTAAAAGAGCATTACTGGATTGTTTGTAATACAAAGGATAAATGCTTGAGGAGATGGACACCCCATTTTCCATGATGTGATTATTACAAATTGCATGCCTGTATTAAAGTATCTCCTTTAACCCATAACTATATACACTACTATGTACCACTAAAAATAAAAATTAAAGATAAAATAAAAGATAGAGTACGTAAATTGTATCCTATCATATGGAAATAAAGTCCTGAAAATCCACTTTTCTGGATTTTTTCACTTTCTGTACCATGATAAAATTTCTTGCTTCTGGGAATTTTATTTTCTGAAGAATCAATGTCAAAATAACTGTCCTATTTTCCCTTAAGAGATTTGGGGGGTTTTTTTGTAGAAAGCTCTAAATTCAGTATTTCATGTTCCACATATGCAAGATTTTTAGGAGATTTGAATAACTACTGCTGAGTTGATGTGACAGGAAATCAGTGAACTTTTATCTTAAATAAGCAGAAGAAAATCAATCTTAAACTAATTGACTTAAACTAAGGGCAATTTTAATTGGATGGTTCATTTCTAAGGCTTTCTCTTTGCAGTTAAGTGGGGAAATACATTAAAAGGAATGAGCAATTTTGAGGGAATTAAATAATTGATACCGACTGTTATACAGAGTCTAGTAAAAGCATCATCTTGAGAGTCATCACATACAGATGGGTAAAATGAGCTTTCAAAAAACAAAAAGACAACACAACAGAGAAAAATAACAGACACAAACAAGTTGGCAAAGTGCTAACTTCTGCTGACTTTGTGAGCTTTGGAAATGACCTGGCCATTGTGGCTTTGTGGTGGATGAGGGATCTGAGTTGGGCCAGAGAGCAACATTACAGGTAGTAAAAGTCACTCAGGGAGAAGCAAGAAGGGGTATGTTCTATCCCATTTGCTCAGACTTTACTCTCCGCTTGGAAACTGTTAAATTAATCACTGCTGACAAGGCATGGGGGCCAGGTCAATAAGTTATGCACCCCTATCCATGCCTACATAGTACAATTTCACTTATAATTGGATATAGCACTTTATCCCCAAAAGGATCACTGGCCAGGCCTCTGGGAGACATAAATTTAGATCCAGTCCTCTGAACAACTGCTGACTTTGCCTATAACCACAAATATGTGAGGCGATGCCCTTCCTTTCCACCTAAGCCTTGAAAGCTTTAGTTAAAACATAATAATAATGTCAAGTAACTAGCTCAGCTTTGTAGTGCTACAAAACTTCTAAAAATAAACCATCCTTCTCTCCCCAAACATTTCATTGTTGACAATCTAGTCACAGAAGTTATGATTTAGAAAAGGAAAATGATTTTATGGAGCATTACCTCATAGCATTTAGCTCTGGTATTTTATTCTAGAAGCTAAAAAGTAAAAACACATATTGGAAAGAGAAGAAATGAAAGATAATTCCTGAAAGGCAACCACATTTTTTTCTAAGACAATGAGAAAGCAAAGTGATGTGAGACTCTATGAAGATCTAGTTATAGTATTTGGTATCTGAGCAGATTTAAATAATATACAATGTTATGCTTGTTCCATCATGATCGACTTAATAAGACAGACTAGGAGTTCGCAGCAGGTCTAATACCCACATACAAACACACAGAACTAGATTATACATTTTTAAAAAATATCCACCAATGGGTACTTTTATTTAGAATGTTCCTCCACTCCCCCACTCAGGGTCCTGGCAGCTGGGCTTCTGGTGATTGCATTTGTGTTAGTTGCTTTGTTTTGACTAACGTTGTTGTAAAGGAGTTTCATTTTCACTGCTTAAGGCATCAAGGTATTTTTCTTTTCTTTAGAAGTGTAGGTATCAAATATTATTATTAAATTTATACATTATTAGCAACCACTGAATTTGCTGCCCTGGAGACATTCACAGCTGTTTAAGATGCAGACAAATGTTTATTTTTACTTATAGGAATAAAAAGTCACTCAATACAACTCTTAAACTGTAGCCCAAACTGTAATTTGTATGTGTTAAAGGCTTTAAATTTCAATTATTCCCTTTATCCATGTGTACCAAAGATGATTTTTTTGGAAGTGAGATGGTGTAATTAAAAGCACCTCATAAAAAGCTCAGTTTTTTTAGTTTGCATAGCATGTGTTGATAGCAGTATCTAAGGAAAAGAGAAATAACACATGCTAGAGTAGTATTCAAAAGAATCATCAGGTAGCCCATGGGAGGAAATGAATATTTATAGCATATAAAAATTCCTTCTAATAGGCATGTCATATCATATAGTAACTTTGGGAATTGTGGAATGAGTGGAAGGAAGGAGGGGGAGAAGGAAGAGAGGGGAGCGGAAGGGGAGGGGAGGGAAGAGCAGGTGGAAGCAGGGAGGAGAAGGGAAAGGGAAAATATAGACCCTAGTCTTTGCTTTCTCACTTCTTAGTCAACATTTCCCTGTTGTCATTTTCCACACCTGTAAAGTTGGAGCTTGAAATATGACCTCTAACTATACCTTAGCTTCACAGTCTCCAATTAACTCATTAATCCAGACAAATGGTAGCAGTGTTTTCACATTTGACTCCTCAAAGATCTAGTGGCTATAAAAACCAGTTAATTATGAGAGGCTATGTGGTGTAGAAGAAATAAAGAGAGTGAACCTGCCTTAGAGTTAGACATTCCTCAGGCAGCGTCTCATGAGACGACTTCCCTCAGCTCTAAGGCAGAGAGGCATGCTGGCCTCACATGACTAGTGATGAGGACTGGCTAAAGCATTTAGTTTGGTGCCAGGCATTTAGCTCATTGTCAGGATTTTAGGTCTATGGAGCATTCTTATGCCTGGAAAAGCTTTTATTAGAACTTCTAGCAACCTACTAAAAAGGATTAGCCATGAATTCATTAGCCAGAGCACAGATTAATTGGATTTTAGAGTTTGAAGGGACTTTTGCAATTTTTCAGTCCCTCCTCTCATTTTACAAAGGAAAGAATAGGAGGAACATCAAGTTAGGTGACTTGCTAGGCCATTGGGTGGGTTAACTGCAAAGCCAGGAGTACAATTCCAGCCTCCTAACTTCTGGGCCAGGCTATCTTCCATGATATAATTCAAACCCAGAAACCCAGGAGGACTGACTGTCGATTTCTCTGTTTTGACATACTGCCACTTTTCTCTACCACTGTTATACACTGGGGTTGATTGATTTAAAAAAACTGAGATGGAGCCTGGGGTCTACTTGGAGAGAGTAGAAGTAGCTCCTCAGACAGGGCTAACAGCCATTTCCTCAGGGAAACAATGAGAAATCTTGGCTATAAGAAAATGAGTTAGATCTGCCGCAGAATTCTGTCCTAGGAAACATAGCTCCTGTCAATACAGTTCATCATATGCTCTAAGGGACACTGGCTCTAATCACCGCCTACATGCATAGAGTTGTTAATTTGCTAATACTTGCATAAGAGTCTCCACATAAAACTGACTCAGGCCGTGTCTTCCCTGTTACTAATTTGTACAGCATTTATTTTCAGCACAGCCAATTTGAGAGCTACAGTCCCCTGCTGATATTTGAATTATATATTGGGAGGTATACGTTTTGAATTTGAATACGCTCATCAGTGTTGGTCTGTTCATGTTTCTCTTGCTCTGCCCAAGTGGAAATTTACATACAAGTAGCAGGAGTACCAGCAGGGAAGTGGAGCTGGGGAACGGAAAGCTTGTAGGAGGTAAAGGCTTCATGGACAGGCCCTCTGCCTCACATCACTGACTCCACACTGGGGGTTAATTTCAAACAAGCACAAGGTCTAGACTCAATCTCATGGTACACTGATCACATGGGACCCCATTACACACACTGATACTGTGATGCCATCAGTGTAAACTAAAAAAATTAACATTGGGAAATCTTTAAGAATGAAAGAATGCCCAGAGGTCCATTTGAAGTTTGTGAAATGTGAATGTGCAACAAAGAGTCCTACACACCTTGCCTTGGTGATGGTAGAAGGTTTATGAACTGGCTTGTATAAACAGAATGTTTTCTACAGTGGCACCTGGTGGAGGGTACATTGGAGAGAGCACTGGGCTAGAGGCAAATACCTGGGCTTGTGTGATCCTAGGCAAGTTTCTTAAATTCTCTGAGACTCAATATCTGACTCCACAAAATGAAATAATAATTTTCATTATTCTTTTATTTATAAGGTTATTGCACAAGTCATTATAAAGTTATTGCACAAGTTAAGAATAATAGTGTTTATGACCCAGCAATCCCATTACTGGGTATATACCCAAAGGATTATTAATCATTCTACGATAAAGACACATGCACACATATGTTTATTGTGACACTATTCACAATAGCAAAGACTTGGAACCAACCCAAATATCCATCAATGATAGACTGTATTAAGAAACTGTGGCACATATACACCATGGAATGCTATGCAGCCATAAAATAGAATGAGTTCATGTCTTTTGCAGGGACATGGATGAAGCTGGAAACCATCATTCTCAGCAAACTGTCACAAGATCAGAAAACCAAACACCACATGTTCTCACTCATAAGTGGGAGTTGAACAATGAGGACACATGGACACAGGGAGGGGAACATCACACACTGGGGCCTGTCGGGAGGTAGGGGGCTAGGGGCAGGATAACAGTAGGAGAAATACCTAATGCAGGTGATGGGTTGATGGGTGCAGCAAACCACCAGGGCATGTGTATACCTATGTAACAAAACTGAATGTTCTGCACATGTAACCCAGAACTTAAAAACAAAAAAAAATAGTGTTTATAAAAACACATTGGAAATGATAAAGATCCATCCAAATATCATCTTTACATCACAATAAAAACAGTTATAGAAGACATTTTACATTCTATAGCTAGTCAGTGGTTAGAGTTTCAATCAGAAAGCAATAATCAATATTAGTATTACATATCATTTACTAATATTAATTACATTATTATAGTTTTATTGAGATTTATTTCTCCCAATGACTCCCTGAATCTTTGCCCATTCAGTAGTTACTACAGTCATTTTTCATCCAATCCATACATTTGAATGCTTGCTATGGACTACTTATGATTCCAGGCAGTTGTGATAACCTAAAAGGTGAACAGGCAGAGATTTCTGCCCTCATTGGTCCTACATCCTAGCAAGGGATTGAAGATGGGAGGAAGATGATAAATACAGTAAATAAGAAAATTTTATAACATATTCAGTGGTGAAAGCTGTTAGAAAAGAAAAAGTAGAACAGGGTAAGGAGAATTGGGAAGGCCAGGATTGGGGACAATTTTAAACAGGGTGGTGAGATTTGGTTTTATTGAGAGTGTGAGCAAACAACTTAAGATGGTGAGGGAATTTGCCATTCTTTTACTGGGGGAAAAGCACTCCAGGCAGAAGGACTAGAGAGGTTAGAGAGGATGGGGTCATATAAAGACTTGTAGGTGGTTTTAAGAACGTGGGCTTTTACTCTGAGGGAAATGAGAGGTTGTTGGAAGGTTGTGAGCACAGGCGTGACATGATCTCTCTTGTGTTTAATAGTGTCACTCTGACTGCTCTCTTGAGAATTGGCCTTAGGGAGACAAGGGAGCAGAAATAGGAGTTAAGGAGCAACTGCAGGAATCTAGGAGCAAGAGGATGGTGGCTCATTCCACACTGTAGATGGGGGTACAGTCAGAGTCGAGCTATGCGGCTACTCAGATGACATGCTAGTAATGATTGTGTCTTCTATTTAGGGCTTGAGTATAGCTGTGACTAACCACTTGTAAAGACATTTAAAGATATGTACCGAGATGGTAAGATATTTCTACTAGCAATATTATGAATAGGTCTTTTGTTAAAAAATGGAAGAATGTTTCTCTAATTTATCATTTTGGATTTGAAACATGAAAATTAAAAGCTCTGTGATAGGGATTTTAAAACCAAGTCCTTCATCTAAACCCCATGATCTCCTTTAAGAATAAAATGAATGTTCAGAATTTATGATAGAGTATGAACTTGATGCTATGTGACTCCCACCAGTAAGAAATTCGAGAGGTGTTTTTTTTAGTGCAAAGTCTTGCTTCTGTGCCCTTTTACTCACAGATTTGGTTTAGAAGAATGATTATGTTGCTTTCAGTGCACTCATATTAGTATAAAATATAATTATTTTAAACCTACTTTGCAAAGGAAAATCATAATTTTAAAGCCACATGTCCTCCAACTAAATGGAAAAAGCTATGATTGTGAAGCTTCCTTTACTCATTTGAAATATACTATCTATATTTTATAATAATATATTTAATAAAACATTAAACATAATTACATTAAATTCATCACATTAATTATATGTTTATATAATATATGTGATTTATATAATATATGTGATTTATATATTTATATAAAATGTGATTCATCACATTAAATATGTAACTTATGTATGTTTATAATATATAAATTAAATTAAGTATATACTACATTTTATATTTTACCATAAAATAACATGGACAAACACAATTACAGTACTTTCTGTAAATTTCACAAATAACCTATTTAAATTTGTGTTATATGCATTTCTTCCTTAAGTTTTTTTAAAGTCTTGAGATTTTTGAAGTGCTTAAATTTAGCGTCTTCAAACGCTAAAGAAAAAATGAAATATTACACTAAGAAAAAAAATGAAATATTAAAAAAAAACCCACAAAAAAACAAGTCATAGATGCCTTAAGACCCAGGTCATTATTTTCCTTCTATAAAGCAACAGTTCAAGAAGGTGTTTGTTTCCATCTCAAAGCAGAGTAAGCTCCTTAGTTGAGGATCTTTATAATTTCTTAGGGAAAGATGTTAGCATTTACTGAGCTTGTTGACAGGGTTTTGTCAGTTAGGATAGATCTACGAAGGTAAGCTAGCAGGCTGGAGACCCAGAGAAGAGTTTGTGTTGCAGCTTGAGTCCAAGGGCAGTCTGCTGACAAAACTCCCTCTTCCTCTGGGGAGATCAGTCTTTTTTCTCCTGAAATCTCTGAGTGAAAAGAATTACATACTCTACTGAATCCTAGTTAGTTTGCCCATTTTCTCCCCAGTTCAGTCACCTGCTTGACATCTTCAGACAAATCTTGTGCTAAGTATTGATGTCCCCCCAAAATTTATATGTTAAAACTTAATCTCCAATGCAATCATATTAAAAGGTAGAGCTTCAGGAGGTAATTAGGTCAAGAAGGCAGAGCCCCCCTAAATGGGATTAGTGCCCTTATAAAAGAGGTCCAAGGGAGATTGTTAGCCATTTCCACCATATTTGCCACACAAGAAGGCAACATCTGTAAAAAAGAGAGTAAGCCCTCAGAAGACACTGAATCTGCTGGCACCTTGATCTTGGACTTCCTCACTTCCAGAAGTATAAGAAATAAATTTCTGTTTATAAACTACCCAGTCTAAGGGATATTGTTATAACTGCCCAAATGAACAAAGACATCTGGGTAATCATAAAGTTCACAGCTGCATCTGTCCTTGTGGCTGGATATATACATAGTATGCCAAAAACCTCCCCAGCTTCTCATTAGACTAATCGACTAATCTTAATTTATTTTGTAGTCCCAATAACAGACTCAGAAGTCTCCATTTTTTTTTGTCTTGCTCAGGGAAATAGATGCCATGGCAAAACAGCTCTCTCTAGTTTCTTTGTCTTGTTTCATTTTGCTTTTGTACTATTCACCAAATATTTCTGGCTCTCTGCCTACCAAATCTATGGTAACGTCATTTTACTTGCTTCCTAAGAACTTAGGTTATACCCATTTCCAACCATTAGGAAAAGTTTAAAGAATTCTTTTTTTTCCAAATAATAAGATATATTAATGTTCCGTTGCTGTATAAATACTACCACACATTTGGAAGCTTAGACAAAACAAATTTATTACATCAAAGGTTAATTTTATGTCATGCTTGGCTAGGTCATGGTACCTGGACAGTTGGTGGAACATCATTTTAGGTGTTTCTGTGAACATATTTTCCAGATGAATTAACATTTAAGTCACTAGATTTTGAGTAAGATAGGTAACCCTCCATAATGTGGGTGGGCCTTATCTAATCAGCTGATGGCCTTAGGAGGAAAAAGATTGATCTCCCCAGAGGAAGAGGGAATTTTGTCAGCAGACTGCTCTTGTACTCAAGATGCAACATAGGCTCTTCCCTGGGTCTCCAGCCTGCTAGCCAAGCTTGCAGATTTTGAATTTACCACCCTCTATAATCATGAGCCAATTCCCTCAAATAATCAATTTCTTTCTCTGACTCTCTGTCTACACACATACACACACACACACACACACACACACACACACACACACACACACACCCTATTGGTTTTGTTTCTCTGGGGAACCTTGACTAATATAGGCCACGTGACTTGTGTTAGCCAATGAAATGTGAACAGAAGTGACGTGTGTTTGTTCCAAGTGGAAGCTTCAAGAGCCAGTGTATGACTTGCCACATTCACTTTTCCTGCCTCAGAAAATGTAAAGGCAGAGAAATGTAGCCTGTAGAGCAGAACTCCAGCAAAACTATGATGGACATAGAGTTTGGTGAGAATTAAATCTTCATTTTTTAAACCTCTATGATGTGAAGATTGTTGCTACAATATAACCTATACTTTCTGGATACAACTACTTCTAAATTTACCTTTTAAGGTCAGAATTCTTTTCCTCCTAGGTTTTACAATTGTGCTTAATACCATTTTAAACCTTGGCATTCTAAGAATTTAAATTGGGCCCACACAAACATCTAAACCACTTGCTTAATTGTCCAGTTGACTCTGAAGAAAACTTGAACAAAGGAATGTTGGCAGAATCAATAATCTAGGCTATACAAATGCTAATTCATCCTCACTTCCCAATCTCAGAAAAACAGTTGAATGCTCTACAGTTATAAAACTTAGCATGAACTCCCTTTCTTGGAATATTCTCATCATAACGGATCTGATACTTGACAGCCTGAGGACTGTTCAGAAGATGTTCCAATCACAGTGATAAAGATAGGTACTGCCATGTTAAATACATAATGTCTTTCCAACCATAAGGAAAAGTTTAAAGAATTCTTTTTTTCCCCCAAATAATAGTGTATATTAATGTTCTGTTGCTGTGTAAATACTACCATACATTTGGAAGCTTAGAGAAAACAAATTGATTACATCACACATTCCATGGGTCAGGATTCTGGCACGTTTTCGTTGTGTAGTCTGCTCAGGATCTCACAAGTCTGGGAAATGAATATGTTGGCCATATGTGTCCTCCTCCGGAGGCTGAAGTAGGGAAAGATCCAATCCCAAGCTTTCTCACTTTGTTGGCACAATTAACTTCCTTGCAGGTGCATTACTGAGGTCCCTGTTGTTTGCTGGCTGTCAGCTAGAGACCACTCTTAGATCCTAGACACCCCCAGGTCCTTGCCATGGGGCCTCCTTTGGAGCTCTCATACTTCTCATTTCTTTCTAGTCCACTATGAAGAGATCTTATACAATTGAAGGTAATCACAAAGTGATTATCCCTTCACCATTTTCCACACAACATAAATTGGTCAAGAGAGCAACTATTCCATCATATCCACAGGTTAAATCGGCAATCAAAGGCAAAGAATTATACTAGGTGTGGATACCGGAGAATGAGTATTTTGAGGGTCAGTTTAGAATTCTGGCTACCACATGGAGTCACGGTTGTACAGAATAGATAGGGGAAGCTGAGGTAACAGATCACATGACGTTTCTAATCTAGCTGTTGTGATCCTTTCAAACGAATGCTGAAGACCTTGATACCTGGACCTCCAGGGATATCCAGGGGTATTCCATTTGGACACCCTTCCCACTCTGTTTCTTGCTTCTTATTTCCAGAAACTCACTCTTGTAGCACTTTCCTTTTTATTCTTTTAATGCTTTTCTCTTCTTGGCAGTACCAGTTTAAGAGTTTCTATATAGAAAAAATGTGTAATTATGATGTGGTTGTAGATGAATGTTTCTGGGCATATGAGACAAGTAGGCTTGAATCTTCATTGTGAAATTTTTGTCTTACTTGAAAATTTGCGAAACCTCATATATGCATTTCAGAAAAGGATCAGCTGATGAATATTTCAGGGAAGAAGTCAAGGGATTAACAAGATCATATTTGCATTGAGAATTTCTCTGGGCCCAGTGAAGAATGGACTAGGGTGGGAGTGTGTGTAAGAAGGCAGATAGTATTATTGGGTTAAGGGAGATTACTCACAAACTATTGCAATTGACCAGGGGTCAGCAAACATTTTCTATAAAGAATCGATGGTAAATATTTTAGGCTTTGTGGTCCAGATGGTCTTTGTCACAACTATTCAATTCTGATGTTATATTGTGAAAATTGCAATAGATGGTATATAAATAAATGGGTGTGGCTCTGTTTCAATATAGCTTTGCTTACAAAATCAGGCAGCAGGCTAAATTTGGACCACTGTTTGTAGTTTGGCAACCCCTATGATAGACCATTACTGTACTAAAGCAATGACAGTGGGACTGGACAGGAGATAAAATTGATTGGCTTAATTACACATGTTTTGACTTATATTGTACCAGGTGCTCTGCTAGGCACAGAGAATATGTAGTGAATAAAAGAGACAAAAATTTTTGCCCAAACGGAGTTTTCATTCCAGGAAAATTTAAAATACAAAATCCTACCATGTAGTTTACCTATTAAATGGGAAAGGGAGACAAATACTTTGGGATGGGAAGGGGGATAGAAAATATGTATTTTCACAAAAATTCTTTGTGGGAAAGTGCTGGTCAAGGATTGTGAATAAAACATGAGATTAATTAGAGAGCACTTCCTCAATTACACATTGACTCACTTTTTTTTTGGTCTATAAACATATGTTACAATGTGTTTTCTGTGCAATGTAATGTGTATAAAATAATCAGCATACATAGGCACACATAATATTTCTATGTGAGTGGTCTGGAGCCCCAGCCAGAGACATAATTTTGTACAGCATGAATAATGTGACCATACAGTGACTTGTACAAGAGTCACATATCAAAGGATAATAAAATGATGCTCCTATCATAGATATTAAACATGAAACTGTTCCTCTGGGTCAAGTTGCAATTTTCACAGAAAGTCTGGATGATGTTTTTGTCCTTTTATGGAAAATGTGAGGAGAATTTCAGTTTATTAGGAACATTTGATTCCCTCTTTCTTGTTGACCTTTGCCAGCCATTTGTGTTTGTCTGGCTTCACATTCAGGCAGCCAGGAGAGGCTTCTCCCAGCAAGTGATGCAAAGAAAGTTTGTTTCCAACAAGGACATGTGTGGGGTCTGAGTAAGACAAAAAATGATGATGTGAAATGATGGCAAGCTATGATGGAACAGTGAATTGGGAGTTTGTTTTGCCACCATTTTCATCCCCTAAAATACGTTTAGAAAGCAATCACAGGCTTAATGATTGCTTCTTCTATAAGTATATAGTTAGTTATATTTACAACATCTAACCAATGGCACTGTAACCGGCATCTGCTGTAATGACAAATGCCTTTTAAATTGTTAGTATCAGAGAGTAAAAGGATGTTTCTTATTTCTGGTTGTGGGAACTTTATTCTTCCTGTGTCTCCAGGGTGTATGTTCAAATCTATGCATTTTACATAGCATACATGTTCAACCTAAGGAGAGTTCACATATTTTATTATTATTTTACTAATGATAATGTGCTATGTTCTATGCCTTAATGCAGACCATGGGAAGAACCACTATGAATCAGTAAGAGTCTCCATGGCAGGATTGTATTTGCTGGTGCACTGACTTTTCATGAAAACCAATGAGATGACAATGTACGATCTGATATTTTCAGAGTGTGGGGAAAGTCTAGAGAAAGATTTATCTCACTCACTGATTTTTAGGCTCCAATATTTTAACTAGATGTTACCAGTCTTGCATCCGTATTTGGAATTAGGTATGAGAGATTCATGCTTTGTTGTCGGGAGAGAAGGAATGTCTATGAAGGCAAAACAAAAAAAGTATCACCAAGGGGGAGGGCTCAAAGTGGAGAACTAAGAAAAGCAGACAACATCTGCTGCTCTAGTTGTTAACTGCTGGTTGGTATGCAGTGTCTATTCGGTCTTCCACCCTAGCAGAACTCCAATTTACTGACGTTTCCACACTTCTCTGTATGACTCAGAGAATTTCAGTTTTGGATTTTGATTCATCTATAGGTTTTTGAAATTTCCATTGACTTACCTGAAAACTTGCTGAATACATAGGTGAACAGATTTATTTTTATTTATTTTTTATTATTATACTTTAAGTTTTAGGGTACATGCGCACATTGTGCAGGTTAGTTACATATGTATACATGTGCCATGCTGGTGCGCTGCACCCACTAACTCGTCATCTAGCATTAGGTATATCTCTCATTGCTATCCCTCCCCCCTCCCCCCACCCCACAACAGTCCCCAGAGTGTGATATTCCCCTTCCTGTGTCCATGAGATCTCACGGTTCAATTCCCACCTATGAGTGAGAATATACGGTGTCTGGTTTTTTGTTCTTGTGATAGTTTACTGAGAATGATGATTTCCAATTTCACCCATGTCCCTATAAACGACATGAACTCATCATTTTTTATGGCTGCATAGTATTCCATTGTGTATATGTGCCACATTTTCTTAATCCAGTCTATCATTGTTGGACATTTGGGTTGGTTCCAAGTCTTTGCTATCGTGAATAATGCCGCAATAAACAAACGTGTGCATGTGTCTTTATAGCAGCATGATTTATAGTCCTTTGGGTATATACCCAGTAATGGGATGGCTGGGTCAAATGGTATTTCCAGTTGTAGATCCCTGAGGAATCGCCACACTGACTTCCACAATGGTTGAACTAGTTTACAGTCCCACCAACAGTGTAAAAGTGTTCCTATTTCTCCACATCCTCTCCAGCACCTGTTGTTTCCTGACTTTTTAATGATTGCCATTCTAACTGGTGTGAGATGGTATCTCCTTGTGGTTTTGACTTGCATTTCTCTGATGGCCAGTGATGATGAGCATTTTTTCATGTGTTTTTTGGCTGCATAAATGTCTTCTTTTGAGAAGTGTCTGTTCATGTCCTTCGCCCACTTTTTGATGGGGTTGTTTGTTTTTTTCTTGTAAATTTGTTTGAGTTCATTGTAGACTCTGAATATTAGCCCTTTGTCAGATGAGTAGGTTGTGAAAATTTTCTCCCATTCTGTAGGTTGCCTGTTCACTCTGATGGTAGTTTCTTTTGCTGTGCAGAAGCTCTTTACTTTAATTAGATCCCATTTGTCAATTTTGTCTTTTGTTGCCATTGCTTTTGGTGTTTTGGACATGAAGTCCTTGCCCATGCCTATGTCCTGAATGGTATTGCCTAGGTTTTCTTCTAGGGTTTTTATGGTTTTAGGTCTAACGTTTAAGTCTTTAATCCATCTTGAACTGATTTTTGTATAAGGTGTAAGGAAGGGATCCAGTTTCAGCTTTCTCTATATGGCTAGCCAGTTTTCCCAGCACCATTTATTAAATAGGGAATCCTTTCCCCATTGCTTGTTTTTCTCAGGTTTGTCAAAGATCAGATAGTTGTAGATATGCGGCATTATTTCTGAGGGCTCTGTTCTGTTCCATTGATCTATATCTCTGTTTTGGTACCAGTACCATGCTGTTTTGGTTACTGTAGCCTTGTAGTATAGTTTGAAGTCAGGTAGCGTGATGCCTCCAGCTTTGTTCTTTTGGCTTAGGATTGACTTGGTGATGCGGGCTCTTTTTTGGTTCCATATGAACTTTAAAGTAGTTTTTTCCAATTCTGTGAAGAAAGGCATTGGTAGCTTGATGGGGATGGCATTGAATCTGTAAATTACCTTGGGCAGTATGGCCGTTTTCATGATATTGATTCTTCCTACCCAAGAGCATGGAATGTTCTTCCATTTGTTTGTATCCTCTTTTATTTCCTTGAGCAGTGGTTTGTAGTTCTCCTTGAAGAGGTCCTTCACATCCCTTGTAAGTTGGATTCCTAGGTATTTTATTCTCTTTGAAGCAATTGTGAATGGGAGTTCACTCATGATTTGGCTCTCTGTTTGTCTGTTGTTGGTGTATAAGAATGCTTGTGATTTTTGTACATTGATTTTGTATCCTGAGACTTTGCTGAAGTTGCTTATCAGCTTAAGGAGATTTTGGGCTGAGACAATGGGGTTTTCTAGATATACAATCATGTCATCTGCAAACAGGGACAATTTGACTTCCTCTTTTCCTAATTGAATACCCTTTATTTCCTTCTCCTGCCTAATTGCCCTGGCCACAACTTCCAACACTATGTTGAATAGGAGTGGTGAGAGAGGGCATCCCTGTCTTGTGCCAGTTTTCAAAGGGAATGCTTCCAGTTTTTGCCCATTCAGTATGATATTGGCTGTGGGTTTGTCATAGATAGCTCTTATTATTTTGAAATACATCCCATCAATACCTAATTTATTGAGAGTTTTTAGCATGAATGGTTGTTGAATTTTGTCAAAGGCTTTTTCTGCATCTATTGAGATAATCATGTGGTTTTTGTCTTTGGCTCTGTTTATACGCTGGATTACATTTATTGATATGCATATATTGAACCAGCCTTGCATCCAGGGATGAAGCCCACTTGATCATGGTGAATAAGCTTTTTGATGTGCTGCTGGATTCGTTTTGCCAGTATTTTATTGAGGATTTTTGCATCAATGTTCATCAAGGATATTGGTCTAAAATTCTGTTTATTCGTTGTGTCTCTGCCTGGCTTTGGTATCAGAATGATGCTAGCCTCATAAAATGAGTTAGGGAGGATTCCCTCTTTTTCTCTTGATTGGAATAGTTTCAGAAGGAATGGTACCAGTTCCTCCTTGTACCTCTGGTAGAATTCGGCTGTGAATCCATCTGGTCCTGGACTCTTTTTGGTTGGTAAGCTATTGATTATTGCCACAATTTCAGAGCCTGTTATTGGTCTATTCAGAGATTCAACTTCTTCCTGGTTTAGTCTTGGGAGAGTGTATGTGTCGAGGAATTTATCCATTTCTTCTAGATTTTCTAGTTTATTTGCGTAGAGGTGTTTATAGTATTCTCTGATGGTAGTTTGTATTTCTGTGGGATCGGTGGTGATATCCCCTTTATCATTTTTTATTGCGTCTCTTTGATTCTTCTCTCTTTTTTTCCTTATTAGTCTTGCTAGCGGTCTATCAATTTTGTTGATCCTTTCAAAAAACCAGCTCCTGGATTCATTAATTTTTTGAAGGGTTTTTTGTGTCTCTATTTCCTTCAGTTCTGCTCTGATTTTAGTTATTTCTTGCCTTCTGCTAGCTTTTGAATGTGTTTGCTCTTGCTTTTCTAGTTCTTTTAATTGTGATGTTAGGGTGTCAATTTTGGATCTTTCCTGCTTTCTCTTGTGGGCATTTAGTGCTATAAATTTCCCTCTACACACTGCTTTGAATGCGTCCCAGAGATTCTGGTATGTTGTGTCTTTGTTCTCATTGGTTTCAAAGAACATCTTTATTTCTGCCTTCCTTTCGTTATGTACCCAGTAGTCATTCAGGAGCAGGTTGTTCAGTTTCCATGTAGTTGAGTGGTTTTGAGTGAGATTCTTAATCCTGAGTTCTAGTTTGATTGCACTGTGGTCTGAGAGATAGTTTGTTATAATATCTGTTCTTTTACATTTGCTGAGGAGAGCTTTACTTCCAACTATGTGGTCAGTTTTGGAATAGGTGTGGTGTGGTGCTGAAAAAAAATGTATATTCTGTTGATTTGGGGTGGAGAGTTCTGTAGGTGTCTATTAGGTCCGCTTGGTGCAGAGCAGAGTTCAATTCCTGGGTATCCTTGTTGACTTTCTGTCTCTTTGATCTGTCTAATGTTGACAGTGGGGTGTTAAAGTCTCCCATTATTATTGTGTGGGAGTCTAAGTCTCTTTGTAGGTCACTCAGGACTTGCTTTATGAATCTGGGTGCTCCTGTATTGGGTGCATATATATTTAGGATAGTTAGCTCTTCTTGTTGAATTGATCCCTTTACCATTATGTAATGGCCTTCTTTGTCTCTTTTGATGTTTGTTGGTTTAAAGTCTGTTTTATCAGAGACTAGGATTGCAACGCCTACCTTTTTTTGTTTTCCATTTGCTTGGTAGATCTTTCTCCATCCTTTTATTTTGAGCCTATGTGTGTCTCTGCACGTGAGATGGGTTTCCTGAATACAGCACACTGATGGGTCTTGACTGTTTATCCAATTTGCCAGTCTGTGTGTTTTAATTGGAGAATTTAGTCCATTTACATTTAAAGTTAATATTGTTATGTGTGAATTTGATCCTGTCATTATGATGTTAGCTGGTTGTTTTGCTCGTTAGTTGATGCAGTTTCTTCCTAGTCTCGATCGTCTTTACATTTTGGCATGATTTTGCAGTGGGTGGTACCGGTTGTTCCTTTCCATATTTAGCACTTCCTTCAGGAGCTCTTTTAGGGCAGGCCTGGTGGTGACAAAATCTCTCAGCATTTGCTTGTCTGTAAAGTATTTTATTTCTCCTTCACTTATGAAGCTTAGTTAGGCTGGATATGAAATTCTGGGTTGAAAATTCTTTTCTTTAAGAATGTTGAATATTGGCCCCCACTCTCTTCTGGCTTGTAGGGTTTCTGCCGAGAGATCCACTGTTAGTCTGATGGGCTTCCCTTTGAGGGTAATCCGACCTTTCTCTCTGGCTGCCCTTAACATTTTTTCCTTCATTTCAACTTTGGTGAATCTGACAATTATGTGTCTTGGAGTTGCTCTTCTTGAGGAGTATCTTTGTGGCTTTCTCTGTATTTCCTGAATCTGAATTGTTGGCCTGCCTTGCTAGATTGGGGAAGTTCTCCTGGATAATATCTTGCAGCGTGTTTTCCAACTTGGTTCCATTCTCCGCATCACTTTCAGGTAGACCAATCAGACGTAGATTTGGTCTTTTCACATAGTCCCATATTTCTTGGAGGCTTTGCTTATTTGTTTCTATTCTTTTTTCTCTAAACTTCCCTTCTCACTTCATTTCATTCATTTCATCTTCCATTGCTGATACCCTTTCTTCCAGTTGATCGCATCGGCTCCTGAGGCTTCTGCATTCTTCACGTAGTTCTCGAGCCTTGGTTTCAGCTCCATCAGCTCCTTTAAGGACTTCTCTGTATTGGTTATTCTAGTTATACATTCTTCTAAATTTTTTTCAAAGTTTTCAACTTCTTTGCCTTTGGTTTGAATGTCCTCCCGTAGCTCAGAGTAATTTGATCGTCTGAAGCCGTCTACTCTCAGCTCGTCAAAGTCATTCTCCGTCCAGCTTTGTTCCATTGCTGGTGAGGAACTGCGTTCCTTTGGAGGAGGAGAGGTGCTCTGCTTTTTAGAGTTTCCAGTTTTTCTGCTGTTTTTTCCCCATCTTTGTGGTTTTATCTACTTTTGGTCTTTGATGATGGTGATGTACAGATGGATTTATTGGTGTGGATGTCCTTTCTGTTTGTTAGTTTTCCTTCTAACAGACAGGACCCTCAGCTGCAGGTCTGTTGGAGTACCCTGCCGTGTGAGGTGTTGGTGTGCCCCTGCTGGGGGGTGCCTCCCAGTTAGGCTGCTCGGGGGTCAGGGGTCATGGACCCACTTGAGGCAGTCTGCCAGTTCTCAGATCTCCAGCTGCGTGCTGGGAGAACCACTGCTCTCTTCAAAGCTGTCAGACAGGGACATTTAAGTCTGCAGAGGTTACTGCTGTCTTTTTGTTTGTCTGTGCCCTGCCCCCAGAGGTGGAGCCTACAGAGGCAGGCAGGCCTCCTTGAGCTGTGGTGGGCTCCACCCAGTTCGAGCTTCCCGGCTGCTTTGTTTACCTAAGCAAGCCTGGGCAATGGCAGGCGCCCCTCCCCCAGCCTCGCTGCCGCCTTGCAGTTTGATCTCAGACTGCTGTGCTAGCAATCAGCGAGACTCCCTGGGCGTAGGACCCTCCGAGCCAGGTGTAGGATATAATCTCGTGGTGCGCCATTTTTTAAGCCCGTCGGAAAAGCGCAGTATTCGTGTGGGAGTGACCCAATTTTCGAGGTGCTGTCCATCACCCCTTTCTTTGACTCGGAAAGGGAACTCCCCGACCCCTTGCGCTTCCCAGGTGAGGCAATGCCTCGCCCTGCTTCGGCTCGCGCACGGTGCGCGCACCCACTGACCTGCGCCCACTGTCTGGCACTCCCTAGTGAGATGAACCCAGTACCTCAGATGGAAATGCAGAAATCACTCGTCTTCTGCGTCGCTCACGCTGGGAGCTGTAGACCGGAGCTGTTCCTATTCGGCCATCTTGGCTCCTCCAGGTGAACAGATTTTTATTTTGAAATTCTAATCCACAAATTAGGTCCAAGTTTGGGTCTCAGAAATCTGTGTTTCTACCAAAAACTGCAAATCTCTCCTTTCATTAGGGAAGTTGTAATAAATACTGATGTAGGCTCATTGGTGTGTGGCAAACCATAGTGGCTTGTATCAGTCCAGGAGTGGGTTAGTGACTTAAATTAGTCCGAGGTGATAGATGGCAAGGTCTTATAGTTCAGGGTTTTTGAGAGAGGATTTTCTTCCTACTGTTTTTCCTGAACAAAGACACGTACAGCCCCAGTTATTGGTGTCAGCCATTTTATGAAAGTGAGGAGAATTAGCCTTAGGATGAAGAAAGTGTGTGTTTGTGAGAGCAGAAAAAGAAAATGAATCAGAAATCTTAATAATAAAATGAGCCATCAATCAACTAAATCCAATGCCTGCACTGGCCCTGGACTTTTATTATGTGACAAGTGGTTTTCTTATTTGTTAAGCAAGTTGTATTTCCTGTTCTTTGCTGTTAGAAGCTTTCTAATTTCACCTAATTGTGATTTTTTTGAAAAGATTTTTTTTTTTACTTTAGAAAAAAAATCTAGGAAAAGTATTTCCCAATTTTCTGCTATTATTAAGTAAAATTATGCTAAGCTATTAGTCTACATCATTTCTCTCTGATAATAAATTTGGAATCCAGGAAGGAACAATCAATTTTTTGCAATTATGTGATGGATACCACTTCAGGATCAATATCTTCAACTCTTATGTCTTTGGTATTAATCACTAGGAAAAAATAAATTATTGGTTAATAAATGTATAGAAGTATGCATATTTGAAAGTAAATTCAGTAAACGAGACTGGCTAAATGCTAGGGTATTCAACATTCTAGTCTATAGTTGTAAAGATGAGAATTAATTTTCCCATGGAAAAATGAAATGAAATATTTTATTAAAATATTCACACATATATGTGATGCTCATTTTAGCTGTGGGATAGGCTTCCGGGCAAAGCCTCTGTTGGCTCTGGGTGGGACAGGTGTCACATTTCCTGCAGATATCCAATTGAATTTGAGTGTTTACATACTACTGCTAGCCAGAGCTTGTGGTGTCCTTCCTTTTAAATGCTGTTTTGTATCCAGTAGGTTACACATAAGACTGGTAAGTTTCTCCAGAAGTAAAAAGGGACTAGAAACTCAACCTTCCTCCCCATAAGTTTTATATATAAATATACATTTGCTGGATGAGAGTGGCAGCTGTTTACATATTGCAAGAAAGACAATAGAGTTTCTAAATAAGGAGTCTGAACCTATGTGAAGATTTGGAGGCAAAGCCTAAGGTTTGGAAAGGAATTGTGGTTCCCTATTCCATGTAAAACTGGCACCAGGACTTAATTTAGTCAGCCTGACTGCAAGAATGCACCTTAGGGGAAATGCATGCACAGGCATGCAGAAGTGTGTGTGCCTGTGTATCTTCATGCCTTTGCATCCATAGGTAACCTATAACACTTTGGGGCCTGTGCAGCTTAGTGAAGGACACTCTGAGCATAGCAGAGGAAAGGCTCCACAGGTAGCCTCAGTTGTTAGCTAAAGCTGAACTATTTTCCATGCAGTTATCATTGAGACAATTGTTTTGGAGCCCAACCTCAGGGAGTTTAAATTCCTACTCTATCAATGAGTACTAAGGGTGACCAGAAATGATTTATAGGTTGGAGTCTCAGGAACAGTAACAAATTGAAACTGTAAGAACATATTAGAATTTCTGCTAGTCAAACAGGATGAGAGAAACATAAGATTTTGAAGGACTAATATAAATATCTTACTGCTATTATAAGCTGATAAAACCCAGGACATGCTAATTATGCTTACAGGACAAGGTGGCATATATGAACTGCCCTGCCTAGAACTTTCCCCCAACTCAGTCCTTAAAACTTACCCCTGGAGCTAATAGAATGTTAGATGCAGACTGGCAAGTAAAGATTCACTCACCAGAGTTAGAGAGCGCTTCGTAGGGTTTCAGGTGTGAGGAAAATAGGATTGGCAGGTGAGCTAAACAAGCAAAAGTAGTACTTCCCTCCTTGATCCCTGAACTAGAGAAAAGAGAAAGTTGCTAAAAACAAACTGTTACAAGAAGCATATGAACCAGGCGTCCTTGAATAACTTCTTTCCTAACCCCACCAATAGCACTGGAATACAGAGGAACACAAAAAAATTTTCCCTGTGATTTGGGGAATTTCAGTGCAACTTTGACATTTTTGAGGGTGGCTTTTGTGCACAGAAAATATAACTTGGAGGCTTCTTTATCTTTTAAAATTATTACTTATTTCATTGATATTTCAGATTAAGTCCTAGTTCTTCCTTAAACTTTGAAGTTCAAATTTAAAATCTTATTTTATTTATTTATATGTTTATTAATAGCTCAAATTTTAACATCACTCTTAAGAGAGATTTTTACAATTTGTTTAAATTCTCTATTTTTTTTTCTTTTGTGGGGGGCACTGAGTCTCACTCTGTTGCCCAAGCTGGAGTGCAGTGGTCCGATCCCGGCTCACTGCAACCTTGGCCTCCTGGGTTCAAGCAATTCTCATGCCTCAGTCACCTGAGTAGCTGGGATTATAGGAATGCACCAGCACATCAGGCTAATTTTTGTACTTTTGGTAGAAAGGGGGTTTTGCCATGTTGGCCAGACTGGTCTTGAACTCCTGGCCTCAAGTGTTCTGCCTGCCTTGGCCTCCCAAAGCCCTGGGATTACAGGAATGAGCCACCATGCTGGGCCATAAATTCTCTTAAGCATTTTAAACAGCATTTACAAACTTAGTATATTTAATTTTCTCTTTAAGTAGTTCGTCCAACAAGTGAATTTTCTCAAAGTACCAAAATATATCTGGTAAATCTAATGAATTGAACTTAGTAATTAATTATAATAATGTTTAAATCTCTTAAACATTCTAAACTGTTTTCACATGTGGTTGAACATTCTGATCATTTTCAACTTAAAACTGTAAGTCTAAATCAATAATTCAGATATATAAATTGAAACATAAGTCTGATCTTTTAAGTGTTCTAATATTCTAAATTATCTTAAATATTAAGAACAATTAAAACAATAAATATATAAAGATTATTCCAAAAGCTAACATAAAATATCTCTATTATCAGTGTTATTTTCATTTCCATTTCTAGTTTTTATTTCTCAAAACCTGGTCTCATAACTTGCAGTATCAACATCACCTGGGAAATTGTTAGAAATACAAATTCTCAGGCCCTACCCCAGGCCTCCAGAAACAGAAACTCAGGATGGGGCCCAGCAATTTGTGTTTTAATAAGAGTTACAGATGATTCTGATGATGCTTAAGTCTAATAACTATTGCATGTTTAATTCTAAAGCACTTCAAGGGTAAGGCATTAGTGACATAAAAATAAATGATCCTACAATTTGAGGTTGCCTTCTCAAATAGCTTTGGGGTTAAATGCTCAACTGGCTGAAGTTGCATATTAATGTGAGATTTTTGGCCAGGCAGGAATTTTGGGGCATTAGACATCTCAGGTGATCTTTCTTGTGATAATATTTAGGGACCTCATGTAAAATACTCTATGATTCCCAAACATAGTTATTGCATAGCTCACATCTGCTAGACCCAAATCATATATAACTTATTAATCAAATCTAAGTCTGCAGCTCTCACCCGAGCTGCATCACTGCTTGATTAGATTTAGATAAGTTGTTTCTTGCCTGATCCTAGTCTGATTCTTTTTATGTACTTTCTTCCCTGGTGGAGCTACAATTTCTATAGGTTCGTAAGTGATGTCAACTTTAATTTTAATGTAATATCCACTTTGATTCTGTCTATCTCTAAAGTTGTGTCTTTCTGGACTCAGCATAAACATCATGCTAATAGCAGGAAGATTCAACATTAAGGGGTAGGGGTAGGCTTGTGTGCCACTTTTATCTAAAATTTAAAGTGGGGTCTTGCTGTAGTTACTCATACCACAAGAATGGACGGGGCACTAGCAGTAGAGCTGGTGTCATAGCATCGAAATTCGTGATTTACAGTAAAAAATAATGAGAATGGTAACCCCCAGAGTAGTGCAACAAAGCAGCTCTACATCTGAGCGGGAGTGGATAGGAGACTTCAAATTTCCCTTCGCTCCTAATGAGCCCCCAGTGGGTGTTAGAATTAGCTGAGAGAGCAACTATAGAATATAGGTTACCAGAAGAAGGTGACAATGTTACAGAAGCAGAGGAGTGGACCATGAACTGTGGGATTAGAAAGAGACTATGGCTCATCTCAGGGTTCCAGGCCAGGGAGCTGACTTCTGGTTGCCAATAGAGGAAGAGTGGAGGGGTTGCTTTCATACTGAGTAACACCTGTGCAGAAGAGCTGACAAGATGAGATAGATCTGCAGAAAATGACCGGCATATGATCAAGTTATACCACCACCAAGTTGAAGGAAATAAAACAAGAAAAAATAAGCAAAACCCACGAAGAAGTATAGAAGGAAGGAAGAGAGTAAGGGAGGGAAGAAGGAATGAAGGAGAAAATAAATAGCAAAAATAGTCCTATAACTTTCAATAAAGACTTTCTTACTTTGGCAATCAAAAGGGACCCTGGCTCACTGGCTTGCTCCCACCACTAAAACTGAAATGATTCTACACGATTGTGCCGGTTTACTCGCAGAGCTCAGAGCCCACAGTTGGTGTTTTTTGTTGTTGTTGTTTTTTGTTTTTGTTTTTGTTTGCTAAGGATGGACCTTTTGCAAAAAAGATGAAGACAAATGCTAGGGAAACTCATACTGATTTGCTAAACTAATTAGCCTATTGTGATGGTTAATATTGAGTGTTAACTTTATTGGGTTGAAGGATGCAAAGTACTGTTCCTGGGTGTGTCTGTGAGGGTGTTGCCAAAGGAGCTTAACATTTGAGTCAGTGGACTCAGTGAGTCAGAGGCAGATGCAACCTTAATCTGGGTGGACACCATCCCCTTGGCTGCCAGTGCAGCTAGAAACAGCAGGCAGAAGAAGGTGGAGTGAGCAGACTTGCTGAGTCTTCTGGCCTGTATCTTTCTCCTGTGCTGGATGTTTCCTGCCCTCAAACACCAGACTCCAAGTTCTTCGGCTTTTAGGCTCTTGGACTTACACTAGTGGTTTACTAGGGGCCCTTGGGCTTTCGGCCACAGATTGAAGGCTGCATTGTCCATTGCCTGCTTCCCTACTTTTGAGGTGTTGGGACTCGGACTGAACCACTGCTGGCTTCCTTGCTTCTCACCTTTCAGACAGCCTATCATGGGACGTCACCTTGTGATCATGTGAGTCAATTCTCCTTAATAAACTCCCTTTCTCATATATATATATATATATACATATGAATATGTATATATTCATATGTATATGTATATATTCATGTGTGTGTGTATGTGTATATATATATGTGTATATATATATATGTGTATATATATATATATCTCCTAGTAGTTCTGTCCCTCTAGAGAGCCCTGACTAATACAGATTTTGGTAGCCCATATCGTAAAATATCTGGAAAAAGCTAACAGTCTGAAAGAAAAAGACTAATAAAGCAACCACAACAGAAGCAAAGAAAATACGAAAAGTAAAAGAGAATTTTTTTAAATTAGTAAATTTAGAGAAATTCAGGAAGACACTGTTCATAATCCCAAGAATCAGTGCCATGAAAATTAGGTAATCAGACAGCAAGAAGAATACAGAAAGCTACACACATAATTACTGAAATAAAATGTGAGAAAGGCTAAACTAAGAAATAAAAAGAACTGTGTAGTATTAATGATCAGAAAGAAAAAGTTAAGGAAATTTCCCAGGATATTGATGTAAAAAGAACAAAAATGCTAAAGTATAATTAAGAATAAAAATGGAAAAAGCAAATAATAAACATTTTCTTGAACTGAACACACACACACATTCAGATGTGAAGGTCATACAGTGTGCCAAGAAAAATGCTCCAGACCTGGTTATATCTTGGTAAAAGTTGTGAACTTGAAGGAGAAAGAAAAAATATCTTAAGAGTTTCTAAGACAGAGTGAAAGATTATTTACAAAATTCAGAATCAAACCAGTGTCAGCCTTATATACAGATTAGAATACTAGGAAACAAAGTAGGGCAAAGTCTTCAAAGTCCTAAATGAAAATGCTTTCTTGTTGTTGAGACAGGGTGTCACTCTGTCACCTAGGCTGGGGTGCAGTGGCAATATCACGACTCACTGTAGTCTCTACCTCCTGGGCTCAAGTGATCCTCCCACCTCAGCCCCCACCTAGTGGCTGGGACTACAGGCACTCACCACACTCAGCTATTTTTTTAGGGGGGTGGGGTAGGGGGAGAGAAAGGAGTCTCACTATGTTGCCCAGACTTATCTAGAACTCCTGGGCTCAAGTGATCGTCCTGCCTCTGCTTCCCAAAATGCTGAGATTACAGGCATGAGCCACCACACCCAGCTGGAAATGCTTTTGAACCTAGAATTCTATACCATGTAATATTCGAAGTAAGAGTACAAGAGAGAGCTTTCAACAAGCAATGAGCTTTGAAAAATTTTGTTTTCCAAGCCCAAATCACTCATTTAATCATTTCAAACAATCAACAGACAAGCATCAGAGAAGGGAGGAAAGAGAAAGACATAGGAAACAAAATATCTAAAGCCTGTAGTTCAATAACTAGATTAACTCATTTTTAGTGTGAAGGTAATTCTCTTGTTAAAAAAGTTTTTCTAAAGATGTAGAGATATAATATAAAAAATGTAATAATCTCAATTAAAATTCTAGATAGCTTGAATAAAAAGAGTGGAGCAGAGAAATAGAGATAAAAATAAGCCATATATAGTGTATTGATTATATAGTGTTAGCACTAGAGATAGTCTGAATTCTAGAGTTTGAAAAATATTTACACACACACACACACAAATATATAAATATATATATATATATATGTAGAGAGAGAGGAGAGAGAGAGGAGAGAGTCCAGGGTGGAGTGCAATGTCATGATCACTGCAAACTCTGTCTAATCATCTCAAACCATCCTCTCACCTCCCTGAGTAGTTGGGACTGCAGGCACTCACCAACAGGCCCAGCTAATTTTTGTAGAGATGAAGTTTTGCCATGTTGCCCAGGCTGGTCTCAAACTCCTGAGCTCAAGCCATTTGCCCACTTCAGCCTCCCAAAGTGCTGGTATTACAAGCGTGAGCCACTGTACATGGCATATATGTGTATATATATATATATATTTTTTTTTTTTTCCCTAAACTGAAGAGTAATACATTCAAACAGTCATATAGTAAATTCATTCACTAATTCATCAAGTACTTATTGAATACCTGTTCCATGCCCAGCACTGGATTCAGTATAGGGGACCCAATAGGGAGATGTGGCCCTGCCCACAAAGAGTTTGGAATACATTTCAGTGAATTAGGAATCTGACATGGGAAGCTCAGGGTACTGTGGGACCACACAGGAATGGTGCCTGACCCAGGCTTGATGAGAGATAGAAGAGGCAACTAATTTCTTTAGGAAATGACTCAGATAAAATCGGGAGTAGGTGGTGGGGGAAGGTGTATGCATGAGAATGTATGCATGACACTGAGAGACACCATGTGCTTTGAAAGAACTGAAACACTTCAGGTGGGTTGGAGTATAAAGTTCACTGGGGTAGTAGCATGAGATGAAACTGGAGAGGCAAGCAGGTGCTGGATCATGCTGGGCCGTCTGACTGATGCTGGAGCAGTAGTAGTAGCCCTTGAAAGCTTCTTATGAAGGAAGGAAGGGTGGTGTGATAGATTTGCATATTAGAACATTAACTCAGGTTCTGCATAAGCATGGTAGAAATGCTTTTGCCTCTCCAAAACCAATAAAATTTTGCTATAAAGAATTCATCCAATTGTGATGGTTAATACTGAGTGTCAGCTTGATTGGATTGAAAGATGCAAAGTATTGATCCTTGATGTGTCTGTGAGGGTGTTGCCAAAGGAGATTAACATTTGAGTCAGTGGGCTAGGAAAGGCAGACCTACCCTTAATCTGCTGGGCACCATATAATCAGCTGCCAGCAAATATAAAGCAGGCAGGAAAAATTGAAAAGGTGAGGCTGGCCTAGCCTCCCAGCCTACATCTTTCTCCTGTGCTGGATGGTTTCTGCCCTGGAACATCCAACGGTCTCCAAGTTCTTCAGTTTTGAGACTCAGACTGGCTCTTCTTGCTCCTCAAGTTTGCAGACAGCCTATTGTGAGACCATATCTATCTATATTTATCCTATTATTTCTGTCCCTCTAGGGAACCCTGTTTAATACACCAATGTAGCCTGGGTTTGAAAAAAAAGCTTGGGTTTTTAATTTGGGGTTCAAATCTCACCTCCGTCACTTACTAGCTGTGTGATTCAAATATGTCACTTAGCCTCTTTGAGGCTCAGTTTCTGTCTTGTTAAAAGAAAAACATGAAAACACTTTTATCTTCTCTTCAGGGCTTTTGTGGCATCATAAGTGAGAATTTCATATGCTGACTGTATGTGGACTGTTTTGTTCCAAGAAGCAGCAGCTCATCTCAAAATAGATGAAGTCAAAGAGAGGGAATTGTAAGAGTGCACTGGCATGTCTCTCAGAAGCCAGTGGCAAGACCGAAGCTTGGTCTCAGGAACAACTGAATCAGGAATTTGAAAACTGTCAGGATCCTGTTTCTCTCCTCTACACATTGGCTTTCTTCTTATTCCCTAAGGACTGAGTGTTTGTTTTTTGGCCATCCAAAAGCTTGGGGCTGTCATTTCTTTTGTTCAAAGAACACCCAGGCTGAATTGTAATTTCTTGGTTTCATTTCTGAATTTCTAGGGAGAGACTCTTCTTTGCTCTCTGGTGTTTGTTCTGCACCCAATTAACTGTGGCAGTGGGTGAGTGTTTGCACTCAGATGGGTTGGAGATATTTCTCAGGAGAGCAATACTTTCTCAAAAGGAGACATAACAGTCAGGGCCTAAGCAGAAATCACATGGCCCATACAAATTAGGATAATTTAAGAATGATTCTATAGAAAATGACTAATTATAAAAATGTAGGTAAATTATAGGAAGACCATGAGGTATTATACACAAACCTAGGGCTAGCAGCATCTATAGACTGTTAAGGATGAGGCGAGGGAGAATTTACCAGAGCCCAAAAGGGGAGAGTTGGAAAGATCAGGCTTTCTTGAGAGGAGTAGTGACCTTCTGTTTAAGGACACAGGCAGCCCAAGGGAGGGATCTGGGAAATATACATCCTGACCCTATACTTTCCTTCCCGTATCCTATCTGACCTCTCCATTGGCCAAAACTCCCCAAGGGCACAGGATTGTATCGATACTATCTATACAGGTCAGCTTCCTTGGGCAGACTGTGGAGTGGAGATGGTGGAGAGTGCACTGGGGTACAAGCAAAGGTAAGTGGACACTTACTACTGGGTCTGTCCTGCAGCTCCCTGAGCAAAACACCCTTGCCTTGTACCCCAGTGCACTCATACAACTCTCCACCATGGAGAAGCTGTATGTTTGTCCTTAAGCGGCATACAACTACATCCATATCCATATCCATATTTCCTATTTAGCATTGACTAATTTCATCCGTTGATTTCCAGACAATAAATTCCTTTTTTGTTGTTTTTAGGAATGACTGATGTAGGTTTCAGTTATATAACTGCCGTTGTTCTATTGAGTCCATGTAAAATAGATCCTAATTCTTTCAGATCCCTAGTATTCAAAATATCAATGGATAGACTTGTTGAAAAATTGGGTAAGCAAGATTTGTCTTTAAAGACAAGTACATTAAGACAAATGTTTGTAGAAAAAGGTCATTTTTCTGGGCAATTTTATTATATTTGGCTAACATAACTTATATGTAAGTGCTTAGTATTGTATTCAGAGTCTCAGTATAGACATTTTTTAGAATCCCAATCTCTCATAGTTTAGCATCTAAGCGTTACCCACAATTGATTCAGAATGTATAAAAGTATAAACTTTATTGTATGTGTGGAAAATCTCTGTACATCCTATGACTATTCTAAAAGTAATGAATTTGTAAGGGAGAATGGAAGAAAAAATGCCAGAAAACTTTAAAGTGATTTATCTTTCGGAATAAGCTTTATGAGAAATTTTAAACAACCTTATTTCTTTGTTTTATTTAAAAATGATGGCCGGGCTCAGTGGCTCACACCTGTAGTCCCAGCACTTTGGGAGTCTGAGGCGGGCAGATCACGAGGTCAGGATTTCAAGACCAGCCTGACCAACATGGTGAAACCCAGTCTCTACTAAAAAATACAAAAACTAGCTGGAAGTGGTGGTGTGCATCTGTAATCCCAGCTATTCAGGAGGCTGAGGCAGGAGAATTGCTTGAAGCTGGGAGGTGGAGGTTGTGGTGAGCCAAGATCATGCCATTGCACTCCAGCCTGGGTGACAGAGGGAGACTGTCACAAAAATAAAAATAAAAATAAAAATAAAAAATAAAAAGTTACAGTGTCCTTTTAAATTAGATTTGATGAAATGGTGAGCATCTGTGTTAGAAACACAGGATAAAAAGATTATTTTTTTTTTTTTGGTAATGATCTATACAGCTGCCACAAAACTGAAAGGTGAAGTCATGACAAGAACCACTAAATGAAATGCATGCACGTATCATTAGCTAATGGTCCTAGGACCTGATCTGTATACAAAGGAATGGAACCATATATGCAAAGGTACTAAAATGAGACTTTAACAAGTAAGAGATTAAAATCTTACAATCTAATCACTAGGTTTTACAGCTTAAAAAAATACTCTTATCAGTTTTTCCGCTTCACCCTAGGAGTCCTTCTTAACTCTGAAAATATACTCCTATTCTCAAGTTTTGTCTCTGTTTGTACCATTGAAAGGTTACAATGTGGTGTTTTCCTCAGACCAACTGTTTATATTTACAAATAAAAGTCTATTTTAAAAATGTTTCAGACCAGTCAGGGAGCAGAACTCTGGTAAGAAGAGTATTCTACTTGGGAACAAGGAGGGAGTTTTAAGGACATCATCTACTATAATTGCTTTGCTCTCCCAGGTAGTAGGAATTACAGAATTTTAAAAAAATCACTGGCATGGTATTACTTATTATTTAGTCTTGGTTTCTTAATATGTCAATTTGGCCTTCCCATAAAAGTAGCTACATATTAAAAAAAAGAAAAGACTAAGATCCAGAAGACGTCAGAAAGACTGCTGGCTTTTTAATATCTTCCAGGTGCTACAAAAGCCACACATAGTCTTGTATGTTGACATGGGCCCTGCAAGGCCAGGGCAGAAGAGTATGACTCCACCATGTAAAGTATGCCAATTGGTGGAGCCATGGTAGCTGGATTTGGGAGGCTGACTAGTTCACAACCTCTGATAAACTGTCAACCAAGCCTGAACCAGGGTCACCTAGGAGAGCCAGGAGTAAATGCATTTTAGGTGGCCTAACTCCTTGTGTTGCAGCAAAGAAAGCAATTATGAAAATGGTCCTGCATTCATTGGAATGAAACCTTTGATTCTGAAGGTTACTCATGGACTACTGTGTTAAATCTTACTTGATACCATTTAAGTCTGTATAAAAGTATGAGTACATGGTCAGTTTTATCATGTAAACCAAATATAATGCATTTATAAAATTAAAACTGAATTTGCAAATGTTTGAACAACACACAATGATATGAAACAATGTTCACCATATGAAATTGAATTACAAAAGCAAGAAGTGAAATAATATAGAGTGTAAGATCTCAGTTTTGCTAAAATGGACTTTAAAATTTACTGTAAACTAAATACACAAAAATAGAAACCTTTCTGTGCTGATAACTGTTTCTGCTGTGAGAATAGGGAAAACTTTCTCTATTTTTCTTATATTTCTCTGTCTATTGTCATTCTAAGCTAGTTTTAAAATGAACAGAAATTATTTCTATAATCAGAAAAGAATTAAGTAAATGTTGTTTACAAGATGAAGTGAAAAGAAAAAAGTTCTGCCATAGCAGCAGACACAACCCATTTAAAAGTGTTTAATCATTCTAGGTAATTGTTTAAAGAAAGTTGCCTATAAATAAACAAGCCTACCACTAAATCTACTGAAATTAGGCCCTGTGTTAGAGCAAGCATATGAATGTTGTTGGTAATTACAGTGGCACAAAAGAGTCCTCTGGTTTTGTGGTTTATGATTCATAATCATTTATTTTTTTATTCAATATTAAGAAATACCCTGAAAATTACTGTTGTCTTAAGAAAAAGAAAATGTACTTGTGTAATCTTTGAAAAAGGCAATGTCCAAAGCCATGTGACTGCTTCTGTTTTATGAGAGAAACCCACAGTGTCTCATAGGTCTCTTCCAGACACACTGGAATGGTGCCAATGTAAGAACATTAACAAAGAACAAGCACTGAGCCAAATAATTTAATTATCATTTGTTGACTTCGTCCATCTAAACTACATGAATCTTTATCCCAATGACACAAAGGCATCATTCCACTAAAGCTGATGAATAACTGCTTACATATTTTCCCACTGAATACTTAAAGTTTGTCCTGTTCGTTTGCATGGTTTTTATAGTTTTGGTTTGTTCTTGCTGTTTTGTATGTTAAAGGCATTCAACTTTTGTCTATCAAAGTTGTGGCAAATATTTTCCTAGACTGCTGATTACCATTCTGTTTATGGTATTTTTTGTAAAATACAGAAGTTAGTTTTTTAGAGGGTTATATCTATTGGTGTTTTTCTTTGTGAATTCTGCTGATTGTATTAGTTGATTCAACAAATATTTATTACATACTATGTGCCAGATACTCCTCTATGTGATATGATACAACAGTGATCCAAAACACCAAATACTCTTGCCCTCATGGAGCTTGCACTCTTACAGAAGGAGACAGACAATTAAGAATTAAAGTACATCCAACTTTTGTAGCACCTGAATCCTGAATCAGTTGTGGGCTGTCTTTAAGAAAAAGAATACAGGACCTTAGAAAGGGACCATGGAAGTGAAGGGCTTCTGAGCATATCACATGGGAATGAGTGATATGGAGACAAATAAAGTGGAGGAGAAAGATAGGAAGTGCTAGGTCAGAAGTAGGGATCACAAATTTTTCAGAGAAGCCTCACTGAGAATGTCAAATTTGAACAAAGACCAAGAGGAGGGACAGAAGCACACAAAGAGGATATCTGGGGAAAAGCATGGTAGGAGAAGAAAAGAGACAGTGCTAAATCCCTACAGGGAGAGAATGCCGGTAATGTTCCAGGAATGAAAAGGAGGTGGGTAGGGCTGAAACAGAGAAAGCCAGAGAAAAATAATAGAAGATGAGTCATAGAGGTACCAAATGAAATTATGGGAGACGGGGAGCAGATGATGTAGGGCCTTGCAGGCCCAGTCAATTTTCTTGGTTTTCTCTCTCTCAGAGTGAGAGGAGGTCACTAGAGGTGAAATGATTTAACTTGTGCTTTCACTTAGATAGATAGGTTAAGAATAAACAGTAGGGAGAAAGAATGCAAATAGAGAGATGGATAAGGAGGATATTGCCATAATCCAGGCGAGAGATCATGGTGGCTTGGATGAGTCTGCCTGGGGAATGTGAGGAAATATAATTTGTTTTTGAGTATGTCTTGAAGATGGAACTATCAGGATTTTCTGGTAATATGGATGTAGGTTGTAAAAAAGGAGAGTCTATGGGTGTTGTTCTAAGTAAATATGGAACTTTAAGTTTATTGAAATGAGAAATTCTTTTAGAGAATAAGCTTTCGGATACAAGACAAATGAGAAGTTCCACTTGGAGTATATTAAATTTGAGATGTCCATTGGATATACGAAGTAAGATTGTCACACATGCAGTTGGAGCTCAGTAGAAAAGTCCAGGATGAATATATACCTTTAAACATCATCAGCATATACTTGGAACTTAAAAGCCATAATATCAGATATGAGTCATATAAATCACTGTAACAGTTAACACGAGGAATAAGCATAGAATGGGAAGAAACAATCGGAAGATTGAGTCCTTGAAGGATGCCAATGTTTAGGTTAGAAAGATGTGGGAGAACCAGCAAGAGAGAATGTGGTAGGCAGCAAAATGGCCTTCCAAAGATGCTCACATCCCAGCCTTTCAAAACCTGTTAATATATTTTGGAGAGATTGTCCTGGAGTATCCAGGTGGACCCAATGTAATCAGAATACTGCTCATAAGAGGGAGGCAGGAGGATCAGAACCAAAGACAGAGATGTGATGACAGAAGCGGAGGTCAGTGAGGTAATATGATTGCTGGAAGGGAGGCACAAGCCAAGGAATTCAAGTAGCCTCTAGAAGCTGCAAAAGACAAGGAAACAAATTCCCCCCTAGCACCTCCAGAAGGTTTGCCACCGTGATATTAGCTCAGTGAAACTCCTTTTGCAGTTTTGACCTCCAGAACTGTAAGACAAATTTGTGTTGCTTTAAACCACTAAGTTTGTTGTAATTTGCCAAGGGAGGGATAGGAAGTAAATGCAGAGACTGAGAAAGGAGTAGTTAGTGAAGTAAACAGATAGATAAGAGAGTGTCATGTCACAGGGGCCAAATGAGGAAGTGTTTCAAGAAGGAAGTAGAATAATGGTCATTTGATAAACTATGTCAAATGCTGCTTATAGGTCAGGTAAGATAAAGCCTGAGAAATGAACATTGTTTTTAGCAACATGGAGGTCACGGATGATCTTGACAGGAGAAGATTTGGTAGATGGACTATAGAGAAAGCCAAATTAGAATTGGCTTCGAGAGAGTGGAGGGTAGCTGGGCATGGTGGTGCATGCCTGTAGTCCCAGCTACTCAGGGGGCTGAGGTGGGAGGATGGCTTGACCCCGGGAGGCAGAGGTTACAGTGTGCCAAGATCACACCACTGCACTTTAGCCTGGGCGATAGAGCCAGACCTTGTCTGAAAAGGTAAATAAATAAATAAAGTAAAATAAGGGAGAGTGGAAGGAAGGAACTGGAGAAAGAATTGCTGTGGAGTAGTGACTGCTATGTGCTTCCTGTTTTTCCCGTTTTTGAATGAGAGTCTCTTATCTCCATACCATTGATTAAAAAGAAACAACTATTAATTCATACAATGACTTGGATGGTGTATTAGTCCATTCTTACATTGCTATGAAGAAATACCCGAGACTGGGTAATTTTTGAAGGAAAGAGGTTTAATTGACTCACAGTTCCTCAGGGCTGGGGAGGCCTCAGGAAACTTACAATCATGGTGGAAGAGAAAGCAAACATACCCTTCTTCACATGGTGGCAGCAACAAGTGCCGAGCAAAAGGGGCTTATAAAACCATTAGATCTTGTGAGAACTCAATCACTATCATGAGAACAGATGAGGGAAACTGTCCATGATTCAATTATCTCCACCTGGTCTCTCCCATGACACGTGGGGATTATGGGAACTTCAAAATGAGATTTGGGTGAGGACACAGCCAAACCATATCAGATGTTCTCAAAGGATTTATACTGACTGAAAAAGGCCAGTCTCAAAAATCATATATCCTCCGTGATTCCACTTATTTAACATTCAAAAAATGGCAAAATGATAGAGACAAACAAGAGGTGAATGTTTTTTAGGGATTAGGGAGGGAAGTAGACAAGGAAAGGGTGTGAACAATGAAAGGAATCCTTGTGATGGAACTGTTTTGTATTGACTATTGTTATAGTTACACAAATTTACATGTGATAAAGCTTCATGGACCTAAATACATGCACACACACATACACACACTACATGAATGCATGTAAAACTAGTGTAAATGGAATTAAGGTCAACAGTTTATATCATTGTCAATTTCTGGTTGTAATATTTACTTTAGTTATGCTATCACTGGGGGAAACTAAGTGAAAATTAGTTTCACATGAATATACAATTATCTCAAAAAGTTAAAAAGAATGGTAGAAATACATCTAAAGTAAATTGACTAAATTTGCAAGTTAAATGGCAAGACTTCTCAAAGTGGATTTTAAAAAAGTAGTCCATCTATATATAGTTTACAACAGACCTACCTAAAACATAAAGACACAAAATAATGAATGTGAAGAAATGGAAAATTATATCTGAGGTAAATATAAGCAAAGAAAGATGATGTTACTTCTTGTAATAATGTTTAAGAAATATATTTTGAAGCCAAAGCATTATTGGGAAAAAAGAAGGTTTCAGAAAAATAATAAAAGAAGCAATTCACCAGTCTGCATATACATTTAGTACATATAAGGACTGTAAAGAACAGGTATACAGGACATTATGAACGTTTTTAATGCCACTGGACCTTATGCTTAAAAATGGTTAAGATGGTAATTTTATGTTATATGTATTTTTACCACAATAAAAAGAGAAATTGTAAGGTTGATAGATTAGAAATCTGTACTCAAGAATTAAAGCATTTTCATTTTTTAAACATGTATGACACTATTAAGAAATAACATATTTTGGCATAAAATGAGTCATACAGATCATGCTTCTGCTGAGAATTCAAAAAAATTTAAAAGAGGAAAAAATATAGCAAATATGATCTCCATGTATATGGAAATTTTATTTTATTTACTTCAAGCCTTTAATTTGAGACATGATGGAAAAATCTTGTAGGCACACTTGGAAAAGTCATGATTACCGCTGAGTGAAAACAATCTAACTGGAAAGATTTAATGCCTGTCAGCTAATGTCAAAGCTGAAATTCTGGAAGTATGACATGCTGCAGGGCTGAAAGGAATGGAAAATTAGTGTTCCCCTTCTTTTTCTTCAACAGAATCCACACCAACCTCCTCATAATTTTTTCAAGGGCAGCCATGTCCTCACAGGCCTCAGAAAATGCTTCTTCTCCCATCTCCTCACCCATTTCCCAGTGAACAAAGGAACAGTTGGCATAACTCAAGTCAGACTTGTGGCCCAGGCAAACCCAGGCCTCAGCAATGGCTATGGTGTTGCTCAGCATGCATGCAGCTCTCTTTATGTTGGCCAGATTTCCAGCAGGTACCACAGTGGGAAGCTGGCAATTAATGCCAACTTTGAGGCTAGTGAAACACCAATCCACAAACTGGATGGTGCATTTGGTCTTGTTAGTGGAATAGCAGTAAGTATTGACATATTTGGGAACCACGTTACCACGGTGTAATAGGCAGTAAGCCATGTATTTACCATAGTGAGAGTCACATTTCACCATCTGGTTGCCTGGCTCAAAGTGAGCACTGGTGACCTCTGCTATGCATGGTAGTCTTACCCAGCAGAGATGACAGGGCATATGTGACCAAAGAGAAGAGGATGCAGGAAGAGGGTACCAGGTCGGTCTGGAATTCTGTCAGACTCCATGAAATCTGAGAGAAGCAGTGATGGAGAACACAATCTGGCTAAGAAAGCAGTTAAAGATTAGGGTAGTTTGGGTGCTCAGTATTGGGGTTTCTACAACAGATGCCATAGATGGCCTCATTGTCTACTATGAAGGCACAATCAAAGTGCTGCAAGGTGGTACTGGTGGTGGAATGGAGTTGTAGAGCTCAACCGCAGCTGTGGAAACCTGCAGGGCTGGGTAAATGGAGAACTTCAGTTTAGACTTTGTGGCATAATCAACAGAGAGAAGTGAACCCAGAACCAGTTTCTCCGCCAAAGCTGTGGAAAACCGAGAAGCCCTGAAGACCTGTGCACTGGTGAACCAGCTTGCAAATTTGGTCCAAAGGCCAATGATCTTGCCAATGTCGTGATGCCCCCAGGCATAGTTATGGGCAGCATCTTCCTTGTCTGTGATGAGCTGCTCAGGGTGGAAGAGCTGGTGGTAGGTGCCAGTGCAAACTTCATCAGTGACTATGGGTTCCAGGTTTATAAACACTGCCCTGGACACAAACTTGCCTGCTCACTGAAGAGGCGTAGAATCAATTATCTCCTTACCCAGTGGTCTTGTCACTTGGCATTGGGCTATCGTGCTGGATGCTTTGTTCCAGGTAGTAGAGCTCCCGGCAGGCATTGCCAATCCAGACATCAGCCTCGCCAAGGTGGATGAAGATGCACTCACACGTAGTGGCTACAGGTTAGAAAAGCAAAAGTCAGAAGATACTGGGTCTCTGTTACCATCCCTGACATGTTGAGTCAAATAGGCAACACCTTGTATTTGGAAATTGTTTTTTTAAAAAAAAGGCATAAATAGCTCATGAAGCACTTTAAGAAGAAATGATAATGGAAATTCGAAAATATTTCTATCTGAATGATAATGCAAATGCTGTAAATCAAAATGTGTGGGATTTGGCTAAAACCACAATTAAAAGGCAAAAGCCTTAATTGCGTATATTAGGAAAGAAGAAAAACTAAAAATCAGCACAACTTCCAGTTTACACAGCCAGAAAAAGAATAATGAAGTCATCCAAAGAAAGTAGAAAGAAGGAAAAACGTAAAGATGAGAATAGAAGATTTTTAAATGGAAAATAACCAATAGCTATCCCATCAGGGGCTGGAGGGAAGAGGAAATGGAGACATCTGTTCAAGGGGTACATGGTTTATTTACAAAAGATGAGTAACTTCTAGAGGACTGCTGTACAATTGTACTTAACAATACTGCATTGTACACTTAAAAATTTGTGATGAGAGTAAATCTTAGGCTAAGTGCTCTTATCACAATAAAAAAATACAGAAACAGTAGAGTAAAAAGTGCTCAAAGTTAATTCTTTTAAATAAACTAATACAATAGACAAATCACTGGCAGATTAATAAGAGAGAGAGGCTTTAATGAAAACTAGACCACACAATCATAAAATAACATTTTGCCAATTATTTTGAAAATATATTTTTTAAGAAAAAAATACACTTTACAGAATAGATTCAAGAATAAATAAAAGTCTGAGTAATCCTATTAAAATAAATGAAATTAAATCAGTAGTCAACAATTTAAGCATTGGTGGAAAACACAACAACAAAAACGACAATAACAGCAAAACCAACAATGACTGAAACAAGAAAAAAACATGTATTCTAAATATATTTACAAGATAATTTCAATAAACAAGGGTTTGATAGTATCTATTTTATTCACACTGTTCTAAAGTAAAAGAAAAAGTAAGACAGCTCCTCAACAATTTTATATTTTGGTAAACTATACTTTGATAAAATCTGTCAGGGATGTTAGTGAAAAAATTTCAGATCATTATCTTTTATAAAAATTGATATAAAAATAATAGCTTAAATATTACCAAATATAACAAAGAAAAACATGCACATTTAAATCATGACAAAGAATGATGAATTTTTTTCTTAAGAATGCAAGCATAACAATGTTAAAACGTGATAAATTAACATGTAATTTATCACTAAGAAATTAACAATTTTTAAAACATATGATTATTTCAATACATGCAGGAAAATCATTCAATAAACTCAGGACTCCTTTATCATATAAACTCTTAACAAATAGGAGTAAGGGACCCTATTTAATATGAAAAAAAGTTAGCTACCAAATATTACTTTAATCAAGATACTTTGTAATAAAATGTTAAAAACATGCCTTTAAATTGAGAACAAGGCCTCAATACCTTCTTCTATTCATCATTGTATGTAGTTCCTGCTAAATGGAAAAGGTGTGCAAAATAAATTTGCAAGGATTAGAAAAATATAAAACTGTCATCATTTGTAAAGATTATGATTATGTATATGAAAGTCCAAGAGAAGTTACAGAGAATGGTTATTTAAAAATTAAATTCATATATACAAACAGCAAACAAATATAATTTCAAAATATAGCAATTACAGAAGCAACGAGAGTACTAGAAATAGAAGTAACTTCACAGAGGCAAGACTTTAATGAGAAAGTCATAAACCTTTATTGAAAGTTATAAAAGACCTAATTAAATGTAGAGATACATTACTTATACATAAGACTTACTATAACAAATATATGAGTTCTTCCTCCTATTTATACTTTCAAAAAAAACCCCAAGATTTTATCATTTTTATGGAGCATGATAAACTCATCTTAAAACTTATGTTAGACTATAAAGTGCCTAAAACAGTTGAGACTTTTCAAAAAACAAAAATGATAATGGTCTAGTCATTCAAAATATATTATGAAACTACAGTAAATAAAAATTTAACTGAAAAAAAGTAATAGATAAATCCATTTACTGAACAGATCGAGCCATGTATATGTGGGTCCTACCCATGTATATGTGGGTTCTACCCACATATACATGGCTTGATCTGTTCAGTAAATGATTCTGGGTCAATTGGCTAAACATACAGAAATAACTAAGATCAAATATATCCTTACTTTATATAAAACACACATTTTTCTAATTGCATTAGAGGCATGAAATGAAAAGCAAAACTAGATGTTTAGGAGAAAAAAAGATAATATTTAAAAAATTTTGCTGTGCCTATATTTCTTAAGCAAATTACCCTGAAAAGGATGAAAAATCAATCTGGATATATAGAAGATATTTGCAGTTCAGAAAACCAAAACTCATTAGTGTATGGAATATGCAAATAATTTCTTCCAAACAAGAAAAAGAGAAGCTAGTTATTGAAAATGTTTAGCAAAAGATAATTGATAGAAGAAAGCATAAGCTGCAAATTAACATTAGAAAGAATGTTATATTCCATTAAGGATATACAAACTAAAACTGCAATAAAGTAACATTTTATATCCATCAGATTGGCAAAAATAATGTCTGATAAATCCAAGTGTTGGGAAACCAGGTCTCCTATTATCTGTGGTAGCATAAGTTGGTAGAGATATTTGAACAGAAATTTGGTAGAGTAGTTTGGAAGAATTTGTCATACATAATAAAACTAGTAGCTGCATTTCCAGAAGTCTTTCATAAACTCCTGCATATGTGCACAAGAAAACATAGAAAGGTGTGCTAATTTCAGCACTGTTTGTAAAAGCAAACACATGGAAATAGCCTAAGAGTTGAAAACAACCTAGGTAAGGGAATGGATAACAAACCATTGTTTATTCACTAGAAAAAATATCAGACAAAAGTGAAAAATAAAAGTGAATGAATTATGTCTACCTACATCACCAGGTATAATTCTCAAAAACATACAATGTTGACTAAAGCAAAATGACACTAGAATACTTAACATTTGATACCATTTATGTAAAATTTTATACATGAAAATAATATTATGTATTGCAGTGGATATATTTATGTTTACTAAGAGTACAAAAACAACATAGGTGAATGGAAACACAAACTAAAGAATAGTATTTATAAGGTGTGAGTGGGAAAGAAGAGGTAGGAGCAGGAAGGGCTTTTGTCTTAGTTGTAGACTTTTTGAAAAAATAGAGAAAATTGAGCCAAATATAGAAAAATATTAATATCTCCTGGGAATCAATGGGGCCTATAGTTTTCAGTTATTCCTTTGTTTGCAATATTTTATTATTAAAAATTAAAACAAGAATACATGAAATATTGTGACTGCTTTAACATTCAGGTTCTATAGGATCACTGAAAACTACATATGAAAACCAAATTATTTGGTTTCAGTGAATGTGTGAAATGCATTTGGATTTGGTGTCATTGATATACTGCATTTAGGAAGAAATAAATTCAATACACAGGAAACTGATAAATGTATGATTTTTATAAAAATAAATATTAAAATGTTTACTTATGAAATCTTGTTCTCCTATTTCCTTCCCTGCTACTCAAATAGAAAAACATGTATCTGAAATCACATATTAAGTCTATGAGAAAATGATATGAAGCACAGATACCATCTCTGTGTAAGTTTTCAGTAATGCTATACATGTAAAAAGTAAATAGTTATTCTTGAAAATAAAGTCAATTTAATATGCCTGATCAATACTGCCCTATGCCATGGTCTAAAAATTTTTATTATTTAAAATGTTATAAAGGCATTATGAACAATTATAATCAATATTTCTCATATTACATTCCATTTGAGTTTAGTAATATGAGATTAGCTTTTTCTTCTTGAGTCATTCTGCTTTACTATCTCATTTTCCTTCAGCAGTAATTATTCCAATTTGTCATGGTGTTACAGCAAAAATCCAAAAAACATAAAAAACTTCTTAGCTCATCTTGGTGCCCTAAATTTTCTTGGATTTCACCAATTTTGTTTATTAGGTCATACACTGTCTAATTATATATTAGCTGAGTTTATGATTTAATATTGATAGTGAGAGTGAAAATAATTTGGCCATTACATTACTCTATTAAAATGGAAAGCTCTATAACACAGCCAGCTCTTTTTAGCTCCATCTAGTCTTTGTTGCCATTAATCAGCATTGGAGATTGAGAGTTTTAGATCATTGTTCTCAAAATTGATACTCGCTCAATTTCATAGCTTACTTTATATGTCTTGAAAACACATAAAGTAGAGATATCTAAAGAACAAGACCATAGGGTACAGGATTTCCATCAAGCAGAGGGCACTAATTTGCACATATTTTTATTTTGCTAAATGATTACTACCAAGTGCAGATTCACGCTTTGTACTAAGGTAATGTGGAGAGCTTTCAGGAAGGGCTATCCTGGGTCCAGAAGCTTAATGTGTAGGAAATCCAGTATTACAGATTAAACTAGTCTTGTAAGTCTTTGTTCATCTTTACAGTCTCAAGAAGAGAACTATCATCAAAAGAAACTGAAGTGGTAGTCATTTTATTTATATTACGTTCATGTGCATATACTCTGTGCTACAATCTTCAAAATTATGTTCATTGCTCAAATTCTTCCAGAAAACCCAAATCTGGTGTACATTTTATTTCCTTCTTAGATGTTTTACCTGTTTTGTTGGCATGCACAACTTGAGGTAAGCCTGTTTCATCTTATGAGATTGAAACAAAACTCTTTTTGAGCATAAGTATAGAATTGGACAATTCAGAGCAATTAGTGCTCTTATTGTCTCAGTGGGCTCCTTTGAAATGTTTATAGTAGGCTACATTGTGAAGATATTGTGAAAGTATTTTTATGTTTCAAGATAGCAAACACTTTGAATAAATCAGTAAAAATAAATTTTATTGGAAATTTTTGTTTTCACACACATTTTTGCCTTTTCTGTTGATAACCAAACATTAGAGTATTGCTCATTTTTGCAGAATTTAAAGGTGTCTCAAGCAGCAGACTACTAGGAAAAATACAAATTAAAATGTATTTTCCTAGAACACCAGGAAAACATTTTAAATTGGAATTCATTTGGAAATGTATTTGTCTCAAATGTTTTTTGAGTACCTATTCAAAGAATGACTAATTAGGTCCCATTTATTAACAATAAATGACTCTCGTGTTGCTATCATGGAAGCTACAGTGTAATCAGGTTGACCAGGAACATACATAGGAAAAGTTGAAAAATAAGGCTAAATGACAGCAAGAGTAATGAAGATTACCCTCCACTAAGAATATTAATGCCAGAAGATAAGAGGCCACACAATGGGTTGGAGTGGTGAGAAAATCTATCAGAGTTTGAGCTGTAGAAGTTTAGGATGTAAGAGAAATTTTAAGATGAAACTTTTAGAAAAGCGCATTAAATGGGCTAGGGAAACTGAGAATAGAAGGAAGGGGAAAAATTAATAAAGATTTAGCTAAGAAGACAAGGTCAAAGAAAGATGGGGGAGAAAAGAAATTAGGAGGTTGAGTTAGACATTAGCCTTGGGAAAAAAGATGGGCATGTATTCACAGAGAAATATAGAAAGGAAAAGACAAGTTAAAGTTTGAAATGTTTGGAACTTAAACATTTTTTTAAAGACTCTATTTGACATATTGTTTGCATCATATGAAGTTAAAGGTATTAGACTATTTTTTAATTTATACACCAGCACATTCATATGGTTTAACATAATCAGCACTTCCTACTTCTAGCTTTCATATCTTGCTTTCCTTTTCTCTAATATGTGAGGTTTTAATCATAGCCTCACATATTATATAGTTTTTTATTTCCTTTCCCAGCTAGAAAATTATTTTAGGAAGACAGGAATTTTTCTTATGTTATTGTTATTGAAAAACCATTGCAACTAGAACTAGTACTTAATATTGGTAAGTGAATAAATAAGTTTGTTTATACTTTTTGTTTTTGCTCCTCATTATTTTTCCTTGCTTTCTAATTAAAGATGATTTTTGGAATTATAAAAAAGTAAGACATGCATTCAGTACAGAGTCAAGGATGATCAAAAGCAGTGTTGCTTCCAAACAGGGCCCAACTGAAACCAGGTAGCATGAATGTGCAGTGGGCAAGGTTGCTGTATTTCTAGGATGAATGCTATGTTAGTCCATTTGCATTTCTTTTTGTAAAGGAATAGCTGAGGTTTATTTGGCTCACAGTTCTGCAGGCTATACTAGCATGGCACCAGCATCTGCTTGGCTTCCTGGTGAGGCCTAGGAAGGTTTTACTCATCACAGAAGGCAAAGGGGGAGCAAGTGTGTCACATGACAAGAGAGAGCAAGCAAGGAGTTGGACAGGGGAGCACCACATGCTTTTAAAGAACCAGATGTCTTGGGAACTCATCCCACTCATTACTGCAGGGATGGCACCAAGCCATTCATGAGGGATCTGCTACCATGCCACAAATGCTTTCTTCCCATCAGGCCCCACCTTCAACACTGGGGATCACATTTTAACATGAGATTTGGAGGGAACAAACATCCAAGCTATATCATATGCTCTTTTAAAAATACTGTATTATAAAGTGCTCCTTATAAAGTTCCAGTGGTGGACAAAAAGTTGAACTGGATATAATTACTAGAGAAAGGAATTGTTTCGTGTAAGAAACAGGCAGGGCCCAGGTGAGGTTTTCCAGCATAGCCATGAGGCTAATGAAGATAGTAGCCATCAGTTGACAGCTGATCCTAGTAAGGAAAAAAACTTCAGTGGGTCTGGGGAAGTGGGAAATTACGTTTGTAAAGGGGAAGTATGAAGTTTAAGATAGAGGGGATGGTGATCAAATGGAGTTTGTGGGTTCAATCTTCTTCATATCCAGAGAAATAGTATGCATCTCCTTTACTCTGAAAGAACACTGCCTGGCCCTATCAAAGTAGGCAACATTCTTGTCCAGTCACCAAATACCCTCTTCTTCCTACCCTGGTTTATGTGCATTTCTTTTTAAATTCTAGTGACCCCTTTCTTACTCCATTAAGTGTCCATATATATTATCTCTTTCTCTTTCTCTCTCTCTTTCATGCAATACTTCCTGGCATCCATGTTATCACTAATTAAAAGGGTAAAAAGAAAGTTTGCTTTTTTATATTATAAGGATTTCAATCTGACAAAAGGTTTAACTCATTACTCCATAGTTTTCCTTGTGGAAACATATTGAAGAAGACTCAGTCAAAATATTTGTTGGCATAATGTTCATTTTAGGAAATCAGAGCATATCTACTTCCTTTAAATGTCCTGAATCTCCCATCTTATTTGTTGGTATGTCATACAAACAGTTTCTGTGATTTACTGTGAACTTAGTGAATTGAATACCTTTTAATATGATTTTTGTCTATTATTAAACATGTGTAATTAACTTTAAAGAATTTTAATGTTTTATGAGTTGGGAGTTCATTTGACAAAAAAATGACTGGCATGTGTGAAACATTGTGCTAAATAATCAGAAAAGTAACTTTTCATAGAGCATGGTTAATTTTACCTTAACTTAGTAGAGATAGTTATATCATCTTGGCAGTGTTATTCTACAATCTCAAACATCTTCCAGAGAGAAAGCAGCAGCATTAATTAAAAATTCCAGAGCAAAATTAATGTCAGACTTCAAATAAAAATAATTAATTTTCAAAATTTACCCTCTGCTGGTATTTCGAAGTACAAAATTTATTTACCTTATATTATTAAAATAATGACATCTAGCATTTATAAAATATTATACATTTGCCTTCTTCATCCAAATGTTTTTACATATACTCCTTAATTTTGCCCTCACCATCACCTGTTTTTGACAAACTATTTGACTAAGATTTTAAATATAAGAAGGGCAGTAAGCACTTAATATTTATATCATTTTTTAGTTCATCAAAAATGTAAATTGTATCCTCACCAGGAGAGTGAGTCACTAATAGACATAAGAATATGTTGTATTTATAATAAATCTTACAGGGATAGCTTTGTATGCATTTAGACTGCAAATGGGAACTACAATCATGGGAACTGTGTGAATCATTATGTTTCACAGTATGAGATGCCTTGCCTCAACCGTTAAGTGATGAGAGTTTTAGATTGGACTTATTAAATGTGTAATTATATACAGAGATAGCAACATGGACTATTGAGGTTTGAGAAGATTTGTACATACTTTGAACCCTAGAGCACATGACTTCTAAGAAACAACTGGAGGCATAATTTTCAAAATACATAGCCAATTTTAATTTTTTTTTTCTGTGGGGGAAACAAAAATTAGTGAAAGTTTGCTAAACTGTTATAGGTTGTGAGTTTTTATGATACCATCTGCTGTTGTAGCATAATTAGATATTTTAAAAATAACATTTAATTTTGTAACAAGTAGCCCTTTACATATGTGACTTATAAAGTTACACGTGGTGTATTCTTTTAAGATTTTCATTAATACTAATGGCTTACTGTCCCCTAAAATGCAAATGATAGGTATTAATAGGTAGGTAGGGAGAGAGAGAGAGAGAGAGAGACTAAGTCTAGCTTATAATTTCAGGGGGATCACAGATCTCTTGAGTCTTTAAGTATCCATTGATCTCGGATGCTCTGCCATGACAGTTGCTTCATATATTTGAATATGTCAATAAACTGCTTATATCCTGGGTATAGAGAACTCACCTGAGGATAGTTATGTTATTTTGATATAAGACCCCTGCTTGAGCTACTCATTTAAAATTTTATAAATGAAATAAACTGCTTAAATTGAAATCCTCACCAGCTCTTATATTTCTATATAGGGTTTAAACTATTTAGGATTATAAGAGGAATGATATTTAAAAGTTGACGTAGCCAGGCATGGTGGCTCACGCCTGTAATTCCAGCACTTTGGGAGGCTGAGGTGGGCGGATCACAAGGTCAGGAGTTCGAGACCAGCCTGGCCAACAAGGTGAAACCCCGTCTCTACTAATAATGCAAAAATTAGCTGGGCATGGTGGCACATGCCTGTAATCTCAGCTACTCTAGAGGCTGAGGCAGGAGAATCACTTGAACCTGGGAGGCGGAGGTTGCAGTGAGCCGAGATTGTGCCACTGCACTCCAGCCTAGGCAACAGAGAGAGACTCTGTCAAAAAAAAAAAAAAAAAAAAAGTTGACATAATTAGGTATACTCTATTTTACTAGGACAATTTTTACTGATGTTATAGTTGCCTAGTTTAAGTTAATAACCTAATTTTGCCCTTTCTTTTTTGTCTTAGGCCTTGAGCATCTTTCCAGATTTTTTCTGCTGAGCTCACCATTATTTTGGCTTTGAAACTCAGTGTGATAGAGGTGATCGTGAGGCATGCCATGTGTAGATGTCTTTCAGCTAATAAATGACCATCCTAAAACTGAGCTTGTCAATAGTGGCTTTTCAGATGAGAGCAGGGACAGAACCTTACCTAGGTGTACACTTGGCTTGATTTAAATTACAGTTGCACAAAAACAGCAAAGAAGTTAGCAGTAGTTTTGCCCCTTGGTTCTCGAGACCATGTTCATCTGATTACAAAAGACACAGCAAGTGCTGCTCAACCTCCTGCTCCCTTTCTAGGCTTCTAGCCCCTCATTTTGCCTCACAGGAGAGCTCTACTGGACAGACAATTAGCATGGGATTGGAGGCCATTCTCCAGCTTTCTGCATCTGTCAAATGATGGAGAGGGTTTGCCTTTTTCAGATCTTTGTGAAAGGGATCACCCATTTCTTTTAAACATCTAATATATTTCACACAGAATGGCTATAAAAAGTAATCAGTTACATGTATAACACCATTGCTTTCTCAACAATCAGTGAAGACAGTTGAATTTACAGCCAGAAGACAATCACATTATATTGGACCACATATTCATACTTCATTTATTTCTCCCTCAAGTATTGCAGCTGTAATAGCTCCTAGGAAGCTTTAAAAAATATGCAAGAACATTTTAAACTTCCAGGAACACTCAGACTTCAAACTACTTTTTCTTCTTGTATAACATCTTTAAATAATTAATTTTTTTGTTTCTTTTTTAGTGTTCTGGTTTGGGAAATATTAAGATAACTGGAAATGGGGAAAAAAAGGAGAAGGAATTTGTGATTTTTCAATTTCCATGAAATCAACAACCTTGCTTCCTAGAGTGGATTCTTACAGAGGTCAATAGTACACTTGTGTGTTGTTGAAAATTGTTGGCACTCCTATCTAAAAGCCACAGGATAGTATTCCAAAGACTGTGAACAACAACTCCAGGGCTCCCAGGGATCCTCAGTTGCTGTTACCACCAGTGGATTTTTTTCAAAGGCATTTTTAAGAAATGGTCATAAGCAGGAATCAAATGGTTTGGAATGAATCTGTTTTGTTGGAAGAAGGGGTTTAATTAACTTTCGAGCTGCACAAATTAATCTGGACTTTAGTGAGGGCCTGAAAATTCATTAAAATGTGAGCACCTTTTCAGAAAGTATTTGACCAGGAAATAAATTCATTTCTTCAAGGTCAGTAACCCTACAAGTTGACAAGTGATTCAGATTAATACACACTTGGGTTTCAAGTTTCACCTATTGCTTGGCAGAAGCTTCTGCCCCATCCCCCACCCCCAGTGCTGCTTGTCATCCACCTGATCTAGTTGTCACCTTTTCTTCTGGACTGTTTTTCTGACAGAAACCCTTTGCAGAGTTTTTGGCGGGGGGGGGGGGGGGGGGGTGGGGAGGTGGTTGGGGGGCATTGCAATCAGTGCAACGTTTCATTTTAGTTGTTTTATTGAAGATTTAATCAACATTATGATTTAAAAACAAGGCAGAAAATAACTTCACCTAGATTAAACTTACCTCTTAAAGATAATAAATGTCCATCAAACAGAATGATTTATAAAATAGTTTCATAAAATCCTACTTGATTTAATGATCTACCTAATTTTTGCAGTGTCTTTTATTTTGTCTTCTTGGGGGCTAAACACACATAACACGCACTCATGCACGTGCACACACACACAGGCATATACATAGACACTCCAAGCATTTGGAGACTCTCCTCTATATTATCTAGTAATACAAGCTCGGAGGTCAAGCCTTACTGTAAGAGAATATGGAAATAATTAGAGAAATTTTGTGTGAGAGTAAATGAAGAGACTATTTATTCTAAGAAGAGAGGAAATTGTAAAAATAAAAAGTCTCATCATTGATTTCAAAGGAGAACTTGAAACAGGATTCAATCTTGCTACCCTCATTTAAAAAATAAGAAATTGTGGTCTTAGAAGGTTCTGATCTACCACATTCTTTCATAGTTCACATGAAGTGGCAATGGGATGATTTAAGGTGTTTTTATTTCCCCTTGATTTAATGTCAAGTATAATTTAGTGGACAATTATATGCAACACCTTTGATAATTAATTTTCCACTCCAAATTAGGCTTTGGCAATCCTTCTCTTATCCTGGTGTCATTATTCTTATAGAATACTGAACACGTTAACTTTGTTTTCTTTTCTCTTTCCCTATTAATGCTTGTTTTTTCAAATAAATATTAACTATTCCACATAACTTCTAAGTAAAGTTTCAGACTTTAATAATACATTTTTTATTACAGAGTGAGCATATTCTTTGCAAAAAAAATCCTTAGCAAATACCTAGAGAAGGTAGAGTTTAGGGGAGCAGGAATTTTCTTCATCTTTTAAATTAAAAAATTGAACCAACTCTCCATATACTTCAACAACTTTTTACCCTCAAAAGAGAAGAGTTTTAACATCATTAAATCCGAACACATATTTGAAAAAATTAGAAATAATGGCCTTATCAGATAGTTACTTATACTTTTTTAAAATTTTATTATAATTATACTTTAAGTTTTAGGGTACATGTGCACAACGTACAGGTTTGTTACATATGTATACATGTGCCATGTTGGTGTGCTGCACCCATTAACTCTTCATTTAGCATTAGGTATATCTCCTAATGCTATCCCTCCCTGCTCCCCCCACCCCACAACAGTCCCCGGTGTGTGATGTTCCCCTTCTTGTGTTCATGTGTTCTCATTGTTCAATTCCCACCTATGAGTGAGAACATGCGGTGTTTGGTTTTTTGTCCTGGCAATAGTTTGCTGAGAATGATGGTTTCCAGCTTCATCCATGTCCGTACAAAGGACGTGAACTCATCATTTTTTATGGCTGCATAGTATTCCATGGTGTATATGTGCCACATTTTCTTATTCCAGTCTATCATTGTTGGACATTTGGGTTGGTTCCAAGTCTTTGCTATTGTGAATAGTGCTGCAATAAACATACATGTGCATGTGTCTTTATAGCAGCATGATTTATAATCCTTTGGGTATATACCCAGTAATGGGATGGCTGGGTCAAATGGTCTTTCTAGTTGTAGATCCCTGAGGAATCGCCACACTGACTTCCACAATGGTTGAACTAGTTTACAGTCCCACCAACCATGTGAAAGTGTTCCTGTTTCTCCACATCCTCTCCAGCACCTGTTGTTTCCTGACTTTTTAATGATCACCATTCTAACTGGTGTGAGATGGTATCTCATTGTGGTTTTGATTTGCATTTCTCTGATGGCCAGTGATGTTGAGTTTTTTCATGTGTTTTTTGGCTGCATAAATGTCTTCTTTTGAGAAGTGTCTGTTCGTATACTTTGCCCACTTTTTCATGGAGTTGTTTGTTTTTTTCTTGTAAATTTGTTTGAGTTCATTGTAGATTCTGGATATTAGCCCTTTGTCAGATAAGTAGGTTGCAAAAATTGTCTCCCATTCTGTAGGTTGCCTGTTCACTCTGACGGTAGTTTCTTTTGCTGTGCAGAAGCTCTTTAGTTTAATTAGATCCCCTTTGTCAATTTTGTCTTTGTTGCCATTGCTTTTGGTGTTTTAGACATGAAATCATTGCCCATGCCTATGTCCTGAATGGTATTGCCTAGATTTTCTTCTAGGGTTTTTATGGTTTTAGGTCCAACCTGTAAGTCTTTAATCCATCTTGAATTAATTTTTGTATAAGGTGTAAGGAAGGGATCCAGTTTCAGCTTTCTACATATGGCTAGCCAGTTTTCTCAGCACCATTTATTAAATAGGGAATCCTTTCCCCATTTCTTGTTTTTGTCAGGTTTGTCAAAGATCTTATAGTTGTAGATATGCGGCATTATTTCTGAGGGCTCTGTTCTGTTACATTGGTCTGTAGCTGCTTTGGTACCAGTACCACGCTGTTTTGGTTACTGTAGCCTTGTAGTATAGTTTGAAGTCAGGTAGCGTGATGCCTCCAGCTTTGTTCTTTTGGCTTAGGATTGACTTGGCGATGCAGGCTCTTTTTTGGTTCCATATGAACTTTAAAGTAGTTTTTTTCTAATTCTGTGAAGAAAGTCATTGGTAGCTTGATGGGGATGGCATTGAATCTATAAATTACCTTGGGCAGTATGGCCATTTTCACAATATTGATTCTTCCTACCCAAGAGCATGGAATGTTCTTCCATTTGTTTGTATCCTCTTTTATTTCCTTGAACAGTGGTTTGTAGTTCTCCTTGAAGAGGTCCTTCACGTCCCTTGTAAGTTGGATTCCTAGGTATTTTATTCTATTTGAAGCAATTGTGAATGGGATTTCACTCATGATTTGGCTCTCTGTTTGTCTGTTATTGGTGTATAAGAATGCTTGTGATTTTTGCACATTGATTTTGTGTCCTGAGACTGCTGAAGTTGCTTATAAGCTTAAGGAGATTTTGGGCTGAGATGATGGGGTTTTCTAGATACACAGTCATGTCATCTGCAAACAGGGACAATTTGACTTCCTCTTTTCCTAATTGAATACCCTTTATTTCCTTCTCCTGCCTGATTGCCCTGGCCAGAACTTCCAACACTATGTTGAACAGGAGTGGTGAGAGAGGGCATCCCTGTCTTGTGCCAGTTTTCAAAGGGAATGCTTCCAGTTTTTGCCCATTCAGTATGATATTGGCTGTGGGTTTGTCATTGATAGCTCTTATTATTTTGAGATACGTCCCATCAATACCTAATTTATTGAGAGTTTTTAGCATGAAGTGCTGTTGAATTTTGTCAAAGGCCTTTTCTGCATCTATTGAGATAATCATGTGGTTTTTGTCTTTGGTTCTGTTTATATGCTGGATTATGTTTATTGATTTTCATTTGTTGAACCAGCCTTGCATCCCAGGGATGAAGCCCACGTGATCATGGTGGATAAGCTTTTTGATGTGCTGCTGGATTCGTTTTGCCAGTATTTTATTGAGGATTTTTGCATCGATGTTCATCAAGGATATTGGTCTAAAATTCTCTTTTTTTGTTGTGTTTCTGCCAGACTTTGGTATCAGGATGATGCTGGCCTCATAAAATGAGTTAGGGAGGATTCCCTCTTTTTCTATTGATTGGAATAGTTTCAGAAGGAATGGTACCAGTTCCTCCTTGTACCTCTGGTAGAATTTGGCTGTGAATCCATCTGGTCCTGGACTTTTTTTGGTTGGTAAGCTATTAATTATTGCCTCAACTTCAGAGCTTGTTATTTGTCTATTCAGAGATTCACCTTCTTCCTGGTTTAGTCTTGGGAGGGTGTATGTGTACAGGAATTTATCCATTTCTTCTAGATTTTCTAGTTTATTTGCATAGAGGTGTTTGTAGTATTCTCTGATGGTAGTTTGTATTTCTGTGGGATCGGTGGTGATAACCTCTTTATCATTTTTTATTGCGTCTATTTGATTCTTCTCTCTTTTCTTCTTTATTAGTCTTGCTAACGGTCTATCAATTTTGTTGATCTTTTCAAAAAACCAGCTCCTGGATTCACTGATTTTTTGAAGGGTTTTTTGTGTCTCTATTTCCTTCAGTTCTGCTCTGATCTTAGTTACTTCTTGCCTTCTGCTACGTTTTGAATGTGTTTGCTCTTGCTTCTGTAGTTCTTTTAATTGTGATGTTAGGGTGTCAATTTTGGATCTTACCTGCTTTCTCTTGTGGGCATTTAGTGCTATAAATTTCCCTCTACATACTGCTTTGAATGTGTCCCAGAGATTCTGGTATGTTGTGTCTTTGTTCTCGTTGGTTTCAAAGAACATCTTCATTTTAGCCTTCATTTCGTTATGTACCCAGTAGTCATTCAGGAGCAGGTTGTTCAGTTTCCATGTAGTTGAGTGGTTTTGAGTGAGTTTCTTAATCCTGAGTTCTAGTTTGATTGCACTATGGTCTGAGCGACAGTTTGTTATAATTTCTGTTCTTTTACATTTGCTGAGGAGAGCTTTACTTCCAACTATGTGGTCAATTTTGGAATAGGTGTGGTGTGGTGCTGAAAAAATGTATATTCTGTTGATTTGGGGTGGAGAGTTCTGTAGATGTCTATTAGGTCTGCTTGGTGCAGAGCTGAGTTCAATTCCTGGATATCTTTGTTGAATTTCTGTCTCATTGATCTGTCTAATGTTGATAGTGGGGTGTTAAAGTCTCCCATTATTATTGTGTGGGAGTCTAAGTCACTTCGTAGGTCACTCAGGACTTGCTTTATGAATCTGGGTGCTCCTGTATTGGGTGCATATATATTTAGGATAGTTAGCTCTTCTTGTTGAATTGATCCCTTTACCATTATGTAATGGCCTTCTTTGTCTCTTTTGATGTTTGTTGGTTTAAAGTCTGTTTTATCAGAGACTAGGATTGCAACCCCTGCTTTTTTTTGTTTTCCATTTGCTTGGTAGATCTTCCTCCATCCCTTTATTTTGAGCCTATGTGTGTCTCTGCATGTGAGATGGGTTTCCTGAATACAGCACACTGATGGATCTTGACTCTTTATCCAATTTGCCAGTGTGTGTCTTTTAATTGGAGCATTTAGCCCATTTACATTTAAGGTTAATATTGTTATATGTGAATTTGATCCTGTCATTATGATGTTAGCTGGTTATTTTGCTCATTAGTTGATGCAGTTTCTTCCTAGCCTCGATGGTCTTTACAGTTGGCATGTTTTTGCAGTGGCTGGTAGCGGTTGTTCCTTTCCATGTTTAGTTCTTCCTTCAGGAGCTCTTTTAGGGCAGGCCTGGTGGTGACAAAATCTCTCAGCATTTGCTTGTCTGTAAAGTATTTTATTTGTCCTTCACTTATGAAGCTTAGTTTGGCTGGATATGAAATTCTGGGTTGAAAATTCTTTTCTTTAAGAATGTTGAATATTGGCCCCCACTCTCTTCTGGCTGGTAGAGTTTCTGCTGAGAGATCAGCTGTTCGTCTGATGGGCTTCCCTTTTTGGGTAACCTGACCTTTCTCTCTGGCTGTCCTTAACATTTTTTCCTTCATTTCAACTTTGGTGAATCTGATAATTATGTGTCTTGGAGTTGCTCTTCTTGAGGAGTATCTTTGTGGCATTTTCTGTATTTCCTGAACTTGAATGTTGGCCTGCTTTGCTCGATTGGGGAAGTTCTCCTGGATAATATCCTGCAGAGTGTTTTCAAACTTGATTCCATTCTCCCCATCACTTTCAGGTACACCAATCAGATGTAGATTTGGTCTTTTCACATAGCCCCATATTTCTTGGAGGCTTTGTTCATTTCTTTTTATTCTTTTTTCTGTAAACTTCTCTTCTTGCTTCATTTCATTCATTTCTTCTTCCATCGCTGATATACTTTCTTCCAGTTGATCGCATTGGCTACTGAGGCTTGTGCATTCATCACGTAGTTCTCGTGCCATGGTTTTCAGCTCCATCAGGTCCTTTAAGGACTTCTCTGCATTGGTTATTCTAGTTAGCCATTCGTCTAATTTTTTTTCAAGGTTTTTAACTTCTTTGCCATTGGTTCAGACTTCCTCCTTTAGCTCAGAGTAGTTTGATCTTCTGAAGCCTTCTTCTGTCATCAAAGTCTTTCTCCATCCCGCTTTGTTCTGTTGCTGGTGAGGAGCTGTGTTCCTTTGGAGGGGGAGAGGCGCTCTGATTTTTAGAGTTTCCAGTTTTTCTGCTCTGTTTTTTCCCCATCTTTGTGGTTTTATCTACCTTTGGTCTTTGATGATGGTGATGTACAGATGCGTTTTTGGTGTGGATGTCCTTTCTGTTTGTTAGTTTTCCTTCTAACAGTCAGGACCCTCAGTTGCAGGTCTGTTGGAGTTTGCTGGAGGTCCACTCCAGACCCTGTTTGCCTGGGTATCAGCAGCGGTGGCTCCAGAACAGCAGATATTGGTGAACCGCAAATGCTGCTGCCTGATCGTTCCTCTGGAAGTTTTGTCTCAGAAGAATACCTGGCGGTGTGAGGTGTCAGCCGCCCCTACTGGGGGGTGGCTCCCAGTTAGGCTACTCAGGTGTCAGGGACCCACTTGAGGAGGCAGTCTGCCTGTTCTCAGATCTCAAGCTGTGTGCTGGGAGAACCACTACTCTCTTCAAAGCTGTCAGACAGGGACATTTTCATCTGCAGAGGTTAGTGCTGCCTTTTGTTTGTCTGTGCCCTGCCCCCAGAGGTGGAGTCTACAGAGGCAGGCAGGCCTCCTTGAGCTGTGGTGGGCTACACCCAGTTCGAGCTTCCTGGCCGCTTTGTTTACCTACTCAAGCCTGGGCAATAGCAGGCGCCCCTCCCCCAGCATTGCTCCCACCTTGCAGTTTGATCTCAGACTGCTGTGCTAGCAATGAGGAAGGCTCCGTCGGCATAGGACAATCTCAGCCAGGTGCGGGATATAATCTCCTGGTGTGCCGTTTGTTAAGCCTGTTGGAAAAGCATAGTATTAGGGTGGGAGTGACCCGATTTTCCAGGTGCCATCAGTCACCCCTTTCTTTGACTAGGAAAGGGAATTCCCTGACTTGTTGCGCTTCCTGGGTGAGGCGATGCCTTTCCCTGTTTCGGCTCACATATGGTGCACTGCACCCACTGTCCTGCACCCACTGTCCGGCACTCCCCAGTGAGATGAACCCGGTACCTCAGTTGGAAATGCAGAAATCACCCGTTTTCTGTGTCGCTCACGCTGGGAGCTGCAGACTGGAGCTGTTCCTATTTGGCCATCTTGGCCTACTTATACTTTTTAAAAAATACTTTTAGTTCTGTGCAGGATGTGCAGGTTTGTTACATAGTATACACTTGCCATGGTGGTTTGCTGCACCCATCAACCCGTCATCTACATAGGTATTTCTCCTAATGCTATCCCTCCCCTAGCCCCCCACCCCCAACAGGCCACAGTGGGTAATGTTCCCCTCCCTGTGTCCATGTGTTCTCATTGTTCAGCTCCCACTTATGAGTGAGAACATGCATTGTTTTGTTTTCTGTTCCTGTGTTAGTTTGCTGAGAATGATGATTTCCAGCTTCATCCATGTCCCTGCAAAGGACATGAACTCATCCTTTTTCATGGCTGCATAGTATTCCGTCGTGTATATGTGCCACATTTTCTTTATCCAGTCTATCATTGGTGGGCATTTGGGTTGGTTTGAAGTCTTTGCTGTTGTGAACAGTGTTGCAGTAAACATATGTGTGCATGTGTCTTTATAGTTGAATGATTTATAATCCTTTGAGTATATACCCAGTAATGGGATTGCTGGGTCAAATGGTATTTCTGGTTCTAGATCCTTGAGGAATCACCACACTGTTTTCCACAATGGTTGAACTAATCTACACTCCCACCAACAGTGTAGAAGTGTTCCTATTTCTCCACATCCTCTCCAGCATCTGTTGTTTCCTAACTTTTTAATGATCGCCATTCTATCTGGCATGAGATGGTATCTCATTGTGGTTTTGATTTGCAGTTATCTAATGACCAGTGATGATATGCTTTTTTTCATATGTCTGTTGGCCTCATAAATGTCTTCTTTTGACAAGTGTCTGTTCATATCCTTTGCCCACTTTTTGTTGGTATTGTTTGTTTTTTTCTTTTGAATTTAAGTTTTTTGTATCTTCTGGATACTAGCCCTTTGTCAGATGTATAGAATGCAAAAAATTTTCCGATTCTGTAGGTTACCTCTTCACTCTGATGATAGTTTCTTTTGCTGTGCAGAAGCTCTTTAGTTTAATTAGATCCCATTTGTCAATATTGGCTTTTGTTGCCATTGCTTTTGGTGTTTTAGTCATGAAGTCTTTGTCCATGGCCATGTCTGGAATGGTATTGCCTAGGTTCTTTTCTAGGGTTTTTATGGTTTTTGGTTTTACGTTGAAGTCTTTAATCTCTCTTAAGTTAATTTTTGTATGAGGCGTAAGGAAGGGGTCCGGTTTCAGATTTCTGCATATGGCTGGCCAGTTTTCCCAATGCCGTTTATTAAGTAGGAAATCCTCTCCTCATTGCTTGTTTGTATCAGGTTTGTCAAAAAACAGATGATTGTATATGTGTGGCATTATTACTGAGACCTCTATTATGTTCCATTGGTCTATATATCTGTTTTGGTACCAGTACCATGCTGTGTTGGTTACTGTAGCCTTGTAGTATAGTTTGAAGTCAGGTAGCCTGATGCCTCCAGCTTTGTTCTTTTTACTTATGATTGTCTTGGCTATACACACTCTTATTTGGCCCCATATGAAATTTGAAGTAGTGTTTTCTAATTCAGTGAGGAAAGTCAATTGTAGCTTGATGGGGATAGCATTGAATCCATGAATTACTTTGGGCAGTATGGCCATTTTCACCACAATGATTCTTCCTATTCATGAGCATGGAATATTTTTCCATTTGTTTGTGTCCTCTCTTATTTCCTTGAGCAATGGTTTGCAGTTCTCCTTGAAGAGGTCCTTCACATCCCTTTAAGTAGTATTCCTAGGTATTTTATTCTCTTTGTAGCAATTGTGAATGGGAGTTCACTCATGACTTGACTCTCTGCTTGTCTATTATTGGTATATAGGAATGCTTGTGATTTTTGCACGTTGATTTTTGTATCCTGAGACTTTGCTGAAGTTGCTTATCAGCTTAAGTAGATTTGGAGCTGAGACAACGGGGTTTCCTAAATATGCAATCTTGTCATCTGCAGATGGAGACAATTTGACTTCCTCTCTTCCCATTTGAATACCCTTTATTTCTTTCTCTTTCCTGGTTGCCCTGGTCAGAACCTCCAATACTATGTTGAATAGGAGTGGTGAGAGAAGGCATCTTGTCTTGTGCCAGTTTTCAAAGGGAATGCTTCCAGCTTTTGCCCAATCAGTATGATATTGGCTGTGGGTTTGTCATAAATAGCTCTTATTATTTTGAGATACAGTCCATCAATACCTAGTTTATTGAGAGTTCTTAGCATGATGGGGATTTGAATTTTATTGAAGGCCTTTCCTACATCGATTGAGATAATCATGTGGTTTTTGTCATTGGTTCTGTTTATGTAATGGATTATGTTTATTGATTTGTGTATATTGAGCCAGGCTTGCATCCCAAGGATGAAGCCGACTTGATCATGGTGGATAAGCTTTTTGATGTGCTGCTAGATTTGGTTTGCCAGTGTTTTATTGAGGATTTTTGCATCGATGTACATCAGGGATATTTGCCTGAAATTTTCTTTTTTTGTTGTGTCTCTGCCAGTTTTTGGTATCAGGATGATGCTGGCCTCATAAAATGAGTTAGGGAGGAGTCCCTCTTTTTCTATTGTTTAGAATAGTTTCAGAAGGAATGGTACCAGCTTCTTTTTGTACCTCTGGTAGAATTCGGCTGTGAATCTATCTGGTCCTGGGCTTTTCTTGGTTGATAAATTACTGCCTTAATTTCAAACATTCAAGTCTGCTGAAGCTGTGCCTACAGCTGCCCCTTCCCCCAGGTGCTCTGTCCCAGGGAGATGGGAGTTTTACCTATAAGCCCCTGACTGGGGCTACTGTCTTTCTTTCAGAGATGCCCTGCCCAGAGAGGAGGAATCTAGAGCAGCAATCTGGCTACAGCGGCTTTGCTGAGCTGCAGAGGGCTCCTCCCAGTTCGAACTTCCCGAGTGGCTTTGTTTACACTGTGAGGGGAAAACCGCCTACTCAAGCCTCAGTAATGGTGGACAGCCCTCCCCTTACCAAGCTCGAGCGTCCCTGGTTGACTTCAGACTGCTGTGCTTGCAGCAAGAATTTCAAGCCAGTGGATCTTAGCTTGCTGGGCTCTTTGGGGGGTGGGATCCAGTGAGTTAGACCACTTGGCTCCCTGGCTTCAGCCCCCTTTCCAAAGGAGTGAACGGTTTTGTCTCGCTGGAGTTCCAGGCACCACTGATGTCTGAAAAAAAACTCTTGCATCTAGCTCGGTATCTGTCCAAATGGCTGCCCAGTTTTGTGCTTGAAACCCAGGGCCCTGGTAGCATAGGCACCCAAGGGGATCTCCTGGTTTGCGGATTGCAAACACTGTGGGAAAAGTGGAGTATCTAGGCCGGATTACGCCATTTCTCAAGGCACAGTCCCTCACAGCTTCCCTTGGCTAAGGGAGGGAGTTCCCAGATCCCTTGTGCTTCCTGGGTGTGTTGACACTTCACCCTGCTTCAGCTTGCCCTCTGTAGGCTGCAGCCAGTGTCTAGCCAGTCCTAATGAGAAGAACCAGGTACCTCAGTTGGAAATGCAGAAATCACCCACCTTTTTCCCATTTTCCCTCACTTTTCTCTATGCTTTGCTCTCCAGCCATCTTGGACTTTCTCTAATTCCATAAATATGTCACTATCCATTCATCTTTAAGACTTGAGTACTATTTTTTATGTGCGGAGCACTCTTCACTGTGTTTTCTATTATTTATCTTCTATCCTTAGGATCTCTGCTTGAAAGTCAATTTCCCAGGCCAGGTGCGGTGGCTCACACCTGTAATCCCAGCACTTTGGGAGGCCAAGGCAGATGGATTGCCTTAGGTCAGGAGTTCCAGACCAGCCTAGCCAACATGGTGAAACCCCATCTCTACTAAAAATATGAAAATTAGCCGGGCGTGATGGTGGGCTCCTGTAATTCCAGCTACTCAGGAGGCTGAGACAGGAGAATTGCTTGAGCCCGAGTGGCAGAGTTTGCAGTGAGCTGAGATCATGCCATTGCACTCCAGCCTGGGTGACAAGAATCTCCATTTCAAAAAAAAAGGTCAGTTTCTCATAAGGGCCTTCCCATTCTCCCAAGATTATGTTAGATTTCTTGTGCTCTATAATAATCTCTCCTATAATTCTATAATTTATCTTGACAGTGCTTAACTACAGTTAGTAATTTTATCTATCATTTACCTACCTATATGTTTGTCCATCTGTCCATTCATCCATCCATCTACATATCTGTCATTTATCTATCCATTTATTCATCTATCTACCTATCTATCTATCATCTATCATTTTTCCATCTGTCCACTCACCCACCCACTAACCTACCTACCTACCTACTTGCCTACCTGCTTACACATCTACCTAGGGTGATTGTTAATGTTTATCTCCCTCTTAGATCATAAACGCCATGGAGTTCTTGTACTTTGTTAGTCACAGAACAAAACATATAGTATGTACTCAAGAAATATTTTTTGAGTGAGTGAATGAATGAATAAGTGAATATAATCTGATAAAAATCTGAATCTGTTCAATTGTATTTTGACTATCATGATTGAGGAATGTGTTATTCAAAGATTTACAAAATGCACTAGCAGAAAAGCATTATCTTTGCTATCCATTTGATGGTATGACTAGGGTGTAAAGAGTATAGGAATAATACTATTTTATATGCATAATGACTGATAATTTTCAAATCAGAGAAAAATGCCCTCCATTTCCAATGATGTACATTGATAGATAAGAAAATATAAATCTTTGAAGTAGAATATTAGATAATTTCGCCCTTCTTGGCATATCATATAAATGAAATCATTCAATATGTAGCATTTGTTTTCTGCCTCCTTTAACAAAATGCATTTAAGATTTATTTATGTTGCTATGTATCAGTGTTTTTTTCTATTAATTGCTAAGTGTCATTCCATTATAGGTATGTAAGTTCTTTTGAGTCATTCACCTGGTGAAGGACATGTTAGTTGTTCCCAGCTTGTGGTGTTTCACATACAAGTCTTGTGTCAATATAGATTTACAATTTATAATACTTGAATAAATACCAAGAATTTAGATTGTGTATATTTAATGTTATTAAAAACTACCAAATTATTTTCCAAAATTATCGCATTTTTACATTTCCACCAGAAGTGAGTTCCTATTACTCAACATTTTCCATAGCAATCGACAGTGTCAATCATTGAACTTTTAGCCATGGTAACACATAAGTACGATTTCTCATTGTGGTTATAATTTAGATATTCCAAATGTCTAATCAAGCTGAATATCTTTTCAAATACTTATATGAAAACATGTCTGTTAAGAAATTTGTCCATTAAAATAACTTTTTCAGATATAAACAAGTAGAATATTAGAATATCCATAATTATGCTTCCCCATATGAGAAGTCTAACAAGCAGAACCATAAGTTGCCCCACGAGATGCAGAAAAGACATATGATAAAATTTATTCTTTATTATTTATTTTAAAAATAACAAAATAGGAAAATATAATGATTTTTTTTGAGACATAGTCTCACTCTGTCACCCAGTCTGGAGTGCAGTGGTATGATCATGGTTCAATGCAGCCTTGACCTTCCGGGCTCAGGTGATCCTCCTGCCTCAGCCTCCAGGGTAGCTGGGACTAGAGGTGCATGCACAATGCCTGGGTAATTTTTTGTGTTTTTAGTAGAGACAGGGTTTTGCTGTGTTGCTCAGGCTGGTCTCAAACTCCTGGGCTCAAACAATCTGCCTGCCTTGGCGTCCCAAAGTGCTGGGACTACAGGTGTGAGCCACGATGCCTGTCCTATGGTGATTTTTTAATATACAAATTCATTTAAAAATAATCTCTATTTTCTCATATATATCAATCATGGAGATTCAGGGGTATTTCTCCTTATATATTTCTTACCCCCAAATCAGCATTATACTTGATAGTGAATAATGAGTATATACATTATACTCAGGAAAAATGTCAGGATGCCCATTCTCATCACTATCGTTTAACATTGTTTTGAAATTACTGTTAAGGAGTGGGATTAAAAAGATTAGGTGGTGGAAAGATGATGATTTTTGTTTCTAAGTTTTTTCTTTTTTGCTTTATTCCTTTATATGTTATTTATATTTATTACTTTTAAAAAATAAAAACATTATCACTACAAACAGCCATCTCTATATATAAAGTTTACGTTACATAGCATGGTCTATATTAAAAAAGAATTAGAGTCTGACTCACTTCTCAAACTTGCTAAATTCTGTTACTTGGGACTATTGAGAGCAGAACTGATTGTAGATTTAGGGGTAGGAGTTAGGCAAAAGTAGAAATAAACCAGGTTGGAGATTTTAGGATGAGAGGCAGACATTAGTTTTGGTCAATACCATTGTGGAATTTGGAACCAGGTTAAATAAATCATTAAGATTCAGGAGTCAACATAGTCCACCAAGCTTTGAACTAAGGAAGTGTATAGTAAGTACTTCCTACATATCAGGCACAACTTATTTTGGCTGAGTTAATTCTATAAATTTTCTTAAAAAGTAGAACTAGCCATCTTTATTTTACACTGGGGAAATATAGAGAGAAATTAAGTAATCTAGGAAGGCTTGGACTTGAACCCATGTCGGTCTAACTGTAAAGACTACACTCTTAACTACTGAAGTATACTTCTACTTATTTGGATGTTTCTCAAGCAGCAGCTCTGAACTTCAGGCAAATCTATCAGATTAATTCTGTTGGTTTATCTTTCCCACATGGATACCGTCACTATTTTGAATACTACTTTCAAACTCAGATTTTCCCAGTAATTTACAGGGACTACATTGATTTTTTAAAGCATTTTTCAGAATTTTTTGCCTATAGGTGTATTTTTCAAACTCTGGATTCGAACCCAGTAATAGGTCATGGAATCAGTCTAGTGGATTGTGATTAGCATATTTTTTCTTCTTTTATCTTTTCTTCACTCAGACCCAAAGCATCAACACCCATTAGGTAAGCTGCTGCTGACAAAAAATATTGTCATCCTAATAGTGTATTTTAAATGTAATAATGCAGAATAGGAATACAGGGATAAATAGAAAATATCAGAGTTTATTAAACATAGTGATGACGAATATTCCATGAGACATTATTTCCAAATATACATAGACACACATATTCTTTACATTGAAAGGTTTAAAAGCTACTGGCCTATAGAATATCTTGGCTTCAGATTAAGTGCTCTTTTGTTTCCTGATTTTTATTTCAAGTAAATAAGTCTTGTCGCCCTAATAAATATAAACCTAACTGCAAGCGTAAAGGTAAAATGGCATACATCTCTAAGTTTATTATTGCACCTAAACTGATGCTTGGCACATAACAGGTTCTCAATAAATATTATAATAATTGTAAATGTAGGTGAAGAGGCCAGGATAGCACTGGGGAACAGTGGGCAGCTGGCCAAATCCATAGCTAAGCTCTCATAGCTCTGGCCTCCAAAACTGCTAGACCAAGGCAGGACTGAGGGACACAAAACAACAAGATGCAAGGTGTCAGATAGGAGCACTGATTATTTCATGTGGCTTGTCTTTTTTCTGATGATCAATGTGGAAAATATGCACTACAAATAAATAAAGGGGAAAAATACACCTATAATCCTAAAACTGAAAGATAACCACGATTATTTATTACATTTACAGCCTATTAACATTTGCTACATCTTTCTCCTGTCTTTCCTGTAGTATTACTCTGGTAGTACCCTATGCATATGCCTTACCATATAATAATTTCTCTTCATAATTATAGTTTTATTGGTTATATAATAGCAAATTCTAGCTCTGTTTCATAGCTTATTCAAGCATTCTCTTACTGTCAAAAAGTTATATTGTTTCTAATTTGTAATATAAATTATGACCTAACTAACAGCTTTATGTAAAACTTTTCCTGATTTTTTTATTTCCTTGGATTCTCAAAAATGAAATAAATTGATTTTAAAAATGGACTTTTAAAGGCTCTTGATATATATTATGAGGTCTTGGATCATTCATTGTGATCAAATTTTAAATGGCAAGGCAGTGTTCTAGGACACCCCACTTAAAGGGCCATTGTATTTTTCATATGGACTGATTTTTGATGATTTTAATTACTCATATGCATTTCCTCTTTTGCTACCTGAAAGTATCCATTGAGTTAAATCTAAAAAGTCTCAATTGACCTACAGAGCAATTACCATTTCCCTTACAAATGTTTGCAAAGCCAGAATTTTAACTGTAAATGAGGTTTGTGCATCTATGTTTGGATTGCATATGATGTCTCAGATTTAGGGTACTGATATGGATAAAAGACTTATCCTTTGTTCAAACAATAGTAATATACTGTCTTTATTTTTTCATTGTATGTAGTGAAGCATGTTGCTTTTCTATATTTATCAACACTGCCCGCAATGTGAGTGGGTGGAATGGAGGATTAATAAGGAAACCTTGAAGCCAACTTATTTTTATGTGTTTCCTAGTTTATTAGAATAGAATCGTATTTTCTTTCTATTCCTCTAACAGTTTATTTTTTTTCCTCAAGCAGACAAATCTTTGTTGTCTAGGAACAAAATTTATATAATGCTCCAGTTATGATAAATCTTCTGATATAGGGGGAGATATTTCTGGTGATAAATTAGACATTTTCTGTAGCCTAGCATTTGATCACAACTATCAAATCTGCCAGCATATATTGAGTTGCCATGATGGTAATTAAGAAACACATATTTCACCAAGTTATATTAAGTTCACTCAATTCTTCTGTTCTTTTTTTTTCTCCAGGTTCCATTAAAAATCAGATTAAAAGAATACCATGAGAGAATGTGCAAGTTAACCTATTCTACCTCTCCCCCTTTTCTGCATCTCAGGACACTTTTCAGGACCCCTTACTATCTCAGGGACTCAGCCAAAGGCATCACAGTAGGTTCAGTCAAAGGCAGTGCCATGGACTGAATGTCTGTGTCCCCTTAAACTCATATGTTGAAGCCCTAACCCTAAATATAACTGTATTTGGAGATGGGACCTCCTAGGAAGTAATTAAGGTTAAACGAGGTCATAAGAGTGGGGCCTTGATCCAGTATATCCTTATAAGAGACACCAGAGAGCGCGTGTGTGCACTTTCTGTCTTTCTGTCTCTCTCTCCCTGTTTTTCTCCCTGTCTCTCTTTATCTCTTTGTGTGTCTTTCTGTCTCTCTGTCTCTCTCTCTCCTGTGCATGTACCAAGGAAAGGCCATGTGAGGACATATGGAGAAGGTGGCTGTCTACAAGCCAGGAACAGAGCCCTCACCAAAAACTGAATTGGCCAGAAACTTGATCTTGGACTTCTAGCCCCTAGAACTGTAAGAAAATATTTCTGTGCTTTTTAAGTTACCCAGTCTATGGTATTTTTTTATGGAAGCCCAAACCGAATACCAGAAGGTGGGGGTCAACAGTTTGAGGACAGGAGGAGGGGGAGGTCTGCTTACTTCTCACCATTTCCTTCTGCATCCTGTGTTGTCTCTGCAAGTGCTTCTCTTTCATAACTCCAGTCCCTCAAAGAAGACATGCACCCTGAGATCCCACTTCTGACCAAGATGTTTTTTCCCCCATGCCTCTGGCTCCCACACAGTGGAAAGCGCTCCTTTCCATTGTCCCTCCTGCCCTATAAATGGTAATGGCTTCTTGCTGTTGCCAATCTATCTTTGCACTACTCACCTCTACTTGTTTCTCAACAATTGCGTTATCTATTGTCTTAGTCTGTTTTGTGTTGCTATAACAAAAATACCTAAGACTGGGTAATTTATAAAGAAGATAAATTTATTTTCTCACAGTTCTGGAGGCTGGAAGTCCAAGATCAAGGTGGCAGCAGATTCAGTTGTCTTGTAAGGGCTGCTCTATGCTTTCAAATAGTGCCTTGTTGCTACATCCTCCAGAGGGGAGAAACAGTGTCCTCACATGACAGAAGGTGGAAGGGTAAGTGGGATACATGTTACTTGCATCTGCTTTTATATAAGGGTCATAATTCCATTCATGAAGGGAGAAGCCCTTATGACCTAATCACCTCTTAAAGGCCATACCTCTTAAAACATCACATTGACCAAGTTTCAATGCCAGAATTTTGGAGGGAACCTATTCAAACAATATAATCTGGAAGACAGTTTTCTGTAGTAAATCTTTCTGGTTGAAAAACCCAGAGTATGGCTTGGATAGAGTTGACTGCTACAGAGGCATTTTACTTAACAAGGCTTCATCGTTCAGGGTTTAGAATGAATCTTTCAGGTAATAATTGTTGGAGAGTTCATGTAACCACTCTGACTTGTCAGATTAGTAATGTGAAGCCTATTCTACCATCATTTTCTACTAAAGTCTTCCTCTTTTATTCTCATAACTCATAATGCATTTAAACGGCAAAACTGCAAATTAAGTTTCTTCCAGCATATTATACGTTGCTGCATTCACTTTTTATTTTCACTCATATTTCTTTTTTCCTCCCCATCTTACTCAACAAGTTAGTTTTTGTTATAAATATTTTTCAGTTTGAATGAAAAAAAAAATGATTGAAGCAAAATGATCCATGATCAAATTTAACACTAGGAGGCTCAGAGAAATCGTGAACTCAGACGCTGGTTTTGTCACTGACTGCTTCAGTAAAATCTTTAATTGTTCTTTAGATGATGTATTGGATGATGAGTTCTGATTCCCACAGATAATTGAGTCCTATACCCCTAGGTTTGAATTTTTTTTTTTTTTTTGGTCCACACTTTAAATTGTGCCCAGAAAATTCTCTGGATAGAATTTGATTGCAGATGTCTATTATATTCCGATGAACACGTATCAGTCAGTCTTCCAAAGCATTTTATAATGGAGTGAAGCTGACCTTGTAATATGGTAGCACACTTATCAGGCCATTAAAATGTCCCTCTTATGTAATAGTAGCCAGTTGCAATTGACCAAAAGAAACTCTGATGGGCTTTCACTTGGAAACTTGTGCAAGTATGTTCTTTATTTTGATTTCTTTCCATAGGACCTTCAGTTTTCCATAGCATGTTTCAAAAGATGGATGAAAGTAAACATGATACAATATTTTAGTTAGGACCTATCTAATGTCTCACAGAGAAGATTTTCTATGAAGTTCAACCATAAATACAAATAAAGCATGTTCTGTACACAATTCATTGTCATACTTTGATATTTATCAAACACCCCAGGGAGGCATGATGTGCTTTCTTCCCAATTGCTGTATATTTTCAGCCTCCATCAAAAAGTATTATAATTAAATAAGTATTAATATACTAATAGTTTAATTGAAACTATAAAAATAATCTAATTTATAACCTCAGAAAATATATTTTGACCTAAAATCATCAGCATTCATTAGTAAATTGTGTGTTCCTTTATACATTTTAATCTAGTAATTAAGATTCTTTTCTCACCCAATACTGGAATTAGCTTTAGCCTGTTTTCAGTAACCTCTTCCAACCCATATGTAACATCATTTATTGTCACAAAAACCTTCTTAGCTTAAATCTATTATAATTTGTAAGTGTACAGAATTTTTCTCTTCTCAAACTTGGTAAGAAATTCGCAAAGTATGAATGCCTTCATCACCATTATCATTATCAAATAATACTGCTCTCCCCCAAGTGCATGAGGCTGCTGGAGACTACTAAATTGCATTAAATTCTTTCTGCTCCATTTTAGCAAGAGAAATTTGCCCAAGTTTATGCAGTATAGAAAGAGAAAGTGAGAGTTAAATATCACATCCACATAATGCACTCCGATGTGCTCCACCAAAACTAGCGTTTTACAGTAATTCCAGTGTACTGTATGTTTTTGTTCTGAACTAAAACGGAACTTGGGAGGAAATTTCATTTTCGATACTGTAAATTTACTGTGAAAGAAATGGGAAATAGTGTCCCCAGGCAGTGTCAGAATGACTGCTGCTTTCCCTTCTCACTGCAATTAGAGTTCTAGCCCCAGGCGGCAGGTAGGTGCAGACACAGGTGACTTGCTTTTGATTGGCAGGCTCATGAAGCAGCTAGATGGGGGATTCCTGGGACTGAGTGGAGGATTCATTTACCTTCAAGGCTGGTTTTGGAAGCCCTGGCTTCCTGACTAAAAAATGTGGATTCTCTTTCATATAGGTTATAATCAAATGTTGCATTGGCAAGCATCTGAAGGACAACCTCCTAAACAGCCAGCATCGCTTGTACAGCTTCTGTAACTGACATTGGTTTGGTTTTGGTTAACAAGTTTTCATGAGAATTTTATAACTTAGTGTTTACACTTTCAGCACTTGATGCTCTTTTTGCCTGCTTAGAGAGCTTCCTTCCAACTGATGCTGTGGCCCAAACAACAAAACATATGGCATAAGAATATGCTCATTTTCCTGAAATTCATATGTGATTTTCTGACCAAATCACAAATTGCAGAATTAAAAGTATCTTCTTAATTTAAAAATAAGAGAATATCCTGTCTGTACTAAAAATACAAAAATTAGCTGGTCGTGGTGGAGGGTGCCTGTAGTCCCAGCTACTTGGGAGGCTGAGGTGAAAGAATCGCTTGAACCCACGAGGTGGTTGCAGTGAGCTGAGATTGCACCACTGCACTCCAGCCTAGGAAACACAGTGAGACTCTATCTCAAAAAAAAGAAAAAGAATATGAGTATCATATGAATTTAGTGTTAAGTGAAATAAAATATTTTACAGCAGTGAAATAAATTATTATACAGCATTTCAATACAAAAGTAGTTTCCTTCTATCTAGTATTATCATTTAAATCATAATAGAATGATAGTCTTAGAAATCATAGATGACAGAAACAAATGGAAAAACATTCCATGCCCATGGATTGCAAGAATCAATACTGTTAAGATGTTCATACTGCCCCAAGAAATCTACAGATTCAAGCTATTCCTATTAAGCAACCAATATTGTTTTTCATAGAACCAGAGAAAAACTATTCTAAAATTTATATGAAACCAAAAAAGACCCAGAATAAGCAAAGCAATCCTAAGCAAAAACAACAAAGCTGGAGGCATTACATACCTGACCTCAAACTATACTATAAGGCTATAATAATCAAAATAGCATGGTACTGGCACAAAAATAGTCATATAGATAAATGGCACAGAATAGAGAACCCCGATACAAAGTTGCACAGCTGTAACCATCTGATCTAAGCCATCGAAGTTAATAAGTGGAAAAATGACACCCTATTCAATAAATGGTGCTGGAATAGCTGGCTAGCCATATGCAGAAGAATGAAACTAGACCACTACCTCTCACCATATTCAAATATTAACTCAAGATGGATTAAAGATTTAAATGTAAGACATCAAACTACAAGAATCCCAGAAAAAAGACCTAGGAAACACAATTCTGGATGTTGGCCTTGGGAAGGAATTTATGACTAAGTCCTCCAAAGCAATCGCTACAAAAACAAAAATTGACAAGTGGAATCTAATTAACTTACAGAGCTTCTGCACACCGAAAGAAACTATCAACAGACTAAACAGACAGCCCACAGAATGGGAGAAAATATTTGCAAACTGTGCTTTCCATAGAGGCCAAATATCTGGAATCCATAAGGAACTTAAACAGTTGAACAATAAACAATATATAACCCCATTAAAAATTGGCAAAATATATGAACAGACATTTATCAAAAGAAGACATATGAGCAGCCAACAAACATTAAAAAATGCTCTACATCACTAATCTTCAGAGCAATGCAAATCAAAACCACAGTGAGTTACCATCTCACACCAGTCAGAATTGCTATTATTAAAAAGTCAAACAACAGCAGATGCTGGTAAGGCTACAGAGAAAAGAGAATAGTTTTACACTGTTGGAGGGAATGTAAATTAGTTCAGCCACTGTGGAAAGCAGTTTGGAGACTTCCCAAAGAACTTACAACAGGACTACTATTCAACCTAGCAATCCCATTACTAGGTGTATAGCCAAAATAAAATAAATTATTCTACCGAAAAGACACATGCACTCATATGTTCATCACAGGACTATTCACAATAACAAAGACGTAGAACCAGAGTAGGTGCCCATCAACAGTGGATTGGATGAAGAAAATGTAGTACATATACACCATAGAATACTATGCATCCATAAATAAGAATGAAATCACATCTTTTGCAGTAACATGAATGCAGCTGGAGACCATTATCCTAAGCAAGTTAATGCAGAAAAATAATTAAAAAATACCACATGTTCTCACTTATAAGCAGGAGCTAAACAATGGGTAATCATGACCATAAAGCTGGCAACAATTGACACTATTAGAGGGGTCTAGTAGGGAAGGATGGAGAAGGGCAAGTCTTGAAACCCTAACTATTCAGTACTATGCTCAGTACTTGGGTGACAAGATCAATTGTACCCCGAACCTCAGCATCACAAAATATACCCAGGTAACTTGAGTCTAAAATGAAAGTTGAAATTATGTATATATATATAGAACTGTCTTATAGTCTTAACTTTAGCTTCTTTACTAACTCATCCAGATCCTACTTTAAGTAATTTCTAGACCTGGCTAGTAAACTCTGAGACTGTCCATTTTCACAGCCTGCTGCAGAATAAACTTGGCAGCTGAGACCTGTTCTTTGAATTTCAGGCAGTTGTATCTAATTACTTACTAGAAAGCCCTTCTTGGATGCTCCTTGGACAACTGAAACAACCTATAAAAAACTGAAGTCATTATTTCCCCTGTGAAAACCAGTTTCTACACCAGCATTCCTTAGTTCAGTGAATGTGATCCTACAATGCATTCACATTACGTTACATTACACATTACATTTGTCCAAGAAAGAAAGAAACCTGGGAATTGTCCTAGATTTCCTTGGTCCCCCGTATGTTCAATTTCATACACCTTCCATATCTCTCCTCTCCACTGCTACTTAGTTCAGGTTTTCAACATGTCTTGAATGAAAAGTATGTCAAGACCTATGAATGTATGTATGTGTGTGTATGTGCAGGCACACATTAGTGTACTCGCACCAACATTCTTTGTAATATTGTAACAATAGAGGATTAGTTATATAAATCATTCATGGATAATATTCCATACAATATAATCCTGTGCAGACATTAAAAGATTGATATGTATATATTTTTATATGTAAAGTTCTGCAGAAAGAGGTGTGTAGTATGGTTCCATTTATAACTTATAATGTATATACATGTATATTTGAGTAAACCTGATTTTTTTGAGTGGGGGAAGAATATAACCTGAAAGTGAATAAGTGTTTACATTGGGGATAGGAAGGAAGGGTTGGGTAAGGAAGAAGGATTTTCTGTTTCTTTTCTTTGTTTTAGGTGATGCTTGCATTTTTTTCTCATTCAGTTCTTTAAAAATCTGTTCTTATAATTCCAGTGAACTTCTTCATATTATGATAACTTCTCAGACCTAAGAAACAAGGGATAAAATTTAAATTCAAGGAATACAAGTATAGGAGTAAAATCCTTTAATGGGATGAATAAAATAAGAAGGCAGCTGGGAAGTACTGAAGTAGAATATTTCCCTGACCCCTCTGTGGGACTTGCCCCAGGGGTGCCTCGTTTACTCAGCCCACGGATCTCAACTCCTCCCCTGAAGGGAGCACATGAGCGAATGAGTACGGGAACGAGTGAATGAGTGCTGGAAGCGGCTGGCTGCTTGGGTGCCGGCAGGATCAAACTCCACTGACTCGGACCCACTGCCTTCCACCCTTCGTGGGAGGGAGCACATAGGTGAACGGGTACAGGAACCAGACGGATGCTTAAGTGCCGGCTGGAGTGAACTCCGTGCAGGCCCGCAGCAGTATCCGGGCAGGGTACCCACGACTCCTGAAGCCCCAGAGGGCGCGTTATGGTGCTCGTTTAGCTCTGCTGTCCGCGGACAGCTTAAGTGTTAACAGTTCAGTGAACCCTTTGCCTTTTCATGTGAGGTAGCTGCCCTCAAGCAGCGAGGGCGAAGGGCCAGTGTGGCAGCCTTTTGTGTCTGCATTTGTGGCTCCCGAGCTCTTGCCTAGTGTCCAAAAATAAAAAATAAAAAAAATGAGGTAGCACAAGTGAATTGAATGATGGTAAATGCGGAGCATTTTATTGCCAATTAAAATGGCTCTTAGCAGGAAGGGGAGCTGAGAATGGGACTGATCAGAAGGTACTAGCCCCCTGAAGTCCGGCCCTCTCCAGCCAAATTCTTCTCCGGTTGCATCATCAAGCTGTCCCTCTGAGGCCAAGCCACTTCTCTGCGACGCCCAGCCATAGTTCCATCTACCAGCTGAGTCTGGAATTTTTATAGACACATGATGGGGCAGGGGGCGGGCCATTGGTGGTTTAGGAAAAGGCAACATTCAAGCAGGAAAACAGGGATATAAGTTCTCACTTTGGGCCACGATTTCAGGCTTTTTGGCTTGAGGGTGGAGTTTCTCCAGGGACCCGCCCTTTTCTGCCTAGAATGTATCTGCTCCTGTTCCTATCAGTACTACCATCTCAGAGATACTGAAATTGCATCAAAATGCTGGTCCCTTTCCTAGAGTCTTCCAAAATGGGCCCTTTCTAGGCTTTTATGGAACCTAGATTTGATCTATCCTCCAAAGAAAAAACATGAATTGGAAATGCTGAAGTCTGGGTGTGCTAATATGTGGCTGAGCATTGATAAAGCCTGGTTAAGGAAAGCTCAAGGGAGGGAGTGATGTTTACTTGGAGTGGCTTCCTGAGAACAGTTGGATCCCTAAGATATCCATTTGTGTGTACTGAAACCTTCAGAAGAACACCTAGTACCTATTGACTTCCTCAGTACCTAGCCATGAGCACCAATCTGTTGCTATGTTCTGTTCTGTGGGCTTTATATATGTTTTTAATCCTCATAACAACTTGTAAATTAAGTATTACTAATATTCCTATCATGCAAATGAAAAATCTTAAGTTTAGAGAGGTTAGGTAACTTGTCATGGTTAGATAGTAAGTATCAGAACCAGGATTTGAACCTAGGCTATCTCGCCTCAGAGCCTGGGTTGTTAACTATGAGTGTTAGCAAAAGAAATGTCTGGATTACACATGCGGATGAATGCAGGGTCCAGGCGGATAATATAAGTGAATGCAAAGGATCAGTTGTAAGGCATCAAACAGGAAGTGGAGGGAACTATGTGAACTAGAGAGCTTAGAGCAGATCTGGTGCTGTCACAGTGCCTGATTTTCTGGAAGTCAAGATTCAAAATGGCTGTTTCTATATGTTCAGTCCTTCCTCTCCTACTTTGAGCAAGTGCTGACTTTCTTGAGTCCTTTGACACAGAGTAGTCGGGTGGCTGCCTGTTTCCTTGGCACCCATTGGTCTCAGCCTGAAGATTTCATGCCTTCTGAGCTCCATATATTTTGGTGTAACTGGATTGTTAGAATAAATAAGCAATTCACTTGTGTTTTATGTGGAGGTAATTTTGACAACTTTCATAAAGTAGGTAAATACTTTTAAAATCTGTCTCAAAATGTATAAGTTACTGTTGCATTAGGAAAATGTCTGCCTACCTGCCAGACTAGTACTTAGAGAACAGATATAGCTAATAAAAGTATTTAACTAGAGATATATCATCCGTTCTCTTTATTTTCTCAAATATCAGAAATGGAGACTATTATATGATCAATATATAAGGTTGCAGCTCAAATTGAAAACGGGAGTTTGCTTCTCTCTCCTCTTTTAAAAATAAAAATGTTATTAAGCACTTATTGAACTAGACACTTCATCCATATTATTTCATTTAACCCTCATAAAAACCCTATGAGTAGATACAATTTCACATCATTAAAATGAGAAAACCAAGACTCTGAAAGGTAATTATGTACTTAAAAAAAAATCACTGAGTAAATAGAATCATCGGGATTTCAACCTAGTTGTGTGTGATTCTAACATCACTGCCTGAATTTCAATTCTCCTGTTTTTTTCTGTGTTCGCCTAATGCTTTTAATTTTTATTGCATAACTCTCCATTAGGCATTTTCAGCTGTTTCTAAGTTGTTATCATTGCCATTCCTGCATATACACTCCATTGTCAATGACTCTGGTCATGTTCAGAACAAACCTCATGATCACCTCATGTTCCATACCCTCCCCATCCTGTTGGTGAGGCCAGAAACCCTGGAGTACCTCATCCCCCATACAATCTATCTTAAAGCCCTACTGATTTTACCTCCTAAACATTGTTCAATTACAAACGGCTCTTTTTGTTTCAATGGTTACCATTCTAGACAGAACTACTATAAGTTCTAACCTTGCACTTCTGCTGTAGTTCTTATCCTCTATGGCCTCTCTTCATCTGTGACTTTATTCTCCATGGAGGGAAAGCCAGGAAGATCATTTCTATGCAAATATTGATCAAACCAAAAAGACAATCACCCTTATTCCACTCTCAAATCCTTGCTTTAAAAAAAAAATCAGTAGTTTTTTTTGTCATTTTTAATGCAGAGATCAAAATATTTAGCCAGATCTAAAATGCCTACCTCAGCCGACATCTGTGAACCTCTCATGACTTCTCATACCACAAAACCCATTTCTCTTTTCATTCGAGCTTCAAAGAGAGGCAGAACAATCCAAGTTCCCCCTGCCATTGGGTCTTTGCACACATCATTTTTTGTGTCTAATAAACTCCCTCCTACTTCTCTTTCATGGTCACTGCCCACTCTTTCTTTTTCCCTCAGTTTAACATTTATACTTTGGGAAACCCTCTCCCAGCCTTCCTAGCCAGATTTTCCCCACTATTGATGATGCAACACTTCACTTCTTAGACCCAGAACTTAGTTTTACATCTACTTGGGTGATATAATCTGCGGACAGATTCTAGGCTTCATATTTGGGAGCCATTTTTGTACATTGTTGTATTCCCTAAGCCTATCTCAATTCTGGAAAAAGTAGTTATTTAATGTTTCTTGAAATGAATGAATGAGTGAATTATTTTTTTGTTTATGTTATTCCCCCTGTACAAATCAAAAATGGTCTTCTTTTCATTCAGTAACTATTTTAAAAAGATCTATGAAGTTTGCTCCAACAATTTCAGTGAGCAATATCTTCCTTCTTTGAATATCACAAAAATTATAAATTCCATACTATTGGCCTTTACTTGTTCTTTCTCTGTTTCTAGGAGATATGACTCTTAAAATCTAGGGTCAAACTGGGCACTTTTGCTGATTTACTTCCTCCACTGTCTCCCTCCCTCCAATGCTTGTTTCTTAGTGCCACAAATAAAATGCTACTAGTTTAGATTTGGTACTAAAAAAATACTAATTGATGTAAGGTTTCATGAAACTCATTAGGAAATTCATGGACAAAATGTGAGAGGAATAACTTCTCTAGATGTTTAAAAAATAGTATGACAAAACATAAAATATGTTGAAAAGAAAAACAGGGAACATAATAACATAACAGACAAATGCCAACAAAAAATTAAGGATAGAAACATGAGAGTCATATGGCATGAAACCTAAGAGAAAACTGTATTAGAAAATAAAAGGAATCATTTATATTGATTACAAAAGAATCTGCCAGGCACAGTAGTGTGTGTCTGTAGTCCCAGCTACTCAAGAAGTTGAGAGGGAGGATCCATTGAGCCCAGGAGTTCAAACCCTGGGCAACATAGCAAAACCTCCTCTCAACAACAATACAAAAAAACAAAACCAACCAACCAACCAAACAAAAGATACACCCAGTACCTTTCACATTATAAACCCATATGCAATGAATTACATGGGGTCAATATTGACAGAGCAAAATCTGACAAAAATACAAAGCGAAACTGAAATAACAAAATCCTATGAAGCTTAAATCTAAAACTCTCAGATATAGTCATGAACACAAACAAACATATAGGAACACACTTAAATACACATAAGAACGTTCTCACACAACACTAAAGACAACAAGTAGAGATCTCACATTGTTTACTAATGCCCTCATGGTATTTATAGAAGTTTTGCATATGTTTGGGTCAAATTAAATTTCATTGACTTGCTAAAACAATTAGATACCACTAAAGCCACATTGTGTAGAAACAAAGCAAAATAAGGAGAGCATAATGAAAGGTTATCTAATCACTAGAAAACTATATACGTTAATTTTTCCAATGAATCTTAAGTTAAAAATGAAATCACAAAACAGCTGTATGAAAGGTATCAGCAAATTATACTAAATGCAACCAAGTGGTACTCAAAAGAAAATTTATGGTATATGAGGATTTTTAAATTAAAATAAATGCATTTAGGTAAGATACATATAAGATAAAATATGCGTATATTTGGACTAATGTTGCTATTTTGTGATATTTCTTTGGATCTTTTTATGATAACTTATTTCAGATGAAGTTGAATTTCTTCTCACTTCTCTCTAAGGCTCAGCACCCTGTATCACAAATTGAATGTGTTTGAAGTACTTATTTCAATACTCTTAACAGTTATTTATAGCATGAAAAACCATATAGTATAATTTTATTTTTAGTCACCTGTATGTTATGTAACAACATTCAATTTGCTTTTTTCCTTGACATTATGTTTTCAGGATCAACTCATACTGATAAATGTATAGAGACCTCATTCACTCATTTTATCTGCTATATAATTCGTTCAGTTTATTCAGTCTGTTTACCCACGATTAGACCTTTAGATAGTTTTCAGTTGTTTGTGATTACAGACAATACTGAAGAAGACCATCATTATTCCGATCTTCTTATTTACCTGTGAAAGAATTTCTCTAAACCTAAAATTGGATTTATACCTAAGAAGTAATATTATTAAGTTATGAGTTATATATACAAAGATATTCAGTGTGGGCTTAAAGAGCAACAAATTAGAAACCACTTGAGTATCCATATGATTAATAAGTTAAGATACACGCTGGGGTGATAGTAAAAATAGTAAGCAATAACAAAAATAAACAACAGTGCAGCCCTGGTGCTGACTAAATAGAATGCATTAATCAGAGTGGACATGGATTGTACATAATTGGCACAAGAATACCACTGTCTACTGGTTTGATTTCAGCCACAGATACATCATTTTAGGTAGCTGCTTTTAAATTGGGGACTGGTATGAATTACACTTGAAGAATTTCCATAATATTCTGTTTAAAGGAAATAGAGTAAGTTGCAGATTTCCATCTATAAATTTAACATGACTTTTTTTGGTGAAAAATAGGAAGAAAAAATTCACTGTTTACATGACAGAGTTGTGGTGTATCACTTTTCTGTAATTTTTTGCAATATTTAGTAATATTTAACTCATAATTTGCTTTAATGTTTTTGGTTTATCAATTGTATATCCTTCACTGTATTTTCTTATTTGCCTTAATCCTTCCTTTAAACAGCTTGTCTCTTTTGCTTCATGTCTCACCAAAAGTTTGGCAAATTAGAGAGAAGAGGGGAAAAATGTAGTCAGTTTTTAGAGTTTTGAATTTCAGAAGTTTAACATGCAGGAAAAAAAGGAAAGAACTCAAAAAATGGAGAAGAAATTTGGGAGAACACATGAAAGTTAGAAGATGCTACTCTGACCACTTCCCCACCAGAGAGAAAAGAAGAGTTAAAGAGTGAGCAGTAAGATTTTGATAGAATGAAGTAAGCAAGAAAGATACTTAGAACCCCTTCCTTCAGCCATCCTGGGTCAAAGCCAGATTAAGCCCAGGGTAGGGTAATGACAGACTAAAGATGGGTTTGAATATTTAAAAGATGTGAGGACTGGGGCCCCTCTCTGGACAAGAAATAGTTGTATGTCATGTCTAGGCAGATGAGTCTGGGTTAATTTCAAAAGTCAGGACACCCAGGATCGTGCCGGAGTGGTATAAGGATTCCTGTACTCCCAAGGGAAGATCATAATACATCTCCTCTGTCCAAGAATGACATGAACTTAATACTGGGAGTCATCTGACCTGCCAAGGCTCCACAGGGAAGGGACTTCTGCAAATCCACAACCCAGAACAATTAGACAAGAATCACCTCAGTAGATGCCACAATGGAAAGATAAGAACGAGAATAAGATGCCATGTGTGCTCCTCCCTAAGCCTTTGCATTTTGTGAGCTCCCAACTATAGACTTAACTCTGAGGAAGAAGGTGGGTGAGATGGAGGGGAAGAACTGCTCTGATATTATGAGAGCTCCTTCTATAAGTTATGGAAAAATAAAATTACAGTATTTGTATATTTGAGTTTGTAGAGTAAAATTTGTATCTGCTGCCACCTGGATCTTTTTCTCCTTTCACTTTCTTAAAATCCCAAATTTTACTGTTGCGCATCCCATAGGGAGCTTTTATGGAATAGATAGAGATTTTTACTTTTTTTTTCCTAGAAGCTTGTATGTTACAGTGAACTTTATTTTTAACAGCAGCATGCACTTCTGTAATTCAAAATAACAAAATAAAAATTGATATTTCCCTCCGTACATATAAATAGTAGGTAAAAAAATCTTAAATTATTTCTTGAAGTTTACATATTTCTAATATATCTTTTTGTTATTAACTACAGTAATCATTCATATTTTCTGCATTTAAATGTAAAATTATTTGATCAAGTAAAATAGATGAAGGCATTTTTTAAATAAAAAGAGAATATTGTCCAATGGACCTCTTCTTTTCATACTCTAATTTCTTGGCAATTGTAGCAACTATTAGCTCTGCTTATGCCTGTTAATAGCTGGATGGAGTCTTTCAGAATTTTCTTTCTAGGACAGCAAGGCAAAATCAATGGCAGTTTCATCTCTCTTGAAGATTGATGCAGCCTTGCAATGCTTAGCACAACCATGTGATCTTTTAATCAATCACTGAAATAAATCTATGCAACTGGTGTCAGGAACCAAAGTCATTTCACACTCACCTTCCCTATTGTTTAGAATCAAAGGAAATGAAATCTAAATTAGACTTGCCGAGCCATACTATGCAGCCTCCACTCCCAAAGGAATTGAAACTTTGTCACTGTTCAAAAGACTTGTCTTGCAATAAGAAAATATGAAGATTTGTCTATAAATATGAAAGTGATGGAGAATCTCCTTTGGTCCTGGCTCATAAATAGGCTAAGCCAGAATACTGTTGCATGAAACCATAACTTCTAATCACTGGCATATAAACAGTAGCTGTATCTTTTCATAGATTCTGGAAAGATTTTGCAGAGATCTTATGATTCACTACCCTGTCTCACATAAGATTTAATGAAACATTTGTATACTGAAGATTATCTTTTTACTCTTATCCCGAGGAAAGACATTTCTCTAAAAATGTAATTTATAGCCTCACCCTCTTCACTTCTAGGAATTTCTTCCACATAAAATCAACTCTTTATTCAATCCAGGTAAAGGGAAAGATGAGTGAACCAGAGAGTACAGAATGATAAATAATTTAAAAAGTAATTCAACCTTGCCCTGCGGTGTTGTGGGAGAATTGCATAGTGAAGAAAAATATGATGATATCTTAGTAATGTTTTTAAGAACTTCCATTAGCCGACCCACCCCAAATCCAAGTGTGTATTAGGGAGCGGCCATATTCAGTGTTTTTCTCAAATTCAGGACAAAAATAGCACTTAAGTCACCTCTTCAGTCTCTAATCGAACATGTAGCCTCTCTCTGAACACTTTGTTCGTTGCCTAGGATCTAATTAGATTTGTAAATACAGGGAGAAGCAGAAATATATAGTTGACTAAATAGATGTATCTCCCTGCCTTGCGCCTATAGCCAAACAAAGTCACTAAGTGAGCCTGCAGAACCCCTCAATCCCTCCTCCAACTCCATCTATCTTTTGCTTTCCATTCATAGTAGTCAGCATGATGTAGCATATGAAACCTAGGCTCAAAAGCATGCTAGGATCTTCTAGCAGATTAGAGGAATGGAAAAGGAACAGAGAACATGAACAGTGTTGAGAAGTTAACTCAACTGTAATCATGGCTACAGATGAGGGGAGTCAGTGACCATCCTTATCTCTGGATCCATAGAGGTATGATTAACTTGAACTTGATTCTGGCTGTTCTAAATACCCAAGAGCATGTGCTGTAATAGTTGAGACAAAACAGTAGTCGTTCCAAAGTGGTATTTTATGAGGGGAGGTGATGGTATCACAATTCTAGACTCTCCCAAGCAACAATTAGGTGTATATCCAAATGAAATTCCAGTTCCCTGGAAGAGGAAAGTTTCAGCAGTATCAGAGGTAGCCCAGTGTGCTGCAGAAGCCAGGACATATGAGTAGACTAGACAAACAAGTGGACTTCAGGTGGAAAAGCTGTGGTTCTCTGGACAAAAGATTGTCCAGGCATCACCTTAAGCACACCAGGTACCTGAAGATCAATCAGATCCCATTAGCTGGTCACCTGGAAGCTACTGTTATGTGCTCTACTTTAGTCAAAATTGACTCAGAAACTGGACAAAAATGAGCCTTTAGGTTGAGGTCTCAGGGCTGAAGATACAGCAGAGCTGAGAAAGTCCTGAGCACCCGTTTTGTATGTTAGCCACATGTTTGGGATCCTCTCCCACCCCATCACTGTGCCTCCAGGTGCCCAGGGGATGTATGACATGGATAAACTACAAGATTCCTTCTAGGAAGCATTTCTCTCTCTGATCAGAGTTTAAGACCACATCGTCTGTTATTTTTAAGTCTAAGTTTGAAGATGATTTATTGTCATTGCAAAGCATATGCTACTTTGTGTTTTATAAATGGAAACTGGGTGAGATGTATCCTTTGAAAGACATTCTTCCGGGCTATGTTTAATCAAACTCTTAGCACTCACAATGTTGTTCTTGGCAAAATTTCAAAATAAAGGCCACTCTGAGGACAGGACATAAAATTATATTATAGCGAGCAGTATTTAAGCAAGATATCAAGATGACAATGCTGATTGCAGTGACTTTGGAATACAGGACTGTAAGGTCACACCATGTTGTAAAATTAGGTCAGAACATTTTTGATAATAAGTTATGTTTAAGGGTGATATCACCTAGAAACAGACAACTCGGGTCTTAGGATTCCATGGTCTTGTTTTATTATGAAATATAAAATATATCATTAAGATATTTAACCAATGCAAGTGTAACATTTTCTTTATTGAAATAAAAAATAATAAAAAGCAGGTGATGTACGAAGAATAATATAAACTGTACAAGAAGTAGATAGTTACATACTGGAAGATGCATATCTACAGTTCTTATGCCAGGGATTAGACATAGGCAACACAGTAGTATGAATTCTAACAGTACTGATTTTGATTCAAAATTAATAAGTGGTCTCCTCCACAGTGGTGAAGTCTATTACCTCCTCTGTTTCCAATTTGATGAACAGGATCAATCAGCATTCAGAAAGGTGATCTTCATGTCTCCACATGTCTGTGTCTACTAAGAATGCCTCTACCACCTGGAGAGGAGTCTAGCCTGAAACATTACTCTTGTTGGAAATTTTTTTCTAACTATTTTTCTTTGGAGGTATGACACAGTATGCAACTACAGTATTGTTGAAAGAGATTTTGGAGTTTCAAGAGCACAGTAGCAAGAACCTCATATCCTTCAGAGCATGGTCTGTGTTCTTTCCAGTTCTGTGCAGATTCTGAAATAGAATGCTAAAATTACAGACTTGGATTCTGTGTTTGTTCTCAAGCCTTGTGATATAAAGGTATTAAGTTTTCTTCCCAAGTAACAATAAAATGTTTCTTTCATTTGATTATCTAGTGTGGCTGGGACTACATCTTGTGCCAGATTAGAAAGAATGATTTATCCATTATCACCTTTTACTCATATAGTAAGGAAACAAAATCCTGTTAAATCCATGAGTCTGTACCTCAAGGATCCTTTTGTTTTGGATAAATAGGTGCCTCTGAGCCAGTTTAATTTTCCTTTAGAGGTAGGGAGCTTAATGTAAGGACTAGTCTTTGAATTTATAGAAAGCTGAGAGGCTATGTCTGCACCTGCTTCAGTTAAATAATCGCAAAGCCATTTTGAGTGTAACTTCTGGACAAATCAATTAGGAATGGCCTGTTTCAAAGTGAGATCAGAAATTTATGATATATATGGCAAAGGTGAAACAAAAGATGATTTTTGCACAATAAGGAAGATGTAAGAAAAAGTCACATGTGAGTGAGAAAGTCTACAGGTCTTGCTACTTCAGTAACGGCCAAAATCTCCTAACTCAGGGTGGGCTTTCTCCAAAGATCCTGAGCAGGCTGCTGCTTGTTTAGATCAGACAGCATAGCCACCTGCCCGGTGCCCGTTCTTTCTTGTTCAAAAGGAAAGAGCCTAGAATTAAAACAAAAATCACAGGATTGAAACTCAAAGATCCAGTCTAACCATCCATCTAATTTTTGTATCTCTGTTGCAATATCTCTTCTGCATGGTCATCCAGTATCAGAGAATTTGTTCTCTCTCAAAGCACTTCATTTCATATTTGTAAAGCTCCAACCATTAGAAAGATCTTGCTTGTTAAGACTTGAATCCTCTGTTTATAGCTGCTTCTACTCACTCTTGCCAGTTTTACTACTTCGGGTTGTACTAAATAAATGTAATCCCCCCTGATTGTGTCTGTTCCTCAGATATTGGTGGACAGCTATCATATTATCCCTGAGGCCTTATTTATTGTTTTCCTCAGTGGTTAATACTGCCAACTCTTTTGATCATTTTTAATCTAACATAGTGTTGGAATCCTTGCTTTCTAGTTTTTTTTTTTTCTTGAATATATCTGAGTTTGTTTACAAGTTTGTAAAAATGCAGTATTAGGCCCAGAACCCATTCTAAGATTGTAATAATCCAAAAACAGAGGGGAGCTGGATCCTTGCTTTCCTCTAATGAGGTTCAGTGCCTCCCTCAGTGCAGATTAAGTTCACTATTTTTGGCATCCTCAAAATTCCATTGACTTTTCTAGAGCTTCTTCTTCAGCAAAACTTCTGCATCTTTTATATTTGTAGTCTGTTGATAAGACACATTTTTCTCATTCTGTACTTGGGCAGTTGTTTTAGACTCAAATACAGGACCTTGTATTTTTCTGGGTTAAGTTTTAGCATATTAAAATCAGACCAGTACTCAGGTCTCCCAGAGTCTTTTTGTATCTAAATGTGGTCAATAAACATATTATCCCTCTGCACTCCAATTTCCTCAGCAATGGGAATGGAGATTACCTCATTCCCATGTGTGTGATCCAGCACATGGAAAGTGCTTAGAATAGGGGAAATTTATAATAAGTGCTCAATAAAAAAATATAACTTTGCAAGCACAGATAGTCCACAAAAAAGTCTTTTAACTATGAGGCATGTTCATTGATATCATGAAATAAACTCCAACATATTCGAATAAAACATTTTAGTCAAAATTATACTATTGGTGGAGTTTAATGAAAATGATTTAAGCAACATGATATATGTGAACATTAGAGACCTTTATAATTAGAGTCCAAACGGAAAATATATATGTTTTAACCTGTATACATTTCCAAGTAAGGGGCTATATAATTGGACAAGTTGAGGCTCATTTTGAATTTCCTCCTAAAATCTACATCCCCACCTCCTAGAGCCATTTGCTACTAGCAGACTCTAGATCTACCAAAATGATCAATTTTTCTGGGTATCCTCTATGTGAAATCATTACCCAAAGCTGTACGGGTGGATCCAAGTTGTTAATGACAAAGCACCATGTGTGTGAGAAAGTTGAAACTGTCCTTACTGTCCATCCTTCACCAAAAGAATTAGCAGAATGGCAGAGAGGAAAATGCTGTTTGTAATATTCTCAGATCTAGATTTACATCTTTAATCTAGATTAGCATAAGAACATTTTACCTGTATGACCTTGGAAAAATTACTAGCCCCTCATTCCCTCCATTTTCTTTTTCATGGGAATGCGATGATGTAACTTCTAGAATTACATCACTCTGAAAACTTTGAACTAACATCCATAAAATACCAAATATGATTAATACTAGCAGTAACTGCAGTCAATCACTTATCTAAATGGATGATGATAAGTATCAACAAGAATTTATTTGATGCTGACCAAGTTTCCATGAACAGAATTTGAAAATTATCCATGTCAACAATACAATCCGATTAGAAGAAAACAGTGAGAGGAGAATCAGAAAATAAGACCATATCGTATGGTGATTTCATGCTTTGGAATCAGTGTGGGAGTAAGATCTTAACATACAAACTTTTCATTTATTAATTGAAAACAGGATAGAAGAAAGTCAGAAGAGTTTATAGAATAGTCTAATATTCCAGCATATAATTTCAATGAAACGCAGGAGTATTAAAACTCTGTAACTTCACTCAATCTTTATTAAGTGACTGTTACGTGCCAGGTAACCTAGACTCTAAGAAGACAGTGCTCTTGGTGGTCATAAAATGTGTCTCACTGCACTCTTTCAGCATCTACGCACTCTTTCTGAACCATGGAATCATAAATTGAAAATATTCTTATCTCAAAAATCATTGAATCATGGAACACTGTTACATTTTCTTTCTTTCTCTACACAGCACATTAAGCATGAAATGGAACTCAACATTAAATTGCCAAGGTTCATCCTTTGAATGGCTTTTTATCTCAGTAGTCCGTGAAGTCTTTGTTTGCTTTGTAGAATGGAAGTATGATTTTGGAGAATTAAAGTACATTGACCAAATGCAAAGAATTCAGTCAAATTTAGTCTCTGTACAACACTACTGAGGCACACCATCTCATATAACATACAGATATGAATTTACTTTAATTTGGAAGTAAATGTTTACAGAAAATCTAAACGAATCGTTCATCACATTCTCCTTTGAAATGGAGAATACTTTTCAATTTTCAATTTTCAAGTTTTCAGTATTATAATTTGGTTCTTTATGTATTGTTATTGTTTAAATAATACATTTGATATTTACCAGAGTTTTTGCTTTGGCATCTCTAAAATTTTCTACTTGTAAACATTCTAAATATTAGGGAATTTTAAAGAACATTTTGAAATAAATCATTATTCATTGAGAAAATATCAAAAATCTTAAATATTTAATTTTTAAAAAGAAAATCCAAGTAGGCTTGGAGACCTCTCCTCAAATACACTAGGGTAGCACACGGTGTACTGGGTCATAGTAAGAACACAATGTTATAAATCACTGTGAAAAGAATTTTGCCACAGTGGTCCAATCTTGAGACTACCAAACACTGACTGAGGAAATTAGTGGTATGGAAAAACTATCGCTGAGTAATAACTGGATAATTAGCTATTGGGTATAAAGCAATCAAGAATTATTCACAAAGTAAATCATGTCTAGAGGAGAATGGCTTATATTATTAACCATTGGAAGTTATTTGTTTTCATAAAGTTATTCCTGAAAAAGAAATTGTCCAAATATAGGAGGACCATCATGCCAAGAAAAAGAGGATATATTGTCTAAAAATGAGAGTGCTCTTTTATATGTGTACAAGTGTGCCTTAGAGGCCATTAAGTATGTTGCAAACACAGAGATGCTTTACTGAGAACACTGTGCCTCCAGCCTCAGATTCAGGTCTCACAGCTGGAAATTTGTAGAGGAGGTAAGTTTGCCTGTGGTGATGAGCTGCATGAGAAACAAACTCCTACACACCAGTCTTTATGGTTGAGAAATTTTCTCTTCCAACCACACCATCAGCAACCCCATCCCCTCACCTGTTAATAAGAATCAAGAAGTCCACTAATGCAAGTCTCAGAGCGGGAGATGATACTTGCAAAGCAGACAGTCACAGTTAGGAAGGTAATTTTCCTCATCAGAAGTGTGGAACAGGCAAAGCAGCTGCAAACCCAAAGAAATGAACAATGACGGTTCAATTTCCATGCGCATGAGAAAGCTAAGCCAACTCTCTGGGTTAGGATATGAGGAGCAATTTAAAAACAGAATTAGGAATGTTTCCAAGAAAAGTAAATAAAGTATTTCATGTGCTTACTGGGCAGCATTTCCAAGCAAGATGGGTCATGAGAGAGGCTCCATCAAAATAAGTTTGTTAAATCAGTTTGGGTAATGCTGAGTATTTTATCCATCTCATGGAGAGTCACAGAGCTTAACTTTTTAACATAAAATTTACCATTTCATATAAAATCAATATTTAAACTTAGCTAGGTCCAGGGAAGGCAGATGATTTTATTCTCATGAGCAAAGAGAGATGTCAAATGACTGATCCAAATGCCCAGGTGCAAGGTGGTGGCAATACCTGCCCCAGAAATTCAGAGCTATTGTCCAGGGCACTTGGAGCTACATCAACTCAACACAGAGAACCTTGAAAAAAATTATAAAAGTCTTTTTTCTTTTCTCATCCTTGCTGAAATAGTTGATAGAATAAATAGCTTTAAAAGAAATATTAAGAGTCAGAAGACATAGATCCCCTTACCAGCTCCACCATTGACTAGCTGTGTGGAACCGTAGGAAATAACATACTGTCTCTAGGCTTTGGATCCATTGAGCTAGGTGACCATTGTTATAGGTCCTCCAGCAGCCCTCTTGCTTTTTTTGATACTAGAATTCCTTCTCCTATGAGGATGCATGGCCTTGTATCCTCACAGGAGCTACAGAAGATTGGTTTGAATAGAACCAACTCTCCTCCCCCATGTTCTCTCTCCTCTCACCAGAAGGGTGTCACTGGTCATTGACTGAGTACACCCTTCTTCCTGCAGCCACCCAGTCACAGCGGTTTGTTCAGCAATTGACACAAGATGCCAACTGGGCCAGAGTTCTCCCAGGAAAAAAATCTCTTTCTGCTGGGGTTATTAAGTTGATGAGATATGAGTGTGGGCCCAGGGGCATCCATGTATTTTTCTTTTCTTACCATGTGGAGAGAGATTTTCTGAGAGATGGAGAAAGAGTCTGAGTGACACTAGATATCAGCTTCTTTCATGCGTGATGCACCTGTATCCTGGAACTTACAAGTTACATGAATCAATAAATTGTTTTTAATTTAAAATTAGCTTAAGCTAGATTTTTGTTGATTGTAACCCAAAGATTCTTAATTAATAAAGTCCATTCTAGCTTGAACTTTGATGATATTAGGAGACATTAATGTTACTTAAAAGAAGAATGTATCATTTCCTTAGAAAGCTCATCTATGGAATGTAGGGGAGGAAATTTTACTCTTGATCTTCTTAATTATTCAGTCCTTGAAAATTCACAGTGGGGGAAATGAATAAAACACTTGTTCCTGAGCTGAATTTGTAGAAAATTATAAGTAGCCTCGAGATATTCATTTGGAGCACTTTCTTCAGGCCTTCCATATTCATGTTCATCTTGAGTTTGAATATGTAAAGTGGAGCCAGCTTTGCGTATGCTACCTGAAGACATGGGGAAAAGTCAAATTAAATTGTTTGAGTATTTCAGGCCCCATGCTAATTATGGAGAAGGGTAGAGAGTACTTCATTTTCAAGGGGAGAAACCAGGAGAGTGTGTGGCTCACACAGATAGATCCCGAAGGACATGTGCAAACAGATTAAGCAGAAGATAGGATATTAGCACAGAAGGCCCCTTTAAATTCCATGATTCTTTGCACCAAACTTCCAAGGTCTAAGTTAGTACCTAGTGCAGAGTCATGACTATAATAGATACTAAATAATAAATATTTATTGATGATAAAGATAAGAAGGCCTGGCAAGGCCTCTTTCTCCTTTGGATATAAGAAAACTCAGCCAGCGGACAGGATGTTTGCAATCATTCCAAGACTCCACAGAGAAGAAAAGAGAAATAGAGAAGGAATTTACAACCTTCCACATTCTCACAATGTTTAGTCCTCCCTCTCAGCAGTCTTTGATCCTTTTATTAAGCCCTCTAAATGTAAAAGTTTCTAGCCACCATTTTGAGAATTTAGAATCTGCCTGTAAATTTCTAGAGACTTTACTTGATAGGTCCTTTTCGTTTTCATTGACCTTCTTCAAATTTAGGGTCCCAGCTCATTTCTCTTAACTTAGCTTTTAAAGATTTTCAAGCCTATGCAATATATAATCTTTGACTTTTCTTTCTCTTAGGGTTTCAGCTTCTTTCCTTTATGATTCTTAGATTAAGATTAAAGCATATATCTCGAGATACAGATGTATTGTAAGACTCCAGACACTTCAAATAAATCTTCTTTACTGGACATCTTGAGACAATTTACTTGCAACATTTCCTATGCATTGTTTTATTGTAAACAAATAAATAATGTAAAACAAAGAATTGGGGAATGTGGAATGGGCGATGCTCATTTCTAGTCTGTAGTAGAATAAACATGTTTCATGAGTATACAGTAAGGGAAACACTGAGTATGAGAATATGTGTGCATGCATCTGCCTTAATCAATACTACTTAGAATACGAACTACATGATCCTGCTCAATTTGTAGGAAAATAAATAAAGCAAAAGAGACACTCTGGATCCCAGAGGGATTCTTTTTCCAAAGCAATCAGACATCTGGAGTCTTGGTCTGATAAAAATCAATGACTCTTTCAGGGCAGTATATCTTTAGATGTGGGTGTGGGAAGGAGTGCATAATGAAAGAGGAATTGGTGAGGGTACAAAGCAAATATTTAAAAAACTAAAAAAAACTATAACCTTCTCTCTCTGTAATAAAAAATACCAACATGTAGGCTATGGCATAATTATGTGTGTATATTTATATTACTATGAATTCTAGAAATAATAGGAACAATTTCTTATCTTACTCTTGTGGGTAGAGTATATACCTTCCCTTACATGTGTTTGTCTGTGCCAGTGTTTTATGGTTCAAATGGAAAGGAATCATCTCATTTTTTCCAGTAATAAGTAGTAATGTACCATCTATACATGAGTGCTTGAGAAACACTATATAACTCTTTGAATTATGAGGTCATAAAATATTACTATCTAATGGAAACCAGTTTTAAAATGGGATTAGGCAGGGCAGGATTTTTTCCAGCATTATTGCAGATCACTTGACCTTTTTAGTATTGATCATTCTATACCTGCATTTACCCACTCAAGAATACTTCAGCAAGCATGCCCTTAAATATATTTAGAAAATAAAACTATCCATTATCCCTTCAAAATATACATAAATAGTTAAACAAATGAAAATAAGCTTTGTTTATTCTCATTTAGTGTATATTGTTATTTAGGTTAGATGCAAGCCACTGTTTGCAATGTGACTGAGGAATATTTAAAAATACATGCAGGAACATGGATGAAGCTGGAAATCATCATTCTCAGCAAACTAACACAGGAACAGAAAACCAAATAGCACATGTTCTCACTCATAAGTGGGAGTTGAACAATGAGAATATATGGACATAGGGAGGGGAACATCACACACCAGGGCTTGTCGGCGGGTGGGGGGCTAGGGGAGGGATAGCATTAGGAGAAATACCTAATGTAGATGATGGACTGATGGGTGCAGCAAACCACCATGGCAGTACGTGTATACCTATGTAATAAACCTACATGTTCTGCACATGTACCCCAAAACTTAAAAGTATAATAACAAAAAAAAAAGGGAAAAATACATGTAGTTATCCTTACAACAGTCCTTAGAGGAGCTCTGTCTGGAGTATTTTAAGCTTCTCAAATATAATAATAATCAAAAAATAAGATGTATACATATATATTCAAAGTATGTTACTATGATCACCATAAATGATACATGACTGATAATAATATTATATAATTAATTTTTCTGAAAGTTAATCCTGGACTTTCAAGTCTTTTAAACATTTAAAAGAACACAAAAATATCAGGAAATGAGAACAAAGTGAGATTGGCCGTGGGAACAACTTACTATTGAGCATTTAAATTCAGACATTAGGAAACAATTACTACTGAGGCAGCTGCTTTTAAAACATATCCCATTTGAGCTATTGTGCACAGGTCTACATGGGATTTGACAGGTAGAAAAAATATTTATTGATTCCTGTTTGGAGGATTGCTGCAGACTTGCTGCTTCCACAGGCTTTCAAATTAGGTTTGAGTCTTACAGAACAAACCGAACCCTGGAATCCTTTCCTGTCATTGTAACCCCCAAAGTGAGAAGTAAAATAAGCCAGGGTTAAGGAAGGCTCTAAACTGCATGTGGAACAGGTGCTGTGTGCTGTTGCAGAAACTCAAAAGGAAAAATGCTTTAGGGAGAAAAAGTGGATGTTAAAGAGTCTTCAAACACCCTAGTAGTTTCTATAAACAACAGTGCATATTAGTCTGAATGCGTACCTAGAAGAATTGCTTACTCCCCAGTACAATGGGCTTTACTTTCATGGCTTTGTCCTTTGAGAACACAGAGACCTGGAAATTTAAGGTGCTGGTGAGATCATGCGTAATCGATCAGGTTAAAAACTGTCATCTACTCTGGCCTGGCTAGGTGTCTGAAATTTTGCTTTGATTATTGTAAATAACTTATTTCCAGTAGAGGAGCACTTGTCTTTTGTGAGAAAAACATCTACACAAAAGATCAAGACTGGAAAGATAAAATATATTTTTAAGACACGTAATTAAGAGATTTATGAAACATCTTAAGACAGAACATGTTAAACCAATTAATTCAATGGAATCATAGAATTGGAAGGTTCTTTAGAACCCATCTTCCTTATTTTAGGGATCAGGCCATTCAGCTGCTTAGTGACCAGAACCAAAATTTCTAAAATCTCAGCCCAGTGTGTCTTTCCCTTCCTAATTCAGAGTTAGTATAGGAAGACACAGTAGCAGGATTGACTTGCATCCAGTGAGAAGCCAGGATGGCTTGGAAATCAGAAATCATGGACCATCTACCAGGAACTAGTGTGATCTCAGACTTGACAGAGTAGTGTGACCTCTGCTTTCACTTCCTTAAAGCTGTCCAGCACTCAAGCTCTTGCTACATTTTCAGAGAGAGTGGGGAGATTCGTATCAACAATCTTAAGAACACTTATCAACAATTGGTTAAGCTACTTATACAGAGGCCACCCAATTAAGCTAAGAGGTATCACTAGCTGTCTGCCCAGCCTGAGATCCCACTAATCCACCAGCTGTGTTTCATGAAAACTTCTCCCTGCATTTGCTGTATTTCCAGAAGGGCTTCAGGAAATATCAGATAAGTCCCCCTGGGCCATGTCAGATCAAGCAAGCTTTTAGAGGAATCTGTCTCTCTCTCTCAGGGACTCCCACTAATTACTGACCAAATGGTGGACTTCAGTGTGGCATGGTAGAACCTGCCTGTTTGATTATTTATGTATCTAAACTTCTGGTCTCTTAAGGCTGACATTGTTTTCTTAGGTGAAACACAGACAATGGCTTTCAAAACCTTTTTTTCTTAGAGAATGTCTCTGGGAAAGGACCCACACTCCATAAATTCTGAGCAGGATTAAAATGTTTCATTTAAAGCAGTTGTTAGAATGAGGGACAAAGAGAGTCAAAGGCAGAGTGAAAGAGGGAATGGTGTGGCCCCAGAAAGTGGTTGCTCTGTGGCCATCAGGGAATAGAGAGTGTAAAAAGCTTCTTGCACACATTGCCTCATCTATAAAAACCAGAACTACTTGGCATCTCTCTAAGTAACAAATGGATCTAAGGGCTGGAGAGAAGTGTTGTTGGCAGGAAGTAGTCTCCAGGGCTATGTGCATTGCAGACTGTGCATTTCCCTGTAGTGCATAGATCATAGATTACAAAGCTGTGTTCACATACCTTTTGTATCTAAGGACTACATTTTGCAGGTTTTGGCTTGTTTCATGCACAATTTCTGGGGGTGAGAGAATAAATGTGGATAGTTGAGATAAAGAGAAACTGCATTTTGCTTTTGAGATGCAGGGAAGAGGAAAGAGATGTGAAGAAATATTAAGAGGAACAAGATAGAGAAGATAGAGGTCTTCAACCTTGGCTCCTCTCTCAACTTTCAGGACTTTCAGGACTTTTGTTTTAAATGAAAACCTGTGTTCTATACAATTTAAAATTGACCTGTAGGTTTGACCCCTCCTTCAGCCTCCGCGTGTCTGAAACTCTAAGCATGTGCCCGTACACAGCAGAGTAAAATGCAAGATTTCTACACTCTAGCTGATTTTTTTTTTTATCCCAAATCGAATTCTACCAGAGTACTGGATTCACAGGTGAGCTAATAAATCTTCCAGAAGAAGGGACCCTCAGAGGATGTTGCAGCCACAGCCTGAGTTAAATTTTAAGTGTCTGGTTTGTCCCAGAGAATCCATTGCTCTGCTTTGTGTCTCCCTTTGAAACATGCAGGCAGCAGATTAACTCGGTGCCACAGAAACTGTCTACAAAATAGAACATTGCCATTTCTTGTCCTGTCGGATAGCAAAAGTAAATTGCTTTCCAAGACTGCTGCTGACTACCTATTGACTATCTCTTGTCCCTGCCCCTGCCCAGATACCAAAACAACAAACAAGCAAACAAACCCTTACCTGTTTAAAAGACAGGAACAACAAGCAAAACTTCAAAATCCTCTCTTCTCAATCCTGATATCCATTAGAATTCAAAAAAACATCCTAGGTTGTGATTTCTAACAAGGTTTACTTGAGAGCGAAATGGACACTTAATAATGGATATGACATTAAAGGCACTCAAAACTTTTGATCCCAATCTTTGAGTCATTAACATTGTTTACACCAGTTGTGCTTCTTTCTGAGTAAATGGAACACTTTATTATTATTTGATTTTAGTTACTCTTATAGCTGCCATTGTGAAGTGTTTGAAATTTTAATTGCTATATAGCATCCTAGTGGATTCTTTATAGTCTTGAAAATATTTAGGATCCTGTCCCAGGCATAAAAATAAACTGCTCAAAACCTTTTGTCAAGTTTATGCTCGAAGCTATTGTATCCCTTGGGTTATTTTCACAGGCACGGTTTTTAGGCGTTTCTTTCTAACACTGTTGAATTTCTGAACCTTAAATGTGTCAACGGCCATCTGTAGTTCTACTCCAAATATCCTTCCCAGTTGGGGTTGTAATACTCATCTCCCACATTCAGGACCTCGGCTAACTCCTCTCAACCCTTTGCCTGGTCTGGGGCATACTAAATTACAAAGAACTGGCTGAATCTTTCAACGTGGTCTTTTTGCTAGAAAAAGTAATATCACAACGACAGTAATGCATCTCATGTTTTAGTAACAATTGTTTACCCTAGGGAGCATTAACGTCACTAACGTCACTGTGTACCTTAGCAGCTACTTTTCCTCGCATTTTATAATTCCCCTTCCCTCCGCCCCCCGGCCCCACCCGTCGGCAGCATCCCAAAGCCGCCTGGCTGACGTTGGTTAGGGTAGAGACGCCCTCCCTAAAGGCTGTCCAAGCCGTCTCTTCCTTTCATTAGCGGTGTAATCCTGTGTTCCCGCCGGAGCCTGGCACGGAAGTGTAATCTTCCCGCGGGGGCCCTCCTGTCGTCTCGCCTACCTGAGAGCTGAGACTAAATGAAATATAAAATATTCACGATAAGAGGAAACAAAGGATGCTGCCTCCAGGACGGCTACTGTGCCTGAGGCTGGGCTCTTTCTCAGTCATCCCAGGGCCTCTCCGTCTGGCCCCACCCTCGCCCCTCCAGGGGATCCACAAGTTGAATCGCAGCTCTCCAGGGTTAATTGCCCTGGCCGGGAGCCAGACTCCTCACCGCCGCCCTGTTCCCCGCTGCTGGGGAGCGCAGAATGACCACCAGGAGGCCAGGAACAAAACGCTTAAATGTTGCATTTATTAAGGAAATGTTAAATAAGAAAAAAACAAAAAGTCAAAACGGTGTCACGGATGTCAAGAGCACTTTTGTGGCGTAAACCGTGCAGTCACGAGCTACGAGTTCTATTCTGGGTCTTTGTCCCAGGGCCAGCAGGAACGCTAGACGCCTCCCAAAAGACCCAGTGGGAAATGCACTAAAAGAAACAACTCACCCCGTTCAAATTCGCAGGCTCCCCCTCCCCCCACCCCTTCTCCCACAATGACAAAACTCTAACTCCTCAGGCAGGCAAACAGGCCACTGGGGCAGAAAAAGACTTATCAAACATTTGTATTCAAGCAAACAAACACAAAACCTCTTAAAACGGCACGTTACAATCAAAGGTATTTATCGCCTCTCCCCTCCAGGGCAGGGGGGGAGCAGGAGAAGAGTGGGAGCGCACCCGGACACGGATTTGTGAGATCCCATGAGTCTGCTGCGTGGCTTTTAACAGGTCTCTCTTCCGGTCACAAGGCGATCAGTGCCGCTGGGTCTCTCCCCTGCCCGCCCTCTCCACCTGCCCCCAGAGCTTGGCCCACCTGCGGGTGGAGAAGGGCCTTCGCCCTGTCGGTCTCCCCGCATTCCAAGTAAGTAGCAGCTTCCAAAGTTCTGCGCCCTAATCGCCCTCTTCTTGCCACTTTATGCTGAGTTCAGAGTCTGGGCGCTCTCCTCCGACTGCCAGGCATGAGGACTTTCAGAGGGCGAGGGAGAAACCGGTCGCTTCTTTCCGAAAGGCCGAAGTCGAGAGAAATAATTGACTCCGACAGGTTTGCTTCGCCCAGTCTCTGATAGTGAGGGGCACAGCCGGGCTAGCAAAGTGGGCAGGCGTGGGAGCGGTTGCCGCGGGGGCAGAGGGCGGGTCAGTAGGGCCCCACGACCACCGCCTCCACCTCCTTAGACGGCCTCCGGTCCTTCACGAGGAAGTTGATCATGCCCTCGGACTTGATGAGCAGATTGCAGCCGAGGAAGAAGATGCCGAAGACCACGGTGAGTGAGAGCACGCACATGACCGCGATCTGCACCACGCGCATTATGTACAGGCTGCGCTCGTCCGGGCCTCCCTCCGCGAAGCCGTCGTCGGTCACCACGGACGCCTGGGTGCAGCAGCGCACGGCTCGCTCCAGCGCCTCGCTGCTGTTGGCCAGGAACAGGCCCGCCACGTCGGTCTGGTTGCCCAGGGCCGGATTCATCGCAGGAACGGGCGGGCGCCGCGAGCAGCGCGGGTCCGAGGGGTGGGAAGGCGGCGGCGCTGGAGGAACAGGTGCCGGGCTGAGCGCTCACTCGCAGACTAGCGCGTGCGAGGGCTCCTCGCTCTGCTTTCGAAAGTCCCTGGGCCGTGGGAGTTTCCCAGGAGCCTCTCCGACGCGCGCAGCAGCTAGGCTCTTCTAAACCCGTCCGCTCCAGCCCTGGCGGTGCTCGTTCCCGGCGCTCGCTCGAGGGGGGGCTGTTGGAACTTGGCGGGGCTGGACCAGCCCGGCCGTGGGAGGTGCGGGCCGCGGCGGCTGCAGCGGCGGGGTGGCTGCGCTGAGCAAACAGCGGCCCCTTCCGGCCGCACCGCCGCGCTGCGCGCTGCTCTTGGGAGGTGGAGGAAGCAAAGGGGCGAACCTGGTCTTGCTTTTTATTGCTTGCTTCTTTTGCAAACTCCAAAGGCCAGGCAGAGGTCACTGTACTCTTCTAGCTTGATGGATGATTAAAGAGTTTGTCGGGGGAGGGTGCGGTCAGCTGAAAGTTTCAGAGGAACTGGGACACACGAGCTCTGCGTGTCTTTTGCCTGCTGCCCCCCTGACCTCTGGGCGAATGGAAAGTGGCGATGAATCGCAGGTGCCAGATGGTGCCGGCTGAGGCCACCCGCCCACTGCCTGTGCTTGACTCCGACTCGCCTGCGTTGGATTTCTAGTGGAGTGGAGGTGATCTGAGAATGTTTCTTACAAAGCAATGACTTTGGAAAGACAGAAAGGCATGGAAGAAGGAGGGAAGAAAGGAAGGAAGGAAAGAAAAAAGGAAGGGAGGGAGAAAGAAGAGGTCTACACCCAGCTTCCTTTACAAAAGCGATTGGGAGACAGAGCAAGGCAGGTTTTATCGTGAGGTTTGAGGCCAAGGAAAGCGGGTTAGAGGAAGGAGGAGTTCTTCTGTGGCCCTTGGGTGGAGGTAGTTGCCGGGAGCAGGGTCACCTCTCTGGTAAAGGAGGTGAACAGAGTGACCACTTGCTTGTAATTTTAATTGCAGATGAGTTTTTGGATGTGCTTCCAGCATTTTGTCCGTTGGCAGTAAATCAGTTGTTTAAGGGAATTGCTCATCAACATCCATCACCTAGAACGCTGGCCAAATACTGGGAGCCCTCCCCATTTTCCATAAGCGGATGTATTTCACCCTTAGTCATTTAAACTAAACACAGATGTTTTTATAGGCCTGATTGACGCTTCAGCCATTGTGATTTTGCTGTAGGTTCCAACGAAATTCTATAAACCTGTCAGATTAAGTTTCTTAACTCTGAAAGAATACTGCATGTTCCCGCGCCCCCTTTTCTGTTTTCTTTCCCCTCCCTCCTTTTCCCCATTACTCCCTGCCTTCCTCCCTCTTTCTTTCAGCTGTAACAGCTGGAAACCAGTAACTTGAGCTTCCAATAGAATACATTTACTTTCTATTAAATGTTCTCACCACAAAGAAATGATAAAAATTTGAGATAATGGGTACGCTAATTACTCTGATTTGATCATTCCACATGTATATGTGTATCAAAATATCACTTTGTACCTCATAAATATGTACAGTTGTCAATTAAAAATAAAATAAAACTGAAAAATAGTAGCTGTCTTGCCATTTTCAACTCTACTCTTAATTTCATTCTGTTTGCTTGGTAAATCCTCTTATTTCTGTTTCTTAAAACATCATTTATTCCATCTTCAGAGTGTTCCTTAAATGTTTTTGCGCTGCTTCATGCCTATCATAAAATAGAATGAAATGCCCTCTGGTTGAGTTTTCAATTTTTTGATGTTTATGGTATATCAGCTGCAATAAGTTTGATTTTTTAAAATAGCTATTATTATTTTGAGGGGATGTTTAACAGCTGAAAATTCAGGCTTGGGCTTCCACAATTCACTGGCTTATTGTTCTAGTTTCCCGTAATTTAATTAGAACTGAAGAATACCTCACTCTCGACAATTTCTTCTTCGAAGAAATTTATTAATAATTGATTAGTAAGAATTTACTTAAATCTCATCATACAATCAGTCTATCTTAGTTAATGTGGGTAGTCCTTAAGAATAATAAAACGTAATGTATACATGGAAAAAAATTACAACAAATTTAAGGCAATATAAAGTCATCCTGAGATGAATGGTAGAGAAAAGTAATAGAAATTTAGAAAAATAAAAGGTCAGAGAACAGAGGCCCACCTCCAGGGATCAAGTTGTACAGAATTGTGTGTTCAGTAGAAGTTAGGTGTAAGCAAATGGAGAGCCCCTTCTTTATGTGACAAAAACCAAGAGTTAGTTTATAGTACATTTGTAAGATCCAATATGGAAGGATGCTAAAAATGTTGGTTGAATCATTATCAGAATTTGAGTATATTTATTGCTAGGAACAGTGTTGCTGTTTTCATCAGGTCAGTGTTAAAATGATCAAACCTTGGAGTCAGGAGAGGTTTTATATTTAATCAAATCTTTGGGTGGGATCTTTTCTCTCAGGTTTAAGGACTAATTAGTCACAAAATTGTTGACAAGGTAATAGGTATTTCCCCCATCAGCTAGTTCAGCTCTCTGCTTTTGTTCAAGACAATCTTGGAATTGTTTCCCTTATTTTCCCTCCACTCTGATTTCGTTTAATAAAATTACTTAGAACATATAGATGGAAATTAATTATAAACTTAGTCATACAAAAATTATATTTATTATTCATTCATTAATTGACTTAAGGGGATCTGTGTTGCTAGAGAAATCTTTATGTTTTACAGAATCCCTTTTATTTATCTTTTCCTTTTGAATTTTCAGTGAACAATTTCAGTTTTTCTCCTTTTATTCACCTGTTTCTTAGGAGAATCTCACAAGTGTGAAAAAAGAAATCTTTAAGAAATGTTGACATTGAAAAACTTAATTTCCAGAAAAATGGATGAACATATGGTATGCAGGGAGCATACTGGTAATTTACTTTAAAGCAAAGATTTTTGATACTGAGAAAGACTAACTGCTGTATTTATTTAACTAGTGTCCTCTTCTACTTCATTGGAAATAGGTAGGTGTGATTTTATGAGAGTTAAAGGCTCAGTATTTTATAACATACATGTTACACAAGGACAGAAACACTGCCTACTCTTTCTGGAAAATATATCCTTGGCCTATAATGCATTCTGTAAAGGTATTTTTACAGAATGCTGATATGGATGGTTGCTGTAATTTATAGTTTGAATAGCCTTGAAGTAGGACCAGACACTCAATGCCAGAAGATTTTTGATTTTCTCTTTTTGTACATTATGAAAATATTAAGCAGATATTTTAAAAAAGGAAATATCAAACATTGAAAGGATATTTATTGCTTTGGGGCAAGCTTTTTAAAAAATAAATTACATTATATTACACAATGTAAGTAGGAATAAGAGTAAGAACTCAAATTCAGAAGCCACTCATAATAGCAGATTCCATAGCCAAAACTTAAGAAAAAAGCCAGAAATAAGCAAAATAGGTTATTGAACCACCAAAATAAATGTTGTAAAAGCTAAATACCTAAGCTCATATATTTCACCCTTAGATTATCCCTCCCCAAATTGTTTCTCAGAACCTACGACTTTGATTTTTCACAGTTTTAACTCACTTCTTTGTCTATTTTTCTTAATGACAGGATATCAGTATCAACATGTGTTCTGAAGAGGAGGAAATGGCTAGGGGGTAGGTGCTTTTACAACCACAAAGAGTAACAACAGAAGGAAAAAACAGAATGTTAAACAGCATACACAGACTTTCTAAGAGTATTAAGTAATAGTTTGGAGACATTTAATATAGAGACAAGCAGTCTAAATGGCAAGTAGACTACATAAAGGCATGGCTTTCAATCCGGTTGTCTTTACTTACAACCATGTAATCTTGGGCAAGTTTTTTGGTTTTGTTTTTGTTTTTTGATATGGTGTCTCGCTCTGTTGCCCAGGCTGGACTGCAGTGGCACGATCTGGGCTCATTGCAACCTCCGCCTCCCAGGTTCAAGCGATTCTCCTGCCTCAGCCTCCTGAGGAGCTGGGCTTACAGACATGCACCACCACACCTGACTAATTTTTTATATTTTTAGTAGAGACAGGCTTTTGCCATGTTGGCCAGGCTTGTCTCAAAACCCTAACCTCAGGTGATCAGCCTGCCTTGGCCTCCCAAAGTGCTAGGATTACAGGCGTAGCCAACGCACCCAGCCTTTTTTTTTTTTTTTTTTAATCCTCTATGTACCTCATTTACTTATCTGTTAAATGGGGATAACACTTTACAGAATTTTGAAAGGATTGATCTATTCTATGGAAACAACTGGAAAACAGTACCTAGCACATAGCAAGATCTCAAATACAGATATATTGCAATAGTTCCTGAGGTGGACATCAATATGCATAAGTCATTAAATGAAAAAAGCCATTAAATTTTATTCAATAGTTTTCTTCTAAGAAGTCTGGAAAGTGAGTGAAACATTTTAGAAAGATTTCCATATAAAATGGTTGACCTTGGTGAGTAAAAAATGCTTAGGATGTGGAGAAATTGGAACCCTCGTGCATTGCTGGTGGGCATGTAAAATGGTACAGCCATTGTGAAAAACATTATGGTGGTTCCTCAAAAAATTAAACATAAAATTACCACATAATCCAGCAATTCCACTTCTAGGTATATACCCCTCAACATTGAAATCATGTACTTAAACAGGGATATGTATATTACTGTTCATAACAGCATTGTTCACAATGGCCAAAAGGTGGAAGCAACCCAAACGTCCATCAACAAATGAAGTGATAAACAAACTGTGGTATTTACAGAAATGGAATATTATTCCGTCTTAAAAAGGAATAAAATTCTTTTTTTTTTTTTTTTTTTTGATACGGAGTTTTACTCTGTTGCCCAGGCTGGAGTGCAATGGCGCAATCTCAGCTCACCGCAACCTCTGCCTCCAGGGTTCAAGCAATTCTCCTGCCTCTGCTTCCTGAGTAGCTGGGATTACAGGTATGAGGCAGCATGCCCAGCTAATTTTGTATTTTTAGTAGAGACGGGGTTTATCCATGTTGGTCAGGCTGGTCCTGAACTCCCGACCTCAGGTGATCCACCCACCTTGGCCTCCCAAAGAGCTGGGATTATAGGTGTGAGCCACCACGCCCGGCCCTGCCCTGAAATTCTTATAGATGTTACAACATGTATGAACCTTGAAGACATTATGCTAAATGAAATAAGCCAGATAAAAAAGAATAATATGGTATGATTTCACTTTTAAATGAGGTACCTAGACTAACCAAATTCAGAAAGCAGCATGATAGTTACTAGGGGTTGGGGAGAGGAGTAACAGTAGTTATGGGTACAGAGTTTGAGTTTGGAATGATGAAGAGTTTCTGGAAATGGATAGGGTGATGGTTGCACAAAAATATGAATCTACTTAATGCCTCTGAATTGTACATATAAAAATTGTTAAAATAGTAAGTTTTATGTTTTATGTACTTTACCACAATACAATATTCTAAATATTTTAAATTAGATTTGAGATAAATATTTACATTTTTGAAAATACAGAACACTTAGAAAATAATCCCCCCAAATGTATTACTCTCATAGCTCAAAGATACTCACCCTAGTAATGTAGACTATTTTTTTCCTTTTTACTATACTTATTTGAACATAGCCATGACTATATAGTAAATACAATTTTATACCTTGCTTTTCCTTCTTAATACTACATTTGCCCATGGCACTAAAAACTTATGTACACATTTTAGTGAGTATAGTATTCCATTATGTGAACATACTATAATTTATTTATTAAACCATAACTGAGCAGTTATATTGATCTCGAATATTGTTATTGAATTAATTATGCACAAAGAACATTTTTACTTATAATGTTTCCTATATTTAAATTACATTTTTAGGATGAATTTACAAATTGAAATTTTTAGTAAAAACTATTATTTTTACAAAAAGCAAAAAGCAACCAAATTGTTTGCCAAAAAAGGTGTACCCAATTTTTACTCCTATTTGTAAAGCATGCAAACACCCATTTTATCATAATCTTTAGAGCATTAGTTCTCAACTTTGGCTACATGTTAAAATCACCTAAAGATGCTTTAAAATTTTTTATACCCAAACCAAACCCACAATGATTAAATCAGAATTTCTGGAGGTAGGGCCCAAATGTCAGCATTTCTTAAAATCTTCCAAATGATTCAATAGTCTAGCCTGATTGAAAACCATTGTTTAATGTTTTCCAAGCTTGCCTTAAGATCAACTAGGATGGGGATGGGGGGTAACTGGTTTCTGCCTCCTGTTGCCAGTCAATTGAATTAGAGTTCCCCAAACTTGCTTCCTGGGTCTATCTACTGAGATTTTGCTTTGGTCAGTTTGAGGGGATTCCTATAAACTTGTGTTTTTACTGCATAACCCCAGAAAGACTGTTCTTGAGCACCAAGAATTATGATTTTTAAAATTATAGTTGCAAGTTTGTCAGGGAAAAGGTGGTACCTTGTTTGAAGTTGCATGTTAGTATTGTAGTGGACAAATTTTCTAAAACTTTCTTATAGGACTGTATATCCTGCTTTGTAAACTTTATGTTCAGGTTCTTTGTCTTTCTCAATTGATATTTTATCATTCATATTGATTTATAATGTCTTCTTTTATCAGATATATTAACCTTTTCGTAAGACATATTTGTAAATTGATTTCCAGCTCATTTGCCTTTTAAATTAGGCTGTATTCTTCTTGGATATATGGAATATTCTTACATATGTAGATAACTTTCATCTGTGATTTCTTTCACTGCTTTTAAACTTAGAAAGTTCACTCTCATCCAGAATTTAATTATTATTTACACACTTCCTTTTTATTAAAAAACATTTTTGATATTTGCATTTGCTTTACATTTAACACAATGGAATATCTGGAAGGTATTTATGTGTAAGATAGGTTTGCCGCCACCCAAACAGTCCATCAATAGGTAAATAATAATGCTGACACAATTTTTGAATTCAGAACTTAAATGAGGGATTTCAGGTATCTTTTTCTTTACAAAGGAAAATATATCACTGGGCCAGGCACAGTGACTGACTCCTCTAATCCCAGCACTTTGGGAGGCAAAGACAGGAGGACTGCTTGAGCCCAGGAGTCCCAGACCAGCAACATAGCGAGACCCCATCTCTATAAAAAGATAAAAAGGCTTTAACCGGGCATGGTGGTGCATGCCTATAGTCCCAGCTACTTGGGAGGCTGAGGTATGAGGATTGCTTGAGCCCAGGAGGTTGAGGCTGCAGTGAGCTGTGATCGTGCCACTGCACTCTAGCCTGGGTGACAGAGCAAGACCCTGTCTTAAAAAACAAACAAAAAAGAAAATAAATCACCTTCCTTTTGTTTTTTTGTTTTTTTTTTCCAAGAGTCTTTCTCTGTCACCCAGAGCTGGAGTGCAATGGCATGATCTCAGCTTACTGCAACCTCCACTTCCCAGGTTCCAGCAATTCTCCTGCCTCAGCCTCCCGAGTAGCTGGGATTACAGGCATGTGCCACCACGCCTGGCTAATTTTTGTATTTTTAGTAAAGACAGGGTCTCACCATGTTGGCCAAGCTGGTCTCAAACTCCTGACCTTGTGATCCACCTGCCTCGGCCTCCCAAAGTGCTGGATTACAGGTGTGAGCCACCGTGCCCAGCCTCACCTTCCTTTTAATGAAATTTGTAAACTTTAAGCTTCTAAAATGTAGAGACTGTGTCTGTCTATTTTATCTTTTGATTTTAGTATTTATATTCTTATGGCACTCAAAATTATTATGTAATAAGGGTAGATCAGAGGAAAAATAACCGAGGTTGTGGGGACAGCCGTAAAAATTACACCTCTTCGTCTTTTATTTAAATACATTCCCTCAATCTCTTACCTGTGACATCTGATTACAGTGGACTTCTTTCTGTGGGAGGAGAGTGAAGACTGAACTTGTGTTACCCAGTTGGCTGCACTGAGTCAGGGCTTTCTTTACATGCCGGGCATGTGAAATAACGTTGTGAGTAGTAGCCACAGTGCTCTCTCATCTGTTAATATTTCTTTAATGTCGTTGAAATAAAGGGCCAAAGAAAGCATGTAATAACTCACCCCAAGCTTGATTTAAAAATTCTGACCACTGAGCATGCAGTTTTCCGAATGATACATCATAGACCTATAGCATCCTATTTTTAGATGTGCAGCATAGACAATTTTTGCCTCCACAGAATTTTTGTCATTATTTCACTCTGACTTTCCATGTACTCTTTAAAGTCTGCATGATTTAGACTTTGGAGTGAAAAAGCCACTGAACTGCTTATAATCTTCCATTTCACTGATGTATACCCTCCCATCCTAAGAAACAAGAGTTGCACCAGCTTCAATATGGGGAAAAGCAGGTGGCTGCAAGGAGGCACAAAAGTTGCAATTTCTCCAGTTTATCAGATTCAGCTCGATTAATCAGAGGTGGGATTATATCTGTTTCCATAGGACAAGTGTGTGTTATTTTACTCCAATATTGATTTTAAAAACATGAAGGAGAAATCATCCCAGAAGCAAAGGAGGAAAATGAAATCTCTACAATACCATGTTCAATTTAGACTTGTATATTTGCACTCATGAAGATTTACAACTTCTGCAAGAGAGAAACAATGAAGGTCACCTATTTTCAGATAACAAGCAGGGGTAGCAGCATTTCTGTGTGTATACACTGCTCATAGTGGCAACAATAGTCCAACATTTACTGTATGCACACCTGTGATTCTGCAGTTGACAAATATTAAAAGTCAATGTGATGGATGTCGTTGGGCCAGTCGCCTACCAACATCACTCTGCTCAATTTCCTTATCTGCCAACCATTTCTCTTTTCCCTCCAATATTTTTATGGCAATTAATTAGTGTATTTATCCAGGAAACATTTACAGTGCATCTTATGTGTATAACATTCTCTAGGGGTATAGATCTAAGGGACACAGTCTCTGCCTTCCAGAAATTAGGGAAGCAGATCATGCAAAAAAGCAATTATGGTAGCCTGTGATAAATTCTGTGGGAAATGTATGAAGAGCATGTAATCCAGACTGGGGCACTGGGAGAGTGGTAATGAGGACATGATACATGAGCTGAGTCATGAAGGATAAATAGGAGAGCAGCTAGCCAGGCGAAGCATGCCAAATGCACCAAGGCATGAGAGAACATGCATTTTACTTTTGTGCATGCAAGTAGTTCTGTATTTTTGGAGTATTGACTATTATAAGTTTGGGAACAATCAAGGAATTTGAAGGGTCCAAATCATGAGGGCTTTGTTTTTTTGCATCTTAAAGAATGTGGATTTCCACTTGAAAGCCATGGGGACACATTGAAGGGCTTTAAGCAGCAGACTAAAAAAAGTCAGATTTGCATTTTAAAAAGAACCTCTGCAGGCAGTCCAAAGGAATATTAAGGTAAATGAAACTTCTGGGAACAGCATAAAGTCTTATACATTACATGTTAAATAAATCATACCAGAGATGCCTGGTAGCCAAAGGAAGGAGGTGGCTTCTCATTTCTAGAAACTCATTTTGTAATTCACTGACAGCAGCATCCAGAACATGAATATCCTTGTTTTAGTTTCAGTTTCTTCAGCTGTGCTGGACACCTTAAAAGAGGACATTGTCACCATGGAAAACCTGACTGAAATGCGCAGAGAAGGCACTTCCACCTGGGGAGCCTCAGTTCTTTCTCTGTGAAGAAGGCTCTTCTTGTTGTAGTCTGTGTCCGCATTCAGCATGTCACATTCGCACACACTGAGCAGTGACACTCAGTCCTTGCTAGGGTGTTCTTTTAGACACTATTTTTTTCCTCAGCCACCTAGAGCTATAGTGTACTGCTCCAAATGAAGGTTTTGTGATGCTTAACAAGCAATTACTTTTCAGGCTGCTGAGTGACCCACTTTAACCTTAATAGTCACCAACCACCTCTATGTCCTACCCAGATAATGATGTTTTTGGTGGGTCTTGAATCCAGGTGACGGTCTGACTGCATTCCACAACATCATTGCTGGAGAGCCTGCCTTGAATTTAATCTCTATGGAGCTGGTGTAGTGACATTGTTGAGTCCAAATTCTGTAAGATGCATCTGTGATACATCCAGAGCTACTTCCAGTATGAAAAGACTCAGACAATTGAAAACTCTAAGAAAAAAATAATGGAGCCTGCTATGGTTGGACTGCGTCCCCTCCAAAATTCAGGTGTTGCTAATGTGATACAATTAAGAGGTGAGGCCCTTAAAAGGTGATTAGGCCATAAGTGCTCCTCCCTTATTAGTGGGATTAGGTGCCTCTGCAAAGGAACCCGACTAAGGGAGTTTGTCCTCTCTTGCCATTCTGCCTTCTGCTGTGTGAGGACATAGCAAGCATATTGATCTTGGATTTCCTGGCCTCCAGAACTGTGATAAATAAATTTCATTAATTTAAGTGAAACAACTGAGAGGCAGAAAGTCAAATACTGCATGTTCTCACTTATAAGTGGGAACTAAATAGTGTGTACACATGGACATAGGGAGTGGAATAATAGACATCGGAGACCAGAAGGATGGGAGAGTTGCGGGGGCTGAGGGGTGAGAAATTAATTACCTATTAAATAAAAGGTACACTATTTAGGTGATGGCTACACTAAAAGCCCAAACTTCACAGCTACACAACATATCCATGTAATAAAACGGCACATATACTTCCTAAATCTATAAAAAACAATAATACAAACAAAAGGCACATGTAAGCATGCTTTCTTTTTTAAAAAATAAATTTTTGTTCTTTATATATTACCCAGTCTGTGGTATTTCATTATAGTAGCACAAAAGAGACTAAGAGCCTCATTCTACCTTTTCAATAATTGACTCTTAAATGTTAAACATCTCTTGATGCTCCCTGTAGTACAAAGATTGTTTGGATAGCACTCAGACATTTAAAGAAAAAGAAGACAGTTGGTGGGGCATGTTTATTTTTCCTAACGCAAGGTTATATTTCACTGTTGCCGTATATCCAAGGTTATATTTCATTGTTGTAGTCAGTAATTACTAAATACAAGTGGAATTACTAATCCCCAACCTATGTTTCGATTAATACAAGATAGGGCAAAATCAAGGCAACCCACCATTTTGGAGAAGGACTTTAAATTAAGGGCATAAGAGGTAAGATCAGGTGTATACGAATGGTTCCTAGGAAGCATTGGTTCTCAAACCAGATATTTAAGAGTAAATAAATTGTGTTTATAATAGCATATCAAAACTGTTGCAAAGTAAAATTTCTTAGCATGCGTAGTTAGGTTATGTCACTCAAAAGAGGAAGCTTCACTGAGGTGGGAGGATTATTACAGCCCAGGAGTTTGAAGCCACAGTGAGATATAATCACACCCCTGCACTCCAGCCTGGGCAAAGCAAGGCCCTGTTTTACACACACACACACACACACACACACACACACACACATACAAAACAGGGGCAGCTTCAGCAATGCAACATTCAGTGATGCTGATCCAAAGCAAGTAAGCTTGCCAATGTGTTTCTTATTCTGTCCAGAAGACAAAGTGTCCTGGCGTGTGGAATTCATTTGTTCGGTTCTTGTGACAGGAATATCTGTTAAGATGGCTGCCTTTGGATAATATTCTAATGGTATTAAAAGTTATCTATGTTTTCCATTAACTTACTGGAAAAATTTTTAAAAACTTTAATGTTTTGGATTATTCATAGATAAATACAGACAATATTTTTTAAAAAATGATTGGTATTTTTGCCTGTTTAAGAAATTTTTAGTCATTTTCATGGATAAAAGAGAAATATTTTATTTATTTATTATTTATGTATTTATTTCGAGACAAAGTCTTGCTCTGTCACCCAGGCTAGAGTGCAGTGGCACAATCTTGGCTCAATGCAACCTCTGCCTCCCAGGCTAAGTGATTCTCATGTCTCAGCCTCCTAAGTAGCTGGGACTGCAGGCATGCACTGCCACTCCTGGCTAATTTTTGTATTTTTAATAGACAAAGGGTTTCACTATGTTATACATTTTACAAATGTTGCCTCAACCTCAACCTTCAAGGACAATACCAAAATAAACCACAAATCAGCTTCACTTATGAGTAAATACAAAATTGGCTGAGCGCAGTGGCTCACACCTGTAATCCCAGCACTTTGGGAGCCCCAGGCAGTCAGATCACCTGAGGTCAGAAGTTCAAGACCAGGCTGGCCAATATGGTGAAACCCCATCTCTATTAAAAATACAAAAATTAGCCAGATGTGGTAGTGGGTGCCTGTAATCCCAGCTACTTGAGAGGCTGAGGCAGGAGAATCACTTGAACTCAGGACCCGGAGGTTGCAATGAGCCGAGATTGTGCCACTGCACTCCAGCCTGGGTGACAAAGCCAGACTCTGTCTCAAAAAAAAAAAAAAAAAAAAAAAATTATAAAGGAATATCTATTAACTCAACCTGATAGTATCAATATAATTTTATACCACAACTATGATTTATTTTAGGAATAAGTGGATGACTTAATACTATAAATCTATTAATATGGGACATACTAATTTGATGTAATATGTGAACATAATTTATCTAATTAGGAGATGAAAAAAGCAAAATCATTCAAACACAACAATAATTATTCTTTAACTCAGCAATAACAGATTATAGTATATTAGAAATAAATCATTTCACAATAGAATAAAAATTTAACAGATATACAATAAATATAAGAAAAAATGTGAAGCTTCACAAAGGAAAAGTTTGAAATTTTACTAAGAAACATAAAAGAAGATTTGAGCTAATAACGTACCACATTCCTGGATAAAATACTTAATAGTAAAGACATTAATTTAGATTTATAACTACAATGTGATTTCATTCAAAATCCTAAAGGACTCTGATACTTAGGAAAATAACTGAAATCATTTAGAAAGGGAGATAGTGAGCACAGACTCTCCCTGTGAGAACAAGAACAGTATGGTATTAATGAAGGAAGAGCCATGCCAGAAGATCATATTTGAAAACTCAGAAACACACCCAAACCATATTATCTTTATTTATTTATTTATTTATTTATTTATTTATTTATTTCTTCAGACGGAGTCTCGCTCTATTGCCCAGGCTAGAGTGCAGTGGCGTGATCTTGGCTCACTGCAGCCTCCACCTCCCAGGTTCAAGTGATTCTCTGGCCTCAGCCTCCCTGGTTGCTGGGATTACAGGTGCCAGCCACCGTGCCCAACTAATTTTTGTATTTTCAGTAGAGACAGGGTTTCACCATTGGCCAGGCTGGACTCCAACTCCTGCCTCAAGTGATCTGCCTGCCTCGGCCTCCCAAAGAGCTGGGATTGCAGGTGTGTGCTACCATGCCCGGCTGTATTATCTTTATTTCTATATGAAGCATTTTAAATCAAAGGAAGCATTTTGTTAAATACAGAGCCAAGGAAACTGATTGTTTATAAAATACTAAAATTCCAATTCCATTTAAAAAATTAAATGTAAAAGTGACTAAAATGGCAAACTACACATAAAGGAGGAAACATTAGCAAAATACTAGGAGTTCAGAGGATTCTGGCAGAATGATGGTAGTGGGTGGTAGAATAGTTTATGAGTCTTCTCAAATCCAACCATTCAAACACATAGGGAAATTAGGATATGAAAGCCTAACCTGAAGACAGCGTCTAAAACAAGTGGAGGTGACAAGACATCCTCATTAACCCTAAAGTATGAGTGAGTAAGGACAAATTACCAACAGCTACAAGACCAGTGTAGTATCAGCATCTGCAAAGGAGGAAGCAGAAGACAGCCACAGTGTATCTGACAGACATGAGAACACCTGATTAACTAAAAGGTACTAATCCAAAAGTTTAGCAAACCTATTGAAGAACATTAGCTACAACTTTAGAGTTGTTGCTTTGCAGAATTCAATAACAGGTGAGTGCAAGTGGTCTACATAAAAGACTAAAGAAGCTAGCAAGAGAGGCTGAGACATAAACTCTCAGCATTAACCAGCCACATCTCCTTTCAAAGTCCCACACTGCTGGGAATAGAAAACAATTTGAGCACAACAAAAACAACGGAGGAAAAATGAAATAATGTTCACATGAAAGTGCAGATAGGAACAGAGCTAGAAAAACTAAAAAATAAGTGGCAATAGTCTTGACTCAATAGATATTTATGGAATGCTACCCTCAGCAATTGCAGAATATTCATTTTCAGCATGTGTGATACATTCACCAATATAATACATGTGTTGGGTCCCAAAATTAGTTTTACTAATTCCAAAAGTATTGAAATAGAGTATATTGTCTGATCATGGCATAGTTAAATTAGTATTCATTTACAATAAAACATCTAGGAAAACCTCAAATACTTAGAAATTTAACAAACAATTTCTAAATTATTCATGGGTCAAAGGGAAAAAAAGAAAATTAAATGCTCAAACTGAATGATAATGTGAAAACAATATATTAAAATGTGTGGGGCATAGCAAAAGTGGTGTTTAGGAAAACACTTAAAGCTTTAAATGTTACAAAAGAAGGACCTAAAAGGAAGAGCTAAGGTACCACCAGAAGAAGCTAAGAAAAAAAAGAGCAAAGTAAATAGAAGACGGAAATAATAAAGCTGAGAGCAGAAAATAATGAAATAGAAAGCAGGCAAACGATAGAAAAAATTAATGCAGAAACCTGGTTCTTTGAAGATATCAACAAAATTGATAAGCACCAAGCAAATATGATCACTGTTTGACAGAGAGAGAGAAAAGGAGGGAGAAAGAAAAAATTGCTAATATTAGAAATGAAAGGTCTTACAAATATTAATGGAAAATAATAGAATATTGTCAACAACCTCTATTTCAAAAATTCTACAACTTAAATGAAATGGATAAATTTATTGACAAATGTAACAAAAAAACACAATACGAAAATAAAAATTTATTTAAAATAATTTCGTTTTAAATCAAAAAGCCTTCTTACTCAGAAATTTTCACATGATTTCACTGGTTAATTCTGTCACAATTTGAAGAGGAAATAAGACCAATCTTACACAGCATTTTTCAGAAAAATAGGATAATAATAAAGAGGGAACATTCTCCAACTCATTATATAAGGCCAGCATAATCTTAACAGAAAACCTGACAAAGATACTACAAAAATAAAATCATTATAGATGAATATTCTTATGAATATAGATATTAAAATCCTTAATAAAATATTAGCTAATCAAAGCCAACAATGTATGAAAAGGAAAATATATTGGCCCAAGTAGGGTTTATCCCAGTAATTCAAGCTTGGATTTCACATCAAGAAAAAAAAATCATAGTAGTTTGTTGTATTAGTTCATTTTTGCATAACTATAGAGGAATACCTGAGACTAGGAAATTTATTTAAAAATGAGGTATAATTGGCTTACAGTTCTACGGGCTATACAAGCACGGCTCCACCATCTGCTTTTTATAAGGTCAGAGGATAGGGGGCTCATATAAAAGCAACAAATACATTTTTGTATAACAGCAACAAATAACATTTAGGAATAATTTTAGCAAAAAAAATGAACAAGACCTCTTCACTTACAACTATTGAACATCACTGAGAAAAATTTAAAAGGCCTATGTAACTAAAAAGATATACCATATTTACACATTTCCTTTCTTAGTATTGTTAAAATTATAATTTTTCCCAATTGTGTGTATGTATTTTTCCCAACACAATTCCAATCCAAATTTTCCACAGACCTTAAAAAAGTATAAATTTATCAGATGACTCAAAAATATATGTAGAAATCAAAATGACCTAGAATACTGAGGGCAATTTAGAGAGAAAATTAATTTGGTGGACATGCACTATTTTAAATGTGGTTTGGCAACAAAAGGCTAGACATAAAGGTCAATATAATAGAATAGAGGGTCTAGAAATAAACTTATACATATATGACCAATTGATTTTCAGTAAGTACCCCAAAACAATCCAATGGGGAAGGGAACATTTCTTTTAGATGTTGCTAGGATAACTAGATAAATATATGAGGAAAAGTGAACATTTACCCTTACCTCATACTGTGCTAAAAAACTAACAAGAAATGGATTATTAATATAAATGTAAAAAAGTAAAATTATAACATTTCAACAAAGAAACAGAAGAGAAACCTTTGTGACCTTAATGTAGGCAAATGTTTCTATGAAAGGAAAGTATAAGTAATCCAAGAAAAAAATGGTAACTTAGATTTCATCAAAATTTTAACAACTTTGCACTTTGAAAGAAAACTTTAGCAAAACAAAAGAAGTAAGCCACATAGTAGGAGAAAACATACATATCCAGAATATATATAATACTCTTTTGAGTCTATAAGAAGACCAGAGACCTAATAAAAATGAACAAACTATTTGAACAGATACTTCTTAAGAAAGATGTAAAAATGACCAGTAAATACAATGGAGAAGACTCACAATATCTCAATTGGGAAAATGCATTTAAAATCAGAATGAGATAATACTACATAGACTAGTTAATCTTGCCTACTGAAAATAGACACAATTTTACTTCTTTTTCTTGATTATTTTGCCTTTCTTTTTTTCCCTTTTATTACAATTACTAAAACTAAAAAGAATATACTAAGTGTTAGTTAAGATGTAGAACAACTAGAATTCTCATACATCACTGGTAGGACTACACAATGGTACAATCCTTTAGCAATCTGTTTGGCAATTTCTTAAAATGTTAGACATTCACCTACTATAAGCACACCCCAGCCTGGGCAACAGAACGAGACTCTGTCTCAAAACAAACAAACAAACAACAACAACAAAAACAAATAACAACAACAACAAAATAAAAAGACTAATTCATTTCACTCCTTGGCATTTACGCAAGAGAATAAAAACATTTGTCCACAGAAAAATGTATCCAGGAATACCAGTACAATAATAGTAGCTTACATCACAGGAGCCCAGATCTGGAAACAACCATAATTGCAATAAAGACATAAATGTGTAAACACATTTTGTTTCATGAATTCAAAAAAGTACTCAAAAAAACAAAACAAGCAAACAAAAACCAAAGGAACCTACTGATGCAAACAACATATTGGATGAATCTCAAAATGCTGATTGAAAAAATTCATACAGAAAAGAGAACATACTATTTTGTTTTGTAGATATAAAATTCTACAGAATGCAAACTACTAATCTATCATATCAAAACACAGAACAATGGTTTCTGAAACAGTGGGGAGGGAATCGTGGAATGCAAACGGGACCATGACACTTTTGTTTTCTGTCTTGTTTGTGATGGCTGTTTTCTGTGTAATACACATTGGTCAACACTCACTTGAGAGGAGTAATGACCTTCCATTGAGGGAAAAGTTAGCCTGAGGTAACCTTACAGGAAAGGAGCCAGGAGAGTAAATATCCAGACCTCACTCTTCTCGGGCTTGTTAGTGTCTTGGCAGGCAGAGTTCCTACTGGCTGAACTGACAGGAAACCAAAGGTTATAGCCCTGCCGATGGTGTCCAAACAAATCAGTCTCTAGCAGCAGCATGAAGAGTGGGGAAGGACAGAGTGGAACCAAAGAAGGAAGAGATGCAGCATTGATCATTTGCCAATGTTCAGATTATATTTTAGGGTTTGATTTTCTCCAAGCCCCATTAATATAAACGTTATTGCAATATATTCTTCATAGCATTGTTCCACTTTCTTTAGCTCAACAAGTTCACATAAACCACGGTTTAGCCTAATAGAATGGTTTCTGGACCTTTTCTTTTTAAGGAATCACTAATGGCAGAGGGAGATAAATACTTAACTCTTAGGAAATCTGGGAGCATGGCTTGAAATTTACTGTGTACATCCAATTTCTTCTAAGTTTCTTTTTGTTTGTTTCAGCTAAATAATTGATGTGAGTTTTGAATTGCACTGCATAGAACATTTGTTTGATATTACATCAAAGTTACTTACAAAAAGGAAAAATCAAACTAAAAAATATCCTGACTTTGTAAAATAGTTTTTTTCAGATCAATTTCCAGTAATTGGGTAAAAATAAGATCACAGATTTTTTTCTAATCTATAAAATATTAACAACCATAAATATTAAATCTTCATATTCCAAGTAGCCACTGTTATTTCTTCTACTGCTTTTCATTAAACCTGTTAGGTGGGAAACCACTGTTTCTTAAGAATGTATCTCTTGGCTGGGCACAGTGGCTCATGCCTATAATCCCGGAATTTTGGGAGTCCAAGGTGGGTGGATCATCTGAGGTCAGTGGTTCAAGACCAGCCTGGCCAACATAGTGAAACCCCATCTCTACTAAAAATACAAAGAAAAAAAAAATTAGCCGGGTGTGGTGGTGCACGCCTGTAGTCCCAGCTACTCAGGAGGTTGAGGCAGGAGAATCGCTTGAACCCCGGAGGCGGAAGTTGCAGTGAACTGAGATTGCACCACTGCACTCCAGCCTGGGCGACAGAGCAAGACTCTGTCTCAAAAAAAAAAAGAAAAGAAAAAAGAAAAAAAAGAATGTATCTCTCATTAAGACATAATAGGTACTGCATTCCTCTTTGAGATGACATTCACATTCAAATAGCGGACACTCTGAGAAATTCTGCAATTAAAACATGCCTGTTGGCTTTTTAATAGCCAAAATTTTTTCAGACTTATTTGACTGTGGAATTCTTATCTGCTAAACACCTATTTACATCTCACGGAGCACTAAATATAGTTGATAAATGTTGCTCGAACCTAAGGAAGCACAAATAATAAACCACCTCAAGTATATAAGTTTTTTCGAATGAAGATTAGCTGTTTCTTTTGGGGCTGGTGTCTGTTGCCTAATTCCTTTATGAGCCTCTTCTCTGTGTTCCCACAGTTCTTTATGTGTCCTTCATATTTTATGTCTCCTGCTGCTTATTGGTGCTTGACACACAGAAAGCATTCCATAACTATGTATTGGATTTGGAACACATTAAGTTCATTAGCTAATTTTTATTTTCTTTACGTTTCTCCCACATTTTTTTTTTTGAGACAGTTTCACTCCGTCTCCCAGGCTGGCATGCGGTAACATGATCTTGGCTCACTGCAACCTCCGCCTTCCGGGTTCAAGCAATTCTCCTGCCTCAGCCTCCTGAATAGCTGGGATTACAGGCGCCCACCACCACGCCCGGCTAATTTTTGTATTTTTAGTAGAGACTGGGTTTCACCATGTTGGCCAGGCTGGTCTCGAACTCCTGACCTCAGGCGATCCGCCGCCTCGGCCTCCCAAAGTGCTGGGATTACAGGCGTGAGCCACTGCACCTGGCCATGTTTCTCCCAGTATCTTTTAGATTAGGGACTATCTGTTTACTCATCAATACAAACATTCAGAATTTGGAAAAGAAAGAGTCAATAAAAAGAAAAATGAGAATGTTGCTTTGTAGGTTAATGTACAGAATTGCTGTGAGAGTTCAGAAGAATTCATTTTTATTAGTACAATGGCCAGATACAAGCAAACCTGCCGCTGTCGGGAAATGTGCCTGGAGATTATTTTGTACTCTTACTGATCTTGCCTATAAGGAGAGTAGACAAATAGATCAAGTTAGAGCCAACACTTCAGGTCATGCAGTGACATCTAGCGTGTGTAGGAAACAGCATTTTGGAATCACATGACTCTTAAAAGATACAACCTTTTAAAAAAATCTTTCAAACCTTTTGTCTTAAAATTGTAAAGCAAAAATAGTGTCATGGGATCCTTGGGGTGTCACTTTGCCAGCTGGAAACCTCTGTGGCTGGCGGCATCTTCTGCTGAATATATCTTGTGCCCACTGGGCTTGTTCCGCCCTCGAAGGGCTGGCAGGCTGTGCTTGGCTAACGCTGTTGGCCCAGATCCCATACTTGCCAAGGGCGAGCCAGGCGCAGAGCAGCTAGGGGTATGTAGGCGAGTGAGTACGGGGTCCAGCCACTTTGCACAGCCAGGCAGGCTGGCTGCTGTGGTGGGGCGGGCAGCTACAGGTGCTGGTACAGGTGCCACTTCTGTGTGAGGCTGTGGCTGGACCAGATGTACCATGTGTGGCTTCCTCTGCGGGCACCCGCATCTGGACAAGGGGAATGCAGTGGTGTCCAGAAGCTTGGAGATGACAGGAACTGCAGAGCTCCAAAGAGGTTGTCACAGCCCTGGCTCGGGGAACCCCTAGGTCTGCACTCCCTAAAGGGCCGCAGCTCTTCTCTCCTTCTCATTGCCTGAAATGTGGTGAGCAGGGTTGGGGGGTGTGTTTCAGCCCTGTTTGTGTTACAGCTCTTTCAATCCTGCCATTTGGTGGGTCCTAAGTTCTTTCTTTCTTTTTTTTTTTTTTGAGACGGATTCTCGCTCTGTCACCAGGCTGGAGTGCAGTGGCGCGATCTCCGCTCACTGCAAGCTCCGCCTCCCGGGTTCACTCTATTCTCCTGCCTCAGCCTCCCGAGCAGCTGGGACCACAGGCGCCCGCCACCACGCCTGGCGAATCTTTGGTATTTTTAGTAGAGACGGGTTTCACCGTGCCAGCCAGGATGGTCTCGATCTGATCTCCTTACCTCGTGATCCGCCCGCCTCGGCCTCCCAAAGTGCTGAGATTACAGGCGTGAGCCACTGCGCCTGGCCGGGTCCTGAGTTCTTATCTTGCTTTCAGGAAGAATGAGGTACACAGACAACTGGAGGATGAGCAAGGTGAAGAGGAGCTTCACTAAGTGACAGAACAGCTCTCAGGAGACCCAAAATGGGTGGCTCCTTTCTGCAGGCAGGTCATCACAAAGTTTGTTCGAGTCTGGCTAAGTCTGGGATTTTTATGGGCTTAGAAGGGAGGAAGTGCTGATTGGTTCATGAGTGGACATGGGTGGGTCTGGAAAAAGTACCGTAAGTTCTCACTCTGGTTTATTAACTTCACCTGGAACTGACAGCCTGCTCCCCATGCTTCAGGCCATCACTGACTTGAAGGTGGGATTTCACTGGGGACCTGCCCCTTTCCACCCAGGAGCCTGTCTGCCTCCTGCCACCATCAGTCATGTCGTCCATGATGCCCAGGCTTTTCATGCCGAGGAATGCCCGCAGACCTGTGCCAAGCCACCCTACACTTCACCTCAGCCTCCCTCCTGTGCTCATCGCACCCAAATTCCAGAGGGGGCTGAGGGGGCAGGGGGCTGGCATGTCAGCATTGCCTTGGGCACATGCATATCCAGCTGGGTAGTGACAGGGCCCAGGCTTGGCTTCAACTTTGCTCTGAAATCAGAGCATCCACCTGGAGCTGGGAGAGGCCAGGCAGTGGGAGCAGGCACTTCTGAGCCTCTGGGATTAGGGGGCTTCCCAGTTCCCTGAGAGTGCAGGGATGCCTGGGTGCACAGCTGCGGCTGGGCAGCTGCAGCTGAACCCAGGAGTGCAGGGCTCCCACAACTGCCAACTTGGAAGGGGCCAGGTCTCCTGCCTGCTCCTTGTTCCCACCAGCTCCCTGGAGTGCACAGCTCCAGCCATGCCTCCCCCACTGCAGCTGGCATCCCCACAAGTGGCTGCTCCAGATGGGCTGCTGCTGCCATCAATCCCTCAAGTGAAGAGGTACGTCTAACTGTCATTAAGATAGGGATGATGCCTCATCTTAATTGCTTCATAATGACAGGGGGCATGTTTTGGGGAAAACAGCAGTCAGATCTCTCAGAGGCCTATCTAAGGGTTCCCAGTAAAAGGGAGCCATCATCCAAGGTTCCATTTGCATGACCATTTGGAGTGTGATGGCCTGAAGACAAGAAGAGACAACTGGGTTATTAGAAGACAGATCAAAATGAAACAAGAGGGTAAGGACAACTCAAAAGTCCTGAGGCTGCTGACACACCTAGATAACTGGTAGCTACAGTTGTGCTTGCTAAGACTTGGGTGCATGGAGATTGGCTTCAGTTAGCTCCTTGGTCTTACTTTTTCAAAAAAGAAACCTGCGGGTTATGAGGACCACATTTAACCCCATCACCTGGCAGCGTTTGCAGGATAATTGCCCAGAATTAGAATATTGGTCCAGATTTTTACATTATGTATCCCTTTTGTTTCTTCTGAGCTGCAGTCAGAGATCACTGGTTGGTCACAGGAATAAGCAGGCTTAGTCTAAAATGCAGACAAAAACTTAAAAACAACTAATGGGCATCTGTCAAAGTCCTATAGCTGATTATAAACTATCTTTAGACGAGGATCAAAACAAGACAACAATTGTCTGTGAATGGCAAAATGTTTTAGGGTAGTCACAGTCAAAAACCTGATTGACAAAGAAATGTGGTTATTTCTGTGGTTTATAATAACATAATAACCCTAGTTATGATTGATAACATATACTCAGACATTAAAATTTAGAAATCTCATACAATTTTGGAACATATATTAATATTATTCACAAAAATATAACTGAAAAAGATTAAGCCTTATTTTTATTTTGACAATCCCATGTAACTAAGCACATCAAATAATCCTGTTTACCTGTCTTCTGGATATTTCAGGGGCCCTCTGTAGCATCCCAAAGTTACCAGTAAAAAAAAAAAAATATGAATTTGAAATTTCATCTCGGGAAGCCTATCAAATATATTAAAGGTTTAAAACACTTGATATTATGAAATAGAATTCCAGATTACCATAAGTCATTTATTTAGCCAAAATGATGACTCAAAAATTTGCAAAGAAGGCAAAGCTTTTACTCATGAAGAGGGAAGACTTAGCTTTTCAGTCTGTTTTCTTTCAGTAGTTTAGTTTAGTTTCACCTCCTTTTTTTTGTTGTTGTTGTTGTTTGCTTTTTGTTTTGTTTTTGTTTTTATTTTTATTTTTTGAGATGGAGTCGCTCTCTGTCGCCCAGGCTGGAGCGCAGTGGCGGGATCTCGGCTCACTTCAACCTCCACCTCCTAGTTACAAGCGATTCTCCCACCTCAGCCCTCCTAGTAGCCAGAATTACAGGCGCAAACCACCATGCCTGGTTAATTTTTGTATTTTTGGTAGAGACAAGGTTTCACCATGTTGGCCAGGCTGGTCTCAAACTCCTGACCTTAGGTGATCCACCTGTCTCGACCACCCAACATGCTGGGATTACAGGCATGAGCCACCGCACCCGGCCACCTCCTTTGTTTTTCCCAAGGAGTCCCTGGACATCAGAAGTTATCTTAGGGCTTCTCATATGTGCATTAAGAGAGCCAAGATAAAATGGAGAAAAATAATTCAGTCGACTGAGAAGAAAAAAACTTTTTTTAAGAAAAACAAGATCCACAAGGAGAAAAGACATAAAGGCTTTTGAAATATAACTACAGCTTGGCTATCCGCTTTTAATTAAGCTGGCTTTTAACCATAGCACTCCTTTTAAAATAAGTCCTTTTAATTCTCTTATTACCCAACCTTAGCCACGCCAAATGGCCAATACTTCCGGCTTTTGAACTCACGGAGGGGCAGAGAATACAGTAGTTTTTACCATTCCTACAACCAGTTTGCACAGAGAGAGAGAAACCAGAAGTCTGACTAGTAAGAAAAGTTAAAAAAAATTATTTATTTTTTGTGAGGCATTTTATTTATTTATTTAAATTTATTTTTATATTAATAGGTTTTTGGGGGAACAGGTGGTGTTTGGTTACATGAATAAATTCTTTAGTGGTGATTTCTTTATTTTTAGTGTACCCATCACCCAAGCAGTGTACACTGTACTCAATGTGTAGTCTTTTATCCCTCACCCAACTCCCACCCCTTCCCCCAAGCTCCAAAGTCCATTGTATTATTCTTAAGCCTTTGCATCCTCATTACTTAGCTCCCACTTATGACTGAGAACATGCAATGTTTGGTTTTCCATTCACGAGTTACTTCACTTAGAATAACAATTTCGAATTCCATCCAGCTAGCTGCCAATGCCATTGTTTTGTTCCTTTTTATGGCTGAGTAATAATATTCCATGATATATACACCACATTTTCTTTATCCACTCATTGATTGATGGGCATTTGAGCTGGCTCCATATTTTTGCAATTGCAAATTGTGCTGCTATAAACTTGCGTGTGCAAGTCTCTTTTGTGTATAATGACTTCTTTTTCTCTGGGTAGATACCTAGTAGTAGGATTGTTGGATCAAATGTTAGATCTACTTTTAGTTCATTAAGGAATCTCCACACAGTTTTCCATAGTTGTACTAGGTTACATTCCCACCAACAGTGTAAAAGTGTTCTTTTTTCACTGCATCCACACCAACATCTACAATTTTTTGATTTTTTCATCATGGCTATTCTTGCAGGAGTAAGGTTGGTATCACATTGTGGTTTTCATTTGCATTTCCCTAATAATTCGTGATGTTGAGCATTTTTTCATGTTTTTTGGCCATTTGTATGTCTTCTTTTGAGAATTGTCTATTCATGTCCTTAGCCCACTGATGTGATTTTTAAAAATTTCTTGCTGATTTGTTTGAGTTCTTTGTAGATCCTGAATATTAATCCTTTGTCAGATGTGTAGATTGTGAAGATTTTCCTCCACTCTGTGGGTTGTCTGTTAACTCTGCTGATTATTTCTTTTGCTGTGAAGCTTTTTAGTTTAATTAACTCTCATCTATTTATCTTTGTTTTCGTTGCATTTGCTTTGGGGTTCTTGGTTATGAAGTCTTTGCCTAACCCAATGTCTAAAATGATCTTTTCAATGTCATCTTCTAGAATCCTTATGGTTTCAGTTCTTATATTGAAGTATTTGACCCATCTTGGGTTGATTTTTGTATAATGTAAGAGGATGAGGATCCAGTTTCATTCTCCTGCAGTGGATTGCCAATTATCCTAGCACCATTTGTTGAATAGGGTGCCCTTTCCCCACTTAATGTTTTTGTTTGCTTTGTCAAAGATCAGTTGGCTTCATTTCTGGGTTCTCTATTCTGTTCCATTTGGTCTATGTGCCTATTTTTTAAAAAAATAATTAATTTATTTGAGACAACGACTTGCTCCGTTGCCAAGGTTGGAGTGCAGTGGCACAATCTCAGCTCACTGCAACCTCTGCCTCCTGGGTTCAAGCTATTCTTGTGCCTCCACCTCCTGAGTAGCTGGGATTACAGGTGTGCACCACCATACCCGGCTAATTTTTGTATTTTTAGTAGAGACAAGGTTTCACCCTGTTGGCCAGGCTGGTATCAAACTCCTGGCCTCAAATGATCCACCCACCTCGGCCTCCCAAAGTGCTAGGATTACAGGTGTGAGCCACTGCACCCAGCCTATGTGCCTATTTTTATACAAGTACCATGCTGTTTTGGCGACTATGGCCTTATAGTATAGTTTGAAGTTGGGTAATGTGATGCCTCCAGATTTGTTCTTTTTGCTTGGTCTTGCTTTAGCTATGCAGGCTTTTTTGGTTGCATATGAATTCTAGGATTTTTTTTTTCTAGTTACATGAGAAATAATGGTGGTATATTGATGGGAATTGCGTTGAATTTGTAGATTGCTTTTGGCAGTATGGTCATTTTCACAATATTGATTGTACCCATCCACAAGCATGGGATGTGTTTCCATTTGTTTGTTTGTGTTGTTTGTGATATCTTTCAGCAGTGTTTTGTAGTTTTCTTCTTAGAAATCTTTCACCTCCTTGGTTAGGTATATTCCTAAGTATTTTATTTTTTGCTATTTTAAAAGGGGGTTGAGTTCTTGATTTGATTCTCAGCTTGGTTGCTGTTGGTGTATAGCAGAGCTACTGATTTCTGTGCATTAATTTTGTATCCTGAAACTTTGCTGAATTCATCTACCAGTTCTAGAAGCTTTTTGGATGAGTCTTTAGAGCTTTCTAGGTATACAATCATATAATCAGCAAACAGCAACAGTTTGACTTTCTCTTTACCAGTTTGGATGCTCTTGATTTCTTTCTCTTGTCTGATGGCTTTGCCTAGGACCTCCAGTACTATCTTGAATAGAAGTGGTGAAAGTGGGCATTTTTGTCTTGTTCCAGTTCTCAAAGGGAATGTTTTCAACTTTTCCCCATTCAGTATAATGATGGTCATGGGTTTGTCATAGATGGGTTTTATTACCTTAAGGTATGTCCCTTCTATGCCGATTTTGCTGAGGGTTTTAATCATAAACGGATGCTGGATTTTGTCAAATGTTATTTCTGTGTCTATTGAGATGATCATATGATTTTTGTTTTTAATTCTGTTTATGTGGTGTGTCACATTTATTGATTTGCAGATGTTAAACCATTCCAGCATCCCTGGTATGAAACCCACTTGATAATGATGGATTCTTTTTGATATACTGTTGGATTTGGCTAGCTCGTATTTTATTGAGGATTTTTGCATCTATGTTCATCAGGGATATTGGTCTGTAGTTTTCTTTTCTTGTTATGTCCTTCCCTGGTTTTGGTATTAGGGTAATACTGGCTTCATAGAATGGTTTAGGAAGGATTCCCTCTTTCTCTCTCCTGTTGAACAGTGTCAGTAGGATTGGTACCAATTCTTCCTTGAATGTCTGATAGAATTCAGCAGTAAATTAATCTGGTCCTGGACTTTTTTATTGGCAATTTTTTAGTTCCCATTTCAATCTGGCTGCTGGTTATTGGCCTGTTCAGAGTTCTATATCTTCCTGGTATAATCTAGGAGGGTTGTATATTTCCAGGAATCTATCCATCTCATTTAGGTTTTCTAGTTTATGTCCATAAAGATGTTCATAGTAGCCTTGAATAATATTTTGTATTTCTGTGGTATCAGTATATCCCATTTCATTTCTAATTGAGCTTATTTGGATCTTCTCTCTTCTTTTCTTGTTTAATCTCACTAATGGTCTATCATTTTATTTATCTTTTCAAAGAACCAGCTTTTTGTTACATTTATCTTTTGTATTGTTGTTGTTGTTTCAGTTTCATTTAATTCTCTGCTCTGATCTTTGTCATTACTTTTCTTCTGTTGGGTTTGGGTTTGGAATGTCCTTGTTTCTCTAGTTCTGTGAGATGTGACCCCAGTTTGCTCTTTCAAACTTTCTGATGTAGGCATTTAATGCTATGAATTTTCCTCTTAGCACCACTATTGCTGAGGTTTTGATGGGTTGTGTCACTATTATTGCTCAGTTCAAATAATTTTTAAAAATTCGTTTCATTGTTGACCCAATGATCATTCAGGAGCAGGTTACTTAATTTCTCTCTCTCTCTATATGCATGGTTTTGAGGGTTTTGTTAGGAGTTAATTTCCAATTTTATTCCATTGTGGTCTGAGAGAGTACTTGATATCATTTTGATTTTCTTAAATTTACTGAGACTTGTTTTGTGCCTTATCATGTGGTCTATCTTGGAGAATGTTCCGTGTGTTAATGAATAGAATGTATATTCTGCAGTTGTTGGTAGAATGTTCTGTAAATATCTGTTAAGTCCATTTGTTCTAGGATATAGTTTAAGTCCATTGTCTCACAGTTTACTTTCAGTCTTGATGACCTATCAGTGGAGTATTGAAGTCTCCCACTATTATTGTGTTGGCATTGATCTCATTTCTTATGTCTTGTAATAATTGTTTTATAAATTTCGGAGCTCCAGTGTTAGGTGCGTATATATTTAGGATTGTGATATTTTCCTGTAGACTAGACCTTTTATCATTATATAATGTCCTTCTTTGTCTTTTTTTATTCCTGCTGCTTTACAGTTTGTTTGATATATGAATAGCTACTCCTGCTTGCTTTTGGTGTCCATTTGTATGGAATATCTTTTTCCACACCTTTACCTTAGGTTTACGTGAGTCTTTATGTGTTAACTGAGTCTCCTGAAGACAGCAGAAACTTGGTTTGTGAGTTATTATCCAGTCTGCCATTCTGTATCTTTTAAGTGGAACACTTAGGCCATTTACATTCAATGTTAGTATTGAGATGTGAGGTACTATTCTATTTGTCATGCTATTTATTGCCTGAATACCTTTTTTTCATTGTGTTATTGTTTTATATGTCCTGTGAGATTTACTGTTTAAGTAGGGTCTATTTTGCTGTGTTTCCAGGATTTGTTTCAATATTTAGAGCTCTTTTAGCAGTTCTTGTAGTGCTGGCTTAGTAGTGATGAATTCTCTCAGCATTTGTTTGTCTGGAAAAGATGTTATCTTTCCTTAATTTATGAAGCTTAGTTTTGCTGGATACAAAATTCTTGGCTGATAATTGTTTTGTTTAAGGAGGCTAAAGATAGGACCCCAATCCCTTCTAGCTTGTAGGGTTTCTGCTGAGAAATCTGCTGTTACTCTTATAGGTTTTCCTTTATAGGTTATCTGATCCTTTTGCCTGACAGCTCTTAAGATTCTTTCCTTTGTCTTGACTTTATATAACCTGATGACTATGTGCCTAGGCAATGAACTTTTTGTGATGAATTTCCCAGGTGTTCTTCAGGCTGCCTGTATTTGGATGTCTAGATCACCAGCAAGGCCAGGGAAGTTTTCCTCTATTATTCCCTCAAACATGTTTTCCAGACTTTTAGATTTCTCTTCTTCCCTGGGAACATCAATCATTCTTAGGTTTAGATGCTTAGCATAGTCCCAAACTTCTTGGAGGCTTGGTTCATTTTTTAAAATTCTTTTTCTTTGTCTTTGATGGATTAATTTGATGGGTTAGTTCAAAAGCCTTGTATTCAAGCTCTAAAGTTCTTTCTTCTGCTTGTTAGATTCTATTGCTGAGACTTTCCAGTGCATTTTGCATTTCTCTAAGTGTGTTCTTGATTTCCAGAAGTTGTGATTGTTTTTTATTCGTTATTTCACTGAAGAATTTTTATTTCGTATCCTGCATCATGTGTTTTCCTTCTTTCTTTCCTTCTTTTTTATTTTTATTTTTGGAGATGGAGTCTCACTCTGTCACCAGGCTGGAGTGCAGTGCGCTATCTCAGTTCACTGCAAGCTCTGCCTCCCAAGTTCAAGCAATTCTCTTGCCTCAGCCTCCCAAGTAGCTAGGACTACAGGCCCATGCCACGATGCACAGCTAAGTTTTGTATTTTTAGTAGAGATGGGATCTCACCATATTGGCCAGGATGGTCTCTATCTCCTGATCTCGTGATCCACTAGCCTCAGCCTCCCAAAGTGCTGGGATTACAGGCTTGAACCACCATGCCCAGGTGATGTTTTTTATTTCTTTAAGTTGAAGTTCACTTTTCCCTGGTGCCTGCTTGATTAGCTTAATAATTGACCTTCTGAATTCTTTTTCTGGCAATTCAGAGATTTCATCTTGGTTTGGATTCATTGCTGGTGAGCTGGTGTGATCTTTGGGGGTGCTAAAGAACCTTGTTTTGTCATATTACCAGAATTGTTATTCTAGTTCCTTCTCATTTGGGTGGACTACGTCAGAGGGAAGATAGGGGACTGAAGAGCTGCCGTTCAGATTATTTTGTCCCACATGGTGTTCCCTTGATGTGATGGTCTCCCCATTCCCTTAGGGATGGGGCTTCCAGAGAGCCAAACTGTGGTACTTGTTTTTGCTCTTCTGGGTCTGGCCACCTGGAAGAAGCTACTGGGCTCTGGGTTCGTACTGGGGAGTGTCTGCAAGGGTCCCATGATGTGATCTGCCTTCAGATCTTTCAGCCATGGACACCAGCACCTGCTCCAGTGGAGGCAGCAGGGGAGTGAAATGGACTCTGTGAGGGTCCTTGGTTGTGTTTTTGCTTAGTGTACTGATTTTGTGTTGGTTGGCCTCCAGCCAGAAGGTGGTACTCTCAAGAGCACATCAGCTCTTATAGGGAGGAAGCAAACATGCCCTAGGGTCGCCTGGTTATGTATTCAGGTTTCTCAGGCAGTGGGCAGGGCCATAGAGCTCCCAAGAGATTATGTCCTTGGTCTTTGGCAATTAGGGCAGATAGAAAAAGATCACCAGGTGGGAGCAGGGATAGACATGTCTGAGCTCGGACTATCCTTGGATGGGGCTTGCTGCAGCTGCTATGGGGGATGGTGGTGTGGTTGGTTCCCAGGCCGGTGGAGTTATGTTCCCACGTGGAGTATGGCTGCCTCTGCTAAGTCATACAGGTCACCAGGGAAGTGGGGGCAAGCAGGCAGTCACAGATCTGACTCTACACCCATGCAGCCCACAGTCCTAAAGGCTGGTCTCACCCCTACTGTACTCGCCCAACAACACTGAGTCTACCTCCAGGCAGCTGGTGACCAGGGCTGAGAACTTGCCCCAACTACCAGCCTCCCCGCTGATGAAGCAAGTTGACTCACGGTTTTTTAGCATCTCAGGGAGCCTGCAGCAGTGATCCAGTTCCTTCAAAGGGTTTATGGATTCTCTCAGCTTTCCTGGTATGTTGCTGCGGTAGTTCTTGGAGCAAAAGCTCATGATGTGAGTCTCCACAGGCTGCTCTGTCTCCCAAGTGGGAGCTGCATGGTAGCCCTGACTCCTATCTGCCATCTTCCCCCCTATAAATCTCCTAAGAACTTTAACCCTTTTGCCGGCATGTCAAGTTTCTGGGTTCTCTTCCTCTGAGCCGTTAGCCCTATCACCCTGGAGTCCTGCGAAGGTGAAACAGACAAAGAAGTTGTCCTTCCCCAAGAGATTGGCAGGCAGTTTAAGGTTTGGGGAAATTAAACCCTTCCCAGTTTGGGGGATGCATCCGAGGGAAGTGTCATGTGGTTATAGAAACGTGATTACCCGTCCAGGAAGAGAGGACAGAGGAAGAAAGAAGGAAATAGCGGGCGCTGTGTGTGGGGAGAGGCCAGGCAGCGGGAGCAGGTACTTTTGAGCCTGCGGGGAAACAGGAGCTTCCAGGGTCCCTGAGAGTGCAGGGATGCCTCAGTCAGCAGCCATGGCTGGGCAGCTGCAGCTGCGTCAGGGAGCTGGGGCTCCCGCCCTGCCAACTGAAAACGGGGCGGGGCTTCCACCTGTTTCTGGTTTCCACCAGTTCCATGGAGTGCGCAGACCTGGCGGTGCCTCCCCTGCTGCTGCTGGAGTCCCCGCAGCGGCTGCTTCAGACGGGCCACCGCTGCCATCAATAGTGATTCCTTTGCTTATATTTAAGAACTTGAAACTGTTTTAATAAATAATTAGAATATTTAAAAGCACAGACCATAAAGAAAAACCCTAGATGAAATGTTTAAAGAAATGTTGTAAATAAATTAACTGAAACTTCTTGTTAAAAGTGTTATTGTAGATAGTCACTGAATTGCTTCCATATAGATAGGAGGTGTCAAATTCCAGCAATCAACATTTAACTCTCTGTGTATGTGTGTGAACTTGGTTGAGCCAGGCGTAGTGAATAATAGTCACTAATTACAACTACTTTCTTCCTCTCCCAGGGCTAGACCATGCAAAGCTTTGGCCCCTAAGGGACTCAGACCTGACTCTAGCAGAAGGCCTTTTATGTTTGCCTCAGGGGATTATAAAGTTTTTCAAGAAGCCTAGTTTCATTTCATTAATTGGTGATGGAAAAATCTCGTAATTTAAAATTTTTAGATACAGGGCCTACATTTGTTTTCAGTGAGACTTATTTTTACTACTAAGTATATTTTTATCTCATTTTTACACTGCACTATGTTGTTTGATTGCACTTATTTGAGAAATATTTTGGTAGCAATACCAGGACTTGTCTTATAGGAGCTGTGACCCTTTAGGGTCTCAGGAAATTTAGGAAAGAAACAGAGTATCTAATTGCAGGCAGAAAATGTTCCAGCCTAAGCATGACTCAAAGAATGCAAATCTCACAATGATTTATTTTAAGCCACAATATTGCAATATCATTTTTAGTCTGTCCCAATTTCATCTCTCCACCCAAATCCGAGAGATGTTCCTAACAAAAGGGACAAGGGTAAACGTTTCTGGGGGTACGTATTGTTTCCAAAAGACTTGTCTGGCCCTTTGATATTTTATTACTACAATAACTCCACATAAGCTACGGCCAGAATCTTGAGCTGGACTCATTTACTCAATATGTGATTACTGAGTGTCTAGGATAAGCCAGGAACCATTCCAGGCTTAGACAGAGACCCTGCCCTTAAGAAGCTTGTATTCTATCTGAGAAGACTGGAAACAAACACGTATATAAAGCCAACACAGGTAACAAGGAGTGTAGGCTAAGGAGGTGCTATTTTATGCAGACACACCAACGTTGCCAGGAATTATCAGCCTGGCGGCACATTAGAATCACCTGGGAGTCATGAACAAAACTGACCAAGCCTTTCAACTCACCTTCAGCGATTCTGCTTTAATTAGTCAGAGATTCTGATTTAATACATTGAGGCCTGGGCTCTATTGTAGTTTAAAAACTTGCCAGGTGATTCTTATGTGCAGCCAGAATTGAGAAGCTGTGGTCTAAAAGTAGGAGGGATAAGGATGTATCAGCAAAAGAGACAGAGACTGTGGTTGGCGAGGTAGGAAGCAGACAGGAGAGCTGTGGTGTAGGTTTCAACTGAAGAAAATGTTTCTAGAAGGAAAGAGTTACCCAGCAAGTACAAGCAGAAGGAGAGAGTGGGCCACTCTGTGGTATCTCGCAATGGAGCAGACACCGTTGGACAAGAGCAGATTCACTGGAGAGGTAAGGATGAAAGACTGACCTAGGAGTTACAAGAGGGAGCGAGAGAAGCAGAGAGAAAAAGAATAACTCTGTCCAGACGATTTCCTTTATCTGGGAGCAGAGAAAGGGGTGGAAGGTGGAAGAGGATGTGGAGTTGGAGGAGGAGAATTCTTAAAAAATCTATTCATGCCTTTTGATAGGAGCTATTAAAGTACATTTGTATGGTCCTGGGAATGACTCAGCAAAAAGGAAGAAATTGTTGAGATACGAGAAAGAAGAAATTTCTAGATGTCCTGGAATGTGGTGGAAGAGTTGGGGTCCACTGCAAAAAAAAAAGGGGCGGGGGTTGGCTATAGATTAGGGATGACCCAAGCAGGTTCCTATAGATTAGGCGTGATTCAAGCAGGTTCCTGTTACCTGTGGATGGGTAACAGGTGAGAAAACCGAGCATGGGGGTATAGATTCAGTAGGGTTTCAAGAGATGTGGAACCCCTTTTCAGATTATTTTTGTATTTCTTTTATCTCCGTGAAATAGAAAGCCAGGCAGGGGAATGCGTTAGAGGTCTGAGGGAAGAACATAACCACTCTAGGAAAAAGGGAAAGTTATTGGTTCTTGACCACAGGTGGTTAGTGTTGATGAAATTGTTTATGCTAGTTAGCGTGATTCTGTATTTTTCAGTAGCCACAGTCAAATGTGTTGGGTACAAGTTCAGAATAAATGAAGTGGATAACAAGATGACTGATTTTGCCAGGGTTGTAGTTTTGCCAAGTGAGTACAATAAACAAGACTGAAGCAGGAGTTTTATGGGTGAGTATAAAGAAGTATTTATATTGATAAACCATGTAATCCCACATTGGTAAGAGAAAATTAAAACACAAAGGAAATGAGAGGTAGGGATAGGTGGTCAGCCAAAATAAATTATATCCCAATGGGGTTGAAGAGGAACTGGAGTCTGGAGTCCAGTGTCTGGGAAAGATAAGAGGTTGTAGGCAAAAAGGAAAGTTCTTGAAAGGAAGATTATGAAGAAGGCACAGTTATTGGTAATCTGCGTATGTATGACCTACAATGTAACCATGGGGAGAGGGGCTGAGATATGATAGGGTCAGGGTCAATGGAGGAGTTGGGGATAACTGAACTGGGAGGTCATGGAATTGGAAGGCTTACCTATGAGGACATTGAAACCACTAAAACCCATGGCCGGGGAAGCACTGAAGAGAAAGACAGTTATTCAGATCCAGATCTTCAATGAAAGGGAGGATGACCCTAGAGTTTGTAGTTGACTGCCACAAAGCAATGTGGCAGGTGGTGTAGACTTCAAAACTGGGTTTTTAGAGAAGAGAGGGTCAATTGTTTGAAAGCAAAAATGAGAAGTATGAAGAGCACCTACACCACTTCTAGACACCATGAACAATACCCGTGGAAGAAAAAACAGCCATGCTTCGTGAGGGCTACAGACTTTTTACACTGGATGAGAGTGAAAGCAGTATTTGTAAATTCATTGACAGCAGCAATATGTCATGGTGGTTAAGAGTGTGAGCTCTGGAGCCTAACTGTTTATGTTCCAGTCACACTTCCTTTGCTTACTAGCTTTGTGACATTAATGCCTGAGTGCCTTGTCTTCTTTATCTATAAAATTGGGAGAATAGCAGTATCTGTCTCCTAGGGTTACTGTGCAGAGTAAACGAGTTAATACATGTTAAAACACTTAGGATAACACCCGGCACATATTAAGAGTATGCAGTTAATAAATGTTAGCCATAATGATGATGATTAGTCATTTTTAATTTGCTTTTGAGGGGTAAAAAAGATTATTGTTGTTATTATTATTAATCATTTTTAATTTGCCTTTAGGGGACAGGAACACAGATGCCTGGCAAAGAATGAGTAAAACTGTTTTCTGCCCAGCTGAGTTTATTCCAATTTCATTTGAACATTTGGTCCCCATATGATATACATTAGGTTTCTGTAGCATCAGGTCCCTGTAATATTAATTGTTTTCAACACATGTTATTTGCTAATTTTTAAAAAATTCTAAAATATTCTGAGAAAAGAAATTGTAAATAAGGGGACGATCTGTTGGATGCTTGAGTCCCCAGCATAGTATTGAATTTTAACCCATAGCGTAAAATAAATACCTGTTGAGTACATATGATAGAAATAAATAATTGGATAAATTAACTTCCAGGTTTTTTTTTTTTTCAGACTCTCGTGTGTTCTTCTAGATGAAATATATTTCTCATAGACAACTTATTCATCGTCCTTTTCTCTTTCCCATTTGAGTGCTTCTGAATCTTATTTAATTCCTTTCATAGATTCATATTTATTGAAATTGCTGCTTTGGAAACTTACCTTTGCCATCTTATTTAGAGAAGTTGATTTTCCACAAGTCCTATTTGTTTTGTTTCCCTTACTCATTCCCCTAAACAAATCAAATTATCAGACTCAAACTTGTGCTGTTTTCTTTTTCTTATTAATCACTAATGCTTATCAATATCTATGTCTATCTCCTGAATAAGAAAATAATCTGAGCAAATTTTCACTTCCTTAGGTCACTACCACCTACCCTCTTCCTCAGTTAGTTTGGTGCCTAAGTTTTAGTTGTGTTTATTTTTCCATCGGTCATCTTTCATCTAGCGAACAAAACACTTCAGTAATTCCATTATTCCTTTACTTTCATACTCGTTTCCATTCCCATACCTAGGGCTTTTCCCACCACTCAAGCTCAGGGGAAGTCCATGGGTTTGGGATCTAGCTGAACTGGAGGCAAACTGACCAAGGAGGCACAGGAAAGCAGAAGCTGGCAGACAAACCCTTCTCATTTCCTAACCCTGAAGACACTTGCCTGTCTGGAATATAATAAATATAACTAAGCCTCCAGCTGCGGTTTTCTGTGTGTTTGAAGCGTAGAGAACTTGGAAACACACCACCTGTACTTGCTTTCCCTGCTTCCTTTCTTTACTTTCCTTTTCCTCTCATTCTTGCCACCCTAGAATTGTAGTTTCTAAAAGATCTTTAACCTGTAAGGTTTGTCTCAAGCTCTATTTTCTAGGGGATATTAAAAACATTACATTATTTCCAATCTAAAGTTTTTAATTTTTTTTCTCTAATTCTGGGGAATTCATTTTTATTATTCAAATTATCTTGTTTAGTCTTTCTTAACACTTTTATTTTCATCCTCATATATCTTATCTCCTTTCTTTCCTCTCTTTAGCTCTTACCCATTCCTATTTGAAGAGTTTCTTGCCATGACATTCCAGCTTCTGAAATCATTCTTTAGGTCTATCAATTTTTTAAAACACATCCATTGGGTTATTTATTTCAGTGACTATATTTCTCAAGCCCACTGTTGCCAATTAATTGTTTTCATACTTCATCTTCCTGCTTCATTTTGCTCATATTTTTCCCATCTCTCTGAAAGCATTTGGTCATTTTATATTCTTACTCTTTTTGTTCCATTTGTTAAAGTTCTGCTTTTGTAGTGTCTTGCCAAACCTATCAGTCACTTTTTGCCAAGAATGGTAACCTTGAGGGAAGGATAAAAACCTGGGCCCTGATTTCTGCTCCTCCAGGAGAGTTGAGGGATGTGAGATGAGGACCTTTTATGGATGGGCATTTCTGGGTTCACATCTTCCCTCTCTTCTCCTCCGCACTCTCCATCATTCCTCGCTCCAAAGGAACTTACCAGGATTTCTTGCTCCAGTCCTCTTCATTATCCAGGTTGCTACCATTCATGTTGCAATTGCCTATGGATTTTTCAAGGGGTGGGGATAAGGGACACTCAGATGCTTGTTCTTTATGCTATTGGCTGCTTCCTCCATGCTTTTGGATACTTGGTTGGATCCTGCAGTGCCTAACAGGTGCTGTGCTGAGAATGCTGCTTTAGTGGCCAATCATCCTGGTCAGTAATCGGGACGGGACAATGTGGGAAGAGCATACAGACAGAATGTTCTCCCTCTGCCCACCCACTCCTCCCCATCCTGTTTCCTCTGTCCTTCTCCAGGAAATCCAGAAGATGTTTATTGCTTCCCACCCAAGACCCCTAAGGGTTTTTAAGTGTTTTGGTTGGGAAGATGCTGAGAATCACCCTAAGATCCATTAACCTTTCTGTTTTTCTGGTCCATCTCCAGGTTTGGATGTTGGGGGAGGGAGGGATATTGTAGCCCAAATTGGTTCACTGTCTTTTCTCCACTGGCAGTATTAGAGGGGTTTAAACCCTTCAGTGACTTTCTTTAAGATACATCCTAAAGTGTAAATCACTTGATAGGTCATAGAAACCATCCCTGATCCGGTCCCTCTTTTTCCCAGCCCGATGACCCCACCTCTCTGCCGTAGCTCCCTCTGCTCCTGCAGCAAATAGTCCTTTGCCGCTCATTGAACACATGCTGTTATTTCAAGCTTCTGTGCTTTGCACTTTCAAGTCCCTTTGCTCTGAAAACCTTCTGGCTTTATCTGCGAAATTCCTAGAATATGTTTACCCATTCTCCCACCATCAGCAAACACTGAACAATCTTGATCACTTATTCAGGAGACAAATATTTGCCAAGCAACAACCATGTACCAAATCCTGAGAAATAAACTAAGGCAGCATCGGTGAGCAAGGTAGCCCGTGCCTTCTTAAAACTTCTACTGAGAAAGACAGCTTGGCGATTGACATGCAGTTATAATAAATTTAATAGCTAGACGATTAAGTATATGATCCTATGGGACCACTTAGTGGTGGTACCCAGTGCAGTTTACGGGAACTAGGGAAGGCTTCCTGTACTAAATAACCTCTCATGGGTTAAGTTATGCAGAAAAAATGATCCAGAAGGTGTTCCCTGCTAAGAGAATGTTATATGTTGAAAGACACTAAGGTGAAAAAAAAAGGTATGTGAGGAATTAAAGGATTCTCTTTGGCTGGAATATATGTTGGAAGAGTGGCAAGAGGCTGGATAGATTAAGTGCCAGCTCCACTATGGCTGCTGTTAGACGTGATAATATCTTACCAAAGGGCCATGACAGCAACTGAATGTTTAAATTTATTTTTGAGAAATCATTCTGCCTATTGCATACAAGAAGAACCGTAGGGGCAACTGTAAGACAAAGACCAGTTATGAAACTGTTGCATTTAATTCAAATAAATGATATGACTTGGATTAGAGTAGTTGAAGGCAAAGTTCTCATTATTCTATGCCACTTTGATCTACCATTATTGTACTTATTGCACAGTATTTTAATTATTTATTTATCAATATGTCTTCAAAAGTAGGCCTGAATTGTTTAATATAGCTAATATCCTTTTTGGAATATGGATTCTCAGTGCCTGATAGTGCCAAAGTCCTCAGTAAACAAACACCTGTAGAATGAATGAGCGAATTATCTTACTGGATGATTAATTTGGCAGGATTGATTAAGGAGGTGGAGAGTTTGAAGGCAGGGAACTGACCAATTAGGAGTTAGGAGACTTTGCAACAGCTAGGAATGGGAGAGGATGTGTTAGATTTTGATAGGAATAAAGAAATGTCATTTATAGTAATAGGTTAAAAAGAGAAGTAGAAATAGAGTTTTGGGGAGATTACAAGTTAGGTGGTAGGAAGAGAGGGAATTTCCTGTCTGGTTTCTTCTGTTTCCTTAATGAAATATGAGAAAAAGGGCATGTGATGGAGGATGGGAGGATAGAGAATAATTGAAGCGAGAGAGGATGTGAAATGGCAATTTTATAGAGGGAGAAAGGGAAAATTCTCCCTAGGAAATTGTAGTAGCATCGTGTGCTGAGTCCCATTTTTGTTTGACAAATAGTTAAATAATTGAAATAATTAAGCATGAATTCCATTTTTAAAAACTCAGATCTATAGGATATCAAAAAAGATCAGGTTCAGGGCCAAAAGATATGCTTTTATACTTCCTTTACTCCTTCCCACTTCTCTTTACACAGTATTCAAGTGCTCTCTTATCCTCCCCACAAATAACTTATTCTCTTGTAGGGTTTAGTTTTTCCTTACCTTCCACCTCCTTCTCCACTCTTTATTTTTTAATTAGTAACTATTTTTTCCTCTGAGTTCTTAGTATGTGTGTCCCACTATGGCCAGTCTTCTCTGCTCAGAATTTGGTTCCAGGTGAGAGGCTCAGAGTCTGGGAAAGAAAATCTGTGGGGTTTGCTATTGCAAAGGACTAGTGGTAGTAGGTGGGTTAGTCTATGGACATTCCCACCTTCATTTTTATCATGTCATAAAAAATAGTACATATACTCTCCCTACCTTTTAGAACAGTAGGTCTCAACCATGAAACTGTATATGCTTACCTCTATGGCTTTTAAAATATTCAGCGTCTTCTTCAGGAATTCAGATTCAATAGACCCTGAGTGTTTTCAAAAGCCCAGGGGGTGAAACTAATACGTGCTCTGAGTTAAGAATTACTTTTCTTACTCGATGAAAGGAACCAGAGCTTCTGGGAGAAGTGATTGACTTCAGAGCTGGGACAAGAAAATATAATATGAGGTTTGGAACCGTTTATGGTGCCAGAAAGCAGAGAAATGTTCAAAAGAGAGAGGTTTGTCAGAGAAACACAAGAGACAAACCTGAAGGAACTAATGGCCAACACTGGAACAATTCGAGTCAGAAAATATTGATAGTATTGAATTTTACCCATGGAATCAAGCAAATTTCCATGAGTCCTTACTACTATAAATGAATAATTGAATAAGTAAATGGGAGCTACAGATAGCTCTTCCTCACAGTAGAATTTCAATTAATGTAGAAGGAAAAGGGAAATAGAGAATCACCATTAGGCAGACATCATAGTAATACATATTGCAGATAAATATCCACCAATGTGTGCTAAAATCAGTTGGCAAAAGTTTGAAGAGAAAGAGGATGTATATAGTTTCAAGGTATCTCCCCTAGGATGCTCATCAACTACAGAGAAGAAAATAGTAAATTTGCAGTGGAATAACCAAATACACAGTGACTGAAGTGACCAAGGTAAACATCCCCAATAAGAAGACATATCAATAGCATGAAACACTTGATATGATGCACTGAGCAGGACACAGCATGATTTAAAAAATGATTCATGCCAGAAATGAGTATCATCTTTATGGTGCTGAGAAAACATGGTAGCTCAGGACAGTCACACATTTTCTTCTTCCTGGATATACTGCCCTCAACTCCAGACCCCTGTCCAATACACACACCCTGGCCCTTCCTTTGGTAGGTTCTTATTTTTTCAGTGTTCTTCCAATGACTTCAGACATGTTATCTGACCAATCCAAATATGTTCTTCTATTGTTTTTCTCATAGTTCTTTCTTCGTAGCCCTTATCATAATGAAAGTCACACACAATCTGTCTCCTTGTTTAGTGCTGTACTGCATGCTCTTTGATGGGAAGGACCATGTATATTTGTTCATACAGGATACTTAATACCTGACATGGTTTCTGAAATGCGTATGGAAACTATAAAGATTTTATAAAAATGAGAATGAATAAGTGGAGAAACAAACAGAAGAAAAATCCTGTTTCTGAAGTAGAAATCCAAAATATACTAAGAAAACAAAGTCACAAGACATGGGCTTGAATCATGCCTGTTACTGACTTTATGTGCCCAGGCAAGTATATTTTAAACCTCTTTGTATTCTAGGTACTGCTAAATTTATAAAGTAAAGGGTTTGTATGAGTTCTTAGTATTGGAGAAAAATTATTATTTTAAATTTTAAAATTGTTATTCGAGTTCAATAACTAAAACTAGAAGTTACTGAACTAGAATAACTATAAATATCTATTAGATGGTGAAATATCTGGTATCTGGTTCTATAAATGCTTAGTGGGTTCCTAGAACAATAATTAACTTCTCTGAGCCTTTTCTTATCAGTCCCAGAGATGGAAAATGGGTTTCATATGAATTGAGAGCTCTACTGAAAAGGCTAAGAGCCTTGCATTGACTCAGCACAATACAGTACTGTAATTGGGTAGTGATTTCTGACTTGGGCACAAAAGGGTGCATAAGACATATGCTAGCCAGATCATTTCCATCCTTGGAACAAATGACTTACTATATTCTTTAAATTTCTGCTAATTATGTCATTCTATATATGTTAAATTGTTGCTAAGCCATAGACTAAGAAGTTAATGGGTAAGTCTATTGTGTCCAAGGCTCCTAGGACTTTTAGAAACCCCTTTAGCTTAACTTTACTACAAATTGCTGCTATTTCACACGTCCAAACAGGATTCTGTTGATAAACTGTAAAATCGATATTTTCCATTTAAACGGCTTGATTTAATAACTCACAGGGTTGATAATGTTTATTACAAATTTTGATTGTTGATATTGTTAGCAGAGTTAATCTATCAATCCTGCAGGTCTAACAATTTCCTTTGAGTTCTGTGCTGAATGAAAACAACTGGGCACAGCATGCCATAACACACCAAGTTAAAAGGATCAGGAGGAGTCTAAATAGGAAATTACAGTCAACAGGATAGTACAAGTATTCTTAGATTTCCAATTGGCTAACAATGATGGATTGCAGCGCCACCTGCTGGTCAGAAGCATTGTCTTTTTTTTCTTTTTAACTGTTTTATGATTTTGTTGCCCTCTCTTGGGCTTTTTGCTTGTATGTCATCTATAAATGTAGGGTTTATTTAGATAAAGTTTCTTCTTCAATCAATTGACAAATCAAGCCATTCTGTTGCTAGCTCACTTTTGCTATAAAAGATAGAGCAATAGGCTTCAATGGGAAATATTTCTTGTGATTAAAAATTCTCAACCTTATTTTTTCTCCTATTTTGTATTACAAATAGAATCCCCCTGTAAGAAGCTAAAGTTAGAGGAGTCACAAAAATGGAGTGACAAGGCACCATTGGAATCCATTACATTTTATTCCTTTGGGTTTGTTTTAGCACTTCAAGTTTAGTATTATTTCTTAGGTAAATCCAGAATATCTGGAGTGTTCTGGACATGTCACAAATTATGGCTAGCAACCCAGCAGCATATAGTGTGGCCTGAAGATCTTCGTTTTCTTAGAGTCTGACTGCTTTGATTGGCTATTACTAACTGCAGATGTGGTCCATCTTTAATCTCTCTCCCTGTAGGGCTGGCAGCAAAGGCACCAGATGCTAAATTAAACTATTAAACATATGATGATGTTAATATGAGCCAGACATCTTCCTGTCTTACTAGAAAAAAAATTTACTCATTTAAAAATAATATTTAACAATATATTTGAGTTATTTATTTTAATGATCTTTGCACATATAATTTTTATTTCAGGCAGTAAGTTACCTTAAGGAATGGATAATTGTTGCATCTGTTTCTCCAGAGGTCATAAAAATAATACAAACACTAAGCAATTCAGGCTAGTGTAGATCCTAATTGGTTGGGAAGGTTAGCAGCTAAATTTTGTGATCTCAGGGCATCATTTGAGGTTCATAATTCTTCAAAATTTTCTGGTGACCAAAGAACACAGATATCTTTTCAAGCTTAGTTTGGGCTTTCAAAACTTTATGAATTGTTGGCTTCATTGAGAATCTAAAGATTTATTCAAAAATGCAATCTGAAGAAATCAGAACTCAGTCTGACCTCAGGAATGCTTCATTTCTTTATTTCTTTATTTTCTGGTCAGAAAAGGAGAACTTATCAGAGGTTCCCATGGAAGAGTTTTATCTTAATGCTCGAAAAATAAAAGTAAATGCTGAGAGGTTGGCGCATTGGCACCTAACATTTTCCTGCTATTGACTGCCCTACTGCTTTTCATTTCTCTTATAATTTATTTCAAAGACATTTTCTCTTCTATTTTGATTATTCCCAAAGTGATTTTAGAACCCTTTTAGTGGTACATTATTATCTTCATAAATTATTAGAATATAATAATCAAATCTGAATAATTTCCTTTCCATAGACAAAAGTACATGAACAGAAGAGACCATGAGATATGTAAATCATAAATAGGTTATTTTGTTGATGAATATGAGCTCATGGAGATAATTGAATAGAGATTTCTTTTAAATTGCACATTTTATTAGTGAATGTTTATACATTCCCTATAGCTCCCAAAATTCCTTTTGGTGCATGACAGATTTAATTTTAACCCTATTTTATACTTTTAAAACATGTTATTATTTTACTTTAAGGAAGACAGTGATGTTTAGGAAGTACACCTGAAAGCGCCATATAAAGTATCCTTGTAAGTTATATTTGTTCTATGTTACAGATGTTTTAAAGCATAGTCCTTCTTCTGAAGAGCTCCAAACATTTTTTTAACTCATTCTAATTTTTCATTAGTGTTTTCATTCTAATTAATTTACACAGGACCACTATGGTAGTGGATGATAAATACCATTAGGTTTTTTTTTTTCCTAATGGAAAAGCTTTACCATAAAGTTTTATGTTGCTTGCCTAAGTTCTTATAGTCCAAAAACATAAACTACATCAAATTTTTAAAAGACTATTTTTGAGTAGTTTTAGGTTCAGAGCAAAATTAAGAGGGAAGTACAGAGATATCTCATATATCCCTTCCGTCTACACATGCACAGCCTTTCTCATTATCAACATCCCCTACCAGAGTGGTACATGTTAGAATTGACGAACCCACAATGACACATCATTATCACCTAAAGTCCATAGTTTACATCAGGCTACATTCTTGGTATTGTACCATCCTGTGGATTTTGACAAAGGCATAATGACATGTACCCACTACTATAGTATCATACAGAGTATTTTCACGGCCCTCAAAGTCATCCGTATTCTGCCTATTTGTTCCTCTCTCCCTCTACTCCTGGCAATCACTGATCTTTTTTGGTCTCCATAGTTTTACCTTTCCTAGAATGTCATATAGTTGGAATTTTATACAGTATGTAGCCTTTTCAAATTGGTCTCTTTCCCTTAGTAATATGCATTTTATGGTCCTCTGTGTCTTTTCATGGCTTGACAGCTCAGCTCATTTCTTTTTAGTGCTGAATAATATTCCATTGTCTGGGTGTACCACAGTTTGCCCATTTGCCAACTGAATGATATCTTAGATGCTTCAAAATTTTGGAAATTATGAATTAAACTCCTATAAACATCTGTATGCATTTTTTTGTATGAATATAAATTTTCAGCTTCACTAGCTAAATAAAAGAGGAGCACATCATGCCTGTAATCCCAGCTCTTTGGGAGGCCGTGGTGGGCAGATCACTAGCTCAGGAGTTTGAGACCAGCCTGGCCAACATGGTGAAAGCCTGTCTCTACTAAAAATACAAAAAATTAGTCAGGTGTGGTGGCACGTGCCTGTAGCCCAGCTACTCAGGAGGCTGAGGTGGGAGAATCGTTTGAACCTGGGAGGTGGAGGTTGCAGTGAGCCCAGATCACGCCATTGCACTCCAGCCTGGGCGACAGAGTGAGACTCTGTCTCAAGGACAAAAAATAAAGAGAGAGAGAGAGTGGCACAATAGGTGAGAGTGTGAGAAGTGAGGCACAAAACTAAACTTACTCATATGCTAAGAGTAAGTTTAGTTTTGTAAGAAACCAGTGTACTGTCTTCCAAAGTAGCTTTACTATTTGCATTCTTACCTGCACTGAATGAGAGTTCCTGTTGTTTCTGTTGGTGGTGGTGTTTTCATTCTGGATTTTGACCATCCTAAAAGGAGTATAGTGGTATCTTGTTGTTTTAAATTTGCATTTCCCTGAAGACATATGTGGAGCATCTTTTCAGGTACTTATTTTCCATGTGTACATCTTTCGTGTGGTGCCTATTGAGATATTTGGCCCCCTTTTTAATTGGATATTTTCTTATTTTTGAATTTTAAGAGTTCTTTGTGTATTTTGGATAACGGTACTTTAATAGATATGTCTTTTCCAAATATTTTCTCCCAATCTGTGGCTTTTTGATTCTCTTCATAGTGTCTTTTGCAGAACAAAAGTTTGTAGTTTTAATGAAGTCCAATTTATCAATTCCTTCTTTCATGGATTGTGCTTTTGGTGTTGTATCTAAAAAGTCATTGATAAACCCAAGGACATGTATGTTATCTCTTAAAAGGTTGACAGTTTTGTGTTTCACATTTAGGTCTATGATCCATTTTGAGTTATTTTTTGTGAAGGATGCAAGGTCTGTGTTTACTATTTTTTTTTTTTTTTTTTTTTTTTTGCATGTGGGTGTCCAGTTGTTCCAAACACCATTTGTTGAAAAGATTCTCCTTTCAATTGCGTTGGCTTTGCTCCTTTGTCAAAGGTCAATTGACTATACAGGTCTATTTCTGGGATCTATGTTCTCTTTTGATGATCCAAATTTTTCTGATTACTGTAGCTTTATAGTAAATCTTAAAGTCAGGCAATATCAATACTCCAACTTTGTTCTTCTTACATATTGTATTGGCTATCTGAGTCATTTACTTCTCCATATGAACTTTAGAATCAGTCTGGTGATATCTACAAAAATAACTTGCTGGAATTTTGACTGGAATTGCATTGAATCTATGGACCAAGTTTGAAAGAACTGACATCTTAACAATATTGAGTCTTTTGTTCATAAAAACAAAACATCTCACTGTTAATTTAGTTCTTTGCTTTCTTTCATCAGAGTTTTATAGTTTTCCTCAGATAGACCTTGTACATATTTTGTTAGATTTGTACTTCAGTATCTTATTTGAGTACTAATGTAAGTAATATTGTGAGTTTAATTTCAAATTCCACTTGTTTATTGCTGGTAGAGGGGAAAGTGATTGACTTTTGTATATTAACCTTGTATCTGGCAATCATGCTATAATCACTTACCAGTTTCAGAAGAATTTGTTGACTCTTGAATTTTATATATGGATAATTATATCACCTGTGAACAGAGTTTTATTTCTTCCTTTCTAATCTGAATACGTTTTACTCTGTTTTCTTCTCTTATTGCATTAGCTAGGACTTCCAGTATGATGTTGAAAGGTAGTGGTGAGATGACCTTGTTCCTAATCTTAGTGAGAAAGATTTGAGTTTCTCACTATTAAGTATGATGTTAGCTGTAGGTGTTTTGTACATATTTTTAAGTCAAGTTGAGTTATGTATTTCCCTGTATTAAACATTTACTGGGAATTTTTTTTAATCACAAATGGGTGTTGGATTTTGCTACTTTTTCTGCATCTATTGATAGATTCATGTGTTTTTGTTTGTTTGTTTTCTAACCTGTTGACGTGATGAATTACATTACTTAGTTTTTCAAATGTCAAATCACCTTTGCATATCTGGCATAATTCTCACTTGATTGTGGTATATAATTCATTCTATACATTGTTGAACTCAATAACTGGTATGTTGTTGAGGATTTTAAAATTGATATTCCTGAGAAATATTGGTTAATAGTATTCTTGAAATGTCTTTTTCTATGCTGGCTTCATAGAATAAGTTAAGTATTCCTTCTCTTTTTTTTTTTTTTTTTGGTGGAGCAAGTTGGCAGAATAGAAGGCTCCACCAATTATTCCCCCTGCAAGGACACCAATTTAACAACTATCTACACACAAAGAACACCTCTATAAGAACCAAAAGTCAGATGAGCACTCACAGTGCATGGCTTTAGCTTCATATCACTGAAAGAGACACTGAAGAGGTAGAAAAAAAGTCTTGAATTGCCAATGCCACACCTCCCCCATCTCCCTGCAGTCGTAGGTGGTGTGGGGAGCATTTCTGTGTGCTGGGGGAGGAAGATGGCAGTATTTGTGAGCAGTGCAGTCCTGTTACAGTGGAAACGAAAGCCAGATCAAACTTGGCTGACTTATACTCATGGAAGGCGCATTTAAACTAGCTCTAGCTATAGGGGAATTGCCAATCCCAGCAGTTGAAACTTGAGTTCCTACAAGCCTGATCACCATGGGCTAAAGGTGCTCTGGGGCTCTAAATAAACCTGAAAGGCAATCTAGGCCACAAGGACTGTAACACCTAGGCGAGTTCTTGTGCTGAACTGGGTCTAGAGTCACAGGACTGGGGGAGGCACATGATCTGCTGAGATACTAGCCAGAGTAGCTAAAGGAGTGCTGGCATCACCCTCTCCCCTAATCACAGGCTATACAGCTCACAGCTCCAAAAGAGACCCCTTCCTACCTCTTGATAGAAGAGGGAAGAGTGGGGAGGACTTTGTCTTGCATTCTGGATACCAGATCAGCCACAGTAAGATAGGGCACCAGTAAGAGCCATGGGGCTCCTCTTTCAGGTCCTAACTACTGGATGACTTTCCTAGACACAATCCTTGGCCAGAAGGGAATCCACTGCCTTGACGAGAAGAAACCAGTTCTAACAGCATTAATCACCTCCTAGCTAAAGAGCCCTTGGGCCCTGAATAACCAGCAGCAATAGTAAGGTACTACATTGAGGGCTCAGGCAAGACTCAGACTTACTGGCTTCAGGTGAGACTCAGCACATTTCCAGCTGTGGTGGCTATGGGGCAAAACCCCTACTGCTTGAGAAAAACAGAGGGAAAAATAAAGGGGACTTTGTTTTGCACCGTAAGCACCAGCTTGGCCACAGCGGGATAGAGCCGGGGTCCCCAGTTCTTGGGCCAAGGACCTGTACTAGAACCAGGCCACGCAACAGGAGGTGAGCAGCTGGTGAGTGAGCATTGCTGCCTGAGCTCTACCTCCTGTCATATCAGTGGTGGGATTTGATTTTCACAGAAGTGTGAACCCCGTTGTGAACTTCACATGCAAGGGATCCAGGTTATGTGCTCGTTATGAGAATCTAATGCCTGATGATCCCCCACCCCCACCAGTATGTGAAAAAATAATGTGTTCCATGAAACATCCCTAGTGCCAAAAAGGCTGGGGACCACTGGAGTAGAGCACCAAGTGGGCCTTTGGGGTCCCTGATTCTAGGGCTTAGTTCTTAGATGGCATTTCTGGACCTGCCCTGGACCAGAGAGGAGCCCAGTGCTCTCAAACATGTAAGTCCCAGGCCAGAGAGCATTCACCACAAGCTGACTGAGGAGCCCTTGGGCCTTAAAGAAACATTGTTGGTAGGCTGGCAGTACTGCACATGGACCTGTGGTGGTGGAAGCCGCAGATGAGGCTCCTCTGCCTTTAGAAAAGGGAGGAAAGAATGGGAAAGACTGCATCTTGTGGCTTGAGTGCGAGCTCAGCTGCAGTACAATAGAACACCAGGTATACATCTAAAGTATTGTACTTGAATCTCTGGCTCCTGGATGGCACTCTAGACATGCCCCAGGGCCTGGGGGAGCTCATCACCCTGAAGTGAAGGACACAGGCCTGGCTGGCTTTGCCATCTGCTGATTGTAGAGCCACCGGGCCTTGAGCAAACATAGGCAGTAGCTAGGAAGTGGTTATTGCATGCCTTGGGCAAGACCCAGTGCTGTGCTGGGTTCAGGTCTAACCCAGCACAATCCTAGTGGTGGCCACAGGCGTGCTAGTATTAATCCACACCCAGCTTCAGGTGGCTCAAAACAAAGACAGAAACTCCATTTGCTTGGGAGAAAGTAAGGGAAGAGAACAAGACTCTCTGCCTGGTAATCCATAGAACTCACCTGCATCTTGTCCAAGACCATCAAGGTGGCACCTCAAGAGTCTGAAAGAATCAGTGTTACTAGGCTTGGGGTTTCCCCTAAAGCAGATATAGCTTATATCACAACACCCAAGTTCTTTCCAATATCCAGAAAGCCTTCTCAAGAAGGATGGAAACAAACAAGTCCAGACTGTGAAGACTAAAATAAACACTTAACCCTTCAATGCCCAGACACAGACAAATATGTACAAGTATTGACCATCCAGAAAAACATGGCCTCACCAAATTAAATAAATAAGGCATCAGAGACCAATTATCAATAAACAGAGATATGTGACCTTTCACACAGATAATTTAAAATAGCTGTTTTGAGAAAACTCAAATTCAAGATAACACAGAGAAGGAATTCAGAATTCTATCAGATAAAATGAAAAAAGAGATTGAAATAATTGAAAATAAACAAGCAGAAGTTCTGGAGCTGAAAAAATGCATTTGGTGTAATGAAGAAGCATCAGTCTTTTATTAGCAGAACTGAGCAGAAGAAGAAACCCTTAAAGATAAGCTATTTGAAAATACACAGTCTGAGGAGACAAAAGCAAAGAAGAATTAAAAAAAAATAAAGCATGCCTTCAGAATCTAGAAAATAGCTTCAAAATAGCAAATCTAAGAGTTATTGGCCTTAAAGAGGAGGTAGAAAAGAGAGGGGAGTAGAAAGTTTATTCAAAGGGATAACAACAGATGCCTTCTCAAACCTACAGACAGATATCATTATCTAAGTACAAGAAGGTTATATAACACCAAGCAGACTTAACCCAAAGAAGACTACCTCAAGACATTTAATAATCAAACTCCTAAAAATAAAGGATAAAGAATCCTAAAAGCAGCAAGAGAAAAGAAACGAATAACACACAATAAAGCTCCAATACATCTATCAGTAGACATTGAAGTGGAAACCTTACAGGCCAGGTGAGAGTGGCAAGACATATTTAAAGTGCGGAAGGAAAAAGACTTTTATCCTAAAAAGCATATCCAGCAAAGAACACGAAGGAGAAATACTTTCCCAGACAAACAAAATCTGAGGGATTTCATCATCACCTGATCTGTCCTAAAGGAATGCTAAAGGGAATACTTTGATCAGAAAGAGAAGGATGTTAATGAGCAATAAGTAATCACCTGAATGTACAAAACTCACTGGTAACAGTAGGTACTCAGAAAAACAGAATATTATAACCCTGTAACTGTGGTGTGTAAACTATTACCCTAAGTAGAAAGACTAAATGATGAACCAATAAAAAACAATAACTACAACAAATTTTCCAGACATGGACAGTATCATAAGATATAAATGGGAATAACAAAAAGTTAAAAAGTTGAGGGATGAAGTTAGGGCATACAGTTTTTATTGGTTTTCTTTTTGCTTGTTTATGCAAGCAGGATTTATTTTTTATCAGCTTAAAATAGTGGTTTGTAAGATAGTATTTGCAAGCCTCTTTGTAACCTCAAACCAAAAAACATACAGTGAATACACAGAAAATAAAAAGCAGGAAACTAAATTATATTACTGGAGAAAATCACCTTTACTAATGGGAATACGAGAAGGAAAGCAAGAAGGGAGGGGGGACCACAAAACAATCAGAAAACCAATAACAAGTGGCAATAGTAAGTTCTTATCAATAATAATATTGAATGTAAATGGACTAAACTTTCCAATCAAAAGATATAGAATGGTTGACTTCATTAAAAAAACAAGATCATTGATCTGTTCTCTACAAGAAACACACCTCATCTGTAAAAAACATACATAAACTGAAAGTAAATGGATGGAAGAAGATATTCCATGCCAATGGAAGCCAAAAAAGAGTTGGAGCAGCTATACTTTTATCAGATAAAATAGATTTTAAGACAAAAACTATAAGAAGATACAAAGAAGGTCACTATATAATGATAAAGGGGTCAATTCAGCAAGAGGATATAACAAATTTTAATATATATGCACTCAACATGGGAGTACTCAGATAAATAAAGCAAATATTATTAGAGCTAAAGAGAGACTCCAATACAGTAATATCTGAAGACTTCAACACCCTACTTTCAGCCCTGGACAGACCTTTGAGACAGAAAATCAAAGAAACATCGGACTCTATCTGTACTGTAAACCAAATGGTTCTAATAGATATTTACAGAACATTTCATCTAACAACTGCAGGATACACAGGTTTTTCCTCAGCCTAGGGATCATTCTTAAGGATAGACCATATGTTAGGTCACAGAATAATTTTTAAAATACTTTTAAAAACCCTGAGTAATATCAACCATGTTCTCTGACCAGCACAGAATAAAACTAGAAATCAGTAACAAGAAGAATGTTTGAAACGATACAAATACAAGGAAATTAAATAATATGTTTCTGAATGACCTGTGGGTTAATAAAGAAATTAAGAAGGAAATTGAAAATTTTCTTGAAACAAACGACAATAGAAACACAACATTCCACCACTTACGGGATACAGCAAAAGCAGTACTCAGAGGGAAGTATATAGCTATAAATACTTACATCAAAAAAATTAGAAAAACTTCAAATAAAGAACCAGAAATGCATCCTCAACAACTAGAAAACAAGCAGCAAAACAAACCCCAAAACAATGGAATAAAGGAAATAATAAAGATCAGAGCAGAAATAAATGAAATTGAAATGAAGAAAACAATACAAAAATCACTGAAACAAAAAGTTGTTATTTTAAAGTTAAACAAAACTTACAAACTTTTAGCTAGGCTAAATAAAAAAGAAAAAAATGCAAATAAAATCAGAGATGAAAAAAGAGACATTACAACTGATACTGCAGAAATTCAAAGGATCATTTGTGGCTACTATGAGCAACTATATGCCAATAATTTGGAAAATCTAGAAGAAATGGACAAATTCCTACACAGATATGACCTGCCCAGAGTGAACCATGAAGAAATTAAAAACCCAAACAGGCCAGTAACATGTAAGAAGATCAAAGACGTTATAAAAAGTCTCTTAAGAAAGAAAAGCTCAGCAACTAATGGCTTCACTGCTGAATTCTACCAAACACTTAAAGAGTAACTAATACCAATCCTACTCAAACTGCTCCAAAAAATAGAGGAGGAGGGATTACTTCCTAACTCATTCTACAAAGCCACTATTACCCTGATATCAAAACTAGACAAAGACACATTAAAAAAAATACAGGCCAATATCTCATGAATATTGATATAAATATCTTCAACAAAATACTAGCAAACCAAATTCAACAGTATGTGGAAAACATCATCATCACGATCAAGTGGGATTTGTCACTGGGATGCAAGAATAGTTCAACATGCAAATCAATCAATGTGATACGTCATATCAACAGAATGAAGGACAAAAACCAAATGATCCTTTGAATTGATGCTGAAAAAGCATTTGAAAAGTTAAACATTCCTCCATGATAAAACCCTTCAAACTAGGTACAGAACATAATAACATAATAAAAACCATGTGAAATAGACACACAGCTAGTACCATATTAAATGGGGAAAAACAAAAAGGCTTTACTCTAAGATCTGGAACATGATAAGGATATACACTTTCACCAATGTTATTTAACATAGTACTGGAAGTCCTAGCTAAAGAAATCAGACAAGTGAAAAATAAAGTGCATTCATATTGGGAAGGAAGAAATTAAGTTATCCATGTTTGCAGATATGATATTATATTTGAATAAACCTAAAGACTCCACCAAAAACTATTAGAATTGATTAACAAATTCAGCAAAGTAGGCCAAAAAAATCAGTAGCATTTTTATATGCCAACTGTGAACAAGCTGAAAAAGAAAAAAAAATCCTATTCACAACAGCCTCACCTAAAACTAAATACCTATGAATCAACCAAAGAAGTGAAAAATATCTGTAATGAAAACTCTAAAATATTGATGAAAGAAATAGAAGAAAATATCAAAAAAATTGAAAGACATTCCATGCTCATGGATTAGATGAGTCAATATTATTAATTTTGTCCATACTCCCCAAAGCAATCTACAGATTCAATGCAATCCCTTTCAAAATACCAAAGATGTTCTTCAAAAAAGTAGAAAAAACAATTCTAAAATTCATATGAAATCACAAAGACTCAGAATAAACAAAGCTATTCTGAGCAAAAATAACAAAACTGGAGCAATCACATTACCTGACTTCAAATTATACTACAGAGTTGTAGTAACCAAACAGCATGGTACTGGCAACAAAACAGAACAAAAAAAAAAATCAAAAAGAGAGACACACAGGTGAATAGAATAGAATAGAGAACCCAGAAACAAATCCACACACCTACAGTAAACTTGTTTTCCATGAATGTGCCAATAACATGCACTGAGGAAAAGACAATGTCTTCAATAAATGGTGCTGGGAAAACTGGATATCCATATGCAGAAGAACAAAACTGGAACCCTATCTCTTGAAATACACAAAAATCAAATAAAAATTGATTAAAGACTTAAATCTAAGACCTAAAACTGTGAAACTACTGCAAGAAAACATTGGAGAAACTTCAGGACATTGGTCTGGGCAAAAATTTCTTGAGTAATACCCCACAAGCACAGGCAACCAATGCAAAAATGCACAAATGGGATCATATCAAGTTAAAAAACTTCTGTATAGCAAAGAAATCAACTGGCAAAGTGAAGAGATAACCAACAGAGTGGCAGAAAATATTTGCAAACTACCCATCTGTATCAGTTCATTTTTGCATTGCTATAAAGAAATACCTAAGAATGGATTATTTACAAAGAAAAGAGATTTAATTGGCTCACAGTTCCATAGGATGTACAGAAAGCATGATGTTGGCTATCTGCTCAGCTTCTGGGGAAGCCTCAGGAAACTTACAATCATGGTAGAATGTGAAGGGGAAGCAAGCAAAGTGTTACATGGCTGGAGGAGGAGAGAGGGGGAGATGCCACACACTTTTAAACAATTAGATTTCATGAGAACCCCATTGCAAGCTTTATTGGGATGGTGCTAAACCATTAGAAACTGCCCCCATGGTCTGATCACCTCCCACCAGTCCCCACCTCCAGCATTGAGGATTACATTTCAACATGAGTGAGGACACAGATCAAAACCATACCACTCTGCTCCCAAGTCTCATGTTCATCTCACATTTAAAAATACAATCTTGCCTTCCCAACAGTTCCCCAAAGTCTTAACTCATTTCAGCATTAACTCAAAAGTCCACAGTCCAAAATCTCATCTGAGATAAGGCAAGTTCCTTTTGCCTATGAGCCTGTAAAATAATAATAATAATAACTACTTAGTTACTTTGAAGATACAATGAGGGTACAGGCATTGAATAAATACTTGCATTTCAAAAGGAAAAAATTGACCAAAAGAAAAAGGCTACAGGCCCCATGCAAGTCTGAAACCCAGCAGGACGGTCATTAAATCTTAAAGCTCTGAAATAATCTCCTTTCACTCTCTGTTTTACATTTAGGCCACACTGATAAAAAGGGTGGGCTCACGAGGCCTTCAGCATCTCTGCCCTGTGGCTTCTCTCAAGGGCTGGCTTTGAGTGCCTTCAGCTTTCCCAGGTGCACAGGGCAAGCTGTCCATGGATCTATCATTCCAGATTTTGTAGGACTATGGCCTTCTTCTCCCAGCTCCACTAAGCAGTGCCCCAGTGGGGGCTCTGTTGAAGCTCCAACCACACATTTTCCCACCGCACTTCCCTAGTAGAGGTTCTCTATGAGCGCTCCACTCCTGCAGCAGGCTTCTGCATGGACATCCAGGCTTTTCCATACATTCTTTGAAACCTAGGAGGCTCCCAGATCTCAACTCTTGCATTCTGCATACCCACAGGCTTAACACCACATGGAAGCCACCCCTCTGAAGGCAGCAGCCCAAGTTGTACCTAGCCTTTTTGAGCCACGGCTAGAGCTGGTCCATCTGGGATGCAGGAAGCTGTGTCCTGAGGCTGCATGAGACAGCACAGCCCTGGGCCTGACGCAAAAAATCATGCTTCTCTCATATGCCTCTGGACCTGTGATTGGAGAGTCTACCTCAAAGGTCTCTGAAATGCCTTGAAGGCCTTTTCCCCATTGTCTTGACTATTAGTAATTGTTTCCTCTTTACTTATGCAAATTTCTGCAGCATACTTATATTCCTCCCCTGAAAATGGGCTTTTCTTTTCTACCACATGGACAGGAGAAAATTTTTCAAAATTTTATGGTTTGCTTTGTCTTTATAAGTTTCAGTTTTACATTATTTCCTTGCTTACACATGTGAGCATAGGCTGTTAAAAAACACCCAGGCCACATCTTAAACACTTTGTGCTTAGAAATTTCTTCCACCAGATTCCCTAAATCATGACTCTCAAGTTCAAAGTTCCACAGATCCCTAGAGTGGGGGCACAGGGCTGCCAGGTTTTTACTAACACATAACAAAAGTTACCTTTGCTCCAGTTCCCAATAATTTCCTTATTTTGAAACAACTAAAAGAATAAAAGTGGATTGTTTGTAATACAAAAGATAAATGCTTGAGGGGATGGATATTCTATTCTCCATGAGCTAATTATTAGGCATTGCCTGCCTGTATCAAAACATCTCATGTAATATATATGAATTTATTGATTTTTGTGGGTATTCGATTCTCTTTTTGCTTGAATGGATTCTGACAAGTCAGATATAATTCTTATCTTTGTTACTCCAAAGGTAAAATTTTTTTCCTTTAGCCTTCTTTAAAAAATGTTTTTCTTTATCTTTCATTTTCTGTAATTTGAAAGGGGTATAATGATAGGCCTAGGTGTAGTTGGTCTTTTTAGGTGGAGAGGCATTTATTTATTCTGCTTGGTGTTTTTTTTCTTTTTCAATGGAGTTTTGTTTTTGTAGCCCAGCCTGGAGTGCAGTGGCTTGATCTTGGCTCACTGTAACCTCTGCCCACCAGGTTCAAGCAATTCTCCCACCTCAGCCTCACAAGTAGCTGGGATTACAGGCAACTGCCACCACGTCCAGCTAATTTTTGTATTTTTAGTAGAGACAGGGTTTTGCCATCTTGGCTAGGCTGGTCTCAAACTCCTGACCTCAGGTGATCCACTGCCTCATCCTCCCAAAGTGCTGGATTACAGGCGTAAGCCACCATGCCTGGCCTGCTTGGTGTTCTTGAGCTGTTTTGATCTATGTTTTGGAATCTGTTATTAATTTGAAAAAATTATCAGTTGTTGTTTTGATGTTTGTTTCTCTCTTTTTCTTCTGCTATTCCCCTTCACGTATGTAGCATTTTTCATAGATGTCCCAAAGTACTTTGATATCCTGAGGTTTTTCTTTTTTTTTTTTTTTTTTTTTTTTGCTTTTTAGTTTAGGTAGTATCTATTGGTATTTCATCAAGCTCAGATTTTTTTCCTCAGTTATATCCAGTCTACTGATAAGCCCATTTCTGTTATTGTGTTTTTGATCTCTAGTATTTCTTTTTGTTTCTTAGAATTTCCATCTCTATTCTTGTCTTTTTTTATTTCTTTTTCTGGAGAACGGAGTCTTGCTATATTGCCCAGGCAGGTCTCGAACTCCTGGGCTCAAGCTATCCTCCCACCTCTTGCCTCCCTGAGAGCTGGGATTACAGGCGTGAGCCACCGTGCCCAGCATAGAATTTCCATCTCTATTCTTATATTGCTCATCTTTTCTTGCATGCTGCCTACTTTATCCTTTAGAACCCTTAGCATATTAATAATAATTGTTCTAACTTCCCTGTCTGATAATTCCAACCTCCCTGCCATATTGAGTTCTGATGCTTGCTCTCTTTATACTGTGGTTTTTGCCTTTAGTATACCTTGTAATTTTTTCTTAATAGCTGGACATGATGTACTGGGTACAAGAAATAGCGGTAAATAGGCCATTAATAATTTGGTAAGGTGTGAGGGGAAGAAATATTTTGTAATCCTATGATTAGGTCTCAGTTTTTTTTCATAGGCCTATGACTCTGGACTAACTTCACAAGTGTTTCTCCGATTTGTTTCTCCCCTTTTAGATGAAACAGGACGGCTAGAGTGAGCTGGAATTGGGTACTTAGTTTCCCCAAGGTCAGTTAGGCTCTGATAAAATGCTAGCAAGTTAGGCCCCTCTTTTTTTTTTTTTTTTTTTTTTTTTTTGGGAGCAACATGGCTGTTTATTTCACCTGGGTGCAGGCAGGCCAAGTGCGAAAAGAGAGTCAGCGAAGAGAGATAAGGGTGGGGCCGTTTTATAGGATTTGGGTAGGTAAAGGAAAATTACAGTCAAAGGGGGTTTGTTCTCTGGCAGGCAGGAGTGGGGGTCACAAGGTGCTCAGTGGGGGTGCTTTTTGAGCCAGGATGAGCTAGGAAAAGGACTTTCACAAGGTAATGTCATTACTTAAGGCAAGGACCGGCCATTTACACTTCTTTTGTGGTGGAATGTCATCAGTTAAGGTGGGGCAGGGCATATTCACTTCTTTTGTGATTCTTCAGTTACTTCAGGCCATCTGGGTGTATATGTGCAAGTCACAGGGGATGCGATGGCTTGGCTTGGGCTCAGAGGCCTGACATTCCTGACTTTTATATTAGTAAGAAAAATAAAATAGTGTTGAAGTGTTGGGGTGGCCAAAATTTTTGGGGGGTGGTATGGAGAGAGAATGGGCGATGTTTCTCAGGGCTGCTTCAGGTGGGATTAGGGGTGGCGTGGGAACCTAGAGTGGGAGAGATTAAGCTGAAGGAAGATTCTGTGGTAAGGGGTGATATTGTGGGGATGTTAGAAGAAACATTTGCTGTATAGAATGATTGGTGATGGCCTGGATATGGTTTTGTATGAATTGAAAAACTAAATGGAATAACAGAAGGAGAAAAACAGGTATAAAAGGTCTAAGAATTGGGACAACTCAGGATATCTGATTAGAGGGTGCCTAAGGAGATTCAGCATAGTCCTGCCAGCAAAGATTATTTATTTACTTCAAGAGTTAAGAGTGGCAGTTTGGGGATAGCACCAGGAGATATCAGCTGTGATGGCTTGGAAAAACAGTGTAAACCGGCAGTGTAAACAAGAGCAGGGCATGTATGAGTAGTTGAGAACGGAGAATAGGAGTATGACTAGACAGAAGATAGTAGGGATGACAAGTTTTTTGGGGGCACAGTCTAAGTTGGTCTGGTGTCTGGAATGAGACTGGGGCCTAATAAAAAGGAGCATCTATGTAGGAGCTTAAATGGGCTGTACCTTGTAGCATTCTGAGGACAGGTCTGACTTCTGAGAAGGGAAAGTGGTAAAAGTATTGTCCAGTCCTTTTTAAGTTGGTGGCTGAGCTTGGTGAGGTGTGTTTTTAAAAGACCTTTAGTCTATTCTACTTTTCTTGAAGACGGAGGACCATAAGGCATATAAAGGTTTCACTGAATACTAAGAGCCTGAAAAACTGCTTGGCTGATTTGACTAATAAAGGCTTGTCTTTTATCAGACTGTTTAGAGGTGGGAAGGCTAAACTGAGGACTTATGTCTCACAGAAGGGAAGAAATGACTGCGGTGGCCTTCTCAGACCCTTTAGGAAAGGACTCTACCTATCCAGTGAAAGTATCTACCTAGACTAAGAGGTATTTTAGTTATCTGACTTGGAGCATGTTGAGTAAAGCTAATTTGACAGCAAGTTAGGCCCCTCTTAGCAAAGTCTGCCCTTAGGAGAAACTTTTTAAGAATAGAGTACGCTGACATGTTTAAAAATAGTTCGTTTTCTCCTCCTCCTGCCGTAAGCATGAGGGTTTTCTTTTCTCTCCCATCTTTAGTGTGGGAATATGATCAAGCTCCAATGGTAAAACTAACAAAAGCATGAGGGCCTTGCATGACTGAGTTTCCCTGGAGTTTTTAACTTTGAGATTTATTCACACCTAGCCTCCAGCAATTTGTCAGTTCAGGTTTCTCTATCCCAGTGCTGGTTCTCACAAGGATTACTGCTTCAATGTGTTGTAATTCTCTGTATCTACCTGCCTGTCTGTCCAATCTGGAGGAGGAGGGCATTCATTTTCCCTATTGCCTCATTTCTGTTACTGATGTAAGAAGTGATATTGATTTTTTTTTTTAGTTTGTTTAACTTTTTACTTGTTAAGATGAAGTGGTGACTTGTAAGCTCCTTACATGTGGAACCAGAAACCAGGAGAGAGATATCAATTTTTAAACTGAACAAAACAGGTATATGCTTATCATTTTTATTTTTTACTATGAGAATCCTTTCCATTTTAATTTGCACTTAATTCATTCATTTAACTAATATTCATTAGCATATAATAGTGTAGAACTTTACATTGTGAAATAAATGATTTCTACTCTCAGGGTACTTACACTTTGGTGGGAAGACACATAAACCTGTAAATCAGAAATTTTAAAATAGTGTGCTAAAGGATTTTTGTCCAGAGACGTGTAATTATAAAAGTATGAAAATAAGATACAATTATTCTTGCAATAAAATACATTAAATTATGATAGAAATGTGTAATTTAAATAGAAATGAATGCATATTTATAAAATAGTATGATAAAGGCTTTGACAGTATTTGACACATAGTTATGTACATTTAGTTAAAAGCTAACTACATCTTACTGGGAAATCACTGTGAGAACTTCTTATTGGAGGTGAATATTGAGCTGCTTTTCAAAGGATTAGTAGGCTTTAGTAGACAAAGTAGGTGTGGAACAGTCCAGCAAGAAGATTCGGTGTGCGTGAATGCTCAAAGTTATGCTTTGCCTGCTGTATTCAAGGAGCCACAGGTAGTTCTCTCTGTAAACATGAGAGGGAGATATGAAGCTGCAGAGGCTGTATAGGACATGAAGGTGAAAATTGAACTTGGCCATGGAAGCTTTGGAGGCTAATTGCAGAAATTTAAAACAGGTTACAGTTGGGTTTTCCAAAGAGCATTCTGGCAGAGACAAGCTCTTTTTAAGGCCGTGTCAACCACCAGGCAAGAGCTTGAACTAAGGTTGTAGCTGTCAGAAAGGGCAAAAGAAGAGGGCTCCAAGATGTTTATAAGTATAGATTCTTTGTGAGGGAGGAGTGCATCCTCTGTCTTGGGTGGCTGGTAAATGCTGTTGTCATTTCCTAAGTTGGAGAAAACATCAAGACTGTGTTGGGACTCAGAAAGTACTACAAATTAAGGCCTCTGAAGCAAAAGCTTTTCTGTGACTTGTATGGTTTGGCTGTGTCTCCACCCAAATCTCATCCTGAATTGTAGTTCTCATAATCCCTAAGTGCTGTGGGAGGGACTTGGTGGGAAGGGATTCGCTTGTGGGGGCAGTTCCCCCATGCTGTTCTTGTGATAGCGAGTGGATTCTCACGAGATCTGATGGTTTTATAAGGCGATTTTCCCCCTTCACTCAGAACTTCTCCTTCCTGCTGCCATGTGAAGAAGACATGTTTGCTTACCCTTCTGCTATGATTGTATGTTTCCTGAGGCCTCCTCAGCCCTGCTGACCTGTGAGTTAGTTAAATCTCTTTCTTTTAAAAATTACCCAGTCTCAGGCAGTTCTTTATAGCAGCATGTGAATGGACTAATATACTACATTGGTACCAGAAGTGGATTGCTGTTATAAAGATAGCTGAAAATGTGGAAGCAACTTTGGAACTGGGTAACACGCAGAGGTTGGAACAGTTTGGGGGACTCAGAAGAAATGTGGGAAAGTTTGGAACTCCCTGGAGACTTGTTGAATGGTTTTGATGAAAATGCTGAGAGTGATATAGACAATGAAGTCCAGGCTGAGGTGGTCTCAGATGGAGATGAGAAACTTTTTGGGAATTGGAATAAAGGTGACTCTTGCTATGCTTTAGCAAAGAGATTGCTGGCATTTTTCCCCTGCCCTAGAGATCTGTGGAACTTTGAACTTGGGAAAGATTATTTAGGGTATCAGGCAGAAGAAATTTCTAAGCAGCAAAGCATTTAAGAGGTGACAGAGCATAAAAGTTTGGAAATTTTGCAGCCTGACAATATGGTAGAAAAGAAAAACCCATTTTCTGGGAAGAAATTCAAGCCAGCTGCAGAAATGTGCATAAGTAATGAGGAGCCAAATGTTAATTGCCAAGACAATGTGGAAAATGTCTCCAGGACATGTCAGAGACCTTTATGGCAGCCTCTCCCATCAGAGGCCTGAAAGCCTACGAGGAATAAATGGTTCTGTGGGCCTGGTCCAGGGCCCCCCTGCTGTGTGCAGCCTAGAGACTTGGTGTCCTGCATTCTGGCCACTTCAGCCATGTCTAAAAGGGGCCAAGGTACAGCTCAGTCCATGGCTTCAGAGGGTACAAGTCCCAAGCCTTGGCAGCTTCCATATGGTATTGGTCCTGCAGGTGCATAGAAGACAAGAGTTGATCCTTGCCTAGAATTCAGAGGATGTATGGAAACATCTGGATGTCCAGGCAGAAGTTTGCTGCAGGGGTGAAGTCCTCATGGAGAACCTCTACTAGGGCAATGAAGAGGGGAAATGTGGGGTTGGAGCTCCCACACAGAGTCCCCACTGGGGCACTGCCTAGCGGAGCTGTGAGGAGAGGGCCACCATCCTCTAGACCCCAGAGTGGTAAATCCACTGACAGCTTGCACTATGTACCTGGAACAGCCACAGGTACTAAACAGCAGCCAATGAAAGCAGCCCCCAGGGCTGTATCCTACTGAGCCGCAGGGGCAGAACTGCCCAAGTCCATGGGAGCTCACCTCCTGCAACAGTGTGACCTGGATGTGAGACATGGAATCAAAGCAGATTTTGAAGCTTTAAGATTTAATGACTGCTCCGCTGGGTTTCAAACTTGCATGAGGCCTTTGGCTCTTTTGTTGGGACCAATTTCTCCCATTTGGAATGGGTGTATTTACCCAATATCTGTACCCCCATTGTATCTAGAAAGTAAGTAACTTGCTCTCTATTTTACAGGCTTATAGGCAGAAGGGACTTGCCTTGTCTCAGATGAGACTTTGGACTTGGACTTTTGGCTTAATGTTGGTATGAGCTAAGACTTTGGGGGACTGTTGGAAAGGCATGATTTTGTTTTGAAATGAGAGGACATGAGATTTGAGAGGGTCCAGAGGTGGAATGATATGGTTTGGCTGTGTCCCTGCCCAAATCTTATCTTGAATTGTAGCTCCTATAATCCCCAGGTGTTGTGGGAGGGACCCAGTGGGAGGTAATTAGATCATGGGTGTGGTTCCCCCACCCTGTTATCAAGATAGAGAGTGAATTCTCATGAGATCTGATGGATGTATAAGGGGCTTTTCCCTCCTTTGCTCTGCACTTCTCCTTCCTGCCACCATGTGAAGGAAGGATGTGTTTGCTTCCTCTTCTGCCATGATTGTAAGTTTCCTGAGGCTTCCCTAATCCTGCTGACCTGTGAGTCAATCAAATCTCTTTCCTTTATAAATTACCGAGTCTCAGACAGTTCTTTATAGCAGGGTGAGAATGGACTAATCGACTGACTTTCTCTTGCCCTCCTGTCTCTCATTTCTCTTCTTTCTCAAGGCACCATAGAAACTAGAATCCTTCTTCTCCAGTGTGGGTCATAGAAACCAGAACACCTTTCCCCAAAGCCAGTCATAAAACCTACAATTATTACTCTAACCTTCTCCCCTGTGTTTCTGTGTAAAAACTGGTCATAAATAAATTATCTGATCTACCTTGTTTGATTGTAGGCCATAAGACCTTCATTCCAGAGGGTGTCCTGGCTTAACCTCAGAAAGGAGGGGAATACATGCTTAGAGAAAACAGGAAGAATCTAGCTGGACAGGGCTTGCTGGGTTTCCCCACTCGGTTATTAGCATTAGTTTTTTTGTTCAACGTATTTCTATACAGTTGCCCATAGTTTGTTGAACATAAGCATAAAAATGGACAATTTCCCTTGTATCTTTGGGCGTTCATTCTGAAAGCTCTTGTGTTATATGAAACTATGATCAAATACATTTCTATGCCTTTTCTCCTATCCATCTGCCTCTAGTCAGTAATTTTAAAATGAACCTTCAAAGGGTGAAGGGGATATTTTCTCTTGGCCCTGACAAGTTGCAAAGGAATACTAGAGCTCAACAGTAATTAAAGGCCGGGTACGGTGGCTCACGCCTGTAAACCCAGCATTTTGGGAGGCTGAGGCGGGTGGAACACCTGATTTCAGGAGTTCAAGACCAGTCTGGCCAACATGGTGAAACCCCATCTCTACTAAAAATACAAAAAAATTAGCCAGTCGTGGTGGCACAGGTCTGTAATCCCAGCTACTTGGGAGGCTGAGGCAGGAGAATCACTTGAAGCCAGGAGGTGGAGATTACAGTGAGCTGAGATCATGCCATTGCACTCCAACCTGGGCAATAAGAGCAAAACTCCATCTCAAAACAAACAAACAAACAAACACACAAACAAACAAACAAACAAAAACGGAAGTAGAAGCACATTTTATTCAGGACTATTGCAGTAGGAGAAAAGAGATTTAAGTATAGAATGGGTCTCAGTTCTGAATACAGCTTGAGCAACTAGGAATTTATAGCAAGGGGCCAAGTTGGGGATCAGTAGATGGAAAATTATGAAGAGGAAACATCAGGGGTAAGGAGTATTTTGATTAAACTGAACTAACAGGATTCTTGCTGAAGACAGGCCAGTGTGATCAGACATCACTTGAGGGATGGTAGAGGATGAAGAACCCAACTAGCTATTGAGGGTGATCAGATATGAAGGATGGGGGATTCTGGCTAAACAACCCTATCAAGGTTCTTGTTAAAAACTGAAATTTGCAAGAAGTTGCACAGCTAGGCCTAGGAGAAGTTTCAGGAATTGGACAAAAGTTTGGTCAAGCAAAGAATCTTTGTCAAGACCAACAGATTTGGTGAGCATGAATTCAACTTCTACCCCATTGCTTGTGGAGGCAGTCATATATATTTTATATATGCTATATCTCATCAATAAAAATACACATCTAATAAAATTTTGAGCACGTAACCAACTTTACATGTATTTATAATGACTTACATAATTATATGATTTTGTGTGCAATGCATATTATAAATAGAAATTTTAAAAGGCTGAGATAAAAATATATCTGTAAATAGAAGTTTTGATAATTTCTTTCCACGCCCCATTGATTGCCTTGCAAGCTGCAATTTGGAAGCCTCTGCTTTAAAACAAGTTTGTAGATGAGGTTGCCCAGAAATAATCTGTTGAGTGGAAATACTATAAGGTTGGAGGTGAATGCTGGGCAATACCCATATTTAAGATTGGTTGAAGTTGAACAGAGGAAATGGAGACCACAAAGGAGACTGAGAAGGAATGGCCAGAGAAGAATCATCTCACAGAAGCTGAAGGAAGACAATCATTCTTGTGTTTATTGTACCTGCCTACATCTTACTGTTGAGTGCAGGCCCTGTGACCAGCCCATTTAGAAGAGCTAGAGACTCAGTGAAAAATAAGATGCTATCTTTCTCTAAAAGTGGCAAAAATAAATTTATAATTATATTACAAGGTCATAAACCTTTATTAAAGCATTTGTGGTCTTGTAATGTAAATTATATAAATTGATAATTATACATAAGAACACATTCTGCATTCTTAATGGAGTGTGTGTTTATACATGTTAGGGAGATGGAATGCTTCAGAAAGTTTCTCAGAAGAGGTGGTGGCTGAACTGAGCCTTTTTTTCTTGGTTGAGCAGGAGTCAGGTAGAGAAAGCTTAAGAAAACTCAATAAATGCCTGTGACTCAGATCTTACGGGAAAACAAAATTGTCAAAACAGTACAAGAAACCGTCTTCCTGCTATAGGTCACCTTACGAATACATGCAACTACTGACTCATTTATATTCCTGAGGGGTATTACGTTATTGCAAATTGTTACTGATAACAGTACTCACATTTAAATGAGAACTTTTAAATACCTTTCTCTATTTATAGCAGTAAAGTAGTTCCCCACTTGTGCTCTCTGGAGGCGTTCATTAGGAGAAGTGTAATGAAGCAGGCAAACAGGTGCTTTTTATGTGCCGTTTATAAAGGGCTGCAGCAGTGCTCTTACCATCCCTTCAGATTCCAACTGGGAGCACACGTCATCAGCTGAGCTAATAGCTCACAGCAGGGACCTTTCCTGTGCTCCACATAAATATTCAGAGTTTTATCTTCCTCTGCCTGGTGATCGATCATCAGCACAACGTACAGAGAAAGATGGAAAAAATAAATACAGAAATGTATGATTTCTGGGTCATAAATCCAAATAAGTTTTGGCATAGTAAGATTTAAGAAATAAACACTGAATATAGGGTTGCTGCATGAGTTATAAAACCTCTGCTGATTGTTATTAACAATTTCCCTAAATCCTCAATATCCAAGGAAAAATAATTCTATCCAGTGGCCATAGCTTTCTTCCGTTGCTTCTTGATCTCTCCTTGCTAACAACTCATGTCTGTGGGAACTGGTAACATTTACAACCATTCTTAACAGGTTGATCATAATATAAGCATTGCATGATGTCTTTTTTCCTTTCACTTGTCAGGGATTTAATGTTTTAATTACTTGAATACTTGAACACATGTCAATTTGATATATTATTTCCTTCTATCATCCACAAAGTGGAGAATCAATTTAATTCTTAAAAGATCGCTTACAAAATGATCTGAATGAGGCAAATTGAGGAAAACTAAGAAAAATTATTGTCCAATTTAGGTAGGAACCCATGATTCAGGTAAGATTTCTCTATTTATTTAGAATTGACTTGGAAAACTATTTTTAACAATTTCTAGTATGATACAAGAATACAGTGTTCTGTAGCTGAGAACTCAATGTTTTAATCGTGGTAGAGATTATATAATACTGAAGTATGTAGTTATTTTTAAATGGTCAGCAATGGTTACCTCTTTGCAGAAAAGGAATGGAATCTTAAGTTAACAAAATCGGTTATAATCATTTTAAGTATGGTAAAATAAAGCCATGACAGATAGAATGCAAACATTGAGGGATATCCTCTTCCAACAGCTTAAGAGCAAACATTCGTAAGGGAGGGGTAGAAATGAAAAGAGGTCTTGGAGTTGGATCAATGTTCTCTGAATAAGGACTAGTAGTGAGTGAAATAGCATAAAATCAGATTATAATTTTTCTCCTAATTTTAGGATTATGATTTGGCTTTGAGTAGCAAAGACTCAGAAAAAAAAAAAGGAGCGCTTAACCCAGTTAGATGTCTGTGTCTCTTTCTCTTGAGTCTGGTGGTGGCAGTCCGCAGCCGGTGAGGTGAAAACTTAATTTGTTAAGCTCCTGCTCAGCCATTTCTGAGATATGGCCCTTCTTCTCAAGGTTCAAGATAACAATATCTGGAGCTCCAGATTTTACTTCCGTGTTCTCCATAGCCAAAGGAAAGAGCAAGGAGAATGAGGCAGAGGATGTGTACTGCTGCCACACATGTTGATTCCATGTACACATCTTAGCCACGACTCAGTCACACAGCATACTCAGTTGCAAGACTGATGGAGAAAATGCCTGCTTTGTCTTGGTCCACAGCTAAAAGTTGAGAGTTCTATTGTTATTAAACAAGAGGAGAATGGATATTGGAGGGCAAGCAGCAGTCTGTACCCTGGCTGCTTCTACAGAAGGGATGTGTTAAGTAAGCAGGTCTAGGATGTATGCAGTATGCAAGGCCCAGCAGCCCGAGGGATAGATTCTAGGCTATCAACTTTCCTACCACTTGGTACTCTGGACCCCACTTGGCCACAGGGGTCACCTTGACCCCAGAGAGAGTGTGGGTATAGCAAGGGTTGAGGTTATGCCCCAATATCTAGGGAGAGAGTCATAGTGGGATCTGTCCCAACTCTGGTCTGGCCACACTACAGAAGTCTCTTACCCACCCCCAATCCAGGCACCCAACATGGAGGTTGCAATGCCCCTGGCAAGAGGATATGCCTAGCTCAGCTTTTCTGCCCTGGTCAGGGCAAAGTACGTGGATCCAGTGGCTGACAGGAAATGGAACCCAGCTGTAGTCAGGTTCCAGAGCCCTGTAATGTGGGGAGGGCCCTCAGCAGCCCTGTGGTTCGGCACATGCCCTCTGAGTATTCCAAGCTGACCTTGGAAGATACTCTCTTCCTCATTCCCACCATCCTGAATCTGGCTTATGTTTTTCTCTTCTGGCCAGCTCCTTGCACCCTCAGGAGATAAGCCACAAAATACATAATCTCAATTTTTCAGTGATTCCTAATAAGATCTGAAAATTGCATTTAAAACTGGCATTTCATCAAATAAAGACAAATGATTGTATTCTCGCCAATTTAAAATTGATAAGTAATTATTTGCTTAGAATGAAATTAAATGGAAAACATTAAAACGCTGTGACAAGTTGGAAGAATGATTGTAGAAAAGAGGAAAAAACTTTGTATTTCTGTACTTTTAAAATCATTTTCATCCCCTGGATTCTGAAAAAAGCCTCACATTTTCATTTTGCACTGACTGGGCCCTGCAAATTATGTAGCTGATCTTGTAGGTGTTTTCCTACGGAAATATGAGCATATATTGTATTTGAGACATTGGAGGCAAGTTTGTAAAATTTTATGAAAGGACTAGTTAGAACATCTACCCTTTGTGTGTCCAAGTGTGCCCCCCTTCTTGTCAGGTGTCAAACAAGATTAGATGCTCTACTTCACCTCATTATCTACTTAGTCACTGTCCACAGCCAAGTACGATATCAAGTACAATATTAATGCCAATAAGACTGTGTGCACATCAAGTTTTGTGTTAGCATTAGATGCAAAATACCTTGTCAATAAATCTGTGTGTATATTGCCTCAATAACCACAATGTAATTTTCAGCATGTCTGATATAGATTTATATACTTTTGTTGTATTAAAGAAATACTGAAGGTCTTCTGTGTTTTCCTAAGTCTTTTTGAATAATTGCCCCCTTTCCTACCTCTGTCTAATTCTGACAATTCCTCTCTATATAAATAGAAAACAATTTCTATTCTAAGAGATGAGATTATATAAATGAATTTATTCTCTTGTTTTCCTCTGGCTATGGCCCACCTACTCTGAGTTCTATTTATAAAGCTAGCTTGGCATGTAATTTGGTTGCCTAATGGAATGGAGGTGAATAACAAGTGGTTCCACTGTAAAATAATCATGTACAAGATGGATGAAGTAGAATGTTTGGTTTCAAGAATTTCCTGCACTATTAGTCCTTTGAAAAATACATCTTAACTTTTCTCAATGCATATTTTGTCACCATTGTACTGCATATTTTCAGTTCTTACAAAATGCACCCATGTGCTAGGCCCAAACGGATGTTTCCAGACTATTGTTTTCTAATAAAACAACAACTGAGAAGATACCTTTTTAGCCACAAACACAGCTCCTTCAAGGTTGTACTATGTCGAAATACTCTGTGATAAGATGGTATTCTAAGGAGTTACTGCTGATGTATAACACAATATTACTTCTATTTTCTTTGAAGATAAATTCATCAGTGCCACAGCAAACCAGCCATTAGCATTCATACTACAGGTAAAATCCAAGGCTGAGAAATTGGAAGAGAAATCAGTAAAGATGAAATTTTATTCATTTTCATAAGCCACAGGTAGAGTCTTAATATATAAAATAATTTTCTCATTCAATAAAATTAATGACAGTTTATTATATACTGATCTAGATAGTGAGGATATACCAGTGACAATGTCAAAAATTCCCACCCTCTTGGAGCTTATGTTCTCATGAATAGGTAAGAACACATGTAATGAGTTAAGTAAGTTTAGAAATTATATGGAGTAGATCTTGTTTTCTTTTTCATGAATTAGATTATGAGGATGTTATTTGCAAATATTACTGGGCAAGATAAGACAGTGTTAAGGAACTTGGGCTCTGAAATTAGGCAAACTGGGGTTTGACTCCTGGCTTTTACTCTTAAAAGCACTTACTCTTGACTTTTGGCAGATAGCTTGAGTTTTGAGCCCTGGTTTTGATATCCATAAGTGGGGCAAAAAATACTTGATTGCTGTAAAAATGGAAAGAGATAATGCTTGGAAAGCACTTGGCATAGTTCCTGAAATGTAGTTGACATCCAATAATTGCTTTCTGTGTATTATTGGTAATAATATTATTTAATGTCCATATTCTCACAGGAAGATTTTGATTAAATGTCTGAGCCTCCAGCTTTAAATTCTGTAACAGCTCGATGAATTAAGTTTGCTATATGGCATTGCCTTACAAATTTTTCTGTGCACAAAAGTCCTTGGGGAACTTGTTAAAATGCAAGTTCTTATTCAGTAGATCTGGAGTGGGGCCTGACACCCTGCATTTCTAAGAAGCTCATAGGTGATGCCCGCAATGTTGATCTGCTCCGTGGATCATAATAAAACACCATGCTTTGACAATAGTAAGCAAAATAGTAAGACTTGCCACTACAGGCCAGTATTAAGCAAAATGTGTGTCTCCAAACAATAGGGGATGTCAGTTATCTCAACTGATGAGGTATATTAATAAACCAAAAGATATTAAGGGAAATGCTTCTTTTATTGTAAAATATACTTAACGTGAGTACTAGAGTGTGTAGAGCTTTGAGAGACACCTGAACAGGAGCCACTGTCTTCTGGCTTTTGCTTCCAGTGAATCTTTCTGACCTAACTACCTTAGACTACAGTGATGAATTTAAGCTTTTTGGTATAAAGGCCCCTGACACTTTTCATCTGACCTATGCTACCAGAAACATATACCAAAATTGACTTATTCCAGTCTCTTTATCTGAGTGTATAAAACACATGGTATGGTTCAGTCAGACATGCACATCATGAGAAATCCTGAGTATAATAGTATATCAAGACTCAGCAATCCCACTTCCAAGTGTATACCCATGAAAACTGAAAACATATGCTCACATGAAAACTTGTACACAAATGTTCATAACAGCATGATTCATAACACTCCCGAAGTGGAAATAACCCAAATGTTGATTGAGCAGATTAAAAATTTGGTGTAGTCATACAGTGAAACATTATTCACAGAAATAAACTACTTATACATGTTATAATATGAACGACCTTTGAAAACATTATGCCAAGTAAAAGAAGCCAGACACAAGAGGCTACATAGTATACGACTTAATTTATATAAAATGTCCAGAAAGGGGAAATCCATGGAGACAGAAAATAGATTAGTGGTTGCCAGGGGTTAAGGAAAGAGGAGAATATGGAGTGACTGACAATGGGTAGGGATTTCTTTTTGGGGTGATAATGTTCTAAAATTAGATAGTAATGATGTTTGCACAATCATGTGAACATACTAAAAACCACTGAACTGCACACGTTAAAATGGGAATTTCAAAACAAAAGTATATCTGGTGCTCAATGCTTCCGTAGCTTGCAATCTTTAAACAAAATACTTGAGAACAGTAAAGTTCCCGTATTATTTAACTGTTTTTTTAAGGAATGCAGTTTTAAAGGATAGGTCAATGGTAGATTGAAATAGAAATAAATTATTTGTGATTCCTCACCTCAAGAGGTAGAGCTTATTTCCTTTCTCCTTGAAACTGAGATGGCCTCATGACTTGCTTTGACCCACAGAATGTGGTAGATTGGATGTGTGAGAGCTCCAAGAGAAATTGTGGCTTGCATTCTCACTTTCTTAGAAAACTGTAGCCATATGATCAAGCATGGTAAGAGGGACCATGGGGAGTCTCAGCTTCCCTAACCCTCACAGTGTCTCAGCCAGAGGCCAAATACAAGAATGGGCTTAGCAACAGGCTTTTCATGCAGAGCCTAGTATAAATTGCCTACCCATGGGATCCTGAGCAAATAAATGATTCTATTAAATGACTAAGTTCTGTGGTTGTTGGTTACATAGTAAGGTCCTATTTAGTGGACTAGATGCCATTTCTTAGTGGGATTTTGCTGATGACCATATTAAAAACAAGAAAAAGTAAAATATCTGGCAGCATCTGACCAGAACTTTCTTCTTGTCTTCTTTATATCCTCCTTTTCATCTCCATCCTTGGTTTTTTGAAGATCTTTCTAGCTTGGTTGTCTTCTGAATTAATAAAAGCCTGACCTCTAAGATACCGTAGCAATAGCTAAGAGACTTCATGGGATAGGTCCAGATGCACACCTGATCTTGTGCCAAAGAGGAAGATATTGACTGAAAGACATGGAGGTCATTCCTTTCTGCTCCCTGTTTCCTAGAATACCATTTAAGAGCCTGGCTTCACCAGATGGCAGCTATCTAGCAGCAAAGAGATTTCTTATTCTATTATCTGTGTTATTTCCATACATATTTGCATGTTGACATGTAAAAACAATCTTGGTAACTGAATGGTCACTTTTTTTTTTTTTTTGGAGACAGTCTCACTCCGTCATCCAGGCTGGAGTGTAGTGGCACCATCTTGGCTCACTGCAACCTCTGCCTCCCGAGTTCAAGTGATTCTCATGCCTCAGCCTGATGAGTAGCTGGGATTACAGACGTGCACCGCCACACCCAGCTATTTTTTTTTTTTAAGTAGAGATGAGGTTTTGCCATGTTGGCCAGGCTGGTCTCAAACTCCTGGCTTCAAGTGACCCAACTGCTTTGGCCCCCCCAAAGTGCTGGGATTATAGACTAGAGCCACCATGCCCAGCCTTAACTTTTGATTTTGCTGTCACAGTCTGCAGAGCACTGTTCCCTGGCCTTTGCGGCATTCTGTAGGTATCACTGTTCATCACTATTGCTATCACCAACAACAGTCACATCTTGAGTGCCTACTAAGTATAATGAACCATATTTTACATCCAGACTAATCCTCAAATACTTGCCTGTTTGGTAATGCTTAACTTTATACAATAGTGACAATTAGCATTGTATTTGAATATATGTAACAATAATTATTAGATAAGTAAGTTAAATAGTGATTCATTTCATTTAATATTTATTGAATGACTAATAGGTCTTAGCAATTTTCTAGACATTGGTGATACTGCAAAAAATTCCTGCCTTTATAGAGTATATATTTTAGTGGAGGGACAATGAAAAACTATAGATTATGAGGTATGTCCAACAGTGATAAATACTATGGAGAAAATTTAAGCTGAGGGTGGCTAGAGAGGGCTGTTGGGTAGGATATTACCATTTAAATAGAGAAGTCAAATTGTAATACAAGTCCAAAAAAAATCATTGACCAACACAGTGGGGGTCTCTGGAGAAAATATTGCCCTTTAAAGTTGTCCTACATCAGGAAAAATTCACTGGGAGTTTACACATCTGCCTTCTTTAGTCATTGGATGTAGGTTATCGCCTAGGCGGAGGTGGCTTTTATGCTTCAGGAAAATCCTGAGAAAGTGACAGTGTGAGACTCTGCTGACCACACTCCTACGTTTGGGCAGCAATTTCTCATGACAGAGGATCTGGATGGGGTATCTTCATGCCTACTACAGGAACCAATAGAGCATTTGGAGCTGAGGAGTGACATGATATGACGGATATTAGACAATCACTCTGGTTGCCGTGTGGTGAATAGACCATATGGAGACCAGGGCAGAACTGAGGAAGACAAAGGCAACATTAATGGAGACAAAGGCAGAATGAAGGAGACAGGGTAGAAGACTAATATAGAGAAGAGATGATTATGGCTTGGACCAAAGTAGTGGCAATGGTAGTAGTAGAAAAGACAAATTCTGACTATTTTAAAGCTTGGACTAACAATTCTTACTGATGAATGTTGGAGGTGAGAATAGGAGAGCAATAAATAATAACTTTAAATTTTGTGGGGCTGAGCAACTAAAAATGTTACCACTACTGAGATAAGGAAATTTGTGAGAGGGATATCAGGAATTTGGTTTGAGATCTGTAAAGTTGTGATGTCCATTCTATGTCAGAGCATAGATGTTTAGCAGATAGTTGGATGTACAAATCTGTAGGTCAGGGCATAATTCTAGGCTACAGATGTAAGTTTGAGAGTCATTAACATACAGATGACAAAAACCTGTATTGACTGAATCATTCAGTTAGTGTAGACAGGAAAGAAGAGTGAACTGAGCCCTGGGACTGCACCGTAAGGATTGTGGCGTGAGTAAAATAGCAATGGAACCTCAAAAGGAGAGGTTGGTATGGTAAGAAAAAAATCTAGGAGAACTGGGTGTCCTGAGGGCCAAACAAATTGTTTCAAGGAGGAGAAATGCTCAAATGTCACATGTTTCTGATAGGTTGAGATGATGATCAAAAATTGACCCCTGGATTTGGCAACATGCAGACTATTTGTGGACACTGAAAAGAGAAGTTTCGGTGGAGAGGTGGGCAAATACCTGTTTAAATAGATCGAGGAAAGACAGGTTAAAAGGCTTTAGAATAGTGAATGAGACAACTCTTCTGAGGAGATTTGCTATAAAGGGTAGAAGAGAAACAGCATTAAGGAAGGGAAAAGTGGTTTTAAAAATACGTTGATGAGAGTTATCCAGGAGAGAGGAACAAACTGAAGATTCAGAAGAAAGGACAATTGCAAGGACGATGTTCTTGAGCAGGGGAGGAGAGATTGAATCAAATGCACAATGTGGACTTAGAGAGTAGCCCTGCTAATTCCACCTTAATGTGAGGAGGGTAGTCGGGGTTTACAAACATACATGCAGGTAGGGGAGCAGTTGTGGAATGAGACTGGTGAAGGTTGTCTTCTGCCTGCTTCTTCTTCTGTTTTTTTTTTTTTTTGGCAGCACAACTGGAATCAAAGGCATCATTGACAATTAGGAAAATGGGAAGGATGTGTTGGCAGTTGATAAAAGAAGCAATGGTATGAAATTGTTTTCTAGAACAGTGGTCCCCAACCTTTTTGGTACCAGGGACCAGTTTCGTGGAAGACAAGTTTTTTTAAAAGATGGTGGTTGGGGGGATGGTTTTTGGATGAAACTGTTCCACCTCAGATCATCAGGCATTAGATTCTCATAAGGAGTGTGCAACCTAGATCCTTTGCATACACAGTTAACAACAGGGTTTCCCCTCCTATGAGAATCTAATGCTGCCGCTGATCTGACAGGAGGTGGAAGCTCAGGCAGTAATGCTTGCTTACCTGCAGCTCACCTCCTGCTGTGTGACCCTCTTCCTAACAGACCACAGACTGGTATCAGTATGTGGCTGGTGGGTTGGGGACCCCTTTTCTAGAACATAGAGAAACTATGGTTGAATAATTGTTGAACTGGAGTTATTAAAAAGAGTGAACTAGAAAAATAAACAGTGGTCACTGAGTAGGATGTCAGAAACTAAGATATGGAGTGGATATGTTTATTGGTAATACCAAATCTAGCTCATAATCATGAAATTAGATGTTGTATGAAATTAGATGTTGGCCACATGTGGTGGCTCACACCTATAATCCCAGTCCTTTGGGAGGTTGAGGCATGTGGGTTATTTGAGCCTAGGAGTTTGCGACCAGCCTGGGCAACATGGTGAAACTCCATCTCTACAGAAAAAAAAAATAGCTGAGTGTGGTGGCCTGTGCCTGTAGTCCCAGCTACTCAGGAGGCTGAGGTGGGAGGATTGCTTGAGCCTGGGAGGTCAAGGCTGCAGTGAGCCATGATTGCACCACTGCACTCCAGCCTGGATGACAGAGTGAGACGCTGTCTCAAAACAACATGGTTGTAAGATTATTGGATGAGAGCAGGTCAATGAATGATTGAACCATTGGAACCATGTTAAAATCATCAAGAAATATGATAAGAATGTTTCTAAGAAAGAATATTCGTATGGTAGAGTTTAAAGATATAAGATTAAAAACTGTGGGTTTTAGAGAGTAGAAAGTGAAAAGGTCTGGAAATGATGATCAGGAGCCAGCATGACAACTCCCCATTTCCAGGAATGAGGGAACAAGGGCTGTGAGGACGAAGAAGCAACACTTGAGGGGGCTCAGGTGAAGCAGAGTCTTCAGGAGAGAAATAGACTTCAGACAGAGCGGGCAGCTGAAGGGAGTCTTCAAAGATGCTGAGGCTACAGGGGCTCTGCAGAGGATGGACTGCAAATTCCTCAGACAGCTTTGAGTCTCCACATGCTTCTCACGTTGGAGGGTGGTTGTGTGGATGTGAGTCCTGGGGATGAGGGTTCCCCTGAGTATCTTGAGTGTCTTGTGTTTGGCCAAACTGGGATACAGGAGTAAAGATAACTAGCTGCTGTATATTGTAAGAAGAACAAGTTTGCCCCAGCACTTTGGGAGGCCAAGGTGGGCGGATCACGAGGTCAGGAGATTGAGATCATCCTGGCTAACATGGTGAAACCCTGTCTCTACTAAAAGTACAAAAAAAAAAAAAAAAATTAGCCAGGCATGGTGGTGGGTGCCTGTAGTCCAGCTACTGGGGAGGCTGAGGCAGGAGGCAGGAGAATGGCGTGAACCCAGGAGGTGGAGCTTGCAGTGAGCCGAGATCGTGCCACTGCACTCCAGCCTGGGTGACAGAGTGAGACTCCGTCTCAAAAAAAAAAAAAAAAAGTTTGCAAATTCTAAGTTTTGTGATAAAAGGAAACAAAACTTGGTCAGTTGCCTTAGATAGGGCATTTGGTATTATACAAATGAGAAAGCCAGTAGTGACAGAAATATTTAGGTCTGATTGTGTCATGCAGTTTCATCTCTCCTTAACTCAGCATTTTTCTGATGAATTTTTTCAAAGTATATTCGAAAGAAATGCATCTGGAATTTAAACCAGTTTCTTAAGTTGTAGACCAAGCACTGTTGAACCAAATATTAGTGTCTCAGAAAAGGACTGTTACCAAATCCAGAAACCCGGGATGCTGTGTACGTGTGTGTGTGTGCGTGTGTATGCGCACATAAGTGTGCCACACAAACTTTGTACCTTCATTGTCTTTTTTGTGTGCCTTATTGGAGAATTGAAGTGACAATCATTTTTCACCCTATGTTAATGCCTAAGTCGGATCCTCCTAATATACTCACATACGCCCTTTGCTTTCTTTTTATATCCTTTTAAAAATATATGAAAATTATTGTATGTGTACGAGAGAAAATTTTTTTAGTGAAATATCTGCTTTGTCATTAGAATGCAAACTCTGTTAGAGCAGGTAGATAGAGATTGGTCTGTATCCCCAGGCCTAACATATCACCTAGCACATAATAGACACTCAAAACTATTTTGTTGGATAAATGAAAAAAATTTAACTCTGTAGTACCTTTTAAAAAATAATTGATTTTATGTTTCTATAACTTGTATGAGTGGAGAGAAACCTTCATTGTCTCCCCCAGTAATTTAGTATAATTTTGGTTAGAATTTTGTTCATGTGAAACAGAAGCTTTACTTTTAAATAAAAATAAAAATAGTTATAAAAGCCTGGATAAGTGTTATGGGCTAGGTATTATTGTAACAACTTGTAGTGATTAATTTCATTCTCACTACAATCTTGTGAGGTGGTTACCCTTATCCCATTTTACACATGGGGAGACTGAAACATAAAATATTAAGAGTCATACACTTGAAATGTGGCAGAGTTGAACATCTAAATCCAGCCTGTCTGGACCCAGAGTCCATGCTCTTAATTGCTGTGTTATACTGCTTCTGAATGATTGTTTGTAAGATCCGATCATTTTAAAATTTGTAATTTAGCCTATTAAAGTATTGAAAGTAAAGGAGAAAGATGACATTACAGAAGACTATAAGAAGATTATTAGCAAATAACTTATTTCAGCTTCCATTAATTTGATACATTAAACACAGCATCATGCTTTTGCCTAAAGCTAGGGAAAAAATGTGTTATGAAAGGACAAATGCCACTATAAATTTTTATTATAATGGTTGCAAATGGATGATCATTTTTTTCTCATCCTAATATCTCTTTCTGCAATTATAGCAAAATAACTTTTTTCAGTCAAGTGCTTTCAGGCATCTTTAACATTTTTCATTCATTTTTCTTTTTTCATAGATGGTGATGCTTGAAATTACATAATGACTTCCACTTTTTCAAAATTAGACCTTGTAGGAATAAAGAATTACATATGATAGCCCAGTGACACAATTTGTATCATATTTAAAGGTTGGGCTATTTTAAAAGAAAAAAAATGCCAGTAAGATTCAGTTTAAATTAAGAGAAATTTTGTGTATCATTTATATGTTTATTTCCACTTCAGTCTATAAACTTTACATCCTTTACACATCAGAAAAAAATCTTTAAAATTAAAAACTGATATTCTGTTCAGAGACTATTAAACATATCTTTAAGTAAATTTTATTTTCATATACTTTTATAAATTTTCTATTGACGATATAATACTTTAGAAAAAGATTTCCTTGCTAATTCTTAGCACATCAGCTATTTCCACAATTTGCTGGCTTCATCTTTTGCTACCCAAATGTACAACACATAATGAAATTGCTCGACTATCCTAAATTATCTTCTTTTTCAAGCCATATTCTGAAAACTCAAATGTCTTCAAAGCCAGCAGGTAATACAAGTGTGTTAAGTAGCCTGGTAGAAAAGAGGGAAAACTGTTTAACTGGAAAATGCAGGCCATACCTAAATATTCTTAAATTCAAAACATTTGTCTGGTCACAAACACTCAACCTTCCCTGCCAGCTTAATGCAGACTGAGGCCCTGTTCTCTGCTGGATTCAACTTGAAGTCCTTTAGGAAATCCCATCTACTTCACTGGCCTTATATCACCCAGCTAAGGACTTCCATATTTCTATAACTTTCTTTGTGCTACATATTTTTACATTTATCTGCCCACCTAACATTTCCAATAAGATATCCTAAATTCAGTGTATCTTAGGCCAAGCATCTCTTTCAAATCTAGTTTACTTTGAATGTTCCCCATCCCCACAAATTTGACCCCCCTTCCATTAAATTACAGTCACGCACCACATGATGACATTTCCATCATCAGCAGCAGACCATATATATGATGGTGGTCCCATAGGATTGTAATACTGCATTTTTTGCTCTACCTTTTCTATGTTTAGATATGTTTAGATACACAGACACTTAGCATTGTGTTACAGCTGCCTGCAGTATTCAGTACAGTAACATGTTGTACAGATTTGTAGCCTAGGAGCAGCAGGCCATACCATAAAGCCTAGGTGTGTATTAGGCTATGCCATCTAGGTTTGTGTAACTACACTCTATGATGTTTTCACAAATACAAAATCACCTAACAATGCATCTGTTTTTAAAGTGACTCATGACTGTACACAAACAAGAAATAAAGGGGTTTCCTTGACAACTCCCTCTGCCTTACCTCACTTCCATCCTTGCCTGTCCCTTAGCTAATCCCTTGCCAAGGCTATGAGTTACAGCTTAACACATCTCAACCTTCTATTCACCTGAGGGTTACCAACATCGTTTCATTTACTATCATTTCTTGCTTGAACATTTGCAACACCAGTTTGCAATCTTTCTATCTATTCAGCCTTCCCTACAATCTATTCTTCATACTAAAATAGTGTTCTAAAGACATAAATCATGTTACTCCTCGGCTTAACATCCTTCAATTGGCTGTCAATGGTTTCAATTGCTCTTATAATAAAATTTGAACACCTTAACGTGGCTACAGAGTCTTTAAGATCAGGTCTGCCTCATCCTCAAACTTCATCTAACTTCATTCTCCCTCTGGTCTTTGTACTTATAACCTATCTGACCTCCTTTAGCTGCACCTTTATTCCCACAGTCCCCTCTGCCTGGGAAATTTTTGCTCTATTAACTGTGCCCAGAGTATACCTTTTCTTCCTTCAAGCATCAGGTAAGTGGCATTCCCTAGGAAAGCCTTTCTTGACCCTGCCAGACTAGAGAAAGGATTCCTTTGATACAGACACAGGAAGAAACTTTCTTTCCTTATCACTATTTATAATTAGTGTTCATCACTGTGACTATGTGGTGAAAATCTGTCTCCTTCTCTTGACTGGAAGCTCCTTTACAGCAGAGTTTTCTGCTTTTGCTCAGAGGTTACATGCATCATAAATATTTTTAAGTGAACAGATGTTTAAATACATTAGCGTATAACCTAACCCTCGGTGCAAACAGCACTCTTCAATTTAGAAAGACGACAGATACCTAACAAGCATCTGCACTCCTTGGGCATTTACTGTTTGGGGATGCTGTTATCTGTTATTTTCCACTGCTCTGCTTGAGCCTCAGGCCACTCCATATATCCTTAGTGGGCAGGTGTAACTGGGGTTCACTGAGAACAGAGGCAGCAGCAGCTTAAGAAGAGTGGTTCTGTCCTTTGAAATAGCCCCTCCAGCGGTATCCCACATATCTTAGTGATGGCATCATAAATATCTTTAGCTGACCTCCTCAGTGTGGTTTATAACAGTGGTTTGTACTTTAGGTAGCAAATTGAGCTTTGCTGTCTTCTCCTTTCCAAGGTCCTTTGTAGGCTGACATTTATAAGTCCATATATAGTGCTTTTTTTTTTTAACCAATAATGCTGAGACAGGTGCATGAGTGATCAATTGCTTTCATTCACATAATGACCCTCCCCAAAGGGGAAAATAATTCTACAGCATTCCTGGACATGGATAACTTCTGTTAAAATTTATTGGTTGCATGTTTCTCTGAAAGTGTTCAAATTATGTGCTATAGCTCCACTGAAAAATCATAAAACTCTTATGGGTCAGATAATAGTATCTTTCATTTTGTTTCTTTCCAACAGAAAAATGCTGTTTTGTGGACACTGGAAATTTCATAAATACCACTCTCTGGAAAGCCACGAATAATGGCCAATGGCAAAAATAAGATATGGCAGTTCTTTTGGAAAGTTGGATGCTTGGTGCATAGAAATGTTATTATATTTTGGTGGTGATAAAAATGAATATTAGCAACTCTGAAAATCCAACATGTATTACCTTGTTTTTTGAGAGTATATTGAAGAAAATTCTAAAGATTATGTTATTTCAGCCATATATACATAAGTATGGACCTCTAATGAAAACATTTATTTCTGTAATATAAGCATCATTATAATAGCTAACAAAATTAACAATAATTACCTAATTCTATGTAATAGCCAGTTTGTATTGAAAGTTTTCTAATTGTCTGAAAGAGTCTTTTTGTAGTTGATTTGAATACAGATTGAAAGAAGATAACACATTGCATTTGACATTTATGTCTCTTAAGTGGCTTTATGTCCTAACGGTCTCCCCTTCTATTTTTCACCATGCCACAGTTTAGTTGAAGAAATGGAATCTTTTAGCCTGTCAAATGTCAGTACCCTGGCTTTGGCTTCTTATTTCCTTATAGTATCATTTACCTTGTCTCTCTATCCCCTATATTTCTTGAATAATTATAGTAATGTATACACAGAGAGGACTGTACTGATATCCAGTTCTTTGATAAGACATCCTGATTGTGCTCTGTACTTCCTAGTGTATCACATCAGGAGGCACATAATGTCTGCTTGTTTCACTTCTGTTAATTCTTCAATTGACCAGTGCATTTAAGTAGTATCAGCCTGATCCCTCCATTAAGAGATTTTTATTAACTTTTGACCTGATTAGTTTAAAGTTTATTGGTTATTATCCCTATCTGTTATTTAGAGTTTGGAAAATAGCGATATTCTAATTTCACCATTTTATCTGTACTTGTTTGCTGTAGCTCTTCTGTCAAGAGGAGTTTTATTTGGCTAACTTTTTCAGTAAGAAAAATAGGGTACGTTTTTTGGATTTTTCTCTTTTCTTAAAAAGATTTGTTTTAAAGATAACAAGTTATATTCTAGCACACGTTAATAGTATCTAATCCATTTTAAAAATATTATTTCTTACAGGTTGTACTATATCAGATGTTTCAACGTATTGCAGTCTCTATGCTCTTTGAAGCTCAATTTCATATAATTTAGGCCAGTAGGAGTCCCATTACATTGGTTCCTATAGCCTTTAGACATGGTATCCTAGGATCATCTTTTGCATTTTGCACCCCAGACCTGGTATCAGTCATGTCTCCATAAAGTACTGTCCCTTTAGTGGGAAATAATATTTAGAGACCATGATCTGGGCTCTAATGGTATTCTTTACTAGTGGGTTAACATTGTTTCTAGGCCTTTCCAATGGAACAGAGCTAGGAAATATATACATTTTTCAAGGAAAAGTCTTCAAAGGTACATACATGTTTTATATTTGAATGTAAAATTACCAGGTTAATACTTCTATGATTTTTTCTTGTACCTGATTACTTAACGCTAGACGAATAGCGATAGGAATGAACGTGTTTTCCTCTCCCAGGTTAAAAAAAACATTCATCCATGTTTTCTACTTCTTTTAGAATTTTAATTTTTTATACTTAAATCTTAGACTCATTTGCAATTTATCCTAGTACATGATAGAAAGAATGTGTCAAATTCTATACATTTCCACATGCTTATCCAGTTGTTCTGATATAATTTATTAAAAATTTATCTTTCTCCACTGATTTGAGATGACACTTTTATCATGACTAAATTCTATACATATTTGAGCCTATTTTTGATATTCTACTTATTTTTACTGCTCTTTCAGTTTATTAAATGATACTATGCTTTTAATTAGGGAGGCCTTAAAGTATTTTAACATGAGATATGATAGTTCCCCCACCACATGCTCTTCAGCCTTTCTCTTGTTAATTTTTTCATACTTATTCTTTTTTAAAAACTTCACCACCAACTTGTCTTGTTCCAAGGAAGAACATTATGGAATTTTATTTGAATTAATTACATTTACAAAATTAACTTAGAATTAACACCTTTATGTAGTTGAATATTCATATTCAAGCAATACATTTCCATTTGGTCACATATCCTTTGCATCTTTAATGAGTCTTTATATTTTTCCTTATATCTCTTATTGTAGTTTTTAAAGTTTATTGCTGCATAATTTATTACTCTTATTTTATTGTAAATAAAACCTTCCCTTCCATTATATCTTGCTAAGTCTATTGGTTTGGAGATGTTAATTATATTTCTAGCCAGTTTACTAAACTCTTATTGTTTGCAGTAGACTTTTATTGATTTTTTTTTTTGGTTTTCCAGTTATAATATCTCAGCATATGAAGATAATCTTCTTTTCAAATTCTTATGCTATATATATATGAATATGACATATATAAATATACAGGTTGACTATCCCTTTTATGAAATGCTTGGGACCAGAGGTGTTTCAGATTTCATTTTTTTCTGGTTTTAGAATAATGATGTATACATAATGAGATATCTTGGGAATGGGACCCGAATCTAAACATAAAATCCATTTATGTTTTATGTGCACCTTATACACATAGGCTGAAGGTAATTTTATAAAATATTTCTAATTATTTTGGGCACAAAATAATGTTTTTGATGTGTTTTGACTGTGACCCATCATGTGAGGTCAGGTGTGGAATTTCCCACTTGTGATGTCACGCTGGTGCTCAAAAATTTCAGATTTTAGAGCATTTTGCATTTCAGATTTTTGGATTCTGGATTGGAGATGTTCAACCTGTGTGTGTGTGTGTGTGTGTGTGGTGTGTATTAATCACCACTTAGGTTAGGTAAGACCTCCAATTTATTGTGAAATACAATTGAAGATGCTAGGTACATTTGTTTTGTTATAGACTTTAAAGGTAATGGTGCTAGGGTGTCCTCATTAATTAACTGTTGACTTTGGAATTGGAGTAATACAAATTTTATTACAAAAATTTCTATTTGTAAATGTTTTCTTCCTAGATCTATTAATGTGTATTTTAGCAACAAATTTCCAAATTTAGAATCAAACATACAGAACAATAGTTTCAGCAATTATTCAAGAAACTCTTATTTCTTCTTTACCAATTTTCAGTGTTTCACACTTTTGCCCCTTTTCTTTACCATTCTCCCTCCCTCTCCTCTCTCTCTCTCTCTCTCTCTCTCTCTCTGTGTGTGTGTGTGTGTGTGTGTGTGTGGTGTAGGCATGTGGGTGCGTCTGTGGGGAGGCATATAAATATTTTTTTTTCCTGAACCATTTGTGAGTAAATTGGAGGTATTATGCCCATTTACTAAAAAAATAGTCCAGTGTGTACTGAAGGCCTGTGCTTTTTTCCTAATAGTTACTTTAAGATACACTTAGTTCATTTTTTTATCAGTACTATCTACCGTCCTTATAATGTAACAATAATAAAATTAGCTAGTAACATTTTCATTCTTTTATCCCTTTCCTCCAGGATTTTATTTGATAGTGACAATCACTTACGCCAAATCACACCCTATCGAGGAGTGAACTTGTATAATTCATACACTGTGTCTGTCTTCTTTATTATTTTTGGCTGTAATAGACGTCTTTTGTCAAAAAACACCATGTGTATTCTCTATTTGGTTATGTCATCTCCATTAATTGGTGTTAGCTTTAAATTTACGTAAATTCAATTTACTATAGTCATAGTTTTACAGCAAAGTTGCTAAAACTTACCTTGAATTCTTGGTGGGCTTCCTCTCTAATAAATTCTCAGAAAATGGACCTTGTGTTCAATATTCTTGCAAATTTATAACAGTAATTGAAAGTTATTTTGGTTCAATTCAAAATCCTGAGTTCATACTTTTTAAGTATTTGTCTCTGTCATTTTATCTTATGAAGTGTCGCTGTGATGTTTGTTGCCAATGCAATTATCCTTTCCTTTCCTTTACACAAATTTAGTTTTTTTGCCTAGTGCTAAATAATTCTTTTTTTAAGTCCAGTAGTTTTACTAGAAATTGCTTTGGTGTGGCTATTCTCTGATACTTTTCTCAGTTGCGTGATGTACCTTTGCAAATATGTAGGTTCAAGCCCTTTTAAAAATGTATCGTATGAATTATTACTATTTATGCTGATCATATTTTTTTGTCTTCTTAGGATTACCTATTATATCTATGTGTTCCTTCTTTTTTTGTTGTCCAAACTGTTTTTATCTATGTATCTGTGTAATCTCTGTTTATTTTTTCTCCTTGATATCCTTTGTTTTTCTTACCTTACCTTCCATAATATCTCTTCAAGTTTATTCAAGTTGAGCTCTCCTTATTGAATTTTGTTTTCCCTTAAAAAAATTCTGTCCTTAGTTCTGAAAGTTCTATTTTCCAGTATTTCTCTTATTTTATAATCTCATTTTGAGGTTTTTCTTTGGTTAGCACTTTTAATTATTCGCTTTAGTTTTCTTAATTTGCATTTGCTGTTTTCTTATGTTTATGCACTATATTACGGTTTACTTCTAATTTATCATCAGATTTTTTAGTGGATCTTCAGATTTTTGTGTTATTTTCTTCCCATATATTTATATGAGGTTTGGTCACAATTCATTTCTTTTGTACATATTGAGTGATATGGATTTTCTTATACTGTGAGGGGAACAGTTCTGCTGTGCGGAGCGGGTCAGGGTAGTTTCACTACTCGAGAGCTTCCTGTTTTGTTGTAATTATAAAGTATTAATAATATAACTTCTTTGTTTAGCCAGGTCCAAAGTTCTAAGATCTGTTCCCTTGGTACCTCCCCTCATCTACTACCCAGAATATGAAAATTCTTTCTCCTTCACTCTTAGGGTTTTTTTTTTTTTTCCTATTAAGCTTACCATTTATTCATAGAAGTTTTCCTCCCCCAATTCAGAGGAGATCTCCATCTTTCCAAAAAATGAGTTTTTGATCAATAATTCCAAAATCTTTCATGGGCTGGCTTAACTAGTGCCCTCGAATATTTTCCCTAGTAGGTCCTCATAGTTTTTTGGCCCTCTCCTTCACATTGGAACCAGTGTATCCTTATTCGATTTTCACAAATTGTTCTTAGCTCTGCATGGTTGAGGATTTCAAAATGAGAGTACTCTGCTTTCGTGTGTGAATTTGGTGGGTTACTTATGGTTTCTGGATTTTTGATAGTTTTGATATCAAAGACTGCTCCTTTCTCTACCCTACCCTATCTTTGTCTTGCACAGGTCATCCTGCTAGTGGTGGAATGACACCATCAACTTCTATTCTCAGAAGTTAATGGGCTATTTCGTCACTAGATTTTTTTGCAGATGTCCATGGATTTTTTATATATATATATATATTTTTTACTATTCTTCTTGTTTAATGAAAGGATTGAAGAGATTTTAAAAGTGCATCTATACTTTTCTTCCTGGCATACTACCTGCACTCTCAATTCTATCCTCTCCATTTTCACAATTTGCTGAAAATATTTATACCATACTAAAATTATAGTTATTTTGGCTTTTAAAAGACATAGAGGAGAAGTGTATTTTGATTGTCATTATAAAGAAAACAAAATTTTCATTATGAATTTATAACCCATATAGTAATATTGTCTTGAGAACCGCATTGTTGTGACATCAATACTTTATAAAGAGCTTGTCAATTAAATATGTGAAAACAGCTGATGTGAATATTTAAATGACCCTGTGGAGATAAAATTCAAGTGGGGTCAACATATGAGGATTAGTTTTTTTTTTTTTTGAGTTAAAAACATTATTGTTTCTGATTTATAAAAAACCTCAATGAAGTCTGAACCAAGCCTGAAGGTCATTAGTGTGGTAAATTTGAAGTGGTCTTTGGAAAATAATTCTTACAAAATTACTATCATACAGAGTGGCAGACACATCCTAGCTTGACTCCTTGTGTCGAAAGTCGCTCTCTTCATTAGGTTACATTGTACTGCAAAAGTAATGGAATGTTGTTCCATTGCTTTATACTGTATAAAATTCTGTTTTAGCAGAATAGAGTCAGAGATTCTTCTGTGGGTCCTGAAGAAACAAAGAGCCAAGTTGTAAACTGCCTATGGAGCGGGCCACATGGTAGAAAACTATAGGCAGCCTTAGCGCCTAAGGGTGTCTTCATCAGCCAGGAGGAAATGCATTCTTCTAACAAGCCGAATGGGCTTAGGATGCAGATTTCTACTTCAGCGGGTCTCCAGATAAGGACATGGGAAAGCTGTAGCAGAGTACCCATCTGTCAGTTGTGCCTTGACTACTGACCTACAGAAGCTTGACATTGTAGGTGTGCATTGTTTTAAGCTGCTAAGTTTTTGGCTATTTATTGTGCATCCATAGAAAACAAATACAACATTATAAAGAGAAAGTGAAGGTGCGGGGAGAGGGGAAAGAAGAAAAGGAAGGAAAAACATGTTGAGGCAGGTGCTTTGACTATGTGATCTCAGTAATGGCTGGAATCTTTCAAACTCACAGGCTTTTTTCCAAATACGTTAAAAAATGACATTGTACTTTTAGAATTAACATTTCTGGGTGGTTGGCAAATCTTGTGTGTAATATCTTTTGCTTCCAAATTATCTTTTAGCAAGGCTTTTTGTCTTAAAATCATATGTATATGCGTGTGTGTGTGTTTGTGTTTATAGTGTGTGTGTGTGTAGATAAGAGCACACTCCATCTCCTTACTTAATGTCATCCACAAGTTCTTGGAAACTATGACTATAGGCAAGACAATGTGTTATGAAACCATTTTTTTCTCGTAAGTGTTATAAAGAAATAATGTTGGAGAAAATGATGTTATTTGAGGACCTGCTGTTTATAATTTCCCTTAAAGTCACAGTTTCCAAGAATGTATTGATGACATTAAGTGAGGACTTACTATATATTTATGTCTCTAAATATATACCCAAGTGTGCATGTGCTTGTGCATACACATACCCCTCATGCATATATATGATCTGAAATTATTGGACATTAAATTCTTTCATGTCTTATAATGAAAATTCCCCCCTCTGTTTGGTTTATTAATTACTTTAAGCAAAAATTAATGAAAAAAATATAAGTTCAAAATAACGACTGGTACATAAAAAATGTGTAGTGAAATAAATACAATCTCATGTGTTCTACTGAACGCTTTTGATATAGTTGTATTTCTGTCTTAGTTATGTAATATCAAATGTAATAAAGTAATGTAATTTTAATGATAAGATAATCTTTTAATTTAAATAAAAGCATTGAAACAACTTAGAAGGCATGATAAATAGAAAATTCAAAATATGCTAAATAATATTTCAAAACAGAATTCTTTATTTGGAAAATATTTCATTATAACATTTGATCCTGGAGTTCTTATGATATGGCATGGTATAAACTATAGTAAAGTAAGACTCAGCTGGTATTGAGACCAACAAATATTTAAAGACTTAAAAATATAATAGGTGTATTAGATGTTTGTTGCATGTTAGAAATATCTTTAAAATCTTCTGATCACGTTTTTTTTTTTTTTTTTTTTTTTTTTTTTTTTTTTGAGACGGAGTCTCGCTCTTTTGCCCGGGCAGGACTGCAGTGGCGCGATCTTGGCTCACTGCAAGCTCCGCCTCCCAGGTTCATGCCATTCTCCTGCCTCAGCCTCCCGAGTAGCTGGGACTACAGGCGCCCGCCACCGCGCCCGGCTAATTTTTTGTATTTTTAGTAGAGATGGGGTTTCACCGTGTTAGCCAAGATGGTCTCGATCTCCTGACCTTGTGATCCGCCTGCCTCGGTCTCCCAAAATGCTGGGATTACAGGCGTGAGCCACCGCGTCCGGCCTCTAATCACATTTTATAGATGAGGAAAAGTCAGGGTAAGTCACTCATTCAAAGTACTATAGTAGGCAAATGGACAAACTAGGATTTGAAACTGTGCCCTGACTTATTTGTAGTTCATTGTTCTTCCCATTATTCTACAGTGCCTCTACTTTGGCCAGTAGATCTTAAAATATATGCCTATAATGGCAAATATTTGAGTACTTTTTATGTTATGTATTGAGTCATAACAACCCTATGGAGTCAACCCTTTTGTTATCCACATTTTAAGGAAGAGGAGACTGAAGCTAATTGAATTTATGTAATTGCCCAATGTCATATTACTGGAAAATGGAGAAGTGAGAATTCAAACTCCATAACATAAACTATTGACATATTTTTCCTTTTATACACTTCTTATTGGTTGACTCTTTTGCTTTTCTTGGTTTTTCCTATCTCTTAACTCCATCTCAATGCCCAAGAAGGGCAGGATATGGTAAAGATTGTCAAGGATGGGAAATTCCGGGCTGTTTCTCATCTTGCGCCATCCTGAGCATGACTGAGACCAAAAAATATATATTCTGTTCTTAATTTCTGCCTTCTTCTCACTGGAGTTGTCAGAAGGGCCAGGTTGAGATGGTCAAGACGCAGAGATGAAAAAGATCCACTGAAGTTGGAATGCCCTTCAGAAATCAGCAGTGTGAGGAATTCTGGATAGACAGATGCATAGTGTATGTCAGACTGACAGTATCTTCCCAGGTGAGGGGAGGTGGTTGGAAAGCCATTAGCATTGGTAGAAGTCCAGGTAAGGACACAAAGACCTGGTGAGGAGTGAGTGACAGGTGAATACCCTGGTTTGCAGGCACAGCATGGTTTCAGAAAATCTTAAAAGGAACAACTGGCCATTGTCCAGAGAAATAGGCTAACAGCACCAAGCAAATCTAGTGAGAATCAACAGACCAAAGTCCGTGGGTAAAGAGGAGGGGAACACAGATATCTGTCCAGTGCTTGGAAGTGAGATAGGACACCAAACAGAACACTCCTGGAGAAATCACTCAAAGTAGAAACTCAGTAACGAGAACTGGGTGGTTAGGCAAAAATTGCTTAACAAGGAAAATGCAAGAGGGGGTTATGAAAACAGGTTATGTACAAAAAAGAACTGATTATTTAAAAAATAACATTAATCTACGGGAATCAGGTACTGCAGGACTAATGTTATCAAACCACTGAATTCCTTGATAGAATATTTTAAAAAGTCTCCCTAGCTATTTGATTCCAAAATCTGTGGTAGTACTGAGCATGTACATTAAGTTTACTTAGCATTTGGTTTGGGCATCTGGGGAATGCAAGACAGAGAAACATGTTAGCTTCCTGAGGCTTCTTTTATGTTTTTTCCTCTTGTTCTGGTCAGGTGATTTCTATTATTTCTGCCATTTCCATTTCTAAATTCACTGAAAGAAATTCTCGAATAATAGATTGAGCCCTGAAATTCCAGTTTTGGATTTATTCTTATAAAGGAAAAGTTTGTTTAACATTAAACTTCAAATGTTAACGTATGAGGCCATAGTATCATGATTTTTTGTTTCTTTGAAGCTGCTATTTTTTATTTGTTTGTTTTTTGAGACAGGGTCTCTGGCACCCAGGCTGGAGTACAGTGGGTCAAACACAGCTCGCTGCAGCCTGGACCTGCTGGACTCACGTGATTCTCTCATGTCAACCTCCCAAAGTGCTGGGATTACAGGCATGAGCTACCACACCTGGCACAAAGCTGCTATTCTGTATATTGAAACTTAAATATTTCATCACTTTTTATTAATATCAGAAAACCTGAAACTGTTACTTACATACATGGCCATCAAGTGATACTGGTTTCTTAGAGTGAAATAGAAAGCAAGTTTTTTAAGATTTATGTATCTCCTCTACAATAGTACAATTTTTATGCTTCACTGAATAAAAGTACAATTTTTTAGTATACTCATTTTATAGGTGACATTTATTCTACCCATTGAGTTGTGATACACACGTGTAACAGTGCAGATATCACAAGTGTACAGCTCAATAAATTTCCAAAAGCTGAATACACCTGCATAACCACAGCTCAAATTGTTATTAAAAAAGGGAAGTGCTAAATAATACCAGCCCTTAGCATATACATACCTCCCAAAAGTTACCATACTCCTAATTTGTGGTATTGTGGATTAGTTAATGGATTAGTTTTGTTGTGGGAAATATATGTAGATATGTACGAAATCATGGACATAGGGTATGTCTAAATTTATTTCCCAACATTGTTTTAAAATTCACCTGCAATATTAAAAGAGGTTTATAGCCCATTTAATCTTGTTGTGTCATATTTCATTTGGTATATATTCCACAGTGCATTTATGCTAATGAACATCTGGGTGGTTTCAGATTCAGAACTGTTATAAATAGTGCTGCTATGAACATTTTAGTACATGTTTTCTAGAAAACATAGGTTTTTTTGGGGGTAGAGTGGAATTTCTGGGCTATAGATTATGCTTATGTTAAATGCTAGTAGAAGCTGCCAAATAAGCAGGGTTTCAGAATTTAACTTATTCTATATTCTTGTCAATACTTATTACTTTCTATTACTATAATTTTAGCCATTCCAGCCTGTATGTTCATGTTATTTTGGATTCCAACTTTCATTTTTCTGATGGCTGATAAAGCTGAGCAACTTTTAATATATTTATTAAATATTTGAATATACTCTTTTAAAAATTATCTGCTCAGGCCTTTTGTTCATTTTTCTGTTTTGTTTCCTGTTTTGTAAAATTGGTTTTGGGTTCTTGATGTAATTTTATAGAAGTCCTCAGTTGAATATGTGTGGCATGAATGTCTTCTCCAACTATCTGGGTTTCCTTTTTATTCTTTTTTTTTTAAATCTTTTTATTTTTAATTATTGTGGGTACATAGTAGGTGTATATATTTATGGGGTACATGAGATGTTTTGATGCAGGCATGTAATATGAAATAATCACATCACGGAAAATGGGACATCCATCCCTTCAAGCATATATCCATCCTTTGAGTTACAAACAATGTAATATCATTCCTTTAGTTATTTTAAAATGAACAATTAAATTATTATTAACTATAGTTACTCTGTTATATTATCAAATAGTAGGTCTTATTCATTCTTTTTAAGTTTTTGCCCCTATTAACCTTGCTCACCTTTCCACCAATCCCACACTACCCTACCCAGCCTGCACTCTCTACGTCCTGCTCTCTATGTCCATGAGTTCAGTTGTTTTAATTTTTAGATCCCACAGATAAGTGAGAACACGCGATGTTTGTCTTTCTGTGCCTGGCTTATTTCACTTAACAAAATGTTTTTTGAAGAACATCCAAACTATTATTCATAGTGGTTGTACAAATTTGCATTCTTACAAATTTACCTTCTTACCAACAGTGTGCAAGTGTTCCCTTTTCTCCACATCCTCATCAGTATTAGTTATTGCCTGTCTTTTGGATAAAAGGCATTTTCACTGCGGTGATATGATATCTCATTATAGTTTTGATTTGCATTTCTCTGATGATCAGTGATGTTGAGCACCTTTTTATATGCCTGTTTGCCATTTGGATGTCTTCTTCTCTTGATAAATGTTTATGCAAATCTTTGCCCACTTTTTATCAGATTATTAAAATTTTCCCTATAGTGTTGTTTAAGCTGTTTATATATTCTGGCTGTCAGTCCCTTGTCAGATGGATGGTTTGTGAATATTTTCCCCCATTCTGTGGGTTTATTTAGGCAAATAATAACTTTGTTTATTGTTTCCTTTGCTGTGCAGAAGCTTTTTAAAGTGATGTGATCCCATTTGTTTATTTGTGCTTGGTTGCCTATGCTTGTGAAGTATTGCTCAAGAAATTTTTGCTCAGACCAATGTCCTGGAGATATTCCCCCAGTGTTTTCTTGTAGTTCTTTCATAGGCTGATGTCATAAATTTAAGCCTTCAATCCATTTTGATTTGATTTTTGTATTTGGTGAGAGATGGGGTCCTGTTTAATTCTTCTGCATATGGATATCTAGTTTCCCCAGCACCATTTATTAAAGAGACTGTCTTTTCCTCAGTGCAGGTTATTGGCACGTTTGTGGAAAATGAGTTCATTGTAGATATGTGGATTTGTTTCTGGGTTCTCTATTCTGTTCCATTGTTCTATGTGTCTGTTTTTATGCCAGTATCATGTTGTTTTAGTTACTATAGCTCTGTCACATAATTTGAAGTCAGGTAATGCTATTCCTCCAGTTTCGTTTTTTGCTTAGGATAGTTTTGGCTATTCTGAGACTTTTGTGGTTCCATATACATTTTAGTATTTTTTTTTCTATTTCTGTGAAGAATGTCATTGGTATCTTGATAGGAATTGCATTGAATTTGTAGATTGCCTTGGGTAGTATAGACATTTTAACAATATTGATTCTTCCAATTCATGAACGTAGAATATTATTCCATTTTTTGGTGTCCCCTTCAACTTCTGTCATCAGTATTTTACAGTTTTAATTGTAGAGGTCTTTTATTTCTTTGGTTAACTTAATTTCTAGTATTTAATTTTATGTGTGGCTATTTTAAATGGGATTAGTTTTTAAGTTTCTTTTTCAGATTGTCCACTGTTGGGATATAGAAATGCTACTGATTTTTGTATTTGGTACAGTATCCTGCAACTTTAATAAATTTGTTTATCAGTTCTAATAGTTTTCTTGTGTAATCTTTAGGTTTTTCCAAATATAAGATCATATAATCTGCAAACAAGGATAATTTGACTTCTTTCAAATTTGATGCCTTTTATTTCTTTTGTCTGAATTACTCTTTCTAAAACTTCCAGGACTATGTTGAATAACAGTGATGAAAGTGAGCATCCTTGTCATGTTCCAGATATTAGAGGAAAGGCTTTCAGGTTTTCCCCATTCAGTATGATACTAGCTGTGGGTGTGCCATATATGGCTTTTATCATATTGACATATGTTCCTTCTATACCCAATTTTTTGAGGGCTTTAACATCAAGGGATGTTTAATTTTATCAAATGCTCTTTCAGCAATAATTGAACACATCATATGGTTTTTATCCTTCATTCTGTTGATATGATGTATCACATTGACTAATTTGCAAATGTTGAAGCATCTTTGCATCCCAGGGATAAATCCCATTTGGTCATGTTGAATGTTCTTTCTAATGTATTGTTGTATTTGGTTTGCTAGTATTTTGTTGAGGATTACGCCTTCAATATTCATCAGATATTGGCGTGTAGTTTTCTTTTTTTTTTTTGATGTGTGTTTGTTAGGTTTTGGTATCAAGGTAATACTTGCCTTATAGAATGAGTTTGGAAATATTCTGTCCTTCTCTATTTTTTAGAATTGTTGGGTTGGGTTAATATTAGTTCTCTTTAAGATTTTGGTAGAATTCAGCAGTGAAACCATTGAGTCCTAGGCTTTTCTTTACTGGGAGACTTTGTTATCCCTTCGATCTCATTACTAGCCATTGGTATATTCAGGTTTCAGAGTTCTTCACGGTTCAATCTTTCTGGTTGTATATTTCTAATTATTTATCTATTTCTCATTGATTTTCCAATTTGTTGACATATAGTTGCTCATAGTAACCACTAATGATCCTTTGCATATCTGCGATATCAGTTGCAATGTCTCCTTTTTCTCTCTGTTTTCAACTCTGATTTTATTTATTTGTATTTTTTCTCTTTTTTTTTTTTAGTTTGGCTAAAGGTTTGTTAATATTGTTTAATGTTTCAAAAAAACAAAATTTTGTTTTATTGATCTTTTGTACTTTCAATTTTATTTATTTCTGCCCTGGTCTTTATTATTTATTTTCTTCTCATAATTTTGGGATTTGGTTTGCTCTCTTTTTTAAGTTCTTTAAGGTGTATCATTAGATTATTTATTTAAAGTTTCTCCCCCTCTTTGATGTAGGCACTTATAACTCTAAGCTTCCCTCCGAGTATTGCTTTTGCTGTATCCCATAGGTTTTGGTGTGTTGTGTGTCTATCGTCATTTGTTTCAAGAAATATTTCAGTTTTCTTCTTAATTTCTTCATTGACCCACTGGTCGTTCAGGAGCATATTGTCTAATTTCTATGTATTTGTATAGTTTCCAAAATTCCTCCTGTTATTAATTGCTAGTTTCATTCCATGGTGGTCAGAGTAGACGCTTGATATTATTTCATTTTTTGAATGATTTAAGACTTCTTTTGTGACCTAACACATAGTATATCCTTGAGAATGATCCATGTGCTAAGAAAAAGAATGTGTATTCTGCAGTCATTGGATAAAATATTCTGTAAATATCTGTTAGATCCATTTGGTCAATAGTGCAGATTAAGTCCAATGTTTCTATATTGATTTTCTGTCTGAAAGATCTGTCTAATGCTGAGTGTGGGGTGTTGAAGACTCCAACTATTATTGTATTTTGGTTTATATCTCTCTTAAGCTCTGATAATGTATGCTTTATATATCTGAGTGCTCCAGTGTTGGGTGCATATATATTTAAGATTGTTACATCCTCTTGCTGAATTGACCCCTTTATCATTATATAGTACCTTTCTTTGTCTCTTCTTATAGTTTTTGTCTTGGAATCTAATTTGTCTTATATAAGTATAGCTGCTCCTGCTCTTTTTTGGCTTCCATTGGCATGGAATATCTTTTTCCATTAATTTATTTTTAGTCCATATGTGCCTTTTTAGATGCAGTGTATTTCTTGCAGGTGACAGATCAACAGGTCTTGTTTTTCTCATCCATTCACCCCATCTTTTGTCTTTTGATTGCAGAGTTTAGTCCATTTACATTCAGTGTTATTATGAACAAGTAAGGACTTCTTTCTGCTGTTTTGTTACTTGTTTTCTGGTAGTTTGGTCTTCTTTATTTCCTTCCTGTCTTTCATTAATGGAGATAATTTTCTCTGGTGATATGATTTAATTTCTCACGTTTTATTTTTTGTGTATCCATTGCATGTTTTTTGGTTTGAGGTTGCCATGAGGCTTTCAAATACTATCTGATTATCACACATTATTTTAACCTTGTGACAACTTAACACTATTTGTATAAACAAACAAGCAGAAAGAGAACTGTAAAAACTATATGCCTTAATTTCATTCCCCCACTTTTTAACTTTTATTTCTGTTTCTATTTTATTGTACTGTCTATAACTTGAAAAGTCATTGTAGTTATTATTTTTGATTGGTTCATTGTTTTGTCTTTCTACTTATGATAAGTGTAGTTTACACACCAGTTACAGTGTTAATAATATTCTGTGTTTTTCTGTGTACTTAGCATAACCAATAAGTTTTGTACCTTCAGGTGATTATTTATTGCTCATTAATGTCCTTTTCTGTCTGATTAAAGTACTCCCTTGAGTATTTCTTGCAGGATAGGCCTGGTGTTGATAAAATCTCTCAGCTTTTGTTTGTCTGGGAAAGTTTTTATTTCTCCTTCATATTTGAAGGATGTCTTTGCTAGATATAATATTGTAAGGTAAAGTTTTTTTTTTGTTTTTTTTTGTTTTTTTACTTTAGTACTTTAAATATGTCATGTCATTCACTCCTGGCCTGTAAGGTTTCCACTGAAAAGTATTTTTCTAGAGGTATTGGAAATCCATTATATGTTATTTATTTGTTTTCTCTTATTGCTTTTAATATCCTTTCTTTATCCTTGACCTTTGGGAGTTTGATTATTAAATGCCTCGAGATAGTCTTCTTTGGGTGAAATCTGCTTGGTGTTCTGTACCCTTCTTGCAGATATTGATATCTATCTCTAGATTTGGGGAGTTCTCTGTTATTCCTTTGAATAAACTTTCTACCTTCATCTTTTTCACTACCTCATCTTTGAGGCCACCTTTAAGGCCTTAAATTTGCCCTTCTGAGGCTATTTTCTAGATTCTGTAGGCATGCTTCATTGCTTTTCATTCTTTTTTCCTTAACCTCCTATGTGTATTTGAAAATAGCCTGTCTTCAAGCTCAGTAATTCTTTCTTCTGCCTTATTGATGTCGCCATTAAAAGACTGAGGCATTCTTCAGTATGCCAATTGCATTCTTTTCACTCCAGAATTTCTGCTTGATGCTTTATAATTATTTCAGTCTTTTTTTTTTCAGTTTGTCTGGTGGAATTCTGAATTCTTTGAATTCAGAATTCTGTGTTATCTTGAATTTCTTTGAGTTTCTTCAACATAGCTATTTTGAAGCCTCTGTCTGAAGGATTGCATATTTCTGTTTTGCTTGGATTGGGCCCTGCTGGCTTATTATTTTATTTGGTGAGTTTATGTTTTCCTGTATGGTATTGATGCTAGTAGTTGCTCCTTAATGTTGAATGTTGTAGGGTTAGTCATTTATTGTAGTCTTCACTGCCTAGGCTTGTATGTACCTGTCCTTCTTGGGAAAGCGTTTCAGATATTTGAAAGGACTTGAGTGTTGTGAACTAAGCTGTTTGTGCTTTAGGAGGCACCCCAAGCCCAGTAATGCTCTGGTTCTTGCAACCTTGCAGAGGTACCATCTTGATAGTCTTTGACAGGATCTGGGAGAAGTCTCTGGATTACCAGGCAGAGACTCTTGTTTTCTTTCTGTGCTTTCTGCCAAACAAACAACATCTCTTTGTCCCTTTACTGAGCCACCTAAAGCTGCAGGTGAAATGGCAAAAGCTCTCCTGTGGTCCCCACCACTAGGACTGTGCTGAGTTAGACCTATAGCCAGCACAGCACTTGTCCTCACCCAAGATCTGCTGTAAACCACGCCTTGACTACTACCTATGTTTGCTCAGGGCCTTGGAGCTCTACAATGAGAATGTGTCACAGCCAGCTAGGCCTGTGTCTCTCTCTTCAAGGTGGTGAGTTCCCCAAGGTCCCATGTGGGTCCAGAGGTCCTGTGTGGGAGTCAGGGGCTAGAGTCAAAAAACTTAGAAGTCTACCTGGTATTCTATTGTAGTGCAGCTGAGTTGGTGCTCAAACCACAAGATGCAGTTTTTACCACTCTTCACTCCCCTTTCTAAAGGCAGGGGAGGCTTATCTGGTAGCCACTGCCACCACAGGTCACAGGGAGTACTGCCAGACTACCACCAATATTTCCCTAAGGCCCAAGGTCTCTTAAGTTAGCACCTGGGACTCGCCCTTTGGGACAGTGAGCTCCCCTCTGGCCCAGGGCAGGTCCAGAAATGCCATCTGAGTCAAGTTCTGGAATAGAAAACGCCAAGAGCCTGCTTGGTGCTCTACTTTCCTGTGTCCATGCAGGTACTTGAAGGCAGCCCATCTCAGAGGCTTACTTAAGGCCCTTGATGTAGTACCTGGGTATTACTTCTGGTTATTCAGGGCCCAAGGGCTCTTCAGTTAGTAGGCGATGAATGCTGCCAGGACTGTTTCCTTCCCTTCAAGGCAGTGTAGGTGCCCTTCTGGCACAGGGTGTGTCTAGGAATGCCCTGAATTCCAGGAGCTCAGACCTGGAATAAGGGCTTCACATCTCAACTGGTGCCTTATCCTGCTGTGGCTGAGTTGGTATCCAAGATGCAAGATAGTGCCCTCCCCACTCTTTCCTCTCCTCTCCTCAAGTGGAAAGAAGGGTCCTCTTTTGAAGCCTTGAGCTGTGCAGCCTGGGATTAGGGGAAGAGTGATGCTAAGACTTCCTTAGCTGCCCCGGCTGGTCTCTTAGTAGGTCGAGTGCCCCCCATCCACAGTCTGCAGGCCCAGTTCAACACTAGGACTCACCTAAGAGCTACAGTCCTTCTGTACTGCCTTTCAAGGTTTCTTCAAGACGAAGAGCACTTTGGTCCTTGGTGGTAAGGTTTGCAGGAACTTAAATTCCAACAGCTAGGATCTGGGGATTTCCCTCTGGCTAGGACTGGTTTAAATGCTCCCTCCATGGGCGGTTGTTAGGTTAGTTTGGTCTGGTTTTCCTTTTTCCTCTATTAGGACAGCACTGAGTTTAATGCCTCATAATTGCTGTGCTCTCCTTCCCCCAGCACCCATAGATGCTCTCTGCACCATGCAGCCCCTGCTGGGGGTTGGGGAAGGGATGGCACCTGCAATTCAATACTTTTTCTCTATCTTTTCAGTGCCTCTTTCAGTGATAGGAAGATAAAACTAGGTACTAAGAGGGCTCCCCTGATTTTTAGTTCTTATGAAGATGTTTCTTCAATGTAGATAGTTGTTAAATTGGTGCGGGGGTTACAATTAATGGATCCTTCTTTTCTGACTCTTGTTCTACTATGCCTTTTTATTCTCGATGGTCTCTTTTGATAAACAGAAGTAGCATAAATTTAGAATTTCTTAAAGTCATTGTTAGTGTTTTTTATATCTTGTTTAAAAATCTTTATTTACTTCAAGCTGCAAAGATGTTCCCTGTTTCTCTCTATTTCCTTGTTTTACTTTTCACATTTAAACCTGAAAACCATATAGAAGTTGAACAGATATGTGTGTATGTGTATGGCATGTGAAGTAAGAGGTCAAGATATTTCCCTGCTCCTCTAATGGAAATGAATTGCCCTAGACCAAGTTTCTAAAGAGGTTACCTTTTCCCCTGTACATTGTAGTCTTTTAGCATGACATTTTTAGAGAAATTTTCAAAAGAATGAAATGTTTAAGGTATAAATTATTACCTTTCTTATTGATATATAAACTTTTCTTTGACTTATACTAAATTTTAGATTGCAATTTTTAAAACAGTTTGCTAACAGTCTAAAATTTTAAGAAATTTTAAGACTAGGAGTGTCAGAGTATTGTTGAATTGTTTAGAAACCAAGCATCCTTCCTTTCTCAAACAAATGCAGTCTACTAATGCATCACTTTTCCTCCAATTAATTAAAAAAATCCCCTTAGTTTGCCTTTCTAGCTCACAGAAGAGCTGTTTCCTTTATCAGAAGCAGAAAAATTAATAAATATATAAGTATCAATGTTAGGCCCTTGAGAGCATAAAATTCATCATGTCTGTTTTCTCCATCAGAAAGAAAAGCTTGCTTTTCAAATGCCCCCTCTCTTGATTTTCTTTATTGGATTCTATAGGTTCATACACATATATTTACAAAAGGTACTCTTTAGTGTTTTAAAAGTCTCAGACAAAAATGGACTATTGGCTTTCAGTCCACTAACTATTCTAGGCAAAATATTGCTTTCACAAAACACTGTGTTCTTGTGATTAGAAAAAATATTCTGATCTATATAAAATATTTTAAGAATAAATATATTCTATTTCTATATATGAATAAAATATTTTAGTTATATTCAATATATGGATATTGAATGAACTTTATTCTATATTTTAAACACTGACAGTTTGTGTCTTTATATATATATATATTTTTAAACACAGGTAGTCACACACAAACACATAAAAGACTGTTTTATTCTAGGAGCTTGTAATCAAAATATCCATGTATATATTTAATTATACTTTTATGCACATGCATATTATTTTCTAAGTGTTTATGTGTCCTCAGAATCTTTTTTAATGTCTTAAACTCTACATTTCTAAGGAAACCTGTCTTTAAAATAGTTTCCTTTACATGATTACCATTACAACATATATGTGATAAGTGATTTTTTTAGTTCAGTGCTTTAGGGTAAACTTCAAGGTAAAGTCTCTAACTATGTCAGTAAAACATTCCTTGCTTTTGTGTTGGATTGTTATATATCAATTTTATCTTAGGCAAAATAGCATATACAAAATGAATTTTAACCTTAAGCTTTTTTCTGGTATAGCCTAAAATTTAAATGTATAAGCTATAGCATCAACATATTTAGTAAAAAGCCAATGTAATATTGGCCTAAGACAGTTTTTATCATTAGGCCATGGAGAAATTAATTTACCCAGAGTAAAAGAGTAAAAAATGATGCATTGCTTTTTAAGTCACACTTCTCTGTGCTGAAAATTCACAAAAAGAAACTAATGTGTATGAAGGCTGATTGGCAGCCACCTTGACTGTAGACCCATCAAAAGATGGAAATAAAGAGCTTAAGATCTAAAGGCACAAAGCCAGTAGCTTTAGTAGTTTAAATGTAGAGAGAAGACACAAAATGAAAACAAAACCTTCAAGGGCTATGATTTTATCTCTGAAGGTGAGAACCATTTTGCCTGTAGAATTGCAGAGTTCCAGGGACTGAAAGTTGGCCGAGCAGTATGAATGTTCTGTGGTCTGTGGCAATGGTCAGTTAGCAATATTTTATGAAGTTAACCTCATAAAGGTTAAGATTAATCAAGTGTGCAAAACACATTGGCATCCCTCCTGGGATTGTTAGCAGACACCTACAACTTAAAAAGGCATCACACAGAGGACCGTAAAAAAACCATAAATGCTGTAAGCCCTTGTGTAATCATGGCCATCAGACAATGAACACAAGGCTTCTTGGTTGGGCTAGTTTTCTGGCTAACACATTCTAGGCAATTCCCAGTAAGAACTTAAACTTTACAAAGATTCTAATGTCTCCAAGGCATATTGGTTTGTATTGTGGAAAACTGTAGCTTTCCCAGAAATTTAACTCATCCAGTGGGAAAACCTGAAACTCCTATTGTTGAGTGGTGGAGTTTTGTGTCCTTCTCTCTACCTAGATATTAAAAACTATCCTGAGTGGCTAGTCCCAAGATTTATTGGAAGATCTAACCAGGACATCGAAGGGTTGCCCAGGAGTCTTCTGGCTTAGAAACCAGGAAGACATGGCAGATTTTTTTTTCTAATATGTATTTCAAATTTTCATGAGCTAATATAGGCTTTGAGGTCTTAGGGCATTTTATTTGTAACCAAGATGGCTATAAAACTTATTGTTAAGCCATCAGTCGAACTGAAGTCAATCAGAGAAAGTCATATGTCTTTTGCAGGAACATTTTGGGGAAGGAAAATGCTGTTGTTCTGATTGTAATGTTATTTTGAATTTTTAAAATTTTTAATTTATAAAATAACCACACATTTGTTTTAATGATCCCTAAGGCATAATATGAAGATAATTGAGCATAATTTGAGAAAAGAGAGAGAATAGCATGAATGTTTCCAAATTTATTCCTTACAGCAGGGGTCCCCAACCCCTGGGCCATGGGCCAGTACTGGTCTGTGGCCTGTTAGGGACTGGGTTGCATAGCAGGGGATGAGGAGGCACAAGGTGTTACTGCCTGAGCTCCACCTCTCATCAGCTCAGTGGTGGCATTACATTCTCATTGGAGCATGAACTCTATTGTGAACTGGGCTTGTGAGGGATCTAGGTTGTGTGTGCCTTATGAGAATCTAATACCTGATGACCCGAGGTGGAATAGTTTCATCCCGAAACAATCCCTCACCCCCACCTTCTGTGGAAAAATTGTCTTCTACAAAACCGGTCCCAGGTGTCAAAAAGGTTGGGGACCAGTGTCTTACAGAATTTTATGTAATTCAACGGCTCAAATATGGTGAATTGCAGCCTAATTCTATTTTTGTGATTTCACCAGATGAAGAAAACACCTAATCTAGAACACCTAAAAAAAGTTTCCATGAGAGTTTGCTTAGCTTGGATACTCTAATTTTTACTATTTTCTCCTCTTCTCAGGGAAACAAAGTGTCATAGTTACGCAAAACACGGCTCCGGAGGTAAAAATTCACCATTTATGTGGATCCTAGGTTTTTCTCCAAAGTAACGAATCTTTCATACAATTTAGTCCTCTGCAGGTTACTTTATTCTGTAGAAAATTGCATGGTTATAGAGCAATTTCTAGAATACCCAACTTGAACAAACATTTTCTAACACCAAAATCCATTTGACCAAAAAAAAAGTGATGCTAAGCCATGTCATCTCGTTTCCAGCTCTCTCTGAAGTGCTGAATGTATAATCAATAGACCCACCTGGAAACTCACTTTTAGTTGAGGGACTTCAGAATATCTACCTGTATGCCAGGTAAGAACGCCAAGACAATGCAGTATGAGAAATAAGTTTTTTCTAGAAAAATCTACATTGCAGTGGACAAGTGATGCATGAGGATGGAGAGAGGACAGAAGATAATATAATTTAGGGGACTACAGAGAAGAAAGAAACAGAAATAGAGGAAAGGAGTTTTGCTTTATCTTGTGAGGGAAACAAGCATGGACATAAAAACTTTGCGTAAAAAACATGCTACTTGCCTCCATCATATAGGTGTTTATAACAATGGCTTAAAAAGAAACAACTATTGGCAGAGAAATTAGTCTTAATGTAATGTCTAAAGTGAAATGTCCATTGCAGAAGTAATAGCAGTTGAAGTACCAACATATACTCCAGTCATCTCTCTCAGGTACATTCTTGGTTGTGTATAAAGGAATTATTTCAATTATCTTTTCCCCTGATCTTTAGATATTGGTGTTCATATGTAAAATTCCTATTCATTTTTCAAGACCAAATTCTGGTTGATACTTCTCTTGCCTTCACTGGTATAATCCAGATTCTTCTTGCTTAGAGATACTTATACATGTTCTATTACAGTGCTCAACATATTGTGTTATATGTAATTGTAGGTCTCTGTCTTTTTCATGTCTTATATCCTGTCTTCATGTCTTGCTTGTACCTTAGTTTTGAACAGTATGTGGGACATTGAGTTGCCCTGTAAGTGATTATTGGGTTACTAAATATAGAGGAAAAAGACTCTTTCTCTAGACTGACACCTGAGTTATAAAATAATTCTCTTCTTGACCCAGACTCATTTATTTGTTCAGTCAATGAATATTGATTAAGTACCTAGAATGATCGAGCACACAGCTGCTTCTAGTGTGTTCACCATTGTTATATTTTATTTTTTTCTTATCTGTTTCTTTTTTTTCCCACGGTTATTTTATTAGCAAATAGGGGATGTTCATTTTTACTTTGTCTTCATATTTATTTACAAGTTTGTAGAACACAAATATTTTCAAAAGGAAAATAAAAGCTGCCTAATATATATTTTTTTAAATTGGCATTGGTTTAGAGAATTTCCTTGCTATTATCTTCTATGTGTGTGTATATATGTGTGCAAATTTGTGTTTGCCTATTTTATCCTGTAGTACTCATAAGAACTGAATCTGCCTATCGTTATAAGGAAGTGTATGGATGTTCTTTTGATAAGAGTAAAACTTATGTATAAGGGGGAAAAGACACATAGCCATTAATTAATTAATTAATCTATGTATTTACTTATTCGGTAAAGATTTATTGATGTCTTACTATTTATATAAGAGCTTAAGCATGCCAAAGACCTAGATTTTGCTCTCAGAGAGCATTTTGATTCTCTGCTACTTCCTCTTTTTGCCAAAATGGGATATTCAATAATTTTGACTACATTTATTTCTTTTCTTATTTGACTACAAACTAATGATCAAGGTCCTTTGAACTTTGCACATCTCTTTGTAAATGGATAATGCTTATAATTTATTGTTTCCAAAATACATCCCTGGATGTAACCTTATACCTTCTTTTCAACCATCACTTATAAGGCAAAGCAGAGATTCAAGGAATTCCTGTAAGGAGAGGGAAGTGCATTCTGTAAACCTTCTGTTATATGTCTATTTGGTAAGAACTTCTTGAATATCCGCGAAAATGCTTGTTGTTTCTGGATATTTACCAAAATATTACTGATTTCATAGCATGTTTACCATGGAAATACAGAATCAGCCATTTTTCAGTTTAGTTGAGAAAGTATTTGTAATTCCTAAGCCACTAATTGCATTCAGTTTTCACTTGGCTTGATTAATGTTCCGTATCGATGACAATCTCAAGAGTAAATTCAGACTTGCTTTGTAATTTCTAAGGGATTTTTTATCCATGTAAAAAATTATCCTGTTACATGTGTTATTGAATGTTGAACCATTCAAATACCTGAGCTGAATGTTTTTTATATTAGTTTATAAGAATTGATTATAACTTGGTAATGAGTAAAATTCTGGTTATACAGCCATTCAGTGATTTCAGGTGCCATAAGTCACTTAAACTTTTTGGCCAAAAGATATATATCTCTCCCATTTTAATTCAATGAAAACCTTATTTTAGGAACTAAAATTCTATTAGATGATTTTTGCTTTCTACCATTTTAATTATGTTTAAAATATCTACAAAATTATGGTTGCTTCTTTGAAAATTATTTGTCCCTGTAGAGCTCCTGTCTTTGATAACAGGATCTATAATTCACCCACTATTATTCAAAGAGTCAGATCTGTTATACGTCTCTTTGAAATAAAAATTAATGGCCTGAAAAATTAAGCATCCATTTTCAAGGACTATGAGATTTCAGTCTATGGGATGCCTCTAGCTTTTTAGATGTTATATTGTAACATTACTGGCTGTAGGTTTGCAAGAGCAAAGTGCCCTTATTAAATATGAAAATATTTTGTTTTTTAGGATCATTCATTTCATCCAGCACATACATAATTATTTGGCATATAGATGTGGAGCTAGGTACTGGAAATAAAATGATAAGCAAAAACAGGCAAGTTTCTATTCTTGTGTTGCTTAGTCTGGTGGCTAAGTCAGGCATTAATTAATCACAAACATTGTAAATGCAGCTGTGACACATGCTATAAAGGAGGTGCGCATGATAATCCACATGAGAGATTTCACTTGGCATGGAGGTCAAGGAGGGCTTCGAGGAGGAAGCATTACTTAAGCTGAGATGCAAGGAACAAATAAGCTTTTAATCCATGAAGAAAGGAGAAAGAAAGCTGATAGGCTGAGCAAAAATTGTTTCAACATGTGTGCTAAGAAATAATGGAAATGAAATTACAATTGTTTATTACTGAAGGACATGGTTTTCTTTTCAAAGATGGTTGACTAGAAGAATTTCCAGGATACGTTATCCCCTTAGAAGAACCAAAGTAATGTGTAGACAATCACACTTTGAATAAATTATTCAAGCGGGAACAAGGAACATGGGAGATCAACAGAAAAGCAAAAAGAAACTTTAGAATCTAGGAAGAAGAAAGAAAACAAGCAGCTTGTGTGTCATCCAGGAACTAGGAGTGAATTCCCAATATGGGAGAGGGTGAATGAATGCCTTTTTGTGGTCCACTTTCCCACTGTGGAAGCATGCAATCTGGGCCACGGGATAGCATTTTCACCCTCCCAAGCTCTGAGTCTAACTTAGGGAGTGACTATGAGACTGTGAGAATTGTTCCAGGGCATGTCCTATGCCCCTTTTGAGACCCCAGCAACTACTATAAGACATCATTCTTGATCCTAGCTCTTGAATAGCTGCACACGGTCCTGGGAACCAGCAGTGTCAATCCTAGCTGTTAGGGAAACTTGTGCAGCACTTGAAAAGGGGTGGGCTCTCACACCCAGCTCTGAGAAACAAGTGTGGCCTGGGACCCAGCTGCTGGGGCTAGAAGCAAGCACCCACTTCCTCTGGGAACTGAGCAGAAGGAGAGTTGCTATGAAGTCCTGATCTTTAGATGGGGAGAAACTCCTATAGCCTGAAACTGAGTTGCTGACTTGGTACAAACCATCGGCACTGACTGAAGAGTTGGATGGGCTGTGACAGCTGGGGTAGGGGAGGGAGCCCCACTGGGACTGGGACATGTGAAAATGTAAGTCCCACTCTTACTGGCTAAAATTGTAGCTGTTGGGTTCATACCACCCTCCCCATGCTAAGACCTTAGCGCATCAGTGGTTGCTCCTCACCCAAGCATTTCACCAGGGACCTGAGAACTGCCCCACCCCATCAAGACTGGTGCATGCATCCATTATTGAGGGGGCTTGAGCACAAGCTTGCCTGGTCCAATTTCACTGCTCCCCTCCAAGACACAGCACAGTATTCAGGTTCTTGGGTGTTTCACAACCCAGTCCACCACGTGGGACACCTAAGCACTTCTCAGGAGCAGAGGTTGGTCATAAGCATCCTACAGCTACCTCCATAGCTGGGTCTTACCTGCAAGTGCCATCTACTGGCCCACACAGCCAGTTGCAACCATTGATAACAGCCAGTTGCAACCATTGCTAACATGAGAGCACAGTGCTTGGAAACTGGAAAGCCTCATGACCACTACTACCACCATTCCCCATACCACCCTGACTGCTCAAGAGACAGACTGCTCAAGAGGCAGAATGCCCAAAAGCCAACTCACTCACTTGGTATACTGCTACTACAACTGGCATCCAAGAGGCCCACGTATTGGCTTGCCAGGAGCCACCAACAAAGGTGCCAGCATATGCTGCACAGAAAACAAGGATAGATACACTTAATCCACCACTGAAATCTGAAGACAGGCCCATCTGGCATTCCAGTCCCTAGCACAACTTCACCACAGCTCCTGCCAATAGCAGCACCCTAACATGACTGAGGAAAACGCAGATACCACTAATGCTATTTATAGCTAAAAAAAATTGTAGACTATTCACTACTGCCTGTACTCAGAGGCAAAACTAAAGGCCCTTACCCAATCAACATCATAGTTGTATCTTCAAGGAAAAAGTCTACCCCCACCAAACAAAAGTAAATTCAAAATTAGAAGCACCTGTTGCTACAAATTCACAGGAAACATCAAAAGCAAAGACATATGACACCCTCAAATGAACACAATAATTCTCAAGCAATAGATCCTAACCAAAAAGAAATATTTGAAATACCAGTTAAAGAACTCAAAATATTGATTTTTAAAGAGCTTTAGGAGATGCAAGAGAAATCTGAAAACCAATACAAAGAACTCAGAAAATCAATTCAGGAAGTGCATAAGAAATTTACTAAGGAGATAGATATTTACAAAAAACAAACCAAATAGAAATTCTGAGACAGAAAAATTCTTTGAAGGAAATACAAATACATTTTAAAGCCTCAACAATGGATTTGACCAAGGAGAAGAAAGAATTTCAGAACTTGAAGACAGATCTTTTAAAATAATTCAGTTAGACAAAAGTAAAGCAAACATAAAAAAGAATAAACAAAGCCTTTGAGACATTCTGAACTATGTTAGTTGAACACACTCATGAATTATTTGTATTTCCTGGGTGTGAAGAGAGGTTAAAAGGTTTAGAAAACCTATTTAACAAAATAATAGATGAAAACTTTTAACATATACGAAAAGATGTAGACATCTACATACAGGGAGCTCAATGATCCCCAGGCAAATATAATGTAAAAAATGAGTTTGCCACAGTATATCATAATCAGACTGTCTGAAGTCAAACTGAAAGAATGAATTCTAGAATCACAAGAGGAAACTGCTCGGTCATCTATAGAGGAAACTCCTTCATACTACCAGTGAACTTTTCAGCAGGAACTATACAGACTAGAAGAGCAAGGGAGGATATATTCAAAGTACTGACAGAAAAAAAAAACAGGCAAGGATTCTGGGTTCAGCAAGATTAAGTATCATAAATAAAGGAGAAATATTAAGTATCATAAATAAAGGAGAAATATTAAGTATCATAAATAAAGGAGAAATATTAAGTATCATAAATAAAGGAGAAATAAAGCCTTTCTCAGATGAGAAAATGTCAAGGGAATTCATCATCAGTAGATTGACCTGATAAGAAATAGTCAAAGGAGTCCTAAACTTGGAAGCAAAAGAATGATATTCACCATCATGAAAACATAAGAAAGTATAAAACTCACTGGTAAAGAAGTCACACAAAGGAGGAAGAGAAAGGAGTCAAATGACACCACTACAGACTTCCATAAAACCACAAAGACAGAGAAAAAGGAAGAAACAATTCACAAAACAACTAGAAAAAAGTTAACAATATCACAGGAACAAAATCTCACACATCAATATTCACCTTGAATGTAAATGGATTAAATGCATCACTTAAAAGATATAAATTGATTGAATGGGTAAAAGACCATGATCCAAATATATACGGCTTACAAGAAACTGATCTTGTCTATAAAGACACATATAGATTGAAAGTAAAGGGATGGAGATATTCCACACAAATGGAAACTGAAAGTTAGCAGGAGTAGCTATACTTATATCAGATAAAATCGACTTTAAGTTAAAAACAGTAAAAAGAAAGACAAAGAAGATCATTACGTAATGATGAAGGGATTAATTCAGCAATTCTGAACACATATGCACCCAACACTAGAGCACACAGATTTGCAAACAAATATTACTAGACCTAAAGAGAGAGAGAGACAGAGGAATACAATAATATTTGGAGACTTCAACACCCCAATCACAGCATTAGATCATCTAGACAGAAAATTAACCAAGGAACATTAAACTTCAATTTAACTTCAGACCAAATGGGCCTTACAGATATTTACAGAACTTTCTACCCAACAACTACAGAATATACACTTTTCTCATCAGTGCATGAAATATTCCTTAAGACTGACCATATGTTTGGCCATAAAACAATTCTCAGTACATTTTTTAGAATCAAAATTATATGAAATATCTTCTCAGACCACAGTAAAATAAAACTAGAAATCAATAGCAAGAGGAACTTTGGAAATTGTACCAATACATGGAAATTAACCTGCTCCTGAATGATCATTGAGTCAATAAGGAAATTGGCTGGGCACAGTGGCTCAAGCCTGTAATATTAGCAATTTGGGGGTCTGAGGCAGATGGATCATTTGAGGTCAGGAGTTTGAGACCAGCCTGGCCAACGTGGTAAAACCCCATCTCTACTAAAAATACAAAAAAATTAGCTAGGTGTAGTGGCACACACCTGTAATCCCAGCTACTCTGGAAGCCTAGACACAAGAGTCGCATGAGCCTGGGAGGCAGAGGTTGCAGTGAGCCAGATTGCACCACAGCACTCCAGCTTGGGTGACAGAGTGAGACTCTGTCTCAAAAAAAAAAAAAAAAACAAACCACAGAAATTAAAAAATAAATAAATAAAATGGGGACAAAACATACCAAAACTTGGATATAGCAAAAGCAGTGCTAAGAGGGAAGTTTGCACTAAAGGCTGTATGTGTCTGTTCTCACACTGCTGATAAAAACGTACCTGATATTGGGCAATTTACAAAAGAAAGAGGTTTAATAGACTCACAGTTCAACATGGCTGGAGCAGCCTCACAATCATGGCAGAAGGCAAAGAGGAGCAAGTCATGTCTTACATGGATGGCAGCAGGCAAAGAGAGAGAACTTGTGCAGGGGAACTCCTCTTTATAAAGGCATCAGATCTCATGAGACTTATTCACTATCACAAGAACAGCATGGAAAAGACCTTCCTCCATGATTCAGTTACCTCCCACCAGGTCCCGCCAACAACATGTAGGAATTCAAGATGAGATTTGGGTAGGGACACAGCCAAACCATATCATTCCACTCCTGGCCCCTCCCATATCTCATGTCTTCACATTTAAAAACAAACCATGCCTTCTCAACAGTCCCCTAAGGTCTTAACTCATTTCAGCATTAACTCAAAATCCAAAATTCACAGTCCAAAGTCTCATCTGAGACAAGGCAAGTCTCTTCTGCCTATGAGCCTGTAAAATCAAAAGCAAGTTAGTAACTTCGTAGATACAATGGGGGTACAGGCATTGGATAAATACAGCCATTCCAAATGGGAGAAATTGGCCAAAACAAAGGGGCTACAGGCCCCATGCAAGTCTGAAATCCAGTGGGGCAGTCAAATCTTAAAGCTCCAAAATGATCTCCTTTGACTCCATGTCTCACATCCAGGTCATGCTGATGCAAAAGATGGTTCTCATGGTCTTGGACAGCTCTGCCCCTGTGGCTTTTCAGGGTACAGCCTCCCTCCCAGCTGCTTTCATGGGCTGGCATTGAGTGTCTGTGGTTTTTCCAGGCAAATGGTAAAAGATGTCAGTGAATCTACCGTTCTGGAGTCTGGAGGATGGTGGCCTTCTTTTCACAGCTCCACTAGGCAGTGCCCCAGTAAATACTCTGTGTGGGGTCTCTGACCCCGCATTTTCCTTCTGCACTGCCCTAGCAGAGGTTCTCCATGAGGGCACCGCCCCTGCAACAAACTCCTGCCTCGGCATCCAGATATTTCCATACATCTTCTGAAATCCAGCAGAGATTCCCAAACCCCAAGTTTTAACTTCTGGGCACTCACAGGTTCAACACCACATGCAAGCTGCCAAAACTTGGGGCTTGCATCCTCTGAAGCCATGGCCCAAGCTCTACTTTGGCCCCTTTAAGCCACAGCTGGAGTGGCTGGGATGCAGGGCACCCTGAGTCTGGCCCACAAAACCATTATTTCCTCCTAGGCCTCCAGGCCTGTGATTGGAGGAGCTGCCTTGAAGCTGCCCTGGAGACATTGTCCCTATTGTCTTGGGGATTAACATTTGGCTTCTTGTTGCTTGTGCCTAGTTTTGCAGCTGGCTTGAATTTCTCCTCAGAAAATAGGATTTTCTTTTCTATTGCATTGTCAGGCTGCAAATTTTCTGAACTTTTATGCTGTGCTTCCCTTATAAAACTGAATGCCTTTAACAGCACCTATGTCACTCCTTGAATGATTTGCTGCTTAGAAATTTCTTCTGCAGGCCGGGCGTGGTGGCTAACACCTGTAATCCAGCACTTTGGGAGGCCAAGGCAGGTGGATCACCTGATGTTGGGAGTTTAAGACCAGCCTGACCAACATGGAGAAACCCCATCTCTACTAAAAATACAAAATTAGCCATGCCTGTAATCCCAGCTTCTCGGGAGGCTGAGGCAGGAGAATCGATTGAACTCGGGAGCTGAGATCATGCCATTGCACTCCAGCCTGGGCAGCAAGTGCAAAACTTTGTCTCAAAAAAAAAAGAAAAGAAATTTCTTCTGCCGGATACACTAAATCACCTCTCTCAAGTTCAAAATTCCACAAATCTCGAGGGCAGGGGCAAAATGCTGCCAGCCTCTTTGCTAAAACATGAAAAGAGTTACCTTTGCTTCAGTTCCCAACAAGTTCTTCCTCTCCATCTGAGACCACCTCATCCTGGCTTTCATTGTCCATGTCATTATCAGCAGCATTCTGGTCAAAGCCATGTAACAAGTCTTTAGGGAGTTCCAAACTTTCCCACATTTTCTGTCTTCTTCTGAGCCCTCCAAACTGTTCTAACCTCTGCCCTTTACCCAGTTCCAATGTTGCTTCCACATTTTTGGGTATCTTTTCAGCAATGCCCCACTCTACTGGTACCAATTTACTTTATTAGTCTGTTCTCATGCTGCTGATAAAGACATATCCAAGTCTGGGCAATTTACAAAAGAAAGAGTTTTCATGGACTTACAATTCCACATGGCTGAGAGACGCCTCACAATCATGGAAGAAGGCAAGGAGGAGCAAGTCATATTTTACATGAATGGCCACAAGCAAAGAGAGAGAACTTAAGCAGGGGAACTCTGCTTTATAAAAGCATCACATTTTGTGAGACTCATTCACTATCACGAGAACAGCACGGGAAAGATTTGCCCCCATGATTCATTTACCTCCCACCAGGTCCTCCCACAATATGTGAGAATTCAAGATGAGCAAGATGAGATTTGTGTGGGAATACAGCCAAACCATATCAAAGGCCTTCATCAAAAAGCAGAAAAATTAAAACTCAACCACATAATGTACCCAAAAGAACTAGAAAAGCAAGAGCAAATCAAATCCAAAATTAGTAGAAGAAAATAATAAGATCAGAGCACAACTAGAGACCAAAAAATACAAAAAGCCAAATAAAATATAGTTTTTTAAAAGATAAATGAAATTGATAAATGGTTAGCTAGAGTAACCAAGAAAAGACCCAAATAATTACAATGAGAAATAAAAAGGCATTACAATTGTTATTTTGGTTATAGAAAACATTATCAGAGACTATTATGAACATATATACACTTATAAACTAGAAAACTTAGAGGAAATGGATAAATTTCTGGGAACATATAACCTCTCAAGATTGAATCAAAAGTAAATAGAAAATTATAAGAGACTGATAGCAAATACTGAGATTGAATTAGTAATAAATCTCCCAACAAAGTAAAGCTCACGACCAGATGGATTTACAGCCAAATTCTACCAAATATACAAAGGAGAACTAATACAAATCCTCTTGAGACTGCTCCAAGAAATCAAGGAAGAGAGAATTCTCTCTAATTCATTCTATGAGGCCAGTATTACACTGATACCAAAACCAGACAAGGACAGAAAAACAACAACAAAAACTACAGACCAATATACTGATGAACATATATGCAAACATTCTCAACAAAATACTAGAAAACCAAATGCAACAAAACATTTAAAAAAAAACACAATAAAGTAAGTTTTATACAGCAATGCAAGGGTGGTTAAACATATGCAAATCCATAAATTTGGTACATACATCAACAGAATGAAGGACAAACACATGTAATCATCTCAATAGAAGCAAAAAAGTATTTGATAAAATTCAACATCTCTTTGTGATAAAAACCCTCAGCAAACCAGATATAGAAGGATTGTGTCTCAAAGTAATAATTGCCATATATGACAAACCCACAGCCAATATAACACTGAATGGAGAAAAGTTGAAAACATTCCCTTTAGAAACTGGAATGAGATAAGGATGCTAATTTTCACCACTCCTATTCAACATTGTACTAGGAGTCTTAGCCAGAGAAATCAGGTAAGGAAAAGAAAAAAAGTCATCCAAATTGGAAAAGAGAAGGTCAGATTATTCTTGTTTGCTGATGGTACAATCTTATCTCTAGAATAACCTTATGATTCCACCAAGAAAACTCTTAGATTTGATCACTGAATTCAGTAAAGTTGCAAGATAAAAATTAACATATAGAAATCAGTCATGTTTCTATATACCAGTAATCTAGCTGACAAGATCAAGAAAGCAATCACATTTACAACAGCTACAAAAAAATTACCTAGGAATATATTTAACCAAGGAGATAAAAAACCTCTAAGAGGACAATTACAAAATGTTGATGAAAGAAATAGTAGGTGACACAAATCGAAAAACATCCCAAACTCATGAGTCAGAAGAGTTAATATCATTAAAATGACCATAACATCCAAAGTAATCTATAGCTTCAATTCAGTCCCTATCAAAATACCATAATTTCCCTCAGAATTAGAAAAATAGAATTGTAACATTTATATGGAACCAAAAAGGACTCCAAATAGCCAAAAGAATTCTAAGCAAGAAAAACAAAGTTGGAGGCATTGCATTACCTGACTTCAAGTTAGATTACAAAGCTACAGTAACCAAAACAGCATGGTACTGTTATAAAATAAACACATATATCAACAGAACAAAATAAATTGTCATGGAGGAAGAATAAAGCTATATCTATATCTCTCACCATATACAAAAATCAACACAATATGGATTAGAGACTTAAATGTAAGATCCCAAACTGTAAAAACACTGGAAGTAAACACAGGGAAAACTCTTCTGGACATTAGGCAAAAAATTTATGATGAAGATTTCAAAAGCACAGGCAATAGAAATAAAAACAGACAAATGGGACTTAAATAAACTAAAAATCTTCTGCAAAGCAAAAGAAATAATCAACAGGGTAAATAGATAACCTGCAGAATGAGATAAAATATTTGCAAACTGTTCCCAAGATGAGGGACTAATATCCAGAATTTACAAGAAACTCAAACAACTCAACAACAACAAAAAATAATACCCTTAGAAAGTGGGCAAAGGACATGAACAGAATTTTTTCAAAAGCAAACTGACAAATGGTTAACAGATTTTATATATATATATATATATATATAATGCTCAAGATTACTAATTACTAGAGTAAAGCAAATTAAAACTACAATGAGATATCATCTTACAACAGTCAGAATGGCTAGCATTAAAGTCAAGAAACAACAGATGTTGGTGAGGATGCAGTGAAAAGGGAACTCTCATATATTGTTGGTAGGAATGTGAATTAGTACAATCTCTCTGGAAAACAGTATAGAGATTTCTCAAAGAACAAAAAAATGTAACTATAACTCAATCCAGCAATTTCACTACTTGTCTTCTACTCAAAAGAAAATAAATCAGTATATCAAAATGATACTTGCAGTGGAATGTCTATCACAGCACTATTCACAGTAGGAAAGATATGAAATCAATGAAATCAACCTAAGTGTCTATCAATGTATGATTTGATAAAGAAAATGTGGCATATACCCACTATGGATTACTATTCAGCCATAAAAGAATGAAATTATGTCTTTTGCAGCACCATGAGTGGAACTGGAGGTCATTATTTTAAGTGAAACAAGCCAGACACAGAAAGACAAATATCCTATGCTCTCACTCATAAATGGGTGCTAAAAAATGTACACACATGGATGTAAAGAGTGGAATTATAGACAATGGATGAGGACCCACAGACCCTCTGAAGGAAATGGACTTTTCCTGAAGGACCTGGGAGAGACCCCAAATACTGCGAGTGCCCCAACTGCAGAAGTAGGAAAGGGAGACCCTCCTCTCCGGAACACACACCCCCAGTGGAGAAACTGAAAGTCTGTTTGCAAGAGAAGCTTCTGACCTTACCTTGAGATGAGTCAATTTAGAGAGCCGGGTGAAATACAGGGGTAGAAGAAGCAGCAGAAAGGCCCTGGGAACTTGCTGGGTCCCCAAACAGTTCATTCCTGCCTGGCATCACAAGGATCCATCAGTAGGGAAGCCAGAGGAGCAGGGGGTAAAGCTCCACAGGAAGAAGGAAATCTCTAGGTGAACTTTGTAACAATTTGAACTGGGTGAGAAACCTCATGGCCAGAACTTGGGGGAGGGGGCAAATCCCAGTGTGCAGACTTCACAGCTCTTTTCTTTTGCAGCTGGGAGGTGGGTAGCCTGAGGCAAGTTCTCAAGCCCATCTCGCTCACCATCTGTAAACAGACTTGGGGCTGTTGGGGGTACCCAGTGAGAGTGAGACCAGCCCTTCGGTTTGCGGTTTGTGTGAGAGCTGAGCGAGGCCTGTGACTGCTGGCTTTCTCCACTTCCCTGACAACCTGCATGACTCAGCAGAAGCAGCCATAATCCTCCTAGGTACACAACTCCAGTGACCTGGGAATCTCACCCCCATCCCCCACAGCAGCCACAGCAAGACCCATTCAAGTAGAGTGTGAGCTCAGACACACCTAGCCCTGCCCCAACCTGATGGTCCTTCCCTACCCACTCTGGTAGTGGAAGACAAAGGGCAACAATCTTAATAATCCTGTTGCTTTTGTTGAGATTCTTTGCCAAGTACTTCCTATCTCAATAAACTTGTTCATTTGCCATCTTTGTAAACAATCTCTACATGGTGGAATGAGGTGTAGGGGTTTAGGAAAGATGGTATCAGGGTGGTGGGAAAGAGACTAGAGGAATCACATCTCTTTTTCTTACAGCACAAATTCCTTAAAAAATTATGCTTCAATGCTTTAATGTTCAATGTTCCACACCAAATGTTTACATTAAAATGTAACATAAAATATCACTGGACTTGATAAACCACTGACCCATTTTCTGGTGGTATAAGAACTCTCTTAGGAGCTAGTGGCCTTTCTACTTCTTTGAAATCTTGTACAGAGAGTAATGTTCCAGAAGTCAATGAAGACTGAAGCTCCATGAAAAGGGCTTGTTTTTAACTCAATAACTTGCCATAAAATAATCTGACCTACATTGACAATATGCATCATAGATATTCTATACTTGGTAATTATCCAGTAATGACAGGCAATTTACATTAATTAGGGTAATTATTATTAATTTTATAAAGTCAAACCTAACTTTTTGTTTACCTTTTCTTTGGTAATTTTCTGAAATCTAAAAGTCAAATGAATGTGAAAAACATTTCCCCTGAATGTTTATGTATTTTACTTTTCTCATGCTCTCTTATATACACAGCTGCTAGATATTAATTCCCATTATAAGCCACAATTTTGCTCACAGCACTCTTCTAAAACTGTTCTAATAAAGGTTACCAATGACTGAAAATAACCAAAGAAGGTTTACATTTTGATTAAAAATTCTAGGGCTTAATTATCATTTATATAATATTTGCCTTGGGTGACTGTACTTGGCTTTTGGAAACATTTTTTCTCGACTTGTCTTCCACGATACTATCTTCTGAGTTTCTTCCTAGTTCTGATTATGTTTTCTAATCATGATCTCCCTTTCACTTGCCTTTAAGTGATCATATTGCACAGAAATCTTTCAATTATCCTCATTTTTTTGTAATCTTATCTTTTCTAATAAGTTCCACTTGCACCTATATGCTGAAACTCTAATACCTTTACCTTTCAGTTGTGATATTTCTTCTTAACTGCAGACCTATATTTCCTTTTGAATATATCAAGTATATGATGAAGGTAAATATATTTGTTCAAAACTTATCTCATTATCTGCTTTTACTCAAGGGGGTCCCCTGACTGTTTTTCTAAGTACAAATTGTAAACACAGTAGTTTTACAAGTTAAAAGCAACAAAAAATGTAATCTTTCATTATCCATTTTGCTAATCGCTTCTGCCCTCATCTAGCTAAAACAAATAAATTCTCAAGCATTAAAAATCTCAAGTATATAGCACTTATGAGTCCTTGGAAAATAAAACTGTTTGACTACAAATTTCAGCCAACCAAGAAGCAGATCAAAATTACAGTCTCAGGAATGATGAAGCTATGTGAAGGAATACGAAAATTCAATCTAAATCTAAGTAATTACAAAAATAAATCTTGGATCCATAAGAAATACAACTGACATAATTCTAGACAAAATATAAAATGTTAATATATTGTGGCATGGAGGGAGTGAAAAAATAGGAGAAAATGTACTTTTTTGTAGTATTTAAATATTGTAGAGTTGGTAATAAATAAAGGTTTACTTATATGATTTGAAGTGTTAATAGTATCCATTACAAAATCAAAAGAAGAAAATAAAACTTCAATGTAATTTGATGGGGAAAAAAATCACTCTCAAAGTAGATAATAGAGACCAAGTGCCAAATAATAGGAAAAAATGAAGATTAAAAATTAAAAAAATGAAATGACCAAATTTAAATGTTTGTTTATAACAATAAATGTGAAGAAGATATCTATTAAAATAAAAAGGCACTCAGTTTGTATAATAAAACAAAATTTTATATTATATAAAAAAACTCAGAAATAAAATTATTTCAATATAAGGAAGATCTTTAAAAATTTGTTAAATCTTTATATTGATTCCTTATTTCATAAAGCCATTAAATTCTAATTAAAATAAAAATGAATGGAAATTTTCCTACAGTGATTTTTATAATGAAACCCAACTATATGATATAAAAAGATTCATCAGAAATAAAATTATTACAAAATGAGCTAGATGCTTTAAAAATTTGTTAAACTTTAATATCTATTCCTTATTTTTAAAAAGGCCATTGAAAAACTCTAAGTAAAATATGAACAGATGAAAATTGTCCTACCATGATTTTGTTTAAAATCAGATGAACCACTAGAATCATTTTCATTTAAGTCAGCCATAAAACATATGCCCAATATTGCCTCTGTAGTTTAATCTTGTTCTGAGTGTACCAAACAATATATTTAGACATGCAACTAAAATAAGTGGTATAAATATTTAATGGCTTAAAACAACACATTTCTTATTATATTTTGTGATTCTAAGTGGCTCAGCTGAGTGGTTCTTGCATGCATTTCTTCACCCAGGTAAGATTAGTTCTTGGGTGGGTATATAACCATCTGAAGGCTCAGCTGGGCTGATCATTTAAGATGGCTTGGTCACAAGGCTGGCAGTTGAAGCTGACCATTGGCTGGAAGCCTAGCTGTGGCTAACAGCCAGAGAGCTTACATCTCAGATTTCATAGGCTTCTCACAGTATGGTGATTGAGTTCTGAGAGGGAGTGTTCCAAATCACAGAGGTAGAAGCTGCTAAGCCAAATAAGGTGTCTATGCCCATAACCAACACAGTTTCATTTTGGTACATTCTTTTGATGAAATCAGTCACAGAGCCTAGCCAGCATCAGGAAGTGGAGACAAAAACTCCACTTCTTAATGCAGACAACTTAATAAAGACACCTCACAGAATAACCTGTTATATAGAGATGTTTTCTGCAGCTTCCTTTGAAAACACAATCTATTACTCTTAGTAATAAGCCTAGCATGACATTTGCAACATCGAAATTAGAAAATTTTGGAGACCATGCCGAAGATCACCAAAAAAGTCTTTAAATGGAAAGATTTAAGTGGAAAGATATTTTCCTTAGATAGGAAAATTCAACATTATAAACATGGCAATAGTTTCTAAATTAATCTTTAACCTCAATTTAATCTCTCTGTTTAATTAAAATAACATGTTTTTAACATGACAGGATTAGTTTAAAGTTCATGTAGAAAAATATGCACATAATGCTGGAAAACTCTAAAAGGAAAAAAACTGAGAATAAAATCAGTAATTAAAACGATTAACATATATACACATATGTATATATGTGTGTACATATGCATGCAAATAAAGACTCATCAGTGGGAAAATAATGAAATTCTATTTTAGAATTCTAGGATATATTGAAATCTAATTATTTCAAAGCAGTAATTAAAATATGCTTTTGAACAAATTATGTAGGAAGACTAAAAAACAAATTGGGGTACAAATTTTAAATATCTGTTATATGGAAAACACCCATAAACAAAATCCAATGACAAACAGAAAAATGAGAAAAATATTTGCTATGCACAGGACAAAAATCTAAATTTTAGAAAAATTCAAAGAATTCTTTTCTCATTTATATTCTACAACAGTTTTTTACAAAAAGTTTCTAGGCTTCTACTCTGGCCTCCTTTGCTTTTCCCAATAACAGACATAATTTTCAGGCACAGTGCAAAATGAAAATGTGGGCTTTTTATTAATAAATTATTTTGTATTTCAGTACAGTCACAGCAGAGCATTAAGCCTAGTACAGGCACTTCTAAGCGTAGGGCTCAGAGCAACTGCACAGATCACACAAGCATGAAGCTGATCCTGTCCCACAATATCTTTTAAAAGTATAAATCATCTGACAAGTGTGTCGTGACATTAAATGGTTGAAAGCATGATCTTTTCAACAAATGGTACTGGACAACTGGATACCCACATGCAAAAAAAAAGAAAGTTAGACACTTGCCTTACATCTTTAAAAAAATTCACTCAAAATGAATTCTAGAACTAAATGAAGGGCTAAAGCTGGAAAATTCTTAGAAGGAAACAGAGGAGTAAATCTTCATGAGCTTGAGTTAGAGAATGTTTTCTTAGATATGATACCAAAAGCACAAACAGCAAAAAAATAAATAAATTAGACTTTATCAGAATTAAGAAAAATTATGCTGCAAATGATACTATCAAGAAAGTAAAAAGACAGAATGGGAGAAAATGTTTGCAAATCATATATGATAAGCACCTTGTATCCAGGATATGTGTTCTTATAGCTCAGTAATAAAAAGACAACCCAATTTCAAAATGAGCAACTCTAAAAAAGTAATGGCCAATAGGCACATGGAAAGATGCTTAACACATTATTCATTAGAGAAATTCAAATTAAATAATGAGATATAACTTTATATCCACTAAGATGGCTATAATAAAAAAAGATGATAGCAAGCATTGGCAAGGCTGTGGAAAAATTAGAACCCTCGTATACTACTGGTATAAATGTAAAATGGTACACCTACTTTAGAAAAACAGCTCCACAGTTCTTAAAATGTTAAATATAGAGTTTATAAATATGAAGTATAAAACTGTTAAATACCAGTACCCGTGCATGTGTGTGTATGTAAACCCAAAACAGATCATACCACTCTTGTGCTCAAAGCCCTCTAATGGCTTCCTATTGCACTTTGCATAAAATTCAAACTTTCCTTCTATAAATTTTAGTATGACCAGATATCTGCCTAATTTCTCCAGTCCCATCTCCTACTATTCTCCTTCTGGATCTGCTACTGCAGCTACTCTGACATCCTTGTTTTCCCTGAAGGCAGCAAGTTCTTTCCTGCCTCAGGGCCTTTGTACTTACATTTCCCCTTCTTCAAAAAGCTTTTACCCTCATCTTTGCATGACTCTGTCTCTCCCTTCATTCAGGTGGGTCTCTTCTTCAATTATCATCCTATCTAAAGCAAACTCCTGTCTTACTCTTCTCCTGCTTTATTTTTTCTCATTGCACTTTTCACTACATGATGCTAAATGGTCTATTTTTATTTATATGATAGCTGCATTTCCACTAAAGGCAGTTTCATGAAGGCAAGGATTTTGTCTGCCTCATCCACTGCTAACAATTTCTACAGCTCCTGCAACAGTGCCTGGCACATTGTAAGTACACAGTACTACTGATTGAATCAGAGTAAAATCAATTTTTATAAATTTTTAAGAAAAAAGACAAACTATACTATAATACTTTATTACTGAGTTATGTCATTATGAGAATATTAGTAATAGCTGTTTAAATTTCTTTGTTTCTAAATAGGCTGTGAGGACTCCAAGGGCAGAAAGGGTTTTATTCAATGATTTACCCTCTGTGAGTGGCACATTGTGATATCTGAAAAATTCTTTCAGTGGAAGGCAGGAAACTTTCATAGCTAGATTTATAAAGTCACTATTCTCTATCCAATGGCTTAGGTTTGTGTCTTCTTTTTTTTTTTTCCATACCCATTTCCCTTCTAAACATGTCTTTTTGAATAGTACTGTCAGTAGCCTGTAGGAAACTCAATCTTCCGTGGTATTCGTTCTTAAAACTTAAAGGCAGCAAAAGCAGTGAGGCTTGAATCAATAGCAACTATAATAATATTCTAGCAAATAGTAATTGACTGCATGCTGTGCATCTGGCAGAGTGTAAAGCCTCAAAATTTTTTTCCAGGCTAATTGGGATATCCATTATCTTAAATTAATTATTTATCTCTTTATGATAGCAACATTTGAATTTTTCTCTTCTAGCTATCTCAAAATGTATACTAGGTTAATGTTAGCTATAGTTACCCTACTGATCTAATGAAAACAGGTCTTATTTCTTCTATCTAACTGTATAATTGTACCCATTAATCAATCTCTCTTCATCCTTCCCTCCCTGTTTCCTTTCTTGGTCTTTGGTAAGCACCATTCTGCTGTGTATCTTCCTGAGATCCATGTTTTTAGCAGCCACTTATGAATGAGAACAATCACTTTGTATGGGGTAAGTGCAAATTTTGTCCATTGTACTGCTTGGCCCAAGAGGGTATATTTAGTAGATGGTAAGGCTGGGATTTGAACCCAAGGTCAGACCTTATAACTGGTAGTCTCTCAGGCCTCATAGCTGTTTCACCACATTCATTACTACATTTTGAGAAGATAAAGAGCAAGACACAACTCCCCAAGAGACACCTGGATATAATCAGGGAAGGGTTTGGAGTAGCTGGACATATTATCATAATATATAGTATTTACATTATTGTGATTCTGTTGTTTTTAGTTCCTAGACTGGTGTATCTGAGAAAACATAATTTATGCATCTCCTTGTTATCATTCCATAAATCACATGTAAATAAATTCTTGAGTAGGATATTTTCCCCCTCTTCTCAGAGCTGACACTAAACCACCAAAGCTGTGTCAAGAACTTCCACATTATCAAGATGGCTCCACCAGCCTTAATAAGGCAGCAGAACTGACTTCATGCAAACATTCACCTTTCCTCATCTTCACTCTACTGCCATCCAAATCTCCCGAGGCAGAGAGGATTAGAGAAACTGCCCTAGTTACTAAAAAATATATTTACCTTTCAGCTAACTCTGGAAGACCAGAACCATAGAGGCCAGGGGGCAGAGCAGAGGTGTGTCATCCATTTGCTTAGTTCATGCCATGTACATGCAGCCTCTGTTTGTCATTTCTCCCATTTATTTTTGTCTATCTTGGATTAGCTGTTGAGTAAAACATTTCTTATTTCATGCTATCCAAAAATGGTATTTTATTTTTCAAATATAACATGCAATTTTATTTTTTTTTCAAAACCCAACTCTACCTTTTGCAGCTAAGTTAGCTGAAAAATTATTCATTTTGCTTTTTGTAAATATCTAAATATATCAATTAGTACTTTTGTTGCAAACATCAGAAAATCCAACTGGAGTGGATGTAGGCTTAAAAGGAAGTGTTTGGCTTATATAACTCAATATGACAGGTATAGTGCCAGACTGAGAGAGGGCATGATCTACATACTTATGCAAGAGTTCATTTTCCAACTCCTGGGTCTGCACTAGTGCATTTGTGCTTCCTTTCTATGAGATCGTAATTGATCAAGCTTTACATCCTCCCAACCCCATATTTTCAATAATTTCTCTTCCAGTCTTTCACAACTGAGATTCATTTCAGAGCTTTAAATCCTGATGCCTTAAGACATTAATAGATGCAGCTATGTAAAGAATTAACTTTCTCAGTATTTTGGGTGGTACAATTTGGGTACTATCTTTGGGAAAGCAGTTGCTGAAATCATTTTCTGTGCTGTAATTCAGATGAGGATCCCTGGCTGAGATAGGCTGAGAGACTTCTAAATATAGCTGTATCTAACGCTTAATGGTTTGAATGATGTGAAATAATCCTCCCTAATTCAATCATTGTGGCCAGAAGGACAAAATATACAGAGAGGCACATCCTAACTCATAAACACACATGAGAATCAGGGAAAGAGTTAAATCTAATTTCATATGTATATTATGACTGGAGGAATAGTGGTTCCAGAAAAGAAATTCAAGACATTACTAACCAAAGATGGTGGTGGTTAAAGAGAAAAATAAATGTTTACCACAGTATATTCAAACATACATACATTCTTTTAATTTCATTATTTAGTAGGCTTTTTTTTGCCCTGTCAATTTATAGCACAGTATTGGTTAGAAACTTATTTTCTGAACTTATTTTCTATTTTAAGCTCCTTAATCATTGATGAGTTTTCCTTTCATAATTTGATGTTACATATTCCTGAAACAGAGCTTGTACTAGTAATGATGGCAAAATATTGTCTTCAGTGATTTGAGACTTTACAACATAATGAACGTAAACTATATGAAGCAAACTATAATAAGAAAGAACTTGTAAATGATGCCAATACTTCTAATTGGTAAGGAATATGATAATATTTTTCCTTGAGGAGAGAAACAAAGAATGTCATTTTTCCCTCTGACAAATTTCACCATTTTTCTTTTTTTTCAACATTCTTACATATTTCCTTTCGTTTCATGTCAGATGCAATTTCTCAAGCAGAACAAGGGCAAACTCTTTTCATTTCCACATTGTCACTCCTGTTCAGTGTGGTTATAAATGAAATGAAAGCATATTGTACAATAGGACCACACATGTACTGTAATACCAGAAAATGATTTTGATACACAGAAACAAATGTTATGTATATCTAGGCCTTCTATGACTTTTTAGTCTCACATGGACACACAAAAAAGATGTTCCTTACTCTAAGGAAAATGCTAAAAAAGACACTACCAAATGGCAGGCAGAATTTAAATTCAAAGATAATATATACACCAAGAAATCTTAAACATCTAGGCAAGAAAGAGTGCTAAAATAGTGCATTATCCCTATGTAGTCAAATGGGATTTAGCCATGGTGAATCACTTGACTCATTCAGCCATGTGTAATAGGCCAATTAAAATGCTTAAATTGGCAAATTCTCAAAAGAGCAAATATTTAATCCAATGTGGATTCTCATCCAACTTATCTGTGATACCGCATAAATAGAGCAAAAATAGGGAAAGGCAAAGAGCAAATGGGGATTTAAAGATCAACAAGCCTCTATTGTGTATCTGGCTTAGCAAGCAAAATAGCAGATAAGAAGAGTTCACATGGATCATGCTTTATGTTTCCAGTCTTAGGTATAACATGTTTTTAATTTATTTAATAAATACTTATTATCCATCTACTATATTCTAAGTACTATTTTAGGCACTAAGTTTGTAGTGAGCAAAAATTCTCCAAATCCCTGCTTTCACGGTGTTTGTGAAAGACAGAAATTAAAGCAAATAGGTCATGTCAATAGTGGTAGTTGGTGAAAAGGGCTCTAGAGAAAAATAAAGCCAGAAATCAAGATTTAGTTTGGTGGGTAGGGGGGCAGGAGGTTAATTTTAACTAGGAGACCATATAATACCCTACTGGGAAGGGGTGATTTGAGAGAGACATGAAAAAGATGAGGGAATTAGCCATGTGGACATATGGGCAAGACGTTTTAAGGAAGAAGAAACAACAAGTACAGAATCCTTGGATTAAGAGAATTCTTAGTGTAAAAAAGGAATAGCAAATAAAAATATCTCTGGCTGACCTGAAGTGAGCAAAGGGAGAGAGTTAGAAAATCAGGACAACCAGATTTCATAAGGCTTTGGAGATCATAGTAGGGAATGATTCTCTGAGCAAAAGAAGGAGGTATTGGTCCATCATAGGAGTGAATGATCTGCTTAGGTTTTAATAAATTGCTCTGGCACCATGTGAAGATAGATTCCAGGGGCAATGGCAGAGAAATGGGAAAGGAAAAAAGTAAGCTGTAAAGATCAGCAAGTTTTCCTAACTGTTCAGCAAACCAAAGTAGAAATGATAGTGATTTGGAAGAAGATACAAGATGGGTCGCAATTCAACACAACTTGATTGCAATTGCTGTGAGGTTAATATTTCTTCTGTACTTTTAACAACAGTATATATTGACTATTCATCTGAAAAATAGTGTTGTGTTGTAGTCCTCTACTATTCCACCGTATTCCATATATTTACAAGGATATATAGCTGCTTACAATAAAGATATTTTCCAGCTTCTCTTGCTGTCAGGTATCATCTCATAACTAAGTTTCAGCCAATGGAACATGAGAAGTACTTGTGCATCTTCTGGGAAGTATGTTTTAAAGAAGGAAGTACTTTCTCTTTTCTTTCCATATGGACATAATGACTGGAGCAAAAGAAGCCATTTGGGAACATCATGTAACCTTGGGAATAGCAGTGACTCATGTCAGAGAAACAACAGGAAAAGAGCTAAGCCCCAAAGGAATTTATAAATCAGAACTTCCATATGCAAGCAGACTATATCAGTACTAATTCTAATTGAATTAGATTCATTCTGGAACAGATACCCAGATGTTACCATATACTTGTCTATATCATTTGGTTTGGAAACAAACAGTAATTTGACTCAAGGTGATAATAGCTCTATTCTTTTCATGTTGGAGTAGATGGGACCATAGTATTATCTACAGAGTAATAATTTTCAAAGTTTCATTCATTTTCAGTGTTTGCTGTTTAAAGGTACTATAGACTTTCCTATGAAAATAATTAATCCTCAACTTTTCCTATTAGCACAGAGAGGAATGTGTCTTTTGTTATATTTTATTGAGGCTTTACAAACAAAATTCTCCTTTAGGGTATCAATATTTTGGACAATGCAAGTTCAACATTAGATTTTCTTGATGATGTAGAAATGCTAAAACCCCATGAAAAGAGCCCAAGGCTTAGCTGTCAAGAAAGTTGCCATGTGGCTTGAAGAGTCTTGTTTTAACTTCTAGGCTCATATTGAAAACTTTGGCTATAGGAAAATTCAAAAGAAGTCCTTATGTTTTCTGTGTGTATGTCATTATCTGCTGTATCTTTGTTAGGAGAGCTTCTCCTTTCCCACAAATACCTTCCGTGTTTGTTTGCAGTATTCTGTTTCATTAGTCAAATGGTTGACTGGTGAATGGTTGATTCACCATCAATGCATTACTTACAATGTAAAGATGGCTAGTCAAGATATTGTTAACCAGGAAAAGCTCTTAAAAGAAGCTGTGGCATTTCCAAAGATTTTTCCTTTTCTTCCACCATAGTCTCCTCCTGCCAAGTTATATTCTGACAACTTCTGGGGCTGTCACCCTCTGGCCACAACATTTTGGTTGATACCAAGGGTCGTAAGTGATTTCAACCATACAGTATCCCATCTCTTTGAAAGGGGTGTGAATGTAACCTGAAACTTCATGGAAAACAAATGGCATGGTAATCACAGGCCTGTGGAAATTTTATGTAAATAGAGCTGTTGCCAATCTCTGTCTCTCTGTCTACGTAGCTCTTTCTGGTGTCTAGATGAAGCCTTTAAAAAATGTAATTAGATTTCACTGCAACTGATAATTTGGTCTCCTCCCTCAGTTATTTGGCTTTTGACCATTTTTATCATTAAGGTTTCAACTAAAACAAAACTTGCTTCCTGAGCAATATGCTATTTAAATTGCTATCTAGATAAACCTGCTGGAAAATATTGGACATACTTATTAGTTGGATTATATGTCAAAGTGCTATTTTAATTAAGCTTAATAGTTTGAGTTATGTGTGGCTCCTTCAGTTATCTAACTAGATATTCTTGTCATTCAATGTATATCATTGGTATCTTTTATGAATTATTTTAGTCTCTACATCTATCGATGAATATGACATTATTTTATTAAGAGAAATTTAACCAATAGTTTTTCTATTTACATAAAGGAATACCTATTGGATGATTTCTGTGTGCCATGCCCTCTGCTAGCTATTGAGGCTAACAAGAAACACATAGTTCTCATTTTCCTGAAGCTCACAGACTAGAGTATAGTGACTATCTAGTTCAATTATTCAATTGATCAGTGAGAAATATAGGGCTCAGGGAAGGTAAATGACTTTTTTGGGATCATGCAACTGGAAACCAAGCCAGGACCAAAATTCGTATCTCCTGACCATCTGTCTATCCAGTTTGATTTCCAGTTTGACAACTTTCTGACACTCCCTATCCAACCTGGTTGTTTTAAAGGAAAGCACAGGAAATGAAAAGCCTGTGTGCTCAGTCCATTTCCCTTCTTTCTGAAAATTCCAAATAGCTTTTTCGCAGCCTTCTATTCTAAGCCTAAATCCTGTTCTTTTTGCTATCAGTAGCAAGTAATAGATAGGCTTTTTACACAGAGCTGGTAATCACTTCTTGATTGACTCCAGACCAAAATTAAACTTGCTCTTGCTAAGCAAGCTCATTGGCTTTATGAACAGAGACTTTTCAGTTATCCAAGACCATCATACCTGCTTCTAAAATGTCCTGTTTTCGCTGTTATTATGAACTGCTTCAGCATACTGCAGTGAACTGTTAGCACTCAGAAAAAAAATGAATTCTTTAACTTCTTAAATATAAGGATGTCTTTGAGAGGCCATGGCATATTTGATGAAAGTTTTTTAGTAGAAATTTTTTCTTTTTCGTCCAGATTTAAACAGTCTAAAGTCAATTCCTCTGGAGCTACTTGTCATTTCTTATCTTCACTTTTTGCAGTGTGTGTGAACTCATGTCAGACTTTACTTTTACCTAGAGTAAAAAGAAAATGGTTATCAGTTCTTGGTCTTGCTTCTACTGCTGTATAAAAATAAGCTGACTTCTTTCCACACATGTAAGCAAAACTGTCTCCAAAAGGGGTTGGTCAGAGTTTTGAAAATAATGTAAGCAAATAACATTGCTATGTTTGAAGAATTTGTGAAATGTTCTGAGTTAAACCACTTTGAAAGGAGAAGCTCAGAAGAGAATAGGGAGTAAAATTTGCTTTCATACTGAGATTTCACACAATGTCTGCTGTGGACATCAGGAATTTTGGCAGGGAGGGTCTGTGAGATGCTGTGAGGGTCCTCGTGATTAGAGGAATAGTGAGGAGAAGGAGGCCAGAAGCCTATATTCCAAACCAGGCAATACTGTGTTCCCCATATTTATACTCTTTAGTATATCCACCTATAGCGGGCAATGATAGTGAAGGAATTTCATGCAAGAGCAGCAAGCACCCATTAGGTCCAAAGCAGGGCAGGGTTAACAAACATATGTCATCATCAAATATATATATATATATATATATATATATTTGTGTGTGTGTGTGTATATATATCTATTTGTATGTATGTATATATATTTGTATGGGTGTATATATGTATATACACACACACACACATACATAGTGCTCTGCATGCGCTGAAAACTTGGGGGCCTATTGAAGATGTCATTTCTGTAGCCTATTTCTGGCTATTAGAAACATAGACTTCATGAGAACTCTGCAGCATTAGCCAATAAACCCTAAACAAAGATTGTCCAATCTGTGGACCACAGGCTGCATGTGGCCCAGGATGGCTTTATATGTGACCCAATGCAAATTCGTAAACTTTCTTAAAAAATTATGAATTTTTTTGTGATTTTTAAAAGCTCATCAGCTATTGTTAGTATATTTTATGTGTGGCTCAAGACAATTCTTCTTCTTCCAATGTGGCTCAGGGAGGCCAAAAGATTGGACACACCTGCCCTAAACCATGATAATATTTAGGAGACCAAGAAGACATAACCTTGAACTCTCAGGCCAAATTATATGCCCCTAATGAATTTCCCATTTTGAAAACTTAGAGTAGTGTGACAAGCCATATGGCCCAGAGTGAAGCCTTTTATCTCTTTCTAAAGGTGGCATTCTGGCCCTGCTTGCCTCCCCTGTCTCTCCTCTCTCCTTCACATTCTCTTCTGACTTATTGAGTTACTGTCAGTTCCCTAAAAGCTCTGTGTCATGTCGTCAGGTTTTGTTTTTTTTTTTTCGTGGACACTTTCCTCTGTTTGATGCTCTATCTCCATACTCCCTATCAATCACTTCCATTCTTCATCTCTTTTCATATTTCAGTATATAGATGCATATATAGATGCACTTTTCTTTGGGAAAATGTTCTTCAAAGTCCCCAGGCTGTGTGAGATGCCCCTCAGCCTGATCCCACAGCCCTCAGTGTTATATCTGTGTGAGCAGTTATTGAAGTTGTTTGTCAAAATTTCCTCTACTAGGATCCCCAGGAACCCAAATACCATGACTTCTTTGCCACTGAAACCCTGGATTGATACATCGTATGTAGATGCCCAGTAATTACTTGGTGAGTGACACAAAAGTTAGGCAAGCTCCTTAGAAGAGATGTAAGGGCAACTGCATTCCTTCATCCTTTCACTGTTGAATAATATTTATTGGTGCCTTCTACATGCAAAGAACCATTCTAGGCACTTGGTAAACAATAAATATAAGGTAAAGTCAGACAGACACTAAGCTGTCCACCATCATGATATATGTAGTCTTGTTTTCTAAATATGTTATCAGAGAAAATCCATATTGAATAAATTATTCTGTGGTTTAAGGCAATATAAAAAATACAGAAAGAACTCAAGTGTCAGTAAAGGGAGGAAGTATTCAATTAAGAATCCTTTGTAATCATAACCTTTCGTCCCTCCAAGAGAAGAATAACACAGTTATCAATATCTTTCATTTCAGTTGAAAGATTATAACTTTTACCTAAATCTTTTTTAAAAACTATAATTTTCATAGAAAGTACAAAATTGAAGACAGAGGCTAAATTGAATGTATGTGTTTACTTTGAAATAAGGTTCTGTTTTTCTGTTTTTTTTAAACTTAATAAACTCAGCTATAAAATATTTTTAGTGAGAAGAGGCGATAGTGTTTGTCCCACCCTTAAGAGAGTCTTCCAGAAATACGCAATCATGGACACTTACCAGAAAAAGAAGACAAGAATAATTTAATGCCATTATTTAATTTTCATCAGGATAAATTTTCATCTAGCCACACATAGTTAGCTAGATTCCCTAAAGTTTTCTTTTGCTTGTAGCTCATATATATATGTATGTATATTTTCCGCTTTAAAAATGTTTCCCTTCAGTAGCCTACCACCAACTTTCTCTCTGTTTTTCAAATGCCAAAACTGGCCACTGGAAGGATCAAGACTTTTTCTGAATAAGCATCAGGGACTTTAATCTGAAATGTTTGCAGCAGAGGTGTCAGACTCTGAAAGCCTTCCAGATTGTTCTTTGTCAGTGACAACTCCCTGCAGAGGAGGTTAAGAGATTAATAGTGGACGAATCACATTTTAAATATCTTCTAACCAACTGTATTTAAGCTTATATCTGATACGATAACATATTTAAAGGTGTTACATTTCTTTGAGGGCTTAATATAAGTCGTGAGGACAAGTGTCATTTTTTCAAGTCCCACAGCTTTTCTCTCTTATATCCCACCCACGGTGGCAGAGTGTGTTGAGGAAGCAATAAGATTATGTGGCAACTTCAAAACAGGTAGAAGATTAAAAAGAGAAATATTTTGTTGGTTTTATTTTTAAAAGTAGACTCGCCACCGTGTATAGTTTAGTTAATAAAATTCTAAGATTGCATGAGTATCCATCATGATAATATTGCTTTATGCTGTAACAGCCGCTGTTGCCTGATAATATCAAAAGGATTTGGAGATGATTACTTTAATGCCTTCTTATTCATTATATATAATATATACATATATTTCTCTCTTTCATACATATATATAGACAAACATTAATATATAAATATGTCTCATATATTTATAAAATATATTCATATATAAATATGTAAATGTATGTATAACTTATATAAATATGTTTTTATAAGTAAATAATTTTATATCTGATATATAAACTATGAATTATATATTTTATTACATATAATGTATACCCTAAAGAATAAATATATATTAAAAATATTTTTATATAATTTATATAATATAAGAGAAATAGTGGAAGCAAAAATCTAGAGTACAATTTTTTTTACTTCTTTTTTTTTTTTTTTGGAGGTAGGGTCTTGCTCTGTTGCCCAGGCTAGAGTGCAGTGGCGAAATCTTGGCTCACTGCAACTTCCTCCTTCAGGGCTCAGGCCATGCTCCCCACTCAGCCTCCAGAGTAGCTGAGACTGCAGGTGTGCACCACCATGACCAGCTACGTTTTTTGTTTGTTTGTTTGTTTGTTTGTTTGTTTTAGTATTTTTTGTAGAACTGGGGTTTCACCATGTTCCCCAGGCTGGTCTTGAACTTGTGAGCTCAAGTGATCTGCCTGCCTCAGCCCCCCAAAGTGCTGCAATTATAGGCATGGGCCACCATGGCTGGTCAATATTTTTCTCCTTCTAATCTTAATCTTGTATTTTGAAGTATAATTTTTTTAAATCAACCTCTACCTTTTTTCTGACAAAGGATGTTTGTATCTAAGTGTGTTAAGCTCTAAAATGCTTTAAACTGTAATAATTATCATAGTTCATAATGACTTCTGACAATATCTGACAACAACTATTTTAAGTGTTTGAGAGAACCCTGCCACCCCTGTTGACTTCCCTGCTCCTCTTACACCCGTTTCCATCATTTCTCTGCTTAAAAGTAACTTTTAATGTACATTTGCTCTGATGTGAGACCTTGCCCTTTATCAGGGCTGTCCTCACCCAGTAAAATGTCTCCTTTTGTCCCCAAATCCTTTCCTCTTGAAAGTAGCCCTTTGTTTCTCATTTAAACCACCCTACCAACTAGAGATCAGTCTTAGGTATTCACTTGTTGAAGTAAGCCACTTCCTGTGACAGAGATATAAAACATGATAACAATGAAGCAAAGCTTATTTGATCTCAAATAAAATTATGTTAACTCTTCTGCCCTTTCTGATCACATAGCCCTAATCCAAACATCTAGTATAACTGCACAGCAAATGAATAAGTAGATTCAAACCAGCTGGAGTCTTACACCAACATACTGTCTAGGCATAAAACTGAGCCTTTAGGTAGAAACCAAGTCACAATGCAGCAAATGACATCCTGAGCTAGGAAACTGAGCTAAAAGGACCTTGACAGCCTTCTTGGTATGTTTATTTGTGCACTACACAGGTAAGCTCAGATGAAGGGTAGGCTGTGTGCTAGAGCTAGAAGTGTGGCCAACCTCCTGCTCTACTGGCTGTTGACTGCTAGAAGTGGGAGGAAAGTCCCAGAGAATGTGCTCATATCCCATCATTCATAGAGAAGACACATCAACAGCCATTACCAAAGTTGGTGAATAAAGAAATTGGGTTTTTAGCATATTATATAAAGTTAGTGATACAGCCAGTAGAACTGAAACCAAACAACAAACTATCATATTGCACATATACATACAAATACAGAGAAAACAAAGCAAAAGCTTCATTTATTGAAAAAAGAATTTGAAACAGAAAACAGGGTGCAAAAAAGGAACCTGAAGGAAACATTTCAGTATTTGCAAATGGGTTATGTGCATATATTTATTAAAATAAACAGATTGGGCCGGGCGCTGTGGCTCATACCTGTAATCCCAGCACTTTGGGAGGCCAAGGTGGGCGGATCACCTGAGATCAGGAGTTGGAGACCAGCCTGTCCAACATGGCGAAACCCTGTCTCTACTAAAAATACAAAAATTAGCCAGGCTTCATGGCGGGCACCTGTAATCCCAGCTACTTGGGAGGCTGAGGCGGGAGAATCGCTTGAACCCAGGAGCTGGAGGTTGCAGTGAGCCAAGATCACACCACTGCACTCTAGCCTGGGGGACAGAACGAGATTCTATCTCCAAAAAATAAAAATAAAAATAAACAGATTGGGTTAAAAACCAAAGCCCAAGTTATAGGCTGTATATAATAAATGTAGCTAAAATAAAATATTTCAGACATGTGGAAGGTAAAAAACTAAAGACATACTGGGAAAGTGCCAACAATAAGAAGATATGAATTGTATTAATACTAGAAAATTTTGATTGCCAAGGCAAATTGTTTCAATGAAAGAAGGAAATAAATTTTTTAAAATATTAAAGTCCAACCAATAATTTCTTGGACCAAGAAGCACAGTATTAAAATAAAGGTAAAATTATAGGAAATACAAGGAAATGTGACAAAATAGAAAGCCTAGGAACACACAAATCAGGTAAGAAATATAGTCATGATAAAGATCACATTTCAAATCGGCAAAAAAGAATTATTATTTGACTTAAATGGCTTTGAGACAACTGGCTAACCATTTGAAAATTTAAAGTTAACTCTCTAAGTTGTAGTGTGTGTGAAATTACATGCAAATGGTTTGAAATTTCAAAAAGTTAATATATATAATAAAAGTACTAGACTAGCCAAGTATTTGGGTTCAAAGTAATTTAAATGTATTGTCACAAAGAATTAATTAAATTGCCCAACTCAGCATACCTAATACATGATAGACTAGGATTTGAACCGAGTAAAGCTCCAGGCCCCTGCCCCCCCCTCCGCCTTTTAAAAATTTTTTCGCTTTTTCTTTGAGACAGAGTCTTGCTTTGTAGCTCAGGCTGGAGTCCAGTGGTGCAATCTTGGCTCACTTCCATCTCTGACTCCCAGGTTCAAGCATTTCTCCAGCCTCAGCCTCCTGAATAGCTGTGACTACAGGCACCTGCCACCACGCCAGGCTAATTTTTAGTAAAGACGGGGTTCCACCATGTTGGCTAGGCTGGTCTTGAACTTGTGACCTCAAGTGATCTGCCCTCCTCAGCCTTCCCAAAGTGCTGGGATTACAGGTGTGAGCCTCCATGCCTGACCAAGCAGCACATTTTTACCTTTTTTTTTTTTTTTTTTTTTTACTTTAAGTTCTGGAATACATGTGCTGAATGTGCAGGTTTGTTACATAGGTATACATGTGCCATGGTGGTTTGCTGCACCTATCAATCCATCTTCTAGGTTTTAAGCCCTGCATGTATTAGGTATTTGTCCTAATGCTCTCCCTCCCCTTGTCCCCCACCCCCAACAGTCCCTGATGTGTGATATTCCCCTCCCTATGTCCATGTGTTCTCATTGTTCAACTCCCACTTATGAGTGACAACTTGTGGTGTTTGGTTTTCCATTCCTGTGTTAGTTTGCTGAGGATGATGGTTTCCAGCTTCATCCATGTCCCTGCAAAGGACACGAACTCATCCTTTTTTATGGCTGCATAGTAATCCATGGTGTATATGTGCCACATTTTCTTTTTCCAGTCTATCATTGACAGGCATTTGGGTTGGTTCCAAGTCTTTGCTATTGTTTCGCGCCAGTTAGAATGGTGATCATTAAAAAGTCAGGAAACAACCGATGCCATCGAGCATGTGGAGAAATAGGAATGTTTTACACTGTTGATGGGAGTGTAAATTAGTTCAACTGTTGTGGAAGATGGTGTGGTGATTCCTCAAGGATCTAGAACCAGAAATACCATTTGACCCAGCAATCCCATTACTGGGTATATAACCAAAGGATATGTTGTACTATTGTACTATATAGACACATGCACACGTATGTTTATTGCAGCACTATTTACAAGCAGTACATTTTGAAAGTAACAAAGATGAGTTCTAAAAGGAGAATTTGATGGATTTGACTACATGAAAATTACAGTCCTTTCAATGTGAAAAAAATGGAAACAACAAAATCGAAAGTCATCTGATAAACTGAGAAAATAGTTACAAGACATATATCATATAAACACTGTTGACATCTCCAGTACATTCGAGGTTTTGTATCAATAAGAAAACAAAGAAAAAAAGGCAAAGAACACACAGGAAAATGTATAAGTGGTTAATTATTTTGACATCCGCAAAATTAAGTACCATTCAATTAGTAAAAATGATCTTTTAGAAATATATTCTTTATAATGGCTAAAGTGAGAACAATCTATTATCAAAAGAAAAAGGCAGGTTATAGAAACAATATGACAATATGATGACATTAATACTTTTCATTACATATATATGGTACTGTGTGATTCTTTGTAACCTTATTTCTCTTTATCTTCATTTTGGTGTAAGAATATTATTTGGAATTGTTTCAACCATTTTATTACCATAAAAGGAAAACAAACAGACAAAAAAAATTGCAGAATGACCAAACTGAAGGCCTCACTTTGTTAAGCTGCCAAATAACTATCCTGGACTCGCTTTGCCTTTACCTTTCTTATGTAAGAAGATAAATTCCTCATTATTCATGTGACTTTTGGTTTGAACACGCATTGATTTACTTGTAGCTGAAAGCACCCTAACTGATACAGACAGGGAGATACTTGTGGAAAAAATTAATTTGACCATACAACGGAAGAGGAAATAATAAAAGAAGAAAATAGAATCAGTGCATATTTAAGATGTTTCTAAAGCATTTTGAGGGCAAGAGATCAAAGAGATTTTTGAGAAGATTGCGAATTTGGCCTAGTATATCAACAGGGTATCCAGATTTTACAGACAATTTTGCTGTAAGTTAATATAATAATTACTCCTTGCTACCTATTTTAGAGAGTTCCATAAATATGTGCGTTTTTTTCTGGATATTACATTTGAATTTGTCTTTCTGTCAGATGCAAAAAGTGCTATCCATATAACTCAATTGTATTAGGGCTTTATATGAGTTAGGAAGAGAAAGAGTTTCCCCTTGAATTATAAGACTAAAATATTTTCTAAAGAGGCAGATTCTGTGTTCAAATGTTTTCAGGAACATAATATATACTACTAATTTCTGAGAATTATAAAATATCAATATTTTAGAAAATAAAATGAAGAATCCTGATATAAGAAAAGTGTTTTGTTCACCTTCCTGTGTCCAAGTGTTCTCATTGTTTAATTCCCACCTATGAGTGAGAACATGCGGTGTTTGGTTTTTTGTCCTTGTGATAGTTTGCTGAGAATGATGGTTTCCAGCTTCATCCATGTCCCTACAAAGGACATGAACTCATCCTTTTTTATGGCTGCATAGTATTCCATGGGACCATCACACACTGGGGCCTGTCGTGGGGTGGGGGAGCAGGGAGGGATAGCATCAGGAGATATGCCTAATGTAAATGACGAGTTAATGGGTGCAGCACACCAACATGGCACACGTATACATATGTAAGAAACCTGCATGTTGTGCGCATGTACCCTAAAACTTAAAGTATAATAATAAAAAAAAAGAAAAGTGTTTTGTTGAGTATTTCCCAAACTGAAGAATGGCTATTACTGGAAGGAACTATAAACTGAGTGGCTTCTAGGTAGAGGTGAGTTATAAATGAATGATATTTTCTTGACAGTGAACTGTAAAAACCCAATGTCTAGGAATACTCTAGGGATTACCCACACCAAATTAATAATAACATTAATAATAATAATCTCATCTTTAAAGATATTATGAGTAAAATAGAGTTTATACAATACTTACCTTATAGTATTGTTGTAAGAATTAAATTGTAATACTGTGATGATTAAAGAAAATATTTCATTTGGAAGGTTCTTGGTACATTATTAGTATGATTATAATTATTATTAATATGACTTGCCATTATAATTATCATTATATATCATTGTAATGAAGAATGTAGTAGGAGAGGTAATGACTGGATTTCTTCACAGCACTGGGGAGGTGGTCTAACATCTCTAGCAGAAGTGAGTCAACTCCTTGAGTCAGAGAAAGTGGGTCAGCTTCCTATCTTCAGCTGAGCTGAAGCACAGGTACAGAATTTGAACAAGGACTGGGGTACCAAAGACTATTTGGAACTTTTTTTCTACTTTCCTATAGTTTTTGTATTAATGATATTGCTATCTTCTCAAAATATGTTTAAAATTTCGATTGTAGAATTCCTATTAATCCATGAGACACACTGATTTTGGTTTTATAATTTATTTTTCATTTTTAATTATTGTGGGTACATAGTAGGTATATATTTATGGGGTACATGAGATGTTTTGATATAGGCATGCAATATAAAATACGCACACCATGGAGTATTGGGCATCCATCCCCTCAAGCACTTATCCTTTTAGTTAGAAACAATCCAATTACACTCTTTATTTTAAAATATACAATTAAGTTACTATTGACTATAGTAACCCTGTTGTGTTATCAAATAGTAGGTCTTATTCCTTCCAACTATTTTTTGTTGCCATTAACCATCACCACCTCCGCAACACCTTTTCACTATCAATCCCAGCGTCTGGTAACTATCCTTCTACCCTCTATCTCCATGAGTTCAGTTGTTTTGATTCCTCGAACCCACACATAAGTGAAAAACATACCATGTTTGTCTTTCTGTGCTTGTCTTATTTGACTTAATAATCTTCAGTTCTATCCATGTTGTCACAAATGACTGGATCTTATTCTTTTTTATGGCTGAGTAGTACTCCATTGTGAATGTACCACATTTTCTTAATCCGTAAGTGTCTATTAATAGACACTTAGGTTGCTTTCAAATCTCAGCTATTGTAAACAATGCTGCAACAAACATGGGAGTGCAGATGCCTCTTCCATATACTGATTTCCTTTATTTTCGTTGTATACCTAGTAGTGAGATTCCTGGATCAATTTTTAGTTTTTTGAGGAACCTTCAAACTGCTCTCTATAGAAGTTATACTAATTTACATTCCCACCAACCATGTACAAGGGTTGTCTTTTCTCCACATCCTCACCAGCTTTGTTACTGCCTGCCTGTCTTTGGGATGTAAGCCATTTCAACAGAGGTGAGACAATATTTCATTGTAGCTTTGATCTGCATTTATCTAATGATTAATGATGTTGAACACTTTTTCATATGCCTGTTTTCCATTTTTGTTTCCCATTTGAGAAAATGGAAATCTTTTAAATCTTTTAAATGGAATCTTTTAAATCTTTTAAATCGAAATGGAGACGTATTCAAATCTTTTGTCCATTTTAAAAATCAGATTATTAGATTTTTTTCTATAGAGTTGTTTGAGCTCCTTATATATTCTGGTTATTAATCCCTTGTCAGGTGACCAGTTTGCAAATATTTTCTCCCATTCTATGGGTTGTCTCATTACTTTGTTGTTTCTTTGCTGTGCAGAAGCTTTTTAACTTGATGTGATTCCATTTGTCCATTTTTGCTTTCGTTGCCTGTGCTTGTGGGGAATTACTCAAGAAATTCTTGCTCAGACCACTATCCTGGAGATATTCCCCAGGGTTTTCTTGTAGTATCTTCATAGGCTGCGGTCCTATATTTAAGTCTTTAATCCATTTTAATTAGATTTTTGTATATGGTGAGAGATAGGGGTCTAGTTTCATTTTTTTTTCTGCATGTGGATATCCAGTTTTCTCAGCGCCATTTATTGAAGAGACAGCTTTTTCCCAAGTGTATGTTCTTGACACCTTCTTAGTTTACTGTAGGGGTGTGAATTTGTTTCTGGGTTGTCTATTCTGTTCCATTGGTTTATATGTCTGTTTTTATGCCACTACCCGCTATTTTGGTTACTGTAGCTCTAGTGTAATTTGAAGTCAGATAATGTGGTTTTTCCAGTTTTGTTCTTTTTGCTTAGGACCATTTTGGCTATTCTGTGTCTTATGTGGTTCCATATTCATTTTAGGATTTTTTTTTCTATTTCTGTGAAGAATGTCATTGGTATTTTGATAGGGATTTCATTGAATCTATAGATTGCTTTGGGTAGCATTAACATTTTAACAATATTGATTCTTCCAATCCATGAACAAGGAATATTTTCCCATTTTTTTTGTTTTCTCTTCATCAGTGTTTTATAGTTTTTATTGTAGAGATCTTTTGCTTCTTTGGTTAATTTCTAGGTATTTAATTTTATTGGTGGCTATTGTAAATGGGATCACATTTTAAATTTCTCTTTCTGATTGTTCACTATTGACATATAGAAATTCTACTGATTTTCTTATTTGGGATGATGTTCTGCAGTGTGAATGAATTTGTTTATCAGTTCTAATAGTTTTCTTGTGGAGTCTTTAGATTTTTCCAAATATAACTCTATATCATCTACAAACAAGGATAATTTGACTTCTTTCTTTCCTATTTGGATGCCCTTTATATACGCACCCAACATGGGAGTACCAGATATATAAAGCAAATATCATTACAGCTAAAGAAAGAGAGAGGTCTCAAAACAATAATGGCCAAAGACTTCAACAGCCACTTTCAGCATTGGACAGATCTTCTGTAAGAAATATCTTATCTTTCTCTTTTCTGATTTCTGTAGCTAGGACTTCCAGTGCTGCATTGAATAACAGTGGTGACAGTGGGCAACGTTGTCATGTTCCAGATTTTAGAGAAAAGACTTTCAGCTTTTCTCCATTTAGTATGATACTACTGTGAGTTTGTCATAATTGGCTTTTATTATGTTGAGATATGTTCCTTCCATACCCAGTTTTTTGAGGGTTTTTATTATGAAGGGATGATAAATTTTATCAACTGCTTTTCAGCATCTGTTGAAATGATCATATGGTTTTATCCTTCATTCTGTTGATATGATGTATTACCTTTATTGATTTGCATACATTGAACCATCCTCGCATCCCAGGGATAAATACCACTTGGTCATGATAAATGTTCTTTTAATGTATTGTTGAATTTGGCTTTCTAGTATTTTGTTGATGATTATTGCTTCAGTATTAATCAGACATTGGCTTGTAGTTTTCTTTGATTGGTGTGTGTTTGTCTGGTTTTTGGTGTCAGAGTAATACTGGCCTTGTATCAGTTTGGAAGTATTCCCTCCTCTTTTATTTTTGGAAAAGTTTGGGTACGATAGCTATTAGTTCTTTAAATATTTGATAGAATTCAGCAATAAAACCACTGGGCCCCAGGCTTTTTTTTTACTGGGAGATTATTTATTAAAGCTTTGATCTTGTTACCTGTTACTGGTCAGTTCAGGTTTTGGATTTCTTCATAGTTCAATCTTGTTAGGCTGTATGTGTCCAGAAATTTGTCTATTTCTTCTAGATCTTCCAATTTATTGGCATATAGTTGCTCATAGTAGCTAGTAACAATACTTTGAATTTCTGTGATATCAGTTGTAATGTCTCCTTTTTCATCTTTTTTCATCTCTGATTTTAGTTATTTGGGTTTGTCAATTTTGTTTACATTTTTAAAAAACAACTTTTTGTTTCATTAATCCTTTGTATTCTTTATTTCCATGTCATTTATTTCTACTGTGATCTTTATTGTTTCTTTTCTTCCACTAATTCTGGGTTTGGTTTGCTTTTGATTTTCTAGTTCTTTAAGATATATGGTTGATTGTTTATTTGAAGTTGTTTCTCTTTTTTGATGTAGGCTCTTATACCTATAAACTTCTCTCTGAGTGCTGCTTTTGCTGTATCCCATAGGCTTTGGTATGTTGTGTTTCCATTATCATTTGTTTCAGGAATTTTTCAGTTTCCTTCTTAATTTCTTCATTGACCCACTGGTCACTCAGAAGCATATGGTCTAATTTCCACGTATTTGTATAGTTTCCAAAGTTCCTCCTGTTATTAATTTCTAGTTTTATTCCATTGTGGTCATAGAAGATGTTTGACATTATTTCTTTTTTTTTAATGTATTAAGACATATTTTATTACCTAAAATATGGTCTGTCCTTGAGAATAATCCATCTGTTGAGGAAAATAATGTGTATTCTGCAGCTTTTGGATAAAATGCTCTGTAAATATCTCTTAGAGCCACTGAATCTATAGTGAAGATTAAGTCCAATGCATATTTGTTGATTTTCTGTCTGGAAGATCTGTCCAGCGCTGAAATTGGCATGTTGAAGTCTTCTGCTATTATTGTTTTGGGGTCTCTCTCTTTAGCTCTAATGATATGTCCTTTATATAGCTAAGTGCTCCAGTGCTGGGTGCATATATATTTAAAATTGTTTTATCTCCTTGCTCAATTGACCCTTTTATTATTATATAATGACCTTCTTTGTCTCTTTTTATGGTTTTTGTCTTGAAACCTATTTTATTTGATATAAGTGTAGCAACTTCTGCTCCTTTTTGGGTTTCAATTGGCATGGAATATCTTTTTCTGTCCCTTTATTTTTAGTCTGTGGTGTGTCTTTATAGGTGAAGTGTGTTTCTTGTAGGCAACAGATCAATGGTTCTTGTTTTTTCATCCATTTAGCCAGTCTCTGTCTTTTGATTGGAGAGTTTAGCCCATTTACATTCAATGCTTTTATTGGTAAATATGGAGTTAATCTTACCATTTTGTTATATTTCTGGTTGTTTTGTGGACTGCTCTTCCTTGTTTCTTTCCTTCCTGTCTTTCTCTAGGGAAGATGAGTTTCTCTGGTGAAATGACTTAGTTTCTGGCTTTTTATTTTCTGTGTATCCATTGTGTGTTTTTCGGTTTGAGATTAACATGAGGCTTGTTAATACTATTTTATAATCCATTATTTCAACCAGATAATGACCTAACACTATTTGCTTAAACAAACAAGCAAAAAGACTCTAGTAAAAACTCTATGCCTTAAATTCATCTTCCTGCTTTAAAACTGTTTATTGTTTCTATTGATGTCTTCACAAGTTATTGTAGCTATTATTTTGCATTGGTTCATCAATTAGTCTTTCTACTTAGGGCATGAGTAGTTACACACTACAGTTACAGTGTTATAATATTCTGAGTTTTTTTCTGTGTATTTACTATTACCAGTGATTTTTATACCTTCAAGTGATTATTTATTGCTCATTAATTTCCTTTTCTTTCTTATTAAAGTACCCCCTTTAGCACTTCTTATAGGACAGGCCTTGTAGAATGACTTTGGAAGTATCCCATCTGGTATTAATGAAACCCTTCGGCTTTTGTTTGTCTGGGAATGTCTTTATTTCTTCTTCATGTTTGAAAGATATTTTCACCAGATATACTATTGTAAGGTAGAAGTCTTTTTTCTTCAGCACTTTATATGTGTCATACTACCCTCTCCTGGCCTGTAAGGTTTTCACTGAAAAGTCTGTTGCCAAACATTTTGGATCTCTATTGTAGGTTATTTGTTTCTTTTCTCTTGCTGCTTTTACAATCCTTTTTTAAAAAAAGTTGATCTTTGGGAGTTTGATTATTAAATGCCTTCAGGTAGTTTTCTTTGGGTTAAATCTGCTTGGTGTTCTATAACCTTCTTTTAATTAGATATTGATGTCTTTCTCTAGATTCAGGAAGTTCTCTATTATTATCCCTTAGAATAAACCTCCTAGTCCTGTATCTTTCTCTATCTCTTCTTTAAGGGAAATAACTCTTAGATTTTCCCTTTTGAGGCTATTTTTTAATATTCTGTAGGCATTTATTTTTATTTTTTGAGACAGATTCTCATTCTGTCACCCAGACTGGAGTGCAGTGGCATGATCTTGGCTTACTGAAACCTCCACCTCCCAGGTTCAAGTGATTCTTGTGCTTCAGCCTCCCAAGTAGCTGGGATTATAGGAGTGCATGACCACACCTGGCTAGTTTTTGTATTTTTAGTAGAGATAGAATCTCACCATGTTGGTCAGGCTGGTCTTGAACTCCTGGTCTCAAGTGATCCACCCATCTCGGCCTCCCAAAGTGCTGGAATTACAGGTGTGAGCCACTGTGCCCAGCCCTGTAGGCCTTCTTAATTGCTTTTTGTTCTTTTTTTCTTTTGTCTCCTCTGACTGTCTATTTTGAAATAGCCTGCATTCAAGCTGACCAATTATTTCTTCTGCTTGATCAATTCTGCTACGATAAGACTCCGAGGCATTCTTCAGTTTGCCAATTGTATTTTTTAGCTCCAGAATTTCTGCTTGATCCTTTTGAATTATTTCAATCTCTGTTAAATTTATCTGATAGAATTGAATTCTATGTATGTTTTATCTTGAATTTTTTTCAGTTTCCTCAACACAACTATTTTAAATTCTACGAAAAGTCCTATATCTCTGTTTCTCCTGGATTGATCACTGGGTGCCTTATTTAGTTCATTTGATGAGGTTAAGTTTTCCTGGATGTTGTTGATGCTACTAGATGTTCTTCACTGTCTGGGCTTTGAAGAGTTAGGCACTTATTGTAGTCTTCACTGTGTGGGCTTATTTGTAGCCATCTTTCTTGGGAAGACTTTCCAGATATTTGAAAAGACTTGGGTGTTGTGATCTAAGTTATATTGCTTTAGGGGACACTCCAAGCCCAGTAACACTGTGTTTCTTGCAGACTTGTAGAGCTATCACCTTGATGGTCTTAGACAAGATCCGAGAGAATTCTCTGGATTACCAGACAGAGACTCTTGTACTCTTCTTGTCCTTTCTCCCGAACAAACAGAGTCCGTCTCTCTCTCTCTCTCTCCCTCTGTCTTTTCTGAGCCACCTAATTTATAGCTAACATGCTCGAACCTACATATTTACGAAATGTTGTTACTCATAGTTATCACCGTGGAACACTTTAAGTGTATTCCAATGATGTTACCTCTCAAAACACCACAGCTATCAGTACAAATACTCACCAGTTTGGGACTTTCTTTATAGTCATACCTTACTTTTAATAAAAATAATATGACACAAAAAGATTATACAAGCACCATCCCAATGACTGTATTGGGTCAGATCTGAAGCCAGCACAGCACTGGGTCTTGCCCAAGGTTTGCTGTAACCACTCCCTGGCTACTGCCAATGTTCACTCAAGTAACTGGAACTCTACAATCCACAGGTGGCAAAGCCAGCCATACCTGTGTCCTTCCCTTCAGGGCAGCAAGGTTCCCCAGGCCCTGGATGGGCCCAGAGGTACTGTCTGGGAGTCAGAGACAACAGTCAAAAACCTTATAAGTCTATTTGGTATTCTGTTGTATTGCAGTTGAGGTGACACTCAAACCCCAACACAGTCCTTCCCACTCTTCCCTCACCTTTCCAAAGGCAGAGGAGCCTCACCCAGTACCCACGACCACCTTAAGCCACAGAGAGTACTGCCAGATTACCAGCCAGTGTTATGACCCAAGCTCCTTTAAATTAGCTTGTGTTGAATGCTGCCTGGCCTGGAGCTCACCCTTTAGGTCAGTGGGCTCCCCTCTGGCTGAGGGAAGGTCCAGAAAAAGGCACATTGATTTTGGATAGTAATACAGAGTGAAACTTGCAGAATTACCTCAATTTTTGGAAGCAGCTTTACATTAATTAGAAGTTAGTTTGGTAAAAAAATGTGTAATTCTTTTGTGTCATATTATTTTTTCTTAAACATAAGGTATGACTATAAAGGAAGCCCCAAACTGGTAAGTATTTATGCTGATAGCTATGGTGTTTTGAGAGGTAACATCATTGGAATGCACTTAAAGTGTTCCAAGGTGATAACTTTGAGTAACAGCATTTCATAAATATGTAGGTTCTAGCATGTTAGCTATAAATAAAATAATTCTTACTATATTATAGTTCTCTCTAACACACACACATACATACACAGTGAACTTTATGCTGATATTATATATAATTTAAATTTCACAGAGATCCAAAGGTTTTATTTACAAAGATCTTAAGTGATATTGACAGGAAATTAGTCATATTCATTTATAACTATGAGGCAAGAATAAGGTTATATTTTGAGATATTCCTGAGATCTGCAAAAGTAGTTTCTTGAATAATGAAGCATTAAAATAGCCACAAAAGCACAATTTTGGCATTTCTTTAGAAATTGAGGGAGCCTGCCCTCTGGAGGTTGAGGTAAGGCAAAGATGATTTGCGTATTTAATTTATGGTCTCGCCAAAGGGCAAGGCACTGTGATTATTGGTTTCTCAGGCACACATAATAGATATGGAATTGGGCATTTCATAATTTTTTTCTAGAAAAGGAGTTCAAATATTTCAGTAAAATACAAACATTATATCCTTTATTACCCAGATATTTACTGAATTGTACACAATTTTAAAAACAACCAAATTTGTATTAATAAAATTTAACTTTTAATAGGAAAGAAACATTTATCATTTTTACAAGCCTCCATAATGAGCTCACTGGTAACTATGTTTTGCTTTTATCTTTATTACCAATATTATGATTACATTAAATGGTAGATAAATAATATGGATTATTAACCCTATATGTAAATGTAACACATGTTGTCTGGACTGAGAATGATTTCTAGGTGAATTAACAAATGATTGCAGCCACCCTTGTTGAAAATAGAAGAGCTTAGGGTAGTCTTGTAAGGTCTGTGATAATACACATTTTCTAGTTTTTATGCTTTGTATGTGCATTGAAATGATATGGATATTGTGACTTCTTTATTAATTCTGATGCTTAGCTATTTATTTTTGTGTTCTCCATTGAAATAGACTCCTGAGACAGAGGCTGTTTTTCCTGCTGTAGAAATGCTATGATATGAGTGAGTGGTTTATAATTTCTATAATTCTCTTTTCACTGTAACCTATTAGGGCTCCATTCCAAGATCTATTTCTGACTCCTTTGACATTGGGAAAATTACTTTATACCCTTCCTCAACCTGCTTTCCCTCATCTGTAGAATAAGAAGACTTAGCTCTACTTATCTCAATGGGAAATGTGTTTTATTAAAGGCCTATTAGCTTCTTGAAATATAAAATTGTAGTTTTGGTGGTGTTTCCTTTACTGTGGCACTTGGCACCAAATCTTCTTTTGAAATCTTTATAAATGCTGCTCCATATAAGTGTGCTTTGCAAGGACAAGTGGAAAGTAGTTTGCTCTGCTACAAAAGAAGAAACTGCCTTTATTCTAATAACAGCTAAACCCAAGCAAGTCCCCTCCAAATGATGGCAAATATTTTTTAAGCTTTTAAAATACAATAAAAATGGCATAACTATACATACAGAATGGAACGAAATATAATTATTATGGGACTATTGTGAGATATATATTTTATATATATTATGCTTCAGTTTATTTAAAATTTTTAGCTTGAGAATTTATATAAATGAAAATATTCAAATTTATAGGGACAAGTATATCAGAGGTAAAATTTTAAAATTATTAAAAATGTTGAGTTTCCTACTTATTTTTTTATACCTTCACCAATCTAATTCCTATTTAAGTAAGCAGATATTTGTTTTATAAGTGAGGAATTAAAGAATGTTTTTTAGGGATGGTACACTCCATGGAGCCAATATACAAATTGGCTTAAATGCCGAATTTTCTGCCCATCTCATGCACATGTTGTTTAGAAAAGCACCTTCTCATCATAGGTCCCAAACTTTTTGTTCTAACCATGAACATGGCTATATTTTCTTTAACAATGAAGATGGTGTAGAGAGTGGGTGAGGGAGTTGGTTATGAGAGTGGAAGAAGAAAATGAGATATCTAATTTATTCCAGACTCTTTGTTGATTATTTGAATACATGATCCTTAAGGATTCCAAAGTTAACTGAAAAGTGGAAAGGCTTATTTGATTCCTTATATCTTACTTGAAGGCTTATGATCCCAGAGTAACTCATTCATGAACTGTAATCTCTAGGAGCCTATTTCTGTGTGACATTTGTCTTAAACTGCATTATTGGGCACAGAATCACTCCCTCCATTGTAAGAGGTCTTTACCTCTCCACGCATTGTCCTGTGAGCTGTAGTCCCTCTTTCTGGTGGAGGCTATTTTCCTGACTTTTGGATAATGGAATACAAACAAATATGACATATGTCACATCCAAACAGAATATTTGAAGGAGATCACTTAATACACCTTGGCCTCTTGCTTTTGCCCCTGCCATAAAAACAGCATGTCCCAGACAGCACCTTCACACTGCGTCCTAGAATGGGAAGACATGCAACAGAGCCAAGTAGAGTCCAACAGTGTCTCAGCAGCCACAGCCTGACCACAGCTTACATATAGTGTAAGAGAAACTTTTGAGGCAATTCACCGAGCTATGCGGGTTATTACAGCAACAAAAATGCCCACTTTAGAAAATAGCTTTCAAACCTTGTGGTCTGCTCTAACAGAGATGTCTAATATATGTGACAAAGATTTCGCTGGGCACCAGGAGGAAGAGAGACTTTTTTTTTTTTTTTTGAAACTGGAAAACTGTTTTTATAGAGTGGCAAAACATTTTGTAGTATTTTGTTTGAGATAGTTCAGAAGACAGTTGATATACTATAAAATGTGGCTTCGGACAAAAAAGTTTCAAAACAGTACAATACTGGCGTTTTGAGTTGATTGTGATTTGTTGCATTTGAGAAGGCACTATGAGAAGACTGAGGTCAGAATAGAATTGATGTATTTGAAAGTAGGAAAGAAAGGAAATAGATCCTAGCAATTCTAAAATTTGCAAAATTAAGAAATGAAATGATTTTTCAATTTTAGTCTAAAAATTTTAATTAGAAAGGCTTTTGAACTACAGTCTCAAGGTAAATACTAAACATGACCATGTTATGCTGCCGTTTTCCTCATAGATTAAGGCGGTCTTTCAGATGAACAAAATGGCTCAGGGGAGAGTGGGGGGAATGGGACAATTCTACAAAACCTGATAGATGAAATTACCTAAAAATTAAGAAAGAGCTATGTTCAAATACAAACAGCGGAGGTAATGATTGCATATGGTACTGACTATAATAATTACTACAAACAAACACTTTTTTGAGAAATTTATGTTAGCAGAAGTAACAAAAGCCTGTAACAAAACACTGTGACAGTTTAACATATCAGTAAGTCCTTGGGCTCCTATTATTGACAGAGAGAAGAAAGAATTTGAAGCTCAAAAAAGTCACACATGCCACAGAATTTGAAAATCTGGGAAAATGCTGGAAGAACTGCTTACCACAAAGTAGGCAGTGATATTTTACGGAGTCCCTGTTCTGTTCTGTTCATTGTTCTCCGTGCATTTTGGCTCCATGCTCCAAGAAGTTCTTTCTTTTCTATTATCCTCCTTGACTGTTGCTGAAGAGAAAAAATGGAGAATCTTTATTATGATATCTTGATTCATCTCAGTCTTCTTTTTTTTTCCTGTTCTCTGCCATAAGAACAAAATACCCCAGACAGGGGATCGTTCTTCATTCTTCAGTCTGTGTTCAGAATGAGGAGATGTTGGAGGGCTGGTCAGACCCATATCAGCCATTGCCGACCTACAGCTTGCATGTAATACAAGTGAGAAATGTTATTGTTCATTTCAGCTCCCTGCTGAAATGTTGAGTTGTTCAAAACTGATCAAGGCATAATTTTTCTTATTAAATATTCACAAACTTGTTACTAGTTGCTATTACTCTTTCCATTTTACAAATCATGAAACTTGCTCTAAAATTAATATATTCTTTCAAGAATATAAGATGCATACTCCATACTGTAAGAGACACTACCTTAACTGCTCCAATTTAATAACAAAATTTCTAACTTTCACATAAACCATTGGTTCCCAGATACGGACAAGAAGCTTTGTCCAACTCACTCAATGAAGAAATATAAATTTACTCATGGAGTACACATAAGGTGAAAGGTAGAACGATGAAGAACCCAACATAAAGAGGAGAAACACAACCTAAATATTAAATAGCAACACAAAAGTGTTCACAAAATCTTGTATATGAAGATAATCAAGAAACATAGTAATTCAAAAGGAGAGATGAATACAAATTGTATTTTTCTGAATATGGGCTTTTAAAAATGCAGGATTTCTGGATGCTATGTTATGTTTTATAATGAAATTTTCTGTAAGGATTTACTGTATCTTTTGACTCCCCCCGATTATATAAACTTTTCTCAATTAAACATTTCTTCTCTGAATAGGAACATGCACTACTTATTTGTAGCTCTACTTTCCATGCTTGGCACATAAGAGGTGCTCAATAAATATTTGTTGAATTGAACTGGACTTACAATAAAAAACTTTAAATACTCTATAGTTTAGCATCACATTGTTGGTGAAAAGTAATTGGCTAAATCAGGGATTGACAAGCTACTGCCTGCAAGCCAGTTTCAGCATGCACCCAGTTTTTGTACAGCCCTCAAGCCAGGAATGATTAAAACAAAACAAAAACAAGAATGTGAAATAGAGACTCTATGATGCCTGCAAAACCTAAAATATTTCCTGGCTGGCATTGTATAGCCAATTTTTGCTGAGCGCTGGTTTGAATTCAAAGAATACTTCCTGGACTTAATCCCAGACGTGTGGAATTTATGCAATAACATATGTAATAATATTTCAGATTAAGGAACAACATTATAAACAGAGGAAAATGCACATGGTAAGAGGAAATTTGCTGGGAACTTCTGGGAAAATTATTTTCAGTTTCAAAAAGGGATGAGGAATAAGTGCAGCATTTTTCTCCTCTCTAGTCTTTGAGCGTTGTTGTGTGGGAATGTAATACCTGAAGGTGCTTGCAGCCATCTTGAGACGATAAAGGGACAAGCCTGATCATAAAAGCCAACACAATGAGGACTGTACACTGAAAAGATGGAAAAAGCCTTTGTCCTTAGTGATGTCATTAAGCATCAGAATTTCCAAACCTAGAAATATCATAATTATGTATCTTTCTATAAGTGAAAATATTAAAAATTTCTGGTATTTTTAAGTCAATTGATTCAAATTTTATATTCCTTGCATGTGAAAACATCCTTAGAGTTTGGTTGCAAAGTAGAATAAGTAGATATTCTTTTAAATATCTGTCTTGGGTTTGTAAACTGCTTAGAAAATGAGAGGACAACTGGACAAACGAGCAGCTTATGTAGACTTGACATGATTTATTTAATTGCTAGATTATTATAGTAAACAAGTGAAAAACAGTGTTAGAAAAATCTAAGCCATAATGTTCCCAACACAACATAAATGATCATGAAGTAAAAGTATAAATTGGTGCAAAAATAATTGCAGTTTTTACCATTGAAAGTAATGGCAAAACCCACAATTACTTTTGCACCCACCTAATAATACTCAGACAAGGCCATTGTGCAGCCATGTTTGAGAAGACAGAAGGAGACCCTTCTCAACTGTAAACATGCCTTAAACACTGTCTGACAAAATTTTTAGGCTTGAATTCAGGTAGCGTGATGCCTCCAGCTTTGTTCTTTTGGCTTGGGATTGACTTGGCGATGTGGGCTCTTTTTTGGTTCCATATGAACTTTAAAGTAGTTTTTTCCAATTCTGTGAAGAAGGTCATTGGTAGCTTGATGGGGATGGCATTGAATCTGTAAATTACCTTGGGCAATATGGCCATTTTCACGATATTGATTCTTCCCACCCATGAGCATGGAATGTTCTTCCATTTGTTTGTATCCTCTTATTTCATTGAGCAGTGGTTTGTAGTTCTCCTTGAAGAGGTCCTTCACGTCCCTTGTAAGTGGGATTCCTAGGTATTTTATTCTCTTTGAAGCAATTGTGAATGGGATTTCACTCATGATTTGGCTCTCTGTCTGTTATTGGTGTATAAGAATGCTTGTGATTTTTGTACATTGATTTTGTATCCTGAGACTTTGCTGAAGTTGCTTATCAGCTTAAGGAGATTTTGGGCTGAGACAATGGGGTTTTCTAGATATACAGTCATGTCATCTGCAAACAGGGACAATTTGACTTCCTCTTTTCTTAATTGAATACCCTTTATTTCCTTCTCCTGCCGAATTGCCCTGGCTAGAACTTCTAACACTATGTTGAATAGGAGTGGTGAGAGAGGGCATCCCTGTCTTGTGCCAGTTTTCAAAGGGAATGCTTCCAGTTTTTGCCCATTCAGTATGATATTGGCTGTGGGTTTGTCATAGATAGCTCTTATTATTTTGAAATACGTCACATCAATACCTAATTTATTGAGAGTTTTTAGCATGAAGGGTTGTTGAATTTTGTCAAAGGCCTTTTCTGCATCTATTGAGATAATCACGTGGTTTTTGTCTTTGGTTCTGTTCATATGCTGGATTACATTTATTGATTTGTGTATATTGAACCAGCCTTGCATCCCAGGGATGAAGCCCACTTGGTCATGGTAAATAAGCTTTTTGATGTGCTGCTGGATTTCGTTTGCCAGTATTTTATTGAGGATTTTTGCATCGATGTTCATCAAGGATATTGGTCTAAAATTCTCTTTTTTGGTTGTGTCTCTGCCCAGCTTTGGTATCAGGATGATGCTGGCCTCATAAAATGAGTGAGGGAGGATTCCTTCTTTTTCTATTGAATGGAATAGTTTCAGAAGGAGTGGTACCAGTTCCTCCTTGTACCTCTGGTAGAATTCAGCTGTGAATCTGGCTGGTCCTGGACTCTTTTTGGTTGGTAAGCTATTAATTATTGCCACAATTTCAGAGCCTGTTATTGGTCTATTCAGAGATTCAAATTCTTCCTGGTTTAGTCTTGGGAGGGTATATGTGTCGAGGAATTTATCTATTTCTTCTAGATTCTCTAGTTTATTTGCATAGAGGTGTTTGTAGTATTCTCTGATGGTAGTTTGTATTTCTGTGGGATCGGTGGTGATATCCCCTTTATCATTTTTTTTTTTGCGTCTATATTGCATCTACCTGACTTCAGACTACACTACAAGGCTACAGTAACCAAAACAGCATGGTACTGGTACCAAAACAGAGATATAGATCAATGGAACAGAACAGAGCCCTCAGAAATAACACCACATATCTACAACTATCTGATCTTTGACAAACCTGAGAAAAACAAGCAATGGGGAAAGGATTCCCTATTTAATAAATGGTGCTGGGAAAACTGGCTAGCCATATGTAGAAAGCTGAAACTGGATCCCTTCCTTACACCTTATACAAAAATTAATTCAAGATGGATTAGAGACTTCAATGGCTGTCCTCCACAATGGCTGAACTAGTTTACAGTCCTATCAACAGTGTAAAAGTGTTCCTATTTCTCCACATCCTCTCCAGCACCTGTTGTTTCCTGACTTTGTAATGATCGCCGTTCTAACTGGTGTGAGATGATATCTCATTGTGGTTTTGATTTGCATTTCTCTGATGGCCAGTGATGATGAGCATTTTTTCATGTATCTGTTGGCTGCATAAATGTCTTCTTTTGAGAAGTGTCTGTTCATATCCTTCACCCACTTGTTGATGGGGTTGTTTTTTTCTTGTAAATTGGTTTGAGTTCTTTGTAGATTCTGGATATTAGCCCTTTGTTAGATGAGTAGGTTGCAAAAATGTTCTCCCATTCTGTAGGTTGCCTGTTCACTCTGATGGTAGTTTCTTTTGCTGTGCAGAAGCTCTTTAGTTTAATTAGGTCCCATTTGTCAACTTTGTCTTTTGTTGCCATTGCTTTTGGTGTTTTAAATATGAAGTCCTTGCCCATGCCTATGTCCTGAATGGTATCGCCTAGGTTTTCTTCTAGGGTTTTTATGGTTTTAAACCAATAATATCAGTAGTCCTACTTTAATCCCCTACCTCTTAGGATAAAAATTCAGGTATTCATTGTTGTCACCTTTGACAATGTCCAAGGCAAAACAGCATCCTTTGTCCCTCTTAAGAATTATCAAGCTCTAATCTGAATCCTCTCCCAAGTCCCTCTTACTGATATGCTTCCAGAGTTCCTCTGAGTTTTGTTTTTCCTGCCGTAAAAAGCTAAAGAAACCTAACAGTCTTTACTACAAATTTTTTCCTGGTGATTAAAACAAATTAATAGACTTTTTGAAAAATCAGTTTTAAACTCATAGAACAATTCAGCAGAAAGTACAGAGTTCCCATATACTTTGTCCCTAGCCCCCCTTGAGTTTCCCCATTACTAACATCTCACATTACTGTGGTAGATTTGTTACAATTGATAAACTAATATTGATAAGCTACTATTAACTAAAGTCTATAGTTTACATTCCTTTGTGTCGTGGGGTTTTTTGGCCTGTACCAAATGCAAAATGTCATGTATTCATCCATCATTGCAGTATCATATACAATAGTTTCACTGCCTGAAAAATCCCCTGTGCTCCACCTGTTCATCCTTCCCGAACCCCACCCCTTATCCCCTGGAAACCACTGATTCTTGCACTCCCTCTGTGGTTTTACTATCTCAATAGTTTTGCCTTTTTCATAAAATAAAACATATAGGATACAATTTGAATCATATAGCATGTAGCCTTTTGAGAATGGTTTCCTTTATTTAATAATATGCATTAAAGATTTATCTGTGTTTTTTCATGATTTGTTAGCTCATTTATTTATTTTTTATTTCATTTATGTATTTATTTTTGAGATGGAGTCTCACTCTTTTTGCCCAGGCTAGAGTGAGGTGGGGCAATCTCAGCACAATGCAACCTTCACCTCCTGGGTTCAAGCAATTCTCCTGTCTCAGCTTCCCAAGTAGCTGGGATTACAGGTACACACCAATACGCCCAGCTAATTTTTTTGGTACTTTTTTTTTAGTAGAGATGTGGTTTCACTATGTTGGCCAGGCTGGTCTCAAACTCCTGACCTCAAGTAATCCGCCCGCCTCGGCCTCCCAAAGTGCTGGGATTACAGGCGTGAGCCACCATACACAGCGCCATCTATTTTTATATTAATAAATAATATTTCGCTGCATGGTATACCATAGTTTGTTTGTTCCTTTATACCTATACAAGGCATCTTGGTTACTTCCCAGTTTGGGAAACTGAAATTCAAGGAAATGGCTAAGCATACCTTTAATTTCCAACATATACAAAATAGAAAATATAATCTATGTTTCCCCTATCCCTCAGGTTGTATTTGTGTGCAGTTCAATTCATATTTCTGAATCACACAGCTGAGGATATAAAGTATTCTTCTTAGAAGAAATAAATATGCTTAAGCTAGACATAAAATAAGACATTATCTCACCAAGTAGTCATTTTTTTCCCATTCAATTTACTCCCTTTCACCATTGTAGATGATAATAAACTTGAGCAAATACTAGGTTTTTTCCTTTCAAAGTTTTAAGAATGTTTCATATAGATAGATTCTAGATATATGTTATTTACAGACATTTTGAAGCCATCACCTCTTCCAAGAAATGCCTCCTCTTTGTTTGCCTACTACAATATTTTTCACCATAGGAGACATTTATCACCTGGTGGTGAATTACCTGTTGTAGTTTACCAGCTTGTTCCTCTTTGCCATGTTTTTCAGGAGTGGCTAGCTAAGGTGTCCAGTGAGTGATCTATTTCCAAGGATAGTCTTCTTAGTGTATTTTCAGAATTCCCCAATCTTTGGAACTGTGATGCTAGAGATTTATGAAAGTCTTTATTATGGCTTTGGCATCCTGTATAAAAGCCTCTGAATTTTTCATAGCAAAACATTTATAGTACTTTTTTCTCTAGCATTATGGTTTTATAAATATCTTATTATAATCAATAAAGGCTGTGGACAGAACTGTCAATCTTTTCTTTTAATAATTTCTGATGTCTGACTTAAATTCTACAGACCCTAAAGATTTAAAAATCAAATTAGCTACCTTTTGAGTGCTGTTGAATTAAAGATCATCATTTTCCATCGTCTCATTGAAAGATGTCAGATGTAATGCAGAAAAATTTCCATAACTTTGTGTGGTATATTGGTGAATTGTCAGGAACACAAACAGAAGTAATACAGGGAGTCAGTAGTCCAGAACCACCGGGAAAATTATTTAGTAAATGAGTCACACATAATTTTAAGTTTTATGATTTTATGCAGAAAAAACACTTGAACATAACTAAGAAAATAAGCATAAGTAATTAACCAAATTAGAACTCTTACCTTTTATGTAACCTACACTTATATTCAGAAGAGCACTTTCGTTGAAAATTGTATGAATCATGAAAGTAATAGAATGTAGTACATGTCTATTCAACTCACACTTCTTTCTGATAATACACTGATGGGACATTTTATAATTGTTCTTGATGACATCTACTCTGAGAGGTAAAGACAGGAAATCCATACTCCTAGACTCTCTTCTTCATCCATTCATCCTTGGGAGAAGTGGTTCATTATGATACTAACTTTTGAGTTTGACTTAATGATTGAAAAAAGATGGAAATCTTTTTTTTTTTTTTTTTTTTTTTCTGAGATGGAGTCTCGCTCTGTCACCCAGGCTGGAGTGCAGTGGTCCGATCTCGGCTCACTGCAACCTCCATCTCCTGGGTTCAAGCAATTCTTCTGCCTCAGCCTCCCGAGTAGCTGGGACTACAGGTGTGCACCATCACACCCGGCTAATTTTTGTATTTTTAGTAGAGACGGGGTTTCACCATATTGGCCAGGCTGATCTTGAACTCCTGACCTTGTGATCTGCCTGCCTCGGCCTCCCAAAGTGCTGGAACTACAGGCGTGAGCCACCATGCCCAGCTGAAAATCTTTACTGAGCACAAATTACACACTAAGCACTGCTATAGATTTTTTTTTTTTAACTTGCTTTCTCATCCTGTGGTTCTATCTTACCTCTGGGAGGCAGGCATCTTGATCTCTAATTTGCGAATGTGAAAACTGAAGTTGAGAAAAATTAGGTGCTAAAGCAGAGTGATTTTAGAAAGCATTAGTTTCTAAGAAGTGTGGAACTGATAACTACTTTAGAGGAAATTTGTTCTTGAAAGCAGGGGGAAAAAAAACCACTTTCTAAGAAAGGCAAATGGAGGTGAGACTCTTGAAGCAAAGCATGTGCTTTATTATTTTCCTTTGATCCTTTGGTAGACCAGTTTAGGCTTCCTGCCCAGTTGAAACATTTTTTTCTGAGAAATTTTGCCATCCCTCAAGTGGAAATCATAAAAGATAGTACACTACCTTTCCACAATGCATTTTCTTTTGCTTCAGGTAATTTGAAGGGAGTTCCTGGTATTTGCAACCAAGAAACTTTAAACAGATTTTTTTCTAGAACTCTCTACTCATAGTACAGTAAATATATATATATATATATATACACATATATATGTATATGTGTATACGTTTGTTTTTAACTTACCTTTCAGTCTTCAAGATTTAAGAAAACAATTATTTGGATGACTGTAAGAAATTTCGTGATACTAAAAGTAAATTAGGGCAAGAAGTTGGAAATGTAGATATTTAAAAGTTTATAGCCTAGGATGAATTCTCCAGAGTTGAAGAGGCACCACCCACTGTCTTGGAACTCATTCGTATCTTTGGATACGGAAAGGTCAGGTGGCTCTGTGTCCACAACTACTCTGTGTAACTCCACTAATTTTATGCTACTGACTGGAAATATTCAAATATTGCATATCTGTGGTTTCCCTGTAGCATAAGTCAGTAAACTTCAAAGACTTCACTGATAAGTTTGAGGCTTTAATTTCTTTCTAGTATCATGTTTTTTTTTTGTACATGTTTAAGAAAAGGGATTTTGAAATTTCAGATGCTTTGAGGCAGGGGTAAAAAGAAACATAAGAGAAAATGCCTTGTTTGAATGATGTATTAAATAGAAGCTAAATGTGTAAACTTGAAGGATGTATGTGTGTTGATGTGGGATGAGAACACTGTGAAGAGGAAATTCCGAACTCCATGCATTTCTATTTCACATTTGGTGATTACATTTTTAGCATGCTGGGAAAGAAATCAGACACAAAACGCCCGTTATATAAAAAGATTTTTTCTGTCTAATTCCCCCCTTCACCATGCTAACTACATACCCACTTATATTTAATTCCACACACTCAAAATGCAGTCACATTTTGAAGGGGAAAATAGTTTAAACTAAGACAAGCAATTACCTAGTTATTTTTTAATATTCCCCTCTGCTCTCTATTACTGACTTTAATGAAAACCAGAACAGCATATACTACATTTTAAAAAATTAAATATGTCCCAGTGAATAGGTACAGAATCATACTTTATTTAATAGTTTTCAACTGTTTTAAAAACAGAAAGGTGGTATCCTCAGTTGATATTAATGTGTAAAAAGGCTTCTCGTAGTTTTTATTTAATAGGCAGAATTTCCTTTTTGACTGTGGTTAGCAGAAAATAATAATAGTTACAGTTACAAAATGCTTTAAATTCAAACGTTCTCCCACCCCAATCAAAGATCTTGTTAGATAAAATAGGATATTTCTGGTTTTTAAATTTGGAGAAATTGAAGCTCAGTTTTGCAAACTCAAGGAACCTCTCATCAATCATCAAAATAGTGCTGGAATCCAGGCTTCTCTTCCTTCTAGTAGGGCCAGGGCTCTTACTGCTTTCCTAATGCTGTGTACCATTTAAACCCTCTGAAATAACATGTTCAAATATTTGTTCCTCCATTGCTAGGAATTTAGAGGAAAATAGAGAAGAATTAAAGAAATTATTATGGTAAGAAAGTAGAATCTTTGAAGGCAAGATAAATCAGTTGACATAGTCTAGCCTGGAGAGGATAAGGTTAGAAGGTGACTTGATACATGTCTTTAAGTAAAATGATCCTGTGAAGAGGTGCTCTGTATCTCTGTCAAGGTGATAGTATGAATTACAGTGATGAACTACTGGGTCAAATATAAGGTATATTTTATTGACAGGGACTGCATTAAATTCAATAATAGGCACCAAAAAAAGGTGAAATGTCCTTTTACAAAGAAATAAAGAAAATAAGGTCTGAAACTCCATTTTACCTGATTAAATTATAACATCATTTATGGTTATTCAGGCTTGTAATAGTATATCTCTGGTCATATACCAAATTGCTAATCTCTAAAATGCTCGAATCTTATGAATGAGCGTATCTATATGATGTATTAATTCCCTTTGAAGTCCACATTGCCTCATTTCAATTGAATTGAATATTCTAACTGGAAGGAAGCACAAGATACTGCAATCTACCACATGATCTTTAATTAACTAACAGTACCTCAGGGTGAATCCAAAAGCCGTTCTTATGCAGTGGAAATTCCAATTTTGGCTTCCTTTTCCTGCCTTGTTTTGTTTTTTCTTCAGTTATTCTTCATCTACATTTTGTTACTGATAAACCTCTCTAGATAGCAGGATAGATTAAAGAAAAACTGAGAATTCAAGCTTTCCTAATGTTATTACTTCTTATCAGGCTTGTTTTTAAAAAGAGAACACAGGGAGGAGAGAGATATATAACAGCAAGTTTTTTGCATTTTCTTGGAGCCTTTAGATGCATGTTATCAATGAGTATTTTATTCTATATGCAGAATTTTATGAACACCTGTCAGAAATTGTGTGCTATTAAAGCGCTGTGTGGAGTGTGAAATAAATCTAGAATATAATCTGTGTATGTGTGGAGTTTATAGTAGCTATTGATAAAAATAACCATATGTAATTAGGTGCCAACTGACATGATACAGACTTTAAGTATTGTAGAATCTCACAAGAGAAAATGATTGATTCAGTCATTCAATACGAATTGGGCAAATACTATGTTCATTCATTTATTTCTGTAGTCAATAAAATTTTGTACAGTGCCTACCAAGTACCAGGCATGGAAAATAGAGCCATGAATTCTTCCCATTATGGAGCTAAGTTTTAGTAAGGGTTGCGGGTAAGAAGACAGACAATGAATAAATAGGCTAATAAATAGTCATATGTTGGTAAGTGTTATGAAGGTAATGAAACCAAATTAAGCAGGGGAGGGATTAAGGTGAGACGTGGAAAGGGGTTTATTTGATGTAGGTGGCCAAGAAGGTCTCACTGATTTCCCAAACAAGCTGAAGGAGTAAACCTTTCAGATACACTGGAAAGGGCATTCCAAGAAGAGGGAGGGGAATGGCAAAATCCTGGAGGTATAATGTATGTTTGGGGTGGCTGGAATAGAGTGAGTTGGGATCAGAGGAGATCAGAGATGTAGTGATAGGCAGATCATTTGGCACCTTATATATCATTGTAAAGATATTCATTGGATCTCCAGGAAGGCAAATCACTGGAGGAATTTCAGCAGAAAATTAACATAATCTGACTTGTTTGTAAACAAAATTGCTTTGGAAGCTCCCTTGAGAATGGGAAATATGAAGGCAATAGAGGAAGCAGAGGGATACAAGGAGATAATGCAAAAATCCAGGCAGGATTCACTGCTTGCCTGGACACCAGGGATAGTAATAGAAATAGTAAAAAAGTAGTACAGTTAAGGATATATTTTAAAGGTAGAACATGCAGCAGTGCTGATAAAGAACGGATGAAGTAGGGGGATGGAAGAATTGCTAGAATAGTACATCTCTGAATAGGTGAAAAGGGATGAAATCTAGTACACAAGGAGAAGGAGTGATTGTGAGTAGGAAAATGAAGAGCTTCTCCATAGCAACAAGAGCCAAGGAAAAGTACACAGCCCAACCCTAATCCTGACCTTAAACTTAATTTATATGGCCACTGTCACAGGTAGGTAGGTAGATATACTGGTAAGAATTTGGTGGGGTGGGGGTGTGTGTTCTCTTTTGACACCTCCATTTTCTCAGTGGAAGAGGAATAAATGTCGTTGGCTAAGAGTGAAGATACGCAAGAGATCCTAGTGATTTAAAGAAAATGAAAAAAGTGTCAATTTTTATTAAGGAGAGTAAGAGAGTAAATGGACTAAAACAATGAGGAAGGATTGCTGAGCAGGACCAAGAGTCCCTTGAGCTCATAAAATGTCAACCAGCGAACACATGTGGTTTTCTCCAGTCATGTTCAGTTGCATAGGTCTAGATAGAGTAGTTGGAGAGTTGGTTTTTTTTGTTTTTTGTTTTTTGTTTTTTGTTTTTTGGTCAGGCACTGCTGTGAAGAGAGGGATGGTAAAGAGATCAGTAAATACAAGAGGGTGATTGCAATGATGGTACATGTTTTTTAATAGATGAAGAGAGAAGGAAAGGCATGAGGTATGTTAGGTCCAATGAAAAGGAGTTAGGATTAATTGTTCGATATCTTGGTGTAATTAAGCATTTATTGAAGTTAAAGAACAAAATGGGTGGGCTAGAAGAAAAGACACTGGTGAGTGGAAGGGTTAAGATGCAAGAAATTATAATTTTGGAGAGAATACAATAATTGATAATGCCAAGGTTTCTAAGAATATAATTATGAGTGAGGCGAAATGAATAATAGAATATGGGAAGAGAGGAATTCAAGGAACTGGGTGGCTAAGAATTTGAAAGACCATGTGCATGAACATTAAAATCACCAAGAATAAAACAAGGTTGTTTCTGACAAGAGTGATAGCAATGTGCAAGAAGTCAATGAGTGAGAGAACGTGACTGTGACATCACTGGCAAAAGAGTCAAAGGTAAGATAATGTAGGAAAGGAAGAATTCTCTGAAAGTGCCAACAAGGACCAATCCATTCCATCGGAAAAACTCACAATAGAGGAGGATGCAAGTGTAAACATTCTCCACTTGTGAGGACTGTAGTTTTAAACTGATTTTAGTTAAAAAACTAAAGGGAAGGAAAATTGTATTGAGGAATTTGAGAATGTAGGAAATTTTGCTGATCACTGGGTACAACTATGAAAATGTTTCAGGAGCTGGACAGGTTTCGGAAATGGAGTCAGAAAAGTTTATGTAGAAGGCAATCTGAGGACTAGAGTCTTCATGGTAAGGGATGACCTGGAAATTCTCGACTTCCTGTAGTGATATGTCCAGGGATCAAGGGAATAATGGGATTTGTCCTGATGGTCTCAGTGCAGATGCCCATAGAGGGGCTATGAGAGCTAGTAGGAACGTAGGGTGAAGCAGTTGCCAATTCCATTCATTTCTGGAGGCCTGACTTGACCTAGTAATGGTGACATGGAGGTTGGAAAAAGAAGTTTGGTCTCGAATAAAGCACCGAGATCTCTGTGGCTCCCTCTTGTCTCTATCTCTAGAAGATGAGGAAGCTGGAGAATGATAGTTTTTACTGAAGCTCAAAGAGCACCAATATTCCCTCCTGGCTCCTTCCAAAGGAAACCTCTTGTCAGCATAAGACTATTTCATCCAGAGGTAATTGACTACTCCAAGTGTGGAGATTAGAGGCCATATGAGAAACATCTAAGAAAGAGTGGTGGTCCATACTGTTTTTGAGAAAGATTTCATTGTGGAATTACAACTGAGCTCAAATGATCACTACATTTGGATCATAAAAACACAGTATAATTCAATGAGGAGACTAGCGTCAAAGACGTTGCTCAGGGTATAAGAAGTTTGTCAGGGCCCGGCATGGTGGCTCATACCTGTAATCCTAGCACTTTGGAAGGGTGAGGTGGGAGGATCACTTAAACCCATGAGTTTGAGACTAGCCTGGGCAATATAATGAGACCTAATTTTTTTCTACAAAAAATTAAAAATTAGCTGAGTGTGGTGGCATATGACTGTAGTCCCAGCTTCTCAGGAGGCTGAGGCAGGAGGATCACCTGAGCCTGGGAGGCAAAGAGTGCAGTGAGCCGAGATATTGCCACAGCACTCCAGCCTAGGTGAAAGAGTGAGACTGTGTCCCAAAAAAAGTTTGTCAGGTGGGAAGTGGTCTGCTGCAGCGGAGATACACATTGGGAAATAGTAGAGAAGAATAATGTTAGCTTAACAAGTGGCAACTTTCTTACTAATTTTGGGAAATTGTAAGGTACAAAGATCATAAAATAGAATTTTTTTTTTCAGCTCTTCATCTTGTCAGGAGACCAAAGACTGAAGGGGAAATCTCTTTGTGGAGTCTAAATGGTATCTCTTTCAGCAGTTTTAGTCTAGGAGCTGAAATATATAAAATAGCAATGGTTCAAGCATTCTTTGCTGAAATAATCTTTTCTTGTATCTAACCTTGTATTAAAGTAACTATTCCTTATGAACCTACTCAATGATAATAGGCACTTCAAACATTATTTCCTTTAAATCTCTCCTTAATTCTATGAGTTATTGTACAGGCTGGGAAACGAAGGGTCTACTCTAATGTAAGCGTAAGAGCCACCCTCTTGTTCATGATACCACATCCTGTATGAAACAGTGTCTCACAGTTGTTAGGTCCGTTAGAAATATTTCTTAAGTGGTTAAAGTTAAGTAACTTAGCCAAACTGACACAGAGAATTAAAAATCATTTAATTTCCATGGATAATAATTGATATTTTTATTGGTTTATAAAAATATTAGTACCATGTTAAGTTTGACATTTCATTTGTTAAAGGTGTTGCTTCCTTTAACCTGAAGGTATTGTTCTCACTCATTCTCCCCATCCCATTTGGAATTGCCCAAGCTAAGAAGCAAGCGATACAAATTTTGACTAGTTGAATTCCATGTTACTGCCTGCTCCATGTTTACTTGTAAGCAGGATCCACTATATGTTAAATGATTATACTTACTGGTGTGGGTCTCAGAGCAGCCCTGTTAATTTATATGGATTTCCCTTATGATTATCAGCTTCTGTTATGCTGAAACAAACATTCACATTTCTGCTTTTCTGAAAAAATATTTTAATTTTCTTTAAGAAAATAAAATATTTTCCTTTGATTATTTTTAACACTTCAAGAAATCTACAATTTATTTGGAAATATAGAATGAGAATACAGATCAAACTGTATTCTTCTTTTCCAATTTATTAACCAATTATTCCTGTTATAAGTATATTCTATCTCATTCATAACATTCTAATTATAAAATATATGTCATAAAATTATTCTATTTAATAACATTTTTCAAGGATTTAGCATTTTGCTTCAATCATATGTCAAATTATCAAACTTAGAGTTTTTGGTATATATTTTCTATTATCTTCAATAGATTAGGTTACTGTGTCTAGGGGAAGTACTAAGCTATTTAAATTATTTTATCTTCATACCCTACCTTAAAACCTGGATTTTCGAGCCCTCACTCATTGTCAACTCATTGTCATTATTTTCTAATATGTTCTTTACTATGTTAGTCTATTTATTCCAGGCTACTTAAAAACTTTTGATTTTTATTAATTCTTAATAAGTATTTAATGCTTTTCCAAGGTTCTTAATATATTCATGTGGTCTTGTTTGCTTGTGTGTGCACATATGCGTGAGTTACTTTTCAAAGCATTTTATTCTAATACTATATTTTATTTATAAGACACATTTAATATATAAGAACATGGAAAAATCTAAACAAAGAATAAAAATAGAGCAGACAAATACTATAAAAATAGTAGGATGCAGCTATTTTAATCAGACAAAATAAATGTCAACAACAGTCATTTTACTCCACATTGAAGAAAGGTATAATTATCCAAAAAGATAAAAGAAATTCTAAAATGGTGTGTATCTAATAACATATTTTTAAAAACATATAAAACAGGGCTTCACAAGACTACAAATTGTGAAAAATACAAATTTTGAGAAAAACACAAATTCACCATTATGAAGAGAGATTTCATAGCAGTTTGCAATTTATTGATAGAGCAAAATTCAACAATTATTGAGCAACAAAATAACAAGCTTTCCTTAATTGACAAATATAAAATTTGAACCCACAATTAAAGCACATCTCATTTTATTGTAACCTTTACAAAATTTGCTCATGAACTAGGTAATAAAGCAATTTCTGACAAATTTAAAGTGTGGATCTGATTAGACCAGTTCTTCAATAAAATTTATTTATATTAGAACTTGAAACATATATAAAAACCCATATATTTTAAATTAAGAAACACACATCTAAATAATTGATGTATCGACAATTTAAAAAAGAAAACAAAAATCATTATAATTGACTAGTTATTTAAATGCCACTTAATATAATCTGTGAGGTGTAGTAGCTTTAGAAAAATGTACAAATATTAACTTTTATATTAGAAAAATAGTTAATAAAGTTTGAAAAATATAAGTAAATGCAAAAATGAGAAGATATGCAAAATCAAGAGCAAGAATTAATAAAATGGAATATAACAATGTAATAAAGTGAATTCACAAAGAAAAAACATTTTTCTGTAATGACTAGTAAAATAAACAAATTTCTAGTAACTGTGATGTACAAAAGATGGAAAAAGCAAAAATAAGCAATACTTTAGGGTTTTAAACATGGCTATAACTGCATATACAGCAGAAGATAAAGGATCAATAAAAATATCATAAATAACCACATGACAAATATTAAAATAGTACATGGAAAAATTTCTGAAAAATATAATTTAACAAAACCAATTCTAGATTTGTAAAAGTCAAAATAGTTCTATAAACACTAAATAAATGGAATTTCCTTTAAAATCTGAGTTCAAAGAAACCACCAGATTCATATTCTACCAAATTCTCAAAAAATAAGTTAATCCAATCTCCACAAAATTTCCATATTATAAAAAAAAGTAAGAGTCTAAGAATTATTCTGAGATATTAACATCATCTAATAACGGTTAGAAAAAAAGAGTAGACATGTAAGTCTGATCTCATTTAGCAATGTAGATGAAAAAATTAAAAAGTATTCACAAACTTTTCAGAGTATATCAGAAAATAAATATATCACAATAAATTTTAGTTTACTCTAAAAATGGAATGGTGGTTTGATATTATAAAATCATTTAATGTAATTTATTGTATTACCATATCATTGCAATCTATGCAGAAAAACTTTTTGATAAAAAAGAGTCCTTCACTATAAAAAATTTTGGCAAACTGGCAATGGAAATTTTCTCAACTTCATAACGAATAACAAGAATCTGCAACAGTCATCTTAGCTGTTCTCTTTAACATTCTCTTTAATATCAGGAAGAATGCAAGACTATCTAACTATCACGATTTCTTTTCAACACTGCTCAGGAGATCTTATCAGTATGGTAAAATAAGAAAAGTAAAAAAACTATGAGGAATAGAAAGGAGGGACACTGTCATTATTTGTAGGTGATATGATTGCTTAAATAGGAAACCAAAGTATCTACAAATACATTATTTAAATAAAAATGCTGGCTATAAGAACAATATATAAAATAAATTACATTTTATACATAAGTAATGCAAATTTTTAGTCATTAAGGCTGAAAGCATCCTATCTAATAAATATACAGGAAATAAAATATATTCTGAATAAGAGAGTTCCTTAACTATTTTTCCTCCTGAATAATGAAAATGCATTCTTATGTGGCCCTTTCACCATTCAATTTGATTTTGTTGAAATATTCTCCTCATCTCTGAAGCTTAATGGCTAGGTAGTGTAAGATCATCAGACCAGTTCAGTTATTGCTGTCTCAGTACTGTGGGAAGGAAACTGGAGCTGTTAGCAGTACTAGTAGAGGGAGCTCGGATTTTTGTTTTTTCTCGTGATTATTGATTCCCATGGTTCAGGATATTCAGCATACTACTTGTCCTGGCCCCTACTCTAGCTATAAGGTATATAACTGTCTGACACTCCCCAGCCTCCACCTACCTCTACCCCTTCACCAACCCACCCTACTTCTTGATTCACTGACTTTGACTATCAGTCTTATCGTAAATTCCTACTACGTTGGAATTCCAACCACTTATACAAATGCATTCTCAAGATCAGGTAAAGTGCATAAAAATTCTAGATTCAGATAGGTCCGAGCCAATGATAGGACCTATTTGTCACCATTAAGAGTCTCTTCTTTGGCTTTTTATATTGTTTCTTCTGTCCATTATTCTTCACAAACTAATATGTCTATGGGACAAAATCTGTCAGTATGATATCCTACATATGCCTTCTCTGTACTTACAGTCTTGTTTTTACTATTTAAACATTATGATGAAACATTTGTCAGTGTTTCTTCTTTCAAAATTCATATAAGAGAAAACTATCTGCATATGGCAAGTCCCCAGATCCTCACTATTGTGAAACATTTTCCCTAATTAAAAACATTCATAAAAATTAACTGCAAAGAGTTAGAGGCAAGGTTACTTGAGATTACATCTTATAAGAATATGAAGAAAAATATGCGCTTCATGGTATAATGCTCTCTGCTGAGCAAGAGGCTAGATGTGGCTTTGCTCAAGGCATGAGTTATATACTTAATTTTATACATTAAAATTTAACCACCTTTTAAATGTAATATGCCTTTAACAAACAGCATTTTTTCTTTTCCAATAGCATAATTTCATAGTATTGTAGAAATAATAGTTTAGAACATAGTTGATTTTTTTCTGTATACATTTAACTATTTTTATTAATTTTCAAAAGGTTTTTCTTTAATGGCACTGCCATTTTTTCCAGTTCTGACAAAATTCTGAGATAAAATGATTTAAAACATAATATATTTCTTTTGGCTTAGAGAAAAATTAAAATTATGCAAATAGAATACTTTTTATTGACTCGTTAAGTCTGTCATTACATGTGTATACAGAGCTGTTTTTTCACTCATCGTGATTTATGGATTTTGTATATTAAGATGAACTTGGATTAGAGAAAGTGTATTTTGAAATATGTCTCAAGAGGCTTTCAGGGACAACTGAAATAGAAAAAAAGCATTTTTTATGTGGGAGAAATGCTTTCACAATGCACTTATTCCCAAATATTCCTGGCAAGCTTTCACAGGATCTTCATTTTACATTCCTTTTTCCTGTGCAATTTTTTGTTTCCCAGCCAACAAATGAAGTAGTGAAAAGAGGGTTACAGAGCAGCAGGGAGAATTGTTGTTATACCAGGTAGCTAGGCAACCAGCACCCATTCTAGTATTTTACACAAAATGTTACTAAAATTTTACATTTGTGGAGAGTGTTTTACATTTTACAAAATGGGTTCATGCTTACATGATCTCACTTGACCCCTGTTTTGTGAGGTATGCAGAAAAACTATCATTATTTCTATTTTGGTGTAATAATGCCAAAGATGGAGTAGATTGAGGCTATTTTTGGATATTATAGTAAATGGTGAAGATACAACTTAACTCAGGAATTCTGATTTTATATTTATTGTTCTTCCTCTGTACCTTGCTACACACAGTGAAATTGCAAATAGCTGACTGACTGATCACAAACAATATTTTCCCAAAGTTCAAAAGCCTTTATAAGTAATCTTAAGAATATTAGTGACCCCTGAAAAATATTATTTACTAAGATTATAGTTTTAAGACTTTGAAGACATCTGTATCTGCATTTTTATTGACATGGTTATTTACTCCAATTATGAAGGAAAAAGTTCAGCAAGTAAGATAAAACAATTCTGAACTCTGTGCAAGTATTGAAGTTACAATTATTTCTCTTTTTTTGCTTTTATATATATATATATTTTATTATACTTTAAGTTCTAGGGTACATGTGCACAACGTGCAAGTTTGTTAAATGTGTATACATGTGCCATGTTGGTGTGCTGCACCCATTAACTCGTCATTTACATTAGGTATATCTCCTAATGCTATCTCTCCCCCCTCCCCCTACTCCACAACAGGCCCCGGTGTGTGATGTTCCCCTTCCTGTGTCCATGTGTTCTCATTGTTCAATTCCCGCCTATGAGTGAGAATATGTGGTGTTTGGTTTTTTTGTCCTTGCGATAGTTTGCTGAGAATGATGGTTTCCAGCTTCATCCATGTCCCTACAAAGGACATGAACTCATCATTTTTTATGGCTGCATATTATTCCATGGTGTATATGTGCCACGTTTTCTTAATCCAGTCTATCATTGTTGGACATTTGGGTTGGTTCCAAGTCTTTGCTATTGTGAGTAGTGCCGCAATAAACATACGTGTCCATGTGTCTTTATAGCAGCATGATTTATATTCCTTTGGGTATATACCCAGTAATGGGATGGCTGGGTCAAATGGTATTTCTAGTTCTAGATTCCTGAGGAATCGCCACACTGACTTCCACAAAGGTTGAACTAGTTTACAGTCCCACCAACAGTGTAAAAGTGTTCCTATTTCTCCACATCCTCTCCAGCACCTGTTATTTCCTGACTTTTTAATGATCACCATTCTAACTGGTGTGAGATGGTATCTCATTGTGGTTTTGATTTGCATTTTTCTGATGGCCAGTGATGATGAGCATTTTTTCATGTGTCTGTTGGCTGCATAAATGTCTTCTTTTGAGAAGTGTCTGTTCATATCCTTCACCCACTGGTTGATGGGGTTATTTGTTTTTTTTCTTGTAAATTTGTTTGAGTTCTTTGTAGATTCTGGATATTAGCCCTTTGTCAGATGAGTAGATTGCAAAAATTTTCTCCCATTCTGTAGGTTGCCTGTTCACTCTGATGGTAGTTTCTTTTGCTGTGCAGAAGCTCTTTAGTTTAATTCTATCCCATTTGTCAATTTTGGCTGTTGTTGCCATTGCTTTTGGTGTATTAAACATGAAGTCCTTGCCCATGCCTATGTCCTGAATGGTAATGACTAGGTTTTCTTCTAGGGTTTTTATGGTTTTAGGTCTAACATTTAAGTCTTTAATCCATCTTGAATTGATTTTTGTATAAGGTGTAAGGAAGGGATCCAGTTTCAGCTTTCTACATATGGCTAGCCAGTTTTCCCAGCACCATTTGTTAAATAGGGAATCCTTTCCCCATTTCTTGTTTTTCTCAGGTTTGTCAAAGATCAGATAGTTGTAGATGTGTGTTATTATTTCTGAGGGCTCTGTTCTGTTCCATTGGTCTATATCTCTGTTTTGGTACCAGTACCATGCTGTTTTGGTTACTGTAGCCTTGTAGTATAGTTTGAAGGCAGGTAGCGTGATGTCTCCAGCTTTTTTCTTTTGGCTTAGGATTGAATTGGCAATGCGGGCTCTTTTTTGGTTCCATATGAACTTTAAAGTAGTTTTTTCCAGTTCTGTGAAGAAAGGCATTGGTAGCTTGATGGGGATGGCATTGAATCTGTAAATTACCTTGGGAACTATGGCCATTTTCACAATATTGATTCTTCCTATCCATGAGCATGGAATCTTCTTCCATTTGTTTGTGTCCTCTTTTATTTCATTGAGCAGTGGTTTGTAGTTCTCCTTGAAGAGGACCTTCACATCGCTTGTAAGTTGGATTCCTCAGTATTTTATTCTCTTTGAAGCAATTATGAATGGGAATTCACTTATGATTTGGCTCTCTGTTTGTCTGATATTGGTGTATAAGAATGCTTGTGATTTTTGCACATTGATTTTGTATCCTGAGACTTTACTGAAGTTGCTTATCAGCTTAAGGAGATTTGGGCTGAGACGATGGCATTTTCTGAATATACAATCATGTCATCTGCTAACAGGGACAATTTGACTTCCTCTTTTTCTAATTGAATACCCTTTATTTCCTTCTCCTGCCTGATTGCCGTGGTCAGAACTTCCAACACTATGTTGAATAGGAGTGGTGAGAGAGGACATCCCTGTCTTGTGCACATTTTCAAAGGGAATGCTTCCAGTTTTTGCCCATTCAGTATGATATTGGCTGTGGGTTTGTCATATATAGCTCTTATGATTTTGAGATAAGTCCCATCAATACCTAATTTATTGAGTGATTTTAGCATGAAGGGCTGTTGAATTTTGTTGAAGGACTTTTCTGCATCTATTGAGATGATCATGTGGTTTTTGTCTTTGGTTCTGTTTATATGCTGGATTACATTTATTGATTTGCATATGTTGAACCAGCCTTGCATCCTAGGGATGAAGCCCACTTGATCATGGTGGATAAGCCTTTTGATGTGTTGCTGGATTCGGTTTGCTAGTATTTTATTGAGGATTTTTGCATTGATGTTCATAGGGATATTGGTCTAAAATTCTCTTTTTTTGCTGTGTCTCTGCCAGGCTTTGGTATCAGGATGATGCTGGCCTCATAAAATGAGTTAGGGAGGATTCCCTCTTTTTCTGTTGATTGGAATAGTTTCAGAAAGAATGGTACCAGGTCCTCCTTGTACCTCTGGTAGAATTTGGCTGTGAATCCGTCTGGTCCTGGACTTTTTTTAATTGGTAAGCTATTAATTATTTCCTCAGTTTCAGAGCCTGTTATTGGTCTATTCAGAGATTCAACTTCTTCCTGGTTTAGTCTTGGGAGGGTGTATGTTTCAAGGAATTTATCCATTTCTTCTAGATTTTCTAGTTTATTTGCACAGAGGTGTTTATAGTATTCTTTGATGGTAGTTTCTATTTCTGTGGGATCAGTGGTGATATCCCCTTTATCATTTTTTATTGAGTCTGTTTGATTCTTCTCTCTTTTCTTCTTTATTAGTCTTGCTAGCGGTCTATCAATTTTGTTGATCTTTTCAGAAAACCAGCTCCTGGATTCATTAATTTTTTGAAGGGTTTTTTGTGTCTCTATCTCCTTCAGTTCTGCTCTGATCTTAATTATTTCTTGCCTTCTGTTAGCTTTTGAATGTGTTTGCTCTTGTTTTTCTAGTTCTTTTAATTGTGATGTTAGGGTGTCAATTTTAGATCTTTCCTGCTTTCTCTTGTGGGCATTTAGTGCTACAAATTTCCCTCTACACACTGCTTTAAATGTGTCTGATAGATTCTGGTATGTTGTGCCTTTGTTCTCATTGGATTCAAAGAACATCTTTATTTCTGCCTTCATTTCATTATGTACCCAGTAGTCATTCAGGAGCAGGTTGTTCAGTTTCCATATAGTTGAGTGGTTTTGAGTGAGTTTCTTAATTCTGAGTTCTAGTTTGATTGCACTGTGGTCTGAGAGACAGTTTGTTATAATTTCTGTTCTTTTACATTTGCTGAGGAGTGCTTTACTTCCAACTATGTAGTCAATTTTGGAATAGGTGTGGTGTAGTGTTGAAAAGAATGTATATTCTGTTGATTTGGGGTGCAGAGTCTGTAGATGTCTATTAGGTCTGCTTGGTGCCGAGCTGAGTTCAATTCCTGAATATCCTTATTAACTTTCTGTCTCATTGATCTGTCTAATGTTGAAAGTGGGGTGTTAAAGTTTCCCATTATTATTGTGTGGGAGTCTAAGTCTCTTTGTAGTTCTCTAAGGACTTGCTTTATGAATCTGGGTGCTTCTGTATTGGGTGAATATATATTTAGGATAGTTAGCTCTTCTTGTTGAATTGATCCCTTTCCCATTATGTAATGGCCTTCTTTGTCTCTTTTGATCTTTGTTGGTTTAAAGTCTGTTTTATCAGAGACTAGGATTGCAACGCCTGCCTTTTTTTGTTTTCCATTTGCTTGGTAGATCTTTCTCCATCCTTTTATTTTCAGCCTATGTGTGTCTCTGCACGTGAGAAGGGTTTTCTGAATACAGCACACTGGTGGATCTTGACTCTTTATCCAATTTGCCAGTCTGTGTCTTTTAATTGGAGCATTTAGCCCATTTACTTTTAAGGTTAATATTGTTATGTGTGAATTTGATCCTGTCATTATGATGTTAGCTTGTTATTTTGCTCGTTAGTTGATGCAGTTTCTTCCTAGCACTGATGGTCTTTACAATTTGGCATGTTTTTGCAGTGGCTGGTAGCGGTTGTTCCTTTCCATGTTTAGTGCTTCCTTCAGGAGCTCTTTTAGGGCAGGCCTGGTGGTGACAAAATCTCAGCATTTGCTTGTCTGCAAAATATTTTATTTCTCCTTCACTTAGAAGCTTAGTTTGGCTGGATATGAAATTCTGGGTTAATACCCAGGCAAACAGGTCTGGAGTGGCCCTCCAGCAAAATTTTTTTTAACTAATGACTGTTTTAAATTACTTTAAACAAAATGCACATTTCATCCAAGTTTCGGAAGTATAAGATTAAAACTTGGCCGTGATGTACCTTCATATCTTTTATAAATAAACCTGTAACTTTGGGACTAGCTTTACCAATGTCTGAAGTGGGAGTTTTTATCTGATTGCTGTGAGAGAACAAAATCAAGGGTACAGGTGAAGTAGAAAATTTCGCAGACCAATGGACATAAAGTCTATTATTCAAAATAAATAACTTATAGAGATTTACTGTATGGCATTGTCCCTATAATTAACAATACTGCATTGTACACCTAAAGTTCTTTAAGAGGGTAGATCTCATTTTAAGTATTCGTACCACAGTAAAGTAACATTTGAAAAGGAGAGGTTGTGGAAGAAGCAGAAGTGTTGGGATACAGAATATTAAACAAGAGTCTAGAGAATTGATAGGGACCAAAAGTGAGAATCAAAGTCATAGAATAAAGTCTGATTCCAGGATGAGAAAATAATTGATAAATATGAATGAGAACCAATTTGGTGGAAGAAGGCAGAAGCCAGGGTTCATACCTAATTATATGGAGCAACTGTTGTTACTTGTAACATTGTGATTGAATGAACAAAAATAGCTCAATGGCTTAGGGCAGTATAGACAGTATCATGTCCGTTGTTCTTTCAGTATCTCAGCTGCATTCTCCTTCTCTGGTGGAAGATATCCTGAGCCCACCTGCACACAGCAATTAAATAATTTTTATCATTCCTAAGTAGACAATATACTTGAAATGCAAAGTATTCTAAGCATGGGAAGGACAAATCCTCATCACAGTAGTTGGTTGGCATTGAAGCTGACCATACGGCTGGTGGAACGTACAGTTTCTAATAATGTATAATTTTTCCTTATAGTAACAGATCTGGGCAGAGGTTGAGAAATGGTGATGTGTTAGGAATTTAGGATCCTGACAAGATAAGCAGAAAAGCAAAATGCCATTGGATTGACTATTCATTTCCTAAAATGTATCAGGTGATGATCTTACAGTTTTCATCAAGCAAGAAGATGTGGTATATTTGTTGTATCTGTTATTTTTACATATAATTCTGGTTACCAACTTCAACATAATGTTTGCATAAATTTTTCAGCACCAGTGGATGCTTCTTAAGTGAATGACCTGTAAGCTTCCCGGGTACTATCTAGCTGGTGGAATTCCAAGTGGTGAATAAGTGACTGTTAGAACTCAGGATACAGCAGCAAGAGTTATCATCATTTCAAAAATTTTTTCCACCTAACCTTAATCTAGTCCACTCTAATCTACATATAAATAAAATTATTTCATGTATGTTGCATAGGTCATGCATAAAGTTTGACTAATTACATTTTTATTTCGGTAATATATCTTAGGGTTTAAACAATATATTTTATTATAAATTAGTTCATTCAGATAATATTTGAACCTATTCTAAAGGTTGTAAAAGTATTTTACAATTAACTTAAACTTGATAATTTTATGAAACAAATGGACTTATAAATTTAGGGGCAGAGGCTGCAGACGGTGACTCATGCCTGTAATCCCAGCACCTTGGGAGACTGAGGCGGGAGGATCACCTGAGGTCAGGAGATCAGCTTGCCCAACATGGCAAAACCCTGACTCTACTAAAAATATAAAAATTAGCCGGGCGTGGTGTCATCTGCCTGTAATCCCAGCTACTCTGGAGGCTGTGACAGGAGAATTGATTGAACCCAGGAGGCGGAGGTTGCAGTGAGCTGAAATTGCGCCACTGCACTCCAGCCTGGGCAACAGAGTGAGACTCTGTCTCAAAAAAAGAAAAAAAATTAGAGACAGAAAGATCAGTAACCATGACTGACACGCACCTCTGCACCCTTGCTGTTAGTTTGAAAATAAAATGCAAAATCTCACCAGTTTGTCCAAATGTAATTGTCTTCATATGTATTTAGAAATTCTTTCTAGTTCCTTCACCATCTGATGCAGAATTTCTGCCTCAGCTCTAAAATAAAAACAGCTATATTGAGATTAATACTAAATTGTCAAAGAATTTATAGGTGAATCAGTAAAAAGTTCATAGAAAATATAAAAATGTTCCCTTCTTTTCTTCCTTTAAAAAAACTTAGATGTAGCTGTTCATAATAAAAATGAGGTAGTATAAGATATATATATATATATATATATATGCACACACAGATACATACATATATGTATATGAAAATATATATGGATTTGTATATCGGAAATACATACCTTAGGTGGCAGATAATCCTGAGAGATTAGCCTTGCAATTGAGTCAGGCAGTCAGGTAATTTGAGTTCCAAATTTATCTACTATTTTTGTTATAAGTTGGTTTCTCTAGAACAGATGCTGAAATAACAATTGGGATAAAATACGTTTGTTAGGGATCAACACATGTGAAGACAAGGAGGGGAAGCAGAATTGGATAGAAGAAGTCAAGTGATTCAAGCTCAGCAAAGCTTCAGCTAATCCACTAGGGAGCTTTAGAGAGAGAATTGCCCTTCAGAGAGTCCTACACTGAGATAAAATGGCGAGACCTTCATAAACCTTTCGCATTCATTCATCAGGCATGGGCTTCCCTGGGAAAACCATGACCTTGAGTGAGAAATTATTGTGAAATTATTTAGTTGTTCTAAGGATTGTGCTTGTGTTTGAAAAGGAATCGTATTTTTTAGAATACTTACTAAAATATTTATGGATATAATTAGATGTTGTGTGAGATAAAGTTAAAAAAACAAAAACAAGACAAGGGCCAAATTGCAATTGGTTTCCAATGACCAAAGCTGGGACAATTTGAGTATGCTCTCGCTCCCCAGAAAAAGACCACAAAGTATCAAAACACCTAAAGTCTATGAGTATACATGAGTTCATAATAACATTTGAAAATAACATCATATCAAGTGGTTGCTTTAACATCTAATTCATTACTTTGTAAATAAATAAGAGAAACAGCCTAACATTTTTTCTGCCTATCTTATATGAATATATTTTGGAATAATCAAATATTTGAAAAAATTTTATACAAGAATTTCATGTCATAGAGAATAAATGTTAGAATAGAAAAATTATTTTTAACAACCCTTAACAAAATAATGGATTTAGGCAATGATCATCAAAGGATGCTTAAACATTAAGTAAAATATTGACGTAAAAACTAATTGATGAACCAGGTTGAAGCTACTGAACCACTTGCCCATTTGGGACAATCATATATATTATGCACCCTCCTGATAAGATGCATTAAGATACACATGGCACCCCCCATGTAAAGTAGTGTGATCAAGCCTCTTGATCTAACCGTGAGTACGAAATATGGGAGATAGAGAAACAATGTAAATAGCTGCAAAATCCAAATCCTAAAGAAATGCAGAAAACATTACAAAACACAGTTTTTTCAACAAATAATTGGTGTGAAAAATATAAGGATGAAGAATTATTTTAAATTTAAATAGTCTTATAAGACATACTAACCAAATGCAATTGTGTGGATCTTACTTGGATTCTGATTTGAGCAAATCAACTATATAGAAAAATTGTATCATGGCAAAAGTATTGATGATATTATGAAAATATCATCATTTTTGTAGGTGAGATAATGTCATTGTGGTTATGTTAAAAGGTTTTATTTGTTTGAAATGTACACTGAGTTATTTGTGGGTGAAGTATTTATAGTATACAAAAATCCACATTTTTAAATTGTACACCACCTAAAATAACTTTGTTTACTTCTACCAGCAATACTTCAGTGTAGTATCTCTCCATCCACACAGTCCACATCTGAGGATTCAACCAACTGAGGATCAAAAATATTTGAAAAAATAATAACAATACAGCAATTAAAATCATACAAATAAAAATACAGCATAATTATTTATATAGTATTCACATGGTATTCATTATTATAAGTAATCTAGAGATTATTTAAAATATCCAGGAGCATGTATATAAGCCATATGCAAATACTATGCCATTTACAAAAAGAACTTGAGCATTTGTGGATTTTGGTATAGGGAGCAGGTGATCTTGGAGCCAATTCTCCATGGATACCAAAGAATAACTCTGTATCTATGTGGCACCTGAATCCTTGCCACTTCCACACTAGATATAAGTTCCTGATGTCAGACAGATCTTGCTGTTCTGGTTCCCCATCCCCTAGCATAGCACCTAACTCGTGTTAAGTATTAAGTAAATGTTTCTTAAATGAATAAATACATTTAACTAGTATAACTTGCAAATTCATATTATCAATTTTGATCAACTTTTAGATTAAGGAGAGGTATTATTGAAGTAACTCCTTTTCACACCAAATTCTCTGAATTCTGCATTGGTCAGCACTGCTCTGATTTTTCTTAAGAAAAGCACAGGTTTAGATTGTAGAGTTGATTTATTTATTACACATAATTTATCCACCCCAAAATACTTGAGATATTAAACATTTTTCTGTGTTTTCATTGATAGAATGTAACAATGCTACCAAGCAGATAATTTCATCATTTTTAAAAATGTCTGATGACTTTTAACTAAAACGTGATTCTACAGGTGCATTTTCTCTGTACAAATTATGGTCTTAAATTTTAGTATCCCTGACAACCACTTTTGATCCTTTGATTTAAGAGATTTATAGAGGTTTTTGGCAAAATAATGTTGAAATGCTCTAAAATGAGAGATACATGTATTTGTGATTACCAATAAATCGATCCAAACCAATGAACATGAGAATCGTGGATAGCTATGGGTTTGAAAACTCTTATCCTAACTATCAAGAAGAATGGTTCACATGATGACAGGGCAGGTTTTGAAACTCATTCAGAATTATTGATAACTTGAAAATATGAGAATAGAGTATTTATACACTTATGTTCAGAAGGAAACTGAAATCTGGCATTTGATAGAAGCTGGGACATATAGAAACTGATATACCTTCTATAGCTTAATTATTTCATATAAGAAAAAATCTCACTATTATCACTAGAATATTTGAGAAATGTTTATTTCCTTGTTTGCTATTGCTTGGGAGGGGAAGAGTAGTTGAAAACTAGAAAGTGAGACTAAGGTAGATGTTACAAAGTGAGTAAATTTACAGCCAACAAACATATAATATGATCTGAAACATATCTAAAAGTAAGTCCTTTAATAGGTATAATGTCTTCACATACCAAAAATTCCTACTAGTATTTCACTTACTCTTTATCATTTGAAAGCTTGCCCGCTTTGTTATGCAAACTGTGAATGGTATGTCTCCATAATTAAACATTTTAATTGGCTTATGAATTAAACTCAAAATGTCTTAGTACTATCTAATTTTAAAATGCTGTCAATAGGCTTGCTAATTCTGCATGTATTTACTTAGCACCTATTCTATAGAAGATGTTCTGTCAGATAATGAGGAATAAAGTGAATAAAACAAAAGACAATGAGCACACATTTCAACTATGGTGATTATCCCGGTGCATTGTGATTGCTTTGTTATATGTTTGACCACTTTTGTTTGACTTAAAGAAGTGTGTGTGTGTGTGTGTGTGCACGTGCACGTGTGTGCACATGTGTGTGTGCATGTGTATGTGCATTCTAAATTATGTAGAAAGTATTCCAACTGTGATCATAAAAAAAAAGTTTGAAAAATACTGCACTTAGCTGTGAGTCGCCTGAGAATAGAGACTATTTCAACTATTTTATCTGTTTCTCTTGAAACCAACACTAGAACTGGAATATTGTAGGTACTCCATATTTGTTGAATCTTGGGCAAAAGAAAAAAGGAAACATTTTTGTTAGTATAGTGATAAAGTTCTTGTAGTCATTAAACCTCAAGACAAAGATGTTAGAGCAATAAGGTTGTGTTATTTTTGTTGTAAATGCCATCTGGATTATTTGAAGGCTACCCTTTAGGGAAAAGAAATGTCAAGAAAAAGTTCTATCACGATGGAGAGTGTTATTGGGAGGTGCTAGGTGAGCATGTCAGCTAGGGCTGAGCAGGAGAACCGCGGCATCAAATCTGGTTTGAACTTTCTTGAGAAAGTGGGAAACAGTCACACATTGGGATAAAGTCTAAAAAGAGAGGTTAAAGCGCTAAGGTGCAAGAGGAATAGGAGGTGCAACCCAGCTTTTAGGAGTTGGGGGTTTGGCAGCTATAGCAATGGGAAAGAAAAATTAAGAAGGCAAAGGCAGGATCCTAGATCTTCAGCTGGCTGAGTGACCAGATGCTGATGAAGGAAATGGGGAAAAATGGAAAAGGGATGACTGAGTCTTATAGCGGGGTTGGGCATAGCAGTGAGCATCAGATCTCTATGAAGTTATGGGCTCTACCATAGTAAACACAGAGCATATTGAGATAATGTGAAATCCGTTCAGTCTGGCTCAAACAAAGAGATAGTCTAGGACGATACAAAGGAAAGACAGGTTTTTGATAGGAAATCCGAGGTAAGGAATGGGGGATGTTATTTACAGAAATGGGGGAAGTTATTAAATTTTTTGAATGGGAGAGTTAGAATATGATATGTATGCATTATGGCAGTGTCCAGAATGAGCAGAAGAGGGAAGAGATAGAAAACAGTAGGGAACTATTGCAATAGATGGTAGAAATAATAACCTTTGCTGTGTGACAGGCATGGTACTTAGCATTATGTGCCTTACCCACATTTAATCTACAATAATCTTATCAATTAGATACTGATTTCACCCCCATTTTACAGTTGAAGAATCTGAAACAAAGACTACATGACTTGCTAAGGTAAAAGAAGCTGGAAGGCAGGAGAGTAGAGTGAGGAAGCAATGCCTGAGGGTATAAACTGAGCCCTCAATTACCAAGCCACATTATCTCTATAGATATCATTCTACATCCAGTATTATATTCCTCATACATTTTAGAACAAAATAGCTCTTTCAATGAAGTTTTTCAAGTTTAAGTTAACTTCTTTTTAAATCTCCAATTAGTCTCTTGTAGCATAAACCAATTAGGCATATGTTTGAGAATAACTTGGCAGATTTCACTATAATATAGCAAGCCTGGGCTCTTATTATCCCTTCCATGTGTGTCCTTTAGAGCCTTAGACACAGTCTTTGGCTGACTTTGGGTATTGATTCCATTTTGCTGCCAACATTCTTCAATTGATGTAGAAAATCCAGGCTGATCTATTAATATACCTAAGTCTGCCTTCTGCAGCATAGGGTTGAAGTGAATTTTTAAAGAACATGTTTGTAGTCAGCTGTATTTCTAGACCTTTTTACATAGGATCACCAACAATAAGGTCCAAAAATTAGATGTCTGACTCATTCAAGACCCCTTCTCAGGGTTCTGAATTCTCATTCAGAATTTTGTATTATAAAACCTCTGCAGCCACAGCTTTCCTATTATTGTACATAAACCATTCATTCTACCTTCTGGCCAAGTTATCCTCTGTTCTTTAAAATGCTTGACTTCTATGCTCCTTTTTCATATATTTACTGCTTATCTGAATTCTATTCATTGTTCAAAGCCAGCATCACATCCCACTTCTGCCAATGGCCAACTACTGAGCCCTGGTGTTATTTCTTATTCACTTCCATGGCACTGATTAGAAGTAGCACTCATTAGTAAGTATATCTTTGACTCCCTTATGTGGTTAAGCATATTTTTATGTGACCATGTCACTCTTAGTTCAGTAGGTGATAGACACTCCCTTCCCCAACTATAGCAGGGTCTTGGCCTTAGCATTAATTTATATTTCTGATTAGCATATACCATTTTACTTCACACACTGCAAACATACAAGTACTTTTATTTAGCATTTTTAAAAATTATCAAATAGTGCTTATTTTCTTATGATTAAGTACAAGAGAATATGTGACATCTTTATTATAGGAGTTCTAAACTCAGGGAAAAGATAGATAAAAATTTAGCAAGTCATTTGGAGATTACATATGTTGTATAAAATGGGAAAAAAATACTGCAGTATAGGACTGCAGGTGCAAAACTGCCAGACTTTGCTTGCTTTTTTTTTCTTTAAGACAATCCAGAAATTCACATTTTCTTGTAAAATTTATTCAATGTTCAATATTTGCTGAAACAAGTTTTAAATACTATGCAAGAAAAAATAAACACATCTGTTGACCCATTTATCAGCCCACATTTGTGCCTTCTAATGTATATATATTTGTCATTTCAATATAATATTTAGAACACTGTACTCACAAGCATGAAAAAATAATTGAATTTATTAACATACACTATTTGTTTCTATAAACCATAACGTAATACAAAATAAAAAGGACTGAGAACTATTACAAAATTTTATTCCACACATGTATTTCAACAAGATTTTATGAACAATTTTGTATTGCACAGAAATGCAGTACTGATGGGAAATTCAACCATCAATTATAGCATGAATTACTGTATCATTTATAGAAGTATTAATATAGACATTTTTTGGGGCCTAATAGTAGTTGCCAGATTCTATATCTGCAAGAATCAAACATTTCTGTGAAGACTCAAAGAAGTGTGATCATTGCATATCCCCCCCATCCCTTGAGATTAGATTTCAGTTCATTTCAACCAACATATATTAAATGTCTGCTTTGAGTAAGACCTCATCATGGTAGATGCTACAGATAACACAAAAATGAGTAATATACTTTACCTTCTCTGTACTTCTGTTCATATCTTTGCCTATCTAAATTCTTCCTCTTCCTTCAAAGCTTAAGTCTTATTTAACCTTTCCTAAATCTAGTTGATGGGCAAAACACATAATCAAATAAGTATAGTACAAAATACACTATGACAAGTTCTTTAAAGACGACATCCAAAAAATTATCTGGGTGCACAAAAATTGCAAAGTGAGCCTCTACTGGTTTTACCACGATTCAAACTTATTCATTCAAATTATCAGTTGCAATCACATGCAAAGAAAGCATATCCCTGCAAAGACAATGGAAAGCAGCTTTCTGCTGACTCTGAGCGCACTGCCTGTAAGTTAGCCCTGCTCCACAAGGAGCAGTAAATAAAAATACATTTTTTAAAAGAGAAAAAAGCAGCTTTGTACTAATGGGATGAGGAGGCTTGTGATATAATATGAATAACTAAGCCAACAACCAGCCCAGGAGATAGTCCAAAGTATTCTAATTGACATTTCAATATGTTAGAGATGAAATATATTGTTATTCAATCATCTATTAAAAATGCTGGTTGTCTTCCATGGGCCTTACACTATTCTAGATGCTGAAGATGCAGCTGTAAGTAATACTGTCAAGGTTCCCTCTTCCTGGTACATATATTATAGTGACAAAGACAGATAAGCAAGAATGATAATTTCAGTTGGAAAGAAATGCTTTGGTGAAAATAACACAGCATAACATAATAGAAAGTGACCAGTAGGAACTGAAAGCAACCTTAATTAGGTTGTCCATTAAACTTCTCTTTGAGGAAATGATATTTGATCAGAGTTCTAGTGATGAGGGGTAACCAGAATGTGACTGTCAAGGAGCCAGGCAGACTTGACATTGCCTTTGCAGAGAAGTGTGACAAGATCCAGAGTGAGAAAGAAGAGGAATGATGGGGAAAGAAAGCACATCACACCTGGATTTGTTAACTAGCATAAGGACTTTGGAACTTATGTGAAATATAATGGGCAGCCATTGAAAAATTTTGAGCAAGGAACTGATACTGTATGATTTATGTATTGAAAGATTACTTTGGCCTAAGTGGACTGGGTTTATACAAAAGCTTAGGAAGGGGAGCAATAGGATTGGAGGACATATATAATATTATATATTATAATATATAATATGGAGTATATATATATATCATATGATAATATATATACATTATATATATATATACAACCCTTGAAATATCTATGGCTTACAAGACCATTTTTCATTCAGATTACCTGTCAGCTGCTACAGTTAAACCACTGTAGATGTGTTCTGTGTGTCATTTTAACCCAAGGCCACATTGAAGGAGCAGTCCCTATTTGTGATTTATTATCCTTATAGCAGAGAGAAAAGAGCAAGAGGTAGAGCCTTATCTTGAAATTGTTCTTAAAGTTTCTGTCAGATGTGATGTAGTCACATATATTGCCATTGGCCAAGGCAAGTCATATGACCAAGCATAGCAATGGGATGGGACAGCATTGGAGGCACTGCCAGTGAAGCAGCAACATGCTAGTGTACACAGTACTTCACAGAGGAGGGAGTGCATAGCTGGAGGTGATGATATAATCTACCAGGATAGGTATAAATTGGGGAAAAATTGTTGATGAAAATGGCTTCAGCAGCGTACAAATCTCCAGCACTGGATTCTAGTTACAGGTGAAAGAATTATCTAGTATCTAACCTGGCTTTGCCACTAGCAAACTTGTAATCCTGTCCAATTCACTTAACCTGCTTGAGCTTCCTTTTTATCTGTAAAATACTAAGTTTATACTAGAATCACGGAATATTATCTTGGCTTTCAAGAGTTCTTGATTAACAGTGGGTTCACCTAATGACATATAAAAATTTTATGATATCTGAGTAGGTACATTTTCTGGAGAAAGGCTACTCAGCTGCTCAAAATCACTGGGACCTGAAGATAACAAATAACTTAAAAACAATACATGATTTGTAAGATTCACAGTGAGCTTTAAATGTCTAGATTCACACCTGCCAAGGCATATCACATCCCCAAGTTTAATGAATCTTTTTTCCAATTCCAATTTTTTTTAGTGAAAGCATACTAATTGTAAGAAGAAAAACAATACAAAGGAACAATTAGCAGTCTCCAAACACCATCTAAATAATTGATATCAACTCCCTGGTATGAATTATTCTATGTTATTTTCCATGAAGATACGGGCATATATGGCCACTTCTATAATGCATAATTTATATCTTGCTTGCTTCATACAAAAGGGATAATGCAAATGAGTTTGGGCTGGATATTTTCTGCAACTTATTTCTCCACATAATATATCATCAATATCCTTCCAGCATAGTATATATAGATTGAATTTATCTTCAATACCTTTATATTTGTTCATGGTGTGCATATTTGTAATACTTTAGACCATTTACCTATTAAAGGACATTAAGATTTTCTTCATAACATTTTCATCATAAGCATGTTGATAGAAATATGTTTGCACATGCATCTTTACACATATGTCTTTATATCTTGGGATAGAGTCTTTCAAGTGGGATTGCTCTGCCAAGAAAATGTGTACTCTTAGTTTTGTTGGCATCGTAGATGTAGATCGTGCACTGCACAGATCTTCCCTTTGGGTCTGTGGCATTCATTTCCAAACTGCTAGGAATGTTGACGTCCGACATCTCTCAGCTGAATTCCTCTCTGGTACTTGTTTTTCATTAAAGAGAGCTGAATAAACCAGGGTTGTAATCTTTTCTTGGGGGCATCCCACACCAAAAGATTGGTTGATGCAAGGGTACAAAGGTCTCATTTTTCCTCCAAATTGGGATAACTCTAAAGGGCTATCCCATGTCCAGATCTCCTGATATGATTGGCTGGGCTTTTGTTGCAACTGCAGCAAAACTCAGCCTATCTTTCTGCCCACTTGTGTTTCCTTCATTCTCCCACATATACTTATACAAAGATTACTTTCCAATAGACTTGGTGCACATTAATCCCAGTAATCTCCATCTCTGCTCTGCAGGGAACTTAGCCAGTGACGATGGCAGATTCATTTCTGTAATTACTGCTCAGGCTTCTCTGGCAATCAGGAAGTCAAACCTAACAGCATTAGTCTTGAGGCTTATCAACATAGTGTAGTTTCTATAGGATGAAGCATCCTATCACACAGATTTTCTCAGCACCAACTTGTCTGAAATGAGTCTTCTATAATGAAAATCCACTACAGTGAATGACTTGTTTACTTTGTCCAGTTTCTATAATCAAATTGCCTCTCTGTAGGACATTTATATAATACATTTACTTGATATGAATTCTTTTCTTCAGTGAGCTGTGGGTTTACTATTTACTGTGAATGAAGCAAACATGCTTAGAAAGTACTTACAAAGCCAGAATTTCTGTTTACTAGGTATGGAAAACCAAAAGTCAATGTCTTTAAGATTGCTCTCAATTTCTGTGCACAGCTAGTTTTCCACCATTTTGTCTAAAACCTCAATCTATTCCTCAGAGTTAGACAATTACGTAGGAACTTTCCAAGCAATCCACTCCTGTAGCAGCCTTTTCAAGGTGCTCCCCAACTCTTTTGTGAATGCAACATACAGAATCCACAAAGGGAGACTTGTGAGAGGAAGGAAGAAGAAAGGAAAATAACAAGGATGGGAAGAAGAAACTCCTTTGAAAGCAATAGTAGAAATAAACTCCAGTTGCTTTCTTTGTGAGTAGCTGAATATCCAGTGATAAATTTGTCAGAATATTTGATGTTTCAGTAGACATACTTAATTTAAAAAACTTCTATAACCACCAAATATTACCTTTAAAAATGTAAAAACAATGCAAAGCAGATGTATCCAGAAGCATGTGAAATGTGCTCTGTAAAATCAACAATGGAGTATAGAATAATAACTCTAATGTCATAAAACTAGACTTTTTAAGATTTACTTTAAGTGGGTAAGAGGAGGCCAATGTTGAAAGAATATACTTTAAGTTGATAAGCTTCCTTGTAATGGTCGATAATAAATCACCATTTAATTTTGCCCATGTCAGAAAAAAAAAGTGAAAAGAAAATCTTTACTGAGCTTCAAGCTATTCCATGTGCTGCACAGAAATACAATAGATCAATTTCATTACCTGGAAGTCAGTGATTGACGTTTTGAGTGTCAGTTTGAAATATGGCTGTGACAAACCTCATCCAATGAAAGAATATCCCCACTCCCAAAGAAAAATTTTCTGCAGCTCCAAACTGGGGGACATCATTGTGCTTATGATAAAGTCCATGGCAGTAGCTGACATTAGAGTTCTCCTTTATTGTCTACATAGTGCCTTGCTAATTAGCTCAGCTTCACTCTGGGAAGAGCTGTCTATCTGGAGTAGGAGAAGTTATTCTTTCTCAGTGCCAGATTGCTCCTAATTCCTTTCTGAAAAGAAAGTGTCAGTCATGCTTAATTGTATTAAATTAGGTGTGATGTTTTAAAACAGCACAGCCTCCTTAAAGCTCAACTAAATCATGCAAATTTTTATTTGCAAGTTTTTATTAGGGATTTCAAAAGGGGAGGGGGTACGAATAGGGAGTAAGTCACAAAGATCACATGCTTCAAAGGGCAATAAAGATCACAAGGCAAAATTAGAATTACTGATGAGATTCCATGTCCCGCTGGGCACGTATTGTCTTGATAAACATCTTAACAAGAAACAGGGTTCAAGAGCAGACAACTGGTCTGACTAGAAATCACCAGGCTGGAATTTCCTAATCCTAGCAAGCCTGAGGGCACTGCAGGAGACCAGGGCATATTTCATCCCTTATCTTCAACCACGTAAGACAGACACTCCCAGAGTGGCCCTTCATATACCCACCCCTGGGAATGCATTCCTTCCCCAGGGTTATTCCTTGCTGGGAAAAGAATTCAGTGATATTTCTCCTATTCACTTTTTGCAAAAAGAGAAATATGACTTTGTTCTGCCTGGTCCCGCAGGCAGTCAGACCTTATGGTTATCTCCCTTGTTCCCTGAAAATCGCTGTTATCCTGTTCTTTTTTAGGATGCCCAGATTTCATATTGTTCAAACACACAGGTTTTACAAACAGTTTGTGCAGTTAACGCAATCATCACAAGGTCCTGGGGCAACATACATCCTCAGCTTATGAAGATGATGGGATTAAGAGATTAAAGTAAAGACAGGTGTAGGAAATTATAAGAGTATTGATTGGGGAAGTGATAAATGTCCATGAAATCTTCATAATTTATGTTCAGCGATTGCAGTAAAGACAGGCATTAAGAAATTATAAAAGTATTAATTTGGGGAACTAATAAATGTCCGTGAAATCTTCACAATTTATGTTCTTCTGCCACGGCTTCAGCCAGTCCCTCTGTTCGGGGTCCCTGACTTCCCGCAACAATGAGTCATGTAAGTGTGCCATTTTACAACTAATCCACCTAGCCCACTTACACCCCTGCCAACATCTGACTGCAACCAAATGAGAATTGCCCTTCCCAAACTTCTGGACCACAAATGGTAAACAAAATGAAATAGTTATTATTTTATACCACTAAACTGGAGTACAATTTTATAGGCAGCAATAGTAATTAGAACAAAAATTTGGTACCAGAGTATGGCAGTCAAACTCACAGAAATATTGAATACCTGTCTAGTTTCTACTTATCATGCTAGTGTATAAACAGGCAAGGAAGAAGTTTTACTCTACTAGCTGGGTGATTGATCCTCACTTTCAGTGGGGACTAAGATGCTTTATACAATGGAACTGAGGAGAAGAATGTCTAGAATGGAGAATATCTCCTGAAGTGCTTCCTCTTATGTCCTGTGGTAAAAGTCAAGAAACAATAACAACCCAATATAGGCAGCATTGCTAAAGATGCAGACCTTTTAGAAATGAAGGTTTGGGTCACCCACTAGGAAAGGAAGCATGACCAGCTGAAAAGCTGACTGAGGGCAAAGAGAAAGTAGAATGGGTAATAAAGAAAAGTATAAATAATAGCAGAAACAAGAGTCTGCAATAGTTATAATATTTATTCCTTATTGTCTATTAATATATATGTGTAGATGTGAATCAATTCTCTTCCCCCACCACCTCCCCCTATCTAGCATAGAATGTATTAATTCTAGTTATCCTCATATCTTATTACTTAAATTACAAAATATCAAAAGAGGAGAGTGACTCTGCTAGAAGAAGAATACCCATCATTTAAAGATAAAAAGGGGGTGAACAAATGGATGACCAGACTCTGGTCTGAAGTAGGGAGAAGCTGGAAGCCCTGAATGGGGTTGCCAAGCACTGGGACTAATTCCTAGCCCCAAGCAACTCCTAGGGAAGGGTTGAGTTAGACAGGCATGGAGTGGCCTACTTCTGCATGGAACTCTGGAATCCTAGCCGCAGGAGACCCCACAACCCCCATGGAAATTGGAGTTGACAAGGAGAACTGCTTGGAGAGTTGGCAGGAACAGGACTCCAGGCAGTGTGGAGCCCAGAGGGTTTGGTGCAGGTGTGGCTGCAGTGAAGAATGGACAGGAATGCCCATCCCTCAATGCTTGCCCTGCTCCTCTAGGCAGGTTTGGCTTTTGTTTACTGTCAGATACAGACAAAGCATGGCTGTCTTGCCCATGGGATGAGGTTAGTATGATCTGAACACCCCTCTATCTGACAGGCTCTCCTGGGGTGCCTGCCTGGCCATGTCCACTTGCGGTGCAGCCTTCATTACCCAACCAGGGTGCTTCTCAGTGGCCACTTCCATAACTCCTTTATCAGCAGAACCTGCCTATCCATCAGAGAGCTTCTGCAGGTGGGCCCTCACCCGCACTCACCCACCTGCAGCCTCCCCAGATTGCTTTGCCAGCACATGATTGCCCATTGCCTACCCCTTGCCGCCATTGGTGTGCACACACAATTGCAGACCCTGATACCACACTGTCTTCCTGCAACCATCAGCATGCAAGCACCAACCCCACTGTGCCACTGTCCTGCTGCTCCTGGTGTGTGCATGCATGCATAAGAGTGGACCCAGTGCCATTGCCCCAAGAAGTGCTTTTGCTAGGACTCCCCATTGGAGTGGTGTTGCCAGCAGACCAGGAAAATCTCAGCCCCTCCAGCACAGCAGGTGCTTAACCTTAAAGGGTCAGAGAACAGAGTGCTGAGCTGAGCCTTGGCCCCCTGAAATTGTCCAGAAATGAAGCTAGTCAACTAAACCCAAATTATACCACCATCGAACCCTCAGATGCATCAAAGAATATAAAATCAAAAAGCCCTATCCAAAGGGCAGCAGCGCCAAACCTTAAAGGAACATTGGCCCACACAAATGAGAAAGAACCAGTGCAAGAACTCTGGCAAGTTAAAAGCCAGAGTGTCTCCTTACCTCCCAATGACTGGACTAGCTCCCCAGCAATGGTTTTTAACAAGGCTGAGATGGCTAAAATGATGGACTTGGAATTCAGAATCAGGGTGGAAATGAAGGTCATAAAGATTCAGGAGAAAGTTGAAACTCAACACAAGGAATCTAAGGAGTCCAGTAAAATACAAGAGATGAAAAACAAAATAGCCATTTTAAGAAAGAAAACTCACTACAAGAATTTTATAATACAATTAGTATTAATAGCAGAATATACCAGGCAGGAAAGAATCTCAGTGCTCAGAAATCACTTCTTCAACTCACTTCAGTCAGAAAAAAATAAAGAAAAAAGAATAAAAAAGAATTAATAAAACCTCCAAGTGATATGAGATTATGTAAAGGCCAAACCTACAACTCATTGGCAACCCTGAAAGAGGGAGAGAGATCAAACAACTTGGAAAATATATTTGAGGATATCATCCCTGAACATTCCCCCAGCCTCACTAGACAGGTAAACATTCAAAGTCAGAAAATTCAGAGAACCCCTGCAAGATACTATATAAGACAACCATCCCTAAGACACATACTCATCAGATTCTCCAAGGTCAACATGAAAGTAAAGGCAGCTAGAGAAAAGTGGCTGGTCACCTATAAAGGGAACCACACGAGGCTAACAGAAGGTCTTTCATGAGAACCTCTACAATCCAGAAGAGATTGGAGGTCTATATTCAGCACTCTTAAAGAAAAGAAATTCCAACCAATAATTTCATATCTAGCCAAACTAAGCTTCATAAGCAAAGGAGAAATAGGATCCTTTTCACATAAGCAAATGCTAAGGGAATTTGTTACTGCCGGATCTTCCTAACAAGAGGTCCTTAAAGGAGTGGTAAACATGAAAGTGAAAGACCATTACCAGCCACTACAAAGATATTCTTAAGTACATAGAGCATTGATGCTATAAAGCAACCACAGAAACAAGTCTACAAAATACCCAGCTAACAACACGATGACAAGGTCAAATCTGCACATATCAAAGCTAGCTTTGAACATAAATGGCTAAATTCTCCACTTTAAAAGACAAAGAGTAACAAGCTGGGTAAAGAAGCAAGACTCAACTGTATGCTGTCTTCAAGGGACCCATCTAACAATCAATGACACCTGTAGGCTCAAAATAAAGAGAGAAAAATCTACCAAGAAAATGGAAAACAAAAAAAGCAGGGGTTGCTATTCTTCAGACAAAACAGACTTAAAACCAACAAGATCAAAAAGGACAGAGAAGGGCACTACATAATGATAAAGGTCATTACATAATAATTATATATATTCTAAATATATATGCACCCAACACTGGGGCACTCAGATTCATTAAGCAAGTTCTTAGAGACAACAAAGACATTTTGATAAGCACACAATAATAGTGGGAGAGTTCAATGCCCCACTGACAGTATTAGACCATTTAGACAGAAAACTAACAAAGATACTCAGGACCTAAACACAACACTTGACCAAGGGGACCTAACAGACTCCTGCAGAACACTCCACCCAACAATTATAGAATATACATTCTTCTCATCTGTATGTGACACATACTCTAAAATTGACCACATACTTACCTATAAAGCAATTGTCAAAAATTCAAAAAACTGGTCATATGAACTGAAATCTCAGACTATAGTGCAGTAAATAGAGAAATCAATACCAAGAAAAGATATCTCAACATGAGAGGCAAGATGTCCAACTAGATGCAGCTAGGAGGAACACTTGCCACTGAGGAACTGGGACACAAGAAAGACTGACATACTCCAAGTAGATCTTCAGAAGGAGGACATTGAGAGTGGATGGAGGGAGGAAAGAGACACTAGGATGAAGGGAAGGAAGCTGGGAACCAAGCACAGGGCTACTGTGCCCTAGGATGTGTTCCTGGCCCCCACCTACTCCTGGGGAAGGTGTGAGTTGAATAGGTAAGCAGCGACCCACACGTATCACAGACCTCTGGATTCCTGGCAGCAGTGCACCCTAGGATCCCCACACACTTGAGATGGCAAGGAGAGCTTCTTACAGAATGGATAAGGAAAGGATTCCAGGCTGTCCAGAGGCCTGAGGGTTTGGCATAAAAACATCTACAGGGGAGCATGGCCAGGGATACCTATCCACCAAGTCTCACCTTGTTCCCCTACAAGACTTTAGTATAAGGGGAACTGTAAGATCAGGACAGAGCAGGAAAATCTTGCATGTGAGATGGGCCCTGTCTGAATTGAGTGCCTTTCTGTCTGCTGGTCTTTCCCAAGGTCCCAGCTTGGCCATGCCTGCTTGCAGTGAGGCCTCAGATGCCCAACTGGCTGTCTCCTGGGGGCCTGCATTCTAGCTCCTGCACTGTAAGGCCATGCCTGACCATCAGAGAGCTCCGGCAGAGTGGCCCCACCAACACACACCAGCTCATCTGCACCCTCCCCCAACCACAGCCTCCCCATACCACTTTGTTAGCATGCACTCATCCATGGCCACCACCCCCTGCCATTGCTTCGATGGTGTAGATGTGCACATGTGAAACTCACCTTCCCTACCACCCCAGTGCATGCATGTGTGTGCACCCCACCATGCCATTGCTTGCCAGTGTAAGTACACTTCTCCCCACATCCACACTGCTGTCTATTGGGTATTATGCTTATTACATTGGTGATGAAATAATCTTTACACCAAACACTCATGACACACAATTTACCTATAAAACAAACCTGCACATGTATCCTTAAGACTAAAATAGAAGTTAAGATAAATAAATTAAATTAAATTGAAAAAAGAAGGCTAGCAGTTGCTTCCAAGATAGCCAAATAGGAACAGCTCTGGTCTACAGCTCCCAGTGAGATTGATGCAAAAGACAGGTGATTTCTGCATTTCCAACTGTGGTATCTTGTTCATCTCACTGGGACTAGTGGGTGCAGCTCACAGAGGGAGAGCCAAAGCAGGGTGGGGCGTTGCCTCACCCAGGAAGCACAAGGGGACAGGGGATTTCCCTTTCATAGTCAAGGGAAGCCGTGAGTGACCGTACCTGGAGGAATGGTACACTTCTGCCCAAATACTGCACTTTTCCCACAGTCTTTGCAGCCAGCAGACCAGGAGATTCCCTCCTGTGCCTGGCTCGGCAGGTCCCACATGCATGGAGCCTTTCTCGCTGCTAGTGCGGCAGTCTGACATCAACCTGGGACACTGGAACTTGGGTAGGGGGGAGGGGCATCTGCCATTGCTGAGGCTTGAGTAGGTGGTTCTATGCTCACAGAGTAAACAAAGTGGCAGGGATACTCAAACTGGGCAGAGCCCACTGCAGTTCAGCAAGGCCTAGTGCCACTCTAGATTCCACCTCTGGGGGTAGGGAATATCTGAACAAAAGGCAGCAGACAGCTTCTGCAGACTTGAACTTCCCTGCCTGACAGCCCTGAAGAGAGCAGTGGTTCTCCCAGCATGGCGTTCGAGCTCCGATAATGGACAGACTGCCTCCTCAAGTTGGTCCCTGACCCCTGTGTAGCCTGGCTGGGAGACACCTCCCAGTAGGGGCTGACAGACATTTCATACAGGTGGTTGCCTCTCTGGGATGAAGATTCCAGAGGAAGGGTCAGACAGCAATATTAGCTGTTCTGCAGCCTCCGCTGGTGATACCCAGGCAAACAGGGTATGGAATGGACCTCCAGCAAACTCCAACAGACCTGCAGCTGAGGAGCCTGTCTGTTACAAGGAAAACTAACAAACAGAAAGGAATAGCATCAACATCAACAAAAAGGACATCTACACCAAAACCCTATCCATACGTCACCAGCATCAAAGACCAAAGGTAGATAAAACCGCAAAGATGGGGAGAAACCAGAGCAGAAAGGCTGAAAATTCTAAAAACCAGAATGCCTCTTCTCCTCCAAAGGAACACAGCTCCTCACCAGCAAAAGGATGAAACTGGATGGAGAATGAGTTTGACAAGTTGACAGAAGTAGGCTTCAGAAGGTCTGTAATAACAAACTTCTCTGAGCTAAAGGAGCATGTTCTAACCCATTGCATGGAAGCTAAAAACCTTGAAAGAAGGTTAAACGAATGTCTAAATAGAATAACCAGTGTAGAGAAGAGCTTAAATGACCTGATGGAGCTGAAAACCACAGTACGAGAAATTCGTGAAGCATACACAAGCTTCAATAGCTGATTTGATTAAGCAGAAGAAAGGATATCAGTTATTGATTATCAAATTAATGAAATAAAGCAAGAAGACAAGAATAGAGAAAAAAGTGAAAAGAAATGAACAAAGCCTCCAAGAAATATGGGACTGTGTGAAAAGACTAAATCTACATTTGATTGGTGTACCTGAAAGCGACGGGGAGAATGGAACCAAGGTAGAAAACACTCTTCAGGATATTATCCAGGAGAATTTCCCCAACCTAGCAAGGCAGGCCAACATCCAAATTCAGGAAATACAGAGAACACCACAAAGATACTCCTCAAGAAGAGCAACCCCAAGACACATGATCGTTAGCTTCACCGAGGTTGAAGTGAAGGAAAAAATGTTAAGTGCAGCCAGAGAGAAAGGTCGGTTTACCCACAAAGGGAAGCTCATCAGACTAACAGTGGATCTCTCTGCAGAAACCTTACAAGCCAGAAAAGAGTGGGGGCCAATATTCAACATTCTTAAAGAAAGGAATTTTCAACCCAGAATTTCAGATCCAGCCAAACTAAGCTTCATAAGTGAAGGAGAAATAAAATCCTTTACAGACAAGCAAATGCTGAGAGATTTTGTCACCACCAGGCCTGCCCTACAAGAGCTCCTGAAGGAAGCACTAAACATGGAAAGGAACAACCGGTACTAGCCACTGCAAAAACATGCCAAATTGTAAAGACCATTGATACTATGAAGAAACTGCATCAATTAATAGGCAAAATAAACATCTAGCATCATAATGACAGGATCAAATTCACACATAACAATATTAACCTTAAATGTAAATGGGCTAAATGCTCCAATTAAAAGACGCAGACTGGCAAATTGGATAAAGAGTCAAGACCCATTGGTGTGCTGTATTCAGGAGACCCATCTCATGTGCAAAGACACACGTAGGCTCAAAATAAAGGGATGGAGGAAGAGCTACCAAGAAAATGGAAACCAAAAAAAAGCAGGGGTTGCAATCCTGGTCTCTGATAAAACAGACTTTAAACCAACAAAGATCAAAAGAGACAAAGAAGGCCATTACATAATGATAAAAGGACCAATTCAACAAAAAGAGTTAACTATCCTAAATATATATTCACCCAATACAGGAGCACCCAGATTCATAAAGCAAGTTCTTAGAGACCTACAAAAAGACTTAGAATCCCACACAATAATAATGGGAGACTTTAACATCCCACTGTCAATATTAGACAGATCAGAGAGACAGAAAATTAACAAGGATATCCAGGACTTGAACTCAGCTCTGGACCAAGCAGACCTAATAGACATCTACAGAACCGTCCACCACAAATCAGTAGAATATACATTCTTCTCAGCACCACATTGCACTTATTCTAAAATTGACCACATAATTGGAAGTAAAACACTCCTCAGCAAATGTAAAAGAACAGAAATCACAACAAACTGTCTCTCACACCACAGTGCAATCAAATTAGAAATCAGCATTAAGAAACTCACTCAAAACTATACAACTACATGGAAACTAAACAACCTGCTCCTGAATGACTACTGGGTAAATAATGAAATGAAGGCAGAAATAAAGAAGTTCTTTGAAACCAATGAGAACAAAGGCACAACATACCAGAATCTCTGGGACACAGCTAAAGCAGTGTGTAGGGGGAAATTTGTAGCACTAAATGCCCACAAGAGAAAGCAGGAAAGATCTAAAATCAACACCCTAACATCACAATCAAAAGAACTAGAGAAGCAAGAGCAAACAAATTCAACAGCTAGCAGAAGACAAGAAATAACTAAGATCAGAGCAGAACTGAAGTGGTGGATAGAGACACAAAAAACCCTTCAAAAATTAATGAATCCAGGAGGTGTTTTTTTTTTTTGAAAAGATGAACAAAATAGACCGCTAGCAAGACTAATAAAGAAGAAAAGAGAGAAGAATCAACTAGACACAATAAAAAATGATAAAGGGGATATCACTACTGATCCCACAGAAATACAAACTACCATCAGAGAATACTATAAACGGCTCTATGCAAATAAACTAGAAAATCTAGAAGAAATTGATAAATTCTTGGACACATACACCCTCTCAAGACTAAACCAGGAAGAAGAGGAATCTCTGAATAGACCAATAACATGTTCTGAAATTGAGGCAATAATTAATAGCCTGCCAACCAAACAAAGTCCAGGACCAGATGGATTCACAGCCAAATTCTACCAGAGATACAAAGATGAGCTGGTACCATTCCTTCTGAAACCATTCCAATGAATAGAAAAAGAGGGAACCCTCTCTAACTCATTTTATGAGGCCAGTATCACCCTAATTCCAAAGCCTGGCAGAGACACAACAAAAAAAGAGAATTTTAGAACAATATCCCTGATGAACATCAATGCAAAAATCCTCAATAAAATACTGGCAAAACAAATCCAGCAGAACAACAAAAAGCTTATCCACCACGATCAAGACAGCTTCATCCCTGGGATGCAAGGCTAGTTCAACATATGCAAATCAATAAACGTAATCCATCACGTAAACAGAACCAACAACAAAAACCACATGATTATCTCAATAGATGCAGAAAAAGCCTTTGTCAATATACAACAGCCTTTCATACTAAAAACTCTTAATAAAGTAGGTATTGATAGAACGTATCTCAAAATAATAAGAGCTATTTATGACAAACCACGCCAATATCATACTGAATGGGCAAAAGCTGGAAGCATTCCCTTTGAAAACCAACACAAGACAAGGATGCCCTCTCTCACCACTCCTATTCAACATAGTGTTGGAAGTTCTGGCCAGGGCAATCAGACAAGAGAAAGAAATAAAGGTTATTCAGTTAGGAAAAGAGGAAGTCAAATTGTCTCTGTTGCAGATGACATGATTGTACATTTAGAGAACCCCATCATCTCAGCCTAAAATCTCAAGCTGATAAGCAACTTCAGCAAAGTGTCAGGATACAGAATCACTGTGCAAAAATCACAAGCATTCCTATACACCAATAACAGACAAACAGAGCCAAATCATGGGTGAACTCCCATTCACAATTACTACAAAGAGAATAAAATACCTAGGAATCCAACTTACAGGGGATGTGAAGGTCCTCTTCAAGGAGAACTACAAACCACTGCTCAATGAAATAAAAGAGGACACAGACAAATGGAAGAACATTCTATGCTCATGGATAGGAAGAGTCATTATTGTGAAAATGGCCATACTGTGCGAGGTAATTTATAGATTCAATGCTATCCCCAACAAACTACCACTGACTTTCTTCACAGAATTGGAAAAAAGTAGTTTAAAGTTCATATGGAACCAAAAAAGAGCCCGCATTGCCAAGACAATCCTAAGCAAAAAGAACAAAGCTGGAGGCATCATGCTACCTGACTTCAAATTATATGACAAGCCTACAGTAACCAAAACAGCATGGTACTGGTACCAAAACAGATATATAGACCAATGGAACAGAACAAAGGTCTAAGAAATAATACCATACATCTACAACCGTCTGATCTTTGACAAACCTGACAAAAAAAGCAATGGAGAAAGGATTCCCTATCTAATAAATGGTGCTGGGAAAACTGGCTAGCCAAATGTAGAAATCTGAAACTGGATCCCTTCCTTACACCTTATAAAAAATTAACTCATGATGGATTAAAGACTTAAATGTAAGACCTCAAACCTTGAAAACCCTAGAAGAAAACCTAGGCGATACCATTCAGGAGATAGGCATAGGCAAAGACTTCATGACTAAAACACCAAAAGCAATGGCAACAAAAGCCAAAATTGACAAATAGGATCTAATTAAACTAAAGAGCTTCTGCACAACAAAAGAAACTATCATGAGAGTGAACGGGCAACCTACAGAATGGGAGAAAAATTTTACAATCTATCCATCTGACAAAGGGCTTATAACCATAATCTACAAAAAACTTATACAAATTTACAAGAAAAAACAACCCCATGAAAAATTGAGCGAAGGATATGAACACACACTTCTCAAAGAAGACATTTATGCATCCAACAGACATATGAAAAAATGCTCATTATCACTGGTTATCAGAGAAATGCAAATCAAAACCACAATGAGATACCATCTCATGCAAGTTAGAATGGTGATCATTAAAAAGTCAGGAAACAACAGATGCTGGAGAGGATATGGAGAAATAGGAATGCTTTTACACTGTTTGCAGGAGTGTAAATTAGTTCAACCATTGTGGAAGACTGTGTGGTGATTCCTCAAGTATCTAGAACTAGAAATACCATTTGGCCCAGCAATCCCATTACTGGGTATATACCCAAAGGATTATAAATCATGCTACTATAAAAACACATGCACACGTATGTTTATTGTTGCACTGTTTGCAATAGCAAAGACTTGGAACCAACCCAGATAGTCATCAATAATAGACTGGATAAAGAAAATGTGGCACATATACACCATGGAATACTATGCAGCCATTAAAAAGATGAGTTTATGTCTTTGCAGGGACATGAATGAAGCTGGAAACCATCACTCTTAGCAAACTATCATAAGGACAGAAAACCAAACACCGCATGTTCTCATTCATAAGTGGGAGTTGAATAACAAGAACACATGGACACAGGGAGGGGAACATCACACACCAGGGCCTGTTGGCAGGTGGGGGGCTGGGGGAGGGATAGAGTTAGGAGAAATACCTAATGTAAATGAGAGTTGATGGGTGCAGCAAACCAACATGGCACATGTATACCTATGTAACATACCTGCATGTTGTGCACATTTACCCTAGAACTTAAAGTATAATAATAATAAAAGAAGACTATGTCTCAAAACTTTAAAATTACATGGAAATTAAACAAGCTGCTTCTGGATGACTGTTGGGTAAACAGTGAAATTAGGGCAGAAATCAAGAAATTCTTCAAAACTAATGAAATCAAAGATACAACTTACCAAAATTTTTGGGACATGGCTAAAGCAGTGCTAAGAGGAAAATTTATAGGCCTAAACACCCACATCAAAAAGTTAGAAAGATCTCATATTAACAACCTAATATCACACCTAGAGGAACTAGAAAAACAGGAGCAAATCAGCCCCAAAGCTAGGAGAAGAAAAGTAACAACTACAATCAGCTGAACCATATAAAATTGAGACACAAAAAGCTTTAAAAGATCAATGAAATAAAAAATTAGTTTTTTGAAAGATCAACTAAGATTGTAGACCATTATCTAGATTAATAATGAAAAAAAGGTGAAAAGAGCCAAGTAAACACAATCATAAATGACCAAAAGGACATTACCATCAATTCACCATGAATACAAAAAACCCTCAGAGATTATTATGAACGTCTCTATGCATACAAATTAGAAAATCTAGAATAAATGTATATATTCCTGGAAATATACAACCTCCCAAGATTGAACCAGGAAGAAATTGAAACCCCGAGCAGACCGATAATGAGCTCCAAAATTGAATCAGTAAGACAAAGCTAGCCAACCAAAAAAAGTCCAGGACCAGACAGATTCATAACTGAATTCTACCAGATGTATAAAGAAGAGTAGATACCACTCTTACTGAAAGCATTCCAAAAAATTGAAGAGGAGGAATTCCTGCCTAGCTCATTCTATAAGGCCAGAATTATCCTGATATCAAAACCTGGCAGAGACACAACAGCAAAAAATGTCAGGCCAATATTGCTGATAAACATAGAGGCAAAAATCCTCAACAAAATAGTAACAAACTGAATCCAGCAGCACATCAAAAAGCTAATCCATTATGATCATAGTGGATACTTGATCAAGTAGCCTTTCTCCATGGATGCAAGGATGGTTCAACATATGCAAATGAACACATGTGATTCATCACATAAACAGAACTAAAAACAAAAACCACATCATTATCTCAGTAGATGTAGAAAAGGCCTTAAATAAGAATTCAACATCCTTTCATGTTAAATAGCCTCAATGACCTAACCATTGAAGGAACATAACTCAAAATAATGAAAACCATCTATGAAAAAAACACAGCTATAATCATACCGAATGGGCAAAAGCCAGAGACATTTTGCTGGAGCTGGAACAAGACAAGCATGGCCACTCTCATCACTCTTATTCAACATAGCACTGGAAATCCTGGCCAGAGAAATCAGGCAAGATAAAGAAATAAAAGGCCTTTAAATTGGAAAAGAGGAACTCAAACTATCTCTCTTCAAAGACAATATAATTCTATACCTAGAAAACCCTATAGTCTCTTCCCAAAGGCTCCTAGATGTGGTAAACAACTTCACCAAAGTTTCAGGTTACAAAATCAATGTATAAAAATAGGTAGCATTTCTACATACGAATAACATTTGAGCTTGGAACCAAATCAAGGACACAGTCCTATTCACAATAGACATACACACACACACACACACACACACACACACACACAATACCTATGACTACATTTAACCAAGGAGGCGAAAGATATACACAGTGAGAATTTTAAAACACTGCTTAAATAAATCAGAAATGACCCAAACAAATGGAAAAACGTTACATATTCATGAATAAAAAGAATCAATATTGTTAGAATGGTCATACTACCCAAAGCAATTTATAGATTCAGTGCTATTCCTATAAAACTACCAATGGCATTCTTCACAGAATTAGAAAAAAAAAACTATTTTACAATTTATATGGAACCAAAAAAAAGCCTGAATATCCAAGACAATCCTAAGCCAATGGATGAAGCTGGGGACATCACGTTATTCAACTTCAAACTATACTACAAGGCTACAGTAAACCAAACAGCATGGTACTCTTACAAAAAGAGACACAGACCAATGAAGCTGCACACTTACAACCATCTGATCTTCAACAGAATCGACAAAAACAAACAATGGGGAAAGGACTTCCTATTCAATAAATGGTGATAGTGTAACTGCCTCGTCATATACATAAGATTGAAACTGGACCCGTTCCTTTTGCCTTATAAAACAATCAACTCAACTTGTATTAAAGCCTTAAACATAAAACTTAAAACCATAAAACCCTGGAAGAAAACCTAGGAAATACCATTCTGGACATAGGTCCCAGCAAAGATTTAATGACAGGCTCCAAAAGCACTTGCAACAAAAACATTAATTGACAAATGGTAACTAATTAAGCTAAAGATATTCTGCTAAGCGAAAAAACAAAAAAAAACAAAAGAAACTCTCAACACAGTAAACACACAACCTACAGAATGGGAGAAAATATTTGCATCTATGCATCCGACAAAGGAATATATATATATATATATATATATATATATATATATATATATCCAATATATCCAAAGGAATATAAATGATTCTGCCATAAAGGCACATGCACACATATGTTCATTGCAGCACTATTCACAATAGCAAAGACATGGAATCAACATAGGTGTCCATCAGTGGAAAAGTAGATAAATAAAATGTGGTACATATACCCATGGAATTCTATGTAGCCGTAAAAAACAACAAGATCATGTCCTTCTCAGCAACATGAATGGAGCTGGAGGCCATTATTGTAAGTGAATTAATGCAATAACAGAAAACCAAATACTGCATATTCTCACTTATATGCAGGAGCTAAACATTGAGTACACATGGACACAAAGAAGGAAACAATAGACATGGGGGCCTACTTGAAGGTGGGGCATGGAAGGAGGGTGAGGATTGAAAAACTGATCAGGACTATGCTCGTTACCTGGGTGACAAAATAATCTGTATGCCAAACCTCCATGCAATTTACTCAGGTAACAAACCTACACATTTACCTCTGAACCTAATATAAAAGTTGGAAAGGGGGGAAAAAAAGATGGAGAAATGGACTTGCGTTGTGTCAAGTGGAAGCACAGTTGGCTATTGTATTTATTTATAAGCTTTAAGGATGGTTAAAAGAGTATGGTTTAAATATGATTCAAGTAAGTTGTCAAGGGACAGACGGGTAGGTTTGTACTATGTCAGCTTAGCTAAATTGGAACTACATATCCCAGAATTCCCTCCCTATATGCTTCCCAGTAGGCCACAAAAAACAATAATTGTTGAGAGTATGGAAAATGGAAGTGAAGAAGCAGTCATCTCTTTATTCCATTGGATCTCTCCTTCCTCAGCTTCTCTGGGCCAGGAGCATGAGCAGTCAGGTTATTGTGCGTCCTACCTATGTTATCATGATTGAGGTTGTGAGAGACAAGCATGAGTACTAGCTAGTTTTCAGGGGTTCTTGTTTGTCCTCATGGATTCCAGCTGTTCCTTGCTTCCCACTACATATGTCTTTATTTCCTTCGCAACAGCCAGCCTGTTGACTTCTAGAAAATACCAGATACACAGATAACAGCATTACACTAGACTGCCTAAGCAGCTCCCACAAGTACATTAAGTCTAATTCCTATAATAAATTCCTTGTTCTGTAATACTCACAATGATTATGTTTCTCTGATCAAACCATGGCTGATACAACTTCAAAAATTTATAGTAGTAGTTTAATAAAGAGAATTCTGGACTTGTGTTTCTCCTCTGTCTATATAATTCACCCACTACATTATGGCAAATGTCTTTGCCTGAGTTTCTTCATTTTGAAAATGACAACATAAGCTCAATCCATCTAAAAAATGTACATGCACTAGGCATAGTACGTGTGTTTCATTTTTTCTATCATGAGTTTTGACAAATCTGTCCAATTATAGTCCTGTTAAACAGAAGACATCTGTGGATGTCTTCACCTTATTATCCTTTCTGAATCTTAAATACATCATATCCAAAAATAAATTAAAAATTTCTCCCACAAATCTTCCACCAATCTTCCACCTTTTTAAAAACTGCCAACTATATCATGCTTTTACCAGTAATTTAGACCTCAACAAATTATTTTAATTCTGCAAATTATTATGTGCATCCTTTGAATTTGGGACACGATATAACAAATTATCTCATGTGCATTCTTTCTCCATTTTCTCCTCTCTCCAGAGGCCATCCTTTAATCTCAATCCAAATTCAGTGTCTTCAATGAGTCTTGCTTAAACTTTCCTTGGTACTATTTCATACCTGTAAAACAATTTCAATTCAATAACATTTTTCATTATTCTGAATTCCATAACATAGTTTTATCTTCAGTATAAAATTTATAATCTTCCCTCTATTATATTGTTTCATATATTTGTCACTTGTCCTTCTACCTTCATCCCACAAGACTAGGGTAGACAACATGCTTCATCTTCCGTTAAGAAGACACTAAATAAATATGTGTTGAATAAATAGATAAATGAATAAATAAATGAATATAGGGGATGTGAATAAAGAAGAGAAATTTTAAAAATGAGTGGAGTACATTGTAAAGTGGGTAAATATTGTGTAATGCCATATGACAGATGAAGAATGGAGTTATGTAAATATATTAGCTGTCTTATCTCTGATTCCACAGAGAGAGAAAATAAATGAGTCTGTTTCTACTACCCTATGGGAAATAAAAAAAAATTCCTTTCCCCTACCTGGAGAAAAAATGATTACAGTTTACAAAAACAGAAGACAATAAATAGCAGGTATCACTGTACAAAAATATGTGGGAACTAGGATCAAATTGGAGTTTGCATAAAAGAGAATAAAAATAAACTCAGTTTATAAGTGATAAGATACAGAAATTATAGATCCCCTCCCCTCATAAACTTGCACAAACATATATATACCTTTAAGTAATTTTGGATTGCCCATAGGCTGTCTTAAACTTGATCACATCTGATTTAAACATGAATAAATGCATTTCCTAACTCCTGCTTACACAGTCAGTAACAGTGATCATGAAAATTCTCAATTGACTGTGGGTGTTATTTTCCTACCTCTCTGTCCATATGGCCCACATTCAGTATGTTCCTGTGCCACAGTCCCTTTCTCTTATTCAAGACTGTAATATTTGTCCGTCCTTTAAGAGCTGTAAGAGGTGACTGTGTATGACTAATTTACTATTTTGTTATTTTCACCATGAGTTCACATAATTAAAACAAAGGTTAGAAGTATGCTGTACATAAAACTCAGATACCAATCACTATTAGTTTTTCAGGGATAGCCTTAAGGAAGTTGGATAATGCCTTATTTTCTATCTTCAGGGCCGTAGGCCAAGACCCTACCTCTGGGTCTGAGAAGACAAGGTTATAGAGAAGTCCTCCAACAAAATGGTGCCAAGTCGGCCAAATTCCCTAATGGCACCTGCACACTGCAATAATTCCTCCATTAAGCTAGAAAAGATGCCCCAATTTGTCTGACAAGGCTACAGAAACATTGTAAATAGAGAAATGAGGACAAAGCCCCAGTCCTGCAGGAATTACACCTGCCATAAATTGATGCAATTTCCTTAACATGTGATACCTTCCAGTAGTTAGCCCAAACCAAGTAGATACTAGATCCTGTACTGAAATGACACAATTGTGACCTTGGATTATGTCATGATAATATTAATCTCAAAGATATCTGGGAAACTGGACCATTTCTAAAACTACTTCTCTGAAGTTTTCTTGTGAACAAGAAATCTAATCTTTTCTGGAAAATTATTTTAATATTTAATACCCATTTTCTCTGTTTAATATTCTCCTCTTGAATACTAACATCCTTTAAGTCTACAAATATGTTTATCTCCCCACTCTCTATCATTAAAAGACATGAACGGAATTTTAAAAAGCAACAGAAAGACAACCAAACTTTTCTCTTTATGCTATCACACCATTCTCAATTTCCTGTCAGTATCTCTCTCCTCAGAGAAGTCTTTTGCTACCTCTCTTTCCTCATTCTTCCCCTTTATCACTCATTATTTGACACTTTGCATGTGTCTTCTGTTTTCAAAATCCTGTTTAAAAACACTCTTTTTTATCAGCATTATTTTCCCCACAGTGGCCATGGGGAATAGCCTCATTCAAATAGTTCCAATTTAAAACATAAGCACCAAAGGCATAGTGTTGAGTTTTGCTACACAAGAGAAAATGTTCTAGGCTTAATATGCTGCAGAGCATAGAGTTCTTACAAAAAGACACACAAGAAATTTACTATCACTCAATACTCAGTTTCGGGAGATTATTCTTGATTACCATCTTTAAGCTGTTTCTCCTATGTACCAAGCATAGATGGTGTGAATCTTTCTATTGAGTAAAGCTATCACAATTCTTGCGCTGGCAACTAAGTATTGTCCTGAACGTTCAATGTCGTGGCATATACTGTATACTACTATGCACCATGTGCTATTTGACTTTGGAGAATTTTGTTGAGATCACCTGAGTACATGTTTGGTGGCTTGCCCATAGATGCCCCATAAATTATTTATTCCTGTATACTTTGCTCTTCTGTCATATTTATGGCATTTTTCTATCAGTTGAAAGGGTTACAACTCCCTTTTTTCAGTCTCCAATTTCTTTTCTTTAAACCCTCCTGCTGATTTCGATTACCCAGACGTCTTCTGTAATATCCTAGTCATATTTTCCTCTTATTTTACTGTCATTCCCCTATCATGTAACTTTGGCCATCAAGTTTACACAGATTCCTAAATCAATATCTTACAAAAGGCTTTCTTCTTGAACGCCAGCTCAGGCATCCAACTGTTTACTTAATTTATTCACGTGCTTATATCACTCCCTCTGCAAACTGTGCACACTTTTCTATCCTCCCAAGACAGTCATAACACCTGCTCTCACATAAATAAATCTAAAACAGATAATGTAGTTCCTTGGAAAAGAATATTCAACATTTTCATCAATGATTACATAAGACCACAAGCGACTTTGTCATGAAATTTGCAGATGAATAGATAGTGCAGCATACTTGATGGCTTAGTTGTTATCTTGAAATATTTAGTAGATCAAAATTATTTGATGTTTATGATAATATGAAATCTATTTGGACAAAAAGTTAAATCCTCCTCTTGGTCCTAACACATACACCTAACTACAGAAAATGTAATGGCTAAACCGCATGGCTTAAGTATTCTAAAGTAACAAGATTTACTTGTTTTATTTAGTTTAATTAGAAATGAAGTGACTAGCAGACAGGGCACACCTTTCTGGATGCTAAATGGATTAGAATGCATCTGGATTATTATAGTGATTGTTTCTAAATGTAGAGATCTCTTACAAATGTAAAGAAGGATGTTATGAAATCCAGGTGAATGATTAGGAAAAAAAAGGAAAAACAAAATTGAGAATACCTGAAGCAGAAATATGATGCGGCTCCATTGATTAAGATCCTTAAAAGGGTTGTATGCTGATCAGGTAGATATATGGCACATAACTAATGTTCGAGCTCTGATGTCAGAAAAACTTGGGTTCAAATCTTGGTCATCACATTCCACAGTTATGTGAAATTTGAACAACTGATTTAACTCTCATCCTTCAGTTTCCAGCACTTCATAAAGTGATTGGAAGTATTAAAATGAATAATACAGGCAAAGCGCTAGACACAGTGCCTAGCACATAATAAAATGGCCAATAATTATAAGTTATTATTATCAGTGAATGGAATTTAGAAAAGCAGATTTTAGCTTAACAAATTTTTTTATAAAAAATTGTGGTTTGCATATACCTAAATGGAAAGCCTCACTTTAAAAATTTTATCTTGAGAAAGTTCAAGGTTAACTTCATCTCAACAACTTTTCAGTGTTTTTGAGGGGATTAATTGTACTACACAATGTCTTATGTTTGTTATAATTTAAATCCATTATGATTCTTAAGTGTTAGATATCTAAGACAACATATTTTATTGGAAGAAATGAGTAGATGAGATTAACGTGAAGGCTAGTGAGGGAAATGCCCTTGGACTTTTGATGCCTCTCAAATTGTCCTGAGTCCCAAGGAGGCTCTCTCTGCCCCTGGATACAATCTGCTAACATAGGCTTTGAACTAAATGGTGAAAATATCTTTTGCCAGTTTCCATCGTTTCTAATCTTTTGGGAGTAACTACTTTTTCTAGGATCTGTCTAGCTTCAACAGTAAATGCTTTGATATTTCCTAGGAACTTTTGTGTTTTCATTTTAAACCAGTGATGGCAGAAAGAAGCAAATAAATGGATAAACATGTGTGACAAGAAACAATTACCTCTCACCTCCAGCTATCACTGTCCTTCAGCAACTGGAAGTCAGCATTAAAAAATCACCTGATGGGAATTTCAGGGAAATTAGCAGCTCTCACTAAAGTCCTATATCAATATTTCCTCTTCATGATAATACATATATATATCCCAGGCCATGGGAATAGTCAATGTATTTATTTAAAAGATCCTACATCATTTTACAGGTAGCCTGGGAGAAATTATAATTTGATGTGAAAAATACATAACAAGTGAGATTAGTAGAAGAATGAAATTTGTTATGACAATTGTTGGTATGAATTTTTATATGTTTTCTTTATGTTATTTCCATATTGTTCCTAGCCTATTTCCATAATAGTTTTCTGGGTTACTGTGTCTATATTTTGCCTCCTCTAACTGTCATTATGTATGAGCTCTTCATTGCTTCATAAGAAAAAACAGTATTTTATTCCAGCTATATGCTACAATAGGAGTAATGTAACTATTTTTTTTCTGCCTAGGAGTCATGTCACATTGCCTATTAAAATATTTAACTTGAATATCAGGGAGGTCCATTAAGCATTTAGCCATGGGGAATGGTGTCTGGTGATGTGAAATACCAGTAGAATACACATTTATTTGGCCACAATTATTCCCTCAAATTGTGTGTTTATTCCTGATTGATTTCCTTGTTGATTGTGTCAGAAGAATTTTTTTCTGTTTTTTAAATTTTTTTAACTTTTATTTTAAGTTCAGGGGTACATGTGCAGATTTGTTATATAGCTAAACTTGTGTCTTGGGGGCTTGTTGTACAGATCATTTCATCACCCAGGTATTAAGCCTAGTATCCACTAGTTATTTTTCCTGATCCTCTACTGCCTCCCACCCTCCATCTTCCAAAAGGCCCTATTGTGTGTTGTTCCCCTCTATGTTTCCTTGTGTTCTCATAATTTGGCTCCCAATTGTGAGTGTGAACACACAGTATTTGTATTTCCGTTCCTGTGTTAGTTTGCTAAGGATAATGGCCTCCAGCTCCATTCATGTCCCTGCAAAGGATATGATCTCTTTTTTTTTAAGGCTGCATAGTATCCATGATGTTTATGTATCACATTTTCTTTATCCAGTCTATCATTACTGGGCTATCATTTAGGTTGATTCCATGTCTTTGCTATTGTGAATAGTGCTGCAATGAACATATGTGTGCGCGCCTCTTTATAGTAGAATGATTTATATTCCTTTGGGTATATACCCAGTGGATAGTTGGGTCAAATTGTATTTCTGTCTTTAGGTCTTTGAGGAATTGCCACACTGTCTTCTGCAATGGTTGAACTAAATTACATTCCCACCAACAGTATACAAGTTTTTTCTGGTATACTCCTTTTTCTCCACAACCTAAACAGTATCTGCTATCTTTTGACTTTTTAATAATAACCATTCTGAGTAGTGTGAGATGATATCTCATTGTGGTTTTGATTTGCATTTCTATAATGATCAGTGAAGTTGAGGTTTTTCCATATGATTTTTGGCCACATGTAAGTCTTCTTTTGAAAAGTGACTGTTTATGTCTTTTGCTCATTTTAAACGGGGTTGTTTATTTTTTTCTTGTGAATTTGTTTAAGTTCCTTATAGATGCTGGATATTAGACCTGTGTTGGATGCATAGTTTGCAAAAATTATCTCCCATTGTGTATGTTGCCTGGTTACTCTGTGGATAGTTTCTTTTGCTGTGCAGAAGCTCTTTAGTTTAATTAGACCCCATTTGTCAATTTTTGCTTTTGTTGCAATTGCTTTTGGCAATTTCATCAGGATATCGTTGCCCATGCTTATGCCCTGAATGGTATTGCCTAGTTTGTCTTCTAAGGTTTTTATGGTTTGGGGTTTTACATTTAAGTTTTCAATTCATCTTTATAAGGTATAAGGAAGGGGACCGGTTTCAATTTTCTGCATATAGCTAGTCAGCAGCATTTATTGAACAAGGAAGACCTTCCTCATTGCTTGTTTTTGTCAGGTTTGTCAAAGATCAGACAGTTGTAAGTGTGCGGTCTTATTTCTGGGTTCTCTGTTCTGCTCCATTGGTCTGTGTGTCTGTTTTTGTACCAGTACCACGCTGTTTCAGTTACTGTAGCCCTGTAGTATAATTTGAAGTCAGTTAGCATGATGTCTCCAGCTTTATTCTTTTTGCTTAGGATTTCCTTGGCTGTTTGGGCTCTTTTTTTGGTTCCCTATGAATTTTTAAATGATTTTTTTCTAGTTCTGTGAAGAATGTCAATGGTAGTTTAATAGGCAAAGCATTAAATCTACACATTGCTTTGGGCAGTATGACCATTTTCACAATATTGATTCTTCCTATCGAGGAGCATGGAAAGTTTTTCCATTTGTTTGTGTCATCTGTGATTTCTTTGAGCAGTGGTTTGTAGTTCTCCTTGAAGAGAACTTTCACCTCCCTAGTTAGCTGTATTCCTAGGTATTTTATTATTTTTGTGGCAACTGTGAATGCTAGTTCATTCCCGATTTGGCTCTCAACTTGACTGTTGTCAAGGCATGTTAGTGATTTTTGCACATTGATTTTGTATCCTGAGACTTTGCTGAAGTTGTTTATCAGCTTAAGAAGCTTTGGGGCTCAGACTATGGGTTTTTCTAGATATAGGAACACGTTGTCCACAAACAGGAATAGTTTGACATTTTCTCTTCCTATTTGAATCCTCTTTATTTATTTCTCTTGTCTGATTGCCCCGGCCAGGACGTACAATACTATGTTGAATAGGAGTGGTGAGAGAGGGCATCCTGGTCTTGTGCGGTTTTCAAGGGGACTGCTTCCAGCTTTTGCCCATTCAGTATGATGTTAGCTGCGAGTTTGTCATATATGGTTCATATTATGTTGACTATGTTCCCTTTAATACCTAGCTTATTGAGAGTTTTTAACATGAATGGATGTTGAATTTTATCAAAAGCTTTTTCTGCATCTATTGAGATAATTATGTGATTTTTGTCTTTAGTTCTGTTTTTGTGATGAATCACATTTATTGATTTGCATATGTTAAGCCAACCTTGCATCCAGGGATAAAGCCTACTTGATCATGGTGGATAAGCCTTTTGATGTGTTGCTGAATTTGGTTTGCCAGTATTTTGCACAGGATTTTTTACATCGAAGTTTATCAACGATATCGGCCTGAAGTTTTATTTGTGTGTGTGTGTGTCTCTGCCAGTTTGGTATTAGGATGATGCTCTTCTCATCAAATGAGTTAGGGAGGAGTCCCTCCTCCTCAATTTTTTGAAATAGTTTCTGTAGCAATGGTACCAGCTCTTCTTTGTACACCTGATAGAATTCAGCTGTGAACCCATCTGGCCCTGGGCTTTTTTTGGTTGATAAGCTATTTAACACTACTCAGTTTCAGAGCTCGTTATTGGTCTGTTCAGGGATTCAATTTCTTCCTGGTTCAGTCTAAGGAGGAATGTATGTACCCAGGAATTAAGCCATTTCTTCTAGATTTTCTAGTTTATATGCATAAACTAGATGTTCATGATATTCTCTGATGGTGTTTATATTTCTGTGGAGTCAGTGGTAATATCCTCCTTGTCATTTCTGATTGTGTTTATTTGAATAGAAGAGTAAATTTTTATCTCTTCTGTAGAATGCATTTAATTTCTTTTCCACCTTTTAAAATTTTTTATTTAGCCTGTCACTTATTCATGTCAGTACAGTGTTTTCACAAGTATAACAATTAATAGTAATTTACTAAATCTATGATCCTGAGGGAGCTTCAATAACGCTCTTTACAATAACATAGATCCGAGTGGAATACACCAATCCTATCAAAAGGAAATGATGATTTAGCCTATACTGACGAAGCCTTCTGTCAGCTCCCAAATGTAAGTACCTTTAGGAATTAAAGATTTCAGACTGCCTTACCAAGTTACCAAAAATAAAGAAAGAAAGTAGCAGTAAAAGACAGATTGTGGTATTTTCTTTAGATCTAGCCTTTCACATTTTAATTTATGAAAATTAATAATATTCAATATTTCATATTTACAGAAATACCATAGGAAACAAGTAAATACTAGCATTAACCTCAAATATTGCTAATATGCCAAAGTAACTACACAGTTATTGTTGCTGTTAATTTCAGTAAAATTCTCAAATTATATTTAGGTTGTTAACTTTAATTTAGAATAGAGGTCAGCAAATCATGGTCTACTTCCTGTTTTTTATAAATAAAATTTTATTGGAACATAGCCCCATCTATTCATTTACGTATGGTCGATGGCTGCTATAAAGTACAGTGGCAGAGTTGAGTAGTTGTAAGAGACTGTGTGACCTACAAAACCTAAAATATTTACTACTTGGTCTTTTACAGAAAAAGTTTGCAAATCTGGTCTTAGAAACTTCTTTTGGGAGAAAACTTTCATAGAACATGAATAGCTTCAGAGGCTATTATGTTCTGTGTGACTTTTCCAAGTTATTAGACTCTCAATATCACTAAATACTTTTACTACTTAATATTTTAAAATAAGATATTTTAGTAAAGCCTCTTTTGAAATATGTTTCCAGAAAGTACATACATCATTAGTATATAGTGTATAGTTCAGTGAAATTTTACTTAGTGAACATATCTGTATATTCTTCAGATTAAGATATATAGTATTACAACATAGGTTTTTCTCTTGTTCTTTGAGTCATTATCACCCAAAGGTAGCTCTAAAATTCTAAAATTCTGCCTTGTCTATCCATAGATAAGGTTTGCTGATATCGAACTTCAAGTAAAAGGAATCACACATTATGTTACTTACTTATATCTGGCTTCTTCATTAAACATGTTTGTAACATGCATTCATGTTGTTACCTGTAGCAGTGGTTTGTTTACCTTTTACTGACTTGTGTTCAATTTTATAGATGTAATACAATGTGTTGTTTTATCTTGATGAATATTTAGGTTGTTCCCAGTTTTAGTGCCTGTTGTCAATATTATTGTTGTTACCTTTCTTGAGCATGTATTTTGGTGAACTTCTGCTGAGTTCCTGTTGCGTATATACCGAAAGTGCAACTGTTAGGTCATAGGTAGAGGTAGGGGTGTGTGTTTGTGTGTGTGTGTGTTTAGCATTAGTAGATATTGCTAAACCGTGTGTGTGTGTGTGTGTGTGTGTGTTTAGCGTTAGTAGATATTGCTAAACCATTTTCTGATGTTAATGAACCAATTAATCTTCCTACCAGTGGTAGAAATGTTACTGGTATGAAATATCAGTTAATCCACATTCATGCCAAAACTTTGTATTCCCATTTTCATTCAGATGTGTATGTCAAATAATATGGATTTAATTTATATTTTCCACATGATATATAAGATTAAACACATTGTCATATACTAGGCTATTTGGATATATTCTATTACTTAGTCCTTTTACATATTATCTATATGTTTCTACTGGATTTGAAGGCATTCTTTATATAATCTATTCTAGACATAAGTACTTTGCTGGTTATAATTATTAGAAATAGCATTTCCCATTCTGTGGTTTGCCTTTAATAAATCCCATTTAATAAGTGTTTGTCTAATTCAAAATCATGAAGATATACTTTTTTATCTTCTAGCAATATTACATATTTTGTTCTTCAAATTTAAACTATAACACTATGAATTAGATTTTTGTTTGTGGTGTCAGGTAGTTTCATATCTTTCAGCCTTTTAAATATGTGATTCCAATGATTCTTCCTTTATATAATTTCTAATGAAGTCAGAGATCATGCTTAATGTTTTTCCTTTGTAGATGATATGTGGTTTTTCCCTGACTCTTCAAGACTTTCACTTTGTCTTTGATTTCTGCCAGTTTTTCCACAGTTTGCTTAGATGTGTGTTGTGAGGAGCGGGAATGGTGGTGGGCTTAGTTTTCATGGAGAATCTTGAATCTGTTTTTTTCTAAAAGGGACATTCATTTTGTATCTCTTCAGACTTTTTTTGTCTTATTCCCTCTCTCTTTTGTTGTCGCTGTAATTAACATGTACTGGGCCTTTTAAACCATTTTTATCCTCTTTACAATTTATGCTTCAGTATGGATTTGTTAGATTGACCTGCCTTGCAGTTTTCTAATTCTGTTTTCTGATCTGTAAAATCTACAATTAAAGCTATCTATTGAATCTTTTAATTTCAGCAGTTGTATTTTTCAAATCTACTGTGCTCATTTGATTCTTTCCTTATAGATTTCATCTCTTTGAAATACGTCAAATTTTCACATAGTTCCTGAATATATTACTGAGATATTCTGTGCCTTTCAATTGTCTACTTGTACCCTTGTTATTTGCTACTTATACTATTTCCTGAAATACCTGATAAGTGCTGGATATTGTTTTGAAAAACTCATAGAGGATTTGATGATGCTATCTTTCTTCAAAAATATTTAACTGTCTTCATGCTGGTATTTATAGTCAAGCCTCTCTGATCCAATACAGAATAAGCACAGTTTGAAGCTGGGTTCAAGATTTGTGAGAGATGGTCTGTTTCTGGCTTCAAGAATCTCAATTTAAAGCTTGAAGTAATTTGCTGGGTACGACCTTAAAAATTATGACCAGGAGGTACCCCAAATGCTACCCTGGTCTACCAGAGTGATGGGGACTTACAAAGGTCAGATGATAGATTTATAGACTAACTTATCTTACAGTGGACTTAACACATCCCCAAAACTGTGTGTGACTCTTTGTTTAGTTCCTGAATACTTAATGAACATCTTTGGTGCAGAAATCCCATGCAATAAGAGCTTTTAAAATACAGAGACAAATCTCTCATGGTGTTGTGGTGAATGAGAAACAAATATTCCCCTAAAAAAGGAACCCAGTCTCAAAAACAGGCTTGGCTTCCTTTTAAGACACTGCCAAAATTTGCAGACATATACTGCAGGATGCTAAAGACCTAACATGAAAACACCTGGAGGGTAGAATAATACCCTCCAGACCTGCAAGAGGGTCCTACAGGCTTTCAGGGCTAAAGAGAGCAAACAATCCATTAAGCTCTCAATCAAATGTCCAGGAGAGTCATGCCTGAGGAAGATGGGTAGACCAGACTTGAATGGTCTTACTGCACTTGTAAACCAGCCCTGATCCAGCTCAATCGTGATTGACTGGCTTTCCACTCCTTTGGTATATTTACATTTCATGGCTTGTAGTATTGCTTGTGGAGTACTATAAGCAATGGAATTGACCAATCTGCAACTATGCCCAATTTTATGAATAAATCTCTGAACATAATGTTGAGGCAAGTAAGTCAGAGACAAAATATTATGTATTATATATTTTCACTTATATAAAGTATAAAAACTGACAAAAATATTTTTTGCTGGAAATCAGAATTATTTACCTTTGCCGGGGAGAGAGACTGCAAGACAGTGTGAGGGATATGCAGGATGCTCTTTCTTGATCTAGGTACTATTTACATGGTCATATTCAGTATGTGCACAATTAGTAGGCTTTTGATGTATGCTCCTTTCCCTATGCATATGATACTTCATTAAAAGCTTTTAAGTCCACTGACAGTGTCAGAATATATTTTGATCCTTTTTCAAAATAAAGAACTTGTAACAAGAATGTATAAAAATTCCTATGTGTCAACCTGAAAAAGATAACCATTAGTGAAAAAAATGGGCAAAAGGCTTAATAGCCACTTAATGAAAAAATTAGCCAAAAGACAAATAAACACAAGAAAAAAAACCCTCAATTTTATTTGTTATCTGAAAACCACAATATGATACCACTATACACATACCAGAAGGTCTATAAGTGAAAAAATAGAAAATAAATTTTGTTAAGGATGTGAAGCAACTAGAACTCAATACACTACTGGTGGTATTGAAAATTGGCACAGTCACTTTGGGAAACAATTTTTGGCAATAAATAAATATATATACATGCTTTGTAAAAAATTTTATTCCTGGGGAATATGCTCAACAGAAATCCGTACTGATATTCTTAAAAACACATGGATTATAATGTTCAAAGCAGTATTGTGTGAATTGGGTAAAAATGGAAACAGCCCAAACACCAATTTGGAGAACATTGGCTAAATGACATGTAATATGTTTATATAGTGGAATATTATACCACACCACATGTGTATGGAAATGAACAATCTATATCTCCACACACAATGATAGGGATGAATCTCACAAATACAATATTGAGCAAATGAAACAAGCACAAAGGAGTAAATACTACATTATTCCTTTGGTATAAATTATATAAACATATTGTTAGAAATGAGGCTAGGGTTCACCCTTGGGGTTGGTAGTGACTAGAAGGGAGCGTAAAGGGGGTTTCTGAGACACTAGTACTGTTCTGTTTACTTGGAAGCTGGTTACATTTTGTGTTTGTTCTTAAAATTTTATCAAGCCATACACTTAAGAGCATTCCAATTATGTATAATTTAAAAAAACAATAATGAATCCCTGCAAATATCATAGAAATTGGTGCCATCTTCAAAGACTTGAAAGATACATATATGTGATTATTCCTTTTGGTCAGTAGAGAAGACAAACAGGTCTTGGAAACTGCCGGTGTGTTATCATAAAATTAATCATGTCTTGACTCCAGTTGTTGTTATTCCAGATATTGTTTCTTTAGTTGGAATAAATCAACTCAGGCTCTAGTTCCTGTTAGACAGTTATTGATCTGGTGAAAGCTATTTTTTTCTATTGATTAGCAATGGCCACCAGAAGCGATTTGCTTTCATCTAGCAGTGCAGTAGCATACTTTCATTGCCTTACCTCTGGTTCTTTGTTTTAATCTAGTACACAGCAACCTTGATCAACTTCTCATTCCACATATATTGAGGGCATATATATTATCCACTATATTGATGTTATTTTGTTATTTGAAAATGAACAGGTTTCCTGGATGCCTTCATAAGACTCATGTACCAGAGAGTGGAGAAGAGTAAGACTCATGAAAACTCATGGGGTTGCTATTGTGGGGAGGTTTCTAGAAATCCAGATAAAAGGCTTATGTTGAGTTATTACTTCCAAATGAAAACCAATATTTCACATTGTTCTCCCAACATTAAAAAAAGGCTCAAATATTTGTGGGACTTTTTAATACTAGAGGCAATATATAGCAGAACCAAATGTGTTCTACAATACATTTCATATTTAATCCAGCTTTGAGAGCATCCCAGAGAAAGAAAAGACTCTGAAGCTGGTCCCAGAGAGAGTATAGGTTACTCTGCACTGGAATAGTCTAATCCAGCAGATCTCTGGTACTTGAAATTTATGTGGCAGTTAGGAGTGCTGTCTATGATTTCTTGCAAGCCCCAATGGTGGAATCACAATACAGACTTTTGAATTTTGAGAAAAGTCATGGCTGCTCATTTGACTAACTACTCTTTTTGTGAAACATATTCGGATTTAGCCCTGGGATCTAGGAGATATGAGGAGTCTATTGTCAATGGGTTTTACCCTTCTTATCAAATCATAAAATTAGGTGTATATAGCAGTACTGGTGCATCACATGCATCTTAAATTGGGCTAAGCGGGATCTATAGGTTGTAAACCAAAAAGTGACTGAGGCAGATCTCAATTGATTTAAAGGTTTATTTTGCCAAGGTTAAGAATGTGACTCAGGGGAAAAACACACGTTACAATAGAATTCGTGGCCTGTACTTTTTCCAAAGAAGGTTTTGGGAACTTCAATATTTAGAGGAGAAAGGGCAAGCAGGAGGATAAGGGGGAAAAAGGGGAGAGAGGGTACGTGATGAGCCAAGTGGTTACATTCTTGTGAGGCTTTGATTAGCTCTATTCAGTGAATCCACATTTTACATGTAGAAAGAAGGGAGTTTGGGGAAAAGGCAGTAATGCATTCATCTCACGCTCAGTAAATCTATATTTTACATCTAATAAAGCAATCGGCTGGGCGCGGTGGCTCACTCCTGTAATCCCAGCACTTTGGGAGGCCGAGGTGGGCGGATCATGAGGTCAGGAGATCAAGACCATCCTGGTGAAACCCTATCTGTACTAAAATTACAAAAAAAATTAGCTGGGCGTGGTGGCGGGCGCCTGTAGTTCCAGCTACTTGGGAGGCTGAGGCAGGAGAATGGCGTGAACCCGGGAGGCAGAGCTGGCAGTGAGCCAAGATCATGCCACTGCACTCCAGCCTGGGGAACAGAGTGAGACTCCATCTCAAAAACAAACAAACAAAAAAGCAATCGTGAAATTACTGCTATCTGTTTGGGAACAAATGGAAGGTAGTTTCTTTGTGTAACTCAGTCACGAAGTGTAACTTTCCCTTCGGCCTAGCGAGTTTGGGGTCCTGAGAGTTTATTTTTCTTTCACAAGGTACAAGGAGGCTGTATGCATAGGTGACTCTAGGAGTCCATGGATCTATGTTCATTATTTTGCCTATTCTCTCAAACTACATGTATTACATCATGAAGAATTTCCGATGATCAATTGATAGAACAACTAAAAAGTTCAGGACTGGTTCATTATGTATGATGACATATAGCAATTGATAAAACTAGTACTATACATAATAACATAGATAAATCTCACAGATATAATGAATGAAAGAAGCCAGGCACAAAACAGGACATACGTATGATTCTATTTTCATGACTTTTAGGAACAGACACAACTAATTTATGGTGTTAGAAATCAGAATAGTGTTTACCTTTGGGAGAGTCTTGATAGAATGATACATGAGAAAACCATCTATGGTGTTAGAAATATTTAATATTTTGCTCTGGGAGAGTTGCACATATTTGGTAGAAAGCATTGAGTTGCATCTTCAAATTTGATTTGCTTAAGTAAAAAAATTTTAAATAAAAATGAAAGATGAGAGAATTTTTACAAATCTGTTCTCCACTTCTATGTGAAGGGAATATCTAAGATACTATGTCTGGACAATAAAGTTTTAAAATCTATGTTTTAAAAATAAGGAACTATTACAGCTACTGGTATGGGAGCCCCCAAATCAACCCCCAGATTCAATGAATTGCTAGGAGAATATATAGGACTCAGCATATAGTTTTACTTACAGATATGATTTATTATAACAAAAAGATACAAGGAAAAATCAGCAAAGGGGAACAGGTACATGGAATGAAGTCCAAAGAAAACCAGGCACAAGTTTCCAAGTGACTTCTCCCAGTAAGTAACAAAGATAAACTAAAGTCTTCCAATGACAAGTTATAACAACACCTGTAAAATATTGCCTACTGGGGAAGCTCAACAGAGACTCAGTGCCCAGGGATTTAATTGGGAGCTTTTCACTTAGGGACCATGTAGGCATGTATCAAAATTCTAGACTCCCAGAGGAAATAAGATATTCAGCATAAACAACATTGTTTATACAAATAGTTTAGGCAAAGTGACTCACTCTTATCAGGGAATGGTGGGAACCCTCTCAAAAATACAAGTTTCTAGATACTAGTCAAGGGCCTAACTTGCAAACAGGCCTTTCTAAATGTAAGTCTTTCTAAGTTTTAGGCCTGATAGATTACTTCTCTTCTGCACAGCAACCACATATGGGCAGGTCTACAACAAGCTCTAATATTTCAGGAATGATTATTTGATTTAGCCTATTAAGTAAGAAGCATGATCAGCGGAATTGATGGGTGAAAGGTTAAGGACACCCTAAATACATGTAGAGGAGAGAAGATATAACTATCCGTTATGGCTTTATGACCAATTTCACTTTCAGAAAGGAGGAAATCAGTAGTGGGTGTTCTCTCCCTAACATTTTAATAAAGTTATTGTTGATTTAATCTATAGATTAAATTATATTTTTATAAATGTTGATTGTAACTAAATTGGAAGGAATAAACATTACACAGAGGATGATATTGGAGTCTCTTTTTGAAGAAGTAAGCACACTTTTATTTCACAAGAGTTAACTGTATCATGTTAGGCAGAAACACGTTGCTCTAGATAATTTTTGTTTTGCAAGGATAATGGAGTATACCCTCCTATCCACAGAAGATATGTTTTAAAACCCCCAGTGGGTGCCTGAAACCACAGATAGTATTGAATCCTCTACCTACTCTATTAGTCAGGGTTCTCTAGAGGGACAGAACCAATAGGATAGACGTATATATAAAGGGGAGTTTATTAAGGAGTATTGATACACACAATCACAAGGTAAAGTCCCACAATAGGCCATCTGCAAGCTAAGGAGCAAGGAAGTCAGTCCAAGTCCCAAAACTTCGAAAGTAGGGAAGCCGACAGTGCAACCTTCAGTCTGTCGCCAAAGGCCCAAGAGCCCCTAGCAAACTACTGGTGTAATTCCAAGAGTCCAAAAGCTGAAGAAACTGGAGTCTGATGTTCGAGGGCAGGAAGCATCCAGCATGGGAGAAAGATGAAGGCCAGAAGACTTAGCAAGTCTGTTCTTCCCTCTTCTGCCTGCTTTATTCTAGCCAACCTGGCAGCTGATTAGATGGTGCCCACCTAGAATGAGGATGAGTCTGCCTCTCTCAGTCCACTGACTCAAATATTAATCTCCTTTGGTAACACCCTCACAGACATACCCAGGAACAATACATTGTATTCTTCAATCCAATCAAATTGACACTCAATATTAACCATCACACCTACTAAGTTTTTTCCTATACATACATGTCTATAATAAAGTTTAATTTATAAATTGGGCACAATAAGAGATTACCAATAGTACTACTAATAAAATAGAGTAATTACAACAATACATTGTAATATAAGTTATGCATATGTAGTCATTCTCTCTCTTCTCTATCAATCAAAATACGTTTGGTCTGCAGTTGACCATGGATAACTGAAACTGCAGAATGCAAAACTGCAGATAAGTGGAGGGGAGGGCACTATTTTATGGTTAGAATATAGATGCTGAGTAGCCTACATAGGGAACTATGCTACTTTTTCTTTCTGGGAAACGCTATCCCTTTCTTGCCTTCTCTCTTTTGATGGGTTGTAAATGTGAGATCTACATTTCTTAGACTCCCTTGTTTCTAATCTAAATTCTGCCACATTTTGCCAAGAAAATACACTCTCAAAAGAAATTATAGAAAAACAGGAGTCAAAGCCATTTTCTAAAAGTAATAACAGTTGTGTGAGCTCCTGAAAATCTGAGGGTTTGCAGAAGCCTTTATGTGTTTCCCTGCAGGAAACCTGCCCCATTGCTGCAGGGCATCTGTGATTTCAGAGGTAGTTCCTCACAGTTCTGTCTAGTGCAGTTGCAGCAATTTCTTACTTATTCATACCACAGTGGCTGTGTTGAGCCTCAAAGCTAGCAGTGGTCTCTTCTGTCTGTTGATCCTCTAGCACCTAATTCCTGATGCTGAATTCTATTTACAATGCCTCCTATGGTGTCTGCTTTATAAGATGTTTAGTCTATGTTCTCTTTGGTTATGAATTCTGCAATCTTGTCACTTCCCCAAATGAACACATTTCCATATTTACCACAGCCAGATAAGAGAGAGATAAGAGCATCCTGGCTCATTCCATAAGTGACATCCCTTTTTGTTCTTATAACTAGTCACATGGCCCCCCAAAATTTCAAAGGCCCTGGGATGTGTCACCTCCATCGGCTGAGAAAAAAAAAATGGAGAACTGGATATTTCTGAATGTGATGTGTGAATATGTAAGAGAAAAATATTCTAAACAAGGAAAGAAGCTAAACTGTAGGTTCTTGAGGCAGAAGACTATCTCTAATATTCAAGAAGCAGTGAGAATGCTGTGTGTCTGGAGCTTAGCAATTGAGGCTATAAGTAATATGTGATAAAGTCAGAGGTAATGGGGTAGAAGTGGAAAGCTGATCACAAAGCAATTTAAAGGTCCTAGTAAGAATGCTGGCTTTCAATCTGAATGACATGCGAATGTACTGGAGAGTTTGAACCTAGGGGTGACATGATCTGACTTGTATTTTAACACTCACTTGCATTTGCCACTCTGGCATTGAGACAAGCAGTTGGGAATTTATTGGCATAATCCAGGTAAAAGATAATAATGACTTAGGCCCAAGAAGAAAGTGGAGGCCAATATTCAACATCCTTAAACAAAAGAAGTTTAAAGCCAGAATTTCATATCTGGCCAAACTAAGCTTCATAAGTGAAGGAGAAATAAAATCCTTATCAGACAAGCAAATGCTGAGGATTTTGTCACCACCAGACCTGCCTTGCAAGAGCTCCTAAAGGAAGCACTAAATATGGAAAGGAAAAACCAGTTCCAGCCGCTGCAAAAACACACCAAAATATAAAGAGAGATAACACTATGAAGAAACTGCATCAACTAGTATGCAAAACAACCAGATAACATTATGATGACAGAATCAAATTCACACATAACAATATTAACCTTAAATGTAAATGGGCTAAATGCCCCAATTAAAAGACACAGACCAGCATATTGGATAAAGACTCAAGACCCATCAGTGTGCTGTATTCAGGAGACCCATTTCCTGTGCAAAGACATACATAGGCTCAAAATAAATGGATGGGGAGGAAAATTTACCAAGCAAATAGAAAGAAAAAAAAGGTGTCACAATCCTAGTCTCTGACAAAACAGACTTTAAACTAGCAAAGATCAAAAAAGACAAAGAATGGCATCACATAATGGTAAAGGGATCAATTCAACAAGAAGAGCTAACTATCCTGAATATATATGCACCAAATACAGGAGCACCCAGATTCATAAAACAAGCTCTTACAGACCTACAAAGAGACTTAGACTCCCAAACAATAACAGTGGGAGACTTTAACATCCCACGGTCAATGTTAGATCAATGAGACAAAATTAACAAGGGTATTCAAGGCTCGAACCCAGCTCTGGATCAAGTGGACTTAACAGACATCTACAGAACTCTCCACCCCAATCAACAGAATATACATTCTTCTCAGTGTTACATGGCACTTATTCTAAAATCAACTACATAATTGGAAGTAAAACATTCCTCAGCAAATGCAAAAGAACTGAAAACATAACAAAAAGTCTCTCAGACCACAGTGCAATCAAATTAGTACTCACGATTAAGAAATTCACTCAAGGGGCTGGGCGTGGTGGCTCACACCTGTAATCCCAGCACTTTGGGAGGCCGAGGCGGGCGGATCACGAGGTCAAGAGATCAAGACTATCCTGGTCAAGAGATCAAGACCATCTTTACTAAAAATTACAAAAATTTTCCGGGCATGGAGGTGTGTGCCTGTTCACAGCTACTCGGGAGGCTGAGGCAGGAGAATCACTTGAACCGGGAGGCAGAGGTTGCAAAAAAGAAAAGAAAAAAGAAATTCACTCAAAAATACACAACTACATGGAAATTCAACAATCTGCACCTGAATGACTCCTGGATAAATAATGAAATTAAGGCAGAAATCAAGAAGTTCTTTGAAATGAATGAGAACAAAGAGGTAACCTACCAGTATCTCTGGGACACAGCTAAATCAGTGTGTAGAGGGAAATTTGTAGCACTAAATGCCCTTATCGGAAAGCTAGAAAGATCATAATTTGACACCAAAACATCACAATTAAAAGAACTAGAGAAGCAAGAGCAAACAAATCCAAAAGCTAGCAGAAGACAATAAATAACTAAGGTCAGAGCAGAACTCACAGAGATAGAGTCACGAAAAATCCTTCAAAAAATCAATGAATCCAGGAGCTGGATTTTTGAAAAAAATTAGCAAAATAGATAGACTGCAAGATAGACTAATAAAGAAGAAAAGAGAGAAGAATCAAACAGACACAATAAAAAATGATAAAGAGGATATCACCACTGACCCTACAGAAATACAAACTAACATCAGAGAATACTATAAACACCTCTATGCAAATAACCTAGAAAATCTAGAAGAAATGGTAAATTCCTGGACACACACAACCTCCCAAGACTAAACCAGGAAGAAGTTGAATCCCTGAATAGACCAATAACAAGTTCTGAAATTGAGGCAGTGTTTAATAGCCTACCAACCGAAAAAAGCCCAGGACTAGATGGATTCACAGCCGAATTCTACCAGAGGTACAAGGAGGAGCCAGTACCATTTCTTCTGAAACTATTCAAAACAATCGAAAAGGAGAGACTCCTTCCTAACTCATTTCGTGAGGCCAGCATCATCCTGACACCAAAATTTGGCAGAGACACAACAAAAAACCCCCAAAACTTTAGGCCAATAACCTTGATGGATACCAATGCAAAAATCTTCAATAAAATACCGGCAAACTGAATCCAGCAGCACATCAAAAAGCTTATCCACCACCATCAAGTTGGCTTCATCCCTGGGATGCAAGGCTGGTTCAGCATATGCAAATCTATAAATGTAATCCATCACATAAACAGAACCAATGACAAAAACCGCATGATTATCTCAATAGATGCAGAAAAGTCTTTTGATAAAATTCAACATCTCTTCATGTTAAAAACTCTCAAACTAGGTATTGATGGAACATAACTCAAAATAATAACAGCTGTTTATGACAAACCCACAGCCAATATCATACTGATTGGGCAAAAGCTGGAAGCATTCCCTTTGAAAACTGGCACAAGACAAGGATGCCCTCTCTCACCACTCCTATTCAACATAGTACTGGAATTTCTGGCCAAGGCAATCAAGCAAGGGAAAGAAATAAAGGGTATTCAAGTAGGAAGAGAGGAAGTCAAATTGTCTCTGTTTACAGATGACATGATTCTATGTTTAGAAAACCCAATCATCTCAGCCCAAAAACTCTCTAAGCTGATAAGCAACCCCAGCAAAGTCTCAGGATACAAAATCAATGTGCAAAAATCATAAGCATTCCCATATACCAAAAATAGACAAGCAGAGAGCCAAATCATGAACGATCCCCTATCCACAATTGCTACAAAGAGAATAAATTACCTAGGAATATACCTAACAAGGGACATGAAGGACCTCTTCAAAGAGAACTACAAACCACTGCTCAAGGAAATAAAACAGAACACAAACAAATGGAAAAACATTCCATCCTCATGGGTAGGAAGAATCAATATTGTGAAAATGACCATACTACCCAAAATAATTTATAGATTCAATGCTATTCTCATCAAACTGCCATTGACATGCTTAACAGAATTAGAAAAAAAAAACTACTTTACGTTTCATATGGAACAAATAAAAGCCCATATAGGGAAGACAATCCTAAGCGAAATTAACAAAGCTAAAGGCATCATGCTGTCTGACTTCAACCTATACCTCAAGGCTACAGTAACCAAAACAGCATGATGCTGGTACCCAAACAGACATAAACACCAATGGAACAGAACAGAGACCTCAGAAATAACACTACACATCTACAACCATCTGATCTTCAACAAGCTTGACAAAAACAAGCAATGGGGAAAGGATTCCCTATTTAATAAATGGTGCTGGAAAAACTGGCTAGCCATAAGCAGAAAACTGAAGCTGGACCACTTCCTTACACTTTATACAAAATTTAATTCAAGATGGATTAAAGACTTAAATGTAAAGCCCAAAACCATGAAAACCCTAGAAGAAAACCTAGGCAATGCTATTCAGGACATAGGCATGGGCAAGGATTTCATGATGAAAATGCCAAAGCAGTTGCAACAGAAGCTAAAATTGACAAATGGGATCTGAATAAACTAAAGAGCTTCTGCACAGCAAAAGAAACTATCAACAGAGTGAACAGGCAACCTACCGAATGGGAGAAAAGTTTTGCAATCTGACAAAGGTCTAATATCCAGAATCTACAAGGAACTTAAATTTATGAGAAAAGAACAAACAACCCCATCAAAAAATGGGCAAAGGATATGAACAGACACTTCTCAAAAGACATGTATATGGTCAATAAACACATGAAAAAAACCTCAACATCACTAATCATTAGAGAAATGCTAATCAAAACCACAGTGAGATACCACCTCATGCCAGTCAAAATGGCAATTATTAAAAAGTCAAGAAACAAAAGATGCTGGTGAGGCTGTGGAGAAACAGGAATGCTTTTACACTGTTGGTAGGAATCTAAATTAGTTCAACCACTGTGGAAGATAGTGTGGCTATTCCACAAGGATCTAGAACAAGAAATACCATTTGACCCAGTAATCCCATTACTGGGTATATACCCAAGGGAATATAAATTATTCTACTCTAAAGACACATGTACATGTATGTTTATTGCAACACTATTCACAATAGCAAAGACATGGAAACAACTTAAATGCCCATCACTGATAGACTGAATAAAGAAAATATGGTACATATACACCATGGAATACTATGCAGCTGTAAAAAGGAATGAGATCATGTTCTTTGCAGGGATGACTGGCAAAGCTGGATGGATGAAGCTGGAAACCATCATCCTCAGCAAACTAACATAGGAACAGAAAACCAAACACCACATATTCTCACTCAAAAGTGGGAGTTGAACAATGAGAACACACGAACACAGGGAGGGGAACAACATACACTGGGGCCTGTTGAGGGTTAGGGGCAAGGGGAGGGAACCAAGATGATGGGTTAATAGGTGCAGCAAACCACCACGGCACACGTATACCTGTGTAACAAACCTGCACGTTCTGCACATGTATCCCAGAAATTAAAGTAAAATTAAATAAATAAATAAAAAAAGCTAAGGCCTGTATGGTAAATAAAAAATAATAGCTTAGGCCAGGATGGGGAGAAGAGCTTCTGTATATAGTTTGAAGATTTAGACAACAAGATCGATTGATGGACTGGACGTGGTATATGGGAGAAAAAAATAAATCAAGGATGACTTCAAGTTTTTGGCTAGAACAACAGGAATAGTAGAATTGCTATTAGCTTGAAAACACAGTCATTCAAGGAAGCAATGGGGAGAGTGGATATTAAAAGCTTGGTTTTAGACATGCTAATTTTGAGATGAAAAACCAAGCAGGAAGATTAATATATGAGTCTGATATTAAGGACTAAGATCTGTAATAAGGAGATATACTTTGAGGTAATTAAACATTAGATGGTAATTAAAGGCATGAAATCAGGTAAGATCACTTGATGAGCATAAAAAGACCAAGGATTAAGCCCTGGCACTTTCATATTAAGAAGCTGGGAAAATGAGGAGGACCTAGCAATGAGACTGGGAAACAGATGCCATTGAAGTAAGAGAAAAGCAAGGGAAGTGGGGTCTCCTGGAAGCCAAGTAAGGGAGACGTTTACAGGGGGTGAGTGATTACATGAGTCAAGGGATGCTGATAATCAAGTAATATGAGGCTTGGGAATTGACACTTAGCTTTTGCAATGTGAAGCATCTTAATAATAGCAGTTTGTATGAAATGGTCTGAGTTAAAATATCATAGATGTGTCTTCTCCATACACATTTAATCTTTCCAAATGCTTTACTGTCTTTGTTGTTTGTCTCATCATTAAAATATAATCTTAATTTTTTTATTTTAAGTTACTGATTCCATTGCTTACTGTATCTTGTTTATTTAATATTTCATAAGGGTATAAGTGTTATGTTTAATTTGCTTTAATCTTTTATTCTTGTTTCATATTCAGGTTCTTTCCCATTTCTAGATAATATAAACTTCGCTTACGTAAATTTTTCTTCTATTTCCTTGGGATTATGTTTTTTTTTTCTAAAACAGGTTTTTCATCTTTCCTTTCCTCTTTCTTTCTTCCCTTACTTGCAGCCATTTTTCCTGCCTTCCTTTCTTAGTACTTCCAAAGAGTTGCTCTTCATTTTGCATAGCTTGTTCATGAACATCTCTTGTTAGGATTTTATTACCTAAATGTAGGGTAGTTAGATAGTCCTTGATATCTGTTTCTTCTTTTCCCGCCTTGCCTGGTTTCTATGTTTAGCCTTACCAAACCAAGCTGAAAGTAGAATCTAATTAATTTCAGCCTGCATTTCCTTTTTTTTAACATGTATTGGAAAAATAGCTCATAGATAGCAGAATATGCTCTGCTTAGAGACTGTGTCAAATATTAGAGAGAACACGCATCACTTCTATTGTGGAACAGCAGTCAAGTCACCTTAATCACTTTGGTGCAGTTTCTTCACAGTAAAATAAAAATATAAAATTTGATTATTTGTAAAGACCTTCCCAGATGAAAATTTCTGTTTCTAATAACATTAACTTACTCCTCAGTCCTACAGAATACTCTATTTTTCCAGTTCCACAAATGTTTTATTACATTTTTCAGTATATCTTGAAAACACCAGTACATTTTATTCTTGTTAAAAATCTACCCTATAGATTTGTTAATATGGTAAGAATTAGAAAAAAATGACTCACTTTATATATAAGGCATTCCATTATTCAAAACTTTATCTTTCTCATTACTAGAACATTAAAAACCAAACATCACTCAACATTTTGACTCATAGAGGACAACTTTTGGTCCATCCAATTACAAAAATGTATGATTAAATGCTAAACTATGTATAGATATATTAAGTGGGCTTTCTTTCTTACTTTAAAAAATTATAATTAAGGAAAATAAGCCATTCACTGATTGACACTAAGCATGGCTACATTATTTGAGCATCATATTAACTTTTCCTGAAATACTTTCAAATTACCTCTAATTTTATTCTAATTTTCACTGCAAAGTGAGTGGCATAACTATAATTTTCTCATTGAAAATATAATATACTTCTCTCTCAATGTACAAATGCACCTCAGTTTTCAATGCAAGAATGAAAATCTTTCTTCTTAAAGCTTTGGAGCTTATTGCAATTATAATGAAATAAGCAAAGTGGCTATTGTTTGAGTGTGCATGTGATTTTAGAGAACTGTTTTGGAATGAATGATATTTTCATTTTTCTGCTTCTTAACAACAGCTACCTCCTTTCTGAGATATAAATTCCATCTGAACCCATGACTTATTTCCAATCAGATAGAAAATGTAGGCTGAAATCTTGCAGTTAGGTTAATAGAAACCCAAATATTTTCATACAGATTAACAGCACAAAGAATTTATTGCCGCATGAGAATAGAGCATTACGTTTCCAATATTTTTAATAAATGTAATAAGCAGATCCCAGAGGACTGACATCAAGTAAGTTATTAGATGCACTCCTCAGTCGTGTGATAAATATTAACAGTTAAGCTAGAAATGTGGGGAAAATTCAATAACCTCATTTATACTGATAGTTAATTTTGGAATGGTCATGTCAACCACCACAACACTGCATACCTCAGCATTCTTTAGAGCAGCCAAGTATATTTGACTGTAGTAAATATTTTGTTGTGTGTATAGATTTAACAGCAGCTGTTGATTTGGTGCAGAAACTTGTACCATATACATAATGCAGATAGTTGACAAATAGTAGGATTTAAAAGAAAAACTTGAAGATAAAAGTTGATTTTTGAAATATGGCTCCACTGACTAGTCTTGAGTAAGTCACTTTCCTCAGTTTCCATTTTTTTCCTGTAAAATAAAGATGATAATACTTTCTGCCCTCTCTAAGTCATAAGGCTTTTAATGAGAGACATAACAGCATTTTCAAGATATTTTATAAAGAAGTTTCTGTTCATTGTTGGAGGTAACACTGTTAAAAGAAAAAGTGATGAAACTATTGCATTTGATAGAAACTACCAGAAAACCCAGTGAGTCACAATAATATTTGTTTATTTCTCTCTTACGTATCTGCAGTTGGCTGGAGTTCAGCTGATCTAGGCTGGGTTTGTTGGGTTTGGCTCCAAACTATAGGTTAAGTTCAGGTTGGTTTCACATGTCTCTCATTCTCCTTGGACAAACAGCTATCTGAAACATATCTGAAACTCAAGGGAAAAGTTAGGCACACAAGAATACAAATTCAGTTGCACAAACACATTTCAGGCCTTTGATCCTGGCACTTCTGCTAACATTGTATTGTCAAAGCAAGTCACATGTTCCAGACAATCCACAATGGAACAAAGAAATATTTTCCACTTCTTATGGGAGGAGGTGCAGAGTCACATGACAGAGGTCATGGATCAGAGGAGAGGAAAGAATTGAGAACAATATGCAGGTAACAATAGCAGGAATTTTGCTTAGCACTATTTCTCTTCAACATTTAGAAATCTATTTAAAATAGCATTTGTCAGAGTATCTTCCTTTTCAATTATCTTTTGCAAAATATATACGCTTTGTATTGAGGACTATATATATATATTTTTTTTTTCTTTATTTTGAGACAGAGCCTAACTCTGTCGCCAGGCTGCAGTGCAGTGGTACGATCTCGGCTTACTGCAACCCCTGCCTCCCGGGTTCAAGCAATTCTCGTGCCTCAGCCTCCACATTAGCTGGCACTACAGGCCTGCCCCACCACGCCCAGCTAATTTTTGTATTTTTAGTAGAGACGGGGTTTCACCATGTTGGCCAAGATGGTCTGGATCTCCTCACCTTGTGATCCACCCACCTCGGCCTTCCAAAGTGCTGGGATTACAGACGTGAGTTACTGCACCCAGCTGAGGACTATATATTTTACTGCAGTCAATTATTTAAATGTATTTCAAAAGGCTACTACCCCATCTCCAAGACCACTGTGAAGAATGACCTTTAAAAATGAAAGCCCACTTTCATCCATGTCCCTACAAAGGATATGAACTCATCATTTTTTATGGCTGCATAGTATTCCATGGTGTATATGTGCCACATTTTCTTAATCCAGTCTATCATTGTTGGACATTTGGGTTGGTTCCAAGTCTTTGCTATTGTGAATAATGCCGCAATTGGAAACCATCATTCTCAGTAAACTATCGCAAGAACAAAAAACCAAACACCGCATATTCTCACTCATAGGTGGGAATTGAACAATGAGATCACATGGACACAGGAAGGGGAATATCATACTCTGGGGACTGTGGTGGGGAGGGGGGAGGGGGGAGGGATAGCATTGGGAGATATACCTAATGCTAGATGACGAGTTAGTGGGTGCAGCGCACCAGCATGGCACATGTATACATATGTAACTAACCTGCACAATGTGCACATGTACCCTAAAACTTAAAGTATAATAAAAAATAAAAATTAAAAAAAAAAAAAAAAAAATGAAAGCCCACTACAAAGTTGTCTTGAAATTAAAACTGTGGGAATCATATTTCAACTAGAGATTAATGTATTAGATAATTTAAATTTATCAAATGACTTCATTTTAACATTTAACATTACACTACCAGTGAAATGGACAGAGCAAGGCCCTACTCCTCAATCATTTCCAGTAAAGTATACGTGTGTGCACATGAATATGCATATGCAGGAACAGACTCAGTTGGTTGCTTTATGAAATAGACCTTTACATTTCTGGACATATATTTCATATCTGTCTAGCTGAACCCCTTTCTTTGTTGTCTTCCCTATTATTTTTACTGTGCTTATTTTCAACTTCCATTTCAAATTGCAATTGTTCCTTCCCAATATGGCATAGTGGAAAACAAGGAAGGTTGTAGAATCAAGTCCTCTGCACTTATTATTTCTTCAAAACTGAATAAACTACCTAGACTTTCTGAATTGGTTTCCTTAAAGTAACTTGAGGAAAACAAGACTAGTATGATTTGGCTGTCTCCCTGCCCAAATCTCATCTTGAATTTGTATTTGTTGAGGGAGGGATCTGGTGGGAGGTAATTGAATCATGGTTCATGATAGTGCTGTTTTCATGATAGTGAATAAGACTCACGAGATCTGATGGTTTTAGAAAGAGGAGTTCCCCTGCACAATTTCTCTTTCTTTGCCTGCTGCCATCCATGTAAGATATGACTTGCTCCTCCTTGCCTTCCACCATGATTGTGAGGCTTCCCAGCCACGTGGAACTGTAAGTCCAATTAAACCCCTTTCTTTTGTAAACTGCCCAGTCTCGGGTATGTTTTTATCAGCAGCATGAAAACGGACTAATACGAAGACCTGGATTGTAAAGTTGTAAGAATAAATGTCTTGGTTTCTAGAATAGTTCCATTGGTCAAAGGTAAAAATGCCATATGCTTGATCTTTATTATTATACACATCATTCATCCTAATACTGAAAAAAGCCAAACCAACCTATAGAGAATCTTGATTATATTTGTGGTTGCTATGAAACATCCATATTTACAAAGATATTTTGATGCACACCTCCTCAGATAAAAGCCCTTCCATTTCCTAGCTTCCTTTATGCATGGATACAAGCATGTGACCTACATTCTACCAATCAGATGCAATAGCACAGGAGTTCAATGTATGTGCTAACACATCTGTGACCCCTTTGCCTCTCCACTGCTGTACTGCCTTGTACAAGCTCACTTGAGAGAGTCACTTTCAGAGAGAAGCAAGTTCTCTTCATGCTCCTCGTCTACCACTTCTTATTATCTGCAAGTCTATCACTAGAGTCATAGCCCATCATGTTCTGTGGGGCCAATTACAAATTCAAACTTGAGAGGGGAACATATCCATGGATAAAACCTGTATTATATGTGTGAGTATGGACTCTGAGGGTGTTAGACCAGGGAGGAATATAATTTAGATCACACTGAGGTTATTTATCTGAGTGTAGTTCCAGAAGGCTTCTGGACAGAATGCATGACCTCAAGCAAGTGGGCCTACTATACCTTATTTTGATTAATTAGACTGAGAAAATTAATCTCTTATGGGCTCCATTAAATGATATTAAGATGCCATAAATTCTTTGGAACAATGAGGAGAATGGATTCATCATGTTAAAATGGTTCTTTCCATACCCCCTACCCACAAGTCTTCCCTCATAGAGTGAGCTCTGGTTCACTTTTATTTCCGTCACCAATTTCTGTATTCTATATAGGGCCCACCTTTGGCAATCTTCATTTTGGAATGAAAAAAAGTATTTTACATCATAAGAGAGACTTAGACTAGAAGACAACTACTGGTGTATGTTCCCTTTACATAAAAAGTCTGGATAATGATAATGATATGAATCTCACAGTCTTCATAGGGACATCAAAACAGCTTCCTTCTCCTAGACAATTCTACTTCTGTGGAGTGTGTATGTGAGAGGGCGAGTGAAAGTTTATGACAGGGTGTAAAATAAAACCATCCTCTATTCTTAACTGTTATACAGAATAGTCATAATTATGCATTTGATTGGCTGTGTATCAGGTTAGCTTTATTTTATAGGTATGCACCTCAAAACCTATCATGGCAATCAGTCTTTAAACTTTATCAGGTGAACTAATCACCTTATGAGAATCTTAAAAAAATTGAAAGGACTGTGGCTTTAGTGTAAATCAATGGTTGTCAGGATTCCCTTGCAGTCTTGAAATATTTTGAAGACCCAAAGAGATTTTGTTTATACAGATTTATCTATTTGTATTTAACAATTAAAAATAAAACTCAAAAACAAAAAAGCTGGAGGCATCACACAACCTGATTTCAATCTACTGTATACTACAAAGCAATAGTAATTAAAACAGCATGGTACTGCTGTTTTATAAACATTGGCACATTGACCAATGGAATATAATAGAGAACCCAGAAATAAACCTGTATATGTTCTGTCCATTGATTTTGACAAAGATGCCAAAGGGGAAAGGACAATCTCTTCAATAATTGGTGTGGGAAAAACTGGATATCCAAATGCAGAAGACTGAAATTGGGCCTTATCATACACAATATGCAAAAAATCAACCCAAAACGGATTAAAGACTTAACATAAAACTTGAACCTTTAAAGCTACTAGAAGAAATCAGGGGAAAAATTACATGACATTGGTCTGCGCAATAATTTTTTAAATTTGACCCTGAAAGCACAGAGAATGAAAGGAAACCTAGGAAAAATGGATTACATAAAACTAAAAAGATTTGTATAGCAAAGGAAACAGCAAGGTCAAGAAACAATTTACAAATTGGGAGAAAATATTTTCTAACCACTTACATCTGAATGCAAAATATGTAAGGGACTCAAACAGATGAATAGCAAAAAACAACAACAACAACAAAAACAAAACAAACAAAAAAACCCAACTAAAAGAAGGGCAAAAGACATGAATAGACTTTTCTCAAAAGAAGACATATAAATGGCTAACAGATATATTAAAAAGTGTTCCATATCACTAATCATTAGGGAAATGAAAATTGAAACCACAGGATATCACCTCACATCTATCAGAATTAGCTATTATTAAAAAGTCAAGTGATAGCGAGTGTTGGTCAGGAGGTGGAGGAAAGGGAATTCTTGTACACTGTTGGTGGGGATTAAATTAGTGCAGCCATTATGGAAAACTGTATGGAAGTAACTCAAAGAAACAAAAACAAGAATTATCATATGATTCAGCAATCTCACTTTTGGGTATTTACCCAAAAGATTTGAAATAAATATGTCAAAGAGATGTCTGCACTCCCATGTTCATTGCAGCTCCATTCACCATAGCCATGTTATAAAATCAACTTCAGTGCCCATCAACAAATGGATACAGAAAATGTGGTATATATATATATGTAATGAAATAATATTCAGCCTTAAATAAGTTCTGTCATTGTGACAACATGGATGAACCTGGAGGACAGCATGCTAAGTGAAATAACCTAGGCACGGAAAGACAAATACCACATGTCCTCATTTATAAATGGAATCTAAAACAATCAAATTCAAAGAAGCAGAGAGTAAATTAGTGATTACCTGAGGCTGTGGGGTGGACGCAATGTGGAAATGATGGTCATAGGGTACAAAGCCTCAGGCAGAAGAAATAATTTCTTTCTTAGATCTATTGCACAGCATGGTGAATATATTTGATAATAGTGTATTATACATTTCAAAGCTGCTATGAGAATAAATTTCAAATGCTGTCACCACAACAGATGATATGTATGTGAGGTGATAGATACATTAGTTACGTTGATTTAACTATTCCACATTGTATTCAAAATCAACACATAACTTCGTACCTAAGAAATCCATACAACCACAATTTGTCAATAAAAATAAAGTAAGCTGAGAACTTTTAAAACATGAAAATACAAAAGTGAACATTCCATTAGCTGTCAAAGAGATGATGTCATCACACATAACTTCTGAAAAAATCACAGACACTCAGAAAATGAGAGTGAAAAAGTAAAATAATATCTCGATACTATTATGAAAATATTTTTGACCTTGTGGATCCCCAGAAGGATCTCAATAAGTCCCAAGAGTTCAGAAGTTCTTGAACCGCATGTCGAGAACAACTGGTGTAAGTAATTTTCTTTCTTCTGAACCCAAATATAATTACCATCCAAACTGCGTACATTAACCTTTAAAGGAGAAGGAATGTATATTTTGATTTCCCTATTAGAATATAGCTCCTAGAGAGCTTATCTTTAAGTTTTTTTCTCTACTGAACGATCATACAACCATCCAACAATCCTTGTTTGTTTCCTCCATATGTTGTTTATTATAATATTACCCAGTTGTCAATAAAGTAATTATCATATACATTGGGAACTATTTAACTGATCAATGAATATGTCATTGATACTACCTAGTTGATACATTTTCTTTCTTACAGATATTGTGTATTTTATTTTTTTTAAACATCGAGTGGTCTTTGACAGTACAACAAAAGCAATGTATAACACAAAAGGTCACTATCCTTCAGTACATTTTTTATTAATCTATTTTCTTTATGAATAAAAATTTTATATGATAGATTTGATGTTTTTAAAAATATAAGCAAATAACACTTTCACTCTAAGTAAAAACATTTGACTTTAAAACAATATTTTAAACCCCTTTTCTCTGAGCCTTGCCACAGGAACTTTGTTGTATAATTACTTAGCTCTAAATTCAGCTCTCCAAACCATTTTCAGTTACTACTAAAGCCAAGTTTTTGAAAGAGTCATTTATCAAAATTACTAAGCTCAGGATGCTGAAATGAATTTATAAAAATTGCTATTATAATTTGGCCTAAATCTATGGCTTTATAACATGCATAGTATATATGGGCTTACATTAGTGGAAACATTAACTAAAATCTGGCCTCAAGTTAGAACTTGATGCCATCATAAGTAACTTGAAATAGCTCAAGCTATAGGCTTCTCTAGGAGATAATTATAATAAAAGCTACTGTATACTGCATAGCTCAGTACCATGTACTAGGAACTATGCCCAGCCCTTTACATCTCTCATTGTAATCCATGCGGCCATGCCTAGAAGCAGCTATCATAATCCCCATTTCATAGGTAATTAAATGGAAGTTCAGAGAAGGTAGGAATCTTGGCAGTCACCTGGATTTCCACCCAGGTTTGACATGAAAGCTGTGTATTCTAATTCCTTAATACAAAGAAGTTAAGTAATTATATGGATCAGAAGTTTAGTTAGTAGTAGTACCAAATAAAGCTGAATTCACAACAAAGATCTGTAGCTCACTTGTGCTACATGTCCATCATGGGTTAGCTGTGGGCTCTCTTCCATGTTTTCGTTACTCAAAAATGCAAGTTAATAAGGGTCCATCCCCTCTATTATCAGTTGTTGCTGCAACAGGGAAAGAGGACATGGAGAATTGTATGCTGGCTGTTAAAGGCATCACGTTTATTCACATTTTATTTGCCAAGTCAAATGGCTAGGCCTGCCTTCAAGAAGGTGAATCCCACTACATGCTGAGAAGAAAACAAGTGATAATCAAAGCAGTCTTTTTGAAATTTTGAGTAAAATACGCTACTTCTCCAAATGTTAGTTCTTTTGACACAACCTGAAATAAAAAATAAAATTGGTTTGGGTTTGTGATCTTTTTTATGAAAATAGACAATTATACCTGAAATTGTAATCATATTCCTTCTTTAGAAACTTCAAGGGTAACTAGTCATAAAATACCTGGAAAAATTATGGAAACTTGTTCTTATACTTCCAGTCCTTTTTAGCAAGATAAAAAATGTGCTTCAATTAGAAGTATAATGTTTATATTATTTCAGTGTGACAGTTATGCTATTAGATGTGACATTCTTAGAGATTACAGCTTGCCTTTTGAAAGAAGCTACTGATTTACTAGTCTGTCAAAGAAATAGCTCACTGAGATTTAAGACATTATATATATTTTTTGTCTCCTTTCTCAACCCTTAGCCAACATCACTCCCTTCTTGCCCTAGGTTCTTATCAACATTGGAGAGTCAGTATCAGGATAAGTTTGTCATCTGCAAGAAAAAAGAACCTCAGTATATTCTTAAATTTTTAGTTCATTTAAAAAAAATGAGCAAATAAGTTATTGGGTTTCAAGTGAATAGGTAGGACATTATGGTAGCGTAGAAAAGTCTAGGGCCTTTTGCCTGGTGATCTGTGTTAAAACCTGTTTCTCTTGTACTTGCAGAGGTGAGACTAGAAAAAAAGGTCTGCTACTCCATTAAATGATTATTTTTCAAATTCACAAGCAACTTTGAGGTATACTACATGGAAATGATCTTTTTAAGTGTAACAGAGACGTCTTTCAAGCCATGGCCATCTCATCTACTATCATTATGAAAGCCATCATTGGAGCAGGTAGTCAGTATCTAACCACTGAAGCTGACCTGGAGAGTCAGCCCAGGCAAAACTATCTGTGCCCCATAGAGATCAAAACATGTATCGGTCCACCATTTTGAAAATCTAATCATACCCTGCCCCACCGGGGAATATTAAATGAATGGATCTATTTCAGCCATTGTAAAAGAATAAGTGGAGTCCAACCAAGTAAGCAATCTGTGCTGTGGGAACCTGTTGTCCAACTGTATAAAAACTACTTCCAAAGCCAATATATAGGTGAGTCACTTCAGGCATTCTGTTAATGGCCTGAAACAAAGTATATGGCAGATACGGAATTTAAATTGTAGAGAAGTTTATATATATGTTAAATATTAGCTGGTATAGTAATATTGTCCCTAAAACTAGTACAAGTACCTCCAAAAATACTTTTATTTTTTTAGGTAAAAGATAAAATACATTATAACACTTCCCTTTGTATGAAATAAATAATACCCTTATTCATTTCTCCTGGACTAACTGGCTTGAGAGCCAGCAAAACATAAGCAGCTCTCACAGTGCTATCAGACTCAGGAATATCACTGAAGCTACAAACATCCTGATTCCAGGGTTTCCTTCCTCCTCACTGATGTCTCTTACATTATGATTTTGTTGAAGTCAGTTCTTTTCTACTGGTGACTCTCATGGTTCCATGTTCTGCCATAAGGAGACCATGTCTTTTTTTTTTGAGTTGGAGTCTTGCCCGTTACCCAGGCTGGTGCAGTGGCATAATCTTGGCTTACTGTAGCCTCCACCTCCCAAGTTGAAGTGATTCTCCTGCCTCAGCTTCCTGAGTAGCTGAGACTACAGGTTTACGCCACCACACCCAGCTAACTTTTGTATTTTAAGTAGTTACGGGGTTTTGCCATGTTGGCCAGGCCAGTCTTGAACTCCTGACCTCAAGTGATCCACCTTCCTTGGCCTCCCAAAATGTTGGGATTACAGGCGTGAGCCACTACGCCTAGCCAGGCTATGTCTTTTAGTGCCTATGGAACATTAAAATCAAACATCAATCAAATAAAAACTGTCATCCAGACAACTATTGTACTGCCACTTAGATCTCAAACTCCCCATCCTCCCAAAATGATACAATTTGCTGCCATTTTCATATCCTGGATAGCAACATCCCTGAAGAGTGTAGAGAGTGACCCCACTTTCTCTAGCAATGAATACTACATGCTAAATATTCCTAAGTCTTAGGGAAAGTTCCCAGGGGCTATGCTGAGGGCATTAGATGATACCAGTGTTGTACTGAAACATCACATCTCCATGCACAAATTCCTCAAACCTTTCCTATATCACGGTGAGTTCTTGCTAACTTGGGACATTCCAGGTCCAGAGATTTAGACATGTTTGTTGTCTTTTTCATTTAGAATTGATAGTCCGACTGAGACAGAACACATTTATCATTACCATAATCATCATTGCTTTTTCTCCTAGGAGGAGAAAAATTTTCTCCACATGTAAGAAAAAAAGCTAGAGACCTGTTCTATGTCAAAGAGTTCTCAAAGTCAGTTATTAAATATATAATTAAATAAAATACACAATAGGCATGTATATGGATATCATGTTTTGATTTTAATAAAGTCTACCTTTTTCTCACCTATTTTACTGCATGCTTTCAAAAATGCTCCGCACATTCAAGAAAACCATCTTCTAATATGTACCTTTAGGCTCTGCCAACCATATTTCTCACTATTCTAAATTAAATGAATATATCATAGCCAGAGACCAATTTTTTTAATGGTGAAACACTGGAACTGTTAAGCTTAAACAATTTGCAATGTTATAATTAAGGTAGAGAAAAATGAACAATTATGAAGTGTTAAAAACACAAAGTACTCAATGTACCTATTCAAGCTCCCAAGAGCTCCCACCAGCCAAATGAAGCAAGGCAAAATGGAAATGGCAAAAGCTAAATCATAGGTCTATACCCTTTGGGGTTCCAATTCTTGTGTGTTATGTCATTCTAATAATTAGTCTGAATCTAGAGTATAAAGAAAAAGAAAACAGAGTAATACTACTTCATACTTAGCCCTTACCTCCTTCTTTTCATTCATTTGAGTCTCAAAGAGTCTGAAATACCCGTGTTAGGGAATACTGCCATAAGCTGTTGAGAGCTAATTAAAATTCAAATGCTACTTGGAAATTTTACAATCTTTTTCTTTAGTTTATCCATAAATGTAAAATATGTGTCTGAAGTAGCTCATTCTCTCTGTGTCTGTCATTCCATCGCACCATGGCTCTGGGGGCATCATTCTTAGTGAACTATCAGCTTGCAAAGAATAGGAGGCATCAGGATTTCACACTGGCCTCACCTCAAAATCCAATTGCTGGCCTCACACAGCTCGGTTATTAACTTCACTGGGATGTGTATAATTTATTATTTATACTGACCTATTAGGGCTAATTGTAATCAGGGGTATTTTTGTGTGCCTACTAAGTGTTAATTGCTACCAGTAGCTGAGGTGGTAATTGGATCTGGGAATGAAGTCTAGAACAAACTGTCTTCAGAAATACCCAGAGCTTCAGAGGTAGCGGCTGATTGCTTTGCAGCCCTCCAGTCTCCTTAGCTCCCGAGGGTTTCAACTGGCTTTGGCCCTTCCACAGTGTGTCAGCAGCTCTCTCAACTGTGACTGGTGCATTGCCTTTTAGCAGCTTTAAATGGTAGATGCTAATGGCTTTGCAGCCTTGCAGTTCTCCCAGCAGGTTTCCGTGCCTTATATTACTTTAAACACAAAGCACTTTGAAAACATACATAAATTAAGACTATAATTCCATCTCTAGTCTTTGGCATGTACTACTTGTCAACTTTTCAAACAGCAAATGGCTGATATAAAGCATTCCAGCAGGCTTGGCTCAGAGTATTCCTTCTCTCTGCTTCCCATTTAGGCTCTAGCCCTTCCATCTTTAATCCACCCATTGCTCTCTCCTTATCATATATTAACATCCTCAATTCTCAGTTCACTTTTCTTTTAGGTTTACATGCTAGCTCCCTCTTTTCTTCTTCTTCTTCCTTTTTTTTTTTTTTTTCTGACTCATGGCTTGGATATCAGAGCTGTAACCAGCCACAATTGCAAACTGATGTCTTTTCATTTTACATACATATAGGGAAGAGGGCCAGGACACAGTTTTCTGGGTTAAGGATTTTGGGATCCTGAGCTCTGTTTTTGTTTTCATATTGTTGAAAGGGTAATGATAAACGTTTCATTGGTAACAAAAGTTTGAGAATCGAGAACTAAGAGAAATACAACAACAACAAAAACCTTGCTTGTCTGAGTATCCTTTGAGCTGATTATTTTCTCACCTGTAGCAGGGCCTATCACTGTAAAGTAAAAGAGTGAGTTTGGGAGCCCGAGAGAAAATCAGATGAAACTTAGTTCCATAGAAGAGCTTTAGTCACACTGAATATCTCAGATCCTTGCCAGCTTGTCCAACCCATGGCCCACTGGCCACACATGGCCCAGGATGGCTTTGAATGCAGCCCAAACAAATTTGTAAACTTTCTTAAAACATTATGTGATTTTTTTGTGTGGGATTCTTTTTGTTTTGTTTGCTCATCAGCTATCATTGGTGTTAGTGTATTTTATGAGTGACCCAAGACAATTCTTCTCCTTCCAGTGTGGCCCAGGGAAACCAAAGATTGGACACCCCTGAAAAGCTCACTCAGTGGGAATTGATAGCTCCCAAGCAGCCAAGGCAGCTAGTAATGACATTTCATTCTGAAGTTCAGAAAAACCTCTATGAGTAAGCAATAATCTGAATTGCACACATCTCAGATTAAAATTTTTAATTGTATTGTTGTAGTCATATTGTAATATAGTCTTGCATTTAGGGGTCATTCCAATGACCACCAGAGACCTTTCAATGGTTCACTAATAATTTACTGAGTTTTGAATACTATCCCACTTAACACTACAAAATAACTAGTTATTTCTAATAAACAGGCCTGTGAGTGGTAAAACTACTCTTAATCCCATAGAAAGTAAACTAAAAAATAAACAGCTTTACGCTTTTTGGTTTCTAAAGCAAACCTAATGGAAAGGCCCCCTACTGCAAGCGTGAAACAGAAGGGAAATATTTTCATGTTCTTCTTAAAGAGAATCTGTTCCTTTCAAGATGAATCCTGAATCTTCCTAAAACCACTGACTCTAAATAATGTTAGTTTGCCTGCCTGTCATCTAGCATGCTCTGAACCACACCCTTCTCACTTCATCTATAGCAGGAAGGATTAAGGCATAAGAGGTGTTTTCATAACCATTCAGTATTGCTGGGGCCCTTTGGAAGCACTGTAGCTTCCTTGCCTGGGTGGCAGTGTTTATTCCCCTGACATAAGAGCATTCCCCAATGAACATCTCAAAATAATAAACATTCTGCTTTGCCAATTTTCCCCCTTCTGTTGGCTGTTTGTTGTTCCTAATTGCTAGCAGTGTTGCCACATAATGAAAATAAAAGCGTGTATTAGCAAGTTTCACTTCCATTCTGCAGGGATTTCATTCCACTTTAGTATTTTTTTAGACAATAAGGGAAGCAGACTTTCTGCTACTGCTGTGGCATTTTTAGTAGAGATTTAAGCATCTATTGAGGAAATAACTTCTAAACTCTTGCAGGATACCAATTTATGTACTTGTAGGTAGAATATATTCTGAGCTACCACTCCTAATTTATTTAGCTTTTTTTTTTCTCAGAATAAAACCTTGTACATGGTATTATGTAGAGGATGAACACAATTCAAAAATTATGTCAACGTTATTGCTTATATAAGACAATACAAATTGCGTTCTTGTATTTTATATTTATAGTTAATTTTAAATCTTCTACATATTTTAAATCTTTCTAGACTGGTAGTACATTTCATGCAAAAAAGAAAGAAGCACAAATGTTTAATATTTCAATAACATGCTGAGTTTTTAAGGACTGAGGCTTTTGTAATGACTGTTAAACCAATCTAACAGTAGTTGGTTAACTGGATTACTTCGAGTAAAAATTTAAAAGGCTGTAAAGCAACTAGCCAGAAGTCTTATTCAACCATGAAATCAGAATTTTCTCAGCATTTGGTGCTTGGCCATCAATTATTTATGCTAAATTTACTTACCAAGTTCTCAAACCTAGTAGAGAAAATAAATAAAAATATCTAAAAATTAGTTTTTTTTTTTATTCAAAGCCACAGGATGTCTGCAAACCCTCTCCTTTGGTGTTGCTCTGGAATCATTTGAAAATTCTGAGAATATGGCTCACCTCTTCTTTTAATTTAACGATGTCAAAAAAAGATTCATTAGTGTTCTCACTTAATTAAAAAGTCTACACTTCTTAGAATTTTGAAGATAGATTAAAAATCTAGTTTCATCATTGTTACTATTAGAACACAAACCAAAAACATGCTTATAAAAAAGCTAGGACCATAAAAGAGACGAAACTGTTTGTTAATGGTCCAATGCAAAACACAGAAAACAAACAAACAAAAAAACAGAATTAAGATTGATCCAAAGCCAGGACACAAAGTAAGGTAGTGAAATTTGTCTTGGGTGCCCTTTAATGTCTCTCTTAATCACCCATGTCTGTTCCTGCTCAAAGGTATTCTGGGGCAAGCTTAAAGGGTTTTTTTTTCATGTTTTTGTTTTGTTTTGTTTTGTTTTGTTTTTAATTTTAGAAGTTATTCTTTAAACATTAGGACGCCTTTAAACTCAACAGGAATAAATCCCTGTTCTGGAGTTTGAGGCTCATAAAAGTAATAGAGGTGAAATTTGCAGCTGATGGGCCTTCTGGTGGCCCACAAGTCACGTTTCATAGCCATCTTCATATTCTTCTAACGCAGTGACATGAGGAGGCAGCAGGTGTCAGGACGGAGCATTAGAAGATTGAGGACTTTTTTCTACCCTCACCAGCTGTGAGAAGTTACAGAGAATACTGCTATGAACTCTAGCTTTCTCATCTATATGTTGTTAAGAACAATTCACATTCTGCTGACCTCACAGTGTTGTGAAGGTCAGGTTTACAATACACTTTGAAAATTAGAAGGCATTTTAGAAGTATAATGTGCTGTTATTGAATGGAGCATTTAAAGTTTGTATCCAAACCGTATGTTTTTACACTACGTCTAATTAAACACGGGGGTGCTCTGTTTATATAAGAAGAAATGCCATGAATTCTACCCTCAAAGTCCAGAGAAGGATTTTCCACTGGTCATCATTAACTGTATTAGGTTAACTTCCACTGAGACCCCTACTCTGTTCTTATTCCACTGAATCTCTGTTGATGATGGCAAGGCACCTCAAGCCTTGATTTTCTGTCTTCATATTTAATGTTGATACTGTTAAGTTCATTACAACAACCATCTGATCAATAGTGGCTTGAAGAAGCTGAGGATGTGTAGCTTGGAAAAGGGAAGACCAGGAAAATCAGGTAGAAATTATGGCTTGGGAGTTACCAGCTGTCTGAATTCCTACTACATAAAGATACTTAACTTATCTATAGTCCCCTCTAACTCACTATATTGTATGTTCAACTTACAAAGAACATTTTCCTGAGGGCTACATTGACACTGACTGAAAGGTACCTCTTCAATTTGTAATTGATGATCAGGTATTTGCTTCCATATTTGTTCAAAGTCTCTTTGAAAAAAGCTAATGTGACTAAGATGCAGTAGTTCTTCTTTTCAAAGTCCAAAATAATATAAAATAATGGGAAGCTTTCAAATGATAAATGATAGGGAATAGCTGAGAAAATTTTAAGAAGATTTTTTGGAAAAATGTAAAGTTTATGATATTCTACCCCATAGTGTCCAAAAATCTGGTCCCATGCCACCAGCTTCACAGATGCTACTTTTGAGGAAGATGGATGCCACTGGCAGCTGGTTCCAAAAATATAATTTGAAACTTTAATTGGCATTCCTAATGTGCTGCACAGCTTAATCATATGAAAAAAGAAGTGTTTCATGAATATCCACTTTGTGGAATATTCACATTGTGCTGAATGTTTAAATGATCTTTTCCCCCTCTTTGTGAAATAAATTATAAAACATTATTTATACTATCTTTTGTGTGTGTATACAGTTATCTTAATTAGTATAATAATTTTTTAATTATGCTTTTAATAATTTTTCATATGAAGTGTTCCTAGGAAATCCATAGAGTGGCTATTTCTTCTTTAACAACAATATTTGATTATTATGTAAGGTATTATTCTATTGATGAGTATTTTAATGCCAACATAATCTTAAAATAGAGACTTCTGAAAAAAATTTAACATTTTCATGTATATTTGGAATGGCTTTTATAGTCCTTTCTAGAGGTACAAATACACATATTCACATGCATATACAGAAAAATTACAGAAATGTGGTAGACATCACTATATAAATGAACTTTACATATTAGTTATTCAAAATTATAATTTGAGACATTTGGAAAAGTTTAATTCGAATGATTGACTGAAATGTTAAGTCAATGCTGTCTTTAGTAACTCTCATAGATGTAACTCGTGTCTTTTTAAAAAAAATTGCAAGTTTTTTTTCATGTGGAATCAGTACCTTAGGTTAATTTTTCTTTAACCATTCCTTCATGTAGCCATAATTTGAATGTAATAAAATATGACTTTGTGAGGCACATTTTAATAAAATTCCTGCAAAGTAAATTTGATAAAAGGTACTCCATTCTAGGTGTTGATAGGCAAATAAAACACTTTCAGACAATGAATGCCTAAACTTCTACCTGCTTATTTTCCACATAAGAAATCTCTTTATTTTAAAGATATGTACGAATAAACCACGTCATTTGGCTCATGTACCATTTTTTCCTTGTTAAGAAACATGTATGGCCGGGCGCGGTGGCTCATGCCTGTAATCTCAGCACTTTGGTAGGCCGAGGGGGCGGATCACAAAGTCAGGAGATCAAGACCATCCTGGCTAACACGGTGAAACCCTGTCTCTCCTAAAAATACAAAAAATTAGCCGGGCATGGTGGCGGGCACCTGTAGTCCCAGCTACTCGGGAGGCTGAGGTGAGAGAATCGTGTGAACCCGGAAGGCAGAGCTTTCAGTGAGCCGAAATTGTGCCACTGCACTCCAGCCTGGACAACAGAGCGAGACTCCATCTCAAAAAAAAAAAAAAAAACCACACACACACACACACACACACACATATTAGGTTGCTAGCCTGTTTCCTATTCAAAGAGAGTATCAGTAAACCATTGGGTCCAAACTGCTGATCTGAAATCACACAATCATAACTTCACATAGTAATATTGAAACCTATAAAACATAAACTACTATATAATTTTCAGTTATTGGATGTAGACTTTAAAGCTTACCTTTTTTGGAAAGCTGTAGTTAAAAATAACATAATCAAGGTGTTTCTGATTTCTCACATAATATATTGGTTTTGCCTGTTTGGGAGTTTGCCTGAATAGAATTGTTTAGTGTGGTTTCTGGTTTATTTTGCTTAACAAAAGGTTTGTGAGATTTGTCCACATTTTTGTTTGTAGTTGTACATCATTCATTCTCATTGTTGTATATTTCATTTTGTTAAGAGGCCACAATTTATCCATTCTACTGTTGATGCATTTGGTACTTTTTAAAATTCTTTTCTGTAATAAACAGCGCTTTCATGAACATTCAAGTGTACACATTTCTGTTAGAATTGGAATGAAGTAGAGTTGCTATATCATACAGTGTATATAACTGGTCATCTTTAGTAGCTACTGTCAAAGAGTCTTGTAAAGTGACTTTACCAATTGCCATCCATACCACTCATCTATAAGAGTTCTAGTTGGTCTATAGCCTAACACTGGATATTTTCTCCATTTTCTATTTTAGCTATATTTTGGGTGTATAAAACAATCACCTGTGATTTCACCTTATGTTTCTTAATAACTAATGAAGTCAAGCACTTTTTTTCTTTTTTTTTAACTTTTACTTTAAGTTCTGGGATAAATGTGCTGAACATGTAGGTTTGTTACATAGGTATACATGTGCCACGGTGGTTTGCTGCGCCAATCAACCCGTCATTCAGGTTTTAAGCCCGTATGCATTAGGTATTTGTCCTAATGCTCTCCCTCCACTTTCCCCTTACCCACTGACAGGTCCCTGGTGTGATGTTCCCCTCCCTGTGTCCATGTGTTTGCATTGTTCAGCTCCCACTTATGAGTGAGAACATGTGGTGTTTGGTTTTCTGTTCCTGTGTTAGTTTGCTGAAGATGATGGCTTCCAGCTTCATCCATGTCCCTGCAAAGGAGATGAACTCATTCTTTTTTATGGCTGCATAGTATCCATGGTGTGTATGTGCCACATTTTCTTTATTCAGTCTATTATTGATGGCCATTTGGGTTGGTTCTAAATCCTTGCTCTTCTAGATAGTGCTGCAATAAACATACGTGTGCATATGTCTGCATAGTAGAATGTTTTATACTCCTTTGGCTGAGTCAAATGGTATTTCTGGTTCTAGATCCTTGAGGAATCACCACACTGTCTTCCACAATTGTTGAACTAATTTACACTCCCACCAACAGTGTAAAAGTGTTCCTATTTCTCAACATCCTCTCCAGCATCTGTTGTTTCCTGACTTTTTTAAAGAAGTTATTTGAAACCAATGAGAACAAAGAGACAATGTATCAGAATCTCTGGAACACAGCAAAAACAGTGTTAGGAGGGAAATTTGTAGCGCTAAATGCTCATATCAGAAAGCTAGAAAGATCACAAATCGACACCCTGAAATCACAATTAAAAGAACTAGAGAAACAAGAGCAAACAAATCCAAAAGCTAGCAGAAGACAAGAAATAAGTAAGGTCAGAGCAGAACTGAAGGAGCTAGAGACACAAAAAACCCTTCAAAAAATCAATGAATCCGGGATCTGGTGTTTTGAAGATTAACAAAATAGATCACTAGTCAGACTAATAAAGAAGAAAAGAGGGAAGAATCAAATAGACACAATAATAGTGATAAAGGGGATATCACCACTGATCCCACAGAAATACAAACTACCATCAGAGAATACTATAAACACCTCTATGCAAGTAAACTAGAAAATCTAGAAGAAATTGATAAATTCCTGGACACATTCACCCTCCCAAGACTGAACCAGGAAGAAGTCAAATCCCTGAATAGACCAATAACAAGTTATGAAATTGAGGCAGTAATTAATAGTGTATCAACCAAAAAAAGCCCAGGACCAGACAGATGCATAGCTGAATTCTATCAGAGGTACAAAGAAGAGCTGGTACCATTCCTTCTGAAACTGTTCTCCGCAATAGAAAAAGAAGGACTACTCCCTAACTCATAGCCAATATCATACTGAATGGGCGAAAGCTGGAAGCATTCCCTTTGAAAACCAGCTCATTTAGATGTCTTCTTATGTAGAGTATCTTTAAAACCCTTTTTCCATTGGATTTCTGACTTCTGTTGATTTGAAAATTATTTGGATATTTTAGATATGAAAACATGTCTTTTCAGATGTACATATTTTTAATATATTTCTTCTTCTGTGGATTAAATGTTCAGTCTCTTAATGCTATACGTTAACAATCACAGGCTTTTAATTTTAATATAGTTTAATTTATCATTTTAAAAAATTAAGGTTACTGATTATTGTGTCATGTTAAGAAATACTTGCCTATTCCATCACAAAGTTACTGTGCTGTGTTTTTTACTAAAAGCTTTCTACTGTTACTTTTGTATTTATATCTGTAATCCCTCTGGAGTCAATTTTGATGTAAGGGTTCGAGTCAAAATTTACTTTGCCCACTTTCACTATTCCTATTTAACATAGTACTGGAAGTCCTAGCTAGAGCAATTAAAGAGGAGAAAATGTAAAAGTCATCCAGATAGAAAAAAGAGGAAGTATTCTGACGACATGATCTTATACCTAAAAAATCCTAAAGAGTCATCCAAAAGATAACTAGATGTGATAAATGACTTCAGTAAAGCTTCAGTATGCAAACCAGTATTCAAAAATCAGTAGCAATTGTATACACCAAAAACAATCAAGCTGAGAACCAAATTAAGAACCCATTTACAATAGCTACAAAAATAGTAAAATATCCAGAAAGAGAACCACAAAACACTGATGAACGAAATTATAGATGACGCAAATACATGCAAAAAAAAATCCCATGTTCGTGGAATGGGAGAATCAATATTGTTAAAATAACCACACTGCCCAAAGCAGTCTACAGATTCAGTGCAACGCCTATCAAATTACCAATGTCATTTTTCCCATGATTAGACAAAACAATTCTAAAATTCATATGGAACCAGAAAAAAAAATCTGAATCGTCAAAACAATCTTAAGCAGAAACAGCAAAGTGGGAGGCATCACATTACCTGACTTCAAATTATACTACAAGACTATAGTACCCAAAGAGCATGGTACTGGTTTAAAAATAGATACATAGATCAATTGCAGAGTAGGGAAACTAGAAATAAAGCCACACATCTACAACCAACTGATTTTTGACAAAATTGACAAAATAATACAAATATAACTGGAGAAAGGACACTCTATTCAATAATTGGTACTAGAAAAATTGGATAGCCATAAGTAGAAGACTGAACTGCTTTCTGTCACCATATACAAAAATCAACTCAAATGAATTAACAAATTAAATATAAGACTTGAAACTTTAAAGGTCCTATAAGAAATCATAGGAATAATTTATGACTAAGACCTCAAAAGCAAATGTAACAAAATAGACAAATGGGATTTAATTAAAAAGCTTCTTCACAACAAAAGAAATTATCAACAAATAAACATACAATCTACAGAAAGGATAAAATATTTGTAAACTATGCATTTGAAAAAGAACTGCTATCCAGAATCTATAGGGAACTCAAACAACTCAATAAGAAAAAAACAAATAAACCCATTAAAAAGTTGGCAAAAAACATAAGCACACATTTCTCAAAAGAAGACATACAAGTGACTAACAAATAAAAATGCTCACCATCACTAATCATCGAAGAAATGTAAATTAAAACCACAGTGAGATATTATCTTACACCAGTCTGAATGACTATTATTAAAAAGTCAAAAGACAACAGATGTTGATGGGGATTCAGACAAAAGGGCACTGTTATACACTGTTGGTGAGAATGTAAATTATAATATATCTCCTGCATTCACACATTTATTGCAGTACTATTCTCAATAGCAAAGTCATGAAGTCAACCCAACTGTCCATTATTAGATGATTGGATAAATAAACTATTATATATATATATATGTGTGTGTGTGTGTATATGTTTGTGTGTGTATGAATGTCATATATATGACATATATGTGTGTCATTTGTATTTCACATATATGATGTATTATATAAAACATATTGTCATATATATGTTGCCTTTTGCAGCAACATGGATGAAACTGGAGGCCATAATCCCAAATAAAATAACTCAGAAAATCAAATACTACATGTTCTCATGTATAAGTGGAAGCTAAGTGATGTGTACACGTGGACATATAGAGTGGAATAATAGACATCAGAGATTGCAAAAAGTGGGACGTGGGTGAGGGATGAGAAATTATCTACTGGGTACAATGTACACCATTTGGATGATGAGTACACTAAAAGCCTAGACTTTACCACTGCATGATATATCTTTGTAGCAAAACTGTACTTGTACACCCTGAATCTATTACTGATAATCTAATAATAATGTGTAGTGTCCATGGCTCCATTAACTTACTCATTTTGCCATGTCCTCATCCAACAGTGAAGCAGGATATTACTGATGCATATTACATGACACAGGACTATAAATATAGGATTCAAACTTTACTTGTAGGAGGCATTGGTTGATTAAATATACTTTTTAGATAAGTATTAATTGTTATTGCAAAACTAAGGTTTCAAGCGAAAAATTGGCATAGGAAATATTTTATATTTGCCAATTTTATATTTTGACATTTTTTTTTTTCTGCAGTGCAGAGCTGCTATAAACTACTATTGAGAAAGACGCTCTCTAAATAAAACTGGAGAACAGATCCTTGCCAGATATAAGACTAAATGCAGACAAGTGTTTTGTGTTGTTTTGTTTGTTTTATATAAAGTAACGTGTTCTACTGTGGTATGTAGCACAAAGACTGATGCTCCGAGAGCTTATAAATAGTGATAAAGTCATGTGTTGCTTTTTTGAAATAAATAGAATGCTCTCTTTTCTCATTTTAGAAAAAGGAACTACATTGTGAGTTTTTGAATTATCTGATACTCTACAGGAGACATACAATGAGTAGCAGATCTCAGAAAATGTATCATTCAGAAAGATTTTCTGGACTAAAACTATCATTAGGTTATATGTAAATTTAGATAAATTTATATATCCTAAATCCATAGTAGGTCATTAAGTGGGGTTCAAGGATACATCTCTAACTTTTCGAGATGGGTCTCACAGAAAACAAATGATACCTTCTTGTTTCAGTGTCTTTTGAGTTCACATTTAGTAGTTTTGAATCATTTGCCTAACTGATGTGATTTAGTATTTGCCTAATTCGTGAGCATGTGAGTGTATAGTACTAATAATATTGAAAGAATATGAACAGAACATTATATATTATAATTTTGTTTGGGATCAGTTACCACCACAGTTGATTCTCATATGTGGTTAATGAGGCAGAGGGCATGGATTTAATTTTTGGAGAGACCAGGTAGTTTTTGTATTGTAATATAACAATGAACTGTACCCTAGCACCTTTAAGACTTAAAAATGTGTACAACGGCTGAATCAAGGTCAAGACCCTTGTAGGAAGGTAAAAATGTGTCTGTTATACTATGCATATAATTTCAAGTATAAACAAATGAGAACATATTCATGTAAGTTGAAGAATCTGCAAATGAGTATTAAAATATGTACAGAAACTATGATTGCTTATCCAAGTATTGTCTTATGAACTAACCCATCTCTGATTATTTTTTAGGTAACAAGTTGGAAGACTTTGGATCTCAAGAAAAGTGGATTTTGCCTCTACCCTAGAGATAGGTATGTGATCCAATACTAGCCAATAAAATATAAGGAAATGTTTGTTAGTAGGAACTTATGGGATGTTTTGATTTGTAATAAAAATAGAAAGACAGAGAAGAACCGCTTACTCTCCTAGCTTTTCTTCCTGCCTTTGAAGGTAGTTGTGTTTCTTTTGAGTTGAAATAGCCATATTGCAAACATGAGGCAACATATCTAAGGATAAAAATTCAACATGTAAAAATGTCAGAGTGGAAGAGTAGAAAGAAGATCTTGATGAATCATTGAGAAGATAAGCTAATGTCAACTACTACTTACCTTCGTATTTCTTGTAATGCAAGGAAAAATAGACCCTTGTTTGTTTGTTTGAAAAACAAACCCATGTGCTTGTTATTATGGGTGAAAGTATTTCTGTCAAACAAAACATTAGCACAATTGGGCTATAGATAATCTCAGTCTTTCATTTATCATGTGTCCATCGACGTAGATTAGAAAATGGAAGAAATTAAGCTACTGAAGTTAGCCTGCCCTTCATGTTGTTCTGAAAACTTCAAGGGTCTGTATTTGTTTATTCATATGCAGCTACTAACACAGTTCCTTAAAGCTTCAATAAATATATGTAGAATGATTTTCTTTGTGCCATAGTGAGAAAAATCAGTTGGATACAGCCCCTCTTTTTCCTAATTGTCTCTCCCAATACCCCCACGCACACATATTAGCACATTCATCCTGCCATGTTTCATGATGAACTCTCTATAAAAGGGCTATTTCCTGCAACCTTGCAATTCTGCCCTTTTTAGCAAAGACTTTTAGAATGAATGTTATTAGATCTTAAAGTGGCTTCCTCTCTGTGTAAGGCATTTAAAGCTGCTATTGGGCAAATGGTTATTGGCAGTAACGTGATGGTGGAAAGTGGAAGCCACTGCAGGCATGTAGTGGTAGTATTCATTTCACAGCAGGTGAACATGTGGAGTAAGACTTAATCTAAGTCAAATAATTTTGAATAAAGCAACAGTATGAACTCACGGCCTTTAGTGGATTTTCCAGCAGACCATCCTTTTAAAACATCTAAATCCCCTCTGCTACGCAACAGTGTTCTTTCAGATTGCTGAATTCGTCTTAGAGTCATCCCCTTTTTATTTCTTCAATGTCTACATTGTCTTTCTCAGGAAAGCAGTCAGGTTACTTGATTGTCTTAGAAACATTGGTACAGCTCAGGACCGTGTTGGTTGTCTATTTCATTGGTTAAATCATCATGTCAGGTGACTGCCCTAAGGTCAGAAGCCATGTTCCATGCAACTCAATTAAGTTTTCTGGCTTCTGGTGGCCCCCGTGAACACTCAAATGTGCTTGTTTTTCATGTTGCACTTTGAGGTCCTCTCTTCTACACTGTAAGACATTGACCAGTTTTCAGTTTTCATGTGTTATAATGAACACATTTGTTTTGCCCTTTTCTCTCATGTGTGAACTCTTCCTGATAGTATTTACTAGGTAAATCATAGCTTGCAGTGGAAAAACAAAGAGGCAGTCACCTGAATTGTAATTGTTTTGACTTATTGACTTACCAAAACACAGATCTGATAAGTCTAATCTGAATTTCATGTAGGCAAACAAGAATGGAGTGGAATCTGAAGAAACATAAACAAGGGATCAGGGATAAATTTGCATACAGAAGCAGCCTTCTTAAACTGCAGGCCCTCTAGTTATTCAGTGTTACGCATTTATATTAGATTGGTACAAACGTAATTGCAGGTTTGCCATTAAAAGTAATAATAATATTTTCGATTGGCTGCAAAAGGGATGGATTCTGCCCTGTAAGTCAGAGCTACTTTTCCTTTTAGGAGAAGCAATGTGGCTTAAACCTGCATGGCACTGATTCCTCCTTAGGCTGTGACTCTAGATGCAAGTGTATCCTGTGCTACTTTTGAAGTCAGAAATTATATTCTGATTACGCTGACATTTTTTGGCCTAATTCATAGTTGAACATCTTGAGATGTAAGTTTTATTATTTTCCCATAATTGTTGGCATTCTGTTTTTAACTGGAAATACCAGCTTTTGCATTTTGGAGAGTAACCTCCTAGAGGGCCAAAATCAAAATGTAGAGCTGTCTTTTCTCTTGCACCTACCTGAGTACCTGACAATGTGGCCTTGAACCGTGACAACTCCTTCAATACCTGTAGCTTCCTGGCTGCCAGACAAAGTGAAAGAACCACTGCTTGATATTACCTGAGGACAAAACATAAGTCACAGCTGCAGGGCTTCCACTCTGCAGTGTTCCATGCCTTGTTTGGAGCTGCATTTCTAATTTTTATTTTCAGAGAGTTTAATTAATATACATGGGCATGCTCTACCTGATTTTATTTCTGAGAGCCAGTCTTGTTCAACTGAATTTTTAAAGTAAAAGAACTTTGAATTTTGTCTCTAGGGCTTACTATTTTGTTTTTTTAATGGTTTTAGTTTGTTGTTCAGCAGAGAGTATATACTTTTCCCCCCAAGATTTCATGCATCAAAGGCATTAAGTTGTCACTACATAGATTGTAGTGAGTGACACACAAAATAAGCTGCCTTTTTAAGGGGTTGCAATGAAAAATAGGTAAAGTTGATATTACTGAAAAAAATTGTAAATATTCTTTTTAGCATGTTATGATGATACTGCTAGGCCATCTTGATATGGACAGGCACAATGAATTTGCTTTTGTAATAACTATGGTAAGATGACCACCATAATTCCACAGATCTTGCTCAGGCTTCCCCAGTTGTCCTAACAAGGGTCTTTATAGGTAACAGATCCAATCCTGGATCATGTGCCACATTCCATTTTCATATTTGTTGAGGTTCCTTCAATCTAGAAGGTATTCCCAGTTCCTCATTGACATTTAAGATCCCATTGTTGTTTAAGATCGCAGAGCAATAATTTTGCAGAATATCCCTCAACCTGGTTTGTCTGCTTTCCAGTAGATTTGGGCCATTTATTTTGGACAGGAATATCACAGAAGTGATGCTGTGTTCATTCCATTGCTTTCTACCAGGTAGTGCATGATTTTAATTTGTCCCATTACTGGTGATGTTAACTCTGATCACTGATCACTTGATTTAAGTTGGTAGTTACCAAGTTTATCGTCTGTAAGATTATTCTTTCCCTCTTTGGAATAAATGTTTTGTGAAAGGGTACTTTGAAACTATGTAAACATTCCATGCCTTATCAAACTTTCATCTACTAATTCTAGCATCAGATAATGTTTTTTTAGTCGAAACAACAATCACCATGACAGTTGCCAAATGATGATGATTCTTCATTTCCCTCATCATTTCTTCTACATTTCTTCAGTTGGCACTCCATCCATCATAGATAAAAGCTTTGTTTCCTCTGCATTTATTTATTAACCCATTCATTTAAATCAGCCTGCACTCATGGATTCTCACTCTACTCCATGGGTTTTAGTCTGTTGCTACTGTTATTTTGCTGTCCAAATTATCTCATATTTTGGCCAATGGGAGCCCTTCAGGGTAGCTCCTGTGTCCTTTTGACATGCTGCTTCAATCTTTAAGATGTTGCAAGTTCACCTGTGGTTTCCCTACTTCCCCAAGGTAATCAAGTATTTCTTCCTCTCAAGAACATTGGTTCCTTTTAATAGTGAATTCTGTTTAAAAACAAAGATCTGGGCACTAGATGTGTTTATTGTTATTGGTATATTGCAGTTGCTTGTGCCCTATCAATGCACCAAACTTAAGAACATGTATATGTTCATGTATATTAGCACCCAAACATCCACATTTTCGTACGTATTTCTCTATATCATTCTCTAACTATCTGTCTGTCATTTATCCATCTATTTCTCTATGATCTATTGTTAAAACTTTAGGTTCACACTGACACATCCAAATTGAACCTAACACTAGAGGGTTCATTTTACATTTTACCTTCCCAGGTATTCTTGTTTCTTCCTTCCTTCTTTGACATTATCTTCAGTCTATTTTCATTTTCTTCAGTCTCCCTGCATACAACCTAGCTCCTGTGACTGGCTGCCACCACCACCCACCCCCGCCAAATGGATGCCCTCCTCATGTGGCCACCCACTCCGAGTGCAGTTTCCCTTTTCCATCAACCTCTGACATTCTATGCAGAATTGCTTCTGCCTTTCCCACTGCCACCATCACTCTTCTGGGAGGGCAGTCCTCTGCAAGCCCACTTGGGATCCAATATTCTATGTTGTTCTATCATCGGGCTGGCCCACATATCCACTTCATCCTGTTTATGTTCCAGCAGTCCACACTGGGCCATGCTGGGCTTTTCAAGCATGCGTGCCTGGTGGCTTATGAACCTAACTATTCAGGGAGGAAGAAACGAGCACAGACAGGCAGAAAGGGAGAAAGGGTAATAGGAAGAAAGAGAATTTTAAATGATCAGGAAAGTCAGAACCTAAGAGGTCTTTATGAAAGTGTTATTATATTTTTTAATGGTTCGATTTTGAGGGTTTTTTACTCTTGTTTTCTCTACTCTTATTACCTTTGTTCAAATATGCTGTTTTTCAGCCTGTCTTGTATATATTTATTGGAATTGTGGTTTTTTTCAAGGTTTTTTATTTTGGTGGCCTCATGTATTATCAATTTTTGGACATTCCTTATGTTATTTTTAAAATAAAGCACATTTTTTGTTTTCATTGTGTAACATATATAAATATCTCCTAGGTTGCATACATTCATTATAATATCCAGATTTTCTTCTTCCTTACTTATGTTTATCTACTCTATTTTTAAAAACTTAGGAAATGTATCAAAGTCTTCCTTACATAACAATTCTATTTCGATATCTCCTTCATTGTCTAGTAGTTTTGTTTCATATATCATGAAAAGATATTATTTAGCACATAAAGTTCCAAGAGAGTTTAGCATCGTGTTTAAGAGCAGAAAACAGGACTCAGACTTACCTATTGTGTTACTTAAACTACAGTTTCCTCACCTTTAAAATAATAATTATAATTACCTCATGGGTTTTTTATTTGTATCCAATTGCTGTAAAGTTCCTAGAATAATGTCCAAGTTCTAATATAGGCTACTTAAGTTCTATTATAGAAATAAATGTAAGTAATATGTTTATGGGAATTATATATTTAACAAATATACCAAACCATGTTAATCATTTGCTGGTCTACTTAATATAGTCTATCTTGTGTTTAACTATATCTAATGTTAACCTTTCTGTCTCTCTTGTTCTGTTTTGTTTTGCTCTTGGTTTTCATTTTTCCAGTATTTCTGCGAAGATTTTTATTTTTCTGAATCTTTTTTCCTCTTACTTAGAACATTATGTGGGTTTGTTTATTAATCATGTTAAACTCCTTGCTTTTAATACATGAATTGAATATACCTGTGCTTATTTTTATAACAAAATTTGAACTATTTTCATTGTAATTTACAGTTTCTGTTTTTATTCTTACTAGCTCTTTCTTTCTATTTCAACCTTTTACTACATTTTCCATGTTTTATTGAAAGTAGCTCCGTGCTCCCCATGTCCCAACATGGAAATTTGAAAGTTGTATAGTTCACTTCTGTTAATCTCATGATTACTTTTAAAGCCTTACATATTTGTGTGTAAACTTACACTTTTTATTTAGCAACTTCTGAAATGTTGCCTCCCTTACGAACTATTTAAAAACTTAATTTGTATTTCTTCCTACTTTCTCTGTCTGTGCCACCTCTGATTTCTCCACAATAGACAATGAGCTTTTTGTTTCACTCTCTTAGTATTGCTCTTTTATTTACATTGGTTTATGCTTTTCAAAAATTGTATGTATATGTTATTTTACAATTAAAATGTAAAAAATATGATATCTACACAACTTCCTTCTTTCTATTGGTTGAATTGTGTCTTTGAGTTGATTTTTTAGGACAAATACATATGCAATAGAGTTTTTGGACTCTTTAATATTTGAGCATTTGTATCTACTGCCTATACATGTTATAATAAATTTATCTTAGTATATAATCCTGGAGTCACCCACTACCCTCAGAACATTATAGAAATTGTTCCATTGTCTTCTTTTTCCTTCAGTTTTTTTATTATAAAAATGTCCATATGTAGAGCCAAGTCAAAAGAATTTTACAATGAACACCCCAAAACTAACCACTTAGCTTCTACCATTAGCACTTTACCATCTGTGCATGATCACACATGCATCCATCTATACATCTGTGTATCTATTCATTCATCCATTTTATTTTGGGATGCTTTTGAAATAAATTGAATGTAATAGTACATTTCTCCCTCCAAATGCTTCACATTTATATAACTAACTGGACTCTAATGTGTTTATAACTTTTAAATCAATAAATTACATTCAATGAAATGTATAAATCTTAAATCCATATTTGCAACATTTTGGCAAATGGATTTATCTGTGTAACCCGACCTCCTCTTTAGACACAGATTACTATTGCCATCACAAAGAGTTCCCTAATACCTCTCCCAAGTAAATTCACATCCTAGTCCCCTGAGTGAATAATTAACAACTGCTTTTTTTGTATCAATATATATTAATTCTGTATTTTTAGATTCCATAAAAAATGGAATTATATACTCTGTATTCTTGTGTGCAAGGTTTTCTTCATTTTCCATACTTTGAAGATGCAGCTAGTTATGAGTATTACTATATACTTTCATATTTGGTCTTCTTGAATTAGATTTTTATTTTATTTATTTATTTATTTATTTTTAATTTTTTAATGTATTTATTTTTATTTATTTATTATTTTATTTATTTATTCATTCATTATTTTATTTATTTATTTATTTTTTTAAAAAAATTAGATTTTATTTATTTATTTATTTATTTTATTTTTATTATTTAATCTTTAATGTATGTTACATTAATTGATTTATCAATGCTATCACATAAACTTACTTTGGATACATTTTACTTGATCATGTATCCATGTATGTTGTTCATTTTGATTTCTTAATATTTGGCTAAAAATTTTTACAACTATTGTCATGAGGTATATTGGTGTATAATTCTCTTGTGGATAATATATCAGGTTTTGGTTATAGGTTTCGGCTAGATTCTATCTTCTAATACAGTTTGAGTTATGTCATTTTTCATTTATTAAATATTTAATAGAACTCACCAATGAGAACATTTGTACTTGGAGTTTTATTTGTGGAAATGTTTTTTCTTCATAAAAATTCTATTTCTTCAATAGGATATAGAAGTATTCAAATTTTCTGTGTGATCTTGTGTCAATTCTGGTATTTTGCAAATAAATGTCTATTTTATTTAAGTTCTAATAATTATTTGCTTAGAGTTCTTCAAGCTTTCTGAATCTTTAAATTTGTCTTTTGCTATACTTGTGAAATTATCTTCAAATATATTTTCAACCTGGTTACTTCTCTTCTACTGGGACTCTGATTACATCTACACTATGTGGTTTGATATTGATGACACAAGTCCCTGAGGCACTGTTCATTCTTTATAAATTTTGTTTCTATTTTATTCATGTTGGATCAATATTCAAGGTCACTGATTGTTTTCTCTTCTACTGTATTCTGGTATTAAACCTATCCGTGAATTTTAAATTTTAGATATTATATTTTAAGCTCTAGAATTTTTATTACATATTTCTACTCATAACTTGAAAATTCTTACTTTTTCATTAATTGCAAGCATATTTCCTATTACTAAATGGCTGCTTTAAAATTTTTGTGTGCCAATTCCAACATCTAGTTCATTTTGGCATTTGTCTTTTCTCTCGTCTTATTAAATTTTTCTGTACCATTATATGTATAATTTTGGATTGTATCCTGCGCCTTATGAATGTTTTGTTTGTCTGTTTCCTTTTTTTGTGGAGACTTATGTCTGGTAATATTCCTTCGGAGTTTTCGGTGGTTTTAAAAGGCAATTAACTTCATTTAACTCAAATTGCAAACACTGATTTTTGGGTGACAGCTCAAAAGTTGAGTGACAGTTGGGCTAGTTTGTGAATGCTCTGCATATATGCTTTGTTCATTTTCCGTCAGGTACTTGAGCAGAGTTTATGCATATCATTTGGGGCAGCCCCCTTTTAGCTCTCTCCTTTGCAATATTCCTCTTTTACTTTCCGCTCTCCTCTTAGATAAACTGAATTTTCTACCAGTGTTTTAGCCTTTCTGTGCAGTGTGTGCACTTCAGCTAAAAGTTATAAAAGTGGGAGTGTTAGCCACACTAGAAGCAAAAGTCCTACTCCATTGTTTTCTGTCATTTAATTTTGATTAATAAATGAATGCAAGTATCCTCCTTATTTCTCCAGCTTCTTCTATCCATATTTCCTGAGATTCTTTCTTTGATTTTTAAATTTGGTAAATTCAACAATGTAAGTCTCACTATCATATTTTATTTTTTTCTGGATTACTGTGAACTATTTCAATCTATTTATTTATAAATACTATCTGTATTTTCTATCAAATGTACTTTCCTATATCATTATTTCAATTTTCTTCTTCAGTCATATCAACTATCCATATATTAATATGCTTTGCCTTTCCATTCTATCAGCTCTTCTCTAAATCTTTCATGTCTGTCTTTTCCTCTGCTCTTTAAGATATTTTTCTTCAATCGCTCTTATGTAAAATTATACTCTGATTCTCAGAGTTTTTAAATCTATCTTTGACACAATGGTTTTGCATATAGTCTATGTTTATTTTCTTCATTTCTTGGTATTTCTTGATTCCTAATTACCAGGGAATATGAGAAGTACTTAATACATCTCAGTTGCTGAGTAAAGAATCCAGTATATATTAAATTAATGTTTCCCACATTTTATAGTATAGAGGCTAGAACCAATGCCTAATTTCAGTGTTGCTACTGTATACCACTTGTATTTTTATTTGTTTCTATTTCAAGCTGATTTGTAGAGGTAAATTATAAATCTGTGCATATATCACCATTTTCCCTAGAAATGTGACTTTTAAATTTTTCTATACAACATCCTAATCTGAATAGATAACAATTTGGTGAGTATTCAAACTTCATCTCTTTTTAAAAATTAATTAATCCATTTTATTATAAATTGACAGATCATAGTTGTATAGATTTCCAGGGTACAAAGTGATGTTATGATTTATAAATGTACTGTGGAATAATTAAGTCAAGCTAATTAATATAGCCATCATTTCAAATGCTTATCATTGTTGTAATTAGAACATTTGAAATTTGTTCTCAATGATTTTGAAATGTACAAGATGTGATTATTAACTATATTCACCATACTGTGCAATGGATTTTAAAAAAAAATCGTTATTCCTCTCCTTTGATGCTTTGTACCTTTGAACCACCATCTCCCCATTAACCCCAATCCCCAGCCTCTGTAAATCACCATTCTACTTTCTGCTTTTTTGATGTGTTTGATTGTTCTAGAGTCTACATGTGAGTGAGAACATGCACTATTTGTCTTTCTGTGACTGGCTTCTTTTACCTTCATATAATGTCCTCCAGGTTTATCCATGTTGTTGCAAATAACAATAAATTCGTAAATTTTTTTTATTTTTTAAGGCTGAATAATACTTCATTGTGTATATATATACCACATTTTCTTTTTAGAAACCTTCTTTTAAGGAAAGCAAATTTTTCTTTCTCAAAATTAGTTTAGATTTAGGGGGTACATATGCAGGCTTGTTACATGTATACAATGCATATACATAGAATGGTTTTGCAATATGGTTTGGGCTTCTAGTGGACCCACCCCAAATAGTAAACATTGTACCCAATAGTGATTTTTAAACCCTGACTCCCCTCCTATGCTTCTCCTTTTTCAGGTCCCCAGTGTCTATTATTTCCATCTTTATGTCCACATGTAATTTAGCTCCCACTTATGTGAGAATGTGTGGTATTCGATTATCTGATTTTGAGTGATTTCACTTAGGATAATGGCTCCAGCTCCTCCCATGTTGCTACAAAGGGTGTGATTTCGTTCTCTTTTTATGGCTGCATAGTATTTCATGGTACATATATACCACATTTTCTCAACCAGTCAACGTTGATGAACACTTACATTGATTTCATGACTTTGCTGTTGTGAACAGTGCTTTGAGAAACATACTAGTGCAGTTGTTATTTTACACAATGATTTCTTTTCCAAGGGAAGGGAAGGAAAGGGAAGGGGAGGTGAGAGGAGCGGAGGGGAGGGGCAAGGGGAGGAGAAGTGGGGGGGGGGAGAGAGGGGAGAAGAGAGGAGGGGAGAAGGTGGGGGAGGGGAGGGGAAATGAGGGGGAGGGGAAAGGAGGGGGAGGGGAAAGGAGAGGGAGGATAAAGTAGGGGGAGGGGAAAAGAGGGGAGGGGGAGGGGTAGTGTGGTGGGATTGCTGGGTGGAATGGTAGTTATATTTTTAGTTTTTTGAGAAATCTTCATACTCTTTTCCGTAGAGGTTGTGTTAATTAAAATTCTCACCAACTGTATGAGAATTTGCATAGAATTTACAGGCGTTTTCTTTTCTTCACATCCATGGCAACACATTTTCTTTATCCATTCATTGTTGGATAGACACAAGGTTGATTTGATAACTTGGTTGTTGTGAATAGTACTGCAATGAACGTGGAAGTGCAGACATCTCTTTGGCATACTGATTTCATGTCTTTTGGGTAAATACTCAGGAGTGGGATTCCTGAATCATATAATTCTATTTAGTTTTTTTTAATTTCAATTTTAATTTTTTTGAACCTACTTTATTTCAAGAGCACTTTTCTTTGAAGCTTTTTATTTATTTATCTATTTTTATTTTTGCGGGTATATTATAGAGGCATATATTTATGAGGCACATAAGATGTTCTGATACAGGCATGCAAAGAATAATAATCACATAGTAGAAAAGGGTTACCCATCTCTTCAAATATTGACCCTCTGTGTTTCAAAATATTCAGTTAAATTATTTTAGTTATTCTAAAATGTACAATTAAGTTATTATTGACTACAGTCACCCTGTTTTGCAATCAAATAGTAAATCTTAGTCATTCTTTCTATTTTTTGTACCCATTAACCTTCCCCACTTCCCACCTCTACAACACTCCATGACTCTTTCCAGCCATCTTTCTTTCTACTCTCTTTCTCCATAAGTTCAATTCCTTTGGTTTTTAGATCCCACAAATAAGTGAGAATAGGCCTGTTCATCTTCCTGTGCCTGGCTTATTTCACTTAGCATCATGACCTCCAGTTCCATCCATGTTGCTGTGAATGATAGGATTGTATTCATTTTTATGGCTGAAGAGTACTCCAATCCATTATGTATATGTACAATTTTTTTAATCCATTCACCTGTTGATGGACACTTAGGTTGCTTCCATAACTTGGTTATTTTGAATAGTGTTGCAATAAACATGGGAGTATAGCCATCTATTCAATATACTGATTTTCTTTCTTTTGGGTATATGCCCAGCAGTGAGATTGCTGGATCATATGGTAACTCAATTTTTAGTTTTTTTGAGAAACCTCCAAACTGCTCTCTATAGTGGTTGTACTAATTTACCTTCCTACCAACAATGTGCAAGGGGTCCCTTTTCTCCACATCCTCACCAGCATTTAGTATTGTCTGTCTTTTGGATAAAAACCATTTTAAATGGGGTGAGATGATATCTCATTATAGTTTTGATTTGTGTTTCTCTGATTATCAGTGATGTTCAGCACCTTTTCATATGCCTATGTCCCATTTGTATGTCTTCTTTTGAAAAGTATATATTCAGATATTTTGCCTATTTTTAATCAAATTATTAGATTTACACCTACAGAGTTGTATCTTTTCTCAGCTTTTCCTCTCTCTTAGCTCCGTCTCAATGTCCAAGTGGGCAAGATTTGGTAAACATTGTCAAGGATGGGAAATTCCAGGTTGTTTCTCATCTTGTAGCATCCTGAGCATGACCGAGACCAAAAAAGATACATTCTTTTTAAAATTTCTGCCTTCTTCTCACTAGAGTTGTCATATGGGCCAGATTGAGATGGTTGGGACACAGAGATGGAACAGATCCACTGGAGTTTGAATGCTTTTTGGAAATTGGCAGTATGAGGAATTCTGGATAGACAGATGCATAACAAATGTCAGACTGAGAGTATCTTCCCAGGTGAGGTGAGCTGGTTGGAAAGCCATTAGCATTGATGGAAGTCCAGGTAGGGACACGAAGGCTTGGTGAGGAGTGAGTGACAAGTGAGTACCCTGGTTTGCAGGCAGAGCATGGTTTCAGAAAATCTTAGGATGAACAACAGACCATTGTTCAGAGAAACATAGGCTATCAGCACCAAGCAAATATAGTGAGAATTGATAGACTGAGATCCATTAGAAAAACAGGAAAGGAACACAGATTTTTGTCCAGACAGTGCTTGGAAGTGAAAGAGGACACCAAACAGAATACTCTTGGAGAGATCACTCAAAACAGAAACCCAGTAATGAGAATTGGGTGGTTAGACAAAAACTGATTAACAATGAAGAAGCGAGAGCTGGTTATAAAAACAGGTTATGTACAAAAAAGAGCTGGTTATTTAAAAAATAACAGTAGTTTATAGAAATCGAGTCCTACAGGACTTACGAAACTACTTAATTCTTTGATAGAACTTTTTAAAAAGTTTCCTTAGCTATTTGATTCCAGAATCTGTGGTAGGGCTGAGCCTGTACATTAAGCTTAGTTAGCATTTGGTTTGGGCACCTGATGAATGCAGAGAAATGTGTTAGCTTCCTGAGGTTCCTTTTGAGGTTTTTTCCTCTCATTCTCGGCAGGTAATTTTTATTATTTCTGCAATTTCCATTTCTAAATTCACTGAAAGAAATTCTCAAATGATTGATTGAGCCTGAAATTCTAGTTTTGGATTTATTCTTATTAAGCAAAAGTTTATTTAACATTAAACTTCAAATATTAAGCATAGGTTAACATAGGCCAAAATATCATAATTTGTTTGTTTGAAGCTCCTATTTTTGGTTTGTTGTTTGTTTTTTGAAACATGGTCACACTCTGTCACCCGGACTGGAGTGCAGTGGGGCAAACATGGCTCACTGCAGCCTGGACTTCCTGGATAATCAAGCGATTGTCCCACCTCAGCCTCTCAAAGTGCTGGGATTACAGGCTGGAGCCGCCATGCTTTGCCTGAAGCTGCTGTTCTGTATATTGCAGTTTAAATATTTCACCAGAGTTGTGATTAACATCAGAAAACCTGAAACTGCTACTTATGATACATGGCCATAATATGGTACTGGTTTCCCAGAATGCAATAGAAAGTACATTTTTAAAGATGTATATACCACCCTTACAATAGTGATACACTATGCTTCAATGAATAAAAGTAAAATTTCTTAATACACTCATTTTATAAATGACATTTTCTGCTCATTGAATTGTGATATACATGAATAGCAGTACAAATATCACAAGTGTACAGCTCAACAAATTTCCAAAACCTGAACACACCTACATAGCCAGAGCTCAAATTATTTTTTAAAAACAAAAATACCAAATAATACCAGCCCCTAGTAAGTATATACCTCCCAAAAGTTACCACTATCCTAATTTGTGGTATCATGGATTATTTAGCTAATGGATTGGTTTTGTTGTGAAACATTAATGGTTTTGTTGTGATATATATATGTAGCTATGTATGCAATTATTGAATCATATAGTGTGTCTAAATATTTCTCCCGATATTGTTTTAAAATTCACCTGTAATGTTAAAGAGATTTATAGTTCATTTAATCTTGTTGTGTAATATTTTATTTGGCATATATGCCACAGTTCATTTACACTAATGAACATCTGGGTGGTTTCTGATTCAGCACTATTATGAATAGTGCTGCTATGAACATTTTAGTACATGTCTTTTGGAGAACTCGTGTATTTCTGTTGGGTGCAGTGGAATTTCTGGGCCGTAGGTTATACTTATATTAAATTCTTAGTGGAAGCTGCCAAATAGGCAGGGCTTGAGAGTTTAAGTTATTCTGTATCCTTGTCAATAATTATTACTTTCCATTATTACAATTTTAGCCATTCCAGAGCCTGAGTACTCATGTTATTTGGGGTTTCAACTTTCATTTCTCTAATGGCTGATGAAGCTGAACAACTTTCAGTATGTTTATTAAATATTTGGATATAATTTCTGTAAAAAATATTTGCTCAAGGCTTTTGTTCATTTTTGTGTTTGGTTGCCTATTGTTTTTTAAAATTGATTTTAAGTCTTTTATGTAATTTGATATGAGTCCTTTGTTGATTATTTATGGCACGAATGTCTTCTCCAACTCTCTGGGTTGCCTTTTAATTTTTTTGTAATATTTTAAATTTTTAATCTTCGTGGGTTCATAGTAGGTGTATGTATTTATGGGATACATGAGATGTTTTGATACAAGCATGAAATGTGAAATAATCACGTCATGGAGAATGGGGTATCCATCTGCTCAAGCCTTTATCCTTTGTATTACAAGCTATCCAATTACATTCCTTAATGATTTTTAAAAGTACGATTATCATTGACTATAGTCACCCTGTTTTACTATCAAATAGTAGGTCATATTCATTCCTTCTATTTTTTTGTACCCATTAACTTTCCCCACATCCCACCCCCTGAAACCCCCACTACCCTTCCCAGCCTCTGGTAATCATTTTTCTATTCTCAAATCTCCAAAAGTGCCTTTGGTGTTTTTTTTTGTTTGTTTGTTTGTTTTAGATAGAGTCTCGCTCTCGCCCAGGCTGAAGTGCAGTGGAGCAATCTTGGGTCTCTGCAACCTCCGCCTTCTGGGTTCAAGCAATTCTTCTGCCTCAGACCCACTGGAAGCTGGGATTATGGGTGCACGCCACCATGCCCAGCTAATTTTTGTATTTTTAGTAGAGACAGGGTTTCACTATGTTGGCCAGGCTGGTCTTGAACTCCTGACCTCAGGTGATTTTCTGCCTTGGCCTCCCAAAGTGCTGGGATTACAGACGTGAGCCACTGCACCTGACCCAATTGTTTTGGTTATTAGATCCCACAAATAAGTGAGAACATGGCATGTTTGTCTTTCTGTGCCTGGCTTATCTCACTTAACATAATGATCACCAGTTCCATTTATGTTGTTGCAAATGACAGGATCTCACTCTTTTTGTGGCTGAATAGTATTCCATTTTATATATGTACCACTGTGTCTATGTATCTGTTGTTAGACACTTAGATTGCTTCCAAATCCCAGCTCATGTAAATAGTGCTGCAATAAACATGGGAATGCAGATATCTTTTTGATATACTGATTTCCTTTCTTTTGGGTATATGCATTGTAAGTATATATAAAATATTAGTTTGGTGCAAAAGGAATTGTAGTTTTTGCCATTAAAAGTAATGGCAATTTAATCTTGTGCAATATTTCATTTGGTATATATTCCACAGTTCATTTATCCTAAGGAACATCTGGGTGGTTTCTGATTCAACACTATTATGAATTTGGAGATTCCTCAAAGAAATAGTTTTAGTTCTTTAGAACTTGTGTGAGCAACTTTCAATATGTTTATTAAATATATTCAAAAGTTGTTCATACCCAGCAGTGGGATTGCTGGATTATATAGTAATATAGTTTTAGTTTTTTTAGGAATCTCCAAATTGTTTTCCATAGTAGATGTAATAATTTATATTCTCACTGAAAGTGTACAAGAGTTCCCTTTTCTCCACATCCTCACCAACATTTGTTATTGTCTGTCTTTTGGACAAGTCATTTTAACTGAGGTGAGATGATATCTCATTATAGTTTTGATTTGCATTTCTCTGATAATCAATGATGAGTACCTTTTCATATGCCAGTATGATATTTGTATGTCTTCTTTTGAGAAATGTCTATTCAAATGTTTTGCCAATTTTGTATTGGATTATTAGATTTTCTTCTATAGAGTTGTTTGAGCTCCTTATGTACTCTGGTTGTTAATCCCTTGTCAGATGACTAGTTTGCAAATATTTTCTCCCATTTTGTGAGTTGTCTCTTCACTTTGTTGAGTGTATCCTTTGCTGTGCAGAGCTTTTTAACTTTATATGATCCCATTTGTCCATTTATGCTTTGGTTGCCTATGCTCATGAGGCATTACTCAAGAAACTTTTTCCACCCTTATTATAATGATACCTGGAAAAAAAAAAAAAAAGAAAAGTTTGCCAAGACCAATGTCCTGGATTTTCTCCCCAGGGTTTTCTTGTAGTAGTTTCATCGTTTGAAGTCTTAGACTTAAGGCTGTAATTCATTTTGATTTGATTTTTGTATATGGTGAGGGGGAGGGTTCTAGTTTCATTCTTCTGCATATGAATATCCAGTTTTTATAGCATTATTTATTGAAGAGACTGACTTTTCCCTAGTTTATGTTCTTGACACCTTGGTCAAAAATGAGTTGACTGTAGGGTGTATGGATTTTTTTCTGAGTTGTTTATTATGTTCCATTGGTCTATGTGTCTGTTTTCATGACAGTACCATACTGTGTTGATGACTATGACTCTGTAGAATAATTTGAAATCAGGTAATATAATTCCTCCAGTTTTGTTCTTTTTGCTCAGCATTGATTGCTTTTACTCAGATTATTCTGAGTCTTTTATGGTTTCGTATAAATTTTGGCATTGCTTTTTCTACTTTGAAGAATGTCCTTGATATTTTGATAGAGAATTGTATTGAATTTGTTGATTGCTTTGCGTAGTATGGACATTTTAACAATATTCATTCTTCCAATCTATGAACATGGAATACATTTTCATTTTTTGCTATCCTCTTCAATTTCTTTCTTCAGTGTTTCATACTTTTCATTATAGAGATTTTTCACTTCTTTGGTTAAGTTCATTGCTAGGTATTTAACTTTATATGTGGCTATTGTAAATGGGATTCCTTTTTTATTTCTTTTTCAGATTGTTCACTGTTGGCATATAGAAATGCTACTTATTTTTGTATGTTGATTTTGCATCTGGCAACTTTGGCGAGTTTTTCAATTCTAATGCTTTTTTTGTGGCATCTTTAGATTTTTTCAAATATAAGATCATATCATCTGCAAATAAGGATAATTTGACTTTGTCCATTGCAGTTTGGATGCCCTTTATTTCTTTTATCTGATTGCTTTAGCTAGGACAACCAATACTATATTGAAAGTGTGCATTCTTGTCATGTCCCAGATCTTAGAGGAAAGACTTTCAGTTTTTCCCCATTTAGTATGATACTAGCTGTGGGCCTGTCATATATGGCTTTTATGTTGAGGTATGTTCCTTCTATCTTCAGTTTTTTATTTAGGGTATTTTATCATGAAAGGAAGTTGAATTTTATCAAATGCCTTTAATCATCAATGAAAGGATCATATGATTTTTATCCTTCATTCACTTGATACAATGTATCACACTGATTAATTTGAGTATCTTGAGTCATCTTTGCATTACAGAAATAATCCCCCTTGTTCATGATGAATGATCTTTCTAATGTATTGATGAATTGGTTTGCTAGTGTTTTCTTGAGGACTTTTGCATCAATATTCACCAGAGATATTGGCCCATAGTTTTCTTTTTTTGATGTGTGTTTGTCTGGTTTTGGTATCACGGTAATACTGGCCTCATAGAATGAGTTTGAAAATGTTCTGTCCTCCTCTATATTTTGGAATAGTTTAAGTAGGATTTGTATTAGTTTTTCTTTAAACGTTTCATAGAATTCAGCATTGAAACTAAGTCCTGGGATTTTGTTTACTGGGAGAATTTTTATTACGTTTTGATATTGTTACTTGTTATTGGTGTGTTCACCTTTTGGATTTTTTTTTTTTATGGTTCAGTCTTTGTAGGTTGTATGTGTCTAGGAATTTTACCATTTCTTCTAGATTTTTCACTTTGTGGACTTACGTTGCTCATAGAGGCCACAAATAATCCTTTGAATTTCTGGGATAGCAGTTGTAACATCTCCATTTTCATTTCTGATTTTATTTATTTGGACCTTTTCTCATTTTTTCTTTGTCTGGCTAAAGTTTGTCAATTTTGTTTAATTTTTTAAAAAACAACTTTTTGTTTCATTGATTTTTTTTGTTTTTTATTTCAGTTTCATGTATTTCCGCTCTGATCTTTATTATTTATTTTCTTCTAATTTTGGGTTTGGTTTGCTCTTGCTTTTATAGTTCTTTAAGGTTTAGAATTAGGTGTTTTTTGAAGTTTTTTCTCTTACTTGTTGTAGGCACTTAAAGCTACAAGCTTCCCTCTGAGTAGTGCTTTTGCTGTATCCCATAGGTTTTGGTATGTTTTGCTTCCATTGTCATTTATTTCAAGAAATTTTTTAGTTTCCTTCTTAATTTCTTCATTGACCCACTGGTCATTCAGGAGCATATTCTCTAATTTCTATGTATTTGTATAGTTTCCAAAACTCCTATTGTTATTAATTGCTAGTTTTATTCCATGGTGGTTAGAGAAAATGCCTGATATTATTTCAATTTTTTGTGTGTTTTAAGACTTCTTTTGTGACCTAACATATGATCTGTCCTTGAGAATGAGCCATGTGCTGAGGAAAAGAATGCATATTGTGCAGCTGTTGGATGATATGTTCTGTAAATATCTATTAGATCCATTTGGTCTCTAATGCAGTTTAAGTCTCATGTTTTTTTTTGTTTTGTTTTTCTCTTTTTCTGATGTTCTGTTTGGAAGATCTATCCAATGCTGAGTGTGGGTTGTTGAAGTCTCCAACTATTATTGTATTGGGGCCTATCTCTCTCTTTAGTTCTAGTAATATTTGCTTTATATATCTATGTGCTCTCATGTTGGGTGCATATGTATTAAAAATTGTGATATATTTTTGCTCTATTGATGCTATTATCATATATAGTGACCTTTTTCTCTTCTTACAGTTTTTGTCTTGAAATCTACTATGTCTGATATAAGAATAGCTACTTCTGTTCTTTTTTAGTTTCTATTGGCATGGAATATCTTTTTCCATCCCTTTACTTTTAGTCTACATGTGTCTTTTTATGTAAAGTGTATTTACTGTAGGCAATAGATCAATGGGTCTTGTTTTTTTTTCATTCACTCAGCTAGTTGATATCTTCTGATTGGAAAGTTTAGTCCACTTACATTCAATGTTATTATTTATATGTAAGAACTTACTCCTGCCATTTTGTTATTTGTTTTCTGGTTGACATGTGACTTTCTTTCTTTCTTTCCTTCCTGTCTTTTTTTAATAGAGGTAATTTTCTCTGGTGATATGATTTTCTTTCTTGCTTCTCATTTTTTGTGTATTCATTGTATGTTTTTTGGTTTCAGGTTATGTCGAGGCTTGTAAATACTGTCTTACAACCATTATTTTCACCAGATAACAATTTAACACTATTTGCATAAAGAAACAAACAAATAAAACTAATAAAAACTGTATGCCTTAACTTCACCCTGCTTTTAAATTATTGTTATTTCTATTCATATCTTATTTTACAGTTGTGTCTTGACAAGTTGTTATAGTTATTATTCTTGATTGGTTCATCATTTGGTCTTTCTACTTAGGATAAGAGTAGTTTACACACCACAGTTACAGTGTTACAATTTCTGTGTTTTTTTGTGTGTGTGTACTTGCTATTACCAGTGAGTTTTGTTCCTTCAGGTAACTACTTATTGTTCATTAATGTCCTCTTCTTTATGATTAAAGTGATCCCTGTAACATTTTTTACAGGACAGGTCTGGTGTTGATGAAATCCCTCAGGTTTTGTTTGTGTGGGAAAGTTTTTATTTCTCCTTCATGTTTTAAAAATATTTTCACCAGATATACAATTCAAGGGTAAAAGCTTTTTTTGTCCTTCAGCAGTTTAAATACGTCATGCCACTCTCTCTCTTCTGGCCTGTAAGGTTTCCACTGAAAATCTGTTGCCAGACATATTGGATCCTCGTTGTATGTTATTTGTTTATTTTCTCTTTCTGCTTTTAGAATCTCTCTTTATCCTTTATCTTTGGGAGTTTGATTATTAAATACTTTCAGTTAGTCTTCCTTGGGTGAAATCTGTTTGGTGTTCTATAACCTTCTTGTCCAAAGATATTGATATCTTTCTCTAGGTTTGGGAAGTTCTCTGTTATTATATATTGGAATAAACTTTGTACCTCTATCTCTTTCTCTGTCTCCTCTTTAAGGCCAATAACTCTTAGATTTGCCTTTTGAGGCTATTTTCTAGATCTTATAGGCATGTTTCATTGCTTTTTATTATTTTTCCTTTGAACTCCTTTGTGTATTTTCAAATAACCTGTCTTCAAGCTCACTAATTCTTTCTACTGCTTTATCATTTCTACTATTAAAGGACTCTGATGCATTCTTCAGTATGCCAGTTGCATTTTTTAGCTCCCGAATTTCTGCTTGTTTCCTGTTAATTTTTTCAATCTCCTCCTTAATCTGGTAGAATCCTGAATTCCTTCTTTGTTGTCTTGAATTTCTTTACGTTTCCTCAATACAAGTATCTTGAATTACCTATACAATAGGTCACATAATTCTGTTTCTCCAGGATTGGTCGCTGGTGCTGTATTTAGTTTATTTGGTGAGGTCACGTTTTTCCGGATGGTCTTGATACTTATAGATGTTCATCTGTAGCTGGGCATTGAAGAGTTAGGTGTTTATTATAGTCTTCACAGCCTGGGCTTGTTTGTATCTGTCCATCTTGGGAAAGCTTTCCAGATATTTGAAATGACTTGAGTTTTGTGATCTAAGATGTATCTGTCCATCTTGGGAAAGCTTTCCAGATATTTGAAATGACTTGAGTTTTGTGATCTAAGATGTATCTGTTTATGGTGCATCCAAAACCCATTAACACTGTGATTCTTGTAGATGCACTGAGGTCCTACCTTGATGGTCTTGGACTAGACCCAGGAGAATTATCTGGATTACCAGGCAGAGATTCTTGTTTTCTTCCCTTACTTTCTCTCAAACAAATGGAGTCTCTCCCTCTCCCTCTGTTCTGACCCACCTGATCCTGGGGGGTGGAGTGACACGAGCACCCCTGTGGCCATTACCAATAGGACTGGGTCTTGTCTAAGGTTTGCTGTAACCACTTCCTGGCTACTGCCTATGTTCACTCAAGGCCATGAGGCTCTACAGTCAGCAGGTGGCAAAGCCAACCGTGCCTGTTTCCTTCCCTTTAGGGCTGTGAGGTCCTGCAGGACCTAGGCAGGTTTAGAGGTGTCATCCAGTAGTTAGGGACTAGAGTCAAAAACCTTAAACATTTACCTGGCATTCTATTTTACTGCAGCTGAGCTTGTATGCAAACTACAAGATAGAGCATTTCCCAGTTTTCTCTCCCTTTTCTAATAACAGAGGAGCCTCGCCTCATGGCCTATGCCACCACAATTCCACTGTAAGACTACCATCAATGTTTCCTTCAGGGCCAAGGCCTCTTCAGTCAGCTTGTGGTAAATGCTGGTGGCTGGGACACTCCCTTCAGGGCAGTGGACTACCCTCTGGCCCAGTGCAGATTCAGAAATGCCATTCAATACCAAGTCCTGGAATCAGAGACCCCAAGAGCCCACTTGGTGTCTACCCACTTGTGGCCAGGCTAGTACCTAAGATGCAAGACAAAGTCTCTTTCACTATTCCCTCTGCTTTTCTCAAGATGGAGTCTCACATCAAAGCCACAACAGCTGGGAATGTGCTCAGTCTCACCTGAAACCAGCAAGTCTCTGACCCTCAATGTAGTACCTGGGTATATTGTCGGTTATTCAGAGCCCAAGGGCTCTTCAGTTTGCAGGTGATAAATCCTACCAGGACTGGATCCTTCCCTTCAAGACACTGGGTTCCCTTCTGGCCCACAGTGTCTAGAAAAGTTGCACAGGAACTAGGACCTGAAATGTCAGCCTCACAACTCTTGACCAGTGCCTATCCTGTTGTGGCTGAGTTGGTATCCAAAGTGCAAGACAGTCCCCCCACTCTTCCCGCTGCTCTGCTCAAGCAGTAGGAGGGAGTCTCTTTTGGAGCTGTGAGCTGTGCAGCCTGGGGTTAAAGGAGGGATGATGTCAGCACTGCCTTACCTTCCCTGGCTGTCTTAGTAATTTGTGTGCCCTCTGAGTCCTCTGGTTCTAGGCCCAGTTCAACCCTAGGACTCACCTAAAAGTTGTAATCCTTGTTGTCTAAGCTGCCTTTCAAGTTTATCAGCGCCCCAGAGGAGAGCTTTAGCCCACAGTGGCAAGGCTTTCAGGAAGTCAAATTCTGCCTGCTGGAATTGGCAATTTTCCTCTGTCTAGGGCTTGTTTAAATGCTTAAATGCTCCCTCCATGGGTGGATGCCAGCTGAGTTTGATCCAGTTTTGCTTTCTTCTATAACAGGATAGCACTGTGTTCAATGCCTCAAAATTGCTGCACTCTCCCTCTCTCTATTGCACAGAAACACTCCACACCACACTGTTGCTGCCAGAGAATGAGGGAAGAGCGGTGTCTGTAATTTGAGACTGTTTTCTCTACCTCTTCAGTACCTCTTTCAGTGATATGAAGTTAAAACCAACTACGATTGCTCATCTGACTTTTTGTTCTTATAAAGGTTTCTGTTCGTTTGTGTTTGTTTGTTTTTTAATGTAGACAGTTGTTAAATTGATATCCTTGTGGTTGAGATGACAGGAGAGGGTTCTCTTCTGCCATCTTGATCCATCCCTCTCGTCTATTTTTAGTTTTTTGAGGAACTCTATACTATTTTCCATAATGGCTGTGCTAATTTGTATTCCTATCAACTGAGTAATCAATTTCCCATTTGTCCACATCCTGGCCAACACTGTTATCTTTCATCTTTTTCAATATATGCATTCTGACAGGTACTAGATAATAGCTTACGGTTTTAATGGGCATTTCTCTAATGATTAGTGATGTTGAGCATTTTTTAATTTATCCATTGACCTCTTGAATGTTTTCTTTTGAAAAATACCTATTCAGGTCCTTTGTCCAGTTTTAAATAATGTTGTTTTCTTTCTATAGAGTGTTTTGAGTTACTTATATATTTTGTATATTAACCCCTTATCTGATGCATGGCTTTCAGAAATGTTTCCTGAATCTGTAGTTTGTCTCTTCACTCTGTTAATTATTTCTTTTGTGGTGTATTTTATTTTTTTCTTTAACTAGACTACATTATTGTGGTTGGTTATTTAAAATATCTCCTTCAACATACTTACTAGTCCTCCAAGATATCATTAAAATAAGTACCCAAATCTTTATCTCGAACATACCCTCCTCACCAGGCAAAAAGTAATGGACATTTTCTGTAGTCTTAAGTGATTATTCCTGATTAATGTTTATGCCATATTGATTTTGCAAGAAGTTACTTCTGTCATTCTCCGCAACATTTTCAACAAATAATGCCATTAAGCAGCCTTGGAAAAATATATTCCTATAAAAGTCTTTCATCTGTAAGGTAAAAATAACTTATAAGATTATATAGTATAATTGAAGAAGTCTTGTAAGTACACATTATGTCTTTCTTACCTTCTCTGATTTGATTGGGAAATAAATAGCATTTAAGCATGCAATAAAAAAGATGGTCTTCAGAGAGCAATTATGTATAAGATCACACTTATGAATACTATACTATGATCAATTTAATATCTTTTGTGGAAAAGTCAATTATTAAAATAAGCATTTTACCTTATTTAGATTAAAAAGAGAAAAATGCTTTGGTGACAAAGAAAACATATTTATAAACCAAGCAAATAAATATGGGAATATAAGTGCTTATAAGTTGTGCTTTGCTCTGTTAAATGAACCATTTAAAGGAGACAGAACTAGTTGCCATAGCTATTTTATAAAATCAGACATCGATTTCAGTTTACTTTTGTATCCTTGTAGTAGAACTTAATAAGACCAGTAACTCACATTTTATCAGTTCAATTGATTGAAACTGGATTTTTGCTTTTAAATCACATGTTAAGATTGCAAAGAGATGAAACTTGCTTCAAATACCTTATTTTATTTCTACTCATGTTGGACATGAGTGCCTTTATCTTTTAATTATGAGAAACATTTTTCTTTTTTTTGTTTTTCAACATCCTTTCTGCTTTCCAGGTTTACCATTTTAGAATGTACCATTGACTAGACTTTCCATTCCAAACTAGTATCTTCAAAATACTCAGTGAAATTTATCAGTTCTGTATCTTCAGGAAATACAGCTGGGCCTTCCTTGGCCAAAATGTAAACTATCTGCTCCAGTTCTCTAGGCTTTTTTTTCTATTATCCTATTTTTTTCCAGGTGTTTTTGTTTGTTTGTTTTCTCACCTAACCAGTATACCTTTCACCCACTAAACACTTGTGTCACAAATATAGAATCTCTTCCTTTTTTAGACAGTATTTTTTAAAGAACATTTATTTATTTTTGTTAGCTATTGACAAATTATAATTGTATGCACTTATGGAGTACAAAGTGATGCTATAATATTTGTATACAATATGGAATGATTGAATTGAGCTAATTAACATAACCATCACCTCAAAAATTATTTATTTCTCCTGTCTAAATGAAACACTGTACTCTTTTATCAATATCCACCTATTACCCTCCCCCACAGTCGCTGGTTTCTGGTAACCACAGTTCTGCTTTCTTCCGTGTTAGCTTCTTAGCTTCCACATACAAGAACATGTGGCCTTTGTCTTTCTATAGCTGGCTTATTTTACTTAGCATAATGTCCTCCACACTCATATATGTTGTTTCAAATGATATAATTTCCCTCTTTGTAAAGGCTGAATAGAATTTCATTCTGTGTATATACTACGTTTTTGTCCATTAATTGACTGATGAAGGTTTATTCCAAAACTTGACAATTATAAATAAAGCTACAATAAACATGGAAGTGCAGGCATCTCCTTGACATACTGATTTCAAATCCTTTAGATATACTAGTGAAATTGTATTTTTACTTTTTTCAGGAACCTCCATACAGTGTTCACCAATGGTTGTACCAAATTACATTCCCAACAATAGTCTAGTAGGGTTCTCTTTCTCCACACCCTCCCCTACACTTGTTATCTTTCATCTTTTTGATAATAGCTATCCTGATAAGTGTAAGGACATACCTCATTGTTTTAATATGCATTTCCCCAATGATTAGAGATGTCGAACATTTTTTAAATGTATCTGTCGGCCATTTGAATGTCTTCTTTTAAGAAATATCTGCTCTGATCATTTGCCCATTTTTTTAATCAGGTTATTTGTTTGCTTTCTATTGAATTGTTTGCATTTCATATATATTTTGAATATTAACTCCTTATTAGATGTATGGCTTGCAAATATTTTCTCTCAATTCATAGGCTGCATCTTCATTCTGTTAATTTTTTTCTTTACCCTACAGAAGTTTTAAGTGTGGTATAATCCTATTTCTCTATTTTTGGTTTTGTTCCCTGAGCTATCATGGTCAAATGTAAAACATTGTCCAGACAATTATTGTATAGTTTTCCCCTGTTCTTTTTCTCTTTTAGTAGTTTTACAGTTTCACTTTTTACATCAATTTTTAACCCATTTTGAGTCGCTTTTGTATATGGCATGAGATGAGGGTTCAATTTTATTCTTTTGCATGTGAATACCCAAATTTCCCCATATCCTTTATTGAAGAGACTGTCTTTTTTCTATATTGTGTTTTAGACACCTTTATCAAAAATCAATTGACAGTAAATAAATGGGGTTTTTTTTTTGGCTCTCTATTCTGTTCCATTGGTTGATGGATGTGTCTATTCTTATGCCAGTACCATGCCGTTTTAATTACTATCATTTTGTAATATATTTTGAATTCAGATAGTGTAATGCCTCCAGCTTTGTTTGTTTCGGTGTGCAAGATTGTCTTGGAAATTTGTACTTTTTTGTGGTTTTATAGAAATTTTAGTTATTTTTCCATTTCTGTGAAAAATGAATTTACATTTCGGTAGAATTTTCATCAATATGTAGATCACTTTGAGAAATAGGGACAGTTTGTTTATTTATTTATCTACTGAGACAGAGTCTCACTTTGTCACCCAGGCTGGAGTGCAATGGCATGATCTTGGCTCACTGCAACCTCCACCTCCCAGGTTCAAGCAATTCTGGTGCCTCAGTGTCCCAAGTAGCTGGGATTACAGGCCTGTGCGCCACACCCAGCTAATTTTTTGTTATTTTAGTAGAGACAGGGTTTAATATGTTGGCAAGCCTGGTCTTGAACTCCTGTGCTCAAGTGATCCACCCATGTCAGCCTCCCAAAGTGCTGGGATTACAGGCATGAGCCACCACACCTGGCTAATAGTGACATTTTAACAATATTAATTCTTCCAACTTGTGAACATAAAATATCTTTACATTTACTTGTGTCATCAATTTCTTTCATCAAAGCTTTGAAATTTTTAGTGTGCAAATCCTTCACATCCTTGGTTAAATGTATTTCTAAGCACTTTTTATTCTTAGTAGCTGCTGTAAATGAAATATATTTCTTCATTTCTGTTTCAGATTGTTCATTGTTAGTGCATAGAAACACTACTGACTTTTATATGTTGATTTTTTTATCCTGCAACTTTACTATATTCATTTATTAGTTCTAACAGTTTTTTTTGGAGTCTTTAGGTTTTCATACATAAGATCATGTCATCACCAAACATGAACAATTTTCTTAATCTTTTCCCGTTTTGAAGTATTTTATTTGTTTCTCTTACCTAATTGTTCTGGCAAGGAGCGCTATAGTCACTTTCAGTACTATAGTGAAGAGGTGAAATTAGACATTCATGTCTTGTTTCTGATCTTATAGGGAAAGTTGCCATTGTTTTCATCATTAAGTATAATGTTAGCTGTGGCTTGTCATGCATGGCTTTCATTGTGTTGAGGTACATTCCTTCTATAGCTAATCCATTGGGAGATTTTATCATGAAAGGATGCTGAATTTTGTCAAATGCTTTTTCTGCCTCTAATGAGATTGATCATATGGTTTTTGCCCTTCATTCTATTAATGAGGTATATCATTCTTATAAATTTGGATTATGTTGAATCATCCTTGCATCCCTGTGATAAATTCTATGTGATCATATTAAATGATTAAATGATTCATTTAATACACTGTTGATTAGATATTGCTAACATTTTGTTCGGGATTTTTGCATTTATTTTCATTTGGGATATTGGCCTGTAATTGTTTTTCTTATAATGTCGTTGTCTGGCTTTGGTACCAGGATGATTCTACCCTCATAAAAAAAAAATTGGAAATACTCATTTTTGTAAGAGTTTGAGATGGATTTATATTAGTTCTCCTTTAAGTGGTAGAAATAAGCAAAGCCATCAGATCCTGAACATTTACTTCATGGGAGACTTTATTACTGATTCTCCCTTTAATGGTTATTTTTTATATATTTTCTATTTCTTCATGATTCAGACTGAATAAGTTGTATGTATCTACGAATTTATCCATTTCTTCTAATTTATTTATTGGTTGGCATACAATTATTCAAAGTAATCTCTTATGATTCTTATATAGCTATACTATCAGTTGTAATTTTTCTCTTTTTTCTGACTTTAGTTATTTGAATTGACTCTCTTTTTTGTTAGTCTAGGTGAAGTTTCATTGACTATGTTTATCTTCTCAAAAAACTTATTGATTTCATAGATTTTCTTCTATTGTTTTTCTAGTCTCTATTTGATTTATTTCTTTTCTAACATTTATTTTCTTATTTCTTCTAACTTCGGGCTTAATTTTTTCTTCTTTTTTCTTTTATTTGAGGTGTAACATTAAGTTATTCATTTGAGATTTTTAAATATAGAACTGTTTTTGTTGTATCCCATAAGTTTTGGTATGTTGTGCTTCCATTATTGTTTGTCTTAAGTTTTTAAAAATGTCCCTTTTGATTTCTTCTTGACCCATTGATTATTCAAGAATATGTTGTTTAATTTCCACATATTTGTGAATTTTCCAAGATTTCTTCTGTTTTTGATTTATAATTGCATACACTTGGATTAGAAAAAATATTTGGTATGTTTTCAATTTCTTCAATCTGTTCAGACTTGTTTTGTAGCCTAACATGTAATCTATCCTGGAGAATGTTCCATGTTCCCTTTCAAAGAACATGTATTCTGTTAAATGGAATGTTCTGTATATGTCTATTACATCCGTTTGGTCTAAGGATATTTCAAAGCTAATGTTTTCATATTTATTTTCTGTCTGAATGATTTGTCCATTGTTGAAAGTAGGGAACTGAAATCCTCACTCTGATTGTATTGCATTTGATATCTCCCTTCAGATCCTTTAAGATTTCCCGTACATATTTAGGTGTTCCAACGTTGGGTGTATTATGTATTTACACTTGTTATATCTTCTTGATAGATTTATCCTTAAACATTATGTAATAACCTTCTTTATCTTTTTTTACTGTTTTTGATTTAAAGCCTACTTTAAGTATAGCTAACCTTGGTCTCTCTCTTTTGGTTTTCATTTGCATAGAATATTATTTTTCATCCCCTCACTTTCAGTCTATGTGTGGCCTTAAATGTGAGTTGAGTCTATCTGGGTAGCATAGAGCTGGGTCTTGTTTTTTAAATCAAGTCAGTAATTCTATGTCTTTTTATTGGACAATTTAATTCATTTACATTCAAAGTAATTAGTGATAGGTAAGAACCTACTACTACCATTTTGTAATTTATTTTCTGCTTTTTTGAGCTTTTATATTTGTTTACTTATTATTTAATTTTAAAAACATTATTATAATTGAGTACTAAAACAAAAACAATAGCAGGTAGTGAACACATTATGATTACAATCCTTCATTCACTCACTACTGCTCATCAAATGCCAGGAGTGAGTGTTACTCACTGGTCCGTTTATGAAGTTTGGCAGTGAACACCACCTCTGGGATGATGTTTATCATCCTCACATGTTTCTCCATTGTAATAGTGCTGTTTTTCCTGATTTGAATCAAAGTACACTAGTTCTAACTTGATCCATTTCATCAATCTCTTCTATTTCCTTCCTGTCAGGTAGGAGTTTACCCAACTAAGAGAGCTTATCATGAGACAGAAAACCATTCTCAGGAAAGTTTACCTTGAATTTGATGATTAGGTGATGCTTTTCATATGGTCTATGAAAAACTGGCATGACTTCATTTAGCACACATTTGATATCTCCATATTTGACAATGTGACCTGGGTGAGAGGTGATGACTATAGTTCAGTAGTCAAGAGTGGATATTGGTTTTTGGAAACCACACAACATTTTAACCAGCTGTCTGTCCATAGACATAAACTAGTCTTCTTGTCAAGTAAAAACAGCATGGTCCTTTTCATCTAACTCAATGATAATATCTCCTGGCTCCAATCCTGGTTCTTTGTCTCTTTCACCATGAAATGTTATCTTCTGGCCATATTTCATGTCTTTGTCAACATGAACTTCTAGAATCTTTTCCCCTCAAACTATCCTTCTTCCATTTCAGTGTTTACATCTGTCTTTAGGACTGATTCATTCTCCATGACCGTGGCACTCCATGCATGCATAGAGACTAAGTATGCTGAACCATCCCAGGCCCTATTGCATGAATTCTCATTTACAGTCCAGTAACTTGGCAACTGGGACAACACTATACTTCTCTCCTCTTTTTTTCCCCACTTCTGTCTTCACATTAGTCACAAATTACATTCTTGTGAAGTACCAATTTTCTTGTTGTACCATCACATACATTTTTAAAGGTTTTTGAGAGCTGATGCACAACAATGTTACTCCTCTTTTCTCTCTGCATTCTTCTTCCTCCATAAATAATTATATTGAAGATGTCCATAGGGGACCCAGAACTGCCACTTGCTCAGCCCTCTTATTTACCTGTTATCTTCCTTTGTTATACAATTCCCTTTTTGTGGCATCAGAAATAACTTTTTAAACTTGAGAAATCTGTTTAAACTTCTCTCCATTTGGATTTTTATCAGGGTGGTACTTCAAGGCCAGTTTCCTATAAGCCTTTTTCAGTTCTTCCTTAGTGGTACTTTGTTTGACCCTCCAAAAATCATGGAAACTGGTTTATTTCACCATTTTCTACAGCTAGTGAGTAGGATGAGGCCAGTGTGAGAAAGCGGAAAGGACTGTAGTAACTTTTTGAAGCTCGGGCAGTTTCCACTTCTCTACATCTCACTGAGTGTTCTGGAAAGTTCGGCCCAGTGAACTGAAGCCCTTGTCTTTTGTCTTCTGCTTGTGTTTTATATACATTTTTTCTTCCTCTATTGCCATCATCATTTGTGACTTAATGGTTTTCTGTAGTGAATTGTTTATATTTATATTTTAAAAATCTAGTATAGATATTTGTCTTTTTGTTATAAGACTTACATAAAACATAATTATAACAAACTATTTTAAGCTGATAACAATTTAACTTTGATTGCATTTGCTTTTGTAGAGTTACAAAACTCTACACTTTTATTATGCCCACATTTTATGTTTTTGATGTCAAAATTTAAATTATTATATAATTTGTATTCCTTGAAAATTAAATTTTACCTATTGTTGTTTTGGTGTATTTTTATTAATTATCATACTGAGATAAAACTGGTTTAAACATCACCATATCAGAGTATATTGAATATGATTCTGTATTTCTTCTACCATGAATTTTTATGCTTTTGTATGTTTAAGTTAATAATTAGTGGTCTTGGTGCATTTTAAAGAAGGTCCTCTAGTCATTCCGGTAGGTCAGGCCTAGTGTTAGTGAACTATCTTAGTGATATGATTTGGCTGTGTCTTCACCCAAATCTCACCTTGAATTGTAATAATCCCCATGTGTCAAGAGCAGGGCCAGGTGGAGATAATTGAATCATGGGGGCAGTTTTCCCCATACTGTTGTCATGATAGTGAATAAGTCTTATGAGATCTGATTGTTTTATAAATGGGAGTTTCCCTGCCCAAGCTCTCTTGCCTGCCACCATGTAAGACGTGATTTTGCTCCTCCTTTGCCTTCTGCCATGATTGTGAGGCCTCCCCAGCCATGTGGAACTGTGAGTCAACTAAATCTCTTTCCTTTATAAATTACCCAGTCCCTCATATGTCTTTATTAGCAGCATGAGAACAGACTAATACAGTAAATTGGTACCAGGAACTAGTGGGGTACTGCTATAAGGATACCCAAAAATGGGGAAGAGACTTTGGAATTGGGTAACAGGAAGAGGTTGGAATACATCAGAGGGCTTAGAAGAAGGTAGGAAAATGTGGGAAAGTTTAGAGCTTTCTAGAGACTTGGAGGGCTCAGAAGAGGAGAGGAAGATGTGGGAAAGTTTGGAACTTCCTAGAGACTTGGAGGGCTCAGAAGAACAGAGGAAGATATGGGAAAGTTTGGAACTTCCTAGAGACTTGGAGGGCTCAGAAGAACAGAGGAAGATGTGGGAAAGTTTGGAACTTCCTACAGACTTGTTGAATGCCTTTGACCAAAATGCTGATAGTGATATGGACAATGAAGTCCAGGCTGAGGTGTTCTCAGATGGAGATGAGGAACTTGTTGGGAACTGAAGTAAAGGTCACTGTTGCTGTGCGTAGAGATCGGTGGCATTTTTCCCATGCCCTACAAGTCTGTGGGACTTTGAACTTGAGAGAGATGATTTAGGGTATCTGGTGGGAGAAATTTCTGAGCAGCAGATCATTCAAAAAAAGCAGAGGCTGGGCATGGTGGCTCACACCTGTAATCCCAGCACTTTGGGAGGCCAAGGAGGGCAGATCAACTGAGATTAGGAGTTCAAGACTAGCCTGACCAACATGGAGAAACCCCATTTCTAATAAAAATACAAAATTAGCCAGGCATGTTGGCACATGCCTGTAATCCCAACTACTCAGGAGGCTGAGGCAGGAGAATTGCTGGAATCTGGGAGGTGGAGGTTGCAGTGAGCCAAGATTGCACCATTGCACTACAGCCTGGGCTACAAGAGCAAAACTCCATCTCCAAAAAAAAAAGCAGAGCATAAAAGATGAAAGTTGGAAAAATTTGCAGCCTGACGATGTGATAGAAAAGAAAACCCCATTTTCAGGGGAGAAATTCAAGCTGGCTGCAGAAATTGGCATAAGTAAGGAAGAGCCAAATGTTAATCACCATGACAATGGGGAAAATGTCTCCAGGCCATGTCAGAGACCTTCACCTGTAGCCCCTCCCATCATAGGTCCAGAGGCCTTGAAGTAATAAATGGTTTTGTGGGCTAGGCCCAGGGCCCCCTGCTGTGTGCAGCCCAGGGACTTGGTGCCCTGAATCCCAACTGCCTCACATCCAGCCATAGCAAAAAGGGGCCAAGTATGGCTCAGGCCATTGCTTCAGAGGGTGCAGGTGCAAGACCCATGCCTTGGCAGATTACACCTGGTGTTGGGCCTGCAGGTGCACAGAAGTCAAGAATTGAGGTTTGGAAAACTCCACCTAGCGTGCAGAAGATGTATGGAAATGCCTGGATGTCCAGGCAGAGATGTGCTGCGGGGACGGAGTCCTCATGAAAAATCTTTGTGAGGGCAGTGCAGAAGGGAAAGTGGGGTGGGAGCCCCCACACAGGGTCCCCATTGGTGCACTGCCTAGTGGAGCTGTGAGAAGAGGGCCACTGTCCTCCAGACCCCAGAATGGTAGAGCCACTGACAGCTTTCACTGCACCTGGAAAAGCTGCAGACAACGCCAGCCTGTGAAAGCAGCTGGGAGGGGACTGTACTCTGCAAAGCCACAGGGGTGGCACTGCCTAAGCCCATGGGAGCCCAACTCTTGCACCAGCGTGACCTGGATGTGAGACATAGAGTCAAAGTAGATCATTTTGGAACTGTAAGGTGTAATGACTGCCCTATTGGATTTTGGACTTGCATGGGACCTGTAGCCCCTTCATTTTGGCCAATTTCTCCTATTTGAAACATGTGTAATTACCCAATGCCTGTACCCCAATTGTATCTAGGAAGTAAGTAACTTGCTTTTGATTTTACAGGCTCATAGGCAGAAGGGACTTGCCTCGTGTCAGATGAGACTTTGGACTGTGGACTTTTGAGTTAATGTTGAAATGAGATAAGACTTTGGGGGACTGTTGGGAAGGCATGATTGTGTTTTTAAATATGAAAAGGGACATGAAATTTGGGAGGAGTCAGGGGCAGAATGATATGGTTAGGCTGTGTCCTCATCCAAATCTCACCTTGAATTGTAATAATCCCCTCATGTCCAGGGTGGGGCCAAATAGAGATAATTGAATCACAGGGGCGGTTTCCTCCATATTGTTCTAATTGTAGTCAGTAAGTCTCATGAGAGCTGATGGTTTTATAAATGGGAGTCCCCCTTCACAAATTCTCTTGATTGCCACCACGTAAGATGTGACTTTGCTCCTCCTTTACCTTCTGCCGTAATTGTGAGGCCTCCCCAAGCGTGTGGAACTGTGAGTCAATTAAACCACTTTACTTTATAAATTATCCAATCTCAGTTATGTCTTTATTAGCAGCATGAGAACAGACTAATACACTTAGCTTTTGTTTATCTGGACGTCTTTATTTTTGTCTTATTTCTGAAAGACAACTTTGTTGGATAAAATATTCTTGGTTGGCATGTGTTTTTTTTTTTTTCCTTTAGCAGTTTGAATATATTACTTCAGTCTTGCCTGGGCTCTGAGGTTTCTGCTGAACCATTCTCTTATAGCCATATTGGGACTGTTTTCTATGTGATATGTTCCTTATCTCTTGCTATTTTCATAACTTTTTTCTATGTCTTTGACGTTTGATAGTTTGATTATTACGTCCCATGACAATCTCCTCTTTTGGTTGAATTTAACTGGAGAATTTGGGGATTCTTGCGCATAGTTGTTGGCATTGTTACTTAGATTTGGGAAAATTTTAGCTATTATTTCTTTAAACATGTTTTCTGGCCCTTTTATCCATCTTCTCCTTCTTAAAATTCTATTATGCATGGATTAGGCCTCTTGATGATGTTCAGTAATTTTCACAGACTTTCTTCATTCTTATTTTTTTCTTGGCTTATTTTACTGGTTAATTTCAGATATTCTGTCTTCTAACTTACTAATTCTTTTCTCTGTCTGATCAAGCCTGTTGAAGCTTTCTATTGCACTTTTTCTTACATCCATTATATTCTTTATCTCTAGGATTTCTATTTGTTAGTTTTTTTAATGTTTAAAATTTCTTTGTTAGTGTTCTCATTTTGTTCATTTATTACTTTCAAATTTCACTTAATATTTTATTATTTTTACATGTATTCTTGAAGTTAATTAAACTTATTTAAGAGGATTATTCTTAATTCTTTGTCTGCCACTTCATAGAACTCCATTTCTTTAGAGTCCATTATTGGAGTTTTCTTATTTCTTTTCACTTTTTTATTTACTTTATTGTTAAATTTCTCTTACTGTTTTCTAAATGTAGTTTAGATTTATGGGATACATGTGCAGGCTTTTTTACATAGGTATATTGTGTACTGATGGGGATTGGGCTTCTGGTACATTCGTTAACCAAATTTTGAACATTGTATCCAAAAGGTAATTTTTCAAAACTCACCCCATATCTATTACTTTGGAGTCCCTAGTGTCTATTTTTCTAACTATTTATCTATCTATCCATGTATACCCATTGTTTTGCATCCACTTATAAGTGAGAACATGAGGTATTTGGTTTTCTGTTTCTGCATTATTTTGCTTAGAGTAATGGCCTCTAGCTCTATCCATGTTGCTGCAAAGGACATGATTTTATTCTTTTTATGGCTGGGGAGTATTCCATGGTGTATAGATACAATATTTTCTTTATCCAATCAATCTTTGATAGACACTTAGTTGGCTTAATGACTTCACTATTGTAAGTTGTACTGCAATGAATGTATGAGTGCAGATGCCTTTTAATATAATTATTTCTCTTCTTTTAGGTGCATACACACTCATAGGTTTGCTGGGTCAAATAGGAGTTATATTTTTAGTTCTACAAAAAATCTCTGTACTGTTTTCCATAGAAGTTGAACTTATTTACATTCCCACGAACAGTATGTGAATGTTCCCTTTACTCCACATCCATAACAACATATGCTGTCTTTTTACAGTTTAGCAATAGCCATTTTGAATGGCTTTACATGATATTTCATTGTGGACTTAATTTGCATTTATCTGATCATTACTGATGTTGAGCATATTTTTATATGTTTGTTAGCCACTTGTATGTCTTCCTTTGAAAATAGTGTAGTTCATGTTCTTTGCTCACTTTTTAATGGTTTTTTTTTTTTCCCTGTTTAGTTGTTTCAGTTCCTTGTGGATTCTGGATATTAGTTCCTTGTCAAATGTATAGTTTGCAAATATTTTCTCTGATTATTTAAGTGGTCTATTTACTCTGTTGATAATTTCTTTTGCTGTGCAGACACTTTTTGGTTTAATTAAATCCCATTTGTCTATTTTTGTTTTTGTTGCATTTGCTTGTAGGGTGTCATCATAAATTTTTTGTCTAGGTTAATGCCCAGAAGAGTTTTTCCTAGTTTTTCTTCTATGATTTTTATAGTTTCAGGTCTTACTTTTAAGTCTTTAATATTCAATTTTGTTTATCCATTCAAAACACCAACAACTGAGTCCAAGAAATTATTTGTTATAATTTTGAGTTTTCTGAATTGATTAAGACTTGCTTTATGGCCAAGTATACGGTTAATTTTGGAGAATGTTCCATGCACAGATGAAAAGAACGTATATTCTGTGGTCATTGGATGCAGTGTTGCATAAAGGTCTTATAGGTACATTTGCTCTATAGTCCAGTTTACATCCAGAATGTCACTGTTGATTTTCGGCCTTGATGATCTGTGTAGTGATGTCACTGGGGTGTTGAAGTCCTGTACTATTATTGTATTGCTATCAGTTTGTTTTCTTAGGTCTAGCAGTATTTGTTTTTTGAATCTGGGTGCCCCAGTATTAGATGCATACATATTTACAATAGTTAAATCTTCTTGTTCTATTGAAACGTTTATCATTATATAATGCATTCTTTGGTGTGTTTTTACTATTATTTAAAATCTGGGACAGGCACAGTGGCTCACGCCTGTAATCCCAGCACTTTGGGAGGCCAAGGGGGACAGATCATGAGGTCAGGAGATTGAGACCAGCCTGGCTAACACACGGTGAAACCCCATCTCTACTAAAAATACAAAAAATTAGCTGGGCATGGTGGCGGGCACCTGTAGTCCCAACTACTCGGGAGGCTGAGGCAGGAAAATGGTGTGAACCCAGGAGGCGGAGCTTACAGTGAGCCGAGATCGCGCCACTGCACTCCAGCCTTTGTGACAGAGCAAGACTCCATCTAAATAAAATAAATAAAAAATAAAATCTGTTTTATCTAATGTAAGGGTGGCTACTCTGGCTCATTTCTGTTCTTCGTTTGTGTTATATATATATTTTCTATCCTTTTACTTTGAATCTGTAGCTGTCTTTAGTCATTACGCCTGTCTCTTGTATACAGCAAATGGTGGAGACTTATTTTTTAACCCAACTTGCCACTCTGTATTTGTTAGGAGTATTGAGGCCATTTACATTCCAGGTTAATATTATTATGTGGGATTTTGTTCTTGTCATAGTGTTGTTAGCTAGCTGTTTTGGCATTTCAGTTGTATGTAATGTTTTCTAGGATTTGTAATTTTTGTACTTAAGTGTTATTTTATGATGGTGAATACTATCCCTTCATTTCCATCTTTACAACCTCTCTGAGCCAGTCAAGTAGTGACAAATGCCCTTAGCTTTTGTTTGTCTGGAAAAGACTTTATTTATTTTTCATTTATGAAGGTTAGTGTGGCAGGATACAAAGCTGTTGGCTAGCTTCCCCCTCCCCCACCCCAGTGCTAAAAATGACCTCCTAAGCTCTTCTGGCTTACAGAGTTTCTGCTGATAAATCTGTTATTAGTCTGATAGAATTTCCTTTACAGATGATGCTTCTCTATTGCCACTCTTAGCATTTTTTCCTTCCTGTTGACTTTGGATAGTTTGATTATCATATGCCTTGGTGTGGTTCTTCTTGGATTGTATCTTTTAGGAGTTCTCTGAGCTTCTTGTGTCTGAATATTTAAATATTTCCAAAAGCCAAGAGATTTTTCCTGAATTATTTTCTAAAATATATCTTCCATACTTTTTTGCTTTTTTCTTCCTCTCCCTCTGGAATACGTATAACTCATAAGTTTGAACACTTTACACAGTCCCATATTTCTCAAAGGATTTGCTCAGTTTTTAAAATTCTTATTCATTTTTGTCTGAGTTAATTCAAAATGCCTCTCTTTCAGCTCTGAAATTCTTTCACTCAATTTAGCCTATTGTTAAATATTTCAATTGTATTTTGTAATTCCTTTAATGGATTTTTCATTTCTAGTTCTGTTTAGTCTTTTTGTAATGATGTCAATCTCTTCTTTATATTCTGAATTGCTATTGTGATCTATTTGTGTTGCTTTTCAGCTTTCTCTTTGATCTCATTTAGCTTCTTTAAAATGAACATTTTGAGTTTTTTATGTGGTATTTCAAACATTTCATTTTGGTTAAGATCCATTGCTGGAGAGTTAATGTAGTGCCTTGAGGGCAGTGTGACACTTTGGTTTTTTCCTACTTTTAGAGTTCCCACCCCCCCACCCCCACCCCGGCTTTTTCTCCTCTGGATAATTTATCTCCCCTTATTTTTTGAGTTATATTTCATTTGGATGAAATTTCCCACCCTACCCCTCATTGTGGAGGTGGCTATAATGTATGTTGTCTACGGTCCTTTGACTTTGGTCTGGTTGCTTTCAGTGACCAAGAGTCTGTTTTTAAGTTCCTTGGTTATAGATAGCCCTTTTATAGTGCCTTTTCTAAATTCTGGTTGTAGTAGTCATGTTCTAGGCATATGAGCAGGTTCACTGGCACCTATGAGGCTGAAGTGATATTGGTATCAGGAAGCTTATCTTGCTACCCAGTGCTATGCACTGGTGTTGAAAGATTTCCTATTGTGTTATGCTGTTTCTCCTCGAGGCCAGTGGGTGGTGCTCATGGGTAAGAGCCAGAGAACTTCTCCAAGTAAACAAGGATCAAGTATATATTCATTTGCATCAAGGATCAAGTATATACCCATCTACATCATCAGTCACAGCTGATACACATAGGTATGTATACTTATTCCTTGTTTACTGGGAGAAATTTTCTATTGTCTCAGACAATGGGCTGATCTGTATAATGCACAGTAGTCTGAGCTCCGTGCTCAGCCCTGGAGGGAAGGACCAAGATGACTGGGGCAGAGCTGGGCAGACCCACCTACAGGTTCCCAAATGGTAGGCATAGGCATCATCTTTGAGGTGTGGTCTTGTGGATAGCCATCAAGCACCTAGAGGTGTGCCTAGGCATGGAATTGGAAGACCCACATTGCCCTAAGTTCTCTGCATGGGAAGGGGGTGGCCTAAACTTCTAATCTAGAAGAGTTGGTGATCCAGACACCTGGAGATATGTCTGGGTGTCAAGCAGAAAGAACACCACTGCACTAACATCTCTGCAACTGAAAGGAAAGGTGGCTCAGGCTCCTAATCCATGCAAGTAGATGTGCCTAATACATGGAAATATGCCCCAGCAATGATTGGAAAAACTGCTGTTACATGGGCTTTACAAGGGATGGGAGAAAGTACTTAAGTTCCTAATCTGGTTGGGGGGCAGATGTGTCTCAAGGTGGGTGATATGCCCAGGGAAGGAGCAGAGAAACTGCCACCACAACAAGATCTTTGTATAGGAAGGTCAGGGCAGCTCAAATACCTAATATGTGAGAGTGACTGTGCTAAATGCTTGGAGTTACATCCAGGTGTGGAGCAGAAGAAGTGCCACTGCACCAAGTCCTTTGCATGGGAAGGAAATGGTACCTCAGGCTCCTATTCCAGGAAGGTAGGTATACCAAAAACCTGGAGATATATCCAGGTGTGGAGCAAAAAGTTTACCTTTGCACCAAGATTTCTGCAAAGGGGATTGTGTAGTCTGCTAATCTAGGGTGGCTCAGTCTCCCAATCCAGGTGAGTGTTTACTTCGATTGCCTGGAAATGTGTCCCTCTGTGAGAAGGGAAGTTATTACTGCTACAAAAAAGATTTTGTAGGAAAAAGGAGGGGCACCTCAGGCTGATAATCCAGGTGAGCAGGTGTGTGCTGAATGCCTGGAAATATGTCTAGGCATAAAGCGGAGAGGACTCCAGTGCCCCAAAATCTCTGCACAGAAAAAGAGCAAAAACTTACTAATCAAGTGAGTGGGTGATCCAAATGCCTGGGAATATGCCTGGGTGTGAGGTGGAGAGAGGTTCACTGCACACAGATGCAAGAGAAGGATGGGTTGGACCATACTCCCAATTCAGGTGAGCAGGACTAGAGTCTGTCTGGCTCTTGCTCCTCAAGACTGGTGGGGCATTCTACCCTGGTTGACCAAGGGAGCAGTCCAGGGCACCCAGCAATGGCATATGTAGGCTGGTTCCAAGTCACAAATCTGTCTCTGGCTGCAAATTCCAGATTAAGTCTTGGCTTGAGCAACTCTTCTTGCTGCAGTCTTGTGGCTGGAGAGAGCTGATTCCAGTGCTTACCACTGAGGTGCTCTCCACACTTGCCATTCAATTCTGGCTGTGAGCATTATTCCTCCGTTGCAGAGCAACTACTCCAATCTCTGGCCCTTGACCAAAATGCCTGCAGTGGCTGCCGCTTCCAGGTTACCAAACAACGACTGATGTTCTATAAGCCTGAATTGAAAATGATTTCCTCCTTTCAGTTCTGGGCATCGGAAAATGCCTACAGCTTTTCCCAATATCTTTTCCTCTGTCTGTCTCCTCAAGTTTTCTCCAGGGCTTCAGAGGAACTAGGTGCTCTCTCTTGGCCTGGGTTGCATGGAACCCGAGTGGGAAGGTGAATCACAGCAGGAGACTCTGCTTCCTCATGTACTGGTGCTTCTCTCACTTTTATCAGCTGAATGCCATCATGGGGCTGCTTGCCCACTTTCTCCTCCCTGCGATCTGGGTTGTTGCTCACTATTCCAGTGAATTCTCATTTTCCTTCTTGAATTAAAGCTCAAAGAGTTTATCTTTATGCACTGTTTTGCTATTTCCAAGCGGCTGAGACATGCTAAAAGCCTCCAGTACGCCATCCTGGGGAAAAAAAGGTTTTATTAGCTTTTTCTGGAGCTGTTGTGATCTCCTGATCCCTTATAGTCTTCACGTCCTTGCAGTAATGTCTACATTCGTAGAGACAGCCACTCCTCTGGCTTTTATAGGTATTCTTCTGGCAGAGATAGACCTTGCCTATTTAGTCTAGCCTATGATTCTAGATGGGCCAGATGGTAACAACCCTGGGCAGGCAGGGCTTGTTTTAGGCTCTCTACATGGCTGGGCTGCTGCCCCTGCTCTGATTTTAGGTGAGACTGCTCGCTGGACTCTCTCTGCAGTGAAACCACTGGCTGAGCTCTGCAATTGAAGAGAGCTGCAGGGTGGCCACTACAGTTGCCTTTGACTGGGCCAGGCCACAGAATGTGACTCTGCAATTGGCCACAGCTGCTGGATGGCCACTGCAGTTGCCCCTGATTGGATCTGGCCAATCAGATCTCACTGGGTCTGGCCTGGTATTCCTTGACCAGGTGGTACTGCTATTTGATATTTGTAATTGGACAAGGTTGCAGACTGGGCCCTGAAACTAGGCAGAGTCACTGCTTGGGATGGATGGGACCAGTTTCTATGCTCAGTAGAAATGACAGGTTGAGGTTTGCTTCCCTACCTAGTTCGGGTGGGCTTTGAGGCTGAGCTGAAAGCTCCCAGTGTAACAGAACTCGTTCTGGCACTTGCTGTAATGCGCTGTGGCAAGTTGTCTACCTCTCTGGGCAGGTGACATTCTTCATTTATTAAACTAATTCTACTATAGTATTGGATACCAAGTCAGTCACTTGCCACTTTAATTTGAATAGTTTAGATCAGTGAGATTTTTGTAGTATTGTGTATTTGCATTTAAGCTCTATGTGGAATAGAATATAGATGTCCTTTATTGAAGTAATTTTAGATGTCAGGAAGAAAAGATTTCCCCTCTTTTTCTAGGTTTTTTTTCTCTTTCCCTTACTTTTCAAGAGAAGAATGGTTGTCATATCATTTCCAGTCAATGTAATATAAGAGGTTAACCTCTCTGGAGAAAATATTGCCACTTTTATACTTTAATAAGAATATCTGATACAGTTGTAGGAAGAATGGCATCATAATAGGCTGTGGAAGAAAAGGTAGAATGGAGAGATTTTTGAAGACCTCAACTTACATCTAACTCACAGTTGAACAACTATTTATGGTCTCTTTTTAACTTTAACTTTTATCTTATCCCAAGACAATTATATATAGCTCAAATTATAAAACTGACCCTAATCTTAACTCTACCTGCGAATTCAACTCCAACTCTAACCATGAACACTATATTAATGTACACTGATGTGCGTTCATTTATTTCTGACTGATATATATTGATATAATCAATTGATGATTGATTAGAATGAATCATACTTTGCCGATGGGGTATAATTTGAATTTTAACAAACAATTTTTCTGGAAAACTAGTTGAAATACATATTCATGTTTTTATATTATAGAAACTATGGTATATTTACAGCCTTTTAATCATGTATATAAAGAATTTTTATTGATTAAAGTAATCAATAAATGTAATACATCATAAATACTAAATCATAAATATTATCTTGAAAAACTCAAGAGTAAATGCTTAGTAAATATTGCTAGATATTTATGGGCTTATAGGTGATGTTTCTTTTCTCTCTCTCCCTTTTCTCTTTTTTCCATATTTTTCTAATATGTACAAATTAATTTTATAATCAGAAAAATAATAGGAGAAGATGGCATTGCAATTATGAAAAAAGTAGAAGCTAAATTATATATCAGTTGGGTTTTATATAAAGACAGAATGCAGAGTTCAAGTAAATGCAGAGTTTAGTTGATTCATCAAACCGTTTATATGGGTAGAAAATCTATATTTATACTTCCCTATAATCCCTTTGACAAGAAAACTTTTTTTTGGTAAAATTATTCTTGTTGAAATTTAGTCAAGAACAAAGATAGACTGGGCATGATGGCTCACACTTGTAATCATAGAAGTTTGGGAGGCTGAGGCAGGGGGAGTGTTTGAGTCCAAGAGTTCAGACTAGCCTGAGCAACAATGAAACCTCATCTTTACAAACATTTAAAAACAAAACTAAACTAAACAAAAAAACAGGCATGGTGGCATGCACCTGTAATCCTAGTTACTCAAGTAGTTGAGGCAGGAGGATTGCTTGAACCCAGGAGGTCGAGGCTGCAGTGAGCTATCATTATGCCGCTGCGCTCCAACCTGGGAAACAGAATGAGATCCTGTCTCTACAAATTAAAATTACAACAATAATTTCTGGTGTTGTACTTCTGATCAAATACTGCACATGCTCAAGCACATTCTCTGACAGTAGAAAACATCCCAATCATGTGTCATTATTACAGAACTAAAAATTAATTTTTCTGATGCTTTATTATAGAAAGATAAATATTGCCTTAATGACTCAAGAAGTAATGCAAATTTTCCTTTTTTAAGAATAAGTAGATAGGAAAGGATGGGGTAGGGTTTAGAGACAGAGGAGGAGGAAGTTTCTTTACTCTTTAGGACACCTAATATATCACTAAAATAATGTCATACTGACTTATAAAAATAGATCACAAATGCTTTCACTTTCTAAAACTTAGGGCATTCATTTGGATACCATACATTGATAGAAGCAAAACCAAGTCAAATATTAACACAAAATACATTATTAAAAATTTATTCATTTATTAAGTCAACTTTGAAATTTAGTTTTTCAATATATTGCCAGAATTGATATAGAGGTTTCATAATAACTCCTTCCTGCCTCATTCATATGTTGATATATTCTACTTACTTTTCAGATTTCTATTGAGGGCAAAATCCCAAGTTATTAAATGGAAATCAGTCATGTTATCATGCAAACTATTCTCTTACTAAAAATGACTGAAATTTTCTATAAACTTTCTTAATTTTTTTTCATTATAAAAGATACATAATTCCCAAGTAAGATTAGGGACACTAAGTCTAATATCTTTTTCATCACGTACTCAGCTTATGTAATTTTAGTAATCTAATACATGTAAATATAAGTAATATGCCTTTATGCTGCCTTAAAAATATTCAAAGTTGTGCACTTATTTAAGAGCAAGAATCACATCATCTTTCTAGAGCCTTCTTTGGACACAATGCAACACACTGAATAATATTGAATGACTATGTCTTGTATAATTACTAGAAATTAGGTTCACACTAAATATACTGCTCCAAGATTTGTTTGAAATTTTATTCTTTCTTTTTTTAATCTGCTTTCTACTTGTGTCTTTATTAAAACTCTAAGATTATTCATTAGAAACTTTGTCCATAATAAATTATAAAATCACCTTTGAAATTAGGTGGTGACCTTCTCATTGCAAATCCAAGTGAATCAATAGGAAACTTCGAAGAAATATTTTAATGCAGATACTATAATAAACAGTAAGAAAAACCTATTATATCTGTTCAAACACTCTTTTAACTCAGAGATTTGACATAGATGTGAAATATTGTTGTAGAAATAAATCAAAAAACAAATAATGAAATCTGCTGTTTCCTTTGTGGTGCATTTTAAAAAGTGGTTGAAAGTAAACTATTTTTGAAAATTTTATCCAGAATTGTTTTAAAAAACTAAGACACAAAAGAGGGAGAGTTGTTTATGTTTTACCCATCACAGTTGGTTGTGAATACAACTGTACAAGTCTGGTGTTCTTACTCTAACTCAGCTTTGAGAGGCTATAAAATTTCCCTTGAAATGTGTTCAATAAGGCCAAAGAGCACAATGTTTAGATTTCCCTGTTTATCCTTCCCATAGCACCCTAGCTGTCTCCAAGGACAAAACATCTTTGGTGCTTCACTACAGCTATTAAGTTATTTTTTGTAGCTTCAAAATGTCAATTCCAACAAAGCATTAACATCCTAAAGAAGCTTCTTTCAATTTCTCACTTGCCCATGTCTTTCATTCCTGGTGCTATCTACCCCCAAAGATTTTTGAACTAGCTACCTATAAAGCACACATTTATGAAAACATTTGTAAAGTGAATGTTTTTTAAAAAAAGACTGTCACCTTCTATAACAATCTTTGTAGCTTCTCTTCTCTGTGCAGCTCTGACATTTCAGTAATTGCTTCAACCTTAGTGCAGCCGGGCTTTGTGCTTTTCCTAGATGAAACATTTCCTTGACTCCTTATTTTAGAACTTCTCTACTTTGATTATTAAGGCACTAAGTTTCTCTTCCTTGGCCAACGCTGCTTTTAGCCTGTCAACATGTCTGAATCAAGTTTTTCCTCAGTGAACAGGGGAGTCTCATGGTGAAAAGTGGTTCTACCATTTCTTGTCTTTTAAGGCTCGTTCTGGATGAACTAAACATACCTGTGGAAGTGTTTTTCCTGTTTTTTGTTTGTTTGTTTGTTTTGTTTTGTTTTAAATTTGATGAAGTAGATTGACATTTTGTAAAAACTACAAAGCTACTGAAAAGACATAGCTATAATATGCAGATCAGATGTTAGTGTCTTCTTTATGGTTTGTGGATAGTCAAGATTGTTTCAAATTGAAATAAAATCCTGCAAGTGAATGTTGATGTTTGAGGAGGAAATAAGCCAAAACAAAACAAATGAATAAGAAGTCACCTCTATTATCTTTGTTTAGGGCAGCAGACACTTTCGAGTTTTTCTGTTACCTGTTTGAGAGGTGGGATGGGGTGGAAATACAGAAGACTTAGATTCAGTGCATTTCAAAGAGGATGCTATGGTCTGAATGTTTGTGGTCCTCAAAAAGTCATATGTTGAAACTTAATCACCAATGCAATAGTTTAAGGAGGTGGGGCTGTTGGTTGGTGATCAGGTCATGAGGCCTCCATCAATCATTATGGCAGAAAAGAGGCAGCTAGGGGAGTGAACAGACAATTCATTGTGCCCATGTACAAAACTGACACATTTCTCTTCTACTCACATTTTATTGGCCAATGCAGTAATGTCGAAATGGGAAAAGCTCCTTTGTACCCCTCGCAGGGTGTGCAATGGGGGTGTGGCTTGCTTCTTCAGTGCCTCACTGCTCACACCTCTAGGGGAGCATACAGACAGCAGGCTTCGGGGCTTTGAGACCACAGCAGTGTCTAGGGGTGGATGTTTACAGCTCCTGAAGCCCCAGTGGGTGTGTGTTACAGAGTGCTCTTTTAGTTTAGCCATCCGTAGGTGGCTTGGGTTAGTCAGCTCAATTAGACTTTCTACCTTGTTGCAAGGACAGAGGGCTTTCTGTATCCCGGGTTCTTGCCTTGGTGTACTGGAAGAATCAGATCACACATCAGCTTGGAGAATGAGTGCAAGGTTTTATTGAGTGGAAGTAGTTCTCAGCAGATGGGAGAGCCAGAAAGGAGATGATTTTCCCTTGGAGTTGGGCCACTTAGCTGCCCAAGCTCTCCTCCGACTGCCCTGGCCAAACTGCCTTGTTCCACAAGTCAGTGGCCTGCTGGCATGCCAGTGTGCTCCTATGCCGGTGTGCTCCTATCCTGGTGTGCTTCTATGCCGGTGTGTTCCTCTCGATGTCCAGCTGTCTGTGTGTTCCTCTGCTGGTGTGCTCCTCTCGACATCCAGCCACCTATGTGTCTGCCTGCTACAGTCTCAGAGTATTTATAGGCACAGGATGGGGGCATGGCAGGCCAGGGTGGTCCTGGGAAATGCAACATTTGGGCACCAAGGCAGGAGTGCCTGTACTCACCTAGGTTTGTAGGCACAGGCCTGGGGTGGAGCCCTAGCCAGGGACCACGCCCTCCTCTACCCAGTACTTCCCTTCACCCCTTCTCCATCATTTTAAAGAACCATGCCCTTCCCTTCCCAGAACTTCTGTATCAACATGACAGGCTAAATTAAAGAGGTGAGGAAGTGCAATTCTCCATTCATAAGGAGAAGAGATAATGGAAACAGTAGAAATGTCTACATCTTTTATGTAACCTACTAAACTCTATTTACAAGTATCTTATGACTCATAATAGAAGACACTTAATACAAAAATGATCACATTAAAAGACTTTTAGCCCTATTCTCTCTGCTAAATAATTCCAACTCTTCTCAATCTCTATTATAATCTCAACTTCTAAACTTTTTAAAAAATTTGTATAAATTTAAGCAGTACAAGTGCAGTTTTGTTACATGGGTATATTGTGTATTAGTAAAGCCTGGGCTTTTAATGTAACCATCACCCAAATAGTTTTTCTTCATTATTTTTCTGTACTCCTCTTTGAAAGCTAGATGTTAATTTATATAGCAAAGTGAGAAGGTAGAAAAGCAGAGTAATAGGAAAGCAGGTAAGATTCATATTCAAATCCCAGCTCTAAAATTGACTAGCTGTGTGGTCTTGGACCCATTACTTAATCTCTCTAAACTCAGCTTCCTCAGCTGAAATTTAGGGTGACCTATTATTAAGGTTTTGCAAAGAACAATTAATGTTTGTGAGCTCCTAACACAGTGCCTAGTACATAATAAGTACTGAATAAATGAACTAACTTCAGAGATGGGCACATATCCAGGACAATGTATCTTTCCTTTTTTTTTCTGTGAATAACTCTTGTTCTAGACGCAAAACATATAATTTCATTTATGCTATTTGTTAGAAGTTTGACTTTTGTTCTGAGCCTGTGAAGAGATGCTAGTAAGTAATTAAAGTGTGGGAAGTTGTGTGGTGTTTCTATTAAAAGCAGAGCCAATGGCACTAACACAATTTTCAAGTTATAGACTTGACACAGTTACTACAAAGACATTGATTCTGCTTCTCAGGCACCTCATTTTACAATGCACTGTTGTGGTTTAATTCTTAAAGTGCATATTCCATATTACACTTGGATTTTAAAACTTTGATAAAATTAAGTACAATAGAATTCATGTAAACTCTCTTTTAACTTCAACTACTGTGATCTACAAGAAAGATTTTTAAAATAGTATATTTATTATTTCATATTCTTATAAGCAGGAATTTCAATGTTAGTCCCAAATGCATTGCTATGTTCCACTTTTATATTATAAAAATAATATGGAAGGCAAAGCTGATCTGTGTATTTCCAGACTCACAATAAAAAGGTAATTTCTCATGAGTGATGGTTTTACTAGAGACCACAGTTTTCATAAAACATCTGGATTACAATAGCTAAACGGGTTCCAATTTTTCTTAGATGTAAATACAATATCCATATGTAGCACAACATGAAGATTTTCAGCTTTTCTTTCTTTTCATCAGCCTCTGAAGTCTCTGAATAAATCAAGAACTGTTTACATTTTCTTCACTGTTCAGCTTCATTTCCATCTAGTTTAACATGTGTGGTGAACGTAATGTATTCATTTTTTTCAAGAAAATTCTCTATTTTTCTGACACCATGCATGATTCAGCAAGACACCATCAGAGTCAATAATAGCTCGGGTGAACTGCCTTCTTATCTCAGTTAGACTTCCTGAATACACTCTTATAAAGTAGCCTACACGTTTTCTCTCTCATGACAATGATCAATTATATAATGGTTCCATACAGCTTTTATCTCAAATCATCCCATCCTAGGTAACATAATCTTCTTTTGGAAAGAATTTGAAGATATATATATATACATATATATATCAGAAGCTATCATTCTGTACATTTGACCTTAATATAATTCCTCCTAAGCCTCCGTTTAACCTACTTCTGGAACCACTAAAGTCCTTTAAACTAGCAAAGTGGGCTGCTGATCCCTCAATGCTGTTCTCCGTAATCACATCAGGCAGTCCTTGCTTATGGCTAATCTCTGATTGCTACAAATCTTGCTCAACTTCAAACCCTTGGTTCTGTATTTCCAAGTTTAATCATATTTCTGGTTCTAAGGATTTAGTAGAAATCTTTGCTTTTACCAGCACACTCATATGAAAGAAACTCTTGCTCCGTCTACCCATATCTTCTTGATGTTTACACAGTCATGCTCTAACACTAACCACTAGATCATACCATTGCAGGTATTACAAAATAAGACATCCATGTGGAGGAACTACAGAATACACAATGAATATTTTTTGGGGGGAGATATGCCCCCAAATATATGATATGCCCAAAATAATAGCCTACTTTCCACTCAAATTTGAGAACAGCAAAAATATTGCCTGCTCGTTGTGGCAATAGATTGAGGGGTTATTATGTGCCTAGCACTGAGTTAAGTGCCAGGGATACAGTGATGGCTAAGAGAGACATGATTCCTGTCTCCTCAGGACTTACTTACAGTTTAATGGGTAAGATGGATAATTAAACATGAGGTTACAATGCCATGTGATAAACTCTATGATAATTTGTTGGTGAATGCATGGAATGACCATGTGCCTGTTTCTAAAGAACAATTACATAAACTTGGTCCTGAGAGGCAATTAGGTATTAACAGAGTGAAGTGGTGGGCTTGCAGTAGAGGGTGACAGAGGTTAATAATCCAGGCAGAGGGAACATCATATGCAAAGGCACTAAAGATTTTGGTTCATTCGATTCCATTGAATTTAAGTTTTGTTGCAGAAGATACTAAAATTATCACATAGCCTAAATATTATATTTTGCCACTTTGAGATGCAGCATATTGGATTGAGAACAATTGTGATGTCAGAACCTATAAAACTGTTAGATTAGCTTTGCCACTGAGCAGGTACAGAGATGTGAAGTGACTTTCTATTGCCTCATTTTGCTCATCCTCACCCTGCCATCTTGTCCTGTTACAAGAAAATGCGCTTACATACTTTTTGGTGTCACAGAATTAGAATGAACACATCTGTCGAGAATTGATTCATTTCCTTTCTAGTTGAGATGTATACCATGCACTGGATGATGAAGCTTTGGTACGCATGCTGGGCAAGAATAACTAGTCAGCTACTCCCTGAAGTGTGAATTCCCTCTCCATGGCAAGAAAAACTCTCTGCCATTAGAAAAGTGGGCTTTTGTGTATACAAATACACAAAATATTTTTTATGTTTACATATCTCAGAAAAAGTACTAAAGATGAGGCACTTTTTAAAATTAAAAACTTGTCTTTGAGTTTAAAAAAAAACTAAATGTAGCAGATTTAACATTTTCTGTTGTTCCACAATTAGTCAACAAAAATCAAAGTTGAGGAAAAGAGATGAGAATTACTCTAAATTCTATAGAGAATTGCAAATGATTTGGATTAGACATCACTTCCAATTAATAGAATATGGAAAATGTCACTTCCAAGATTAGGTTATGAAAAAGTGCTGACTTTGTTTGCTTACTCTCTCTCATTATTTCTCTTGCTTACCTTAAGCGAAACCAGCTACCATGTTGTGACCTGCGTGGACAGGTCCATGTAATAAAGAACTAATGTCTATAGTCAACAACTCAAGAGAGATCTTGAGGCCTGCTATTCTGGGTTGAATTTCATCCCACCACCCCCTAAATTCATATGTTGAAGACCTAACTCCTAGTACCTCAGAATGTGACTGAATTTGGGGGCTGAGTATTTACTGAGGTACAGTCATATATGGCTTAATGATAGAGACACATCTGAGAAATGCCTTCATTCATTGATTTTGTCATTTTGTAAATATCATAGATCTTTCTAGGCATCATAGATCAAATATTTCAGAGATACATTTTACACAAGCTAGATCACATTTCTCAGTTGTATCTTACACAAGCTAGATGATATAGCCTACTACACACCTGGGCTATATGGTATAGCCTATTCCTCCTAGGGTATAAACTTGTACAGCATCCTGTTCAGTTCCTGTAATGAATACTGTAGGAAATTGTAACACAATGGTATTTGTGTATCTTTACACATCTAAACATAAAAAAGATACCATAAAGTACAATATTATAATTGTATGGGACCTCTGTTGCTTATGTGGTCTGTTGTTGACCAACATGTAGTTATGCAGTGAATGACCAATTAAGTTAAAATGGGTTATTAAGGTGAGTTTAATCTAACATACCTGATATTTTAATAAGAAGAGAAAATTTGGACACAGACAAAGAGAAGACAATGTGAAGATATAGGAAGACAATGGCCATCTACAAGCCATGGAGTCTTGGAACAAATCCCTTTCTCATGGCTCTCAGAAGAAACCAATCCTATCAACACCTTGATCATGGTCTTCTACCCTTTGGGAATCATTATAAAATAAATTTCTGTTGTTTAGACTACCCAATCCGTGGACTTTGTTATAGCAACCCACGCAGACTAAAATATCTGCCAACAACCATGTGAGCTCACTCACTCACATGGTTAGTGAGCTCTTTTGAGGCCTGTCAACACCCAGGTGAGCGTGCTTGAAGGAAACTTCTCTCCCAAGCTGAACCTTTGGAAATGGTTACAGACATACTGGAAACAGGTAGGCCCAGAAGGGGAATCTAGAGTGAGTGAAAATTGAGGATGGTTTGGGCTTAGTGTAAAGGTAGAAGTGAATTCATCCAAAGTGCTGATGGATATTTAAATCTAAAGTTTAAGAGTGAAGCCAGTTCATATTGATATAAATATCTAAATTATGAGGATACATTTCTGAGCTAGAAAATACATATCATGAAAATCAATGTGGCAATAATAAAGCTTTGGAAAATATGCAGTTTGCAGTTTTAGTGTTATAGTGGGAGAGAGGAACCATCAGGAAGCCAAGGAAAGAAAAATCCCAGAGGTTACATATGTCTTGAAACCAAGAGGAAATGACTTCATCTTAAAATTAACAAAATAAAAGAATCATCTAAGAGATTTCTGTTTTTGTTTTTTTGTTGTTGTTTGTTTGTTTTTCCCAGATGAGAATGTATACCAGAGAAGTCTTTTATAAACCTCATCTTCCTCACCTTCCATATTTCATCAGTCACCTTCAATGGTACCATATTTCTTCAGGCTCCATTTTAATCTCAACCTGGACTTCACACCCTTTTATCTGTTGTCCAGGGCCAAGCTTATAGGGTTTCGCTGTGTGCCCACCCAGAATCTCATCTTGAATTGTAATAATCCCCATGTGTCAAGGGCGGGACCAGGTGGAGATAATTCTATCATGGGAACAGTTTCTCCCATACTGTTCTCATAGTGCGTGAGTTCTCATGAGATCTGATGGCTTTATAAAGGGCTTTTCCCTTCATTCAGCTCTCATTCTTCTCCTTGCTGCCACTATGTGAAGAAGGATGTGTTTGCTTCCCCTTCTACCATGCTTGTAAGTTTCCTAAAGCCTTCCCAGCCATGCTGAGCTGTGAGTCAATTAAACCTCTTTTCTTTATAAATTACCCAGTCTCGGGTATGTCTTTGTTAGCAGCATGAGAAGTGACTCATACAGTAAACTGGTACTGCAGAGAGTGGGGTGCTGCTATAAGGCTACCCAAAATGTGACCCATAAATGTTCCAAAGCAACTTTGGAACTGGGTAACAGGCAGAGATTTTAACAGTTCGGAGGGCTTAGAAGAAGGTAGGAAAATGTGGGAAAGTTTGGAACTTCCTAGAGACTTTTTGAATGGCTTTGACCAAAATGCTGATAGTAATGTGGACAACGAAGTCCAGGCTGAGGTGGTCTCATATGGAGATGAGAACTTGTTGAGAAATGGAATAAAGGTAGCTCTTGCTATGCTTTAGCAAACAGACTGGTGGCATTTTGCCCCTGCCCTAGAGATCTGTGGAACTTTGAACTTGAAAGAGATGATTTAGGGTATCTGGCAGAAGAAACTTCTAAGCGGCAAAGCATTCAAGAGGAAGCAGAGCATAAACGTTTAGAGAATTTGCAGGCTAATGATGCAATAGAAAAGAAAAACCCATTCTGGGGGGTATATTTTAAATATTGCTAGGCCGTCAAAACAACTACAGATTGATGCATGTCCTTAATTTTCCTAAGTCTTAGGTGAAGTCTAGGCAGAGCAGCCACTCAGGCACACCCAGAGCCCCAGGAGCTTTAAATACCCGGGCTTCCCAGCAAAAGAGGCTGCAACTCTGGCAAAGTAGAAGGTTAAACTCACATACATACCCCTAGGGTTGAATCCAGGGGGCTGCACAGTGACGTCTATAGGCCCCACTTCCACAACACCTCGCAGGATAAGACACACTGGCTTGGAACTCCAGCCAGCCATGGGTGACTACATTACACCTCCCTGAGGTGGAGCTCCCAGAGGGACAGGTGGGCCACCGTCTTTGCTGTTTAACTGACTTAGTCGTTGTTGCCTTGGGGCTCTGGGGAATCTGAGACAACTAGGGACTGAAGTGGTCCCCTGTCACAGTACAGCAGCTCTGTGGAGAGATGGCCAGACTCTAGTCCTAGATCTTGGTTCTCTTCACTAGGTGCAGTCTCCAGACTGAGGTGAGGTCTACAACCACCCTCATCAATTTTTTCCAGCCAGCAGCAGTTCCAAACCACCTTGGAATGGAGCTCCCAGAGAGAGTGGCCAAGCTCCATCTTTGCTGTTTCTCAGCCTTAGGTGCTGTTGCTTTCAGGCTTTGGAGAGTCTGAAGCAACTAGGGGCTGGAGTGGACCCTCAACACAGCACAGCCGCTCTCTAAAAAGTGACCAGACTGCTTTTTTATGCGAGTCCCTAATCCTGTTTCTCCTCACTGGGCGGGACCTGCCAACTGGGGTCCCCAACCACCCTGGGCAGTGGGTTCAGATGGGTGACAGGTTTGTGCCTCCCTGGAGTGGAGCTCCCAGAGGAAGGGGCAAGCTGCCATTTTTGCTGTTTCGTAGCCATCACTGTTGATATAGCCTTTAGGTACTGGAAAATCTGAGGCGACTATGGACTGGAGCAGACTCCCAGTGAACTGCAGCAGCCCTAAGGAAGTGGCCAGACTCTTTGTTATGTGGGTCCCCAATCCAGTATCTCCCTACTGGGTGAGTTCTACCAGCACTGCAGTGGCAGTGGCAGAGGGGCTTTCAATTGCCCCTGGGGGCTCCACCTCAAGGAATTTGGAGCCACTGTTACTGGGAGTGTTCAGCCAGTGAGGTGAAGCAGCTGCACTGCTGGCATAAGCTTGGGGGCCTGCTTGCTGGGGAGCTTGTTGGGTCTCCAGCCACACCCTCTAGGGCTATTGAGCCTGTAGCAGCTCTGCAACTCCCTGTGACAGAGCTCCCAGTGTGGGCGTGGGGGATGCCATATTTGCTGTTTCATAGCCCTAGTCCTTGCTGTCTCCAGGCTCCGGAGAGTCCTTGGGGACCAGGGTTTGGTCCTGACCTCCAGCACAGAGCAGCCACCTCACAGAAAAGTGGTCAGACTGTTCCCCATGGAGGCCTGACTTCTAGGGGAGACCCAACAAGCTCCCCAATGAGCAGGGCCCCAAGCTTCTGCCAGCAGTGCGGCTGCTCCACCTCACTGGCTGAACACTCCCAGTAACAGCGGCTCCAAATTCCTTGGAGGTGGAGCCCCCAGGGGCAATTCCTCACTTCTCACTGGGCAGGGCTGCCTGATATGGGACTCCATCACAACCACCCTGCCTGTAACTCACCACTTCAATCAGAGGCAGCCCAGCATTTCTCTGAAGAGGAAACCCTGAGTCAACCAACAACCCTTCTGGCACTGCAGTTATAGTGGTATTTATTACCCTAACAGTCCTTGGGATGGGGAAAGAACAAAGAACAAAGTGCGTAGTCACTACGTTGACACCTCCAGCACACTGCAGCCACCATTTGGAGAGGAGTCCAGCCCCTCTTCACCAGTTGGGACTCCTGGCTCATGACTGTGGACCAGTCACCCTACACGGCTGAGCATACTCACTTCTAGTGGCCCAGAGTTTTCCTGGAAAGAGGCTCCCAGAGGCATTTGACAACTCCTCTGCCACTGCCACAGCAGCACTTTAATCCCTGCTGCCCTTGGGGAAGAAACAAAGAGCCTAGGGCTACACTGAGCTTACAGCAACCCACAATTATGACACTGAGAGGAGATCAGTCTCTCCTCCTGGTGAGCCTTTGACCCCCTCCTCCCCAACAAGCAGGGCCCCAAGCTCATGCCAGCAGTGCAGCTGCTCCACCCCACTGGCTGAACACTCCCAGTAACAGCGGCTCCAAATTCCTTGGAGGTGGAACCCCCAGTGGCAATTGAAAGCCCCTCTGCCACTGCCACTGCAGTGGTACTACCCCTGCTACCCTCAGACTAACAAAGGAGCAAAGACCATAAGTATCTGTCCACACCTCCAACAAGTAGCAGTTGATCCAAGGATAGGAGGCCGGTCCATCTTCCATGGGTAACACCCACTCCCACTGTTCATAAATAGGCAGGGAACCGCTGGCTTGGGTCCACAGCACAGGACCCCCATCTTGGGCTAATCACGCTGAGTGGTTGCTAACCTGAATCTCCTGGGGTGGAGCTCCCAGGAGACAAGTAAAAGACCTTCAGCCACAACCACTGCTAAGGTCCCTTCCTCTGCTGCCTCCAAGTTGGGGAGAAAACATAAACCCTGAGATTATACCAGAGATATGATGGGAAGCCCAGGAGTACTAAGCTGTGATCTATGTCCAGCACTCAAATGGGAGGAGAGCCCACACTGTCAGAGCACCAAGAGGGAGAACAACTGCAAATGTGAGGAAATATAGGGGAGCCACACAACTGAGCAAAAGCCTACCAACTGACCGCTACACTTAAGTGCCACCTACTGGATCACACCTCAAAGCTTCAACACCAAAACTACCTCACTAGCATAACCCCCTGTGAAACCAAATATAAGTCAGCTACAAATAAAGACCCTGTACAAAGGCTCAGTCCTGTGAAGATTCAGAAAATAAGCCTACTGACTGTACTCAATGTATATGACATTTAAAGAAATACCCACATTCAGAGATGAGAAACAAACCAATGCAAGAACTCCAGCAACTAATTGGCCAGAGTGTCTTATGTCCTCCAAACAACTGCACTAGTTCTCCAACAAGCATTCTTAACTAGGGTGAGTTTGCTGAAAATACAGAACTGGAATTCAGAATATGGATAAGAATAAAAATCAAAATTCAGGAGAATACTATAACATAATCCAAGGAAACTAAGTATCACAATAAAACAATACAAGAGCTGACAGACAAAATAGGTAGTATAAAAAAGAACCTAAATTATCTGATAGAACCAAAAAACATATTACAAGAATTTTGCAATGCAATTGCCAATATTAACAGCAGAGGGAACCAAGCTGAGGAGGAATCTCAGAACTTGAAGTTTCGCTGTCTGAAACAATACAGTCAACAAAAATAAAAAAGAACAAAAGGGAACAAGCAAAACATTTGAGACATAGGAGATTATGTAAAGAAGCCAAATCTACAAATCATTAGCATCCCTGAAAGTGACAGGGAGAAAGCAAACAACTTGAAAAACACATTTCAGGATATTATCCATGAGAACGTCCCGAACCTAGCTAGGGAGGCCAATATTCAAATTCAGGAAATGCAGAAAACCTCTGGCTTGGGTCCATTCAAAAATAGATCATCCTCAAGATACATAATCATCAGATTCCCCAAGGTCAAAATGAAAGAAAAAATAATAAAGGCAGTAAGAGAGAAAGGACAGGTCACCTGTAAAGGGAAGCTCATCGAACTAAAAGCATACCTCTCAGCAGAAACCCTGTAAGACCGAAGAGATTGCAGGCCTATATTCAGTATTCTTAAAAAGAAAAGTAACTCCAACCAAGACTTTCATATCCAGCCAAACTAAACTTCATAACTGAAGGAAAAATAAGATCCTTTTCAGCCAAGTAAATGCTGAGGGAATTTTTTTTTTTATCACCAGACATGCCTTACAAGAGCTCCTAAAAAAATTACTAAATCTTGAAAGTAAAGCCCATTACCAACCACTACAAAAACACACTTAAGTACACAGACCAGTGATACTATAAAGCAACCACACAAACAAGTTGACATAATAAACAGCTAATAACACAATGACAGGATCAAATCCACACATATCAATATTAACCTTTAATGTAAACATGCTAAAAGCCCCAATTAATAGGTAGAGAATGGCAAGCTGGATAAAGAAGCAAGATCCAATTGTATGCTATCTTCAAGAGATCTAACTCACATGCAATGACACCCAGGCTCAAAATAAAGGGATGGAGGGAAATCTGCCAAGGAAATGGAAATCAGAAAAAAAGCAGAGGTTGCAATCCTAACTTCAGACAAAACAGACTTTAAACTAACAAAGATCAAAAAAAGGCAAAAAGGGCATTACATAATGGTAAAGGATTCAATTCAACAAGAAGACCTAACTATCCAAAATGTATATGCACCCAACACGAGATCACCCAGATTCATAAAGTAAGTTCTAAGGACCTTCAAAGACACTTATATTCTCACACAATAATAGTGGGAGACTTTAACACCCCACTGACAATATTAGACAGATCATTGAAGCAGAAAATTAACAAAGATATTCAGGATCTGAACTCAACATTGGACCAAATGGATATGATAGATGTGTACAGAACTCTCCACCCCGAGACAACAGAATATATATTCTTCTTATTGCCACATGACACATACTCTAAAATTGACCACACGCTGAAACATAAAACAATCCTCAACAAATGCAAAGAACCGAAATGACACCAAACACACTCTCAGACCACAGCAGAATGAAAATAAATCAAGACTAAAAATTAATCAAAACTATACAATTACAGGAAATTAAACAGCCTGATCCAGATGACTTTTGGGTAAATAATTAAGGCAGAAATCAAGAAGTTCTTGGAAGCTTGTAGAACAAAGATGCAACATGCCAGAATCTCTGGGATATAGCTAAGGCAGTATTACTAGGGAAATTTATAGTACTAAATGCCCACACCAAAAAGTCAGGAAGATCTCAAATTAACAGCCTAATATCACAAGTAGAAGAACTAGAGAAGCAAGATCAAACCAACTCCAAAGCTAACAGAAGATCACAAATAACCCAAATCAGAGTTGAACTGAAGATCAAGGCACAAAAGTGTATTAAAAAATTCACCAAATCCAGGAGATGGTATTTTGAAAAATAGATAGGCCACTTGCTAGACTAACGAAGAAAAGAGAGAAGGTCCAAATAAACACCATCAGAAATGATAAAGGAGATTTTACCACTAACCCCCCAGAAAAACACATAACAATTATAGGCTGATATGAACACCTCTATGCACACAAACTAGAAAACCTAGAAGACATGGATAAATATCTGGACACATACACCCTCCTGAGACTGAAGCAGAAAGAAATTGATTCCCTGAGCAGACCAATAATGAACTCCAAAATTGACTCAATAATAAATAGTCTGCCAAGCAACAAAAGGCCCAGGACTAGGCAGATTCACAGCCAACTTCTACCAGATGTACAAAGAAGAGCTGGTAATATTCCTACTAAAACTATTTCAAAAAATTGTTGAGGAGGGACTGCTTCCCAACTCATTCTGTGAGGCCAGCATCACTGTGATACCAAACCCTGGCAGAGACAAAACAAAAAAGAAAACTTCAGGCCAGTATACTTGATAAACATCTGTGCAAAAACACTCAAGAAAATACTTGCAAACTGAATCCAGCAGCACAACAAAATGCTAATCCACCACAATCAATTAGACTTTATCCCTGGGATGCAAGGTTGGTTCAACATACACAAAGCAATAATGTGATTTATCACATAAACAGAACTAAAGATAAATATTACATGATCATCTCAATAGATGCAGAAAAGGCTTTCAATAAAAAGCCTTTATTATGTTAAAAATAATATAGGCTTTATGTTAAAAAACTGTCAATAAACTAGGTATTGGAGGAACATACCTCAAAATAATAAGAGCCATTTATGACAAACCCAAAGCCAACATCATACTGAATGGACAAAGGCTGGAAGTATTTCCTTTGAAAACTGGCACAAGACATGGATGCCATCTCTCACCACTCCTATTCAACATAATATTGGAAGCCCTGACCAGAGCAATCAGGCAAGAGGAAGAAATAAAAGGAATCTAAATAGGAAGAGAGGATGCCAAACTATCCCTGTTTGCAGATGACATGATTGTCTAACTAGAAAATGCAATAGTCTCTGCCCAAAAGCTCCTTAAAATGATAAACACTTCAGCAAAGTTTCAGGATACAAAATCAACATGCAAAAATCACTGGCATTTCTATACACCCACAAAAATAAATTTGAGTGCCAAATAAGGAATGCAATACCATTCACAATTGACACAAAAAGAAATAAAATACTTAGGAATACAGCTAACTATGGAGGTGAAATATCTCTAAAATCAGAATTACAAAACACTGCTCAAAGAAATAAGAGATGACACAAACAAATGGAAAGATTTCATGATGAAGATACCAAAAGCATGGCAACAAAAGCAAAAATTGGGGATCTAATTAAACCTAATTGTTTTCTGCATGGCAAAATAACTTATCAACAGAGTAAATAGGCATATTACAAAATGGAGAAAATATTTGCAAACTATCCATCTGACAATGATCTAATAACCAGCATTTATAAGAAACTTAAACAAATTTACAAGAAAAAAAGCAAACAACCCCATTAAAGTGTGGACAAAAACCATGAACAGCCTCTTCTCGAAAGAAGACATACCTGTGGCCAACAATAATATGAAATAAAAGCTCAACATCCCTGATCATTAGAGAAGTGCAAATGGAAACCATAATGTGATACCATCTCACACCAGTCATAATGGTTATTATTAAGTTGGTGCAAAAGTAACGTGGTTTTTGCCATTAGTTTTGCACCAACCTAATATTAAAAAGTCAAAAAATAACAGATGCTGGTGAGGTTGTGGAGAAAAGGGAATGCTTATACATGTTGATTGGAGTGTAAATTTCCTCAACCATTGTGGAAAGCAATGTGGCGATCCCTCAAAGAGTTAAAAAGAGAACTATTCCATCCAGCAATCCTATTGCTGAGTATATACACAAAGGAATATCAATTTTTCTACCATAAAGACACATACATGTGTATGTTCATTCCAGCACTATTTACGATAGCAAAATATGGAATCAACCTAAATGCCCATCAGTGGTAGAGTGGATAAAGAAAATATGGTATGTCTACACCATGGAATACTGTGCAGCCATAAAAAAGAACAAGATTATATCTTCTGCAGGAACATGGATGGAGTTGAAGGCCATCATTCTTAGCAAACTAATGCAGGAATAGAAAACCAAATATCACATGTTCTCATTTATAAGTGGGAGCCAAATGATGAGAACACATGGACATAAAGTGATACTGGAGCATACTTGAGGGTGGAAGGTGGAGGAGGGGGAGGATTAGAAAAAATAGCTATTGAGTATTAAGCTTAGTACCTGGGTAATGAAATAATCTGTACAACTAACCCCAGTGACAAGAATTTACCTATATAACAAATGTACACATGTACCCCTAAACCTAAAATAAAAGTTAAAACATGGAAAAAAAAAATATTGTTTGTAATCCTACTACATGTTGGTAACCACCATAAACTTTTGGCCTTTATCTTTTCAGTATTTTTCTATATGTATGTAATTAACATCAGTCCTCTGTATTTGGTGGGTTCTACATCCATGTATTCAACCAACTGAGGATTGAAAATATTTTTAAAAAAGATAGTTCCATGGTTGCATTTATACTGAAAATGTACAGACTTTTTTTTCTTGTCATTCTCCAAACAATATAACAACTATTTATATAGGATTTACATTGTTTTATGTATTATAAATAATCTAGAGGCTATTTAAAGTATACAGGAGGATGTGCATGGGTTATATGCAAATACTACACGATTTTACATAAGGGACTTGAGCATTTATAGATTTTGGTATTCACAAGGGGTCCTGGAACCACTTCCTAAAGAAACTAATGGCCAATCCTCTTGATTTATTTTAATTATTTAATTTGGGATTATATTTTATATTGTATGATAACCTGCTTTTATCACTTAAAATTCATGCTGAAAATTTTACACATTTTCACATTTTTCCAGGCATGATTTTTAATAGCTACATAATAAATACTTGTATGGGTATACTCTAATTGGTATAATCTGTTTGCTACTTATTGGTCATGAAGGTGATTTTCCTATATCATAGAAATCCTCATTTGTATTTTACCCTCTGTCATTGAGAGAAATTCCTAGAAGAGAATAGGAATATTCTTAAGGCATTTGATTTGTATTGTCAAATTGTTCTGCAAAAAAGTTGTATGACATATTTGGGAAGAATTGGGATATTTACAAAATGCATGCTTCCTAACAGAAACATACTAGGTCTCTCCATTTATTTGATTCAACTTTGGTGTTCTGAGGTAACATTTCTTTTCTTTCTTTCCTTTTTTTTTTTTTTTTTTTGAGATGGAGTCTCACTCTGTTGCCCAGGCTGGAGTGCAGTGGTGCGATCTCAGCTCACTGCAATCTCTGCCTTCTGGGTTCAAGTGATTGTCCTGCCTCAGCCTCCAGGGTAGCTGAGACGATAGGCACATGCCACCATGCACAGCTAATTATTTTGTGTTTTTAGTAGAGACGGGGTTTCACCATGTTGGCCAGGATGGTCTTGATTTCTTGACCTTGTGATCCACCTGTCTCGGGCTCCCAAAGCGCTGGGATTACAGGTGTGAGCCACCGCACCCGGCCCTGAGGTAACATTTCATAGGTCTTAAAGGCTTTAAAAAAATACAGGTTTTTCTACATTTTGTGTTAAGCTATGCATTTTTTATATTGTTCTTTGAGATAAAAATGTTCTTGCACTTTCTCTTTACAGTCCAAACCCAGGACATCTTTTAAAAACTGAGCACAATATTAGGTACTCTAAAACTTAGCTTCTTAATCCTTTAATGGTGCAGTAGAGTTTCCCAACCCACAGCTCCTCAAATGACATGGGCAAACTATATTATTTCATATTGCTCCTTGACTCTGTTCTCTCACTTCTGAAATCAAAGTTATAGAACTGAAACCTAATATTTTCAGTTAGAAAACACTCTTCTAAAGTTAGACAACAGTGTTGTTATTTTGCTTTAAAAAAAAAAACTAGAAAATGCCCTTCCCATATTACATGTTTTGTATCAAAGGAAAATTCAAATCTTCAGATTTAAGAACTAGTAATCCACCCTGGAAGGGTACAATGAAAGGGAAAGAGCATTTTCTTATACTTTATCCACACAATATTTCATTTTTCTCTATAATACCTATAATAATGCAAGCAAAATAGAAACACATGTTAAACAAATGAATAAATACTCTAGAAAGCTGGTGGTCACAATGATGTAATCTCCCACAGTGTATGTATATTTTCTCTTATAAGGAGGTTGGTCTTGTTAATGCTATATACAGTATATTGTAACACCTCTTAGGGCGGACTACTTTGAGTTTTCAGAAGGTAGAAGGATTGTTCCTTTTGCTATAAAGTATCTGTTTTAACTTTAAATATCAAAGAGTTTAGTTACATTTTAGTCTGGAAGCCAAGAAAAAAAGCATGGGCAGTTTTAATCTTGAAATTCAAAACTATTCATCACAAAGAACTTAATTCTGAGATCTAGGTTAATAAACTTTTAAATTAAACTTCATCTAAAATTTAAAAAATAGAAAAATTTTGATTTAAAAATTATAAACATTAAATCATTATGTAAGGTAATATTTTAGTGTTCTACTTTTCTTTTAATTTAGGAAATTTTACTGGTGGTTCCCTTAAAATGTCTCTCTCTCCTAAGTCATTTATCTTTTAGAGTTAGTTTATTATTAGTTATTCAGAAAAATGTACAGCACCATAAAAGAAAATTTCATACAGCAACCTGCAGCTAAACACAATTGTGGTTAAAAATTTTAAAACCAATGAGTGTCGGCTTGTTTTCCAAGAATACACTGTGTTTGGTCAATTAGAATAACTTTTTTTTTTTTTTTTTGAGATGGAGTCTTGCTCTGTCACCCAGGCGAGAATGCAGTGGTGTGATCTCAATTCACTGCAACCTCTGCCTCCCAGGTTCAATCAATTCTCCTATCTCAGCATCCTGAGTAGCTAGGATTACAAGCGCCCACCACTGCACCCAGCTAATTTTTGTATTTTTAGTACAGACGAGGTTTCACCATCTTGGCCAGGCTAGTCTCGAACTCCTGACATCGTGATCCACCCGCCCTGGCCTCCCAAAGTGCTGGGATTACAGGTGTGAGCCACCGTGCCCAGCCTGGATAACTTTTTCTTAATGTGATACTTCAGAAATTTTTTGAAGCAGAAATAAAACAAATTTAAGCAATGATAAATGTGGTTAGAAGAACTGTCATTCATATCTGGTAAAGAAATATTTTATTTATAGACAAAGTAATGCTCCAGTAGAGTTAGTTCCATTTTTTTCTTTGCCATAGTTTCAAAACACAGGTAACACTTAAATTAAAAAGAAAGAAACAAAAGGCTAAACAGACCTCACAGGTTTGGCTTTCAGCTGAGCTGGGGAGGGTGGTTGTGAGTGCCCCAGATTTGTGAACTTTTCCTCACCATGTTAGTTTGTACTCATTTCTCTTTCAAATAATTGCACTAGAAATATCTTGCTAGTGATTGACAATTCATTTATAATATTTTAATTTTATAGACAAAATAATGCTCTCACATTATTTAAAGGATTTAGTTTGATTGGAAATCTGCTGAAAATTGAGTCAATTTTTGGAAAATAATTGTACCGTACGTGATTTTGTAGAGACATTCCTTGACTAAGGTAGTGGAAAATGTGCTCCCTGTTTGCTTCCATCAAAGCTAAAAGGGACATTGTCAGTGGAGAAAACCGAGCTGAATTACCGGACCTTGGAACTGACACACACCTGCCAGTGACATGAAACTACCTGATGACCTCCTGGGCCCAAATCAAGTGATTTATTTAGAAAATCAAATCCCAGCTAGGTACTTTTTTTTGTTCCTTTTCTTTAGCTTTTGGAGGGAAAAATGTATCCTGTTTAAAAATAAAAATCAAACTTTGGAAGTTTACTTTATGACCTCTACATAAAATATGCTTAATATACTCTTGGATTCTAGTCAACTTTAGGTTACAATTGATTCCTTGAAGACAGATATTCATGGAAATCCACTGTTGAAAAAGATTATTTTACATTTTTACCATCAGTTCTGTTGACTTGTTTGTGTTTTCAATGGCAAAAGATTACTCTCAATTTGATAAGCTTCATACGTTCTCCTACTATATCAAAGAAGAGAGAGCTACGAACACACGCAGTCAATTCACAATTATTTACTTAAGCTATCTGTGGCATATTTTATACCCATAATATGGTATGTATCTTGGAGTGTTCTCTTAGAATTAGTACATGCTCTTTCCTCTGTTCTTGCGTGTTTTCACCTGCAGATCAAATTGTGCCAGAATGCAAGTCAAGAAGAAAGCCCTCACCTGCACCCTGTAGAGTGTTCTTAGTCCAGGTCAGAGAGTTAAAGCGTTCACTTCTACTTCTTTTCCACATACTTGCTACTTTAGCAATGGTGGCCTTTGTGTGAAGATGATTAGTTTTATATAGATGAAGTATTTAATACAGGAAAAGACCCATTATAATGCAAGAGCATCAGTATTGTCTACTTGACTCATTTCCCATGGTCAGGTTTCTGGGATGGCACAGACTGGGAGAATGTGGTGTCAATTATCACAAGAAGAGAGAAAACGCAAGAGTGGGGAGCATTTTCTCCCTAATGCAATGTGTGCCACACACAAAACATGCGAATGGTGACCTGTGCTGGGATCCTGCTTTATGCATTATTTAATAAAATGTATGATATCTGTCATAACTCAAATGTTTAAATTCCAAAAGCAATCAGATGACTTGGTGACAATGATCATGTCATGTTGGAATAACTAATTTGAAGCTCTATTTTATCAATTGCCATGGTAAATCATCTTTTATAAAAATAAATATTACAGTAAAGTATAACAAAAATTATATCACAAATTTAGTACATTGAGATTTAAAGAAAGCATTCTTGGCAGTATAGAATGAAATTCAATACATGTATCCAAAAAAATTAGACAATATTGCCATAAAATATATTATTTGGTCAAAATATTCTCTGTTTCTAATGTAGTAAAGTACATATCCATAGAAGTTTGTGTAGCATCTCAGGAAGGCAAAAGTAGACGTGTTGTTTCACAGTACTTTCTTTGGTGCCATAGATTTTAAAAAATATATAATGGCAGGTCTTCTCCTGCCAGTTTAGAGTTAACTCAGCTTTTCCATTATGGACAAAAACCATATTTTATAATTTCCACAGATAAATGTAAATCATTAATGGGAGAAAATGAGAAAATGTATCTTCTCCCACGTGTTTGATGCAATAAGTTAAAGAGTTTATTTCTATCATTAATTTCACTTTAGTCACGTTTTTTGATAAATGGAAAGGAATGTTTAAAGCTTTAATCTTATATGATCTGTATTATCAAAGGAAGAGTTAATAATGCATTTAATGAGTATTAACATGAAAGCTAGCACTCAGGCCACAATTAATGCCTACTTTGTCAGCAGATGTAGAAGACAAGTAAATAACAGAGAGCCTAATGGCAAGTCTGTTAGATGTGTCATGGACAGAGGCTTTTTGAAATTCAGTAAAAGCATCTAGTACTCAGTTTCAATCTGAAAGAACAAATGTCCGGAAGCATTGCAATTGGGCTATAAATAACTATTGGAAAGAGGTATGCTATATTTCCATAAATGGTTAGAAAGAATGACTTGGTGATGCTCTTAGTCTTCTTTAAGGTGTTACATTATAATGTGAGCAAAGGCCCTTTTTGAACTATTCTCCACACTGACAAAATAACAGTCACTTTATATGGGTCACAGAAGCTCATCCATCCTAAAAACTAATCACATTGGCTCAACATGTTTAATCTCAAGGGATCCCTCGAGGACTTTTCCTATCACTCTGCTTCCTATGTCACCTCTAGTCTGCATGGGTAGAGATCAAAGGCTTAATGTGTTTCCCTGAAGAACCCATCAACTACATTTCTTTTGGTAACTGGAAGTGTGTTATAAAAGAATTAGAAACCTCCCCTTGTGATGAGAGGCTGGTACTCCTGTGGGATTCAGTTACATCTTTAGACAAGAAGCTTTGAAGTAAAGATAAAATTATGATAAAGACAGGCAGTGCAGAAGCCTGCTGTTTGACCTTGCTGAGACTCACACTCCATGCTATTGCTGGCCTATGCCCACTGAAGTATACCCATAAGCAGACTGGAAATACAATGATTTTTTTTGTCCAAAGGTGAGGTGGAATGCCTTCTATATTTTACTGTGTTTTTCTGGAGTAACTCTGACATAAGCCCTACCATCATCTAGCACCTGGCTTTTCATGGGCCACAGCATCAGCATTACTTGGAAGCTTGTTAGAAATTAAGAATCTCAAGTTATTTCAGACCTACTGAAGTAGAATCTGCATTTTAAAAATATCCCCAGAATATTTGTGTGCATGCTGAAATTTTAGAAGCCCTGCTCTGCATTGTCCCTATTTGATTGAAGTCAACACAACTCCTTTTGCGCTAGCTGGTAGTTTATCTTGATCTTACAATTCAGGATTTGCTGTGCTTATTCTCCTACTACCCTTTCCCTCTTCACTGGATAAATAGAAAATATTTGATGAGGGAACAGTTTAGCATTTACTTAAATTATTTAGTTTCCAATTAAATATTTGAACAATTTCTACTATTGTATGATAATATGTATAATATAGTTTGAGTAGAGCAATTAGAGGTAAAAGGAAATGTATAAGTGAACTGAATACTTTCTGAGTTTATTACTATATATGTTCTGGTTGCATCACTGTCCAATCCTTTATGTTTTATGTGAATTCATCTACTAAGATAAATGCAGTGTTTACTTATACTGACACAATAATTGCAAATTGAATTATAAAATATTTATATGCAAACTTGGAATTTTAACAGGTACAGCATAAAAATGTCCTGGTTTAAGATACAACCAATTACCTCCTGTTTCCTAATAAACAGGGAATAATTCAAAGAAAAACTCCCATGAAGAACCAGTTTTAATGAGAAAAGCTCACTCTAGTGTTGTATATGGAGAAATTATTTTATCTAAGTTGTTATATAACAGATGCATCAATTTTCAAATTGAACTCTTAAAAAAGTTGTCATACTTCTGGTGTATTTCCATGTTATGGTTAATTAATCGTTATTTAGGTTTTACTACCTTTTACTTAGAAGTAGTTAAACTGTTATCTCCACATTTCTATCTGCATAACATTAGCACTATTATTGCTGATATTTTAAAGGTGATGTTACAAATGTTTGTGTATAAGCATGTGTACCCGAGAAATACTGACATATTATTTTCACATCATCTAGATACAAACTCTGTATTTGTTTACTAGTTCTAATAGGTTTTAAGGATTAAAATTTTACAGGAGATGAAATGCAAGCTCACAGGCTGCCTCACTGGGTGACTTAACAGGTGTCCATATGAAGAAAAAGTGGGCATTGTGACCCCCATAAGAAGAAACACAGATATAAATAAATATCATGTCTTTTGGATATTTTCCATTAAAATTTAGTATTTGTGTTTTTTCTATGGTTAGTGTTTAGTCTGTTCTATTTTTGTGTTCTTGCTAAATGTAAAACATTCATCTTGCTTCATTGACCTGGAAAAATGAAAAGGACAGCTGCATAGAGCAGGGATTCTTGGAACTTCTTCAAGTGCTTTCAGACCCTGTGTACCTTCCCCAGCCTCCTCAACCAGAATGGCTTCTATAGTTACTAGAAATTGTATTCATTTATCGACATGCATACCCTGATAGTGTTTGTATATGCTAATAAAACTGGGAGTAATGCAAAGGAATTGGACAAATACCCAGGAGTCTCAACAATCACCATGTCAGGTCTCAGAGGCTGGAAAATCATCCAGAGCACAAGAATTGTCAAGTAGGTGTCCATTGCTTCCTATTCAAATGCTCTGCCATTATAGTAACTATAGTCAGTTATATTATTCTCAGAAGTTATTTGCTATCCATCCCTATTAAATAATTACATTGTATTGGCCTATATCACCCTATCAGGTATGATTCTATGACTTAGTTTGGCCTATTAAATGTGAGAAAACAATTGACAAATGGCATTTCCAAACACAACCTCTAAGTGCTACCAGTCTTTTTCCTTAGCCATGGGAATGATATGTACCATAGGGCCCGGTCATTCAGCCAGAGTCCTGAAATGAAGGAACGGAACAAAGCTACAACTAAGACACATTGGTATATATTTGAGGGAGAAATAAGCATTTGTTTTTGTTAGACATCGAACATTTGTGCCATTTGTTACTGTAGCATTATCTTGCCTAGAATGACTGGCATGGTCATCAGCTATTCTATGTTGCTATCAATTGATTTCTCTTATGCTTATTCCATTTAATTTGCACTCTCTCCCTCTCTATCTGTCTCTCTCTCTACACCCCCCACCACCACACACACATGCATATCTCAGAGAAATTGCAGGTTTGTTTCCAGACCACTGCACACTTCAATAAAGCAAATATTGCAATAAACCAAGTCACATAAATTAGGGGGGCTTTCTTAGTACATATAAAAATTATGTTTACCCTACACTGTACTTTTTTATGTGTGCAGTATTATTATGTCTATAAATTCACATACCTTAAAGAAAAAATAATTTAATAAAAAATCCTAATGATCATCTGAGCCTTCAGTTAGTTGTAATCACATTGCTGGCAGAGGATCTTGCCTCAATATTGATGGCTGCTTACTGATCAGGGTGGTGGCTATGAAGCTTGGAGTGGCTGTGAAAATTTCTTAAAATAAGACAATAATGAAGTTTGCCATATGGATTGATGCTTTATTTCATGAAAGATTTCTCTGTAACAGGAGATGCTGTTTGATAGCATTTTGCTCACAGTAGAATTTCTTTCAAACTTGGTATCAATCTTCTCAAAACCTGCAGCTACATTATCAATTAAGTTTATGTAATATTATACATCATTTGTTGTCATTTCAACGACGTTCACAAGCATCATCACCAGTAGAACCTAACTCAAGAAACCGCGTTCTTTGCTCATCCAAAAGAAGCAACTCATTCGTTGAAGCTTTATTGTGACATTGCCTCAATCCAGTCAGATCTTCAAAGTCTACTCCTAATTCTACTTGCTATTTCCATTACATCTGCAGTTACTTCCTCCACTGAAGTCTTGAATCCCTCAAAGTCACAAAGCTATTACTTCCACATTGAAAATCTGTTGCTTAGTATATCCACCTTTACAAATTATTTTAGCTACATATTCCAGATAACTTGCTGCAGCTTCTCCATCAGCACTTGCTACTTCACCTTGTACTTTTATGTTATGGAGATGGCTTCTTTCCTTAAATCTCATGAACCAATCTCTGCTAGCTTCCAACTTCTCTTTGGCAGCCTTCTAATCTCTCTCAGCTTTAATAGAATTAAAGAGAGTTAGGGCTGTGTTCTGGATTAAGCTTTGCCTTAAAGGAATGTTGTGGCTTGTTTGATCTTCTGTCCAGATCACTCAAACTTTCTTGATATTAGCAAAAAGGCTGTTTTGCTTTCTTATCATTCCTGTGTTCTTTGGAGTAGATTTTTAAATTTTCTTCAAAAGTTTTTCCTTTACATTCACATCTTGGCTGTTTGGCTCAAGATGCCTAGTTTTTGGCCTATCTTGCTTTTGACATGCCTTTTTTTTTTCTATGCTTAATCATTTCTATATTTTTGATTTAAAGTGAGAGATGTGTGACACTTCCTTTCACTCGAACACTAAGAGGCCATTGTAGAGATATTAATTGGACTACTTTCAATATTGTTTTACTCAGAGAATAGGGAGGCCTGAGAAGAGTGAGATGAATGAACAGCTGGTAGGTGGAGAAGTCAGAACACACACACATTTATCAATTAAGTTTTTCTCTTGTATGGCCACAATTCATGGCACTCCAAAAGAGTTACAATAGTAACATCAAAGATTACTAATCACAGATCACCATCACAGATATAATAATAAAGAAAAGTTTCAAATATTGTGAGAATAAACTAAATGTGACACAGAGACATGAACTGAGCACACATTGTTGGAAAATTGGTGCCAATAGGCTTGTTGGACTCAGGGTTGCCACAAACTGTCAATTTATAAAACACACAATATCTGAAAAGCATGATAAACAAAGGTATGCTTATGTATGGCTTTTTTGTATTTATTGTTTCCACTTATGTATGGTATGTATTTCTTCGTGTATTCTTTCACTGTGATTTTATTATTTTGTGTCTCCTGTGTCTTTCTGCTTCTAATTTGTACTGTCCACTCTCTAAGTTTCTCATTAATATTCTCAAGAAAATTAGTCATTTTATCATCCTGGCTGAGCAGAATGTTCATGCCTGTCCAGTTTATTGGCCATTAGTCAGCCATTATAGTCGTGTATCTGAGGACTTTTGTGGCATGTCATTTACTACATGGAGAATATTTTGGTAACAATTTTCATGATAGGTAAAATGTCACATGCCCTTAAGTTTTCTTAGAAATCATGAGTAGTTATTAAAATATCTTTCTTTAAGACTTTCTCAAAATGTTAGCACCTATAAATGGAATAATTGTATTATTGCCATGGATTCTATTCAGGAAATCAGATGTAATCGGAAGCTAAAATACAATTAAAAGAAAACTGAGTGTTTCTAATAAGCTTTCTCTTTATTAACTAAAATACATATTATAATGAAAATCACATTGATCTCTCATTTTAGGATATTTGGTTTGGTTCGTTCTACTATTAGTCACTCTATTAGTCATAGGAGATGAATGATTTCATTCTTTTCCATTTTCTCTGTTATCATTTTCTTGCAAACTTTATAGTAGAGAAAAAGAGTTCTATATAATCTCCAGGCTCTGCTCACTCTGCTGTGCTTATGAGTCCATCTAATCCTTACAACCACATTTCAGGTTGACAATTGTTAAGACATCAGTGGATATGGATGCCAATTTCATGAAATATCCCTGAGAATAACACATCCTGAATTATTTTTGAAACTTAAGGTATTCATCCTGCAGAGGAGAAATAGCTTCAACATTCTTTCATTTCTGTTCAATCAATTTCCACAAATTTGTATTCCAAGGCATGCCTCTTTCATTTAGTCACAGCATTACAGAAACCAAAAGCTCAAAATACCTCTAAAACTACTGAATGGAATCCTGTCAAAATAGAAGCTCAGGCTCATGCCTTAGCATCTGCCCTCAGAAAAACTGTGAAGTTTTTAGTGGCAACAGAGGAAGAGAGGATGCATTAGAAATAGCACTTGGCCTCACATATTTTTAGAGGAAATCTTGATTCTGCTACTTTCTGGCTGTGTGATCTTCACAACTCAGTGCCCTTAACAAGAACACAAATTAGATTTAATATTCATTACATTCAACTGAAGATTCTTATTTTGATGCCATCCTGGATTCCTCTATTTTAATGCCTGTAATTTCAGGGTGCCACTGGTAAGCTCAGTGTTCCCCTCAGGACCACAGTCTATGAGCCTCAAGCTCGTCTTACCCCATGTCCGAAATTCAGATGGATATTTTCATTGTTTTATTTCAAATAGTTTATTTCAGTATATTAATGCTACAGACGGAATTGTGTCCCCCAAAATTTATATGTTGAAGCCCTAGCCCCCAATATAATTACATTTGAAGATAGAGTTTTTAGGAAGTAATTAAGCTTAAATGAGGTCAATAAGGGTCTGTTCATAATCCAATAGAATTGGTGGCCTCATAAGAAAAGGAACAGGTCTGGCGCGGTGTCTTATGCCTGTAATCCCAGCACTTTGGGAGGCCAAGGCGGGCGGATCATGAGGTCAGGAGATCGAGACCATCCTGGCTAACACGGTGAAACCCCGTCTCTACTAAAAATACAAAAAGTTAGCCGGGCGCGGTGGTGGGCGCCTGTAGTCCCAGCTACTCGGGAGGCTGAGGCAGGAGAATGGCGTGAACCCTGGAGGCGGAGCTTGCAGTGAGCGGAGATAGCGCCACTGCACTCCAGCCTGGGCGACAGATCGAGACTCTGTCTCAAAAAAAAAGAAAAAGAAAAAGAAAAAGAAAAAAAGAAAAAAGAAAGGAAAGGAACAGAGAGAGATTGATCTCTCTCTCCATGAGCACGAAGAGGTCATATGAGCACACTGCACAATGGGGGCCACCTGCAAGCCAAGAGAAAAGGCTTCAGAATGAAACCTATCTTGCCAGCACCTTAGTTTTAGACTTCCAGCCTTTATAACTGTGAGAAATAAATTTCTGTTGTTTAAGCCATCCAGTCTGCGGTATTCATTATGGCAGCCAAAATGAACAAATAGAATTAATCCCTACCCTTTCATCCCTCGAACATTTAACCTGCTGCTGGAGTGACCACATCTGCATTTGTCAAGAGCCTCTTTAGACATTCTTAAAACAATGAAATGACATTAACAGAAGAAAAGGAATGTTGGGATTGAGACATGTCAATGAAATAGAAATTAGGGTTAAAATAAAGAAAATCAAGACAAATATAAGTAAGGTTTTTTTTGTTGTTGTTGTTTCTTTTTGAGATACAGTCTTGCCCTGTGGCCGAGGCTTGAGTGGAGTGGTCTGGTCATGGCCCACTGTAGTTTCAACCTTCCTGGCTCGAGTGATCTTCCTACCTCAGCCTTTCCAGTAGCTGGACCACAGGCATGTGCCATCATCAGCTAATTTTCTTTTTATGTTTTAATTTTTTGGTAGAGATGGAGTCTCACTAGGCTGCCCAGATTGGTCTCAGTCTCCTAGGCTCAAGCTATCCTCCCACATCAGCATTCCAAAGTGTCGGGATTATAGGCATGAGCCACAGCACCTGGCCAGTAAAATTCTAACAAAGGGGAATGAGTGAAAGGTGACAAAAGTTATTAGTGAAAACATTATATCTGATGGCTTTCCTGTTCTCTTTCCTTCATTTTCATTAAAAAAACTCGTGACTAATTAAAAGTGAAAAGGAAGAGTGCATTTATTTTTTACCTGTTTAATTATTTTTTTCTTTGAAGAAGTTCAGAGTAAATAACATGGAAATAACTACACAAACAAATTGTAACTGATTTCATGTAAAAATGAGTGATACTTAAGTGTAATGTAAAATCCTATACATTTTATTATAATAAAAGAAAATAAAGAGCAGAATCATGTCTACATAAAATGAAAGCACACCAGAAAGACATGCTTATATAAAATATGCAATTTTACATTTTCTTTCTAAATTAGTGAGAAGACAAGAAGGTTGTAAAATAAAGGAAACACTGTTAATAAGAATTAGAAAAGTTTAGAACATAAGTGGCAGAACCTAAAAATTTATTACATAGAAAATATTATTTAGAAATTAAAGTAGTCTAAATAAAACACAAGAGTAAATGAGCATAAATTATGAAATATATATGTAATTACGGTATACATAGATTGATATATATGAATTGTTAGATAGAATATAATGTAAATTATGAAACAGAATATTAAAATGAGAAAAATTTAAAAAGAAATGAAAAGGTTTGAGGAGGAAATGAGAACAATTGATAGTCAAAGAAAGCTCAACGTTTAGATAATATGAATCTCTAAAGGCAAAAAAAAATCAAAGCAAGGGTATAGAAAAATACTAAAATACAATAAGTAACATATAATGAAAATAATTATATTTTCATCAAAAATTTTAGCACCAATAATTTATTCCAAAATGAAATTGAGTAATAAAATACTCAAGAAATTAAAATGTGAGCCACTAATTTTGTATCTAGCAAAGTTGATTTTCAAATATAAAGGTCACAGACAAACTTTTTGTGACATGTAAAAACTCAGTAAATTGTTTCCTTTTCTGAAGAATCTACTAAAGGGAATGATTAGGCAATCAAAATGACTAGAGAGACATTGACATAACTAGTGATGAATGTTAACTATATAGTTACTTGTAGAATGAATCCTACATGAGTGTTACAAGGAGGAGAATATAATATGCTCAGACCCTGTAGATGTAGTACAACGATAGCAAAAAGCGAGGTGGGGATTATAGGAATAATATATGTAAAAATAGTTTTGAGAGTTCTCAGTGGATGTGGTGATATTAATATTGTTAGTCTAAAACTATGGTATATGTAATGTGTGAAAAATTAGTACTTATGAGATTTACTAATTCTGTAATTCATTGCCCTTTGAAAGTAGGATTCTGATTATGAATAAGAAAGCAGATACAAGTGTAATACATGTGATTAATTTGAAAAGCCTCTAGTACTAAATTTGAAATGGAAGTATAAATATGGAATTAAGAGTATCCTGATTTATACATATATAAACATATATAATATAGTGTGTGTATGTGTATATATGGTGTATGTATGTGTGTATATTCCTAGCTTTCCTACCAAGGAGCCTAGAAACAATGACCACCTCAGAAACAATGTATATCCCTAGCATCTGACATCCGGGTAGTCTTAAAATACTATTTCTCATGAAAATACTAGGATTGCTTGAAAAATGTCTCATGATGTATCTGCGGCAGCAAATGTCCAAGCTAAGTCTAAAACATCTTGTTATACCAATTGGTAACAAAGCTATCAAAGATTACTAGAGTAATGTTAAAAATTAGTAGATTTATGTCAGAAGGAGACAATTTGAAGAAGCTCCCACTAGCCAAAGATAGAATAATTTGTACTTTAATAAGGATAATTGCAATTGACTTAAATCCATTACTATACTATATTGACAACAGATCAATAAGGGGAAATAAAAAGCATTTATCTTATACTACTGGGTGACTAAATAACAGAGGAGAAGCGTGTCTCTTTATAATAATATTCTAACTAAAATATAGGCGGGAAATTATATAAATGAAATATCACTAATTTGCAATCCCCATTGAATTAATCAATTTAAGCATTGAATATCAACAGCTGCCAATGTCACAGAAAGAAAGGCAACCACAAATTATGTGGCTCTCTAGGAAAGAAATCAATATCATTATCATGATGTCAAAGGGGTTGAACATGAGTCTGATAAAGAGCCTGGATTTACCTGTCAATTTGTAAAAAAAAAAAAAAAATAGGCAGAGGAACATACAAAGCTTTACCATGAGTATAAAATCAGTAAACTTTAGACTCTTTAATGCTGTAGGCCAAATGATTCAGATTCTTCAACAGGTAAATAGTAAGGGAAAGGAATAGAAGGGAACCTGTAGATTAAAGGAACTTAACGACATGCCGAATTTTTAAAAGTTAGTCAATGCCACAGAGCTACAGTGTTTCAAGATGTACACTTTGGTGAAAAAAAACTATAATGAAACATAGAAATGATTACCATAAAAGCTAAGAGCATAATTACTTTATGGGGAAGGCGGAAAAGTGAAGGGGATTGGGAAGGAATAGGGTTTCGGAGGTAGCTGGCAATGTTCTTTATCTGCGTGTTGGTTACAAGGGTACTTACCATCATCATTATTTATGCCCAATCCGTGTAGTAACAGCACAAAATAAAAAGTTAATTTCCTCTTTTAGCAACTCCATCCCTCTTCTCTCATAAGTTATCACTTATGACATACTCATGTATATCCTCCCAGATATTTTTCTGACCTTTTATATTAGATAGATAGACATATATATATACATGTACATATGCAATAATGTATAAATATAAACTTGAATAAGGTTTTTATGTATTTTTTATAGAAATGCAATCAGCCTATATATATTATCCTTTGACTTCCTTTTCTCACTGAAAAATATGTCTAAGCTACATTTTCTATTAGATAACTACCTTTGCCTCATCCTTTTGAATGGCCATATGATATTTCTTAGAATGGCCACACAATTATTTAACTGTTTTACTAGATATTGTATATGTATAAAATATTTATAAAAATATGAAAAATATAAAGACCAGTGATGTAATGAAAACTCCCATCATTAGTTTAAAATATAGCTCAATATCTTTGAAGTTTGCTGTGTATGCCAGACATTATCCCATCCTCTTTCCTGAGTTATTTTACAGTATCAGATTGATTATCCTCAAAGTTTAGTGTTTTGTATTCATATCTTCAAGCTTTTATTACATTTCTTTAAATGTGTTATAATATTTATTTTAATTCTATGTTTGATAATTTCAATATCCATAGTCTTGAGACGCTGAGATTATTGTCTTGTATTTCATTTGTCCATGAAACTTTGTTTCCTTGTGCATTTTGTGACTTTTTGTTTACTGTGAGTTCATAATTTTTGGATCTTTATTTATAGGAACTCAGTTTTAGGCATGAGTTAAAGCCTTCGGTTATTTTCTTAGTGGTAATTTTCATATGATTTTGATAAATGCCTAGCTAAGTTACTAACCTGAAACCACTTTCAACTGAATTATCAACTTCACTTCAAACTTTCTCATCACTGGCTCTTTAATGTGCACTTAGGAGCACATGGAACAAAGTGCAAAGTCAATGCAATAGCTCAAAGCGCTGTAGTTAATACTGTGATAGGCAGTTTAAAATATAAGTTACAGAAATGTGACTATGTTTTTTCTTCTATAATACTGGAAGCTTTTGGGGGCTTTCTGTATTATTTCATTCTATACTGAAACTACCTAAAAGGTCAATATTAGCAATATTCTATAGTTCAGCAAACTGAAGTGTGTAAAATTAGGCTATTTTTTTCCCACGGCATTTTCAACTGGTGCTTGTTTTATCTACCACATCCCATACCATAAGCCTAGAGGTAGTATAATTGTCTTTCTTATTTCTCATTACCATTTTCAGCCCATTTTTTCTTTCTACTCTTCAAATCTTGGGTTCTTTGAAGTACCTGCTTGCAGACTAGATCTGCTATTAGCTCTCCTTTTTGCTGTCATCTAATCTCCAGGGTTCTCCCCTCGGTTTTTAACTATCTTAATATCCAGCTCATTCCCTTTCTAACTTTATTCCTGACATTATTTCTTGTGACTTCAGTCTCTTTTGTTGATGTCTTTAATACTTAGCTTCTCAGAAAATCTCATATATAAGAACCCTACTCTGACCACTACATGCTGTCTTTCAAGTTCACATTAGCTTCTTCTCTCCAACAACTCTTTTGCCCACATTGAAACATCCAATGCTTTGACCCAACCTATTTTTCACTGTCATCTGCCTTATCTTTTTTCTTAATTTTCTCTTTACCTATATTAGCCTCCGTGATTAATCACTTTAATCACTGTCTTGCAGAGGCCCTCAACTCCTTGCCTTTCCCTAATGTGTTCAAAATGTGCCTGGCAAAATGCCAAGCCTGCTTAAACTCATAATTCTGCTTATTCTGTGCATACGCCTGAATATCTGAACATGGGTAGAGAAAAAGCACAACCACACTGACTGTTTTACCCTTAAATTTATAGTCACTAATCTTTTGTGGGCACTCAGTAATGCTAAGCATTCCTATTATATTTCCCTAGTAAATTGACTTGCTTTGTCATCAAAATGACTCTCATATTTTCTCTCTCTCAATCACCTTAAGCTCTCTTCACTGACGGTAAAATCTATTCTTGCTTCACTGATAACATAGATGCCACCAGAATAGAATGCTCTTGTCTTTTTATCATCGAATCTTTCAGTCTACATTAATATGCACACATTATTCGTTGAAACATTTAGGATGTTTTCTCCAACAATCAGCAAAATACACTATGAAAATTCATTTTAAAATGGGTTTTAAAATATCACATTAAAGAAAAACAGAGATGTGTGGTTTCAATATTGATTAGTTCCATGCTTAAAAATATTACAGCTCTGGGTGGCTTCTCTGTGATTCTCTTGGCTATAAGATGGTTGGCACAGTTCCAACATCATGTCCTAATACATCAAAACATAGATAGTAGGAGTTTCTCTTTGCATGTATCTGCTTTTAATCAAAAAACAAAACAACTTCCCAAACTTTTGAACAAACTTTTGCCTGTATATCTTTGAGCAATTTTAATCATATGCCCACCCCTAAACCAATCATAATCAAAAAGGAAATGTGATTGGTTAGGTCCAGTCCATTGAAGTGGGTCTATTAATCCTAGGCATATCTTAACATAATTTGGATCATTTTAGAAAAGATAAAGGAGGAAATAACAATTTTAGAGATAACCAATATTATGTACTACACCTTTATATTTTGCTTTCTCTGTTGTTATAATGGATGACTTGTCTCTATACTTTATTAAAGATCAACTTCACTTACACACTCGATCCCATCTTCTCTTGCTTGCTCAAGGATTTTGTCTCTCAACCCCTATTTTCTCTGTATCAACAATTTCTCCCTTTCCAAACATTTGTTGCCATTAACATATAAATATGCTATAACATTTCTTTGTTTTTTGTTTTGTTTTGTTTTGAGACAGAGTCTTGCTCTGTCATCCAGGCTGGAGTGCAGTGGTGCAATCTCATTTCACTGCAAGCTTCTTCTCCTGGGTTCACACCATTCTCCTGCCTCAGCCTCTCGAGTACCTGGGACTGCAGGCGCGCGCCACCACGCCCAGCTAACTTTTTTGTATTTTTTTAGTAGAGACAGTGTTTCACCTTGTTAGCCAGGATGGTCTCAATCTCCTGACCTCATGATCCACCCACTTCAGCCTCCCAAAGTTCTGGGATTACAGCCGTGGGCCATGGCTCCAGGCCAACATTTCTTAGCTAATTCTTTTGACTTGAAAATCCCCTACAATTACGCCAGAGAAACAAATTTTTTTCAAAGTGTTGTGCGTAATCATTGTCTCTATTTTTTCCTTATTCTCCATAGTCAGATTAAATTACTGGTATCTACATTACATATTAAGAGGTTTAATCTAATTAAAGTTATTATAATTATTGTGGTTTGCTGTCATCACAAGTTCACTGAATGAATGTGTTTTTTTACGTTCCATCAACTTTATTTTCTTGCTTATACATTTGTTATTTTACAATTGTACCCATTCTTTCAATTAATACCAAATAGAAAAATTAAAGCTGGGGAGAGAGAATTGAAGAATAAAGAGATAAAGGAGCTCTAAACAATAGTAGCAAAAGGTTTGGAAAAGTATAGGAAAGGATGGGGTAAAAGGAAGACATATTTATATGAAGGTCTGTCAGGGCCATTGATTGGCCTTAGAGAGTGGTAGTCTTTTATCAAATCAAGGAGGAATGCTATATACATTTTTGTGGATCCTCATTTATCTATTAAAATGCTGTGCTTATAAGTAGGTACAGGACACCTATTTGTCAAATTTAAGTTTTCAAATTGTAGAGTATTTTCAGAAAAACTAACCAAACATCACATGTGATTTGTACAACCACTTTGTGAGGTAAAATAAAAAAGAATAATTGTCATTGTTTTACTATATTTGTGATTTCAGGCCAGTCATTTAACCTTTTTGAGCCCTAATTTCATCATCAGTAAAATGCAGATAATGCCCCTATTACTAAGGCTGTGGTGAGAATTGAATTAATTCAGTACCCAGCACATAGCAAGGATATTTATGTTAGCTATTATTACTATCGTTATCATTATTATTTTAAAGACAGGGAAACGGAGGTTCAGAAAGGTTAGAAATACCCAACTGGAGAATGATGAGTTCTTGAGATCAAAATCCAAGTCTTTTCATTTCGATCTAATGACCTCTCTACTTTACGATATTGTTGGACAAAGTGGGTATCACTTAGGATGGATTATAACATAAATTCAATTCCAGACAAATTTCTTTCCCTTAGGAGACTGACATTTGTCTTCTTTTCTGACAATGGGAATTAAAACACTGATTAGCTTTACCTCTGTTTACTGGTTGCTGAGAAACTGAATCAAATTTAAAGTGTAATCATAGCAATTATCTGTCTTTATTGACTTTATCTTCATTTCCTTTATATGTGTCTTATTTGTGTTCTGATTTGTCTTGGTAATTACTTTTTACATGTACTTTCGTATTAACTGTACTCAGTTTCTTAGGAGGATTGCTCAGCATTGTTGAACAAATAAATCTTTGCTACTACTCTTGTTGGGACTTGCAACATAGAGTGGCCCATGTGAGAAGTAGAGAAATTGCAAGCCAAAGCCTACAGTTTGGAGCTTCCACCCTTGTGGCTCCTTATTTAGAGCTCACAATTGAAACCACTATTTGTTTTCTCTGTGATGTCTTAATATATGCAGAATGATTCTTCCAATTGTCAGTCACACAAGCCTCTTTTGATTTCTAAGGCTCAGCTGCTCTGGGGTACAACAGTAAGTGTTCACACTAGGGTTCTCCAAAATTAACACATTTGCCTCAGAGCTTATATGTTTTCTCAATCTCTATCTCTTTTTAAATTGAGATATAATAAACATATAGCAAACTGTATAAAGTACATTACTCTTACTGATGCAGTTTAAGAATTATTTGCATATGTTTGCATTCTTTTAGCCATCACCTAGATCAAGATATAGAACACTTCCAGCATGCTATAAGGTTGTTTTGTGCCCTATCTTGTCCACACAACCTCCTCCAGGCGGTAACTTGTATTGTGACTTCTGTCATCAACAATTAGTTTTGCCTGTTCTTAAATTTTCTGTAAATAAAATCATGCATATTGTATGAACATTTTTGTGTGTCTGGCTGACCTCTTTTTTATTATTCAACCCATCTAAGATTTATCCATGTTTTCTCTTGTATGTGTATTTTGCTGTTTTTTACTTTGTACATTCTATAATGGACATAAATCTATATGATGCAAGAAAAGGCAAAATTATGGAAACAATTTGTTTTTGTTTCCTTTATTCTTAGGTTTCTATTGTTAATTTCCTTAATCCTTTATGTAAAATATATGATAAATATGGAGGTCTTGCAAGGGAAAGAGAAGAGAAACTAATACTTAAAATACCAGAGTTAGAAGGATAGGAGAATTTCACTTACTATTAAAAATATTTCTGTACACATTTATTCATAATAACAAAACTAGTAGAAATTTTAGTTTTTCTTTATAGCCCATTCTTACCTTATTTACTTTGCACCCACAACACAATAGAGGGAAGAGAATGCTTATTTAGCTGTGGCCATTCCTACAGATTATATTTCTTCCAAATTCTAACTTATATTCCATTCCCTTTAATATTTTCCCCTCTTTCCTTTGTTTATCTCAGGTGGAGGGAAAGGATACCCAGAGCTTTTCCAGCACTGATATTATCTGGACCACACTGGTGATTGCTCTCTACATAAATATCCTGCTTTCCCTATGCGCACAAAGTGTTTTCTTTCTAATCTTATGTAAATGGTGATATCTCACAGGAATGTTGACTGTAAAAGATCCTCCAGGGTTTCTTCTCCTTACAAAATTAGCTGAACCATTCTACATACAGGTTTTGTGTTATCTTTTTCACTGATATTGCTGAGAGATTAAAATGTATAAAAATGATCAAAGTGGTTTCCCCTTCACTTTATCTTTTCTTTTTATCTATACGCTTCATTTCTTATCAGTTTTAATAAAAATCTGATTTCTTGTTGGGTTCATCATCTTATTGTCATTTCTCACTTAGGTTTGAGACTGTATATGAGTTTTGAATTCTTATCTGTTTTCAGTGATTCAGAGTCTAAGTATACACTTTTCTGTTACAAATGAGTAAGCTAATATTACTGAGGTAGAGGTAGCGGTTTGGGGAAGAGTGAACGAGTACGACATACTCTTGTTTAGGATTCCCTGGGAATGAATTTGCATACTGATAAAACAATCTTAAGATATAAAATATTTGCATTGGTAAGTTACTTAAAGTATATATTAAATATTGCTACGCTATCAAAACAGCTACAGATTGATGCATGTCCTTAATTTTCCTAAGTCTTGTAGCCATGCAGCTATAGGTCTCTTCTAGAATCAGAAAGTAGCAGATCACCCAGACCAATTCCCCATTATGAGTTATGGAGAGGGTGGGAGGAAGACATACCTTATCTCATTTTTTTTTCTGTCATCAGAGGACCTAGAAAGGTATTCCTATAGTATTCAATTATTAGAAAAGACCTCAGAGGCCATCCGGTCTGACCTTACCTATCCTATACTAATTTATTTTCTACAACTTCCCGCAAATGATTATAGAATCTCTTCTTGAATACTGCCAGTGGCTGGAAATCTCAATCTGATACAACACATGTGCTGATCATAAGCAGCTAGCATTTCAGAAATCTATTGATATAGCACAATACCATATCATGACTTTAACAACTATAATTTATTATTTCTTACAATTATATAGGTTAGGAATTTGGGCAAGAATTAATAGGGCTGTTTTTCTAGTTTGCATGTTGCCAAGGGGATCACTCGCTCAGCCAAATAGGGCCCAAAGATTCAAGATGGCTTTATACCTGGCACTTTGGTGCTCCCCGATGTAGTCTGTCTCTTTCTCTGTAGTGTCTTATCCTTCAAGCTCTATGTGGCTGTATCTTCAGCATGGGAATCTGTAACTCCTTGTAGCATGGCAGCTGGCTTCCAAGAGAGAACAAGAAAGTAGCAGGCATCTGAAAATCTAGATTCAGAACAGTCACCGCATCACCGATCACTTCTTTCATACTCTTAGTTAAAACAATTTGGCCGGGCGCGGTGGCTCACGCCTGTAATCCCAGCACTTTAGGAAGCCGAGGCGGGCGGATCACGAGGTCAGGAGATCGAGACCATCCTGGCTAACATGGTGAAACCCCGTCTCTACTATAAATACAAAAAATTAACTGGGCGCGGTGGCGGGCGCCTGTAGTCCCAGCTACTGGGGAGGCTGAGGCAGGAGAATGGCGTGAACCCGGGAGGCGGAGCTTGCGGTAAGCCGAGATAGCGCCACTGCACTCCAGCCTGGGCTACAGAGCGAGACTCTGTCTCAATAAATAAATAAGTAAATAAATAAATAAATAAATAAATAAATAAAACAATTCATGACCATCCCTGATTTGAGGCGTGAGGAAACAGAAATAGACTCCACTTTTTGAATACAGTAGCCACAAAGCCTCATTGCCAAAGTTGTAGGACGGGAGCTACCATTGCAGCTACCTTTGGAAACACCTACCACATCCAGAAAGTAATGCATCACGCAGAAAGGCCTCCTCTCCCTTACCTACTGCCAATCAATGCTCCTGATTGTTTTCATTATGATGCTCCCTCCAGCCGTTTCAACGATCTTCCAACTCAGGCCTTATAAACTGTAATCCTGATTTCTAATTCTAGCCCAGCTGAATTTGATATATACATGTATTATTCTAAAACACAGTTTTGCTCATTCTTTTAAGTGTTGGAGGTAGAAAATTGCATATCCTAGAGCAAGGAAGGGATGAGAACAATGCTCTTCATGTCATGTTGAGACATCTTTAACTGTCAAAAAATTTTTCTGCATAGAGAACTACAATTCAACCCCCTGTAAATATTATTATTTCCTAGTTCTATGTGTAGGAGATATTTAAATGCTAAATACAGCTAAAATATTCTCAGACAAGCTATTGCCTACTCTTTGCTAAACAACCCTGTCTTCGGTCATTCCAAACCCTCTGCTAGCATAACAAGTCTTTCTCAGATGGACTTCGTTTGGCTGATATATATCTTAAAGCAGACACAGTTTACTTGGAGAGATGATGTTATTTATATTCTAGTTCTGGACACTATAAATCTATTGCCACTGCTGTCTTATTTTGAGCTGGTGATCAAACAAAATCTTTCAATTTTGTTCATACTTTCTGTTCACTCATTTATCTCTCATTCTATAGTTAATATATCCACATTGTTGCATATAAACCTGATATGTATAAACTCAGGTGAAGTGCCTGGAATATTTGGGGGATGTAAACTCACTTTATTCCATTCAGGTAGAGCCCAATTACCAAATTAAGAAATATGCACATCTTCAGATAAAAATTTCTAGATGATACAATTACAATTTTTAATTTCCCTAAGATTTATTCCTTCAGTATCCTTACTCTCCAAACATACAAATCTTGAATACTTTTAGATTGTAGCTGTAAGCTACTTCATAACACGGGAGGGGAGGTGCAGGCCTAGTCATTAGGCAAGATCATTAACTCTGCATGTCTTACAATAAGAGTTTTTCCATTCTTAATTTTTTTTTCTAAAAGTAATAAATCATTTAGAAAATGGTCTCAAGTAGTCATTTGTCATAATATCTTGAGGAAAGTTTCTCTTATAGGTCTCAATTTCTATTGTTTGGTTTCATTAAAATGTGCTGAAGGTTTATTCTTTTGTATTAAGAAAAGTCTTCACATCAGAAATTCTTCATTCTAATACTCACCCAAGGTTTTAACCCTACATCCTAGGATATGTATATTTATTCAGCTAACATGTCAGTCTCTTCTTTCTGCAAGATGACTACCTGTGATTATTCCTTCAGTTTCTCCATTCACTCACTCACAAGTATGCTTGATGGAGGGTCATACCTGAGAGTCAGAAAGGCCAGTTCCATGTTCTGTGAGGTTTACATTCTTATGGAAGAAAATAAATATGTAAACAAAGAAATATGTACTGTGATTGTGGTTATAAGTTCTACAGAGAAACAAAATTAGAATAAGTAATCAAAAGCTAGGAAAAGTGAATGGGGTAGGAACTACTTTAAAGGTAGTCAGGGACAAGAGCCATCCAAATCTGAGGTCATGATGTTTGGACAGAGATCTGACTCCTGGGCAGGAGTGAGTCTGAGGAGATGTGTGGGTGGAGTATTCAGCTCAGGGGTACAGAAGGTGACATGGCTTCAGGATGGATCAACTTTTGTGTGTTCCAGAAGTACCAGGAAAGTCATGGTAAGCAATGAGAAGTGGTAAGAGATAAAGTGTAAGAAATAGTGGGGAAGGGCAGTTCATGGAATGATTTTCATGCTATTGGACATATTTAGCTTTTAGCTTAAATGCAGTGAAAACTGTAGCAGGCACTGCTGCTGCCACATTTAGAAATATTTTCTGATCCATTTATCAGGTGTATTAGGGTTCCCCACAGAGACAGAACCAATACAATGGATGGATGGATAGATTAGATAGATATATTAGATAGATAGATAGATTATAAAAGATTGATAATTAATTATCACATCAGATTACTTAGAAGGCTGCTACTTTTGAGTAGGATCTGTAGCAAGAGACAAATTTGTGGCAAGGTCAGATTTTAGGTCAGTCTTACTGCTTGGTCCATATGACCTGGCAAATTCCAAAATTCTAAAAGTATCCACAGTAAATAATGGTAATATGTCACATCTCAGGCCAGCACCAATATACAAGTTACAATGCAGACTCTTTGGGTTCTGAAGCAAGGTCACACGTTATGCAGAGGAGAGATGTTCACTGTTTAAAAAGCTCCCTTGGAATGGTATTGAGCCCCAGTAGAGACAGTGCCTGACCATGGAACATCAAATGTCTATGTAACCAGAGCCACCCATTTTAAGCTAGTTATTTTCATCCACCATGTTATAAGGTGTGGCAGAAAGAGCAACAGTGCATCATATAAAAGAAGTGCTACATTTAAGATCAGCCCTAAGCAAATGGCTCAGAACTTCATGACATCCCTTGCACCAATGACTCTTCCTCAGTGTAATTACAAGTGAGTTTTCATGGGATGTTCATCAGGACCATCTGATAGAGGAGGTAAAACCTGACCAAGTTCAGAGGTGGGTTTACTCACTGACAAAGACTCTTTGCTTGGCCAAACTTTAGTCAGGCTTTTGAACCTTCTAGGCCTATCTGCATACTTTCTCATAAAATTAAGTTTTAGCAAAGAACCCTGATAAATCAGTTTGGCAAGAAATCTTCACCCTTGATATCTGATCATCCTTCATATCTGACTGGGTTTCTCATCCCCCACCATCTCCCAGGTGATGTCTGATCACCCTGACCTGTCTTCAGCAAAAATCCTGTTAGGATGGTTTAGCCAGAATCTCCCTTATCCCTGATGTTTCCTCTTTGTAATTTTCCATCCACTGACCCCCATTCTGCTCCTCTGCTATAAATTCCCACTTGCTGATACTGTTTTTGGAGGTGGACTGCACCTTTCTCCCCTATTGCAAGATCTCTCTTACAGTGGCCCCTAAACTTATTACAAAGGTCCTGAGTAAAGTCTTTCTTAAGATGCTTTAACAAGTGTCATCGAATAGTTATTTTCTTTAACACCACATAAAATTTTGTACATAAATATTCATAGTAGCATTATTTATAATACCCAAAAAGTATAAACTACCCAAATTTATACCAACTGATTAATAAGGAAAACATGGTATAACCATAAATGGTATATTATTCAACCATGAAAATAAATTAAGGAGGGGGATGTTCAAGCTGGCTGACTAGAAGCAGCTAATGTGCACTGCTCGCATGGAAAGGAAACAAAGAGTTTGAGTAAATACCACCTCTTCAGGTGTATCATCTAAGAGATCATGCTGGGATTTACCAAGGAAGTGACAGGACCCACAGAGAATGGAGAGGAATAAAGCTGGGCAGCTGCCCACTCAGAACTGGCATGGAACCAGGGGAAGCTCCCTAATATAGGGAAAAGATTAGGTGAGTGAGAGACCCCAGAAGATCCATACTTCCACCATTGATCTTTGCAATTCTGGGAATGGGAGGACCCATGGTTTCCCCCCGAGGGACTGCGGATTGACAAAGAAAGCCACCTGCAGTCTTTGTAGAGTCGCTGCTCAAGCCTATGTGGAGCCCCACAGGTCTTGGATCCCTAAGCGGCTTGGTGCCAGCTGCTGTATCCCCAATAGAGGCCACAGCCACAGTGCTGAAGAGTGGCCAGATTGCCCTGACTACCCCACTGTTTCTCACCAGGCAAGGCTCCCTGTGCAGCAACTCTACCTCTGTCTGAACACCGGGGACACTTCTGGCCCTGTGCTCCTCCAGGAAGTGCCCAGACAACAGACTGTGTGACCCCTGCCCCAGCTGCACCTTGCCAGGCAGGGCTCGTAGGCTTGGGGTCCCAGCATAGTGACTCTGCCCCTGCCGGAACACTGTGGTCAGTCATGGCTCTGCTTTTCTCTGGTACAAAACTCCAAGATAACAGGCAAGGCTTGGCACCTCCTTTGTGTGCCCGCAACAGTGAAGTGGGAGAGAAATGCAAGTGTGTCACATGCCTGGCAGCCACCAGTCTCTATTGGCATAGCTAAAGGGTCCTGCCCTCCCCGGTAAAGGCCCACAACACAGCCACCCTGCTCCATCTGAGCATTTTACCTGCATCCCAGAGCCCTTCTGAAAACTCAACCCCCACCAGTCTGTAATATTCCCTCAGGAGGCTCCCACTACCTAAGTATCCTACTTAACCCTGCTTGAAAGTTCAGCCAGTGACCTGAGGACCAGTCCACCCCTCCCCATCACAGCCAGCACCTGAACTTTGGACCAGCCAGACCTGGGTCCAGCTCCTTCAGGACACATACACATTCTCCAGCGGGCCATGTATTGTGCTAGGGACTGAGGAACTCCCTACCCCATTCTAACTCTGTAGCATCTGATCATTTCTCCCAGGGCCTGAGCTCAGGCCGACTCAACCATCCAATATCACCACACCATTACCAACATGTATGGACCCAAAGGTGGAGCCCCCCTTTAAAGAAGCAGCAGTACTGCTATATTTGAGAACAGATAAGCCATAAAGCTACCTGTATCAGGCTGAGTGATGAGGTAATGCCCTAAAACCACACCCACAGAGGGTTGCAAATTCATCATTTCCCATGGCTCTCAATCACATTGTGGTCCAGAGATATGCTACAATGTGCATATGAACTAGGAGTCACAAGCCCTGGAACAAGAATGTGATAGGGAAACATCAAGTTGCTGCCTATCAAGGAAGGGGAACCAGTGCAGCTCCCTCACTCCCACACAGAGACTTCAGTGCACTTCACCAAGGCCTCCTCCAAGCCACCCTTGTCAGGGCTGGTACCTGCACTTGCCATCAGGACATTTGTGGGCAAGTCAGGGGCTCAGCTCTGCCCAGCTCTGTCCCCTCACCCACATGGAACAACACTGTCTAGCCCTTCACCTGAAACAACAGAGAACACCTCACAGTAAAAAAGGATCAGATACATACTCACCTGCTATGCCACAGCTAGTTCTTTCTTGCAAGCACCATCTACTGGCCAGTCCATCTAACCACACAGCCCAATATAAATCCTGTCAATAGAAGTGCATAGGGCTTTACAAGCAATGCCAAAGATCCTGCCCAACACACTCCTCTCCAGATGGGAAGAAACCAGTATAAGAATTATGTTATCATGAGGAATCTGAATGTTGCAACACTACCAAAGGATCACTCTAGCTCTTCAGCAGTGGGTCCTAATCAAAATGGAAACTCAGAAATGACAGATACAGAATTCAAAGCAAGGATTGGAAGAAAGCCCAATGAGATCAAAGAAAAGGTTGAAAATCGCACAAAGAAACTTCTGAAGCAATCCAGGAAATGAAGAAAGAGATAAACATTTTTAAAAGAAGCTGATTAGAGCTACTGGAATTGAAAAACTCACTTAAGGAATTTCAAAATACAATTGAAAGCTAGACTAAGCAGAAGAAGCAATTTCAGAGTGTGAAGGCTGGTCTTTTTTAAAAACAAACATTCAAGAAAAAACAATTTTAAAAAATGAACAAAGTCTTCAAGAAATATGAAATTAGTTAAAGTGCCAAACATACAAATTATTGGCATCCCTGGGAGAGGAGAAAAAGTAAACAACTTGAAAAACGTATCTGAGAGAATAATTCAAGAAAATTTCCCTAATATGGTTAGAGAGATAGACATCAAGATACAAGAAATCTAGAGAACACCTGCCTGATAATATACAAAATGGTCATCACTAATGCAAATAGTCACCAGGCTAAGGTCAATGCCAAAGAAAAAATCTTAAGGACAGTTAGAAAAAAGATCAGATCCCATACAAAAGGAATACCATTAGACTAACAGCAGACTTCTCAGCAGAAACCTTACAAAACAGAAGAGATTAAGGCCCTATTTTCAGCATTCACACACAAAAAAGAAATTTATATCCCACCAAACTAAGCTTCATAAGTGAAGAAGAAATAGAATCCTTTCTACACAAGCAAACACTTAGAAAATATGTTACCACTACACCAGCCCTTAAAAGAAATTCTTAGGGGAGTTCTAAACATAAAAACAAAATAATAATACCTGCTGCCACAAAAACACACTTAAATATATAGCAAACACACCCTATAAAACATCTACACAATCAAGTCTACGAAACAACCAGCTACAAATATGACAAAAGGATCAAAACCTTACATATCAATATTAACCTTGAATATAAACAGTCTTAACATCCCACTTAAAATGCACAAAGTAGTGAGTCAGATAAAAAAACAAGAGCCACTCATTCACTGTCTTCAAGAGATCCATCTGACACGTAATGACACCCATAGGATCAAAGTAAAGAGTTGGAGAAAGATCTATCATGCAAACAGAAGACTTAACTATTCTAAATATATACGAACCCAACATTGGAGCACCCAGATTCTTAAAACAAATACTTATAGACTTATGAAAAGATTCATACAGCCACACAATGATAGTGGGGAGCTTCAGCACCCTACTGCCAGCATTAGACAGATCATCAAGGCAAAAAACTAACAAGAAATTCTGGACTTAAGTTCAACATTTTATCAGTTGGACCTCAGATATCTACAGAATACCCCACCCATTAACCACAGAATATACATTCTTCTCATCTGCACCTGAAACATACTCTTAAGATCGACCACATGGTTGGCCATAAATCAAGTGTCAATGAGTTCAAAAAGTCAAAATCATACAAACTATACTTTTAGATCACTGTAGAATAAATAATATAAATCAATACCAAGAAGATATCTCAAAACCACACAATTACATGGAAATTAAACTTCTCCTGAATGACTTTTGGGTAAGCAAAAAAATTAAGGCAGAAATCAAAAAATTCTTCAAAGTTAAAGAAAACAGAGACACAGCATACCAAAATCTCTGGGATGCAGCAAAAGCAATGTTAAGAGGAAAATTATAAATGCTAAATGCCTATATCAAGAGGTTAAAAAGATGTCTACAATCTAACATTATACCTAGAAGAAATAGTAAAACAAGAACAAATTAGCCCCAGAGCTAGTAGAAGAAAACAAATAACTAAAATCGGAGCACTGAACAGAATTGTGACCCAAAAATCATATAAAGTATTAATGAAATCAAAAGCTAATTCTCTTAAAGGGTAAACAAGACTGATAGACCACAGTCTAAATTAACCATGAAAAAGAGAGAGAAAATTCACATAACCACAACCAGAAATGACAATGGTGACATTACAACTGATTCAAAAGTAATACAAAGGATCCTCAGAGGCTAAGGAACTCAACTCTGTTCACACAAACTAGAAAATCTACAGAAAATGGATAAATTTCTGGAAACACACAACCTCTCAAGACCAAATCAGGAGGAAATTGAAACCCTGAACAGACAAGTATGAGCTCCAAAATAGAATCAGTAACAAAATAAAACAACCAGCCAAACAGAGCTCTGGACCAGATGGATTCACAGCCAAATTCTATCAGACATACAACGAAGAGCTGGTACCAATCCTACTGAAACTATTCTAAGAAATTGAGGAGGAGAGACTCTTCTGTAACCCATTCTACAAAGCCATCATCCCTCTGATATCAAAATCTGGCAAAGAAACAACAATAAAAGAAAACAGGCAAATATTCTTGGTTAACATAGATGCCAAAATCCTCAGCAAAATACTAGCAAGCCAAATCCAGCAGCACACCAATAAGTTAATTCAACACAATAAAGTAGGCTTTATTCTGGGGATATAGGGTTAGTTCAACAAATACAAATCAACAAATATGACTCACCACATAAACAGAATTAAAAATAAAAGCCATATGATTATCTCAATAGACATATAAAAAGCTTTTGATAAAAATCTCAAATCCCTTCATGATAAAAATCCTGAACAAACTAGGCATTAAAGGAACATACCTAAAATAATAAAAGCCATATGTGACACACTCAAGCCAACATATACTGAATGGACAAAAGCTGGAAGCATTCCTCTTAAGGACTGGAACACTGAATGGGCAAAAGCTGGAAGCATTCCCCTTAAGGACTGGAACAAGACAAGGATACTCACTCTCACCACTCCTGTTCAACATCATATTGGAAGTCTTAGCCAAGCAATCAGGCAATAGAAAGAAATAAAAGGCACCCAAATAGGGAAACAAGAAGTCAAATTATCTCTATTTGTTGATATGATGCTATATCTAGAAAACCCTACAGACTTTGCCAAAAGGCTCTTAGAACTGATGAACAACTTCAGTAAATCTTCTGATTACAAAATAAATGTGAAAAAAATAGTAGTATTTATATAGATCAATAATGTTCAAGCTGAGAGTCAATTCAAGAACATATTCCCATTTACAATTGGCACACACACAAAATAAAATGCCTAGGAATACATCTAACCAAGGAAGTGAAAGTTCTGTACAAGGATAATTATAAAACACTGCTGAAAGAAATCATAGATGGCACAAACAAATGGAAAACCACTCCAAGCTCATGAATTGGAAAAATCAGTGTCTTTAAAATAGCCATATTGCCCAGGACAATATACAGATTCAAAGCTATTCCTATCAAGCTACCAATATCATTTTTCACAGAAATAGAAAAAATATTCAAAAATTCATACGGAACTCAAAAAGTGCCTGAATAGCCAAAGCAACCCAAAGTGAAAAGACCAAAACCAGAGACAGCAGATTACCAAACTTCAAGCTATGCTACAAGGCTACAGTAACCAAAACAGCATGGTACTGGTACAAAACAGACACATAGACCAATGGAAAAGGATAGTGAACCCAGATACAAACCCTCACACAACCATCTGATCCTTGACAAAGTTGACAAAAGCAAACAATGGGGAAAGGACCCCCTATTCAATAAATGATGCTGGGATAACTGGCTAGCCATATGCAGAACAATCAAATTAGACCCCCAACCTTCACCATATACATAAATTAACAAAATATGGATTAAATACTTAAATGTAAGACATACCACTGTAAAAACATTTTGAGAATACCTAGTTAATATCATTCTGGACATAGGATTTGCCACAAATGTATGACTAAGCCCTCAAAAGAAATTTTGACAAAAACAAAAATTGACAAGTGGGATCTAATTAAACTAAAGAGCTTCTGTACAACCAAATAAATCATCAACAGAGTAAATAGATGACCTATACCATTGTAGAAAACTTCACAAACTATGCACCCAACAAGTTTTAATATCTTGAATCAATAAGAACCTTAAACAATTCAACCAACAAAAACCAAATAACCCCATTAAAATGTGGGCAAAGGATATAAAAAGATACTTCTCAAAAGAAGGCATGCAAGTGAACAACAAACATGAAAAGAATGCTCCACATCACTAATCATCAGAAAAAATGTAAGTCAAAACCACAATGAGACATTATCTGAAACCAGTCAGAACGGCTGTTATTAAAAAGCCATAAACAACAAATGCTGGTGAGCCTGCAGAGGAAAGGGAAGGCTATACACAGTGTATATATATATATATATATATATATATATATATAGCTATATACACTGTATATAGCTGTACATACTATATACACTGTATATAGCTATACAGCAGTTATACACTGTTGGTGTATAACACACACACTGTTGGTGTGTAACTAATATAAATTAGTTCAACCACTGTGGAAGCAGTTTGGAGATTTCTCAAAGAACTTAAAAGAGGACTACTATTTTACCCAGCAATCCCATTACTGGGTAAAATAAACAAACAAAATAAATCATTTTACCAAAAAGACAAATGCACTTGTCTTTTTGGTAATTATATCCAGCATAATATCACCTTGGACCAAGGAATCCACATTTGTTCAGGGAGTTGTGACAATGGGCATATGACCCTGGGATCCACCACTCCTGTCTTCTAGTATATCATGAAAAAGCTGGTGGATCGATAGAGTAAACATTGAGATGATGTGGGAGGCAAAATTCTAAGATGGATCCCCAAGATTTCCAGTCCCTGGTGTTTTTTCACATCTGATATGATTTGAATCTGTGTTCTCATCCAAATCTCATGTTCAGTTATAATTCCTAATGTTGAAAGTGGGGCCTGGTGGGAGGTGATTGGATCATGGGGGCAGATTTCCCCCCTTTAATGCTGTTCTCATGATAGACTTCTCACGAGATCTGATTGTTTAAAAGTCTGTGGCACCTCCCCTACACCTCTCTGTCCCTCCTGCTCCAGCCGTGTAAGATGTGCCTGCTTCTCCTTTGCTTTCTGCCATGATTGAAAGTTTCCTGAGGTCTCCCCCAGCCATGCCTTCTGTACACCCTGTAGAAATGTATAAATTACCAGTCTCAGGTAGTTCTTTATAAATCACCCAGTTCTTTTCCTTATAAACTACCCAGTCTCAGGTAGGTCTTTATAGCAGTGTGAGAATGGACTAACACAACATCTTCCCCCAGGTGTTCAACCAAATGCTAATCTAGGTATTGCTGTGAAGGGGTGTTACATGTTTGGCAATATTTGAAGACGTTTTTGGTGATCAGAGCTTGATGAGAACTATGCGACTCACATCAGTGGGTTGAAGTCAAAGATGCTGCTTAATGTTCTATAAGGCACAGGACATCCCTAATAATAAATAATTATATGACCCAAAACGTTAATAGTACTGAGGTTGAATAACTCTAACTTAGATCAACATAAATGCTAACCAGTTTTAAAGGGAATATACAAACAGTGGTAGGAAGGAGATTATAAGTAACAATTTCAGCATTAGAATCAATTATAGCAATGGCTCCTGTTGTATTTGTGTATTTAGGGGCTACAACAAGCCACTATCTTAGAATTAAGTAAGTTATTAATAGATTAGCACAGTGCAAAAGTTATACTGTCAGTTAGCTCTCAATGTCTCATCCTTGGTCTCTGGCCACTTAAGTTTTTTAGGAATGCAGGTATGACTTGCAATTACTAGTATCCGTGACTCTTTCCATGAGTGCTGTGTGTGTGTGTGTGTGTGTGTGTGTGTGTGTGTGTGTGTATCCACTGAAACCTGCTGCACCTGAGCTTTGGGCAGGCCAGAAATGCCAGGGAATTAATCCCTATATCCCCCAGCGAATACCCTTTGCAGGAACAGCCTGAAAAACGACTAAAAAGAGCTGGCTTCTTTGCTCCTCCAGTGGGATAACTGAGATAACATATTCTACACTGCTTCTAGCATTTTGTATGAAGTTCATTTCCACTTCCTCAAAGTGGTGGCTTGCTTGGTGTCTTAGTCTACTTTCTGTCACTTATAGCAGATACTTGAAATTGGATAATGTGTTTATCCTAGCTCCCTGGTACCTCTGCATCAGCAGCTTTCTCCTCCTCATTTTCTCTAGAACATGTCTAATTACTCATGCCAAATTATGATACCCTTCTCTATCCCCATCTCTTTCATTAGTGTACTCAGTTTCTATCCAACACTACCCAATACATAAAATTTATTTTTTATACTTGTGGAGGCTGGGAGGACCCAGGTCAAGGGCTTGCATCTGGTGAGGGCCTTCTTTCTGGTATAGACTCCTTGCAGAGTCCCAAGGTGGTGCAGGGTATCACATGATGAGGGGGCTGAACATAGTCTCTCAAGCCTCTCTTCCTTTTCTTATAAATCCGCCAATCCTGCTGCCTTGATTATAGCCCAGTAAGCCATTATTAAGCCAGTAAGCCATTAACCCATTACTCCCTTACTGAGGGCAGAGTCATGTCTTCTCATGACCCAGTTATTAACACATCTTGAGTGCCTCACCTCTCAACAGTCTCATTGTGGATTAAGTTTTAACATGAGTTTTGGAGAGGACAAACATTCAAACCCTAGCAATTGGTAATATACAATTTATGACTTTATTCCTTTTATTGTCTTATTTCCCCTACAAGTGTTCCCTGGTATTACCTGTCAAATAAATTCTTATACTTTAATCCTTATCAAGGTCTGCTTCTGGAGAAACCCAAAGTAAGACAGAAAATTTTAAAGAGTTTTAAACCAGGAAATGACATGATCTAAATGATATTTTTAATGGGCCCTATAGCTATTTTATGACAAATGAATGTCTGGGAAAGGGTATAATCAGAGAAACTAGATGAAAAGCTCTTTCACTTGTTCAAGAGAGATACAGGGGGCTTGGACTCAGGTAGAAGCATTGGATGGGTAGTAACTAGATACACTAATGCAAAAGTTGGGGATACAGAAGAGTGCCAGATTTTGGCAGTAGTAATTAGGTGTGTTCTAGAGAAAATGAGGAGGAGAAAGTTGCTGATGCAGAGGTACCAGAGAGATAGAATGAAACAGAAGGAAGACAAAATTGTTTTTTGACATGTTCATTTTGTGAACTCAGACTTTGTATTAGTCTGTTTTCACACAGCTGATAAAAACATCCCTGAGACTGGACAATTTACAAAAGAAAGAAGTTTATTGGACTTAGAGTCTCACATGATTGTAGAGGCCTTACAATCATGGCGGAAGGCAAGCAGGAGCAAGTCACATCTTATGTGGAAGGCAGCAGGCAGAGAGAGAGAGCTTGTGCAGGGAAACTCCCACTTTTAAAACCATTAGATCTCCTGAGACTTATTCACTATCATGAGAACAGCACAGGAAAGACCCACTGTGATGATTCAATTACCCCCCACTGGGTTCCTCCCATGACACATGGGAATTGTGGGAGTTACAATTCAAGAAAAGATTTGGGTGGGGGCTGGGCACGGTGGCTCACGCCTGCAATCCCAGCACTTCGGGAGGCCGAGGTGGGTGGACCACCAGGTCAGGAGATCGAGACCATCCTGGCTAACACAGTGAAATGCTGTCTCTACTACAAATACAATAAAAATTAGCTGGGGGTGGTTGTGGGCACCTGTAGTCCCAGCTACTTGGGAGGCTGAGTGGGGGAGAATGGCGTGAACCCGGGAGGCGGAGCTTGCAGTGAGCTGAGATCGTGCCACTGCACTCCAGCCTGGGCAACAGAGCGAGACTCCGTCTCAAAAAAAAAAAAAAAAAACGATTTGGGTGGGAACACAGCTGAAGTATATCATTCCACTCCAGCTCCTCTCAAATCTCATGTCCTCACATTTCAAAACCAGTCATTCCTTCCCAGCAGTCCCCCAAAGTCTTAACTCATTTCAGCATTAATTCACAAAGGTCCACAGTCCAAAGTCTAATCTGAGACAAAGCAAGTCCCTTTCACCTATGAGCCTGTAAAATCAAAAGCAAGTTAGTTATCTTCTAGATACAATGGGTGTACAGGCATTGGGTAAATACACCTGTTCCAAATGGGAGAAATTGGCCAAAACAAGGGGGTTACAGGCCCCACGCAAGTCTGAAATCCAACAGGGCAGTCAAATCTTAAATCTCCAAAAGAATCGCCTTTGACTCCATGTCTCACATCCAGGTCACGCTGATGCAAGAGGCAGGTTCCCATAGTATTGGGAAGCCCCGCTGCTGTCGCTTTGCAGGGTACAGCCTCCTTCCCAGCTGCCTTCATGGACTGGCATTGAGTGTCTGCAGCTTTTCCAGGCACGCAGTGCAAGCTCTCAGTGGATCTACCATTCTGGGGTCTGGAGAATTGCGATGGGCCTCTTCTCACAGCCCCACTGTGCCCCATAGGGACTCTGTGTTGGGGCTCCAACCCTACATTTCCCTTCTGCACTGCCCTAGCAAAGGTTCTCCATGAGAGCCCCACCCCTGCAGCAAACTTCTGCCTGGGCATCCAGGAGTTTCTATACATCCTCTGAAATCTAGGTGGAGGTTCCCAAGCCTCAAATCTTGGCTTTCATGCATCCACAGGCTCAATACCATGTGAAAGCTGCCAAGGCTTGGGGCTTGCACCCTCTGAAGCCAGGGCCCAAGTTGTACCTTGGTCCCTTGTAGCCACAGCTGGAGTGGCTGGGACACGGGGTACAAAGTCCCTAGACTGCACACAGCATGGAGACCTTGAACCTGGCCAATAAAACCATGTTTTCCTCCTAGGCCTCCAGGCGTGTGATGGAAGGGGCTGCTGTGAAGAGCTCTGATATGTCCTGGAGATATTTTCACCATTGTTTGGGGATTGACTTGGGCTCCTCGTTACTTATGCAAATTTCTGCAGCTGGGCTTGAATTTCTCCTCAGATAATGGAATTTTCTATTCTATTGTATTTTCAGGCCTCAAATTTTCTGAACTTTTATGCTCTGCTTCACTTATAAAACTGAATGCCTTTAACAGCACCCAAATCATCTCTTGAATATTTTGCTGCTCAGAAATTTCTTCCGCCAGATACCCTAAATCATCTCTCTTGAGTCTGAAGTTCCACAGATCTCTCAGGCAGTGCCCAAATGCCACCAGTCTCTTTGCTAAAGCATAACAAGAGTCACCTTTGCTCCAGTTCCCAACAAGTTCCTCATCTCCATCTGAGACAACCTCAGCCTGGATTTCATTGTCCATATCATTATCAACATTTTGGTCAAAGCCATTCAACAAGTATCTAGGGAGTTACAAACTTTCCCACATTTTCCTGTCTTTTTCTGAGCCCTCTACACTGTTCCAACCTCTGCTTGTTACCCAATTCAAAAGTCACTTCCACATTTTTGGGTATCTTTTCAGCAGCACCCCACTCTACTGGTACCAATTTTCTATATTAGTCTTTTTTCACGCTGTGGATAAAGGCATACCTAAGACTGGGTCATTTACAAAAGAAAGAGGTTTAATGGACTTACAGTTCCACATGGCTGGGGAGGCCTCACAATCATGGCAGAAGGCAAGAAGGAGCAAGTCTCATCTTACATAGATGGCAGCAGGCAAAGAGAGAGAGAGCTTATGCAGGGAAACTTTCATTTTTAAAATGATCAGATCTCATGAGACTTATTCACTACCACAAGAACTGCACAGAAAAGACCTGCCCCCATGATTCAATTACCTCCCACTGGGTTCTTGCCATAGCACATGAGAATTGTGGGAGTTACAAATTCAAGGTGAGATTTGGGTGGGAACGCAGCCAAACCATATCTGACTTCCATAGTTAGATGCCAAGCAGACAGTTAATTGTGTGTATCTGGAGCTCAGGAAAGAGGTCAGAAAATATAGTTTAGAATAATTAACCTACAAATGGCATTTAACTGATTATTTAACCTAGAAAATAAAGTTTCAAAATTAATATTTGGCAAATTCTATTTGCTGTAAAATGCTTGCATGTTGAATTGAACAGAACTAGAAGCTGATATTTAGAAGAGACTTAATTCCTTTATTTTATTCGTTATTGCAAAGAAAGTCTCAGTCTTTACATTTTGTTTTGAGGGAATAGTGGGGAGATCTATTTGCTCTGAGAATGATTTTCAAGTTCTGAGTATATATTTCCTTTAAACAGATGTGTACTAAAAATTGTATATCTTAGTATTTCATTTTATGAATGGAAAGTTTTAAAAGTATTTTTAGAAGTAAAACAATCATTCACTATTCTGAAATGATTATTTTTATGTATTACCAAGACTCATACCAGAAACATTATTTTGTATTTTGCTTTTTTAAATTTGCATGTTTTGAAAAGTTTCCAAGTTTGTCAGATGTGTATTTTTAGAACATGCTTTTCAAAATCTGCATAATATTTCATCACATGGCACTACCATAACTTTCTTATTGTTAGATATGTAATAAATTCACAATTTTCTTTATTATTATGAAGACATTGAATTTCACATCCTCAAGACTTTGACTGTACATTTGTTCATTTTCTTAGGTTAGATTCCTAGAAATGGGGAAATTCTTTAATTCTAAAATTTTTTTAAGGGTTTAGGACATATATTGCTATTTTGTCTACTGAACAAGCTGTGCACATTTACTACTGTCAGCTGAGCATGGGAATGCCTTTAATATTGCCAGTATTAAGTAGTATTGCCTTTGTCAATTTCATACCAAAAAAGGATACATTTTTATTTTATCTATATCTCTCTAATTGCTAAAGAGGCTTAATTTTTATATGTTCTTTATTTTTAACTTTCTCTTACTGTTTGCTCCAATCTTTTGCTCATTTTTCTAAGGAGAAAGGTTTGCATTTGTATTCATTTATAATTTTTTTGGCTGCCAAGAACTGTTATCTCTTTTTGCACAAATTTGTAAAACTTGTTCCTAGGTATCATTATCCCTTTCATTTTTGCTTTGATAACTTTGCTTTCAGAATTATACATTATATCTAATCAATGTAACTCTTCCTTTAATGTTTCTCTTTATATGTTTCTCTTTATATTCTTTCCTCATGCTGAATCCAGTAAATAATAACCATTTTTTAAATATTTTATTGTCTTCATTTTACACACTTGAAATCTTAATTCACTGAAAATAAAATTGGTTTGAAGTGTTATACATAAGAAAAGAATATCTCAAATTTCTTTCTAGCAGCATTGGTTGAAAATTATTTTACAATTTAAAGACATGATAGAGTCTGTTTCAATAACTTATTTAATTAATTTACAATACAATCATGTTATAGTTTGGAGTATCGTTTCTCATGCATTTTCATGTCCTTAATATAAAACTACTGTTATTATACTTGTTGACAAACTTTGCCTCTTTTTTTCCTTCAAATTTCAGTTCAACTTATCATTATTCTATCACCCCAATCCACTTATATCTATTAATGTACTTAGGAAAAGTGCCCTGCTCCTTAATGCTGGAGGTAGGACTCTGAAAACTACATTTCCTTTCATAGTGTCTCTGTCTGAGTCTGCTAATAAGAAGTGCTAGCAGGAGGCGGCAAGGACAGGATCATGGGGCTTGCTTCTTCTCATCGGCTTCCTGTGGGAATTGTGCTCTTCTCTTCCCATGAGTATCTTCCTAGAATGCTTCTTCCCTTTGGTAGCAGCAATTCCTTCTTGTAGCAGCCACTGTATCCATTTTGCAGATTTCCGAACCCTCACAGAATCAGCCTCATCACGCCTCAGCACCCAGAAACCCAGCACCGTTGCCAATGCCCTCTCTTGACTCTGTGGGAGGCCCTCCTCGACTTCAAATTAATAATAAATCCAGCGTCTTCCCTGTTTCCTCAGCCTTAGCAGTGTTAACTGCTTCCGTTGGTGCTATCTCTGTGTTTCTACAGTTCTCTTTTGAGTCACCCAGTTGGCAGCTTCCTACTTCTACGTCCTGATTGGGTTCATTTGCTTTCCTGAGTGGACTCTCGCTAATAACTGGAAGCATAGCATATCTCTTCATTTATTGTCTTCTTTGAACTCTGTTAACAGAAATTTATAGTTCTTGTTCTATATTCGTGTGACATATTTCTAGTTAATTATGAGGTACTTTATATTTTGTTGTTTGTGTGTATGGGCTAGCTTTGTCATATATCTTTGAGCAGGTCATTGCCAGAATAAAGGAAAACTTTTAATTCCATGTTGACTTTAAGTAATTAATTTTTTTCTGAAGTTTAATGAAAGAAGAGAACTGTATGTTTCAGAGCATAATCACTGGAGATGTTTGTAGCTATGTTAAAAGTTTATGCTAATAGCATAAATGAAGTCTACCTGGTTCCATCAATGCCTGAATAATCTGACTGTATCACAATTGACATTCACTGGGAAAAAATGAAGAAGGCATAATGGAGACTAACAAAGGACAAGGAAGATCACAACAGACTTTGCTAAAAATAAAAATTATTTCCAAAAGAAATGCTATTCATAGTGAATTACATATGTTATTGGTGATGATCTGTGAAGGCATAAAATAAAATTTCATTATTTTAGTATGAGAGTCTCGATAGGTCAATTTTGCCATAATCAAAACAAGTTCAAAAATAAGTGGAGTTATTATGGGATTTAAGTTGTTCAGGGAATTAGGTATGTAGTTGTAAAAGATCTTTATTTTGACTCCACTACTAATCCGGGGAGTGTGACTAACATAAAATAAAAGTTAGTAGTTTTAGTTACAAAATGGCAGAGTTGATTGTTTGCTAACAGATTTCAATATGAATAAATAATACTGATGATATTGTTTTGTAGCTCTTCATTTCAGCCAAGGTCAAAATGAAGTAATTAAATTAAAGCTGCAGCAGGAGACTTTAGATCAGGTAGAAGGAGCACTTCTGCTACAAGGGCCATTTTGTAATGTATTTTGGGTACCTAGTTATGTTTTTCTTTAGAAAAGGGATAGACAAGCCTTTCCTGTAGAGTGTCAGTAAATATTTAGGCTCTAAAGCCAGACAGTCTCTGTCACAGCTATGCAATTCGGACTTTTTAATGCAAAAGCAGCCACAGGTAATACTAAACACATAGGCATGGATATGTCCCAACAAGGCTTTATACAGTAGTCTCCTTTTATCCTCTATTTTGCTTTCCATGGCTTCAATTGCCTGTGGTCAAGCTTGGTCTGAAAATATTAAATGGGAAATTCCAGAAATAAACAATTCACGAGTTTTAAGTTGCCCACCATTCTGAGTGAATGAAATCTTGCACTGTCCCTCTCCATCTTGTTCAGGATGTGAATTATCTTTCTCTAGCATCTCCACGCCGACTATGCTCCCTGCCACCTAGTCATTTAGTAGCCCTTTTGGTTATCAGATCACCTATCCTGGTATTGCAGTGCTTGAATTCATGTAATCCTTATTTTACTTAATAATGTCACCAAAGCACAAGCATAGTGATGGTGGTAATTCTGACATGATAAGTAGAAGCTGTAACACACCTTTTTTAAAAGTAGAAACATGAAAGTTCTAGACTTAATAAGAACAAAAATTGTAATTTGAGGTTGCTAAGATCTACAGTAAGAACAAATCTTCTATTTAAAAGTAGAAACATGAAAGTTCTAGACTTAATAAGAACAAAAATTGTAACTTGAGGTTGCTAAGATCTACGGTAAGAACAAATCTTCTATCTGTGAAATTGTGAAGAAAGAAGTCTCACAGTATAATGTTTTAATTGTTCTATTTTATTAGTAATTGTTGATAATCTCTTAGTGTATCAAATTTAACTGAAACATTATCACAAGCATGTATGTATTGGAAAAAACATGATGTACATACGGTTCAGTACTACCAATGTTCTTAGGCATGCACTAGGCGTCTTGAAATGAATCTTTCATAGACAAGGGAAAACTACTTTATACGAAACAAGCAGCAGGCCAGATTTGGGTCATAGATTGAATATTGCCAACCCCTGTTTTAGAAGACTGGAAACAGAAATTGTAAAATCAACTCTCCAGGTAGAACCATTTTGGGAGATTTATATTTTGCCACGTCTCAAAATATGGTGGTAGCTTGGGGATTCTATGCCACCAAGCTTTCTATTCCTTTTTGATTCCCTTCTTAGTATAATATTGGACAGCCATACCTTTCAGTCTTCAGAATTATCACTCCGAAAAGAGTGGTGTGATTTCTTAACAATGTTACTGATAAAAAATTAATTTTTTTTTGTGATTTAGGCATACTCAATTTTGTTTTTATCATATTAAATTGAAAAAGTTAATATACCGGCTTGCCTGTCTTCACCCCCTTGTAAGGAAATTTGTACCACTTGTAGCTGTTTTTAGTTAGGCGGGTATATTTTCTGTTGTAAAGCTCTCTCACTCCCAGGACCCAGAGAATGTGCTTAATCTAGGGAAGCCCTACCACAGGCTGGACACCATGCTAAAATGAGACTGCAAGATATGCAAACTGGAAAGTTGCCAGAGGCCAGGCAGATAATATAAAAGAATGAAGGAGGCCAGATTAAACAGTAGTTCACTTTCTTCTGCTTAGAAGCTCTTCTCTAAAATATGCCAGGGCGTAAAGACAAAGATAAAAGCCAAAGAATCTCAGCCTTATTCTAAGAGTTGGGAGTGGTGGCAACCTGGAGAGCACAGGCTCTGTCCAGGGGACTGTAGCTAATGAGCGCCAAGTAATTGTTAGCATAAACAAAATGCCAAGTGTTGCCAGCTCTTGTTTTTTCAAGGGATGGCAAAAATTAGGATATTTTGGTAAAAGTTACCAATTTATAAATATTGGGAGTTAATTCAATTTTTTAATACTTTAGTGGAGGGGAGGCAAGAGTATCTATGCTCAAAACATATCTGAAAGTTTAAAATGACTATTGAGTCACCATTTACAACTTCTATAGTACACATTGATTTTCTTTTTGGGGAACTTGAATTTGGAAAGATAATGAGGCATACAACAGGCTTATATAACATGTATAATGGGAGGAAAGGAACTGACAAAACATGAGGTGGAGTTGGAGCCATGGCAAGATGAAGCTGCCTGTACCTAGAACATAGTCCATGCCTTGTAAATATTTGCTTTTCAATGGGGATAAGCATATTTTCAACTTAAATATTTGAACAACCATGAAGTGTGAGTAAGCAGAGTTAAGTCAATTGGTAGAAACTCAATTGAGAGAAGAGCAGAAAAGACACGCAAAGAAAAATTGAAACTCAAGAGGAGGTAATTAAGTCTGTGAAAAAGAAGAGAAGACAGTCTGGTCCTTGAAGTTGCCTCCTCTCATGGTACTTTTTCTTTCTAGTTCTAGACTTTTTCCTCTTGTAATCTTACAGCAAAACTTCTTATCCTGAGCTGACTTGGATGGATTTTTTAAATATATATACTTAAAAGAACCTGAACCAAGCATAAAACATTATAGCATATATCTGGTTGTTTTAGGTAGTGAGTACAGGGTCATGGTGGTTAATCTTACATGTTGTATCCCAAGAAAACTCACATGCAAGATAGATACAATTGCAAAACACAAGAATTATTTATGTCCAACAATGTACTTTCTTATTAATTCACTTAAGATTATAATATTTGTTACCTGTCATTCAAAGCATCTGATGCAATATTTGGTACCAGTGATAGTTTGAGTAATAAAAAATAATTAGAATAAAGAATGCAGTCATTTAAAAAATACAAATTTAATGAAAGGGGTTTTGGTTCTATGATGAAATGGTTTTAATGTTATAGTTTCTGGGAAACTGGAATCTTGAAGGTTTTGCTTTAAATTCCTTTAAATTGAAATTAATAAACTTAAAACTTACTTTTAAAATATAGAAATACTTTGATAAAACCCAATTTGTCTATGCTTCATAATATAAAAGAGTGAATTTCATCTACTTATCACATATATTTACATGATTATTTTAGTGCTATCACTTCCTGTCATATTAAAATACTTTAAATATATGTTTCAATAACAAATTTTGGATTTATGGAAACCAGCAGATTAACTCTTATATTTTGATGGGTAATGAGCTCACTTGCTCCATATGACTTGAGTAATCTGGCCATTCTAAGACTGAATATCAGATTACTCTTCTCTAAGTAATATGTCCATTTTAGCTTTGCCATTTTGGGGGGAATAGTGAACCTATCAAAAGCATTGAGTTTGCCTTAATGTGCTCTATGTTATGAAGCTAATATGAATTTATCTTGTCCCCTGATCTATGGTTAAGATAAAATAATTTTAGGAGTCTTCAATCCTAGACTTTCAATCCCAAATTGGCAAATTACCTAAATATATCTGGAAAAGATGCAATCTCAGCTATGTCTTTGACATCTGAATGCAATGAAGGTGAAATAACACATGGGGCAATTTATTGATGTGATAAGACAAGGAGAAAATGTTTTTATTGTATATATTTAAAGTGCACAACCTGATATTTTGATATACCTATATATTGTATAATAGTTACCATAATCAAGCTTATTATCGCATCTATCATCTCATACAATTGCCATTGTTTTCTTGCAGTTAGAACACTTAAAATCTACTCTTAGCAAATTTCAAGTACATTATTAACTATTGTCATCATGCTACACATTAGATCTTCAGAATATATTCATCTTAGAAAGTTTGTACTGTATGACAGAAATTCTCTTATTTCCTCCCCCATCCCATAACCTGGCAACCATTGTTCTTTTTTTTTATATTTATTATACTTTAAGTTTTAGGGTACATGTGCACAATGTTCAGGTTAGTTACATATGTATACATGTGCCATGCTGGTGTGCTGCACCCATTAACTCGTCATTTAACATTAGGTATATCTCCTAATGCTATCCCTCCCCCTCCCCCCTCCCCACAACGGTCCCCAGAGTGTGATGTTCCCCTTCCTGTGTACATGTGTTCTCCTTGTTCAATTCCCATCTATGAGTGAGAACATGCGGTGTTTGGTTTTTTGTCCTTGCGATAGTTTACTGAGAATGATGATTTCCAATTTCATCCATGTCCCTACAAAGGACATGAACTCATCATTCTTTATGGCTGCATAGTATTCCGTGGTGTATATGTGCCACATTTTCTTAATCCAGTCTATCATTGTTGGACATTTGGGTTGGTTCAAAGTCTTTGCTATTGTGAATAGTGCCGCAATAAACATACACATGCATGTGTCTTTATAGCAGCATGACTTATAGTCCTTTGGGTATATACCCAGTAATGGGATGGCTGGGTCAAATGGTATTTCTAGTTCTAGATCCCTGGGGAATCGCCACACTGACTTCCACAATGGTTGAACTAGTTTACAGTCCCACCAACAGTGTAAAAGTGTTCCTATTTCTCCACAACCTCTCCAGCACCTGTTGTTTCCTGACTTTTTAATGATTGCCATTCTAACTGCTGTGAGATGATACCTCATTGTGGTTTTGATTTGCATTTCTCTGATGGCCAGTGATGATGAGCATTTTTTCATGTGTCTGTTGGCTGCATAAATGTCTTCTTTTGAGAAGTGTCTGTTCATATCCTTTGCCCAGTTTTTGATGGGGTTGTTTGTTTTTTTCTTGTAAATTTGTTTGAGTTCATTGTAGATTCTGGATATTAGCCCTTTGTCAGATACTCACCTGGCAACCATTGTTCCATTCTGTTTCTATGAGTTCAGCATTTTTAGATTCCATGTATTTAACTGAGATTATGCAGTATTTGCCTTTCTGTTTCTGGCTTATTCCACTTAGCATAATGTTTTCTAGATTCATCCATTTTATTGCAAATCAGTATTTCATTCTTTTTCTAGGCTGAATAATATTCTACTCTATGTAACTATATCTATAGATAGACATCACATTTTCTTTATCCATTCATTTGTCAATGAATATTGAGGTTGACTCTACATCTTGGCTATTGGGAATAATGCTGCAATGCACATGGGAATGCAGAAATCTCTTCCAGATACTAATTTTGCTTTCTTTGCATATATTCCCAGAAATAGGTTTGCTGGATCATGTGGTAGCTATAATTTTAGTGTTTTAAGGAATCTCCTTACTTTTTTCCATAATGGCTATACCAATTTATATAATAGTTTCAATAATGTACAAGTGTTTCCTTTTCTCCAATCCTCACCAATATTTATTATCATTTGACTTTTTAATAATAACCTTTCTAACAAGTGTGAGGTGACATCTCGTTGTTTTGATTTGCAATTCTTTGATAATTAGTTGAGCACCTTTTCATATACATGTTGGACATTTGTATATCTTCTTTGGATAAATCTCTATTCAGGTCCTTTGTCCATTTTTAACTATTTTGCTACTGTGTTGTATGAGTTCTTTATATATTTCGAATGTTAAACACTGTCAGATATAAAGTTTGCAAATATTTTGTCCCATTCTATAAGTGGCCTTTTCATTTTGTTGATTTTTCCCTTTCCTCTGCAGAAACTTTTTAGTTTGATGTAGTCCCACTTGTTTATTTTTGCTTTTGTTGCTTGTGCTTTTGGTGTGATATCCAAAAAAGCATTGTCCAGACCAATGTCATGTGGTTTTCCCCCTATATTTCTTCTAGGATTTTTATGGTTTCAAACCCTATATTTAAGTCTTTAGTTCACTTTGAGTAGTTTTTGTATGTGGTGTAAGATAAGGGTCCAATTTTATTGGATATACCCAATTTATTTTTGGGTATATCCAGTTTTCCCAGCCCCTTCATTGAAGGGACGGCCCTTTCCCCATTGTGTATTTTTGATGCCTTCATTGAAGATTAGTTGAGTTTGTATGAGTTTTTATTTTCCTTTATTTTGAGCTCTCAATTCTACTCTATTGGTGCAAAAGTCTGTTTTAATGCCAGTTCCATGCTGTTTTGATATAGCTTTATAAAATACTTTAAAATCAGGTAGTGTGGTGCATCCAGTTTTGTTCTTCTTGTTCAAGATTACTTTTGGTCTTTTGTCTACTCAGGGATCTATTCAGGAACTCTTGTGCTTCCACACAAATTTTAGGATTTTTTTTCTATGTCTGTGAAAAATGTCTTTGAAGTTTTGATAGAGATTGAATTGAATCTTTAGACAACTTTAGGTAATATGGACATTTTAACAATATTAATTATTCTAATCTATTAACAGAATATATAATTACATTTGTGTCTTCTTCAATTTTTTATCTTTTTTTCTAAGTTTCTGTGTATAGATCTTTCATCTCTTTGGTTACATTTATTCATAAATATTTTATTCATTTTGATATAAATGGAATTATTTTATTAATATCTTTTGGGTAGTGTGTTGTAGTGTATGTAAATGCAACTGTTTTGTAGGTTGATTTTGTATTCTGCAACTTCACTGAATTTGTTAGTTCTAACAATTTTTTTGTGCATATAATGTTTAGAGTTTTGTATATATAAAAATCATGTCATGAGCAGAGAGTTTTACTCCTCATTTCAAACTTAGATGTCTTTTACTTTTTTTTCTTGCTTAATTGCTCTGGCTAGAACTTCTAGTACTATATTGAATAGAAATGCTGAGAACGGACATCCATATTTTGTTTCTGATTTTAGAGGAAAAGTATTCAGGTTTTCACTGCTGAGTATGATGTTAGCTGTGGGCTTGTAATATATGGCTTTTATATGTTGAAGAATATTTCTTCTATACCTAATCCACTGAGGGTTTTTAATCATGAAAAGACATTGAATTTTGTCAAATGCTTTACCTCTCTATTGAGTTGATTATAATTTTTATCCTTCCTTCTGTTAATATTGTATATTATATAAGGAAATGTTAATATTATATATTCCATAAGAAAAAAGTATTAATTATGAATTATGTAAAGTTTTTCACAATATTTCTGAAGTGGAAATCCATATAATAGATTATTCATAATTTGCAACTTCAATAGATGGTGAATTTTTCTGATCTGTTTTGAAATATACATTTGTATTTTTTTAATCATTGGTACAATTAGAGACAGGAAAATCTGGGCCCATGTTAGATGATCTTTCTATTTGAAACCACTTTGGAGACATTGTGTATTTATTATCTAAAAGACTTAGGACTTCAAAACCGGGAGTAAATAGAATACTATATTTTAAGCTAGTAAGTGTACTGCCAAAATAATGAAAAACTGACTGTTTATAGAGCCAGCAGAGGATGACTTAGTGACGGGGCAAACCTAACTTAGAATATTTTTTTTCAAAAGGTGATAGGATAGGAGATGGGGGAAGTTCCTCCTAGTAGGTAACTATACTTATTTTTCTTATTGCCAATTAATGTGGGTGGCACATTGTAGTTATTGCTTGTTTATTAACCCACATTTTTCTATGTAATGTTGCTCTAATGCATTGAAGAACTTTGTTTACAAATAGAAAAATAAACAAACTAACACATAGTTCAGTGTAAAATTCTTTGGCAATAGCATGTCATTGAACAGGTTTTGAAACACTGCTTTTCCCTCTGGGTTTTGAAAATATTTGGTGTTATGTTCCTATAATCTTAAAATATTCATTTATATAGTTTGCTTTTACATTTAAAACTACATTTTAAGAAACAAAATGTTAATATATGACATCATGGCAAGCATGATAGACTTTATGAACATACTTGAGAATCAGGTCATTCTGTTGTAATCTATATAATAAAGCAATAACCTTCTGGGCAGCAACAATATATTTATCATATTGAGAAGGAGAAAATGTTGACTAATAAGCCACAAAATTCTGAGCTCCTTTAATTTTTCCCATATGAAAGATATGGTTTCTGTGTGCATCAGGGTCCTGGCAGAAAAAAAGATGGCACATGCAATTGGGTAATTTGAGAAATGCATTATAAAGGCAGAGCATAAGTAAACCACAAAGGACAGTAGAAAATACCCTGATGCTTATAAAAGCATCTTTAAAAGCTGTGTGGTGAGAATTGCCTGGCAGAAAATACAATAAAAAATAGAAAAAGCTAGAATGACCCTGGAGGGAGGCAACAGGGGGACTATATACCCTAACTTGCCTCTTATCTCCCGCTAATGTTGCTCATTGGACAAACCCAACCAGAAGTCTTTCTGGGCACAGAGTAGGATGCAGAAGCATGGCAAGTGCAATTGAAGAGGTAAATTGAACATATTCAGCACATATTCTAATCAGGTATTTCTCAGGCCTTTTTTGGGTATGTAACCTTCGAATATTACTTAAGTATTCTAGATATAAGAATTCTTAGATTTTAAATAAGAGCGCTTATGTTCTAAACTCTCATGATTCTCTGAAAAAAATGTTAGAATCAGTCTTGTCAAAATTGGCAAGGTTTTATATTACTTAATGGAATATATTTTAGTCTCATACCAATTTAAATATTTACTTTCCATTACTCTTAATTTTTAGATGCTCTTCAAAAAGAACTTTAGATATTTAATATTTTTCTTTCTATAGAGGAATTCTTTTGAACTTCATGTTATTCCTCTATAGAAATTCATCGTGTTTTATTTGTAAAAAATTACCACCTTTAAAAATATATAGCTATTCAACTGAATCTATTCCTTTATAATTTTATAGCCAAACATTCCAGCATAATTTGAATTTATTTTTAGAAACTTTTACTTCACTGAGGAAATTATTCAAAAAGAGTATGAATGGGTAGCTAATATTGACTAAGCACTTTGGGTAAAGTTGACTTTGAGTTAAACATTTTATATACATATTTCATTGAAACATACACAGTCATCATAATATATAAATATTACGATATGAATTAACAGAAAAGAAAATTGAGGAGGAGAGATATTACATTCTTGTCACATAGCAAGTGGTCAAACCAGGATTTGAGCACATGTCTATCTCATCCCAAAGCTGAAGTACTCCCTGAAATACACAGCATAATATTTCTGCTCTTCCCCTACTCTCATAATATTTATTATACAAAATGTGCCTATGTTTTGAGAAAATCACAAAAGCATCTGTATTATGGTTAGATCTCAAGTTTAATGTATAACTTCTGAAAGTATAAAATTATTATAAGGTCCTTCTTTATTAAGTAGTCTATGTTTATAACAATATATTTTTGGGATCCAAAATTACAAGCCAACACTCAAAGCAAAGTGCACAAAAGATGATGTTTACATTTCTGATTTGTACTGTTAGTAGTTCTCAGGGTTAGAGTTCCAGCTTGTTGGTCAAAAGGAAGACAAATGAGGCTAGTACTAAAACTTTAAGGGTGTTCTTTCCTATACAAAACAAAGTACAGTGGGTGGTGGGGAGCAGGGTGGAGGGTTGGGAGAGTTTCTGTTTCCCATAATGGTAAAATAGTTTATTGTGGAAAAATTCTGCTATTGAAAAAAAGTATAAAACTGTGGGATGGGGAGGTGGGGGGAGCCGGGGGAATAATCTCTCCTACAGCATCAGAGAACTAGCAAGAGGGCCAGAATATGATGAAAAGGAAGTAAACTGAAATGAGCCCAACATTCTTTATCCCTTTCTTTTCAAAATTATTTGCCAACTAATGTCACTCAGAGTTGAGAGGCTAAAACATTGAACAAAAAAGAGGCACTTGGTAAGTAAGAAACTGAGTAGAAATTTTGACAGCCCCACAGGCTGGTGAGAAAAATATTGGTGATTAGGGAGTATCAAAGAGCAGAGGTCCTGGATAATTCTCAAGATGTACATTTAGGAACCGAGAAGTGTCATCACCTAAGAGAAAGGGTGAACTAGAAACACTCAGTCTCTTACAAAAGACTAAAAAACAACTTCAAACCAACTCAGTCCTAAACTAAATGAAGGTCATCTATTTCTACACACACTGCCTGCTAAAGAGTAAAACTAGTTTTTTTTTTTCTGAAGAAAAATTAAACTATCCAGAACCTCAATTTATCCTTCATTTTTTAAAAAACACAAGAGCTAGAATGCAAAAGTAAAAACTAAAGCATGCTGACAATGGGGCAAATTACAAAAGGATAACACACACACACACACACACGCACACACACACACACCTACACTGGACCAACAGGTAACCCAGATGCTGTAATAACCACATATGAACTTTAAGATTAATATGTCTTAGAACATATATGACAAGATTGAAGCATATCTGACAAGATTCCAGTTTTATCAAGAAACTGGCCCATATAAAATAACATATACTTGACATTCTAGAACTGGAGAAAAAGATAATAGTTTCAGATTAAACGAAGAATTTAATACATGTGTTTAGCAGCAAATTAAATATAGTGAAAGAGAAGATTTGTAAACTGGAAAATATATTATAGAAAATGTCCTTACTGAAGCATAGGGGATTAAAAAAAAGATGGAAAATACATTTTTAAAAAGCTTAAGAGATATATTAGGCTATTTTTGCACTGCTATAAAGAAATACCTGAGACTGGGTAATTTATAATGAAAAGAGCTATAATTGGCTCATGAGTCTGCAGGCTTTACAGGAAACATGTTGCTGACATATGCTGGGCTTCTAGAAAGTCCTGAGGAAGCTTACAATAATGGCAGAAGGTGAAGAAGGAGCAGGTATGTCACATCACAAAAGTAAGAGCAAAAGAGGTGGAGAGTGCCACACACTTTTAAATGACCGGATGTTGTGTGAACTCAGGGTGAGAGTTCACTTATCACCAAAGGGATGGCCCAAGCCATTCATGAGGGATCTGCCACCATGATCCAAACATCTCCCACCAGACCCCACCTCTAGCACTGGTGATTACATCTCAACATGAGATTTAGACAGAGACTACTATCCAAACGATATCATTCTACCCCTGCCCCTCCCCGCAAATATCATGTCCTTCTCACACTGCAAAATACAATCGTGCCTTCCCAATAGTCACCCAAACTCTTAACTTAGTCTGGCATTAACTCAAAAACATAAAATCCAAGGTTTCATGTGTAACAAGGCAAGTTTCTTCCACCTATAAGCCTGCAAAATCAGGTGCAAGATACGTACTTCCAAGACACAATGTGGTATAGGCATTGGGTAAACATCCCATTCCCAAAGTGAGAAATTGGCCAGAAGAGAAGGGTTACAGGCCCCATGCAAGTTTTATGGCTGACCCAGCAGGGCAGTCATTAAATCTTAAAGCTCCTAAATAATCTGCTTAGGTTCCATGTACCACATCCAGAGCATACCAGTGTAAAGTGTGGGCTCCCAAGGCCTTGGGCAGCTGTGCCCCTGTGGCTTTGCAGGGGCACCCTGTAACCTGTGGCTGCTCTCACAGGTTGTTTAGTGCCTACAGCTTTTCCAGGAATAAGTGCATCCTCCCTTTGGATATACCATTCTAATGTCTGGATGGTAGCAGTCCCCTTCATACAGCTCCACTAGGCAGTGCTCCATTGGGGACTCTTTGTGGGGGCTCCAATCCCACATGTCCCCTCCACATTGCTTTTTTAGAGTGTCTCCGTGGGGGCTTCTCCCCTGAAGCATGCTTCTGCCTGGACACCCAGACCTTTTCATGCATCCTGTAAAATCTAGGCAGAGGCCGTTCCTTCACTTTTGCATTCTGTGTACCTGCAGATTTAACACTACATGGAAGCTGCTAAGGCTTATAGCTTGCACCCTCTGAAGCTGAAGTGGCAGTTCAAGCTGTACCTAGACCCCTTTAAGCCAAGGCTGGAGCCAGAGCAGCCAGAATGTGGAGAGCATTGTCCCAAGGCTGCAAAGGATAGCAGGGCCCTGGACCAGGGCAACAAAATCATTCTTCCCCACCTAGGCCTCTGGGCCTGTAATGGAAGGGGCTGCAGTGAAGGTCTCTGAAAGGCCTTCAAAGCCTTTTCCCATATTCTTGGATAAGAGGACTTGGTTCCTTTGTAGTTGTACAAATTTCTCTAACAAGTGGTTGCTTTATAGCCTGCTTGTATTCTTCTGAAAAAGCTTTTTCTTTCTTTGCACATGGCTAGGCTGCAACTTTTCCAAACCTTTCTCTCTGCTTCCTGTTTAAACATAAATTCTCACCTTAAGTCATTTCTTTCCTCTCACATCTAAGCTTAGGCTGTTAGAAGCAGCCAGCCACATCCTGAATGCTTTGCTGCTTAGATATGTTTTCCACCAGGTACCCTTGGTCATCACTATCAACTGTAAACTTTCAAATATCCCTAGGCATGAACACAGTGCAGCCAACTCTTTGCTAAGGCATAACATATGTGACATTTGCTCCAGTTCCCAATAAGTTCCTCATTTCTATCTGAGATCTTGTCAGCCTGGATTTTACTGACAATATTATTGTCAGCATTTTGATCACAATCATTTAACCAGTCTCTAAGAAATTCCAAACTTTTCCTCATCTTCCCGTCTTCTTTCAAGCCCTCCAAAGTCTTTCAACTTTGGCATGTTACCAAGTTTCAAAGTTGCTTCCACATTTTCAGGCATCTTTGTAGCAAGGCCCCACTCCCAGTACCGTTTTTCTATATTAAGCCATTCTTGCATTGCTATAAAGAAATACATAAAGAAATACCTGAGACTGGGTAATTTATAATGAATAGAGGATTAATTGGCTCATGGTTCTGCAAGATTTTCAGGAAGCATGCTGCTGATATCTGCTCAGCTTCTAGGGAGGCCTCAGAAAGCTTACAATCATGGTGGAAAGTGAAGGGGGAGCAGGCACATCACATGGTAAATGCAGGAGCAAGAGAGAGAAAGAAAGAAGGAATGGGGGAAGGTACCACACTCTTTTAAATCACCTGATCTTACGTGAATGAACTCAGATGAGAGCTCACTTATCACCAAGGGGATGGCCCAAAGCATTCATGAGGGATCTGTCCCCATGATCCAAACACCTCTCACAAGATCCCACCTGGTGATTTTATTTTAACATGAGATTTGGACGGGGACAGATATTTAAACTATATCAAGAGACATGATGAAAGATAAAACTTTAGTATTTTAGGGGTTCCCAGAAGGAGAGGAAAGAGAATGAGCAGAAGTGATATTTGAAGACATAATGATAAATATTTTCCAAAACTGACAATAGACATCAAACCACAAATTTACGAATTTCTTCGAAAATGAAGCAGGGTAAATGTAAAGTACCATATTTTGTATATCACAAAAGTATATACCAAACACAAGTTATAGAAGTAAACAGGAAAAAAATGTGTATTATTTTCAAAAAAAGAATAAACAATAAGAGCAAGAGCTGGTTTCTCAACAGAGATGAAAGAAAAAATAAGATAGTGAAATGACATCTTTGAAGTTCCGAGAGAAACTGCTAACCTAGAATTTTATGTGTAACAAAAGTAAAGGCAAAGTAATGTGAAGTCTTTTCCAGACTAACAACAATTTGATACTTTTCTTATTAGCAAATAAGCAGTAAACAGTAAAACGAAGTACAAAAGAAAGTAGTTAGGCAGAAGCAAAATGATTCCTTATGAAAACATAAGAACACAAAAATAAATTTGAATACACGGAAAGGATAAATATATGGAAAATCAAAATGAGTTGTTCTTAAAACATTAATACTACTTAAAACATTAATACTAATTGTTTCTGGTGTTTAAATATATGTAGAATTTAAACAGAGGACTGTAATATACACAAGGAAGAAAGTAAAGCGAGAAATGTTTCCAAAAATACTGCCACTGTCATTTTCAGGAAAGAGATAAAAGTAGAATGTATATTGAATGTTTATAGGTATTCACTAAGAAATATTGAGCACATTATTAAGCCAATGAGGGTTAAAAATCATGATAAATATTGTTGGTTCAATTAAAAGAAAAGGCGAACAAGTTGGGGGACTTAGGAAACATTTGTAAGATGTTAGATTTAAACTTAAGCAGAAATCACATTTAAATGTAAATGCTCTAACTAATATAATTGAAAGATCACATTAAAAGATAATATTCAGAGCTAGCAAATTTGTGACTCTCATAAAGATATGAAAATATACACTTGTTAAACAGTTTAACTCATGAGTGAACTTGACATATGTTACAAATTAGTTCAAAAGAAAATCCAAAAAACAGACTCACTTATAAATCAGGAATGATGAAATGAATATGCAGATAGAGGCAAAAATTTTTCCTACAGGGTATGAAGGAAGACAATTGCATCTGCACCAAACCAAGTAGGGCATAATTTGCATGTCTATAAATTTACAGTTACACCATAGCCTAAAGGAGAAAGGCTAGAATCAGATAACCTGAAGAGGTGTCCAAATTAAAACATATTTTTTCTCCAATAAATATTTCTAGAATGAACACACAAATAAAATATAATTTAAGCTGTTTATAAGAGACACATCTTAAATATAAGGACACCTAAAAGTTGAAAGTAAAAGGATGGCAAAATGTATTCCCTATAAAAACTAATGAAAAAAGCTAGTAAAGTCAAATTAATATAGAAAAAAGCAGATTTCTAGGATAAACAACATTATTTATGACAAAGAACACCTTTCACAATGACAAAGGGGTCTGTTTATCAGGATATATTATACAAAAATTATAATTTTAATGCATCTAATATTACCTTCTCTTCAAATTATATAGAAAGAATTACGAGATTTGAGTAAGCAGACAAAACTACAGGCAGTAATAAAAGATTCTGAATACAAATCTTTCAGTAACTTATATAAGAGACAAAGTCATTCAGAATATAGAAGATTTGAATAACATGTTTGACAAATATATGTGCTCATGCACACACACACACACACACACACACACACACAGAGTACATAATATTTCACCCTAAGGTAAAAAAGAGTGGAAATATAACATATTGCAATGTCTCAACAAATTCTAAAACAAAACCAGAAAAAAACGCATACAGAGTTAATTAATCAAATTGGGAGTAAGTCTGGAATCAATTGCAAAGAGACAACATGAAAATTCCTAGATATTTGGAAATTAAATAACACACATCTAAATAACCCAGGAGTAAAAAAAAATGTAATTATAATGGAAATTAGAAAATATTTTGAGTTAAGTGGTAATAAAAATAAGACGTATGTCAAAATAATGTTACCCAGCTAGAGCAGTGCTTAGAGGAAAACATGTAGAATGTTCCAAGTTGGTTTCTTCCAGAAGTGCTCCTTAATTCAACAATGTATTGAGAAATGCTTCAGAAAGAAAGAAGTACAATATTGGAGACAGCAGTTGGTGAAGTGTGAAAGTACAAAAAATATGGGATTTTACCTAAAGGTTCAGCTACAGTTTGATCCCATGGAGCGCTCTAGAACTAAAATTGCATCTCAATTTGAGTTCCATCTTGAGGCAAGAGAGCTGGCTTATGGAACTCTGAATAAGTCAGTAATTGACTATGGTCTGTTCCAGGGAGACGGAAATGTTCAGGTACTTCAAGCTCTCTCTAAATAATCAAGGCCATTCAAGTATTCCCAAGACAATTCTCTGAAAAAGTCTCAACTACAAGCCAGAAGCTGGAGGGTGGGCCAAAGACACTGTAAAACAAGTATTTGGGGGAATCTGTGTGCCATACTGGTGGGATTTAAGCTTCCAAGCGCTTACAGATTTTCATATTGGTGACGCAGTTTTAGTGCCCTGTGGGTAATTCTCTGAAGAAGTTTGAAGTTGCTCACTGTTAGTAGCAAAGAACACAGGAACAGGGAATTGAGCACATAGCATGGTAAAAGGGATACAAGGGAATTTACACAAGGCTTCAAAGGTGTTCACTTGGTAGTGTTAGGCTGAAAATCAATCTCTAAGATTCTGTCTCAAGAAGTCATAAAAATAAAAGTAAATTAAATGCAAAGAATTAGAAAGCAGAAAATAATAAATATGAGTAGAAATGAATGACTCAGAGGTAAACACAAAATAGAGAAAACCAACAAAATCAAAAGTTGCTTCTTTGAAAATATTAATTACTGTAGTAAAATCTGTCAAGAAATTAAAGGAAATACAAATTTCTCAAATCAGAAATTTTAGAAAAGGTGAATATCACTACAGATCTTACAGGTAATAGAAAGATAATATGAAAAATCAATGAAAAAATGCATGCTATCAATATGAAAATTTATAAAAATATACAAACTTTTAAAAAATCTTAATCAATATGGACACAAGACAAAATAGGCAATATGAAGCATTTATGGCAAATTAAATAATTGAATCTATATTTGATTCAATATTGAAAACCTTTCCACAAAGAAATTATAAATCCAGATGTTTTTATTGATGAATTCTACAATGTATGTATAAAGTAAATTGCGCTAACATTTAAAACTCTTCCAGAGAATAGAAAATTATTTTATAATACAGCAAAATCTTGATCCCCAAAATGACAAGGACTTTACAAAAAAAAAAAGAGAAAATTACAGATCAACCTCTCTTATTAATCTAGCTGCAAAAGTATGTAAATATAATTACCAATCCAAATTAATAAAATATGGAAGGATACTACATTAAGACTAAGTTGGATTTATTTCAGAAATGTAAGGAAGTTTTAATACTCAACAATGTAACTTACAAAACTAACAATAAGAGAGTAAAAACCACATTATCATTTCAATACATGCAAAAAACACATTTGAGAAAAGTTAAAACATTTTAATGATAAAACTAGGAGTAGAAGAAACTATCTTAAACTGAAAGATAAAATCCTACCAAACAACATACTGAATAGTGAAATATCTAGTTTTCCCTTAGAGAATAGAAATAAGACTATAATGTCTGCTTTTCTACCTCTAATACTCGATAATGAACAGAATTCAATATTGTATTCTTGCCTAGCAAGGAGCAGCAATGACGCAGCAAAACAGAATAAAAAGAATTAAAATTCTACTTCTAAAAAATGTATGAAACAACACTTTTCAGATAATGATTATTGGTCAATGGAATACAATGATTCTGAGAAAGGGAAAACAAACAAGATAATTCCTGTAATTGCCCCAGTTTGTGGCCATAAGAATATAGGGAAGGATAACCTAGGTGTCTCCCTGAGTTGAGGGGATTGAACCAGGAGTTCTCTCTGCATTAGAACCCAGCAGCCTCCCTGAATAGAGGGGACAGAAGAAGAAGTTCAGGGAGGGCATGGTGGTACAGTTTGAAAGGCAGAGATATGGAGAGTAGACAGCTGCAAAAAAATCTTCAGAAATCTGCAATGTGTTCCTTTAAGTATTCAGGTGAGTTACGTATGAGCATATGTGGCTAAGAAACTATCTGATTCTGGGATAAGAACCACTAAAAAGAAAGGCCGGGCGCGGTGGCTCATGCCTGTAATCCCAGCACTTTGGGAGGCCGAGGAGGGTGGATCACGAGGTCATGAGATCGAGACCATCCTGGCTAACGCGGTGAAACCCCGTCTCTACTAAAAATACAAAAAAAAAAAAAAAAAAAAAAAAAAAATTAGCCGGGCATGGTGGCGGGCACCTGTAGTCCCAGCTACTCCGGAGGCTGAGGCAGGAGAGTGGCATAAACCCAGGAGGCGGAGCTTGCAGTGAGCCGAGACTGCGCCACTGCACTCCAGCCTGGGAGACAGAGCGAGACTCCGTCTAAAAAAAAAAGAAAAGGAAAAAGAAAAGGAAAGAAAGGAAACATAGAGAACAAAGAACAACACTTGCCACTCACACCAGTCCAGGAATAGTTCCTGTTCCTACCAGTAAACACTGGATAGAATAATCAGCATGGTGGTTTCATCTCAGTAGTAAAGAGAAAACCCTAGAATAAAGACTGATTTGTTCCTGCCTATTGAAGCCTACAAGCAACTCTCAAAAAGATCAAACTATTTCCAAACAAATTAACCGTGTCTCAGAATGTAGCCCAAGGCAATTTATAAAAACACAAGAAGTTTTCAGAACTCAAAAGGTAGAATTAACAATGTCTGCCAATCAATCAAAAATTACCAAGAAAGAATCAGAAAAATACAATTTAAATGTGTTGAACAATCGATCAGTTAAAACGTGTAGAAAAGACATGAATCATGGTTAGTAAACATGGACATTAAAACAATTTTTAGAACTATATTCCATATATTTAAGATGGTAAAGATTGAGCATGCTTAATAAACACATAGAATATATAATAGACACCCCATCTAGAGATGGAAGCTAAAAGTTCTGGGATGAGAAAGGCACTGGATGAGATTAGCTGCAGACAATGTAGAAGAAAAGATTAGTTAAGTTGAAGCATAGCAACAGAAAGTAGAAGTAATGATACAGAGAGGTAAAAGGGTAAGAAAACTGAAAAAAAGCATTAGGATATGTGAGACATCTTCAAGTAGCCTTGGTGTAATTAGAAACTCTGAATAAGAGTGATGGTTTCAACACCCTTTTTTTCTCTGTCACCTCCAGAGAAATAAGGTGACAAAGAAAATGTTGAAGAAATAATGAAAGATTGACCAAATTTGATGAAAATTATCAGCCCATAGTTTAAGAATCTCAAAAACCTCAAGCACAAGAGAGAAGAAAACTATACCATAACTTATCATAATCAAATTGTTTAAGTGATAGAAAAATCTCAAATGTATCTAGAAAAAGAGGCCATATTACAAAGAAAGACAAAGATCAAAGTTTTGATACAATTCTTGTCAGCAACAATTCAAGCCATAAGAGAGTGAAGCAATGTATTAAAAATACTTAAAACAGTCATTTTTGAATTCTACAAGGAAAATGCCTTTCAAAAAAGTAGGCAAAATAAGAATTTTTAGAAACACAGAAAGCTAAAACAGTTACCAGAAGACCTTCACTACAGAAAATGGTATTGAAAATCTTTTAGGTAGAAGTAAAATGATATCAGATAGAATTTTGCATTTTCCTGTAATCCCTATGTTTTAGGAGGCTAAGGTTGAAGGATGACTTGAGGCCAGGAGTTCCTAGGCCATCCTAGGCAACATAGTGAGACCTTGTGTTTCCAAGAAAAAAAAAAAAAGTAGCTTGGTGTGATGGCATACACCTGTAGTCGCAGCTACTTGGGAGGCTGAGGCAGGAGGATTGCTTGAGCTCAGGAGTTTGAAGTTATAGTGAGATCTCATTGCACTTCAGCCTGCATGACAGAGCAAGAACCTGTCTCAAAGAAAGAAGAACAACAACAAAAAGGAATCTACATCTATACAAATGAATTAATAGCACCAGAATTTGTAAATATATAGGTAAATAATGAAGATCATTTTCTTAGTTAAAAAAACTCTTAAGATAATAGACTGTTTAAAGGAACAAAAATGTATTGTGAAGTTTACAGCATTGAGGAAACAAAATGCATGACAAGACTAGCACAAAGGCTGGGAGGGGAAAACGAAGTATACTTTTGTAAGCTGTATACCATATGTGAATTGGTATAATATTATTTGAAGATGAGACATGATAAGTTAACGATGTATACTATTAGCCTTAAATCATTTGCCAAAATAACAGAGCGTTGCAGCTAATAATCCAAAAAATGAGAAAAAATGGAAGCATAAAACTACGGAAATTGAAAGTAGACAGAAATAGAAGTAAAAAAAATACATTGGACAAATAGTAAACAAAGAATATAGTACACTTAAACCAATATCTATAATTACATTAAATGTAAATGTCCTGAATAATTAAAGGCAGAGATTGCCACATTGGATTTAAAAACACCATGAAACGCAACAACTGTATACTGCCTACAAGAAACCACTTTAAATATATGCCAATCAAAAGAAGGCTACATTGCCTATATCAGGATTAGATAAAGTGGATTACCAAGTAAATGATATTTTCAGAAATAATAACTAACATTTTTTAGTTAATGATATTTTCAAGAATAATAAGTGACATAATGAGGTTAATTCATCTATAGGACGTAATCCTAAAATGTTTATGTATTTAATAAGAGAGATTCAAAATATATAAAGCAAAAATGTATAGAACTAAATGAGAAATAGACAAATTTACAAATAGTTGTATGTTTCAATAATGCTCTCTCAATAACTGATAGAACATATGGAAAATCAGCAAGTGTATGAAAGACTTGAAGAACACTATCAAGCAAGTTGGCTTAAAATTTATCAAACATTCCACACAACAACAGCATAATACACAATGTAAGTGGTATAACCACTGAAGAAAACAATGTGGCAGTTTGTTAAAGCTTTAAACATATAACAGCCATATAACCTAGCTATTTAACTGCTAGGTATTTAGTCAAGAGAAATGAAAGTATATATCCACACAAAGACTTGTTGTATTCGGGTTCTCTTGAGGGACAGGATTAATAGGATAGATGTATAAATGCAAGGGAGTTTATTACGGAGTATTGACTCACAGGATCACCAGGTAAAGTCCCACAATAGGCCATCTGCAAGCTAAAGAGCAAGGAAGTCAGTGTGAGTCCCATAACCTCAAAAGTAGGGAAGCCAGCAATGCTGCCTTCAGTCTGTGGCTGAAGGCTTGAGAGCCCCTGGCAAACCACTGGTGTAGGTCCAAGAGTTCAAAAGCTGAAGAACTTAGAGTCCGATCTTTGAGGGCAGGAAGCATCTAGCACGAGAGAATGATGGAGGCCAAAAGACTCAGGCAGTCTAGTCCTTCCATGTTCTTCTGCCTGCTTTATTCTAGACATGCTGGCAGCTGATTAGATTGTGCCCACCCAGATTGGGGGTGGGTCTGTGTCTCCCAGCCCACTGACTCAAATGTTAATCTCCTTTGGCAACACCCTCACAGACACACCCAGAAACAATACTTTGTATCCTTCAATCTGGTCAAGTCAACCCTCAATATTAACCACCACACTTGCACACAAGTGTTAATAGCACCCTTATTTATAATAGTCAAAAACTGGAAACAAATCAAGTATCCAGCAACACGTGAATAAATAAATTGTCATATAAATTATATAGCTGAATGTATGGATTAGATAGCTAGCTAGCTAGAAATAGAGATGATGGAATATCTCCAAGAAATTAAAAGAAATGAACATGCGTAGAAACATAGATACATGCAACAACATGGGTGAATCTCAAAAAAATTATGCTGAGTAAAATAGGTTGGACAAAAGTAATATACACTGTGTGATTCAATTATATAAATATAATTATACGATTGCATAATATCGTATAATTATATAATTGTATTATACGATTGTATAATATAATTATACAATTATATAAATATAATATACACTGTGTGATTCAATTATATAAAATTCTAGAACATACAGTTCTAGTGACAGGAAGCAGAATAATGGTTTCCTAGGAATGTAAATAGGGTTAGAAAAAGAGTTATAAGAGAGGAATTATGAAAACGCATGAGGAAATTTTGTGGGCTGATGAATTGGAATAATGAACATATCCGTCCATCACCCCACAGAATTTACAATCCGTCAGCCCATAGGTATATACATATGCCAGATTCATCAAGTTATATACCTTAAATCTGTGAAGTCCATAGTATGTTAATTATACCTCAAGATAACTATAAAATTAAGTGTTGTAAAGAAATACAATTGTAATTATTGCTAATAACATAATTAAGAACCTAAAAAACCCAAAGTAACCACAGACAAACTATTAGGGATACGTTGCTAGATACAATGTTGCCAGATACAAAAATTCATATATAGAAAGCAAATCTTTCTATAAATCCGAAATAATTAAGATATTTTATATAAAAAATATAATTTATATTATTAAAAAATCAGGCCGGGTGCAGTGGCTCATGCCTGTAATCCCAGCACTTTGGGAGGCCGAGGTGGGCGGATCACCTGAGGTCAGGAGTTCAAGACCAGCCTGGCTAACATGGTGAAACCCCGTTTCTACTAAAAATACAAAAAATTAGCCAGGCATGGGGGTGCACACCTGTAATCCCAGCTAGTAGGGAGGCTGAGGCAGGAGAATCACTTGAACCCGGGAGGCGGAGGTTGCAGTGAGCTGAGATCGCGCCATTGCAGTCCAGCTTGGGGAACAAGAGCAAAACTCTGCCTCAAAAAAACCCCAAAAATTTATCAGAATGTAACAAAAAATATAAGACACCTTTTCAAAGGCAACTTCAAATATAATTAAAATAAGGCAAGGAAACATAATAAATGGAAACATATACTATGTTATGTTAAAAGAGTCAATATTTTAAAGATATCAACTCTCCACAAATTAATTTATGGTTTCAATATAAATAAAATCAAGCAAATTTTTTGGTGGAAACTAACACGCTGCCTGTAAAATGTATACATAAATGCAAAGGGCCAAAATAATCAGTTCAATTTTGGAGAGGAAGAGAAATGAACAACTTCCATTACAGAAACAAAAACATTATCATTCTACATTAATTTTGACAATGTGATATTGTAGCAAGCATAGAAAGTTGATATTGTAATGACATAAATTCCATAAATGAGCCAACGTGTATATAAACAAGCCTACATGTATATAAATGATAAAGATTTCACAAACAAGCCTACGTGTATATGCTTACTAGATTTGTGACAAAGTTGGAAATGTGGAACAGTAAGAAATAGAATAGTTTCCTAATAATGCTGCTGAAATAATTAAATATTCATGTGGAAAAAGTTAATTTTAACACACACCATACACAAAAATTAATTGCAACTTATTACAGATTCAAGTGTCAAAGGTAAATAAGTAATCCTTCTAGAAATGTAACATGGGAGAACATATTTATAACCTATAGGTAGGGAAAATATTCTTTAAATGGACACCTAATGCATTAAACATAAAACAAAGAATTGAGAACTTTTACAATTGAATAATGAAAAGTAATCTGACGAAAAATGGACAAGGAAAAAACAAAACAACAACAAAAATGGGCAAAATACCTGGCTAGGCATTTCTCCAAAGAAGATTGCAAATGTCAATAAGCACATGGAAAAATGCTCAAATGCTCAACATTAGTCATCAGAGAAATGCACATCAAAGCCACAATGAGACACCACTTTTCACCCATTAGGATGGCTATAATCAAAAGGACATCATAAGTATTGTCCAGGTTGTAAAGAAATTGTAAACCTCATACATTGCTGGTGGGACTATAAAATGACACAGCTGCTTTGAAAATTAGTCTGGCAATTCCTAAAAATGTTAAATGAAGTTACCATATAACCCAGCAATTTCACTCCTAGGTATATACACAAGAAAAATGAAGACATACATCCACACAAATACTTACAAGTGAATGTTCATAGCAGCATTTTTCATAATAACCAAAACAGTAGAAATAACCTAAATGTTGAATGAATGAATAAAATGTGGTATATTTATCTGATTAAATATTTTTAATCTATAAAAAGGAATAAGTGCTGATGCATAGCACAATGTGGATGAACCTTGAAAACGTTATATTAAACAAATCTCACAAATGATCGCACAGTGTTATGATTCCATTTATGTGGTAAGTGCAGAATAGGCAAATATGTAGAGACAGAAAAAATATTTGTGGTTGTCTAAGCCTTGTGAGGCATGGAGGATATAGGGAGGGATTACAGATGAATGTGGAATTTATTTGGGGGTGATGAAAATGTTCTAGACATAATTGTGGTGATGGTTACACAGCTCTGTGAATATATTAAAAACTATTTTGCTATACAGTTTAAATGGGTGAGTTGTAAGTGTTATAAATTGTATCTCAATAAAGCTGTGATAGATAGGTAGCTAGAAATACAGATGACTGATAGGTAGGTAGGTAAATAGATAGATAGTTGTTTTAAAGTGGGAAACTTCTGTTCATTAAGGATTTCCATTAAGAACATTAAAATACAAGACCCAGAGTGGAAGATATTTTTAACACACGTGATCAATAAAGGTCTAGTATTCAGAATATATAAAAAACTGCAAACGACCAACATTAAAACATGGATCTAAGGTTTGAATGACCATTTCACAAAAGAGACTATCCAAATGTTTCAATAAGCATGTGAAAATATGCTCAATCTCACCAGTCATCAGGAAAATGCAAATTGAAATCAAAATGAGGTAAATCAGAACTGAATGCATAAAATCTGAAAAGACAAAATTTCTTGTCTAGGTGAAGATATGGAGAAACTAGAATTTCCATACACTCTGAACAATAGTGAAAATTTATACAATTACATTTGAACAATTGTTGACAGTTTCTAATAAAGTTGATTTATCCTTTGGGCAGTTCTTTTCCTAGGAATCTACACCACATAAATGAGTACATGTGTTAAACTAAGGACAAGTATATGAATTTTTATAACAATATCATTGATAATAACCAATACTAGAAACAATCCAAATGATTGTCAACTCTAACGTGGATCTATAAATTATAGAACTGTATGGGATAGTATACTGCACTGAAAATGAACTACTGCAACATATGGATATATCTCATGAACACAGAATTGGGCAAAAAAAGGTATATGCAAAGGAGTGTGAATAATTCCTTTATATTAAGTTCAAAATAGGTGTTAGAAATTGGGATACTGGTTACTTTTGGGAAACTGTGAAGGGAATTTTATGGTGGGACTTGGTTTTTAGTGATATGCTATAGCCAGCTTGCATCAATGTGTAAGGATTGTTAAGTTTTCAAATTTTGCAGGCTGATCGATGTCAACTTGGTAATTTGAAATTAGCCATATTGGGAGTATTCACACGTGAAAATTGAGTTTTTTTTCAATGCGGTGTGTTTTTCTTTTCCAGTGGAGGAGCTGGTTGTTATATATTTACCAGCGTACCACTGATACAAGGATTTATGCACCTGTGATTTGTGACCTTTTCTCTATTTATGTTATAGTTCAAGACATAAGTTAATTCATGTTTTAAGGAAGGGAATAATGAAAGTCACTGTAATTTCAAAAAAAAAATCTGTATCACATAATATAACCCAAATCCAGGGAAAATGGGGCAGCAGAACCAAGTAGGCAGCTGTGAGAGAAGCAACAGGGCAAAGCACTTGTAAAAAATCATTGATTTCATCTCTGCTTTAACCACTTAGATCAAAGGTCATGATCTTTTGTTTTTACAGAGGTCTGATGAGTTATAGAAAAATCTTTGCATATTTATTCACATAGGAATATTCTGCACTTCCACATATATATTTTTTAAAACTTTTTCTTGAAAATCACATACCTCTTCTTGATATATCTGAAACTTGGTGATTAAAGGATTGAGAACTGATGTTGGACTGCCAGCGTTTAAATACAGGATTTTAATTTTTTTAGGTATGTGATCCTGAGCAAACTATGTAACTCTTGCTTCCAGTTTCCTCATTAGCCAAATGGGGAAAATAATCATGCCCATAACTTATTCATTGAGACCAACTTTCAGAGTAAGACTTATGTGCCAGGTATGAGTCTTAGAGCAAGCAGGGTATGTAGTAAGAAGTGAAATATATGAAGATCTATTATGTTAATTTAAAACTGCCTCTATAATAGGAGGGAACACAGAGAATAAATAGGATATATAAGTAAAATCTATAGGAGGTAATAACCATGGAGGAAAATCAACTAGGAGAGAGAGATAGGTGTATCAAGGTATAAATTAGGTGATCTTAAATTAAGTGGTTAGTTTTTACTGAGAAGATGACATTTAAGTCAAGTCTTGAATGAAGAGCAACTATATGGGATAAGTGCATCATAGGAAGAGGGGACAGAAAATGCAAAGGCCCTAAGGCACAAGTAGGCCCCAATGATTTGATAACTAGCATGGAGGCCAGTGTGATTGAAGCAGAGTAAGAAAGGGTCAGAGATAGGCCACTGAAAGGACTCTGATATTTACTCAGACTGAGATGTGGAGGTGTTCAGGGTTTTAAGCAGAGTGGTAATAAGATCTAACTTGGGTTTAAGAATAGATTCAAGGAGCGCAGGGAGAGAAACAGAAGGTGATTACAGTAGTCCCCTCTTATTTTTGGTTTCAGTTGCACATGCTTTCGGTTACCTCTGGTTCACTGCAGTCCAAAAGTAGGTGAGTACAGTAAAATAAGACCATTCTGAGAGAGAGAGATCATATTTATATAACTTTTATTTCAGTGTATTGTCACAATTGCTCTATTTAATTATCAGTTTCTGTTGTTAATCACTTAATGTTCTTAATTTAGAAATTAAACCTTATCATTGGTATGCCTGTATAGAAAAAACCTAGTTTATAGGTTTTTTTACTTATTTATGATTATTATTATTTTTTTTTGAGACACAGCCTCGCTTTGTTGCCCAGGCTGGAGTACTGTGGCCTGATCTCGGCTCACTGCAACCTCCGCTTCCTGGGTTCAAGCAATTCTCCTGCCTCAGCCTCCCTAGTAGATGGGATTACAGGTGCCTGCCACCATGCCCAACTAATTTTTGTATTTTTTAGTAGAGATGGGATTTCGCCATATTGGCCAGGCTGGTCTCACACTCCTGGCCTCAGGTGATCTGCCCGCCTCGGCCTCCTAAAGTGCTGGGATTACAGGCATGAGCCACATGTCTGGCCAAGTTCATGGGTTTTTAAATGGCATAAGGTTAAGTACTAGCTGCAGTTTCACGCAACCATTGGAGGTCTTGGAACTTCTTCCCTGGGAAGAGGGTGTACTACTGTAGAATAATCCATGTGAGAAATGATGGCCTCTTGGTCGGGTTAGCTTCTTTTGTGTTTGGCAAAGTAGGTTCAATTTTTCTAGATCTAATTTTAAGAGAAACCAAATATATAGTATCCTAACAAATATCCTAATTTTCTGATGTTGGATTAATTTTGTTTTGTTTTCTAACACGCAAAGATACTCATACACACAATCTATATCTACAGATTTTTAACTGGAATCAATCCTGTTACTAGAATACTGTTCCTAACCCTTTTGACTGCTCTTTATGCTAAGTCTTTTTTTCATAAACCAATGAATCTCAAACCAGGGTCTGGCTTGATTTCTCTCCATACTTACTTCATACCTTTGGTGCTGGCTTTCATTTTTCTGTCCTGAGTCTTAAAATATAACAAATTGTTTCATAAATATTTCCCTTAGTAGAAAAGACAAAGAGGAAACAAATAAGACAAATAAGAAAAATAAATGGACAAGTATAACATTGTCCAACTTTTCTTTAATATTAGGAGGAAAAAAGCAAAAACATGTATTCACCCTGAACCACACAGATGGTGGCGATGAAATACAAATTGGAGACAACTTTCTAGATATAACTGGAATATCCACCTAAATTTTGATGTAAAGAATACATATTTACTTAAAAATCTAGAAGTTATCACTTCTATACTTTTTAATGGAAGACTTTACAAAGACTTGTAGTAAATACTACCGTACATTCAGCATTAATAGTCAGAATAATTGGCTGAGAATACTACCCAAATAGTTTTATAGGAAGGTGTATCACAAGTGAAATTCATAATTTACATGTATAAAATTGGTTCCTCTTTTCATTGGTACTAATAACAAAAATGTCAATCACTAAAAGGTAGATTTTTTTGAAGGTGAATAAAGAAGTCCTATATAATCCACTTCTCAATAAAGTAAGATAATTTGAAAGTCAATTACTTTCATGTATTCATTTATTGAAAGTAAGTTACTTTCAAATACATGAATTTATTCAGACATTTTGTACTTTCTTCTGAAACTTTGGAAATTGGGTTGCCAAAAGGCAAGATATTATGATAAAATAATGCTTTGTAAAGAAGAATTCTGAATTTTCAAAATGTTGAAGTTACTATCAAAGTGCTTTGAGTCCTGACGAACAGATCATGCTTCTATTCCTGTTCCTTCTTTTCCTTCTCTTTCATATATTAGCCACTTTAGGACATCCTTGTACTTGCCCTAGTGAGCAAAGCAAAGTTCAGAACAATCGAGGGATAGAGGATATAGTTGCTTGACTATTTAGGAACAAATCAGTTGACTTCTATCCTCTTTTACTATTTAGGACCAAATCAGTTGAATTCTATTTTCTTTTACTATTTACGACCAAATCAGTTGACTTCTATCCATATGCAAAGCTTATGGAAGGGTCAGCAGGTGGTTGTTGGGAAGCCAGTCTTCTCCATAGAGAGAAGCATTCACTTCCTAACTACAAAGTGGTTATATAGGAGACAAAAATATAGAACTATATGATGACCCATGCTATTTATCGGGCTCTCATTAAGTGGGAGGCACTTATTAGGGATATTTCTATGACCAACGTGACAAAAGTCCCTGGGGCTTACACTTTAAGTGGGAATCTGTGTGCATATGTGTGCTGATGCATGATCGTGTGTATGATACTCACACAGAGGACAAATGCAAATGATAGGAATAGTAATTAGGTCTAGGAGCAAGAGAAGGAGCTCTCATAGTACCAATGTTTATTCTGATTCTAAGTTAGGATCATTACTGAGTTTAGGGATTTGAGGAGGCAGAAAGCAGTGAGAGCAGTGATATGTATCTAAAGAGTTCTGATCACCTGGACTGCTATTCCTAAATTTTCCCCACAGCAAGGAGCATGAAACCTTTCTGGATCCAACTTAAGCCTCTTTTATATTTTGGAAATGACAGCAGTGCCTTTTAAAAATGCAAGGACTTAGACATAGCTACCATTTACTGAGTTCCTAGTCTAAGCAAGGTAATATACTAGGGAACCTCCATATACTGCATTATTTAATTCTCAAAATATCTATTATTATATGTAGTGTATACTTATTTTACCAACAAAATAACTACTTCTCAGAGGGTACATACCCAATATCATATAGCTGTGAAATGGCAGAATTGGATATTTATTCCATGTCTGTTTTAAAGTCTACAGTTAGTTTGTGGACCCTTGGCCTGAGAAGGAATGTGGTATTTAGACAAATAAAATGACAACTTTGTGTAGACTGGTGAATGAAAATGAGAATAATTGTTCATTTACTATTTTCTATGGTTTATGATGAAAATAAAAGTAGAAGTTCTGCTTTTTAAAAGCTGATTTTTTCTTTTTTCTTTTTCTTTCTTTCTTTCTTTCTTTCTTTTTTTTTTTTTTTTGATAAGGAGTTTCGCTGTTTTTGCCCAGGCTGGAGTGCAATCATAAGATCCTGGCTCACCGCAACCTCTGCCTCCTAGATTCAAGCGATTCTCCTGCCTCAGCCTCCTGAGTAGCTGGGATTACAGGTGCCTGCCACCATGCCCAGCTAATTTTTGTGATTTTAGTAGAGATGTTTAGTAGAGGGTTTCACCATGTTGGCCAGGCTGGTCATGAACTCCAGACCTCAGGTGGTGATCTGTCCGCCTCAGCATCCCAAAGCACTGGGATTACAGGCATGAGACATCGTGCCCAGCCTCCTTTCTTTAATGGATGCCTAGAGGCCATGACACTAGGTCTTATATCAATTTTTAAAATCTAGCAAATGGTGGCTCACATGGTTTGCAGACTGGTGGGGAGGAAGTACTATTTTCAGTTTTTACTTTTAACCACTCTAATCCCAAAAGATAATATAACAACGTATGTGTCACATGACATATTTAGTCCTATTGTATGTTTTATGAGAGGTGGCTATAAAAGTGAACTTTTCAAATTCAATAATCTTATAGCAATTACACACTTAGAAAGATAGCTCTGGGTATTTGCTTCTTAAAAATAAATTGTACTACAATTTAAAGATTCACACACACGTACACACATGCTTATATAATAACCTTTTGTTCAGAGAAGCAGCACAAAGGTGTCAGTCAAGTTGATATAACTAAAGACCTGGAAAAAAATCTTGCAGAACTGTTTCATATATCTTGGAGCAAAAATACACTTAAATGTTTTCAATTCTATTTCTTTATAAATTTGAGTGACTCTTAATATCCTATACTATAAATTGTGAAGGGTGAATTCTCATGTTTATGGAATTCTTCATGGAGAGAATAATACTATGTTGTTTATGGCTAATAGATTTCATTGCTTTTGGATTATACTGATGACTATTTCAAGGCAATAGTACTTCAAAATAGTGTTACATATTCCACCCTAATATTTCTTTCCTAACACTCATAAATTAGGCATCTCATTTAAATATTTTACAATTTTTCCTTTTTTATGTGTTAAATTTTAATACTATTCTTATTTTACTATACCTTACATTTGTAAAACGCTTTATATTTTCCAAAGAAATATACATATGATGTATTTTATAGCATATATATATTTGTATGGTTCCTTTTCATATATGTAAGATAATTACTACATACATCTGAATTAATGGACTGTTATGCATTCTAGGCTAATGAAAAATTCTAATATGTTATATGCTTATATTTAATCTGTACTGTAATATGAACTTCTAATATTTTAAAATAAAGAATATCCCTTTATTTAGTTAGCTAAGTTTCACAAAATTCTTCATAGTTAATGGTAGTCAACTTTTCCTACTGGATGAGTCATTCTTTTTTCATTTAATGTTGAGAAAATTGCCTCTTCACATCAATTTGGCCACATAGGTGAATTTTATCCATATCGTAACCAGATATTTAGATGGGATGCAGGACCAAAATTTGTGACACTCCACTTAATACCTTCTACTTCTTCTCTGTTAAAATTGAATAATGTATTAGTTTGTCTACTTAAAATTTTCTTGTCTGGTACACTTAAGTTTTGTTTAGTACATTATGTTACGTATAAATAATTACTTTGAATGAGATAGGTGAAGCAAAATAAGCCTTATGATGAAAATCCAATATGATTCTTGGAATCCTTTTAAATATTTAAATTTAAAAAGAGGCTTTCATACTTTTCTTTGTTCCCCATATCTGACTCACTCTAACTCTATAAGTCATCAATGCACAAATGTAAAATTATTGTCTTAGGAAGTTAGAGTGAGTCAGATATAACCTATATGTTGGATAAAAGACATAATTGTTATAGTTAGTATGCTGGAATTATGAGTAAAGCCTCAAACAACTAATTAAGACACACTAGAAAATGCTGCATATAAGAGGGAGATATTTTAAGTACAGCTTTAAAATAAAGTCCAAGTGAAAACCAATAAAATGTATTATCTATTGAGCTATTTTTGATAAACATTCATGTTTAAAATTTAAATAGTGAAGTATTAGATACTTAAACATGAAAACAGTTTTGCCATTCTAATGAATTATTCATAAGCTTTAATAAGCAATCGAAACATGCTTGACATAATTATGCAATTTAATATATATATTTAACGAAATAATAACCATGTACTATGTGCCAGATATTGTACTCAGTCCCGTGAAGCAATGATACAGTCTCTACCTTCCTAGGATTCACACTCAAAAAGAGGTATGACCATATGGTATATGTAAGTGAAAAAATCTTGAGAGATTGTGTATGTGTAATTGCTTCTTACATTGATTCCTGATGGCACTTAACATTTTACTTCATATCTGCCTTTTGATTTGCAGAAGTACACGGAAGTTACAAAGCAGCAAATCCACATTGCCATAACTGAATGCCAATACTTTTCCACATTGTCCTGATTTCTGCCTAGTTACTTATCTCTGTTTATGAATTCTGGACAGTAGTATAATAAGTCTTTTCCATATTGTCCTACTTTCTATTTAGTTACTTTTCTCTGTCAATGAATGCTAAATAGGATACATAGTCAGGCTGGCATTACCACAAATTTTGTTGGCAGTGATTTGTTGCTCTCCGTGGTATTGAAATATCATTGTGGGCTGAAAATTAGTTGTTTTTTCCTAATTCTTTGACAGGAGTGATTACTGCCCAATCAAGAACTCAAAACATGGAGAGAAAAGGTCTGATGGGGGGAAGGAAAGATCAAAAACAGAAAGTCTTAAAGGAAAGATTTAACTGTTCATCAATAAATGGTTGGATTTATTTATCCATTCAACAGGAATTTACTGTACGAAAGGCACTGTGCTTTGAATAAAGTTACAACAACCACCTCCCTATACAAACAAATAAATCTATTTTTTTTTGCTCTCATATATCCTACTGTATAGTGGAGAAAATATATACAAATCACCGTCATAGAAAAATGTAAATTTGCCACTGTGTTTGGTGCAAATGACAGATGATATAAGGCTTTATGGATCATAAGATAAACTAGAGCAAATTTGAGTGTATTAGTCTAAAGCTTAGTTTAAAACTAATTATACTTTCTTCATGTTATGAAATTATTGTTACAAAACCTATAGTAATAAGAAGATATATTGAATCATAAGACTTCCAAATAAAACAAATAAAACTTTAAAACTTTTAATGAGATATTGCTTTCATAAAGTCAACATTTTAACAAAAGATTTTATGCTTGAAGTAGCTATATTATTTACTGATTGTGACATTTTAAATGATTGTATAATAGGTTTATCATCATAAATGATGAGAAAATTTGTTTGCACAAGTATAGGTGAGAAAGATTGTAAACATTTGCTTCTATGACCAAATATTTACATCAGTTAAAATCTTATTTAAAATATATCATCTCTACTTTTCTTTCATTAATTGATTCAAATTTTTTGTGGCTATCCATGGATTTTATCAAATCTATTCAACATAATGATAAAGCTTGAATATGAAGAATGCCCGTGCATTATAAGAACAGTCAACCTGCAGCTGACATAGTTACCACTAAAATAACAAATCAACTATATATGAAATAGAATTACTTAATCTTTATGTTGCTAAATCTTTGTGTTATTAGCTGAAGCTATACCCACTAGCAGTTTCTGCTCAACCTCCTTGCTTTCCCACCCACAATGGGCTATACTTTGAACTGCACATGCAGGCCATTCTTCAAGAAGCCCTTATCAAGTTTCTTATGATCCAGGCTATCTAATTACGGGCCCTAGCAACTTGAGGCTACACTACTTGGCTACTTCTGATGGGTGTAGTGATTGATATGTTATGGCATATCTATAAACTATTTGTGGTGCATGAGTTGAAAAGCTCAACTCTTAGCCTATTTCAATTTTCTTCTAGAATTTATTATCACCTGACGTAAATACACACCTACTTATTTATTTGGTTAGGATAGCACTCCCCAACCTTTTTGGCCCCGAGGACCAGTTTTGTGGAAGACAATTTGTCCACAGACTGGGAGAGGGGATGGTTTCAGGATGATTTAAGCACATGACGTTTATTGTGTACTTTATTTCTATTATTATTACATAGAAATATATTATGAAATAATTATCTAACTCACCATAATGTAGAATTAGTGGGAGCCCTCGGCTTGTTTTCCTGCAACTAGATGGTCCCATCTGGGGGTGATGGGAGATAGTGACAGATCATCAGGCATTAGATTCTCATAAGGAACACAACCTAGATCCCTCACATGTGCAGTTCACAATAGGGTTCACACTCCTAAGAGAATCTAATGCTGCTGCTGATCTTACAGGAGGTGGAGCTCAGGCAGTAATGTGAGCAATGAGGAGTGGCTATAAATACAGATGAAGCTTCACTGGCTCACCCATCCCTCACCTCCTTCTGTGTGGCCCAGTTCCTAACAGGCCATGGACTGCCATAGGTCTGTGGTTCGGGGTTGCAGACCTTTGGGTTAGGACATACCTCAGCAAAATGTAGTATTCATGAAGGCAGGATCTATATCTTTTTTCTCACTGCTAGACAGTGCTAGGCATTTTCTTCTTCTCACTGGTAGGCACTGGGAATATAGCAGTGAGCATTAGCCTTAGCTCACTGCTGTATTCCCAGTTCCTAGTAAATAACTGTCATTCTGTAAGTGCTCAATGTATATTTACAGGATGTATGACTGAACCCTAAGTTTTGTGCAGGCTGTCTTTACTTTCCTCTTTGTCTTGAAAACCTACTGCAGTGCTTAGCTCATTGTAAGTACAAAGGAGGTAAGCGGAGCCCCAGAGTACAAAGGTTCTTATAGGGCATGTTAGAGATTTTAGACAATTTCTTAAAATCAATGAGAAGCCACTTAAATGTTATAATTAGAAGAAAATATTATTAGATTTCATTTTAGAAAATAAAGTTATTGCTTTCAGTGTCCCTTAATAATGGCATCTCCATCATCCTACTCATCCAATCTTAATCTCTTAAAGTTATATATTTTCCTTTATCCATCATTCCTAATAATTTGTCAAAACCTGGTAATTTAATTTCAGCAAGACATAACTATCTCACCCTTTATTTCCCTTTAGAATGAGGGCCTTGGTTAATCACATAATGAACAATTGTAGCTGCTAAACTCATATCCCTGTCTTTAGTATACTCTGTAGCTAAGTCCCTACACATTTGGCCTTATATTGGCCAATAGACATTGTTGGCCTGGTAGCCATTGTATTGGCCTTATAGCCAAGAATTGTACAGTATTGGTCTTACCATTTATCTAAGCAAATACTTGCAATAGCTCCACTTTGATTAAAGATAAATGCGTAACTTTCTGTTTGAAAAAATATGACTTTTTAATAACTTTCAACACTCATTCAGATAAATTATTGTGGTTATTATTCTTATGAGGTAAATAATGATAACTACCTGATTTTTAAAAAAGTATTTAAACTTCAAGAAATATTGCAAAATTACTACAAAGAATTAACATATACCCTTCACCAAAATTTACCAATGGTGTTATAAAAGGTTGCCACATTTGCATCATCATTCTCTCTATAGGTATTTCTGGACCTTACAACCTCTATGTTCTTTTTACTGCAAAATATTTTATTATATTTTTTAAAGATCAAGGGCTTTCTTATATATGATCACAATACAATTAAATTAGGATGCTTAATATTGATATAAAACTAATTTGATTATAAATGTCATACAGTTTAGATATTATAGTTTTTATTAATATTTTGAATTAGATTGTCTCAGTAATGCTCTTTATATTAATAGATATTATTCCCAGTTTGCTATCCAATTCTGGATTACACATTGCATTTAGTAGTCATGGTTTTTAAATCTCCATTAGTCTGGAATATTTCCTCAGCTTTTCTTTGACTTTCATCACAGTGACATTTTTGAAAAGTATAGGCAAGATATTGTGTAGAATTTTCCTTAATTTAAGGCTTTCTTTGCTTTCTCATGATTGCATTCAATTATGCATTTTTTAATCTGGAATCCTAAATCAATAATGTTATGTACTTCTCAGTGCATCATATCATGAGGCTCATGATATCACTTGGTCCCATTATTGGTGACTTTAACCTTGGTCAGTTGGTTAAGGTGATGTTTACCAGATTTATCCACTACATGTAATTTATTATTCGTTTGTAATTAAGGATCTATAGTATATTATAAAAACAGCCTCAAGTTATTTTTGTGTATGCATTCTCCTTGAAATATGGCATTATAGTTTCTCCCATCAAGACATGGACTATATTATCTATGTTTGGGCCATGTAACTTCCTTGGCTAATGAGACACCAGCAAATGTACATCCACAGAATCTCAGAGTGCTCCACATTGGAGCTTGCACTCCCTTGTTGCTTTTTGGAGCCCTGCAACTACGACTACTGCTAGCCTATTGAAGGATGATGGACTAGATTAAACAAAAGACAAAACATTGCAGCTGAGTCCCACACCCTCAAGACTAATAAGTATGCCACACCAGACAAGTGAGTGAAGCCATCCTAGATCTCTAAACCAAACTGAGCTAGCCAGGGCAGAAACCAACCTGACAACCCACAGAGCTTTGAGAAATTACAGATGTTTATTGGTTGGGGCTAAGAAGTTTTGGAATGGTGTGTTATGCACCAAAAGCCAATACTTTCTAGGGTGATACTTTGGGACTATGTAAATATCCAATTACCCAAATAACTTTTACCAAGTTTATGATTCTGCCTAAGTTAAATATTATCACAAAGACTGCAAAATGGAATTGCGCCTTTTTTTAAGAGATGAAACATGTAAGAATGGGGGCTTATTTGTCTTTGAAAAACATAGGACTAGTAAGTAGCTGTATCAGCATCAGAACCCCAATCTTTTACCTGGTCCACAGTTTTTCTCAGTATGCCATGTAGAGGTGAGTGACCTGATGTTAGGACTGGAATTCACTAGAGGGAGCAGTAGAGAGACATTCCAGAGTGTTATGAGTGGGACCCTGTGTACTCACACATGCACAGAAGCATCTCTGGTAAATGCTCCATAATTGACGGTAGGGCAGGATGGACAATGTAGGAGGAGACATTAATACAGTTATTAACATAGAAATTTAAATGATACTTGACTCACGAAAAGATATAAAGATAATATCTCTGGAAATTGCCTTTCATGGGTATAATCAAGAATGGCATTGACATACTAGATTATGATTAATAGTATCATATGTTTGTCAAACGTGGCTGTTTAATATTTTTATGTAGTCGTTATATTCTCCCCCAATTCTGCCAAAAACATCCTATAAGATGTGTGAAGTGACACTGTGAGAAGCAAGGAACCCTGTCAGCCCTTATTACAAACAAGACAACTGACACCCGAAGGGCCAAAACTAGCCAAGAGCCACAGTGAATAAATTGCCAAGCAGGCACTTGAACTCGGCAATCCCAATTTCCTAGAAAAGTTCCTCTCCCATGGCAGTGGGGGACAGGTCCCAAGTCTTTCAGATGCTAATAATGTCTGCGTCTTAGGTTTCTGCCTTGTGCCAGGCACTGTTCTAAAATCTTTACATGTATTTAAACTCAGTACCATGGGGGTACTGGTACTACACATTAACTTAGACATTCATACGTCCAGGTACTTCGGAGTGGGTGTGTGTTTAATATCATACCTACTTGCCTGAGAAAGGAATTCAAAGCCCCACTTTTTTCTTTACCTCTTCATAAAAATTTGAGAGCCACAAGGAAGCGCTCTGTGTTTCCAGTACTCTTACAGTGCGTTCGGTGGCAGTAGTCACCGCCAACCAGAACACTAGGATCCTGCCAGGGTGTAGATACTGTAACCAACAAGAGGCCCACCTCCGTCCTTTCTGCCGAAGCGTCAAGTACCCCGCAGCATCTCTCGGCTGGAGAGCCGACGGCAAGGGTGGGGTTGCCTGCGCTTTCCCCGAGGGCAGTCTCTGATCCTCCAGCTCCCCTCTAAGAGGCTCCCTGGTGCATTGGGCGAACGCGGTGCACGCAGGCCGGCTTTGGCGTTGTGGGGCCCCAAAGCGGCCAGGGGTCGCGAGGAGCCCTCCGGCGAGAGGAGCTGACCCCAGGGTTGCTCTTGGGGGCCGTGCCTGCCAAGTATCGCGGGACTTGTGCACATCGCAGAAGCGCCAGCTCCAGAAGCAGCTGGAGCGCGCTGGGTGCGCACCGCCCCAGCCCGGGGAGGAGCGGGAGCAGGGAGGGAGGAGGGCTGGGGGTGCTGGTTACGTAAATGATACTAGCCCAGTGAGAGGCCTCCAGGCTGGGGCTACGAGAGGAGGAGGGACCACGCGAGGAGGAGGGACCGGGAGGCGGCGGGCTGGGGTGGGAGGGGGGCGGGGGCCGGGGCGAAGTGACCAGGCGGCGGCGGCTCTGCTGAGGTGACAACGTCCTAGCAGCCCTCGCTCGCTCTGGGCGCCTCCTCGGCCTCGGCGTCCGCTCTGGCCGCGCTCGAGGAGCCCTTCAGCCCGCCGCTGCGCTATGAAGGCCCCTCTCTGGGGCTGGCCGAGGCTGGAGCCGGCTCCCTGTGCTCGCGGGCAAGTGTGAAGAGAGAGGCGCGGGCGGGAGCCGGGGCTGCGCGCGGCGCTCGCGGGCCGGCGCGGGTTCCAGGTGAGCGCGGACTCGGCGAGCCCCGCACTCGGCGCGGCCGGCCGGCGCCTGCTGGGCTTGATCTGAGGCTGAATCCCGTGTTTGGACCGCCGTTCCCTCTTCGCGGGATCGTTGGCCAGAATAGCAGGTCTCCGTCTCTTTCTCGCTTCCCCTCTTTTCCTCTTGATTGTCCGGGACGAGCTCCCTCTGGGCTGCTGGAGTGCCCGGGCTAGGTGCCGCAAAGTCCCGCGGCGAGTGCCAGGGCGCGGAGCCGAGCGCCCCGGGCCGGTCCCAGGGCAAAGGCAGGGGCGCGGGCGGACCTGGCGAGGCGCCCTCCCGGGAGCTCCGAGTGCGCTCGCCTGCGGGGCTGCAGGTATTGCGGGAGGACCGCGTGGCGCGGAACTTTCTGCCGCCGCCCACCTTCTGCTCTGCTTTTCTGGCTACCCCGCTGAGTTGTGGGGGGGGGGGGCGGCTCTGGCCCCCTCTGCGTTCTGGTGACGTTCCTCCGCGGGGGTGGCTCGGCCTCCAAGCCCAGACAACTTTCTCGCACCAGCTGCAGGCAGCCCCGGCTGCGTTGCGGGCATTTCTACTCGACCCGACACCAGGCGCTCCCTGGGTCTTGGGTGTCATCCTCGACGGTTGCCTTCGTATCGTGCCCCCTTTGCCTCGCTTTTTCAGAGTCCTCTTGCCTCTCATTCTCGCCCTGTGTGTCTCTGCCTCTGTTTCTCTTTCTGAGCCTTGGTCCCCTCAGTCCACACTCTCCGGCCATGTATCTGTTTTTTTCTCTTATTCTGTTTCCCTCTTTCTTTCTTGGGATGTCTGTGTCCCTGTTAATCTGTCTTTCCTCTTGTCTCTCCGTTTTGCAACATTTGTTCTCTTTCTGTGTCTGCTTCTCGCAGCTTATCTCTGTCTCCCTCTGTCATCTCCCTGCCCCGTCTTCCCGAACACCAGCCCCGCGATCCCGAACACCAGCCCCGTGATCCCGAAGCGCCTTGGTTAGGGGAGCAAGCCCTGGCGCATCTAATGGGTATCTCCAGGTGCAGAGGTTTTCCTGCGGTGTCAGTGGGGACGCGGAGGAGACAGCCTGCCCTTGTCCAGGCTGTCGTGGACCTGAAGGAGGGGCGCAAGGGGTTAGAGTGGAGGGCACCGCGGCAGGCTCCCCTTGCCGGGTCCGAGGGCGCTGCGCTGCTGCGAACCTGAGCGCACTGAGGCTGCTACTCTGGACAGCGAAAGCTGCGCAAGCCCCTCCCGCATACCCGATTCTTTGACTATGGTTAGTTGAATTTCCAGGAGGAGAGTCGGCCTCCCCAACCTTTATAGCCAGCTGCAGAAGAACGGACAGTGGGCAGGCAAACATAGACGCTTTGGGGTTCAGGGAAACTAACCTCGAAAGGGTGGGAGCTTTCTTCAGGCAAAGGTGTTGCTAGCAGAGGAGAGGAGCTTTGGGGACTGAGGTATTCCTGCCTTAAACTACCATGCATTCATTGCTTAGGAAAGCGATTTCCTTGGAGAGATCGTGGTCAGCCTTTCCTGAAACAACATAACAACATAGAGGTTTTATTCGCAAGGCTAAAGGCACTTGGCTGCCAAAGCCCCCTTGAAATTTCTGGTATCCTTGAATATTTTCAGCTTTATGTGAAAGCTGCCTTTCCTCAGAGTCTCAGTCCGTCTCTCTCTCTTTCTCTCTCTCTCTTTTTCTGTGTGTCTCTCTCTCGCTGTCTCCCTGTCTCTCTCTCTCTGTCTCGTTTGCGTTCATGCCCTCTAGTGTTAAAGAAACCTGCTGGTTCGAGAATATTGAAAAGTAAGGTCAACCTATTGGTTATTTACTTTTGGACCTCTCACCTTCCGGGATAATTCTCCTTGTATTACACGCATCCTTTCCTTTTCCTCAATGAATGACTTTTGCATTACATTACTAAACTTTCTTTCCCCCCGCACCCCCCTCCCGCAATCTCTGTTTTTTTTTTTTCTTTCCCCACGTCTCCTGCAGAATAAGAACCTTCATATTGAAACCCTGTTCGTTTGATTTAGGAATTGGATAGATCTGGAGAATTTGCGTAGCCTAAGGCAGACTTTGAACATTAAAAAGATGCATTTCTCTGCACTGTTTGCCATAAACCAGGATTTCACATCGCTCCTTTAGCCCCTATCCACCTTCAATTCCATGGAGAATTTTCCTGGCTGCTTCTGCTTGTTTAAATAAATGCTTTTATTTCACCATTTCTGTGATGCTTATCCCATTCCAGGGCTTAAGGTACTTGCTTAAGTAGGGGCACTGTGTCTCGGATCCGCTTTGGAGAGGAAGAATACAAAGCTTTTCCAAAGGAATTATAGGGTGCTGCTGGTATAGATTAATTCCAGTTCGGAAAGTCGTGAGTGGGAATGTGAGAATGGAGGCTGTCTCAGATATGTAGTCCCTAGGACAGTGTGGGGAAACTAGTAAGTGCTTAATAAAACTTGTTGGTTGATTGATTAGCATGCAGCGGATCATAGGCTTCCAAGTTACGAGCTATGCTAAGGAGCCTGCAGCTAAATTCCACCTCCCCACTCCTTTTTTGGGAGGTTTCATTTAGATTTTTTATGAATGGTAATTGAGAACTAGTAGAAGGGATATTGAAACAGGAGTCTTCTGCTTCTTTGTAGTTCATGTTATTGCTTGTAGTAGAAGGGATATTGAAACAGGAGTCTTCTGCTTCTTTGTAGTTCATGTTATTGCTTGAATTTGCCCCTTTTTGCAAGTCTACAACTTGGCTGGTGTTCTTTAACACGGTCATTGCAGAATTGAAGAAATGAGTTTAGAGGGGCCCTGAAATGTGGCATCTCTCAATCTCCTTACCTGAAAGTAAGTTGGGACATGGCATCATTTTTGGGTGAATACTTTCATGTGGTTTCTAACAAGTGAAAAGTTCTCTCTTTTAATATAAAGAACAGATATATCAGCTTAAAATACTTGGGGGCTATATATTGATCTGTAAGCTGGATCACTTACCCTAAATAATTTATGGATTCCCCTACTGCTTCATATATATATATGAGATGTGTGATACTGCATGAATGTGAGAATTTCCTAAAGTACCTGGAAACATAATGCCTCCTAATTCAAAGTAATAATAGAAATCCATGGGCAGCAATACTACTTTCTTGATGATATGCTAGTCACCTCTTAAAATAGTTGCTAATTTACCATGAGTATGGTGCAGGAGCATGTTCAAAGCAATTTTTCTTTAAAAATATTATTTATAAATCACTTGATACTCTACCCAATTTTTATATTTAAAAATAGCAAAGACATAATGAAGGTGGAAAATCTGATATTGTTTGAGAGACCTTCTATTTGTTTTACAGGTTTAACTTATGCATCTAACTTTTTAACTTACTGGGCAGTCATTTCAGTTGAAACAGTTATGTCAGAGTGAACTATGTTGTTATCATGCCAAGTTGATTTCTAGAAATAGTAGTCGTAACAGGAACATTTTCATGTAATAGAGCTTGTACAGCTTATAAAAACTTTGGGATCTTAGGAAAGGGGTGAGATAAGAAGTAACAGTAACAAATGGGTATTTTTATTCTTTATGAATGGGCAGATGAAGAGAATCCTGGTGTTTCTGAATAATAACAGTCGAGAAAATGCTTGAGAATAAAGTATGACTAGAATTAAGTCTTACTGTTGAAAATAAATTATAATGCTACATATCTCTGTTACGTATTGATTGTCCTTTTAAAAATGGACACTTCATATAGTTATGACCTTTAACTAATTTGCCTTATTAGACATGATATTTTAAAGAGAAACCTCTTGCAACAAACAACACATTCTTGACAGCGACTCTTAGTACATCACCTTCTTGTATTTGTGTCCCTGTCAGAAGGAACATGTAGACATCTTAAATCTAATGAGATCTAACAGGATCACTGCTTTGAAGTCTGAATGACCATATGCCTAATTATCAAAGGATTTAAACTGGGCTTTGGTTCTAAATCCTTCCCTCTGCTCTTGTCATCAAAATAAACACATGTGAAACATCAAATCAAGTCCTACATATATATACTCATATTCTGACAACCTATTTAATGACATTTCTAACAGCAACCCCCCCACACTACACACACACACACACACACACACATACATATACACACACAGTGGCTAAGCATATGTTTGAAAACGTAAATCACATTTAAAGATCTGGCACTGTCTGCTTTGATAAACCATTTATTCTTTTATCAGATTAGACTTCTGTTTACAATTTCTATCAAGGCACATTGTTGAAGGACTTCTGCCATTCAAATATATACATACCTGTGTTTGAAAAGTCTGGTTTTTCATTGTGAAATTTAGCTTTTCAAGGAAATTTATGAAAACGAATACATTTAATTCAGTAATAGTCATCCGTTTGGGGCATTATAAACAATTATATCTAGTTTTTGGGAGGAGCAGTGTAAACCAAACAGACTTTAATCACTTGATATTTGTTTCTTCTTGATTTCATATTTAGACCTGTGTCTGTGTTTTCAGTGTAGTATATCTATTATAATACATTTAATTGGTGTTAGCTTGATTACCAAGAAATGATTACAGGTGGCTAAAGACATCTGTGTGATTCCGATTACTGTGTGCTCTCATGTCCCTAAATTCATTTATAGCTATGAGCTTTTCAAGCTGTTTTTAGTATGTCTTTAGACTTATACATTTAAATGAAATTCTTAATTTTTAAAAGTTATCACTACAGAGATTGATGGGATCTAAAGTTTAAATTGTAAGTTAAAGTTGGGAGACATGCTTTTCCTTTAAGGGCTCAACTTCATTCAATGTCCACGTAATTAGAGTCCTCATGAACTGTCAGGCTCTCTCTTAATGTCTACACTACCATAATTACCTACCCTTCAGAAATGAACTCAAACACAATTCAAAATATCAGTTATTAAAAATTGTTCCAGGTTAATGGTTAATCCTCTCAAGATAGTTTGAGAGGGATGTAGGGAGAAGAATGACTATTATTACCGTAGATATGAACATATTTGTTATCATCTTGTAGACTATGTGAGAAAATTAAATACAATGTCCATAATAAATACTTAGATTTCTTGCATATTTTTTAAAGATATGCTGATTGTTAAGATAGATGGGGGCTGTCCAAGATATATCATGTTAAGGTTTTAACATGAAGAGGAATTAATTGGGACTCTGTTTCATATATTCCACTACATTGAATTGTCACTTAAATCTTATTTAAGCTCTTATACAACATTTTAGGAAGAGTGTGATTAATCTGCTTGTTGACACATTGGTGAACATAATGCACGTGGTGAGTAGCCACTGTAAACAGAAAGAATTTAAAAGCATAGCACAATCAAAAATCATCCAAATAACATCTTGAAGATAGTAGTAAATGTCAACTTAGTCTCTTGTCTTATATTAATTGCCTTGATATTACAAGCAAAGCACCTCTTTTTTGTTAATAAAGTGGATTCTGACATATGAGGAGGATTATGTAGCTTAGAAGCATAATAACTGACTTAATTTCCTCTTGAGATTATTATTATATAATTAGTTTCAGATAGAGAGGGTGAGATTTATATGACTATCAAAACCCCAATGAAATACAACCATTAGTTTAAAGAAAGAAAAATGGAATAAAATATATGTAAAGGTGTATCCATTCCAGCTTATTTATGAAGAAGGTAAGATGGTGTATTGGGTTATAAATTGATAAAGTGGCTAAAATTCGTTGGCTGTTTACTTTGTATTTGTACTGTGGTAAGTAAACATCTGGCAGGTCTTAACATGTTTTATCTTTATAACAACAATATGAGTAATAGTATGTTACTGTTGCCATTGTATAAATGAGGCCTCACCTTCTCAGAATCACACAGCTAATATGTGTGAGTGTCAAGGATGACACCAGTTTATTCTGCCTTGAAGCCAATAATCTAATAGTTCTCAGTCTGACATTTTCACTGACTGATAATTTAAAAAAATCAAGTGGTAAACTTTATGTGATTATTTTCTTTTGTACAGTAAGAATGATTGAAAAAGTCTACTTCTATCATCACAATTTTATAAAAGTGGATATTTTAACACCAAATAACATGGAAGAACTGAATCTCAAAATAAATAATAGTTATTTAAAGAGAATAAATTAAGCTCCCTGTACATTTTTCCACATTGTACTCATTTTCCTAATTTCACCCAAGACTGATGAAAATTTCATCACAAAAAATTTCCCGTAGATTGTGCTTGGATGCCCATCTTACTCTGAACCACTGTGATATGCTGCCTACTCTATGCACCCACACAGCTCTGGCCGGCATGGTCATCATATTCATGACTTGATGACATAATGCTTATAGCTTATTCCATTCTCTTCCTAGTTTCAAATAAAATTTGGACCTAGGAAAGATGCTAGCACTTGCTTTAGCCTTAGTTTACTGTGTTAATGTTTGTTGAAATGATTGGAAGATTAGGGATGACTTGTTCCTTCTTGGTAGTTAACTGCCATTTACTGACACTAAGATGGTGCCACTCTGTGTCCTGGGATTGGAAATGAATATTGGGCAATGACAAAAAGAGCTTGTCACAACTAATTTCTCCATCTTCCCTCCAAAAAACGCATCCCAACTTGTACGGGTCAGTTTGCTCCATTTTTACTTCTTTGCCTTGGCGAAAGTGAAGCAGGTTTGCTTAGTGCTCTTGTAAAACTGGTGGTTGGTTTTACATCCCAGATTGCTTTAGATAGTGTCTATTTGGGCCATCAAAGAGGAAAAGAATACTGGTGGAGTGTGTGAAATGTGGCTAAATTGACCTAAGACATTAGTTTCATTTCTACCAAAGCAGGTTGTAAATCCAAATTACCTTGAGTTTATTTATTCATTTTAGTTACAGGTGTTCAGGTCCCACTGATACAGAGTCTCATTTAACTGGGATGGATCCACAGAATCTACCTTTATGCACATTTTCCTTTGTGATTCTGAGGTGCAGTGACATTTCAAGCAACTAATCTGCTTGTAGTATATCACTTAACAGATTTATTTAACAAAACACAGCAATTACTATGCTCCAGAGTTGTTCTAAGTGCTTTGCAGATATTAATTCATTTAATCATAAAGACCTTCAAAAGTAGATTTTATTAGTATTCTTATTTTAGAGACAAGGAAAGTGAGTCACAGAAAGGTTAAGTAAGTTGGCCAGTGTAAGAAGATCGGTGGAAGGGCAAGGATGATGTTAATTTTGATAAAATAATTAAAACTACCTACGTGTGTGTGTGTGTGTGTGTGTGTGTGTGTTTTGAGACAGAGTCTGCCTCTGTCACCCATGCTGGAGTGCAGTGGTGCAATTATAGTTCACTGTAGCCTTAAACCCCTTGGCGCAGCCTCCCAAGTAACTAGGACTACAGGCATGTGCTGCCATGTCAGGCTAATTTTTAATTTTTTTTTTTTTTTGGTAGAGACAGAGTCTCACTATGTTGCCCAGGCTGGTCTTAAACTCCTGGCCTCAAGTAATCCTCCCGCCTCAGCCTCCCAATGTACTGGGATTACAGGCATGAGCCACTGATCCTGGCCGTGCTTTGAGCCACAAAGCTTGAAGTAGCAGAATTGAAAACAGAACACGGATTTCTATGTCTTTTCCCTATTTGAGTAAGTTTTGCCTTTGAAAGTGAAGGAAGAAAAGCTGATATTTCTCGAGTTGGAAAATTTTTAAAAAGTTTATATTTTAGAAGTTGTTGCACCAGATTAAGAAATAAATATAATTATGAATGGGATAGTAAACATGGAAAAATCAGAGTGGTTTTCCTCAAGTAGTGTCATCATCGACTTGGCCTCTAATTAGACCAAAACAATATTAATAATCACTAATACATAATGTTGCAGACAAGAATATTTTTAAAAGATTTGGAAAATAAACAGCTGTTTGTTTCAATCCATAACAAAATAACCATATATACTTCAAATACGTAACTAAGATTTACATCTTTATACTAAATAAGAAACAATTTATTTTCCTGTAATGCTCCTCATAAGATCTTTAAGTTACATTAGGAAATATTCATATTTATGGAAGGATTGGGGAAATTCTACCTAAATTTATGGATTTTTTCTCAATAATTTTTGTAAGCTTTGTATAAGATGGAATATTTGTAATTTATAATCACTTGTGAAAACTGATGTATTAATCTTTAACAAAGTACATTTTCTCCTTTCTGTTATTTAATATTTTTGTTTAATACACTAAAATAATCTTGTAAAATGGCTTTTCTTTGGTGTTTTTTAAAATGAATTTTATTTTAGACCGATGTTTGATTAAATTATGTAAATTATTTGAATTCTAAACCCCCAATAATGAGTCATTCCACTTGTGTGGTTTAAAAAAGAGTTAAAAATCGGCATTTAGAAACAATGTGATTTCCAATTCAGTAAATGATTTAAGGGTTTATGGGGTTACTGACTATTCTCCTTTCAAGACTCACTACCATCTTTTCTCTTTTTCTTATAGCAAATTTCACCAGGATTCCTGAGACTTATATTTCTTCGATTCTCTTGATCATTCAGTCTCAAATAGGATTATATATCACTTGTCCTGAAAAATATTAGAAACAGTCTGTCACTGAATATGGTGCAGATTTTATTCATATGTTACAGATTTTAAGCATACCTTTTGATTTTTTTCTTAAGGTAAATACTGTATTTATTATTTTTTAGTATTCTTTTTCTTTGCTCCATATCTTGTTCTTTGTTCTTCTTTCCATTCTTCTTCATGGTGCTTTTTGCTTTAAATTGTCTCTCTTTTATGACTTAATAAATCTTCATGTAGCCAGACTGAACTATGTATTGGTTTCCTTGATTCTGGTAAAACAAAACAAAACAAAACAAAAAACAAAAAAGGAAATTAAAAAAGGCTGTTCATTTAATCATTTAGTTTCTGAATAGGTAAGAGACACTATAGCTCTTGCATCTAGGTCATTTAACAGGTGGACGGGGATGCTAAATTTGCATCTCATTACCTTTGTCTACTTTTAGAATTGTGTGCTTGGGCCCTGTGGTCAGTTGGCAGGTGGCAGGCCATGGCTCCAAAGGAATGCCGTGTTATTTGAGGGGATGCCAATTTCACTTGCCACACGGTTCTCACATTACTTGGTCAGACTTTTTAAAAATTAAACAACCAATATATGTTTCATTATTTATGCTAGATTACTGACTTCACGTCAAAAATCATTGTGATATTGATAGGCTGTGATAAATAATTTTAACAATTTATATTCTGTGGTACCCACTGTCAGACTTATGGATAGTATTTCCTCTATTTTGGTAACCTAGAGCAGACATTTTGTCAAAAATTTTTTAAAGACTTTTATTGTTGTGCACTAAAGTTGAGATGAATTGTAGGTAATTGGATGGTACAGCTGAATTAACACATTGAATTGCTAGTTACGAGACACATCATTTGCTGTTGCAGACAACAATAGGCCCATTTTTGCTTCTACAATGCACAAATTCTTATTATCTATATAAAATGCTAATTCAAGTGGGATAACATGTATACATCATTTCCATTCCTTTTGTAAGGAAAACTAACTTCCACAAATGTAAAATATTTGCAAATATCTCAAATAATTTTGAACTTCAATTAATCTTTTTTTGCAAATGTTAATCAGTTTTCTCATTTTCCACAAACAGAACAGGATATAAGGCATTTCAAACATGAAATCAGTAGTATCAATTTTACCCTGTGTCCCTTAAGGTCTGTGCAGATGGGCAATTCACATTTATCTCAACAGAGATCCTTATTTGAATCATTCTGAAGAACATTATTACTAACATGATTATGGTGACATGCAATAGTGTAATAATTTTGTTGGCTCTTGGGTTTTTTTCATTTTAGACTTTTTAAAGTATAGCTTCTTCGTTTTCAATAGATGAGTATCCATTTTAAGAGGAAGGAATAAGAACTATTTTTATCTAAACTATCTCCTGAAAACTCATTAATTCAAGCATTAAATGGAGGGATTAAAAGTTATAAAACTGTTACAAATTGTAGAGAGTAAAGGAAGGCAAAGGAAACTGCCTAGAATATAGTGGGGGGTCGAGGCAGGGGGAGGTGGGTTGGTGGCTTGAAGTTGAGGAGATTCACTCTGCCCATATTAAGCCCCCAAAGGCCTGAGGCTCAATAATGTTGAAAAAAGTAGAGAACAGAAATGAGAGTCTGGGGCTAAAACAAAATAATTTATCAACCATGTGTAGATGAAATAGCCTTGTATTCACAACTCTATTTTCTATGTAAACATCTCTATAGTAAGTTTTTCTCACTCACTCACCTAACTATCCACTCTTAACATGTACTAACTACCAAGGGACAGCAAGGGAAACTAAGGATGGGTCTTAGAAAAACAATGCCTCTTTTATTTTGGCACTTACAGTCTTTAAGCCTAATGGTCAGCTTTTTGCTTGCCCTAAAGCAAAGTCTTTTAGTCAACAAGACCCACTCAAGTTCACAGAGATTTGCATTTTTTATTCCTTTATATTCTTTACTTTTTTTTTTTTTTCTTGAGCCAGGGTCTCTTGCCCAGGCTGGAATACAGTGGCATGATCATAGCTCACTACATGTAACCTCAAACTCCTGGGCTAAAGCAATCCTCCTGCCTTAGCCTCCCAAGGAAGTAGGGCTACAGAAACGTCTCACCACACCCAGCTAACTTTTATAATTTGTAGAAATGGGGGATCTTGCTATGCTGCCCAGGCTGGTATTCCTTCATTCTTAAATACATAAAACAGCAATCAAGGATCACAGACATTTAAGATATAATGTAGGAACAAAAATTTTAGAACATCTGCAACATGAAAAATAAAGAGACCAAGTTAAAGAAACCAGTAACAACAAAATGACTTTGCAAGAAACACACAATTAGAGGACCATAAAAGAGACAAATATATGTTATTTTCATATATATATCTATATATACACACATATATGTATATTATATATATATATAATTCTTGAAAAGATCCAGGAAAATATTGCATTCATAAAACAAGTGGATGATATAGAAAAGGAACACTAAATGAGTAAGAAAAACTCTTGGAAATTGAATATTTTCAAATATTTTAAGGGAAAATTTGTGATTTTAAATGGAGAAAAATCTGTCAATTCTAACAAAAATGAAACAAGATGGAAAATATGAGTCACAATGAATCTCCATGAAGCATGACTTCCTAATTGGACGTCTAGTAAGAAAGCAAAAAATACAGTTAGAGCAAGCATTAATGAATTGAGGATAATTATCAAATTTCTGAGGAAAGGTGATTTACAACTCAGCATACCATACCCAGTCAAAATATCCCGTGTCAGGGTAGAATTAAGACATTTTAAGACATATAAAGACAAACATTATCTTCTTTAAATATAACCTTTCTTGAAAAGTTACTCGAGGTTGAACCTCAGCAAACTATGGTTAACAAAAAGAGAAAGACATGGCATGATGGCTATGTGAAGTAGTCCAGGAAGGTGAACAAATTGTGTTGTTTCAACCTGGTATAGGATTAGTAAAAAGAAATGGAGGGTTTGGTTGGTGGGAGGATTTGGGACAAAAAGGGGACATTATAGAATATTTAATGTTTAAGGAGTATTTAAAAAGACAAAAAATGTACAAAGAAAAAAAGTAGAAATGTCAGGTAAAACAAAAGAATATGCAAAAAGGGAAAATAACCATAGGACTTTAGTTGGCTCCAAAATGAATAATATTTTTATATTAAATATACATGGTATTTACTGATTTTCAGTCAATCTTACTTAAAATGTGGAAGATAATTGTGGTGATAGAACAAAATGCAAATATTAAGACTGTCAATGTCACGATAAACATACAGGTGGCTGAGGTTGGGAATTAGGTATGGGGACTGGAGAGAGTTGAAGGAAAGGTTAGGGATTGGAATAGTAGCATATCACAAAATAGGAGTCAAGAGATAGTGTCTATAGTTAATATAAGAAATAGCACTGATATAGTCCTTAAAGTTACAAAGATAGCCAACAAGAGGAATAATGACTACATTAGGAGGAAAGATACAGAGAAGTTCTGAATATGATGTGAAGTGACTTAGATAATGGCTAAACTACTTTGAGTTTGCTTGGTCAAAGTATGCTTTAATTTTTTTGAAAAAGAAATGTGATTATGCTTCGATGAGTGTGTACTTCCCAGATTTCCACAGATTCCAACCACTCTCTGTGGAGGCATCATGATCCATAAAGATACTGGGATTTAAAGGTTCCATTGTAGAGCTAATAAACAATTAAAAGTGAGTTCCTCTGGGGAGAGGAACTGGTTGGGGTTGAGGGGGTTTACTATATAAAGAAATATAAATTCTTGGCACTTTTGTCACTGAACGTGATAGCAATAATTCCCTATAGTACTACATTATGGGGCTAAGAGGGGAACATTGGATTTAGTCCTGATAAATCCATTAATAAACTCTATAACATGTCATTTAAGTTCTCTGAATGTCAGTTTCCTCATCTTTAAAGCAACAGGTGCTGGGTTTGTAATCCCAGCACTTTCGGAGGCTGAGGTGGGCGGATCATCTGAGGTCAGGAGTTCAAGACCAGCCTGGCCAACACGGTGAAACCCAGTCTCTACTAAAAATACGAATATATATATATATATATATTTTATATATATATATGTGTGTGTGTGTGTATATATATGTGTGTGTGTATATATATATGTGTGTGTATATATATATACACACACACATTTTTTAGCTGAGTGTCGTGGCACGCACTTCTAGTCCCAGCTACTCGGGAGGCTGAATGAAGAGAATCATTTTAACCCAGGAGGTAAAGGTTGCAGTGAGCCGAGATTGCACCATTGCACTCCAGCCTGGCAACAAGAGCAAAACTTTGTCTCAAAAGATAAAATAAAATAAAATAAAATAAAATAAAATAAAATAAAATAAAATAAAATAAATAAAAATAAATCAACTGATATTAAAAACTCCCCAGTACCACTTTGTAGTCTAATGTTTATTTTATGAAGATAGGTCTATCATTTTATTGAGAATAAAGTGAACTAGAATTTTTCTAGGTATAAAGCCTAAGACTGATACAGAGCTCTTACTTGCTCTGGGTCTTTATTAGACTAAAGGTGTTCATTGCCTTCTTAACAATGATCTTCAGTCTCTGTCCTGTATCCTTTAAGTCTGATTCTTTACTTTGTGTCTAACTGACTTTACCAATCAAATCAGAATCATACATCTTTAGTTTTATGAATGTGTGTAACCAGATCCTAAATAGAATTGTTTTAATAGAACTTTTTTCATTCTTCAAGGCCTTATTTTCCCATAGCTTAATGTTTTTTTTTGCTGATATAAAAATGCACATTACAAGATGATTCTTTAAAAGATCGTATCTCCATTTCACCTGTTTTCCTAAACACTTTCAAAGCACTGAGGAATAATTTGAAACAACATTTTGTAGTGGATTCCAGATAGAGGCAGTACATTTTATAGTTCTCTCTGTTTTTAAACTGTATCAGTTACTGTGAATACCTGATGTGCTTGCAAATTTACAGAAGAATTGGTAAATGAAGGATGGCCATTTCAGTGTTCACAGATGTGAAGATATTGCCATCTTAGATCAGCAGCTGCTCTTGAAATGTTCACTCCTTAGTATCCTTGGGCTAACACTAATTTTGTAGCTGATCAAAATAATTGCTGTAAAGATACTAGCTATTCCTAATTAATGTGAGCATATGGGTAGTTCCCGCAAAAAAATTTACTAACCTGCCGGTTGTTGCTGTGTATGTGTTCATGCTTCAGCATTCTTAACTATGAACATGAATCAGCAAACTAAAAAATAATCATAGTTAGCTTTCTATGGATAGAAATGGAAAGAGAGACAGAGAGAGAGAAAGAGAGAGAAATGAGGAAGTTTCCAAGTTTCCCCCCATAGTGTAGGATACGTATACCACAAAAATATATTGTGGAAAACTGAGAAAAAATACTTTATTTAGTTTATGTGGTAAAACCTAGTCTTTTATAGTATAAAAGGATAGGGGATTCTGAACTGAGAAAAAAACAAATTAACAATGAGGCACTCTTTTTTTTTAAATTATATTTTAAGTTTTAGGATACATGTGCACAACCTGCAGGTTTGTTACATATGTATACATGTGCCATGTTGGTGTGCTGCACCCATTAACTCGTCATTTAACATTAGGTATATCGCCTAATGCTATCCCGCCCCACTCCCCCCACCCCACAACAGGCCCCAGTGTGTGATGTTCCCCTTCCTGTGTCTAAGAAAATGTGGCACGTATACATCATGGAATACTATGCAGCCATAAAAAGTGATGAGTTCATGTCCTTTGTAGGGACATGGATGAAGCTGGAAACCATCATTCTCAGCAAACTATAGCAAAGACAAAAAACCAAACACTGCACGTTCTCACTCATAGGTGGGAATTGAACAATAAGAACACATGGACACAGGAAGAGGCACTCTTTAAAGCTGTGAATATCTGTTTTCTCTTGATAGTTTGTGATTACCGTCTCTCTTGGTCCCCTCATTTTACCATTTTCTGGGTGATCTTGATTTGAGGACAGTAACTTGTGGGCAGTTAGAGCTCTTTTGTCCTGTTATTTTATGTGGTTGGTGAATCTAGGGTCCATTAAGTTACATATTAAAGTTGAAGTTCTTGGCAATTAATTAGGACCTTTTAGCGTATTAACTTCCTCTTCATTCTAAGATAAGATAAATGTAGAGATTCAAGTTAGGAGGAGACAGTAAAACACAAGTGTTAAAGACACAAGTTTAATTTTGTGGTGCCTGGAATCACATAAATGTAGTTTAAAAATTCTTATATCTAATTACTAGAAGTATGACAGAAGACAGTTACATAGCCTGCATGGAACTTAGTTACCTCATCTTTAAAATGGAGATAATAGTCATAGTAGATAACATGAATACAACCCAGGTCTCTTACTGGGCAAGAAGGTCTCTTTTAAGTGCTTTACATAATATTAACTCATTTGATTCTCACAGCACTATGAGCTAGATATTCTCATCCACCTTATAATTGTAATGACATGAGGGTTGAGGTGACAATGCATGAAATGTACTGACTGTTGTGCTTGGCACTTAGCAGGTGCTCAATAAATGTGAGCTGTTATTTGTGTATCTCCTCTTCGATGGTCCTCTCTTGGTATCTAGTGTGACAGGTGCCTAGTAAATTTGGCCTGCTTAACCAATTTTCGAAATAAAATCTCAGACCTGGAAGAGTTATTGTAAGGAGTTACTGCAAAATTGGGCCCCAAGTGCCAATAAATAAATAGGAGTTAAAGATGGGACTGAAGCCAAGTGAAGTAGAAACAGTAAAACTGTGTTAGTAAAATATTGAGAAATCTTACTTGAGAGAAGGGAAGATAAATGTGTGAAGGCAAAGGTGCATTCATTTCATGATAAATATTATGATATTATACACATTATACACAATGATAAACAATGACCTACCACTTTGCAAAAAAGTGCATCTAGCTGAGAACAAGGATGATATCTTCTATTTGGGAATTTCCAACATCACCGCTGATTTTTATTAGGTGTTCTGCGTTAAGTGACAGCCATCTTGCATTTCCCCCTTAGTTATTTGATCTGCTTTGACTATGTTGTTTTTCTTGTGGAAGAGGCTTAGAGAAATTGAAAGATCAATGCTTTTTGTGTGTGTAAAATAGAGAACATTTTAAAACATTGCCATCCCACCCTTCATTTCTGAATGAAAAAGATGAAACATTGTATATTTCTTATTATTTAAAGACACAGATTTTATTTTCGGTATGTGATATCTAGTTTTTAATGATTTTTATACATGCTTATTTGGAGACTTTCTGCTTTTTTAATGTGGAAGAAAGCATAATTTGAAATAACAAATTGTAATTGATTTCCCATTTAGAAATATTTGAATTCCAGTTCTCTTTTCTTATCAAGTGAGGAGAATATGTTTTGAGCACTGGTATTTTGTCATTTCCTTCATAATAATTTGTGCAAATGATAATTATATATAAATTAATAAACTGCTGGTGGGAATTTAATGATGCATCATACTGTTTTTGATTTATTTCCAAATCATTTGCAGAATGTTGAAATGTACAAGGACTAAGTTTTAAATGTAACCTACAACTTCCTCAGCTCCAAAAACATATTCAGTAAAATAAAATAGTTATTTTAAAAAATGGTGGTACAGAAATAAATTGCATTATGTTTTGTGAGCTTATTATATGAGGACATTATAGGTTATTAAATAGTATTGTATTTATCTGTGTTTAAAAAATGTTTCATATTGCAAGTAAATGAATTATTTTTAAAACCTATTAGAACTTTTGCCATGTGATTCAAGCAATTTTCTAGTGCTGCCTAAAATAATGTTGGGTCCTCATTTGCATTTCCTTAGTGCTCCTGTTTCATTCCATCTTGAAGTTTTGTGTGCCACTTGAATATATTTTAAAAGTAATTAAAAATAAAATTTTGTTACAAGCTTCAATAACTTTGTAAACAATTTCTACATAAAATATATTTAAAATCAAGTACTAACTCCTGCCAATTCTGGGGACCACACATGAGGTTAACCATTTTCAACCAAGGTTACATGTACTCACAGACAGACAATTGATTCATTTTCTTGTATTATTGCATCTATCTGCCAACATATTACACCAATTATCATTATTTTATTTATAGAGTGATAGTCAATTGATAATTAATCCTGTAAGTTCACTTTCAGAACAGTCTTCATTTTATTCAACACCAAGCACCTTGGAAGTTAGTAAGTCACAAAAGATGTTTTCCATAGTTATAAAATATTTAGCAATATGATTAATTTTACAGTGTATTTTTCACAAGCATGAAATCAAAGATACACTGTTTCCTAGCACAGGGCAGAGTTGATGCAAACTACCTGTGTGTGTGCTTTTCTGCAAAGTGCTCCTATGGAAAGTTGATTTTTCATTTTTCTAAGTTTCCTGGCAGTTTTTAAGTGTGGTCCTCCACGATCTTGGCCTTGGACACCACTAAAACTAAGTATAAATTATTGATCTTATTTTATAATTCAGATTCATTCTTGACTTTCAGTTGATTCATTAACTCTAGAGTTTATTTTGACCTGATATTAGATGAAATTAAATTTTGCCAGGTGGATTAAAAAAAAAAAAAAACACTGCTTATCCCAAACCTTACATTCAGTATAACTTTCTTGTTAGGTTCTAATCAGTTTTAAGTTTTTAACCAACCTCAAAGCCTTCCTGACACTCTTTTATCCTTCCTCACCCCGCACTAACACACTCTAAAACTGCTACATGTAGTGGGAGTTACTTTCTGTCTGTTTGCTTTTTATAAAATCTCATATGTATTTATTACTTACCATTGAAAAATTTTATTATGTGATTTTAATCATGTTGTATTATATGCACTTGTCATTTTACTATAATTCACTAAATACCGATGCACTTTTATTTGGCCAGAGGCCTACATCTCACAGTAACTGGGTATATAAAATTGTGGGCCAGTAAAATGCTGCTACATTTTAATATAGAAATGACTGTACTTTATTGATGCATGAAATGATTCCTGCTTAAGCAGTCAGTATACATAATCAATTAATAAATGTAGCCAGTGATTTTGAGATCTACATAGTTTAAGGCACTATGTAAATGCAAGATCAGGCACTTCCAATTTATTGAGATACATACTTACCAGTGGGTTTTCAGCAGTGGGTTCATGCTCATGGCATGCAATTATTGAATGCTTTTTGCAATTATAAAACCCTGGGGCTCCACTGGCCAAAATTTAGTTTTGTGGGTGTGTCTGCACTTCTGCTTGCTTCCTGTGAAGTGTCTGCCCTACTGAAGTCTCATACTATCAAGATAATTGTTCTCTCATTCCTGCTTCTGAGAATTATTTTCTCAATCAGGAAAGAGTAACACCTGCGAAATAGAGCTACATGTTTTCATGAGGCTATTCTATCAAGAAAGGATGTCTTTGTAACATAAACAAACACAAAAATCATCTGTCTATATGAACAGTGTTCCAAATGTATGAATCATGAATTACAAATGTATAAATTACATGTTGTTATTTTGTAGAATTTTTAGTTTTCCTTTTCTGTGTTTTTTAGTAAATGTGTTCATATTATGTTATTTATGGTTGTATTTTATGGGAAAATATGTGCCTCATTCATTCACTTATCACTGTGCAGGGGTTCAAGGACAGGGAGTTTTGTTAGTATCGACAGTTGTGATCTCATGATATACTTGGCTGATTGCCATCAAACCAGTCACTCAGGGGACTTAAGAATTCTGATCTCATACACAATGTACTTGGTCTCAGGGATAAAATTCACACTGCACCCCAACTTAAAACTTTTTCCCGTGTTGCTTTCTCAATCCAGGTTCACACCTTCTATTTATTAGAAATGGTATGAGTTCCTGCCTTTTAGCTGACACTTTTATCTGGGTCTCCCTCTGTAAGGCTAAATGCCCTTGTTAGAATGGCACAACAACAACAGCAACAAAAACAGAAGAGAAAACAAAAGGAAAGGAAAGGAGCTTGTATCCCCAGACTCATGCTGTGCGGTGGCTGGTTTGTTTCTTCTTTCTTCAGCACATCACTCCTGTGACATGCTGTGCCTCAGACTGCTTGACTGACCTTGCCGTTTAGAGCTGTTAAACCTGAATAGAGCAGAGCTTTTCTTTTCCCTTCCAGTAGGTCTCAGGAGTGAGATCTGGTCACTGGCATTTATTCTCTGACCCTTAACTGTGGTTCCCCTTGAAATGGAGCTAATCAAGGTGTTGTTCCACTTATTTATTGATGCTCATGAAGCATTCATTGTTGGTACATATAATTTTGCCTATTCCTATACTTCAATAAATTCTTTCTTCTACCTAAACTATAGATGTATGTCTACATCTATTTGCTATTTGTAGATTAGAAAATCCAGAAAGGCAGTCTAACAGAATTCTTTTTGTGCTGTACCTAGCAAAATGCTCTATACAATTAAGTCCTTACTGCATGCATTTAGCTACATGCATTTAATTAGATTGCATATGTACAGATAGGTCCCTTGGGCCTTCCAGAGCAGTAGAGGCTACTTTGCAAAATGATGCAGGCCAAAAAGGATTTAGGTCAGTCAAATTTTTATCTGGCTTTCCCAGTAGGATAGTTGAAACTGCCTTTCTACTTGCTATAAGAATGTCTTCCATGTGACTTTTTTTTTCTTCTCAAATTCCACTGTTAGCTAGTCAGAGATTGTGCACTTTATATGCTTCTTGTCAAACTCATTTGGTATTTGAAATCACAACGCCTTTATGATTTTCACCCAAGTGGCTTCAGAGTTCTGCCACTTATGTCATTTATAAGAATTTGCCTGGAAATTGTTTCCTTTGCAGGAGACATAAGTCACAGGGTTTAAGATTGAAAAGGATCTCAAGGGCTGATTCTGTCACTCCTGCTAGCCCTCAGTCAAGGTTGTGCTTAATCTAAACCCAAGACTAACATGTTTCTCTAAAATAAAACTATGCCTCATCATTGGTTTGTTAAATACTCTACATTGTCAATAGAGGGATCTCTGAATGAGCATGTAACTCCTGGGTGTTAAAAACCTTCAAAAGCTCTACAGGTTAAATTTCAAATTCTTTAGCATATCATTCAAGGCCCTTCTTAGAGATCTATTCCAAATGACCTTTTTGGCCTTGCGTCTCACTTTTTACCCCCTCTTAATCTATTTTCAGGATTCACTGAATTGATTCTCTGTTACCTGGACTTAACATAGAAGTCCATGATTGTTTCTTTGCTCACATTGCTTTGCAGCCTTGAATTACCTAGCTGCTCATTTCAAAGATCAGCTCACATGAGCAAATCCTTTTTGAAGGATTTCTCCAAATCCCCAAGGCAAAATTATTCTATTTTCTGTGTTCCCATAGAACCTTGTTCCTATTGCTGTTGCTAACTTTCAACCTGTTACCATAGTGGTGCCCTCACATGTCTCCCATTTTAGATGATAAGCTTTTTCACAATGGAGACATCACATTTCTCATTGTTCCTCTGAGACCTACCAAAGTCCATAATACAACCATTCATTCTATAAATGTCTTGAAAAATTGTTAAATATTGATGCAGTAGGATAAAGGGCTATGAATTTAATGATGCTCTATTGAATGAATCTTTGTGACATGCCTTGTATCTTTTTCTGGAATATAATGAGGATATAAAAATATTAACATAATCTCTTGCAATGATAATCACTACAAGTTTATAAAAATCATGGGTCCAAGAGTATGCTAAAAAAAAAAAACCTATTTCTTCCATCCCATGTTTATAGCACACTTCTAGTTGGACCTTTATTTGAAAGGCCCCAGATTTAAAGTTAGGTTTAAAGATGTTCTAAAATGTCTTCACTTAAAAAACAAAAAGACAAAATTAATATCTAAGCAATCTTTAATTTCTAGAAATTTATTTTTACAGTGTAGTATAAGCTCTCCTGGTACTGTTAAAGCTATTTCTTTACTTATAATTTTAAAAATAACATTTCACATTACTAAAAACAAACTACTAAACATTTTTTTATGAAATATAAATTTCTTTATTTGGGTCATTTTTAATGTATCCTAATTTTCCAACTGTTAATTCTTTCCATTTCTGTCCTCTGTCTTCATTTTAAATATGATTCGACATGTGAACCCTAATGTATGCTAGCCAAATACTCATTAAACCCATGACAAAAACATTCTTTAATTTTATCTGCAAATTCTTAGATAATGTGTATCATTTAGGAATTGTGCTCAGTGTGTATCCAGAGTGGCCTAAAGAAATTGGTACTTTATTTTTCCCTCACAAGATATGAAGCCTTGATGTTGGTAGTCTGCTAAGATGACCTCTGTAATGTTACCAGAGATCTTGGATTCTTGCATTCATTCTAGGATTCTTGTACTCAAAATAGCTGTCAGGGTTCCAATCATTATAACTACATTTTGAACAGGCGAAGGTCAAAGAGCATAAATGTGCCAATAGCAGCTAAGAAAGGAGAGATTAGACACTGGCGAGGCACCTTTCAGGTTCAACCACATTCGTCAAAAAATCATGTTTTCTTAACTTTTGGAAAATTGATTTTGTTTCTTACTTATGTTGCAACTTTGTACTATTTTCCAGCTCTTTGTTGAAGTTCTGCCTAACTTATAGCTGTGTAATTAGTTCTTACCTATGCACTTTGTTGCTTTTTTTCACTTTCAGCTTTTAAACTAGTATTTTTTTGGATTATAACATGATATGTATTTTTTGTGGAACATTTGGAAAATTAGAAAAAGTGTAAAAAAGAATATTAAAATTACTTACATTTTTACACCATTTAGACGTAACAATGTTAACATTTCACTGTATAGTGAATTGTTATACTGAATTTATGTACATATATAGGCACATATATTTACATATATGTAAATTATGTAATTTACAAAACAACTTTATTCTCCATATTATTTTAGAAATTATTGATATTGTTTTGAAGATTAGATTTCGGAATATAAATAAATATTATTTGGGACATTATTTTTATGACTACATGGCATTTCATCATGTGGACAAGCCATAATTTACTTAGTTGATCCCTAATTGTTGCTTTTATGGATTTAAAATTGTAGCATTATAAATGACACGGATGAAGTACTTTGAACATGAAATTTTGCCTGTATATCTTATTATGTCTTAGAATAACTTGATGGAAGTGGAATGGGTCAAAAAGTAAGGATATGCAAAGGAAAAGGCAGCATTTCTTCAGAAACTAGGAAATAATGAAGCAAAAGGTATAAATTATGCCATGCTTTATTGTGTGTTTACTGGGAATGGAGTGCAGTGAATAAAGCAGAAGTGTTCCAGTTTTCATCCCAGAAGACAGAAGAGCCAATATTTTCTCCTGTTTCTTCAGGTAGAGAGGGGCCAGTGGTGAAGGAGCTGTCATTGAACACTCTTCACGTTGGCTGGTGACTGCTTGGAACAATCATTTGGCCACTTCTTTAAACATTCAATGAAAAAAAATGAAATGAAACAAAGGGAACAAAGAATTGACAGAGAACCCACTTGAATCTCTCGAGACCCCACTTGAGAACCCACAGGTCTCTGGCCTCTCCTCAACTGGTTGAATAAAAAGGAGGAATGGATGATAGAGTATTCAGTTAGGAAATGCAACAACATGGCATCTAACCATGATGTAAAGACTGGATATGGAATTACACAGTGATATAAATTGGCTGATGGAGTACAGAGAGGTTATGTTTAAATATTGGTTGTGTACAAATCAGGGGATCCTGATTTGTCATGCCTATGATCGAAAATATCATGAGATCATTATGAAGTAGTATTTACAATAAGAAAATGTGCAAGGGAGTTAGTGGCCTTGAAGGTCAAATTAAAAGAGAGAGAGAGATGGGGGTGACAGGGAGGGAGGAAAAGAGGGAGGACATACTAGGGATGACTTTTGAAGTTATAGATTAATCAGTTTGCTTTGATATTTATGAAAATAATAAGACAAAATGATGATTGATTTCCATACACTTCTAAGAGCAGAAAAAATGGGGTAACAGCCAACATGTCTGAGAGAAGTAAATAACTCAGAGTTAATGTAATTTTCTTCTCTAACACAATAACAGAACTTAAATATGAGAGGACAAAAAGTTCATATATCTTTACTTCGGTAAGGTTTAGTTTTTGTCTGACATGATGTTCTGATCAACTAGCAAAGAATATGTAGTCTTGTGTAAAGGGAGGCATAGCTTGTTACTTGTCCCTGAATCAGTGACCTGGTAGAGCAAACAAAGTAAGACTAAAAGTGTTTATTGGGGACTTATACTGAATAATATTTGTAATAATCTCCATAATTTAATAATACAAAATGTGGAATCTACAGACTAGGAAAATTGCTAAATCTATGGGAATTTGCAGGAATCTAAAGTGAATATGGGAATTAAAAAAGAGGGACTGAAATAAGTTGGCTGTCTATGAGAACCATTGATTAAAATGGCATTAAAAATAGTAATATCTAGTGTTGCTGAGGCGTGTTGACGCATTGTTGCTATAAATTGGTGATGAGACCTGGAATAGTTGTTTGTATTGTTCAGGGGGATTTGTAGTGTTTCCTGCCTTAATTACATCCCTTATCCTGTAATGACCATTTTTTTCTATGTTCTGAGTTTCAAGATTGTAACACATCTTCCTCTATTTGTAAGCATTTTTCTTTTTTTAGCTCAACAAAACGAATAATTATTTTACTAAAGTTGCTTTGTTTCCATGCCTTTCCGTATAAACAATTTTTCATTTCAGTGTTACCTTTTTGTGTAATCTTTTAGAAGACATTTTAAAAGGTAATTAAACTCAACATGTAGAATACCTAGAGTGCATACAAGTGAAATGAAGGCATGACCATATGCAGAACTAGGGTCAAGTTGGGGCATCAGCAGGCAACAAACACTTTGTCATGACTGTAACTGGCTGCAGTAATTGTAAAATATAACCTGATTTGGAAGATGGTCAAATAGGAAAGTTGGGTATATCAGTTTCATAAAATATGGTTTAACAAGTTTTAACAGTCTCATGCTACTTGACCCAGAAATCCCAGTTCTGGGCATTTTATCCTAAGGAAACAATCATGCTGTGGCAGAAGATATATGCACAAGGACCTTCACAGTAACTTCTTTTTGCCACAAATATTTGATGATAATTTATATTCAGAAAATAAGTAAATGATGGCATGCCATAGCAACAGGATATTAATCAGTGATCTTGCAGTGTAATGATAAAAAAAGATATTGTCACACAAGAAATTCACAATTAAGTAAAAAGAGAATATAATCATAAAATAGTTTGTATGATATAATTATTTAAATAATAGTCTGCGAGTAAGAACAGGATAGTTGTTTCTGGAATTAAGGATGATTTTATATTTTTATGGTTTTTCCTAAATTAAAAAAAACTTGCCACTTTCGATTTAGAAAACTAATTGTATAAGGAAAACCACTTATATTGGTAATCTTTAAAGACTGATAACCTTTTGTCTTTTTTCTTTAAGTCCTGACTACTTTCACTTATTTTTTGATTACCATTTTATTATTTAACTTTACATTGCTTAATTTTCTGACTATAATATAATGTTGTTTGTGTGATTTATTTTAAAACTCTAAAGTTGATTTTACATTTGTTCTCATTCTCCTGTATTTTATATATTTAATAGGTATATATCAAAATGTAAGTTATGAATAAATATATCTTTCATTTAATCTGAATATATAAATATTAAATATATATGAAGATGTAAATTGTATATACATAAACACTAAATGATATATAGTATGTAAGCTATCACTGGATTTCTCACTATACTAATTATTCAAAAACATTTATGATTTTGAATTATTTTTTAACCTTTACTTTTTTTCTGATTTATTTATTTTTAACTTTTATTTTAGCTTCAAGGGTACGTGTGCAGATTTGTTATATAGGCTAATTGTGTGTTACAGGGGTTTGGTGTACAGATTATTTTGTCACCCAGGTAATAAGCATAGTACCCGATAGGTAGTTTTTTGATCCTCACCTTCTTCCTACCTTTCAGCCTCAAGTAAGACCCAGTGTCTGTTGTTCTCTTCTTAAAAATACTTTCTCGATATATGTTTGAATATTATTATGTAATTCCTAAATAGAAATGTCTAGATTAAAATAAAACCTTTTATTTTTATTTTTACCTTGTTGCATAATTTTAAATTTTGACATACTTTCAAATGTACAGAAAATTTATAAGAATTGTGTTTAAGAATACCTTTTGTTCAGATTCAACAGTTGTTTACAATTTTGCCTCTTTTGCTTCATTTCTGTCTGTGCTTTCTCTCTATATACTCATGTGTGCATGTGCACATGTAGACACACCACATTTTTTTCCTGAATCATTTGAGAATAAGTTGCAGACATCATGCTTCCTTAACTGAAGTGTTTAAGTGTACATTTCCTAAGAATAAGAATATTGCCCTCTATAACCAGTGTGTAATTTTTAATGCAATATTCACAATATATTACTTGTATTGTGTAACTCACAGTATATATCCAGGATCCCAGGTGTATTTTGTTGTCTTATCATTAAAAGTCCTTTTATCTGGAACATTTCCTCAGTCTAATTACTTGGTCATTATAAGAGTTCAGATCAGATATGGAGTGCAGTATTCTCAATTTGGCTTTACTGAATGTTTCCTAATGGTTAATTCTGTTTTGCATTTTTGACAGGCATACCACAAAAGTGATGTTGTGTTCTTCTCAAGTGCATCATACTTGGAGGCATGTCGTATTTGTCTGATTATTGATGATGTTGTCTTTGATCAATTTGTTAAGGTGGTCTCTGCCAAGTTTCTCCACTACTAGCTACTATTTTCCCCATTGTAATTAGTAAGTAATTTGTGGGAAGATACTTTTAGACTGGAAATACCATGTTTGTCATCACACTTTCATGCGCTGGTGCTGATCCACTAATGTTTTCTTTACTGATTCAGGTACCTAAAATATTATGGTGGTTTTCTAACTCCATCAGTCCATCTATACTTTTTAGGTGACATTATACTCGAAGAAGGAGTTTTCCCTTCTTAATTTCATACTTTATTATATTTTTCTTAATACAGTTTAATCCATTACAATAATTATTTATTTCCCAGTTGTCCCAGATTAAACCAGTAAAAGCCTCTTGAAGCTAGGACCTGTGTCCTTTTGACATATTCCCATCATTTTATAAATGCCTTACTTGCTTTTCTTCCAGAAAAAAATGCCACCTCAAATTTCATGTATTTTTAAGTCTTCTCTCTGTGTCCATGTTCTAATATGCCAGAATAGTTTTTCAGAATTTTCATAGGTTGAGTGGATTTTTTGTGAGTGATTTTCATGTCACTGTTAGGAACTCTGGTATCCTTTACCTTTTTCACAGTTTTTCTTGACCCTATATATCTCTGTATATAGTGGGAGCTTGAAAGATAGCTCTGTTAGAAATTGGTGTCTAATTTTCTGTTTACATATAATCTGACATGTTTATTATTCTCCAGCTTCCAGTTGTGCCGAAGGACTTGGATTTGTGTGTTTTAATTTGTTTTTGTTAGGTGTATATATTTTTTAGGATATGTGAACAGTTTCAGATTTAGGTGGCTCCTACTACCTGAGTTCCTCAGAATGCCAGTCCATATTTTTATGCATTCTGCAAAATATATTGATATTTGAAGACAATTGCAATATGCCATTGTTTAACCAAAATTTATGGATTGTATAGCTTTACCTTTAGCTGTTAGTGTTATCTTAATCCAGTTTATCCAATTAAATTGAAGTGTTTAATGTATCATAATTATTTTATTACATAGTATGCCTATCAATCCAGGAAATAGCTCTCTGAAAGGCATGTCCATGGTAAATGTAAAATTATTATATGAGGTCTCATTCTTTCACTTGATGATGTACTAATCAATTATGTTTGTAATATTTTTCCCTTAGCTATGAAAATTATCAAATATATATTTAAAAAATAAAAAATATTCAAACCCACAAAATTTTAAAATGTATATAGATTGAAATAAGATAACCAATCAATAGCATGTGATTATAGGAATCTAGTGAAATGTAGTATTGTAAGTGGTTATTTCAATTGACAAAATACATTTTTTGAGAATAATAAAGGTAAATTCTTCCTCCAGTTGCACAGCAAAAAAAAAAAAAAAAAAAAAAAAAATCATGGCAATTCTTAATAAAGGAGGGCTTGGATCTGGTGCAAAACACTCCAGTATTTAAAATTGTCAGAGTAAAAGATGGTTTGTAAAAGTAGGAAGTAGATGAGGGGCAACCATTTTTCTGTTCCATACCTGAGTCTAGCCTTATAAAAATCTTCACTTTTTCAAAAAACCTACATATGAGGATTTTTTATGAGAAATCTTCTGCTTTTGAATATTATGTAATATTTTAAAAACCATGGTGTGGGACAAACGAAATGTATCAGTAAGCCAGTTGTGGTTTTCATGCCCCCAGTTTTCAATCTCTGCTCTGGATGCAACCTAGAAACTAGCAGATATTGCAGTAAGATGAAACCCAGGTCAGAAAAGCTGGTTTTGAGCCCAGGCTTGCTTCCTATTGGCTGTGTCAGACTGAGCAAGTCATGTAATTAGTGTTCACCTCAGTCTTCTTGTCTATGAGGATGAATATGCTAAAGTATGAAGAAATATAGAGATTTGCTAATTGTTATAACTTTATAATTGTATTGAATTATATGTGAAGAAGAATATATATCTTTTATTATGTTTTAAGTTTTAAACTTAGAAAATACAAAGTTTCTTGGGCATTTCTTGATTTTTTTCCATTTAACTATAAACTTGCTAACTATATTTAGTTTTCTCTGTTTGAGAGGTTCTGTGTGAAACGTTAGTAAAATCATTTATTCATGGGCCAGGTAGAGACCTGTGCAATCCCAATGTCTTTAACATACTAGAGGAAGATAAATTAGATTTTATATTCAAAATGCTTGGTCTGAATATTGAACTGTTGATTTGGTTACAGTTGGTTTTGGTGAACACAAAAGCACAACTTCTGTATTATTTAACTGCTATTTCTGCTTAGTACCATCAAGACCCAGATCTCAGCAGAAATTCTGTTTGTTGCTGAGAACTTAATATTCCTTTAAAGATGTTTGGTACTTAAGGGGATTTTTATTTATATTGTTCATAGTCTGTCTGATCTGTCTGAAAGAACACACTGTATTTTTAAAGGGAGATATATACATATACATATATATATATATATATATATTTTTTTTTTTTTTTTTTTTTTTTGAGATGGAGTCTCATTCTGTCTCCCAGGCTGGAGTGCAGTGGCACGATCTCATCTCACTGCAACCTCCGCCTCCTGGGTTCAAGTGATGGTCCTGCCTCAGCCTCCCGAGTAGCTGGGACTACAGGCACTCACTACCACGCCTGGCTAATTTTTGTATTTTTAGTAAAGACAGGGTTTCGCCATGTTGGCCAGACTGATATTTTCATTAGGTTGTATTTTATTATATGTCTTTGAACAGTTCTTTTATAACACCGTATATGCTCAGTAGCGTAAAACCCATTTAATTTGAAATATTTTGAGATTCAAAATCAATATGCTCTTTCAAAACCCTACTCTAAAACAAATTAATTAATAATGCTTGATTAAATCACTTTCTCCTCATAATCACATTGATATTCTGAAACACAGAGAATGGACCTGTTTGTGTATTTTTGTGGGGTATGCAGGTCGCGTGCCTGCATTTTTCTCAGTGCATGGATTTCAATTAGAATTTAAATGCAGTTACAAAGTGAATTGGTGCAACTCTCTGGATAAATCAAGCAAAATTCTTTTCTAACTCAGTGATCCTCATATATCAGATAATAGTACCTTTTAAAAACTTGAAATATTTGAATAATCACCTCAACTCTCCAAGTATATTTACTTATGAACATCTCATATTTTTGAATTACTTTTATGCCATTCTGCCAATATTCTGGGGGCACTGTGTTTCTTGCATATAATATGAAGCTAGTATGCAGACTTCTCTTACCTCTTTCTTCAAAGTGTTCTCCTTGACTGATGTTTTGGAATATTTGCATATAGTTGGGAATACTTCTGTTCATCAGCCCATTATACTTTGGTAGATATATAGTCTACATTTTGTAAAACCTATTTTAGCACGTTAAAGTGTATAGTGTTTAAGTGTGTGTTGGTCTGTATTAGTTTTTCTGTGATCTTGACAAATTGTTTACTCTTTTGGATTTTTTCTTCCTCCACAGATGCATTTTTGTAGAAGCATTTTGAGGATGAATGTTTGCAAATCATTTTGAAATTGCCAAGTGCCACATACAGTAAGTAATATTTTTATTTTTCTACTCAATTGCAGTCATGTTCGATTAATTTGGCAGACAGTCATGAAAGAACCCATTTCTATTTACAGTCTTTGATATTGTCAACATTGTTAAAGATCAGAAGGTTGTATGTGTGCAGCATTATTTCTGGGGTCTTTATTCTGTTCCATTGTTCTGTGTGTCTCTTTTTGTATCAGTGCCTTGCAGTTTTGGTTACTACAGCCCTGTGGTATAGTTTGAAGTTGGGTAATGTGATACCTCTAGTTTTTTCTTTATGCTTAAGATTGCCTTGGCTATTTTTGCTCTTTTTGGTTTATGAATTATAAAATAGTTTTTCCTAATTATATGAACAATATCGTTTGTAGTTTGATAGGAATAGTAGTGAATCTGTAAATTGCTTTGGACGTCATGACCATTTTATCAATCTTGATTCTTCCTGTCCATGAGCATGGGATGTTTTTCTATTTGTGTCATGTCTAATTTCTTTGACCAGTGTTTTGTAGAGAACTTTCTCCTCCTTGGTTAGCTGTATTCCTAGGTATTTTATTCTTTTGGGGGTTACTGTGAGTGGGATTGTGTTCTCGTTTTGCTGTCAGGCTAGATATTGTTGTTGTAGAGAAATATACCTCTGCCCTGATGAAGTGTTCTGGCCAACACTACCCATCAGAGTAAATGAGTATTTTATGACTGAATTTCAAATTTAAAAAAATAACAATTGCCTTATATTCAGTATCAATAGAGCCAATCAGCAACCCAAAATGAGTTGCCTTGAACAAAATGCTATTTGATTAGAGAAAACTTAAAAATATATAACAGCTCCTCCCCTAATGGCAGATACAATACCTTACTCTTCTATTATACTTTTCAGAATTTGCAGTGGCTGACCACAGCCTTTTCTTGCACTCCTTTTTAGTTGCTTTTTGCAGTGAAGAAGAGATTGCAATGAAGGGTTGAGCTTGACTTACCATTCTCTTCCCTCTTTATTATCTTCAGATGTGTAGTGTTCATAGTACTATCCTTTACATCACACTGGCCACATTGATGCTTTCCCTTTTGGACGCTGGTGATCTTCAAATTCTTTCACGTTAGCCATCCATTGGTCCTAACCCCTGTACACTTTATTTCTTGAAACAAATCATCAGCAACATTTTATCTGGGGACATTTTCAGAATTACTAGTATTTAAAAGATTATTGCTCTAAAATTGAATGGATTAAATCGTTCATGCTCCCACACTACTTTTGGTTTTGAGACTGAAGGATTTACGGAGGGATGAGAATGAAGAGATGAAGTCTCCATTTCTAGATTTGACCTCTGGAAGACAAAGCTAGTGATTTTGTTTAGTAATTTTATTTCCTTTGGTTCAATTAATAGTCCATGCTCCTAAATGTGAGAGGTACTGTGTTAGTAAGGACTAGAGTAAGTGGGAGAGAAAGACAAAAAGAACTCTCAAGGAAACTTTGTCGTTAGTTTGAGGAAACTATTTTTCCTCAAACTAGGAAAAAGGTATTTTTAAATGTTATTCTGGTGATATCTTCAAACTGGATTGCAGTTGGAAGACTTGTTGCAAAAAGATCAATTTTTAAGCATTTGTAGAGGGATAAGAATGAAGGGATGAGGGCAAGACCTAAGGTCATAGCAGTGGGGATGGACTGGCAGGGGTTGGAGCATGTGAGATTTATTTGGAAGTAAACAGGTTCAGGGAGTAATAGTAATAATTAATGCTTGTGCAGGATTCACTGAGTACCAGGGTTGTTTTAAATGTTAATGACTAATGTCATCCCCATTTTGTGCAAGAGGAAACTGAGAGAGGCATCATTTAAGCAAATTGTCCCAGGTCACAAAAGTAAAACATACCATGCCTGACATTTGGGGCCATTTAGTCAAGCTCCAGAGTCATTGCAGTTTACCAGTGTACCATCATTTCTCTAAAAAAATAACTGAAGCTTCCAGGATTACTGAGCTGGAAAATGATGTTGCCAATAATCAGAGAAACATATTTTGTTTACAGAGTTTACCCTTTCTTTAGATAGGTTTTTGGATAGCCAGAAAAATCTTGACCTTTAGGGAGAAATGTACCTTATGGTTAGTGATAAAGCTCTTGTATATATTCACTTGTTGGGCACTAGCAACAGTAATTTATTATATTATTCAATTATAAGTTACGATAGTAAACATGTCATCTTAATCTGATTTGTCTTCCTTCCTTAGCAGAACTTAAAAATGAAACAAGGATAGAGTGGTAAAAAAAAGATTTCGCATCTTGGGTCCGTAAAAGAAAGCACATTTTAGACTTAGTTTACCGATCATGCAAAACTAATTTTGACAAGGGAAAAACGTAACACTCAGCATATGGAGTATCTCTTTTTCTATTAGGTTGATGTAAAAGTAATTGCATTTTTGCCATTACTTTGCAAAAACTGCAATTACTTTTGCATCAACCTAATATACTGGAGAAGTAGAATAATATACTGCTTAAGACCATGGTCTCCAGGACCATTCTGCTTCATTGATTCATGTTCCAAGTAAGGCCCATTTGCTGTGTGACTTTGTGTCAATTATTGATGCTCTCTGTGTGTCAGCCTCTGTACCTTGAAAATGTGTTATTAATAGTACTGTGTCTTCTGGATATTGTGAAGCTTAAATGAGATAAATCACCTAAATGGCTCTTGGTACCAGTGAATTTTAAATAAAAGTTATGTTTATTAAAATTTATCTCAGGTAACAGTTTTCTATTTTTCAATTTCACCTACATAATTATTGCTCTTTTAAGCTTTTTGCTTTGAATTTTTACGCATTAAGGAGACAGAGCAATGATTTTCACAAGCAAAGACCCATGTAACCATCACACAGGTCAAGAAATAGAACAATTGCTGCATCTCCAATCCTACTTTTTCTGCCTGCCAGCCATTACCTCCTTTCCATCAGTTTCCCGTGGATGACATTATTCCTGATATTTGTGGGAATTACTTCCTTGCTTTTCATTATAGTTTTAACTTTAAATAATGTATCCTTATATGCAAAATGTTGGTTTAGCCTGATTTTTAAATTAATGTACATAATATTCATATGACACACATTCTTCTGTGTATGGTGTCCTTTTCTGAATGTATGTTTGTTTTTAAGTTTCTTTAATGTTTTTGTGTGGTTCATTAATTTTCATTGCTATATAGTATTCCATTGTATAGAAATACTACAGAATATTTATTCATTGTATTGTTGATGGACATTTGTGCTCTTTCTAGGTTTGGGCCATTATAAATATTGCTGCCATAAACATTCTTTTAAATGTGTTTTTGCTAAATATGTACATATATTTCTCTTGAATATATACTTAGCAATGGAATTTCTTAGTCATATTGCATGCAATCTTTCAACTTTAGTAGATACTACCAGACAGTATTCCAAAGTAAGTATACTAATTTCACTTCATTCATTAGTGTGTAAGAGTTTCCATTGTTTCATCTTTACCAAAGATTAGTATAATCATTTCTTTTAATTTTAGCCATTCTGGTGAGAGTTTGGTTTACATTTTCTTGTTGATTAATATGATTATGTCATGTAGCTTAATAGCCGTGAACATATTATTGTCTATAAATTTCCTGTTCATATGTGTATTTTTCTATTGTGTTGATTTTTAAAATTGTTAATATTCACAAGTTAGTTACACTAGATTAAGAGCCTCCCATCAGTTAAATATGCTGCAAAGTTCTCCTTTTCTATGATTTGGTTTTTCAATTTCTTAATGAGGTTTTTTTGATGTTCCTAATTTTAATTTTAATCATTATATCACCTCATTATGTTTATATCTTTCCACTTGCCTTCGTTTTTGTGAGTGATGTGAGGTAGAAGTCAAGTTCTAGATATCCAGTTGTTATAGAATCATACTGGACAATTCTCTCCTTTGCCCACTGTTCTTTAATGTCATATTTACTATAAATTAAATTTCTATATATGTCTGGGTCTTTTAGGAGCCAACTTCTATTTAATTGGATTATTAGTCTCTTCTTACCACTTATAACACTATTTTAACTATGGCTACTTTTTAAATATTCTTAATATCTATTAAAACAAGTTCTTCTACCACATGTTATTCAAAGGCATGTTGACTTTGCCTTCTTTCATGTAAATTTTAGAATTACTTTGTCAAGTTAACAAGAATAATTGTTTAGATTTTAGTTAGAATTGCATTCAATCTATTGTTAAGTAAATTTTTAAAGAACTGGTGTAATTACAATATTAACTGATTTCATTTATGAACATAATATATACAGCATTTCCTCCTTATTAACTGGGGACACATTCCAAGATCCCCAGTGGATGCCTGAAACTGCAAATAGTACCAAACCTTATATATAGACTATGGTTTTTTCTATATATACATACCTCTGATAAAGTTTAATTTATAACTTAGGCACAGGAAGAAATTAACAACAACTAATAATAAAATAGAACAATTATAACAATATACTGTAATAAAAGTTATGTGAATATAGTCTCCTTGTCTCTCAAAGTATGTTATTGTACTGTACTTAACCTGCTTCTTGTGATGATGTGAGATAATACAATGCCTACATGATGAGATGAAGTCTTGTGAATGATTTTGGTCATAACTTTCATAGTTTGAGGTACAACAGCAAAACTAACATAAATCTCTTGTTCTTTCTTCACAATTTCAAGGACAGAAGAAGCATTCTTACCATAGAGCTTAGCAACGTGAGCAAACAACTTTTTCCCTTTATTATTTTCTTAAAGGAAACACTTTATGGCTTCTCTTTGGCATATTCAAATTGCCAAAATCACCAGTCTTGTAATTTGGGTCCATTATTAAGTAATATAACGGTGACTTGAATACAAGCACTGTGATACTTTAGCAATCAATCTGATAACCGATATGGTACTAAGTGGCTATTGGGTGGGTTGTGAATGTAGCATGAGGATGCTGGACAAAGGAATGATTAAAGTCCTAGGAGGAATAGAGCAGAGCCGTGGGAAATTTCATCAAGCTACACAGAACAGCACACCATTTAAAATTATAAATTGTTTATTTCTGGAATTTTCCATTTAATATTTTTGGACCACAGTTGACGATGAGTAACTGGAACCATGGAAGGCAAAACCATAAGTAAGGGGGGACTAGTGTACTTTATTTATTTTGATCTTTTAGTTTCTCTTAATCCCATGTATGGTTTTTTTTTTAATGTTGAGTTCAAGCTAATTTTTCTTTTTTTAAAAATTTTATTATTATTATACTTTAAGTTTTAGGGTACATGTGCACAATGTGCAGGTTTGTTACATATGTATACATGTGCCATGTTGGTGTGCTGCACCTATTAACTCATCATTTAGCATTAGGTATATCTCCTAATGCTATCCCTCCCCCCTCCACCTGCTCCACAACAGTCCCCAGAGTGTGATGTTCCCCTTCCTGTGTCCATGTGTTCTCATTATTCAATTCCCACCTATGAGTGAGAACATGCAGTGTTTGGTTTTTTGTCCTTGTGATAGCTTGCTGAGAATTATGGTTTCCAGTTTCATCCATGTCCCTACAAAGGACATGAACTCATCATTTTTTATGGCTGCATAGTATTCCATGGTGTATATGTGCCACATTTTCTTAATCCAGTCTATCGTTGTTGGACATTTGGGTTGGTTCCAAGTCTTTGCTATTGTGAATAGTGCCGCAATAAACATACGTGTGCATGTGTCTTTATAGCAGCATGATTTATAATCCTTTGGGTATATACCCAGTAATGGGATGGCTGGGTCAAATGGTATTTCTAGTTCTAGATCCCTGAGGAATCACCACACTGACTTCCACAATGGCTGAACTAGTTTACAGTCCCACCAACAGTGTAAAAGTGTTCCTATTTCTCCACATCCTCTCCAGCACCTGTTGTTTCCTGACTTTTTAATGATCGCCATTCTAACTGGTGTGAGATGGTATCTCATTGTGGTTTTGATTTGCATTTCTCTGATGGCCAGTGATGATGAGCATTTTTTCATGTGTTTTTTGGCTGCATAAATGTCTTCTTTTGAGAAGTGTCTGTTCATATCCTTTGCCCAGTTTTTGATGGGGTTGTTTGTTTTTTTCTTGTAAATTTGTTTGAGTTCATTGTAGATTCTGGATATTAGCCCTTTGTCAGATGAGTAGGTTGTGAAAATTTTCTCCCATTTTGTAGGTTGCCTTTTCACTCTGATGGTAGTTTCTTTTGCTGTGCAGAAGGTTTTTGTTTAGAGGTCTTATGTATTTTGGTTAATTTGTGCCTAGAAGTTTAATGCAGTTTAATATTAAGATTAGATATATACACACACACATATAATTATATACATATGTATCATATACATATAATTACATACATAATAATACATACATATTACATACACTTTTTTAACTTTTATTTTAGGTTTAGGGGTACATGAGCAGGTTTGTTATGTAGGTAAACTTGTGTCATGGGGGTTTGTTGTACAGATTATTTTGTCACTCGAATACTAAGCCTCGTACCTAATGGTTATTTTTTTCTGTTCCTCTACCTCCTGCCACCCTCTATCCTAAGGTAGAGTTCAGTGTCTGTTTTTCCCTTCTTTGTGTCCATGTGTTCTAATCACTTAGCCTCCACTTACAAATGAGAACATGTGGTATTTGTTTTCTGTTCCTGCCTTGATTTGCTAAGGATGATGGCCTCCAGCTCCATCCATGTTACTGCAAAGGATATGATCTAATTTTTTTGTGTGTGTGGCTGTATGGTTTTCCATAGTGTATATGTGCCACATTTTCTTTATCCATTCTACCATTGATGGGCATTTAGGTTGATTCCATATCTTTGTCATTGTGAATAGTGCTGCAATTAACGTATGTGTGCATGTGTCTTTATGGTAGGATAATTTATATTCCTTTTGTATATACCCAGTAATGGGATTGCTGGGTTGAATGGTAATTTTGTTTTTAACTCTTTGAGGAATCATGACATTGCTTTCCACGATAGTTGAACTAATTTACACTCCCACCAGCAAGCAGTGTATAAGTGTTCCCTTTCGCCACAACCTTGTCTGTTCTGTTATTTGACTTTTTCATAATAGCCAATCTGACTGGTGTAAGATGGTATCTCATGGTGGTTTTGGTTTCCATTTCTCTAATGATCAGTGATAGTGAGCTTTTTCATGTGATTGTTTGCCACATTTATGAAAAGTGTTGGTTCATGTCCTCCGCCCACTGTTTAATGGGGTTGTTTACTTTTTCATTGTAATTTAAGTTCCTTATAGATGCTGGATATTAGAGCTTTGTCAGATGCATAGTTTGCATATATATTTCCCATTCTATAGGTTGTCTGCTTACTCTGTTGATAGTTTCTTTTGCCGCACAGAAGCTCTTTAGTTGAGTTAGATCCCATTTGTCAATTTTTGCTTTTGTTGCAATTGCTTTTGGTGTTTTTGTTGTGAAACCTTTAACAGGTTCTTCATCCAGAATGGTATTTTCTAGGTTGTCTTCCAGAGTTTTTATAGTTTTGGGTTTTACATTTAAGTCTTTAATCCATCTTGAGTTGATTTTTCTATGTGGTATAAAGAAGGAGTCCAGTTTCAATCTTCTGCATATGGCTAGCCTGTTATCCAAGCACACTCCCATTGAATAGGGAGTCCATTCCTCATTGCTTTCTTTTGTTGACTTTGTGGAAGACCAGATGGTTGTAGGTGTGCAGCCTTAATTCTGGGCTCTCTATTCTATTCCATTGGCCTATATGTCTGCCTTTGTACCAGTACCATGCCATTTTTTTATTGTAGCTCTGTAGTATAGTTTGAAGTTGGTAACATAATGTGTCCAACTTTGTTCTTTTTGCTTAGATATCTTGCCTTGGATATTTGGGCTCTTTTTTGGTTCCATATGAATTTTAAAATATATTTTTCTAGTTCTGCCAATAATGTTATTTATAGTTTGATAGGGATAGCATTGAATCTATAAATTGCTTTGGGCAGTATGGCCATTTTAATGATATTGATTCCTCCTATCCATGAGATCCATGAACATGGAGTGTTTTTCTATTTGTTTGTGTCATCTCTGATTGCTTTGAGCAGTGTTTTGTGATTCTCATTGTAGAGATCTTTCACCTTCCTGGTTAACTATATTCCTAGGTATTTTGTCACAGTTGTGAATGGGATTGCTTTCCTGACTTGGTTCTCAGCTTGGCTGTCATTGCCATATAGGATTTTTAATGTGATTTTTGTACATTTTTTGCTAGTTTGTACAGATTTTGCTAGTAATTTTTGTACATTGACTTTTTATCCTGAAACTTTGCTGAAGTTTATCAGTTTAAGGAGCTTTCAAGCTGAGATTGTGGGGTTTTCTAGATACAGAAACACATCATCTGCAAACAGGAATAGTTTGACTCCCTTTCTTTCTGTATGTATATGCTTTATTTCTTTCTCTTGCTGGATCTCTGTGGCCAGGACTTTCAATACTATGTTTAATAGGAGTGGTGAGAGGGGGCATCCTTGTCTTGTGTGGCTTTTCAAGGGTAATGCTTTTGCCCATTTATGTGATGTTTGCTGTGGTTTTGTCATAGATGGCTCTTACTATTTTGAGGTATGTTCCTTCAATATGTAGCTTGTTGAGAGTTTTTAACATGAAGGGATGTTGAATTTTGTCAAACATCTTTTCAGCTTCTATTGCAATAAACATGTGGTTTTGACTTTTACCTCTGTTTTTGTAATGAACTACATTTATTGATTTGCATATGTTGAATCAACCTTGCATTCCAGGGATAAAGCCTACTTGATCATGGTGGATTAGCTTTTTGATGGCACTGCTGGATTTGGTTTGCTGGTATTTTGTTGAGGATTTTTTAATCTATCCTCATCAAGAATTTTGGCCTGAAGTTTTCTCTTTTGGTTGTGTCACTGCAAGGTTTTGGTATCAGGATGATGCTGGCCTCATAGAATGAGTTGGGGAGGAGTCCCTCTTCCTCATTTTTTTGGAATAATTGCAGTAGGAATGGTACCAGCCCTTCTTTGTATGTCTGGTAGACTTTGTCGGTGAATCCTTCTGACCCTGGCTAGGCTTTTTTTTTTTTTGGTTGGTAGACTATTTATTACTGATTCAATTTCAGAATTCATTATTGGTCTGTTCATGGATTCAGTTTCTTCCTGGTTTAGTCGTGGGAGGGTATGTGTGCTCAGGTATCTATCCATTTCATGTTGATTTTTGAGTTTGTGTGAATAGAGGTATTCGTAGTAGTCTCTGATGGTTATATATGTGTGTTTCTGTGGGGATAGTGGTTATTGCCTTTGTCATTTCTGATTGTGTTTATCTTCTATCTTTTTCTCTTTATTAGCCTAGCTAGTTTCTATCCATCTTTTTAATTTTCTCAAAATGCCAACTCCTGGATTCATTGATCTTTTGAATGGTTTTTTTATGTGTCAATCTCTTTCAGTTCAGCATTGATTATGGTTATTTCTGGTCTTCTGCTAGCTTTGGAGTTGATTTCTTCTTGCTTCTCTACTTCTTTTATTTGTGACGGTGGGTTGTTAATTTGAGATCTTTCTAAGTTTTTGATGTGGGCATTTTGTGCTTCAAATTTTCATCTTAACACCGCCTTATCTGTGTCCCAGAGATCCTGGTACGTTGTAGCTTTGTTCTTATTAGTTTCAAAGAACTTCTTGATTTCTGTCTTAATTTCATTATTTACCCCAAATCATTCTGAAGCAGGTTAATTTCCATGTAATTGCATGGTTTTGAGTGATTTTCTGGAATTCTCTTTTTTTTTGTGCTGTTGTCTGAGAGAGTAGTTGCTATGATTTCAGTTCTTTTGCATTTGCTGATTGTTTTATGTCCTATTGTGTGGTTGATTTTAGTGTATGTGCCATGTGGCAATGAGAATAATGTATATTCTGTTGTTTTTGGATGGAGAGTCCTATAGGTATCTATCAGGTCCATTTGGTCCTTTTGAGTTCAAGTCCTAAATGTCTTTGCTAACTTTCCACCTTGATGATCTGTCCAGTACTGTCAGTGGAGTGTTGAAATCTCCCACTATTACTGCATGGAAGTCGAAATTTCCTTGAAGGTCACTAAGAACTTCCTTTGTGAATCTGGGTGCTTCTCAGTTGGGTGTATATACGTTTAGAATAGTCAGGTCTTGTCAACCTGAATCCTTTACCATTATGTAATGCCCTCTTTTGATCTTTGTTGATTTAAAGTCTGCTTTGCCTAAAATTAGGATTGTAACCCTAGTGTTTTTATATTTTCCATTTGCTTGGTAGACATTTCCCCATCCCTTAATTTTGAGCCTGTGAGTGTCATTGTATGTGTGATAGGTCTCTTGAAGACAGCATAGCACTGAGTCTTGCTTCTTTATTCACCTTGCCACTCTGTGTCTTTTACTTGGAGCATTTAGCTTCTTATATTCAATGTTAGCATTGATATGTGTGGATTTGATCCTGTCGCAGTGTTTTTAGCTAGTTTTTATGCAGATTTGTTTTTATAGTTACTTTATAGTGCCACTTGTCTGTGTACTTAAATGTGTTTCTGTAGTGGCTGGTAACAGTCTTTCCTTTCCATATTTAGTGCTTTTTTCAGGAGCTCTTATAAGCGAGTTTGGTGGTAATGATTTCCCTTAGCATTTGCCTGTCTGAAAAGCATCTTATTTCTCCTTCACTTATGAAGCTTAGTTTGTTTGTATATGAAATTCTTCGTCAGAATTTATCTTTTTGTAAGAATGTTGAATATAGACCCCCAATCTCTTCTTGCTTATAGTGCTGTTTCTGAGAAGTTGGCTGTTAGTCTGATGGGCTTCCTTTTGTGGGTGACCTGTCCTTTGTCTCTTGGTGCCTTTATCATTTTTTATTTCAGCCTTGGAGAATATGATGATTATGTGTCTTGGGGATGGTCTTCCTGTGAAGTATTTTGTGGGGGTTCTCTGCATTTCCTGAATTTGAATGTTGGCCTCCTTGGCTAGATAGGGGAAATTCTTATGGATGATAACCTGAATCATGCTTCCCAAGTTGCTTCCATTCTGCTTATCTCTTTCAGGGATGTCAATAAGTCATAGATTTGGTCTCTTTATATAATCCCATATTTCTCTGAGGTTTGGTTTGTTCCTTTTTATTCTTTTTTCTTTATTCTTGTCTGACTGTATTATTTCAGAAAGTCAGTATTCAGGCTCTGAAATTCTTTACTCAGCTTGGTCTAATCTATTGCTTTTACTTGCTATTGCGTTATGAAATTCTTGTAGTGTTTTTTTCAGCTCTATAAGGTCAGCTTCATGCTTTTCTATACTGGCTATTTTGTCTATCAGATTCTGTGTCATTTTATTATGATTCTTAGTTTCCTTAGATTGGGTTTCAGTGTTTTCATGAACCTTGAAAATCTTCATTCTTATCCTTATTCTGAATTCTATTTCTGTCATTTCAGCCATCTGACCTCAGTTAACAACTCTTCTTGGAGAACTAAGGTGGTCATTTGGAGAAAAGAAGACACTCTTGCTTTTTTTGAGCTGTCAGAGTTCTTGTGCTGGTTCTTTCTCATCTTTGTGGGTCTGCTGTTCCTTCAGTATTTGAAGTTCCTATCATTTAGATTTTTTTTCTTTTATCCTATTTAATGACCTTGGGGGTTTAATTGTGGTATAAGGTGTATTCAGTCAATTGGATTCATTTCTGCAAGATTTTAGGGAGTCAAGGCTTAGCTCAGGACTCCCAGACTATGTTTTCTAATTCTGGGTGACTCTTATTGGGCACTGGCTTTGTTTTCTGGCCCCTCATGGTTAGGAACCTGTTGCACAGGATAGGCTGAAATGTTCCTGAACTGCTGGTCACAATACTTGTATGCATGGTGCCAGCCAAAGCTCTTTGTAGGGCAGTGGCAGTGGAATCTATCCTCATTTGCATGTGCTAGCAACAGTGGCAGCAGCAGCATGGCCAAGTGCACACTTGTCAGCTGTGGCAGGGTGGTAGTGGGTGCTGGGTAGCCAGCAGGTGTTTGTAGCAGTGGTGATGGCAGTATTACTCAGGGAGACAGGGGTCCTCCACTGGCAACTGTGCATGTGTTTATGCCAGTGTTGGTGTTAGCATGGTGGTGGGGGTGCTGGTGGGCGCATGACTGTGCATGCCCTCTATGCATGTTCACACTGGTGGTGGTGGCTGCCTAGGTTGTGGGCAAGCTGTCTGTTTTCCCTGCCTAGTTTCACTTCGGCAGCAGTGTCAGTGCAAGTGGTGGGTGCTGCTGGCAGCAGGGCAGGCGGCTTTCATGCCTGCCAATGCTCTGAGGACAATGGCAATGTGACAGGTGGGGTGGGGGGCAGCATGCATCCATGTCAACAGCAGTGGTATAGCAGGGTGCATGCACACACATATGGTGGCAGGGAAAGGAAGGGAAGGTTTGTCTGTGCACACATGTCCTGTCTCATGGGCAAAACAGCCCTTCAGAGTTCAGGTTGGACAGTTCCCCTAAGGCTAAAGTCTCCTATGGAAGCAAGTCGAGCCCAGGGGAATGGGCAGCCCTGACCATGCTCCGCTACAGACACTCCAACACCAAACCCTCTGGGCTCTGCATTGGCTGGAGTTCTGGCTCCAACACTTTCCTAAGTTACTCTTTCTGCCAACTGAAGGGTCCATGGTGGTAGAGGGGTTTCCTACTGCTGGGATTCCAGAGGGCTGTGATGAGAGCAGCTTGCTCCTTGTGTGTTCAACTCCTACTTTCTGCAGGAGTTCTTCGGGGCCAGGAATAAGTCCTGGTGAACGGCAGTCCCATGCAGGGTGCCCAGTCCCCTCTCCCTTCAGTCCAGCATCTGTGTCTTCCCTCCATCTGTTCTCAATGCCTTGCCTCTGAAGACATGCTCAGAGGACTCCAGTCTTTCTGATGTTCTGGTCCCTTGGAGGGAGATGTTCCTCCTAGCTGTGTCTAGTTGGCCATCTTGGGGTAGGCAAGATATATCTTAAAAAATTATTTTCTCTTTGTTCCTTGTATAAAAATACATGTTTAAATATCGCCGTTGCATATAGTAGATTGTAAACTCATTAATTCTAGTGTGTTTTTCAGTGGATTATTTTGAATTTTCTATGTAAACATCCATGTTGTCTGTGAAGAAAGATAGTATTACTTAACACTTTCAAAATCATATAGCTTTATTGTATTTTCTGTGTCTTATTGACTTGGCTAGAATGTCCAGAACAATGCTGAATGAACACAGGAAGAATGAACATTCTGATCTTATTCACAAATCAAAGAGAACACTGTCCATCATCTTACTATTAAGAATGATGTCCATGAGGTCAGGAGTTCGAGACCAGTCTGGCCAACACAGTGAAACCCCTTCTCTACTAAAAATACAAAAAACTAGTCGAGTGTGGTGGTGTGTGCCTGTAGTCCCAGCTACCTGGGAGGCTGAAGCAGGAGAATCATATGAGCCCAGGAGGCAAAGTTACAGTGAGCTGAGATCACGCCATTGCACTCCAGCCTGGGCAAAAGTGCGAGTCTCCGTCTCAAAAAAAAAAAAAAGATGTTTACTGTATTATTTTGAGAAAATAGCATATATTTGATTGAGAGAATCTAGTTTTATTCTGATTTTGTTAGGATTCTTAATTATAGATAGGTTTTTAATTTTTATCAAATGCTTCTGCCTGTATTGAGATTTTCAAATTATCTCAAACCTATTGAGATTATCAAATTATCTCTTTTACTTTCTTATCCGATGATTTATATTGATATTATTCTACCCCCCAACCCCCGACAGGCTTCTTTGCTTAGTATGGTACCTGGGGCACATGATAATTTTTTCAGTGTTTTTTTTCCAACCCTTTCCGTCTTCCTTGCATGTTTGCATAGGGGAGGAGACCTCTTATTACATTCTGGACAATCCTCCAGTGGTAAATTGCTGTTGCATACTAATATACTACTCCTGGTGGGGGACAGGAGGGTGCCTGGATCCTGTCCTCCAGTCTTTATCTTAGACATGGCCTGTGCACCTGTGCCTTAGATGTATGGCTCTTACAGAATACCTACCCATTCCTCCCATGGGGCCCAAGCTCCTCCTGGAGTCTGGGATTCATGAGTGGGAGAGGTGTCCTGCTCTTCCCCCAGTGTTAGCAGACCTCTGTTTTATGTTAGCTTAAGATTCTGGGCACAAGAAAGTTACCTGCCCATTCAGCAAGGTTTGATGGATCATTCTACCCCTTCCTGAGAAACTATAGCTCTTTTCCAAGGTGCTGGGAATATGAGGATTTTTTTCACCCTAAAAGGCTAAATTTTGCTTTGTATTAGAGAAAATTTTGGGGAATTGGTAAGGATTTTGTGACTTTATACCTCCAAAGAGTTCTCACTGGTCTCTACCCTGGACTGAATCTTTCCTCATAAAGAAGTTTATGAATGAACACATGTTTATTTGTATATAGGGGATTCCTGGGTGTCTACACTGTTCTGTTGGCCAATTCTGATCCTTAAGTATTTGTTACACTTTTAGCTGTTTTCTTCTTACCTACTTTCATGGTGACTACCTCATTCTCTCTTATTCTGTTAAAAGTGAAATAGTTCATATGCCCTGTCACTCCTCAGAGTGGCTGTTACCCTCTGAAATTTTGTTCATCTCTTTGCCTGGTGACCCCTGCCCTCTGCATAGAGGAAGCCTGATCATTATCATCATGGGCTGAAATTATAGCTCCTAGATCATTAGGAATCTAGTGTCCTTTTGTAGTTCTTTTCCACAGTCTTAGCTACATAACTTCATACACAAGAGTTTTCCAGTAGTTTGAGATGACTTCTGCAGCCTAGCCATCACATGTGTGTTCTATGCAGCAAGAATGAAAAAAAAATGCAGTGACAAATGAGGCATGCAGCCAGGTGATTTACCCCTCATCAAAGAGATTACCTGGAAACTCTTTCTTATATTTTCTACCTACCCATCATTACTCTTAGTTGTAAAGGAGACTGTTGCACGTAGTGTTGTAGCTGCACACACAACTGTTTTGTTGGTTACCTAGTAAGGATGAAGGGAAAGATAGATATTTAGTAAGCTCTTAGTGGTCATAGTCACAAGGAGAGGATAGGAATTACATTGAGGTAATCTGATCTTTTCTTTTCTTTTTCCTTCCTTCCTTCTGTCCTTCCTTCCTCCCTTCCTTCCTTCGTTCCTTCCTTCCTTCCTTCATTCCTTCCTTCCTTCCTTTTTTCTTTTTTCTTTTTTTTATAACGTCTTGCTCTGTCACCCAAGCTGGAGTGCAGTGGCACAATCATAGCTCACTGCAGCCTTGACCTCTTGTACTCAAGCAATTCCCTTCCTCGGCCTCCTGAGTATCCGGGATGATTGGTGTGTGGCATTGTGCCTGGCTAATTTTTAAATTTTTAGTAGCAATGAGGTCTCACTATGTTGCCCAGGCTGGTCTCGAACTCCTGGCTTCAAACGATCCTCCTGCCTCAGCCTCCCAAACTGCTGGGATTACAGGTACAAGCCACTGTGCCCAGCCTAGGTAATCCGATTTTTGAGGCAGGATGGAGTGGGTTAAAATGCACAGGTTCTGACATCATACAGAACTAGATTCTGATCTCAGTTCAGCAAATACTAGCTGTGATACCTTGAGCAAGGTTTTTATTTGGTTATACCTCTTCAGCTGTAAAAGGGCATGATATAACTGTGTTTAAATGTTTCGGTGTGGATAGAATATGATAATATATTCAAAGGGTTCATTGCATAGGAAATAGTCAAGAAATGGTATGTTTAGTTTACCTATCTTATATTAGCATAAATTCAGTTTAAGAGAGGACGGTGTCTATAAATGACTAATACAGATTGATAGAGTACAAAGGCAACTAACCTTGTTTCTCTTGAGTAGAGCTTTACCTTTTAGATGGGATTGAGTCTCAATTTCTGTTCTTTGATGTATAATTTCTATACTTTGAATTAAACTGAAAGATTGCTCAAAGTTAAGGTCTATGATAGCAGCACTTTATGTAATGTCAAACCAAGAAATAGATAAGAATTTAAAGGTTTCTCTTTAACCTTTGCCATTGGTAAGTTATGAAACTGACGAAAGAAATTATACACCTCTGGGCCTCAGTTTATTCAGCTGACAAATCACTTAGTTGATGAGATGACCTCTACCACCTATTTAACAGCTTTAAAACACCGTAATTCTGTGCATTTTTTTTTGCCTAACACAGATTCTTTTGCCAAAAGAAATATCCTTGTCTCTGTTTGTGTCTGTGTGTATGTATTTATTCATATTGCCATCATCTTTAAAATATCTTGAATATACCATATGTGTATTAAGATGTGTAAAGTACACTAATATTAAATATATGGATTGATGGGTTTTTACATAGTTATATGCCTGCATTACTGCTACCTATAGCAGTAATATAGAATCAAGAACACATAGAATATTTCTAACCCCCAATAACTTCCCTTTACATCTCTTCCCCATCAATAACCTTCTGGTTTTTATTATTTTTTATTTTGACTTTATGATAATATAATTTGAAAAAGGTATGCAGTATTTTGAGGGGTAATTCAAACTTAAAAATTTTTCTAGAAGTATTAACAATTATGATAAAACCAAAAACCTCTAAATAATGCTGAAAAGTGCAATAAACTATAACAATGATGTTATAAGTAATAAACTTAATTGCACATCCACTAGAATGAAACAGAATTGCAGTGTGAAAAATCTCTTAAAATTCTATCCAAATCTCCCACCTGTAAGCCAAAAAATAGAGCTACCACACAGGCTGGTGAGTATTCTATCAGTCATGTTGCCAGGCAACCTTAGTCAGTATGAGAGACACCCAATTGAGCAGCCTTGGAGTCAAACTAAAAGGTATCTTGGAAACAAGGGTTCAACTGATAGAGAGGGAGGAGAGAAGCAGAGAGACAGAGAAAAAAGAGGCAGAATGTCAATTAGGCAGTTATCTGTGTTAATCATGACCACAGTTTGTTTTTTTTTTTCTAGTAAAATGCAGCTAGCTTACAGCAAAATTACTTGGATTTCTACTTCCTTCTCTCTGTTTTCTCCTGCATGTACACATGTGTGAGTGCAAAGGTTTGGCAAGATGTATCATCATTACTTTTTTGGAGAGAAGGATGTTAAAAAGCATTTTTAGCATACTCAAAACATGTTAACTAGGAGTTCATTGAGATTTTATTAATTCAGGATTATGTTTGATTCAGCCATGTTTAAAATAATTAATCTGATTTTTAAATTGAAATACTGTGTGTGAAAAATTGGGAATACAAAGCAAAAATATCTATCTACCACTTGAACTGAAATCCTTGGAAGGTAAAAGAAATGGAAAGGGAGATGCTCCTAATTCTCTCTGGGTGAACTTCAGTAGAGATAACATACACCAATCAAACAGGGTGAGAATTTGGGATGACAAAGTCAAGTAAGCCCTTGACTCTGCAAAGCAACTCTTAATGTGGTTTTCTAGAGCGGTATCTTCCATTTCCCACAGTTTCATTTTCATAGCCAACCTTTGCTACTCCCCTATGCTCTAACCCACCACCACTCTTCTCCCTTCCTTCTTAACAGATCATGTGCAGAGAAAATAGCATCTGTGAGACAGGAAATTTTGAGATTCCTACTAACTTACCAGTGTCCCTAAATCCTTTTATTCTCCCCTTCTATTGATGCCTCTTCCTCTATAAACCAATTCTTTCATCAGTGCTCTGGATCCTACAGCTATCTGTGCATGTTCTAAGGGTGCTAGTTCAAATGAATATTTTCATTTTGCATGTTCAACCTTGTCCCGTTCTCCTGATTCCTTCCTCTTGGCATTAAACATGTAAAAATATCTTTCCCCTTAAAACCAAAAATGCATTTGTGCATAAATCTTCACCTTATTTCAAGTCCATTATTAGCTACACTGTAACTATTACCTCTACTCATAGCTAAATGTCTCCAAGATTTTTCAATATTTTGTGTCACATTCATTCACACCTCAACACACTGAGGCTTTCCTTGTCTGGTTGTCTGAAGCTGCTTCAAGCTCACCAAAGTTAGTTGTGTGACTTATATTGCATATAGAATATACTTCTTTGCTCCCTTAGCACAATTTTGTACTATTGATCATTCGTTCTATTTCAGAATATTATTTTTTGATGAAATCTATATTATTGTACTTCTGTCTTTCTCCTCCCTTGATAGCATTGCCCAATCTCATTTGTGTGCTTATCTTTCTTAAAATACATATTCTACAAGATTCTTTATGGCACCCTCATTTTCTATCATACTTAGATTCTCACTGAACAAATTTTATCAACTTCCATGTCTTCAATTTCCATTGACTTGCTGACTCCCTCATCTTTACCTCTTCTGATATTCAGTCCCTATACTCACCTGTCTTCTAGGCAGCTCTGCTTGTATATCCCATATGAAATTCAAAAATTATTAAAATCTACCAGCAAATTTGTGAATACCACTATTTTTTCTGTTATAAATAATTAAAATATATGTGATATTGATATATATAAACAACAAAATGAAAATAATAAAATTAATGTTCTTAACAATGATGCAGACCCCAGAAACTTTAATCTTGAGCAGGCCTTTGATTTTATTTAGAACTTCTAGATTATAAACCGTGAGGCAATGTGTCTCAAGCACCTAATGTGGGCTAGGGTTGGGAGCATATTATGTACTCAAAAATTATTTGGGAAATAAATAAAATAAATAGCTTAATATTTGAATGAATCTTAAAGGATTTTCTTTTTCCAAGTTGTGTTAACAAATTATTTTGCTCATCCTAATATTGATTACAATAATAGCAATGGCTAACATGTACTGATTAATTACATTGTGCCAGTTCCTCTGATTGTCATTTCATATATAATCTTTACCAGAATTCTATAAGTAGATATAATTCTTATTGCTATGTTATAAACATGGGAACAACTGGAGTTAACTGGGCAAATTAACCTCTTCAGTATCTTCAAACTGAATGTGTATAGGGGTTGGACTTGAATCAACATTGTCTAATACCCCATTATATATAATACAGTTATATTATATATATTATAATATATAACAGTTATATATATTATATATAGCTAAATATAATTATATATATTTATATATGAATTTTTAGAAAAAATAGTACCTTCTATATTCCTGGTTCTTTGATACAGACATTCATATTCTGATGTTTTTGCTATTAGTAGGCCTCTTCGGATTCTCAGTAGGTGCACATGACTTAGGTGTCATCAATTACGATTATAGTTTGGATTGTCTTGAAAAGATAACTTAGAATATGCATTCAGAGGCTACAGTAATCAAAACAGGATGGTACTGGTACAAAGACCAACACATAGACCAATGGAACAGAATAGACAACCCAGAAATAAGGCACCTCACCTACAACCATCTGATCTTCCACAAAGCTAACAAAAACAAGCAATGGGGAAAGGACTCTGTATTCAATAAATGATGCTGGGATAACTGGCTAGCTATATTCAAAAGATTAAAACTGGGCCCTTTCTTTATACCACATAAAAATATCAACTCAAGATGGATGAAAGACTTTAATATAAGACCCAAAACTGTAAAAACCCTGGAAAACAACCTAGGAAATACCGTGCTGGATGTAGAAACTGGCAAAGATTTTATGACAAAGATCCCAAAACCACTGCAACAAAAATAAAAATTGACAAATGGGACCTAATTAAACTAAAGAACTTCTGCAAACCAAAGGAAACTATCAACAGAACAAACAGACAATCTACAGAATATGAGAAAATATTTGCAAGCTATGCATCGAACAAAGGTCAAATATCCAGAATCTTTGAGGAACTTAAGTGTATAAACAAAAAAACAACCCATTAAAAAGTGGGCAAACGACATGAACTGACATTCTTCAAAAGAAGACATATATGTGACCAACAAGCATGTGAAAACATGCTCAACATCACTGATCATTTGAGAAATGCAGATCAAAACCACCATGAGATACCATCTTACAGCAGTCAGAATGGCTATTATTAAAAAGTCAAAAAATAGCAGATGCTGGAAGATTGTGGAGAAAAGGGAATGCTTATACATTGCTGATGAGCATGTAAATTAGTTCAGCCATTGTGGAAAACAGTGTAATGATTTCTCAAAGAACTTGAAACAGAATTAGCATTCAACCCAGCAATCCCATGTTTGAGTATATATCCAAAAGAATGTAAATCACTCTACCATAAAGACACATGGACGTGTATATTCATTGCAGCACCATTCACAATAGCAGACATGAAATCAACCTAAATTCCCATCAATGGTAGACTGAATAAATAAAATATGGAACATATACACCATGAAATACTATACGGACATAAAAAAGAAGATCATATCCTTAGCAATAACATGGATGGAGCTGGATTCTACTATAGTAAGTAAAATAACACAGGAACAGGAAACCAAATACTGCATGCTCTCATTTGTAAGTGGGAGCTAAACAAGAACACATGGACACAAAGAGGGGAACAACAGGCATCAAGGCCTGCTTGAGGGTGGAGTCTTGGAGGAGGGAGAGGATCAGAAAAATACCCATTGGGTACTATGTTTATTCTTGGGTGATGAAATAATCTGTACACCAGTCCCCTGTGACAAGCAATTTACCTGTATAACAAAACTGCACATGCACCCCTGAACCTAACATAGAAGTTATAATAATAATAAAAAAGAATGCTTAAGAGTTTATGTAAGAGTAAGGGAGATAGAATGCAAGTAGAAATTATGAGGAAATATTGGAATGGCCGAGAGATACAGTGTTTTCTCCATAGTAGAGGAAGAAAATACAGTAAATTTGGAAAAGATGGCAGAAACAATTGACACATGGACAAACAACTAACAAATATATCCTGCAGAGCCAATTAAAAACTGAAATATAAAATCCAGGTCAGATGGTTTTTATAATTGAAAAAAGACTATGGATGGCAAATAAGATGAATAAAAAAGGATATTAGAAATATAATAAGGATAAACATAATTTAAATACGTTAAAATACATCTATAATTTTAAAAATATGAGGAGTGGAATAACCAGGAATTAAAATGACATATAGAAAAAAATCCATGTATCGGTTAGTGGGTTTTATTAATTTAGATTGCTGTCTTTGTACATATCTTTCCCAGAAATGTGAAGCAAAATGGAAAATAAAATGTTGATTGCTATTCTGCTGGAGTAGAGCTGAATGGATGTGGGAAATCAGAGAATTTTTGTACTGATTATGGTTTTTTGCAGGAAGGGGAATCATACCAATATTTTCTTCTCAGTTTGAACACAGTTTCATTTCACAGAAATTAATAGATAAGATACTTTGAACTGGAGTACACCTACTGATTTCTTCTGATGTCAGTCAGTTGTTAGAATGTATTTACTATGCTTTTCAAAATCAAAAGAAAATATTATCATCATTCAGCCACATAAACAGTGGAAGATTTTCCTTGGACTAAACAGATCTTTTGATCTTGAAGCTTTATACCTTTCCCATTTAAGCTATGAAAATATATAATCTTTACAGAAAATGTATGGACTGTTTCCTTTTAGAATTTTATCCTTGTCTCAAAAATAAACTATAATTAGAAAAGCTGTCTGTTAATAACAATTGCTTCTCCCTGCTATCAAACCAATTATAGAGACTAATTTTAAGAAAGGAAACTTTATAGTTGAGGCAAACTTAGGTAGGTGATAATCCTTCCTCCCCCAACCCTTACTCTCCACCTTCCCCCAGTCCACTATCATGTTTTGCACAGCTAACTTCTGGTGGATAATATGGAAAGAAAAATTGTTTTCAGAAATTGCTTTAATTAGCAATGACTGGCATGAAGTGATAAATGGAAATGAATATTTTAGAAACTCAGAGATATATTATTTAATAATTATATTAAAGTAATAAGGTCATTTGAAGTAGCATTTTTATTTTTATTTTTTATTTTAATTTTTAAATTTTTTATTTTTTGAAACAGAGTCTCCCTCTGTCACCCAGGCTGGAGTGCAGCGGTGTGATCTGGGCTCACTGCAACCTCCGCCTCCCGGGTTCAAGCAATTCTCCTGCCTCAGCCTCCTGAGTAGCTGGGATGACAGGCGCCTGCCACAATGCTTGGCTAATTTTTGTATTTTTGATAGAGACTGGGTTTCACTATGTTCACCAGGCTGGTCTCAAACGCCTGACCTCAGGTGATCCTCCCACGTCGGCCTCCCAAAGTGCTGGAATTACAGGCATGAGCCACCGTGCCTGGCCTGAAATAGCATTTTTAGATTAGACATTTAAAAACAGAATAAAATGTATGTATTAGTTAATAGGCTTTATTAATTCAGGTTGCTGCTTTTGTACATATCTTTGCCAGAAATGTGAAGTGAAAAGGAAAATAAAATGTTGATTGCTGTTCTGCTGGATTAATAGCAAATTATAATAGAACCAATTACATTCATTATATACTACTACTTTATTAGTTATGTACTTTTTTGGCTTTTGAATAAAATCATACTCTACCTTGCTTACTTTTAACAGGGAGAGTATTTTCTTCATGTTGATTTGATTTTGGAATCTGATTTTTTTTGTTAAATCTCAATCATGATTGTTTTTATTTTTTTTTATTATACTTTAAGTTCTAGGGTACATGTGCACAACATGCAGGTTTGTTACATATGTATACATGTGCCATGTTGGTGTGCTGCACCCAGTAACTTGTCATTTACATTAGGTATATCTCCTAATGCTATCCCTTCCCCCTCCCCCAACCCCACAACAGGCCCTGATGTGTGATATTCCCCTTCCTGTGTCCAAGTGTTCTCATTGTTCAATTCCTATCTATGAGTGAGAACATGCGGTGTTTGTTTTTTTGTCCTTGTGATAGTTTGCTGAGAATGATGGTTTCCAGCTTCATCCACGTCTCTACGAAGGACATGAACTCATCATTTTTTATGGCTGCATAGTATTCCATGGTGTATATGTGCCACATTTTCTTAATCCAGTCTATCATTGATGGACATTTGGGTTGGTTCCAAGTCTTTGCTATTGTGAATAGTGCCGCAATAAACATACATGTGCATGTGTCTTTATAGCAGCATGTCAATCATGATTTTTTTAAATTTCCAACTTTTATTTTTAAATTCAGGGGTACATGTGCAGGATGTACAGGTTTGTTACATAGGTAAATGTGTTCCATCGTGGTTTGCTGCACAGATCATCCCATCACCTTTGTATTAAGCCGAGCATCCATTAGCTATTCTTCCTGATGCACTCCCTCTTCCCACCCCCACCCTCAGATAGGCCCTGGTGTATCTTGTTTGCCACCATGTGTCTATGTGTTCTCATCCTTCAGCTTCCACTTATAAATGAGAACATGTGATATTTGGTTTTCTGTTCTGCATTAGTTTGCTGAGGATAATGGCTTCCAGCTCCATCCATGTTCCTGCACAGGACATGATCTCATTCCTTTTTATGGCTGCATAATATTCCATGGTGTATATATACCACATTTTCTTTATCCAGTCTATTGTTGATAGACATTTAGATTGATTCCATGTCGTTGCTATTGTGAATAGTTCTGCAATGAACATGTGCCTTTATGTATCTTTATAAAAGAACAGTTTATATTCCTTTGGGTATATACCCAGTAATGAGATTGCTGGATCAAATGGCATTTCTGCCTCTAGGTCTTTGAGGAATTGCCATACTGCCTTCCACAATGGTTGAACTAATTTATACTCTCACCAACAGTATATAAGCGTTCCTTTTTCTCCACGACCTCATCAGCATCTGTTGTTTTTTTACTTTTTAATAATAGCCATTCTTATTGGTGTGAGATGATATCTCACTGTGTTTTTGATTTGCATTTCTCTAATGATCCGTGACGTTGAGCTTTTTTTCATGTTTGTTGGCCACATGTATGTTTTCTTTTGAAAAGTGTCTGCTCATGTCCTTTGTGCACTTTTTGATGCCATTGTTTTTGGCTTGTAAATTTGCTTAAGTTCCTTATAGATGTTAGGTATTAGGCCTTTGTCAGATGGATAGATTACAAAAATTTTCTCCCATTCTGTAGGTTGTCTGTTTATTTTGTTGATAATTTCTTTGCTGTGCAGAAGCTCTTTAATTTAATTAGATTCCATTTGTCAATTTTTGCTTTTGTTGCAATTGCTTTGGCATCTTTGTCATGACATCTTGGCCTGTGCCTATGTCCTGAATGGTATTGCCTATGTTTTCTCCTAGGGGTTTTATAGTTTTGGGTATGTATTCAAATATTTAATCCATCTTGAGTTGATTTTTGTATATGGTATAAGGAAGGGGTCCAGTTTCAATTTTCTGCATATGGCTAGCCAGTTGTCCCAGCACTATTTATTAAATAGGGAATGCTTTCCCCATTGCTTGTTTTTGTCAGGTTTGTCAAAGATCAGATAGTTGTAGGTGTGCAGTCTTATTCCTGGGTTCTGCATTCTGTTCCATTGGTCTATGTGTCTGTTCTTGTACCTGTACCATGCTGTTTTGGTTACTTTAGCTGTGTAGTATAGTTTGGCATCAGGTAGCATGAAGCCTCAAGCTTTTTTTTTTTGCTTAGGATTGTCTTGGCTATTTGGGCTCTTTTTTGGTTCCATATGAATTTTAAAATTCTTTTTTCTGATTCTGTGAGGAATGTCAATGGTAGTTTAATGAAAATAGCATTGAATCTGTAAATTGCTTTAGGCAGGATGACCATTTTCACGATATTGATTCTTCCTATCCGTGAGCATGGAATGTTTTTCCATTTGTTTTGTGTCATCTCTGATTTCTTTTAGCAGTGCTTTGTAGTTCCCCTTGAAGAGGTCCTTTACTTCCCTTGTCAGTTGTATTTCTAAGTATTTTATTCTTTTTGTGGCAGTTGTGAATGGAAGTTCATTCGTGATTTGGTTGTATGCCTGTTGTTGGTGTATAGGAATGCTAGCGATTTTTGCACGTTGATTTTGTATCCTGAAACTTTGCTGAAGTTGCTTATCAGATTAAGAAGCTTTTAGGCTGAGATGATGGAGTTTTCTAGATTTAGGATCATGTTACCTGCAAACAAAGATAGTTTGACTTCCTCTCTTCCCATTCTAATACGCTTTATTTCTTTCTCTTGCCTGTCAATCATGATTTTTTTCAAATTGTGGTACACTATTAATAGGAGACAACGCTTTTCTAAAGCAGAAATCACTAAGCGTCTCAGATACCTCAAGTTGCATGTGATTTTAATTTAAATAATATAAAAAAGAATAATGTTCTAGGGTCCAAGTATATGTTTTCAATATATTAAAATTTATTTACATGAGATGAATATACAATGTATTGATGTTTTTTTCTTTTCTGAAGATTTAATTGGATTTGAGGGAAATACAGGCTGCAATGGTGGGAATAGTTAAAAGTAAGTAGTCTTTTCCACTTTAAATAATCACTTTTAAATATGGTCCTGATGGATTTAAGGTTGTATTTGTTTAAACAAAAGCCACATATACAACTAGAAAGAGATAGTTCCTGAATTTTGGTTAAGAGTCCAGGTTTGAAAAGTTAGCCATTTTCTTCAAAAGAATGTGGAGTTTTAAAATAATTTCACATTTGAGGCAAATTCTTATCTTTCCAGAGACTGTAATACTAGAGACTAGTAAAAGTTAGAATTTTGGAAACAGATTACTTAAATCAGGCTTCGTTTTAATGGGGAATTCTGTCTTCCTTTTCTTTCTCATTTATTCTGTTTTGTGAATAACCCTTGACAGTCCTTTGGGTCTGTTGGTCTATATTTGCACGGTTTTCATGACTGTGTGCGTGCCATGTACTCACGTACACATCGGCACAAATATCAGATGAGTCAGAAATTTAGTCCGTATCACTATTATTGGTGATTTTCTTATTACTTTAAAATAAAACATATATCTTCCCCATTATTCAGATAATAAATACTATTTCTAGTTACTATATAAAATCACAAAACGCATTAGAGAAGCACAATGAAAATTCCCACATTTACACGTTTTTCAATGCTTGCATATGAATAAGTTAAAAAACAGTTGCAATCATAGTGCATTCATAAGTAGACATTGCAATTTTTAAAAATAGTGTCATAATATCTCTTAACTTAAAGTCTTTTCTCAATATGGGGTATTTAAAACAGTGTTCAGTGGAGAAATTACTAGTTCAAAGTATATGATAATTTTTAAGAAAATGGGTCAAAAATCTTATTTTTAATAAACGCTATTTCTTTCCAAAAATGTTTTTACCAATTTATGTTTCTATCTGCAAAGAAAGAAAGGACCCATTTATCCCATCTTTGCTAAAGTATAATTTTGTTACAAATAGTATTTAATTTTGATTTATAGTCCTTTAATATGCACAATTATTAATTAAATTAATTAGAAGTTTTGCAGAATGATAGGGGAAATGTCGCTTTGTTTACAGGTTGGCTTTTCATGTGCTTGTACACATAATGGTAATCTCTGCTTACCTGTTATATCTCGCATTATATTTTTCCTTTTCTCCTATATTTATGGCAGATTTTCTTGTTTTTTAGCATCTGTGTTTTCTATTAATGGATTATACACTCCATTATATTAGTTGCTTTATATTGATTGACAAATTATCATCTTTAGCAATATTATATGACAAGTTTTCTTTGCTAATAAGAATATGAATTTTAAGTCCATGAGGACTTGAAACTTTTACTTTACTGTTAATTAATTGGAGAGTATTCAATATTTGGAATATTTAGTTCTTTATGTAATTATTTACTTCTTTCCTCTAATTGCCTGTCTTTTAAGGCACTTAACTTATGATTAACAACTTTACCAGGAAGTTTGCAGGAAAAAAACCGAAGCTCCAAGTCAAATTAGTAAATATGTTTATATAAGCTTTAATGAGTTGTTTTGTTTTTTCCCCTGTGGAAGAAGACTATTTCACCTATTAATACTTTATTAACTAGTTTAAGAAAAGAGTGCATTTATTCCATGGATAAGATGTTGTTAAAAATCAATCATAAAAATATAGGAGCAGACAAATAAAACTTTGTTTACATTTGTGCAAGTTTAGTATACCTCTAGAGTACCCTGTAAAAGCCCCTTCTTCATCTCCCCTTTATGCTACTGGGGATTCTTTTGTGTCTAGGGTTCTGTGCTTTTGTTTGACTTTATTTCACTTTCTATCCCCCATTAATTGTCAACCAGACTAGTCAGAGTGACTCTGATACAATTTTACAAGATAGTATATTATTCCTCATTATTTTTCTACAAATAAATGCCCCTGTTTTGAAATGGAAGACTAGATAAGAAATAACCACATTATTCTACATATTTCAAAGAAAGAACACTTGTAATATATTTCTTACATATTTTGTCATGAAGAATTCAGAAGCCTTAAGGCCAACTAGGAAGCTGCAGTTTAGATTTTCTAATGATTGGATGTCTCAGTGGAAACATTTATTTTCTTTTTAATCAGGAGATTTATGGCAGAAGATGGCCAGCTAGCTGATAGATGTCTACTGGGAACTGTCTAAATGCTCTAGTGTTGTTTTAAATCTCTAGTTTTATATCTACTTGAACATTCTGAATTTCTCCCTTCCCCTCTTGATGACTATTAATGAACAAGCTTGAATCATTGGTTTGCCGTGTTATAAGATGAACACTGAGCAGTCATTAAATGCTATATCAAATGAACTATGATAAATTTTTAGGTTGATGAATAGGATTTTTAAAATCACTAAATTTCATTATGTTTTTGAGGCCCATATATTCCTTTTTAAAAGCTTTCTTTATGAGGACTTCTTAATTTCATTATATTTTAATAATAATCTATTCCTTTTAAAGTCCCCAATATCATATATTTTAGGTTTTGACAACCATAGCATCTTCATAGAATGAATATCCCTAAATTCAAGCATGGCTGAAGAGAGCTATGTGTAACAAATTGCCTTGACACAGGACATCTGCCTTATAAAATGTTACTGCTTTCTAAACATTCTCTGTAAATTTATCTCCACCCTTATTTCACTCACTCTATGGCCAAGTATTGTTTGTCACTTCATTCTCTCAACATTTGTAGTTATGTATAAAAACTATCTGTTAGGAGTTTTACATATTGGAATTACTCCATATGTTTCATACATCATTTTCTTATCCCTAATCCACTGCTCTTGTATATCTCCCCTCCTGGATCCTAAGACAAAAGGCAGGAATTGTGTCTTGTTGTCTGTTTTGTTTTGTTCTCATATTTATTTTTATTTAATTCAAGAGAAAAGTTGAAAATACCTCACAGTACCTGCCTATCAGACAATGTGAGGTCGAGTGGGCCACAGCACTGGCATCACCCCAGGTTATTAGACATGTGCTATCCCCGGCCTTATCCCAGCCCTACTGTACAGAAATCTGCATTTTATTTTATTTTTATTTCCAACATTTATTTTAGGTTTACGGGGGCAGGTGGAGGTTTGTTACATGGGTAAATTACATGTTGTGGAGGTTTGGTGTGCAGATTATTTCGTCACCCAGGTAATGAGAATAGTACCCAAAAGGTAGTTTTTCAGTACTTAACCTCCTCATACCCTCCACCTTCAAGTAGGCCCTTGTGTCTATTTTTTCTTCTTTATGTCTATGTGTACTCAATGTTTAGCTTACACTTATAAGTGACAACATGCTGTATTTGGTTTTTCTGTTCCTGTATTAATTCTTTTAGGACAATGGCCTCCAGCTCCATCCACGTTGCTGCAAAAGACACGGTTTCATTCTTTTTATGGCTGTATAGTATTCCATGGTGTGTATTTAGCACATTTTCTTTATTTAGTCTACCAGTGTTGGGCATCTAGGTTGATTCCATGTCATTGCTATTGTGAGTAGTGCTACAATGAACATACACATATATATATGTCTTAATAATAAAATGATTTATATTCCTTTGGGTATATACCTACTGATGAAATTGCTATGTCAAATGGTAGTTCGGTTTTAAGCTCCTTGAGAAATCTTCAAAATGTTTTCCCCATTGGCAGAACTAATTTACATTCTTATTAGCAGTGTATAAACATTCCCTTTTCTCCACAATTTCGCCAGCCTCTGTTATTTTTGAATTGTTAATAGCCATTCTGACTGGTGTAAGGTGGTATCTCATTGTGGTTTTGATTTGCATTTCTCTAATTATTAGTGATGTTTATCATTTCTCCTTATGTTTGTTGGTCACATGCATGCCTTCTTTTGAGAAGTGTCTGTTCATGTCTTTTGTCCACTTTTTAATGGGGTTTGTTTTTTGCTTGTTTATTTAAGTTCCTTATAGATTCTGAATATTAGACCTCTGATGGATGCATAGTTTGCAGATACGTTCTTCCTTTCTGAGGGTTGTGAGGGTTGTCTGTTTGTTTTCTGCTTGGCAGAGGCTCTTTAATTTAATTAAGTCCCACTTGGCAATTTTTGTTTTTGTTGCAATTGCTTTTGGCATCTTCATCATGAAATCTTTGCCGGGACCTATGTCCGGAGTGGTATTTCCTAGGTTATCTCCTAGAGTTTTTATAGTTTTAGGTTTTGCATTTAAGTCTATAGTCCATCTTGAGTTGACTTTTACATATGGTGAAAGGAATTTCAATTTTCTGCCTATGACTTGCCAGTTATCTCAGCATCATTTATTGAATAGGAAGTCCATTCCTCATTGCTAGTTTTTTTTTTTTTTTTACTTTGTTGAAGATCAGATGGCTGTAAGTGTATGGCTTTATTCCTGGGTTCTTTCTTCTGTTCCACTGGTCTATGCCTGTTTTTGTACCAGTAAGTACCATGCTGTGTTGGTTACTGTAGTCTTGTGGTATAGTTTGAAGTCAGGTAGCGTGATTCCTCTGGCTTTGTTTTTCTTGCTTAGTATTGCTTTGGCTATCTGGGCTCTTATTTGGTGCCATATGAACTTTAGAATAGTTTTTTTCTAATTCTGTGATGAATGTCCTTGGTAGTTTGATAGGAATGGTATTGAATCTGTAAATGGCTTTGGGCAGTATAGCCATTTTATCAGTATTGATTCTTCCTACTCATGGGCATAGACTGTTTAACCATCTGTGTCATCTCTGATTTCTTTCAGCAATGTTTTGTAATTCTCAATGTAGAGATATTTCATTGTCCTGGGTAGCTGTATTGCTGTATTCCTAAGTGTGTGTGTGTGTGTGTGTGTGTGTGTGTGTGTCTATTGTGAATGGGATTGCCTCTTTGATTTAGATCTCAGCTCTGACATTATTGGTGCATAAAAATGCTACTGATTTTTGTACATTGATTTTGTATGCTGAAGCTTTGCTGAAATTGTTCATCTGATCTAGTAGCCTTTTAGCAGAGACTGTAGGGTTTTCTAGTATAAAATCCTATTGTCCACAAACAGAGATAGTTTTATTTACTCTCTTTCTATTTGGATAGCTTTTATTTCTCTCTCTTGCTTGATTACTCTCACTATGACTCCCAGTATGATGCTGAATAGGAGTAGTGAGAGTGGGCTTTCTTGTCTTTTTCTGGATTTTAAGGAGAACGTTTCCAGCTTTTGCCTATTCAGTATGGTGTTGGCTGCGGTTTTGTCATAGGTGGCTCTTATTTTAAGGTATACTCATTTCATGCCTAGTTTGTTGAAGGTTTTTAAGATGATGCCATGTTGAATTTTATTGAAAACCTTTTCTGTGTCTATCAAGATGATCATGTGGTTTTTATTTTTAGTTCTGTTTATGTGCTGAAGCACATTTATTGATTCACGTATGTTGAACCAACCTTGCATCCTAGGGATAAAGCCTACTTGATCATGGTGGATTAGCTTTTCAATGTGCTGCTGGATTCAGTTTGCTAGTATGTTGCTTTTACCTCTATGAGGATTTTTACATCTATGGTCATCAGGGATATTGGCCTGATATTTTCTCTTTTCATTGTGTTTGTTTTTAGGTTTTGGTATGATAATGATACTGGCCTCACAGAATAAGTTAGGGAGGATTTCTTCCTCCTCAATTTTTGGGAAGAGATTCAGTAAGATTGGCACCAGTTCTTTATATGTCTGGTAGAATTTGGCTGTTAATCCCTCTCATCCAGGGCTTAATTTGGTTGGTAGGTTTTTTATTACTTATTCAGTTTTGGAACTCACCCGGGAATTTATCCATTTCTTCTGTTTTCTAGTCTGTGTTAATAGAGGTGTTTATAATAGTCTGAGGTTTTTTGTATTTCTGTGGAGTCAGTGATAATGTCTCCTTTGTCACTTATGATTGTGTTTAATTTTCTCCCCCTTTTTATTATTCTAACTAGTGGTTTATTAATCTTATTTATTTTTTCAAAGAACCAACTTTTGGCTTCATTGATCTTTTCTATGGTTTTTCATATCTAAATTTAATTTAGCTTAGCTCTGTTTCTGGTTATTTCTTTTCTTCTGCTTGCTTTGAGGTCAGTTTGCCCTTGTTTTACTCGTTCCTTTAGGAGTGATGTTATGTTGTTAATTTGAGATCTTTTAAACTTTTTCATGTGTGCTATAGACTTTCTTCTTAATACTGCTTTAGCTGTGTCCCAGAGATTCTGGCATGTTACTTCTTTGTTTTTCTTAGTTTCAAAGAATTTCTTGATTTCTATCTTAATTTCATTGTTTGCCCAAAAGTCATTCAGGAGCAGGTTAATTTCCATGTAATTGTATGTTTTTGATAGATCTTCTTTTTCTTTTTTTTCTTTTTTTCTGTCTTTCTTTTTTTTTTTTTTTGAGATGGAGTCTCGCTCTTGTCGCCCAGCCTCGAATGCAGTGGTGCAATCTTGGCTCGCTGTAACCTCCGCCTCCTGGGTTCAAGCGATTCTCCTGCCTTAGCCTTCCCAGTAGATGGGATTACAGGGGCCTGCCACCACGCCTGGCTAATTTTTGTATTTTTAGTAGAGATGGGGTTTCACTATATTGGTCAGGCTGGTCTCCAACTCCTGACCTCAGGTGGTCCTCCTGCGTTGGCTTCCCAAAATGCTGGGATTACCGGCATGAGCCACTGTGCCCGGCCTGACAGATCGTCTTAGTTTTGATTTCTATTTTTATTGCTCTGTGTTTTGAGAGTATGGTTGGTATGATTTCAGCTTTTTTAAAAATGTGTTTATAATTGCTTTATGGGTGAACATGTGATTGATTTTAGAGTATTTGCCATGTACAGATGAAAATTATACATCTTCTGTTTTTAAGGGATGAAGAGTTCTGTATATGTCTGTTAGGTACATTTGGTCAAATGTTGAGTTCAGGTCCTGAATTTCTTTGTTAGTTTTCTGCCTCAATGATCTGTCTAATACTGTTGGTTGGGTGTTGAAGTCTCCCATTACTATTGTGTGGTTATCTAAGTCTCTTTGTAGGTTCCTAAAAAGAGAACTTCTGTGCCCCAGTGTTGGTTGCAAATATAATATTCTTCTTTTGTCTTTTTTGATCTTTGTTGCTTTAAAGTCTGTTTTGTCTGAAATTACAATAGCAACTCAATATTTTTTTGGCTTTCTATTTGCTTGGTAGATTATTGTCCATACCTTTACTTTGAGCCTATGGGTATCATTGCATGTGAGATGGTTCTCCTGAAGTCAGCATATGCTTGAGTCTTTCTTCTTTATCCAAATCTTCACTTTGTGCCTTTTAAGTGGGGTGTTTATCCTGTTAAGTGGGGATGTTTAGCCTCTATGTTTAAGGTTAATACTGATATGTGTAGATTTGATCCTGTCATCATGTTGTTAGAGTAGCTTGTTGTTATGTAAACTTGATCATGTAGGTGTTTTATAGCGTCAGTGGGCTATTTATTTAAGTTTGTTTTTTTTTTTTTTTTTTGGTGGCCAGTAATGGTCTTTCATTTTCATGTTTAGCACTCCCTTAAAGACCTCTTGTAAAGTGGGTCTGGTGATAACAAATTCCATTAGCTTGTCTGAAAAGGATTTTATTTCTCCTTCTCTTACGAAGCTTCATTTGGCTGGATAGGAAATTCTTAGTTGGACTTTCTTTTCTTTAAGAATACTGAATATAGGCCCCACAGTGTCTTTTGGCTTATAAGGTTTCTCCTGAAAAGTCCATTATTAACCAGATGGGGTTCCATTTGTAGGTCACCTGCCTCTCCTCTCTAGGGGCCTTTAACATTTTTCTTTCATGTTGACCTTGGAGAATCTGATGACTGGATGTCTTGGGGATGGTCATCTTTTACAGTATCTCAGAGGGTTTTTCTGAATGTATCTTTAATGCCTTAGCACAGTGTTGGCATTTATGTGGGCACTAAATTATATCTGTTGGATAAATGAAAGGAATATTTTAGCTTTATAATTAAGGTGGTAATTTTATTCTTAAAGTAATACATGATTGTAGCAAAAATTCAAGCTTGCAGAAGACTGTAAATTCTGTTGTTCGGAGATTACCAAGTTTAGTGAGTGTATCTATAAATTTTCTGGGAATGTGAAAATTTACACAGACAGACACACATACATATTTCCTGCTTTTTTTGTGTGTGTGATGATCTCAGGTCTGTGAAGGTTCTGGAATTTGATTCTACCTCACATAAAAGCTAAAAGTTAGCTTGTTATTATGTCATGGATTTGGGCAGAATGGACTTCTGTATTAGAGTGAAGGACATTTTTTACTCATGGCACAGGAAGTACATGAGCCATCAAATGTCACGTGTCAATGCAGTTTGTCACATATTGGTCTTTTAACACATGCTTGCATATACGGATATCCATTCTATGAAGATGCCATGACTATAAAAGTACAATATATGTTTGTGTGTGTTCCACTTGCTTCCTGTGTCCTATTGAGGGTATGTGGATAGCCCCAGTGGATTCCTACTTACATGGTGGGTTGCATTACAGAAAAAGACCAATAACCTTAGATAAGCTACTATTTTATAATAAACATTTTTCAATATTCCTTACTGCAAACACAGTTATGAAAAGTGGCCTGGCTGTTTGGGGCCTTGCATTCTTGGCATCCCCAGCAAGAAGTATTAGGAGTTTATGAGAGTGGAGGAGTGTCTCTCAATGATATCCACTTTTGATCTTTGATCATGTTGGCTTCTGGTGAAATTTCATGTGATTATGGCACTCCATTGAACACCCTAAATAATATGACAGTGGCTGGGGTCAGATGTATTTAGTTTTTCTCATACAGTATTTATATAAGGCTATTATGAGCAGAACTTCTAACAACAGGATTAGGCCAACTTGGAGTTTTGACTTTACTCATGTTTCCCCATGGTCCGGGACTCAGTCACTGTAAATAAGTCTAAGAGGATATCAATAGGTTTTATTCTATAAAGCCAAACTGTGGTAGTCTAAGAACAGTGTATTATCCAGCACAACTGACACAAGGGAGTTTACATAGAAATGCTTATCTTTGGTTATCATTGCAGTAGATGATTTAATAGAATCTGAATTTCCATGGAGAGATAGTCCATGGCTCACTCAGCCCATATACAAACATATAGCCCAAAGGGACACAAATCTGTCCAATCAGGATTTTTTATTTAACTTTATTTGGATCATCATTACATTGGTCTGATTAAGCATGTGCCATGTCACTGAAGAGTTGTAGCCTGGATTGTTTACATGGCATAAGCCAAAGTGCTCAGACATCAGGAGAAGCAAGTGAATTTCTATCAGCCAGATAGAAACAATGTTATGCAATTCCTGTGTTTGTTTAGGTGGGAGGAAGGGTATCTTTTTGGGAGCAGCCATTTATGGCATCAGGCACAGCAGAGCAGTTTAGGACTGGCCATGCCCACATGAGTTTTTCTGTTTCATAGCACTTGGAAGAGATGACAAATGGAACAGCAGGCTGGATTGTCAGCCACAGATGCTACTTCACTCAGGCAGGCCATATGATTATTTTGCCAGGCTCTGATTCTGGATCTAGGTGACAAACAGAGCATTAATTAACCCATCCTCTTCCCCACAACTCTTGGTGTACAAGCCATTTCTTCCCCAGATGTCAGAGTTATTGCTTTCTCCACAGCCATGAAATTTTGTGTGCCCTATTTCAGTATAACTTTGCTTTACTTCTCTCCAGTCCTCTATTAATCTAACCCAGAGCTTTGATATGAAAGTATTAAATGCAAGTGGAACAGAGACATTTTTACAAAATATACAGAGACTCATTATACCGCCCATGTTTGCCCACATAGGCCATTGTAGAGGGATTCAGTTAGCAGTAGAGTTAGCTGTCTGTGTCTGCAGTTTCTGCATTCGCAGATTCAGGTAACCTTGGATTGAAAATATTTGTGAAAGAACACAATAAAAATAGAAATACAACAATAAAATCACAGATAAAAACAATTTAGCATTAACAACTATTTGCATAACACTCACATTGTATTAGGTGTTATGAATAATCTAGAAATGACTTAAGGACTACAGGAATATGTGCATAGGTTATATACAAATACTATGCCATTTTATATAATGGACTTGAGCTTTGAGTTTGGAAAATCTAATACCTTGACTATCATTTTATTATTAGGTGGCCTTTGCAACAAATGGCACAACATTGCCAGACTGTAGATGGTCTGGAAACCAGCAAATATGACCCAGTTTAGTTTCATGGGCCACAGTGGTATGGCTGGAGGTGACTGATTGGCCTGAAACAGCAGCCCTGTAACCTGAAACCAGGTAGGATGGTGATGTAGGCACCTTTATCACAGAGAGCCATAAATAGTCTTATTCCTGCCATCCCTTCTTAGCGATGAACCATACTTGTGTTTCAGGCCAAGGATAGGATTTACAATTTATTTTAAATGTGATAGAAGCTGTTGATCAATAATGAGCAGAACAGGGAAGATATCTAATTAAATTAAATTTTTTTTTTTTTGAGACAGTCTCTCTCTGTCACCCAGGCTGGAGTGCAGTGGCATGATCTTGGCTCACTGCCACCTCCACCTCCCGGGTTCAAGTGACTCTCCTGCCTCAGCCTCCTGAGTAGCTGGGACTACAGGCGTGCGCCACCATGCCCGGCTAGTTTTTTGTATTTTTAGTAGAGACGGGGTTTCACTGTGTTAGCCAGTATGGTCTCGATCTCCTGACCTTGTGATCCGCCCACCTTGGCCTCCCAAAGTGCTGGGATTACAGGCGTAAGCAACCGTGCCTGGCCATTAAATTTAAATTTTAACAGGAACCACCTGCCTTTTGTGTGAAGACTAGATTATAATGGGGGTGCATTTAAGATGCTAAGACATAGCATATGATCAAGCAATTCTACACCTAGGTATATACCCAAGAACAATGAAAACATATGTCTACAGAAAATTTGTACCTAAATGTTAACAGCTTAAATTTTTCATAATAGTCAAAAGGTAGAAACAACACAAATGTGCATCAAGTGATGAATGGATAAATAAAATGTGTATAGCTATACAATGGAATATTATTTGGCAATAAAAAGAAATGAAGTACTTGTATATGCTACAATATGAATGAACATTGAAAACATTGTGCTAAATGAGAGAAGACAGTCATGAAGGCAACATATTGTATGATTCAGTTTGTATGAAACATTCAAAATAGGAAAATTCATAGCCAATAAATCAGATTAGTAGTTACCTATGTCTATGGATGATGGTAGGATTGAGGGTTCTAGCAAAGGGGAGTGGTTTACTTTTTGAGGAAAGGAAATGCCCTAAAATTGATTGTGGTGATAGACACACAATGTGTGACTATATTGCATTGTATACTTTAAATGAGTGAATTATCAGATATATGAATTATATCTCAATAAAACTTTTTTAAAACAATCTAAGGCAGCATTTCAAAATCCTAGTGGCTGCTTGGTCTATAGTTGTAGTGGTGGAATTGGTGAAAAGTGGCACAGAATTTGCTGCACAATCAAATATGGAATGTGAAAGAAGTTGCTAGAAAGGAGTACACGGTTTATGGCCAACCTATACCAAATGCTGCTGAGTATTTATGTAAGATAATGATTAAGAATTGATCATTGGATTTGACCGTGACCTTATCACATGAGGTTTCCATGTAGTGGCAGGACCTAAAGCCTGTGAAGTTTAAGAGAGAATGGGAAGATAGGGATGTATAGACATACGTAATTATTGTCAAAAGTTTTACATTAAGGGTGAGTTGATGGATGTAGGGATACCTGAAGAGAGGTGTATGGTGAAATTACTTTATTCAAAGATTATTATTAATATAACATCTTTGCATATTGGTAATAATGACTTGTTAGAGAAGATAAACTAATGCAGAAGAGAAAAGTGCATTAGTCAAATCCTTGAATATGTGAGGGCAGAGGGTATTGCATTCTTTAAAGGGACAGTTCACCAGGGTAACAGTTGGACTTGTAGAATTTGGTATGGTAGTAATGGAAACAAGCAAGCAATACATTTAACATGGCAGTATGCAAAATTCTCTTCTGATTGTTTATATGTTCTCTGTTAAATGTAGATGCATAGTGATCAGCCATGAGAAAAAGAAAGTGTGGAGATGACAGTATGAGGAAGTCAAATAAGCTGCAAAATTGTTGTCTGAAAGATGGAGATTGATTTGGACTCCACTGCAGTGTGGGCTTATAGATTTAAAATGAGAAGTGGTGGAATAATTTGGGAGTTTCATGACAGCCATGTTCACCTGTTTGCATGTAGAAGTGGAGTATAGGAAAGTGAATTTAACTAGCCAGTGTATTAGTTTGCTGGGGCTGCCCTAATGAATACCACAGACTGGGTGCCTTAAACAACAGAAATATATTTTCTCTCACATTTCTGGAGGCTAGAAGTCCAAAATCAAGATGTCAGCAGTGTTGATTTTATTCTGAGTCCTCTTTTTGTGGTTGGTAAATGGACGCCTTCTCTCTGTGTCTTCACAAGGTTTTCCTGTGTCCTAATCTCCTCCTTGAAGGGTACCAGTCATATTAGATTAGGGTCCACCCATCACACCTCATTTTGTCTAATTACCTTTTTAAATCCCCTATTTCCAAATATGGTTCCATTCTAAGATACTAGGGGTTAGGACTTGCACCCATGGATTTTTGGAATGTGGCAGGCAAGGGCAATTCAGCCCATAACAACAAATGCTGGAGTTTTAAAACTTAAATATATTGAAGTGAGAGAGGGCGTATGTAAGAGAAGCGTAATCCTGTTCTCATATAGCTTACCATTTAAGAAAGGGGGACAAATAAGAAACAAAAAAACCCCCACAATTTTTCAATAAATTGGGGGTGATAATTGCTAAGAAGGAAAATTAAGTGGGGTGAGAAGACAGTGAGTAAGGTGTGTGTGCTGTTTTATATAGGCTGATAGGAAAGCTCGTGGTGATGTGACATTTGAGCAGGAAGGAAGGAAGATCTGAAGGAAACAAGAGCAGGGAGCCATGAACCTATGACTGGGCAGAGAAAGCACAATCGCACATGCCCTGAGGCAAGCTAGTAATTCGTATATTTAAGGAACAGCCAGGAGACCTAAGTGACTGATGTGAACATGGTAGGAAATGAGATCAGAAAGGCATGAAGTAGAAGCTCTCTTATCTGGTGAACTTGTGACTACAATTTATTTAATCAAAAGTTGATGATATCAGGGAATCATATGATACCTATTTACCTTTAAAAGGGAGGTACAATTTACATTGAGTGAAATGCACTGATCTTAAGTGCACAGTTCAATGAGTTTTCACTATTGTAAAACCTTGTGTGACTCATACCACATTAGAAACTACATCTAAAATAGTTCTGCTTTGTGGTACTTTTGTTATCCAATCCCCTGAACACCTATACCCTGAGCATGCAATGATTCTGCAAGGGTGGGTAGGGAGAATCCTCATTGTTTTTTCTTGCTCTTAGAATGATGTTTCTGGTGATAACAATATGTGTTACTACTAGTAATAATAACTAATCTATATTGAGTTCTTACGTGCCAGGCACTGTTATAAGAGGTTACGTGTTACATCCCTGTACTCATCCTAGCCTTACAAGGTAACTACTATTCACATTTTGTGAGTAGGAAAACCAAGGCATTAAACATTTAAGGAACTTGAATCAAGTTGCACAATTAGTGAGTGTTGGAACCCAGACTCAAATCATGACAATGTAACTCTGAAACGTTTTCTTTTACAGCCTATGTTAGGTTCCCTCCTGAGAATTGAATTTTATGGTATCATCAATATTCTCCCTTTCCTTAGTGTATATGCAAATGAGGGCATTTTTTGTTGTTGTTTTTTTCAGTTTTGTTTATTGCTTCTCTTCTACCATCTTTCAGTAAAAGGCATTTATTTAGCATTATATTTGTTGGCTTCTTTGTCTCTTAGTTTAACCTTTAGTGTGATGTGGTTATTACAGTGGACACTTTGGTTTAGGCTGTGAGTGGATTTCCTGGGTTTAACTTAAGTTTTTGTCTTTTTTTTTTTTTTTTTGACAGAGTCTTGCTCTGTTGCCCAGGCTGGGGTGCAATGGTACAATCTCGGCTCACTGCAACCTCCGCCCCCCAGGTTCAAGTGATTTTCCTGCCTCTGCCTCCTGAGTAGTTGGGATTACAGGAGTCCGCCACCACGCCCAGCTAATTTTACATTTTTAATAGAGACCGGGTTTTGCCATGTTGACCAGGCTGGTTTCGAACTCCTTACTTCAGGTGATCTACCTGCCTCAGCCTCCCAAATTGCTGGGATTACAGGTGCGAGCCACCGTGCCCGGCCAATTTCATATCTTTATTCATACAAAGATCTGTTTTCCTATCAGTCAGACCTGAAGCTAATTTATGGTATTTTTTCAGGGCTTACTCACTACGTTTATCAGCCCATAAACCAAACTGCAAAATTATCTGGTCATTAGTTCACAGAAGCTCCTGCCTGACTATTTAAAACATTTAAAGTATGCTGAGTGCCTGAAACTTCTGGAAGCATTACCAGCAGCCTTACACTAGTTTCCAGGATCCCTTGGCAGCTTCAAGGATAGCCTCATAAAATAGACTGAAAACATTTGCTCCCATTACACAATTTTCTACAAAAGAAAGTTTATGACTATAGATAAAAATATGTCTAATAGCAAGTAAAATAGATTCCCTAAGTAATAACTTCCTAATTAAAAAAGAACAACAAATAAAAAACCAAAGCAAAAACAAAAGCTTTTTTCTTCTTAATTTAACAACATAGTTACAAAACCCTAAACTTTATCTAGATTTTATTTCTTATATTTAACATCAAAATTTTTTTTTGAGATGGAGTTTCTCTCTTGTTGCCCATGCTGGAGTACAGTGGCACGATCTCCGTTCCATTACAGGCACACGCCACCTTGCCTGGCTAATTTTTGTATTTTTAGTAGTTACAAGGTTTCAGTATGTTGGCCAGGCTGGTCTTGAACTTCTGACCTCAGATGATCCGCCCGCCTCAGCCTCCCAGAGTTCTGGGATTACAGGCATGAGCCACTGTGCCTAGCCTTAAAATCAATTTTTAATAAAGATAGGAAATATGGTACACATTTTCAAGTAAAAATCCTATAACATAGACAATCTTGCTGATACCATTACTTAATGTTTTTGAAACAATTAGGAAAAGGGTAATAGTATTGGATAGAAAAGTCTGTAGTTTATGCAAGTTGCTCATGCACTACACTGGTTTGGCAAGCCAGGGATATTGAAGAACTTGGATTTTCTGACTGAGAAACAGAACAGTATTTGCAAATAAGTAGGGGTTTCCTGGAATAGAAATATAATACAAATGCTGATTCTCTTAAATAAACCTGGGCCACCAACTGTGCTTACGTTGGTTAGTATTCTGTGTTTAAAGTACCATTTTTCTGCTCAGTTTTCTTCTCTTAAGAGGAATATTGAAATACAATATATAAGATTATTATTTTATAAGTGCCAGGGGATTAGATTTCTGTGAATGATAAAGTTTAGCCTGTTTTCAAGGTGTAGGTGTTTTCAAAATATAGGTAAATTTCAAAATAAAAAAATACAAGCAGAGTCTGTTTCATAATTACATAAGAAGTTTAAACAGCAACTTAGTTTTTCACATGATATAGTTAGAATTCTTTCAGTGCTAATGTCTTAATATATAGCACTAGCAGGCTATGAAATTAGGATAATTTGAATACTGCTTGAAGTGGCAATAATATGTAATTTTGACTTTTTATCATAAATAAAGTTTAAGTTAAATTCTCAATAACCTCAACTGTTAGGCTTTTATTAGGAAATGACTTATCTTAGACATTTCAATATTTAATTAATACTGAGTGATTTCAGATTTTCTATTATAATAATATTCTTCATCTTTTCTTGAACGATTTTTTAAATTCTTTATCTTGATTAAGCCTCACAATATTTTGTGAGATTGATGGGGCAGGAAATATGTTATAAACAAATGAAGCACTGAGAAGCAAGATACCTACCTAAGGTCATCCCTTTATTTGATGATAGAGCCAGAGATGGTGCTGTTTACATCTTCCAGGATCATTTATGTATATGGCACTCCTTATAAACTTGGGAATGGCCGTGTAGTGACCGTCAATGTTATAGGTACTTCTCCATGGAATTATTTTCTACAATAAAGTGAAAGGATCTACCCTATCTTAACACTGAAGACAGAACATTTGATAGCTTGAATTGTTTCATATCTCAAATTTAGAAAAGAATGTACACGGTAACAGGAAATAAATATGGGATAATCATTCCTTTATTATCAGGTTTAGAGGCTGATTTCCAATATTTAGCTATCATTTTTATAGAAAATTAAAGTGGAAATGAAACAAAGTAGATAATAACATGTTACTTTTTTCTAAGAAAAAAAAACCCCAAATGTCGTGTATTCTTCGGATTTACATATATCTCTCCATTATATATATATATATATATATATATATATATATATATATATTCTGAATAAATGTAAATGTAATTTTTTTGTAATTACTAAAATAAAATCTGTTACAATAATTATTTTGTAACTGGAGCTTTATGTGAATTTTGAATTTGTTGCTAGTTTAGGTTGGTTATAACAGGCAACAGAATTTCTGTTGCTTTATGGCGCTGTCAGCTGCTGTTAATTTAAAGAGCTTGTGCTCATCAAATTATACTTTGATGTTTTTGAGACAAACGTTTATGAAATATTTCAAGTGTCTTTGTATTTAACACTGTTCACCCCAATTAGCTCTGTCAAAACTTCATCACTTATCTTATTCACATCAATAAGTTTACATTTTACTCGATATTATTTAAAATGTAACAAATGATATCAGATTATGTTTTGTCTGATTTACTTACTTTATAGATAAAAGTTGGTTAACCAGGTAGTTAAACAAATGTAGTAGTATAAATAAAATGCTCAATGTAGTATAAATAAAACAAATAAGTGTAAGGTATTCATTCTACACTTACCTTGAAAAATGTCTCTTAATAATTATGTACATATCTTTGTTATAGCCTTTAAATTCTTGCTCTGATTATTTTAAATCATTTATGTTAATATATTTTTCCCCTGATAAATTGGATGCGTGCTATCTATTCTAAACACACATTTATTGTAGATACTTTCTCTGCAGATCAGCTGGGATTTTAGAGGCTGTGTAATTGTTGATCGTGTCTTGCAATTGCTCTACTTAAGAATATGAGAACAATTTTTTCTGTTTTATGTATTTATTTTATTTTATTTTTATGTATGTATGTTTTTTTTTTTTTTTTGAGACAGAGTTTTGCTCTTGTCACCCAGACTGGAGTGCAATTGTGTGATCTCAGCTTACTGCAACCTCCACCTACCAGGTTCAAGTGATTCTCCTGCCTCAGCCTCCTGAGTAGCTGGGATTACAGGCACGTGCCACCATGCCTGGCTAATTTTTGTATTTTTAGTAGAGACGTGGTTTTACCATGTTGGCCAGACTGGTCTCAAACTCCTGACCTCAGGTGATCCGCCTGCCTCGATCTCTCAAAGTGCTGGGATTACAGGCGTGAGCCGCCGTGCCCAGCTCTGTTTTATGTTTTATTAATTATCTGTTCTGCAAGATGCTTTATAAATATGATTCTACATAATCCTCATAACAAATGAGGTTTAGCGTTGGCATTTCTATCCACATTATACAGATGAGGAAACTGTGGCTTAGAAAGTCTTCTATTCTTAGGAGATGTACAGACCCAGATGTGTCTGTCTATGAAGGCCAGATTTTAGTCACTATAATATATTGTATCCCAGGATGATTTCTATTTCAGAATTATTGGCTAGTCAGAAGTACTGAATTAGAATAAAGTCAGAATTGCACTATTTGACAACCTGGAGCTATAAAGAATATCATGATATGACTTTAAGTTCATTACAATACAACTTAAAGGAATCAAGTAGTTTGTCAAGGGCCTAGCAGAGTAGTGGCAGATCTAGTATTAGGTATTAAAATGTTAGCCAACCAGCTTGCTAGCAACTTTCATTTATTTAGGCTTTTAATTTTGGATTCGAAGGCTTGAGTACTGACATATTTGAGAACATTAAATAAGTCATACATTTCATGTTATATGTTCTTTATCCAAAAATCTATGTGTACAATTAATGAAATTTTCTTCTTTTTTTAATGCAGTGGAATGTATCCTGCTTTCATCTTGGAGTTCACCTGTGTGGCTTGGATTTATCACAGTAGCATTTGTCTTCAATCTGTGTGTTAACTAGAAATCAAGGAAAGACATGAGGAGATTTGTCTACTGCAAGGTGGTTCTAGCCACTTCACTGATGTGGGTTCTTGTTGATGTCTTCTTACTGCTGTACTTCAGTGAATGTAACAAATGTGATGACAAGAAGGAGAGATCTCTGCTGCCTGCGTTGAGGGGTAAGTGCTTATGAAGCAAATACTGTTTTTATAGAGATGAGAAAAGTGGTGCCTTGACAAAATGAGAAACTTCAGAATCAGAAGAGTTTTGCCTTAGTGAGTTAGAAGAGCATTTTGGCAGCACTATTAATGCATGTTTAACCATGGGGTAGTTACTTTACCTTTCTTGGTCTTAGGCGTCTTCTTGGAAGAAATAAGAAGAGTTAGCTAACCTCTAAGATACCGTTCAACCTAATAAATTCTGGTGTTCTGTGACTGTATGAAAAGAACAGTTGAGTGAACGTTCAAACTGGGCAGAATTTTAAATCTAGGCTGCTAGAAGCCAAAAGCCTTTAAAGACCAAGCACATAACATAAAACGGAAAAGCCACTAAAGTGAGACAGGTGGCGATTTTAGCAAACGAACTGTGCATGAATGACACCGCTAAAGACTTCCAAAACAGTTGAAATAAAACAACCAATTTTTAAAACAAAACACATGGTGGTATGCAGATTTACCAGATTGCTGGCTGTATGTTAAGTGAAAAAGATAATTTCAAGTATACTATAAAATTACTTTAATTCAGTATTTTCCTCTTGAGGGACCAGTTTCAAAGACTAAATATGAATGTAAACATAATAATTTGTACGAATGGTTATTTATCAAGTAAAGCCACAGAGATTTGTTTTCTGTGAAGTTATTCCAGTTTTCTCTATGCTTTCTTTTTTGTTAACTTCAAGATCTATAAATATATTTCTAATGTATTCCTAGAAAATTCAATACTTCTAAAATATGTAAGAGTACTCAAACTTAGTTTTATTCTCATTGAACTAACATATTCTCTGTTTGGCAAAAGTTTTCTGCATAAATATGACAAAAAGCAAGCTTCAATTGAAGTATCATGACATGTTTGTACCTTTTGGAAAAGTGAATCTAAATTATCAAGTTGAGATTTACATTTATTTAATGAATATGATCTGCTTTTAATGTTATACATATTTTTGAGATATTTATTGAACAAAATATTTAATAAACAGAATCTCATTAACACTATCAGGTTACACGAAATTTAGGGAAACAGAAGAGCATTTCCAAAATTTAATTTTTGTTCAAAGAGTACTTTAGACATGTTGAGTTTGCTTTAGATTGCAAATCAAAGATTACTTTAGACAAGTTGAATTTGCTTTAGATTACAAAAATACTCTTGTTCATTTAGAGAAGTTCTGAATCGCTTCCTTGTCTTTTAAAATGGAACTTACATTTTAGATTTTGACTAATACAAATAATTTAAAAAAATTTGCAAGTGACTGATGCTAGACCCATTTAGGTAGTTTACATGCATTTTTTTATGCCTTTATACTTCAGTTATTCTGAGAGGGGAACATTATAAGTCCATGTTTTTGACAAATGAACATGGGGAATGATTTGCTAATCTTTAGTTAAAACCCCAGAATTAATCAGCCTTCTGAGCTTCTTTGTCAGAATCAGTTGAGTTGCTGCTTGGCTGAATGTAGAAAAGTGTTTTTGATGGATTACATCAGTTTGGAATGATCACTCTGTCATTTGTTGAAGGAAACCATCTAGGTTCGTCACACACAAAAAATGTTATAATCTGATTCAGCAAGACTTTGATAGCCTTTTCTGCCAGTAACACAATGGTACAGTTTTGCTGATTTATGTCCTTAATGCTCCTTAAGTCTTAAATCTCAAAATGTGAAATTTAACAATGCAAGGCAAAAATAACTTTTCCTTGTACTTAAATTGTAAAATTAAACTATTGTTCTCTTTGTTTATAATACTTGTTATTTTACTTCATTCAGGTTGTTAAAAAAATATAGACTTGGTGGCTAACAAGGAACAGACATTTATTTCTTACAATTTTGGAGGCTGGGGATTCCAAGATGAAGGTGCTAGCAGATGCAATGTCTGATAAGGGGCTGTTCCTTATAAACAGCTGTCTTCTCACTAACCTCACTAGGCAGAATAGTTGAGAAATCTCTCTGGGGCATATTTTATAAGGGCACTAATTGCATTCGTGAAGGTTCCACCTTCATGACTTAATCACCCCCCAAAGGCCCTATCTCCTAATATCACTTTGAAGGTTAGGATTTCAGTATATGAATTTTGCAGAGACACAAACATTCAGTACATTGTACTACTTTAAAGTTTTTTATTAATACTATTTGTCTGGAATAAATGGAAAATAGACTTGAGGGTTTTAATTTCATTTTCAGTTGTCACTTGTTATTTCAGAATTTTTACTTTAGTAATTTGCACCTTGTTTTCAAAATATTTTATTTGTAAGCAGATGATGCTGTGCAAAGTGTACCTAACTGAAATTTTCACATTTTAGGTCTGCTAAAAACAGGCTTGTTTACTTAAAAAAAGATCCTTCTGGCCCTGTGCATCTCCATTATTAAAGCAAAGGTTTTGGAGTAGGCAGTTTCTAAGTTCCCTTATATGTCTAAATTTTAAACAATTCCTAAGGACCCAATATTAACATACACTGTTAATGAATTTTTGACATATTTTCATTCATTCACTCATTCATTATTTATTAAGTTCTTACTCTATGCAAATCCTGGGGATATAACTGAGGTCCCTGATGTTTGGGACATAAGGGAACAAGGCTCCCACCTGCCGTGGAGCTTAAAGTCAAATATATAGTAAACATTTTTCTCTTTCTGTATGTATTTATGTGACTGTGTGTGTCTGTGCATGTAATCATGTGCCATATAATGATTTTTTGCTCAACAACTGACTGCATATATGATGGTGATCCCATAATATTTTAAAGTAATGATCACTGATGTTGAGTTTTTTTTTTCATATGATTGTTGGCTGCATGTATGCCTTCTTTTGAGGAGTGTCTGTTCATGTCTTTTGCCCACTTTTTAGTGGTTTTTTTTTCTTGTAAATTTGTTTTAAGTCCCTTATAGATGCAGGATATTAGACCTTTGTCAGATGCATAGATTGCAAAAATTTTCTCCCATTCTGTAGGTTGTCTGTTTACTCTGTTGTTAGTTTCTTTTGCTGTGCAGAACCTTTTTTGTTTAATTAGATCCCATTTGTCAATTTTTGCTTTTGTTGAAATTGCTTTTGGTGTCTTCATCATGAAATCTTTTTCTGTGCCCATGTCCTGAATGGTATTGCCTAGGTTGTCTTCCAGGGTTATTATAGTTTTGGGTTTTACATTCAAGTCTTTAATCCATCTTGAGTTAATTTTCCATATAGTATAAGGAAGGGGTCCAGTTTCAATTTTCTGCATATGGCTAGCCAGTTCTCCTAGCACCATTTATTGAATAGGGAATCCTTTCCCCATTGCTTATTTTGGTCAGGTTTGTCAAAGATCAGATAGTTGTAGGTGTGTGAACTTATTTCTGGGTTCTGTATTCTGTTCCATTGGTCTATATGTCTGTTTTTGTACCAGTGCCATGCTGTTTTGGTTACTGTAGCCCTGTAGTATAGTTTGGTGTCAAGTAGCATGATGCCTCTAGCTTTGTTCTTTTTACTTAGGACTGCTTTGACTTTTGGGCTTTTTTTGGTTTCATATGAATTTTAAAATAGTCTTTTCTATTTCTGTGAAGAATGTTAATGGCAATTTAATGGGACTAAAAAAAAAAAGCTCAACATGACTGATTATTAGCTAATTGCAAATCAAAGCCGCAATGAGATTCCATCTCACGCCAATCAGAATGGCTATTACTAAAAAGTCAAAAAATAACATATGCTGGCAAGGTTGTGGAGAAAAAGGAACACTTCTTTCCTGTTGGTGGGAGTGTAAATTAGTTCAACTATTGTGGAAGACAATGTGGTGATTGATTCATCAGAGACCTAAAGACAGATATACTATTCAACCCAGCAATCCCATTATTGTATATACCCTAAGGAACATAAATTGTTCTATTATAAAGAGACATCCATGCATATGTTCATTGTAACACTATTCACATCAGCAAAGACATGGAGTCAACCTAAATGCCCATCAATCATAGGCTGGATAAAGAAAATATGGTACATATACACTATGGAATACTATGCGCCATAAAAAAGAATGATATCATGTCCTTTGCAGGGACGTGGATGGAGCTGGAGGCAGTTAGCCTTAGCAAACTAATGCAAGAACAGAAAACCAAATAGCTCATGTTCTCACTTATAAGTGGGAGCTAAACAGTGAGGACACATGGACACGTAGACAGGAACAAAACACACTAAGGTGGAGGGCAGGAGAAGAGAGAAGATCAGGAAAAATAACTAATGAGTACTAGGCCTAATACCTGGGTGATGAATAAGTGTGTACAACAAACCCAAGTGACACATGTTTACTGATGGAACAAACCTGCACATGTGCCCCTGAACTTAAAATAAAAGTTAAACAAATTATAACATTTTACTGTACCTTTTCTATGTTTGGATCTGTTTAGATACACAAATACAATTGTGTTATAATTTCCTATAGTATTGAGCATAGTAACATGTTATACAAGTTTGTAGCCTAGGAGCAATAGGCTATACCATACAGCCTAAGTGTGCAGTAGGCTATACTATTTAGTCTTGTGTAAGTACATTCTATGATGTTTGCACAATGATGACATCGCCTAGTGATGCACTTCTCAGAAAACTTCCCCATCATTATGCAACGAATGACTGAATATATATTCAACTAAAAAGGAAAAGTAAGTTAGAAATGATTATAAAACATAATTGATATTAGGATCAGGAAGAAGAGGACACTGGATCTAGAGTATTAGATAAAATTTCTCAAGCCAGGCATGGTGGTGTGTGCCTGTAATCCCAGGTACTCAGAAAACTGAGGTGGGAGGATTGCTTGAGTTCAGGAGTTTGAGTCCAGGCTGGGCAATATAGTGAGACTTCATCTCAAAAAAGAAAACAAAAAAAACCTTCACAAAGGCTGTAACATTAAAATTGAGGTTTACAGCATAAGAGTAGGAAATAATTAGTAAAAAGCAAAAAAATACTAAAATTCTAATAGAATGATAAAGATTCCAGAAAGCCCAGGATACTTGTAAAGGAGAAAAATACAGAGTGGGGATGTGACAAGTAACAGCTCTTAAAATTTAGTGTAATTAAGGCTATATAATTGGAACAGAGAAGCACAGGGGGAGACAAATTGTCCAAAGGAAGAGAATTAGCCCTCTGATGGTGAACCACATGTGTACATATGTTTGGAACATTCTTTATATGACAGGAGAGGCACTGCAGATCAGTGGGGAAAAGAGAGGCTGTTCAATAAATGGAACCGAGAATAAAGTGGCAATCCATGTGGAAAGAGATGAAACTGGATGCCTAACTCATGTCATGAAGTTTGGATTTAGGACTTAAATGTCAAAAACAAAACTTAAACTTTAGCAGAAAAATATTTAGACATCTATAAGACCTTGGAATAAAAAAATTCTTAAAACATAAAAAAATTACCGCAAAAAATATTGATAAATTTGACTATGTTAAACTTGAGAAAGTTAGTTCATTCAAATGTACCTTAAAGAAGATAAAAAGAGAAGTTAAAAATCGTAGAATATATATAAAGCAAATGCAACTGACAAATTATTAAGTATGTATAAGTAACTTGATTGTTATATATATCAAGTATAAATAAAATTTTTTCTATAATTAATAAAAAAGCCCAAATAACCCAATAGAAAAAAATGGGCAACAGAACTGAAGTGACACTTCATAGAAAATGAAACACATATAGCAAATAAATTTGTGAAGAAACAATTAACATGAGCTTTACTTGGAAAAATGCAGATCAAGGCTACAGTGATATATCACTTATATTTAGTCAGTTGGCAAAAACTATAAATGGCTGATAATACCAATTGCTAAAGGTGATGTGTCTCTACATTTTTATAATAACTTCAGATAACAGTTGGACATTATCTCTGAAATCTGAACATTCATATATAACTCAGCACTTATAGTCATATACCCAAGAAAAATTTTCACATAAACAAAATATCCATAGCACTACAATTCATAAAAATAAAGCCTGAAAATAATCCATAGATCTATTAATGGAAAAGTTGATTAATAAATGTTGGTATATCAATACAAGGAGATCTTATATAGTAGTTTAATAGTTACAATGAATGCACGTCAGAGACTTCCATCAACATGATTGAATCTTGAACATATAATAGTAAATTATGTACAAAAACTACCTGTTGAGTACTATGTTCACAGCCTGTGTGACACGATAATTTGTACCCCAAACCTGAGCATCACACAATATATCCATTTAACAAACTTGCACATGTACCCCGAATCTAAAATAAAATTATAAAAAAGAAAAAAGTTGTATCCTTCAAAGATTATATACAGTATAATACTGCTTAAAACACTAAAAATAACTAAAAATTAAAAAATGCAGTATTTAAGAATATAGAAAAATACAACAAAACTTTACAAAAGCCAAAAAAGGCTAATTATGAATATGGGAATTAGGATGTTGTCTGTCATGTGTACGGGAAATTGGGGTGTGAGATGGGGGTCAAAATTTTGACTGAATGTAGGGTATTATTACAGTCCTAGATTTGATTTGGATATGGGTTTGATGTGTCTTTTTCTCTATGTGGATAACTAAATAAGTGAATAAGATACACTGAATGGATTTTAAAAGTGGGAAGCCACTGAATGGACTTAAAAATCAAACCAAACAGGATAAGAGTTGTGTCACAGAAAGATTGCTGTGGATACAATGTAGAGAATGGATTAGAGAAGAGCTATTCTTTCCAGGAGGTCTGGGTAGGAGTCTGTGGCAGTGTTCCATGTATTCTGTGTAGGAAATGATGTCTGCTTAGAGCAAAATAGTACAAAATGAGGTGTAAGAGGAGTAGGTAAAACCAAGAGGCATTTAAGATATGAGATTAAGAGAGCTGGATTGCTTGCTTGATTCTGGCAGGGATAGGAGAGGGGAGTGTCAAGGTCAAGTCTCTGGATTTTTGCAGGAGTTTGTTTGATCCAATTTCCTGAGAGAAGGAAGGATGTAGGAGATGATTTGAGGGTGGACTTTGAGTTTGTTTTGGACACATTGAGTTTGATATGCCTGTTAGGGCTCTGAAAGGAACTGTTCAGTAGGAAGTTGGCTATATCCTTAAACTCTAAATATCAAACTTGAAAAAACAGTCACTTTAATGGACATTTTTCTAAAATGGATTACATTCTCATCTCCTTTTATTAAAGTGAAGTTTATGGACTGTAATGGAATCTTTGTTACAGAGTCAGTATTATCATTTTACACATCAATTATCGAATGATGCTGTAAAAAAGAAATGATTTCAGTGACTTTATGGGAACATGTAGATCTATTCCAATATTAGATACAGACCCATGAATGCTATTTGTTTTTCTGTTTTTTAAAGGACTGCTCTTGGGCAACATAAGTACTTGTTAGGGGATGATATTAACCCTTTCGTGCCACTCTGATGCCACCTGGAATTAAAGTGCACTAAAAATATTTCTGACTCCTAAATGGTATGGAATACTAAGTGCTGCTACTCCTAATTTGGCAGAGTTAGAATAGGTATTTGAGAGAATAGGTATTTAAAAAGCCCAATGATGCCACAGTGCACCTGCAAACACTTTGTGGAAATTTGAGGGCATGTGGTAGGTTTGCATGGGCGTTATGACATAGTGGATCCTTGTCCTGGCTCCCCCACTCATATTCTCAGGCAAGTAGATTAATCTCTCTGGGCCTCAGTTGTAATATGTAATATGAAATGAATATGAATCATGATTTTTAAAATCATGCCAGTCCGAAGTGAATGATTATATGTTTCTAGCTTTAAGAAAATAAGCCTATAGTAAACCAGCTATTTTATTATCTAGCCTTTGGTTAGTCTACAGATAATATTTGGTTTGAGATGAGAAATGGTCATCCAGAGAAGACACAATGGGAAAGGATCTGCTTAGAAACTCCAGAGGTTTCTTATTATCACAGAGGGCAAAAGGGATATGATGTTTATGATATGTATTAGTCACAGAATTATCTAGAGGGACAGAACTAATAGGATAGATGTATATATAAAGGGGAGTTTATTAAGGAGTATTGACTGACACATTCACAAGATGAAGTCCCACAATAGGCTATCTGCAGGCTGAGGAGCAAGAAAGCCAGTCCGAGTCCCAAACCCTCAAAAGGAAAGCTGACAGTGCAGCCTTCAATCTGTGGTTGAAGTTACAACAGCCCCTGGCAAACCACTGGTGTAAGTCCAAGAGTCCAAAAGCTGAATAACTTGGAGTTCAATGTTCGAGGGCAGGGAGCATCCAGCACGGAAGACAGATGAAGGCCAGAAGACTTAGCCAGTATAGTCCTTCCACGTTCCTCTGCCTGCTTTTATCCTAACCATGCTGGCAGCTGATTAGATGGTGCCCACTCAGATTGAGGGTGGGTCTGCGTCTCTCAGTCCACTGACTCAAATGTTAGTCTCTTTTGGCAATACACACACACATACACCCAGGATCAATACCTTGCTTCCTTCAATCCAATCAAGTTGACACTCAATATTAACTGTCACATGATATTCTAGAAGGGAAGGACACCTACCTTTCTTTGTCTTATTCTGAACCTTAAACATATGACATATGCATAGGAAATGAAATGAAAGTTACCTGAAAAAAGGGAAATAGCAAAGCAAGAATTTCTGATTCTATAGAAAAAAGATACATACATTAGTCAATAATAACAACACAATAATAATTGTAAGTATTAACTATTCTAAATTATTTACAAGTGCTACAACTAACACTACAAGTGTTAGTAAATTCTCACAAAAAAATCTGTAAAGTTGGCATTATTATTATTATTATTATTATTTTACATGTGAGGAACTGAGACAAAGAGAGGGTAAAGAGATCTGCCAGAACTTTTACAACCAATGGAATGAGCTTTGGTTATTGTAGTGTAAGTTCACAAAATGATTCTGTCATCAGTAAATACCAGTTTGCATTGGAATTCAAGTACTGTGTTTTCATTTGGATACCAGTGTGGAGATACACATTCTGAAAACTCCGTGTTTTGTCTTTACTCTCAGAGACACTCTACACCCTCCAGGTACCCCTAGCCTGTAGGATGTGTAAATCTCAGCCAGGAAAATATTTACTAGTGATCTTTCTGCTTGCAGATAATTAGTAAGACAGTTATCACCTTCTCTGGCATTTTAAGTTGCTCTTATTCACTTTTGTCCCTCAGACCTCCCCAGTGCTGCTCTGAATTGGGGGAAATCAAGAAAATGAGTGGAATTGCTGACCAATGACTTCAGTTCAAAACATTTACATTTTTCTTGGTGCTGCCAGGGAGGCTAAGGTTTCTTCTCATAAATCCAGGGAGACAGATGGCCTTGCTCTCTTACATGTTTGGCAAAAGGCTGTTGTGTCAGCCTTTTCTTTTTTTATTTTTTTAAATTATCTCCTCCTTATAGCCATGCACTCATTTATTAAACAGCAAATGTTTGTTGATTTTGTCTGATTGATCTTTGGTGCTTTGGGGGAGAATTCCTATGTTTACATAAGGGAGAACTAAAGAATTAAAGCAATAAATTAAATTAAAGCAATAAACTAACAGCAAATTTTTAAAATATATGGCTTCATCTTTTGCAAGATAGGTAGAGGGTACGATTGATTAAAATGCATTGTCAGTTTTGGAATTGCCCTTAATAAGTTATAATGACCACTGGAATGTTGAGATTATAATATTTATTATTGTAAAACAGTGGAATATACCCACACAATTGATTTGGATTAAGGGCATATATGTCCCAGATAATTTTCAATCAGTTCTATATACAGTTTCCCAAAATTAATAGGCCTTATAAAATTTTGACTGCTGATATTTGCTTTGCTCTTTCATACTCTTATCCACAATTCACTCTGACCCTTCTGCTCTTCTACATGGGCATAGTAATGTCAGGAATAACAATTAATTATAATCAAGATAATAATTTATTTATTTTAATAAATAATTATATTTATTGTAATAATAATTTATTATAATAAATAAATCATGAAAAATTATTAGGTTTACTGTGCTAGGTGCTTTACAAGCAATATTTTGAGTAACTTTAAAAGCATCATTAAAAGGAGGTACTATTATTATACCCATTTACAAATGAGAAACTGGGCTATGGAAAGATTATTTAAATTCCCCAAGGTTACAAACCTCTACAAGGACTCACAGCTGGTTTGTCAGACTTTTGAGCCCATATGTTGAAATGGTAGACTGTGTTGTGCCCCTGACCCAGGCATGCCTAGACTCGTTTTTGCCAAAATAATCATAACATTTATATACTATGTATGAACTATTTATACAAACAGGAGTATTTCTGGAGGATGTAGAAAGAGGTGGCCACTGACTTTGGGTAAAAAAAAAAAAAAAAAGTCTTATTTAATAGAAAAGTGAAAAGTACCTTTGCCAGGCTCACCTAGCCTTATTTTAGACTAGCAATTTTGCATTTATTGAGTCTCTAGAGCATACTGATTAATTTAGATTGCAGTTTTTCTCAGCAGTGAGTTTTGGGGTCAACCTAACAAGTCTTAGAAAAAATAGTTAAAAATTGAAAGCAATAGTGAAACACCAATTTTTCCCCAAAGCTTAATAAAAATATTTGATACCATTCATTCATTCAGTAGAGGTACTGGAGATTTGATGTGTTCATAAATAATACATTACAAAACAGAAAGTGGTACCTGCTGTAAGAGAAGCACCAAATAAACTTGAATAAGAGTTAAGAGGCCTTGAAATGTGTGAGTTTTATGGACATGTGAAAATTGGAAGGGAAGAGATAGCAGAAGGAAGTGAGGTACCAGGAGAAGCATCTTGCCTTTCCCAAAATATGGATATGAGAAATCAGTGAATTAGTTGATAGGAGCAGAATCAGTCATAAAAGGGTTTCTAGATTTTAGGTTGAATATCAGGAGAAAGATTTTAAAGGGCTGAGTGCTGGGGAAAGGAATTTTAACCTTGTTCTTTACAAAAAGGGATCATTGATGGTTTCTCTAAAAAAAGTGTGGATTTGATGCAGGACCGGCAAGCCCTAGAGTGGATCTTAGCCTGTAAAGGTTCTCAGTTTTGCCCAGGAAAGGATTCAAGGGCAAGCCAGAGGTGGAAGAAGACAGTTTTATTGAGCAGTGTTACAGCTCTGATGGGGTTACAGCTCTGTGACTGCCAAGGAGTGCTTGCCAACCTCCACTCTCATCTGGCCGAGAACATCCAGCTGACTACAATTCCCCTGACTTGAAGTCCTCTGGCTCTGGGGGCCCTACCAAGGGACACGATGGACCCGAAGCAGGCAGCACACTACCATAGCATTGGTACAGGACAAAATAAGAGCTTGGCCATTGACACTGCCTTCAGCACACCCTGGCAAAAAAGGTGGGCTACAAAACAAAACCCAAAATCCATAGGCCAAAGGGAATGGAGTTGAGCAAGCACCTGCCAACCTCAAAACCCTTCTAAGCAAAAACCAAAAGCCAAAATGAGGTTACACATTGAGGAACACCAATAGCATAGAATTAAGTTATGTTAGGAGAAAACACTGTTCCCACAGACCTCTAAGACAAAATACTTTAGCATTAGGCACAACAGCAGTCATAATCAGAGGAGAAAAACTCAAAGGAGCTGACAAAAAAACTAATGGAGAGAGCTACCTGAATCTCAGAAGCTTTCAAAGGAAGTAGATCACAGGATTGAAAATAAAAATTTCTGGTAATTTAGCAAATTAATACCTTAAGAAAATTTGGTTCAGATATAGAGACCATTTTCTAAAAAGCCTGTTATAGACAGTTTCCTTTTAATACTTCCATACATTCTCCTTTACAAACTTTTCAAGACTTATGCAGATCATCTATAACATGCTAGAATGTTCTGACTTGTCCTATGCTGCCTATTTCTTAAATAACCAGTCATTTTACTCTAGGGCAAGAATTTACTATACGAGATCCCTTCTCTTATAAAATTACTCTTTCTTTATATCATTCCTTGCAAAATAATAATAAATCTTCTATTCATGATGTTCTCTACATCTCTCTTTTTTACTCACTGGCTCCCTCATATTTTGAACCTCCCCTTTAATAACTACCAAATTAGACAAAATTATTTTTCCCAATAAAGAATACATTTCTTTGGCATGTTTTATATAAACCTAGGAAGGAAGAAATCCTAGCCCACCAGACACTGGCATTGTATAGATAAGAATCATTCTATCATTTTAAGATGTTAAACCGCATAATAAGCTCACTATTTAAGCGTCTATTCCATTCTTTCACTTTTAACAGTTTTATGTAGACTATCTCCGAGAACCAAGTTGCTATGCAAATCTAGTCACCATTTAAAGCCATTTTAACCATTTTAAAGCCTATATCAGTGATTTACCAAAGTAAAAATCTTAATGTCAAATTTCAGAAGATGTAACATTATCTTCAAACTAATCAACTTTGACTAGTCATTTAATTTATGAAGATTATTTATAAACCAATTTGATAGCATGCTAGACAAAACATATATCACAATACTTGTATATATGCCTAAACAAACACATTAAATAAAGTTACCTACACAAGACAACTGGATTCAAGTTATTTACAAAATTGGAACCATCTACTTGGCCAAATTTTGTTTGCCTCAATAGGTTTGAAAACAGGAAGAGGCAGGGAAAGTGATCCAATAGCATCAAATAAGAAAGGGAGGTAGCAAACAGCATTGCTCAAGGGGAGACCCTGGAGACCCTGAACTACCAAAGAGCACAACCAGCAGTGGAGTTACTGAAGAAAAATGTTCAGGCAGCTGCTTGTCTGCCACTGTGGGAAGCCATCTGCAGGGACAATGGTCCAAGACTCCCAGTAAACTTACTTGAGTAAGACAGTTTGTAGGGGCTAGTAGAAGAAGGTTAGCTCTAGAATTGATGGAGAGCTTTTTTTCTCTCTCTTACCAGGTATAGTTAGGACATACTTATTGCCAAGGGCCCTCTTGCTTATAGTAGGTGCACTCATTCTGGCCCAGGGGCAGGCAAGTTGGGGGCTCTTGTCTAGGCATCCCATCCCAGATGCCAATTTCGTAACATTTTCTCATGATAGAGAACTCTTAGGGGGCAGGGGACTTAGGCAACTGCTAACAATTGTACTTTTTGGCTATTTCTTTTTTTTTTTTTTCCCTATTGCCCTGAGATAGTTCTCTAACTGTGTCATAATTGACTGGCTTACCCATATACTTTTTCCTTTGCTTTTTTCCCACAACAGAGCAAGTAGATTATTTGTAAGTCATGATGAGTTAAATCAAAGAACATGGTCAACTTAACAAACTCCTCTATACACTTTACTGGATTTTCTGAAAACTTTCTATGTTTTTCCTTGTGTAAAGCCAAATTAGACATTGAAAATGGCACATGTACTCTAAGTATTCCCTCACTTCCGTTAGGTATCTCCTGCAATGGACACAGGTTTGACTTTAGGAGCTGGTATGGGGCTGACTCCTGGTGGTACTGGTTGGGCTTACTTTCTAGGGCAGCAAGGGGTATAGGCTGAGGCTAGTTGGATAAGGATGAGGTGTGCCTGATGTCCTTGGGGTACAGTCCTTCCTTAGAGAACTGGTGGGACCCCTCCCCAACCCACTGAGAGTTGGGAGACTGAGGAGACCCTGGAGGGGGAGTAGGCCTCCAAGGGGAAGCAGCTGGGAGGGGATCCTTTAGGCATGAATTTCTGTTGCCTGGAAGTAACATGAGCCAGTAAAGGTCTATAAAAGCCTGTACATAAGGGACCTCTTCCCGTTTTCTTTCAGTTTTAGAAAAGAAGTCTAATTGTAAAGTATCATTATAACATATAGAACCATGTTTAGGCCAAATGTGTTGGTTTGCCAATTTGTGTTGAACGCAAATATTATTGCCGTACTAAATGAGTTTCTTCTTCTGTTAGCCACATTTGAATTTGCTCCATTGGCCTAAAACATACCCCAGTGGTGGGTCCTCTGGGATGCTTGCTGTTGCACCCATGTCTAGTAAGGATCTCTACAGAGGGTTTTGGTTAGCCTAAGTTTAGTAAATGCCAAGTTGCTTTTTCCCTTTTACATTCCCACTTTTCATAGGTAGCAAGGTGTTACAAATTAGATTACAAGCTACAAAAAGGCAGTGGGATGTTGAACTTAAATTCCATAGAGAGAGGGTTACACAGAAAGGGAGGATAAACAAATGGCTGTGGAAGAGAGAAAGGAAAGGGTAAAACAGCGTTGCCCAAGGGGAGACCTCAGAGGCCCTGAATTGCAGGAAAATTACCCAGTAGTGGAGACACCAAAAACAAAAATATCTGGATGGCCACTTGTCTACTGCTGTAAGTGGCTGTCCATCAGGCCAGGGGCCTAGGAACTCCCAGTTCCTTTGGCCAAGAGGGGCTTGAGCAAGGCACTTGTTAGAAAGCACACAGGAAGAACTTGCAGCTGGCTGTTGGGAAAATAATACTTCTAACTCTAAGGGCAGAAAAAGGCAAGACCAATATTCCCCTAGGAGGAGGGGCTATAACCCACAATACTTAGAAAGAATGTCAGTGCTGAAAATCCCAGAGCATATTGGGGGGTGGCCAAAAATACTAATGCTGAAAACCCAGAGTTACTGAGTATCAACCAATGAGGGTCCCCTCACCAAATGCTGAAAACCTTGGGGCAATCAGGGGGCAGCCAACAGTGAACCCAAGACCAAGTTGGGGGTCACAGAACAGTGTGACTCTGGCATCCCAGAGTCAACACAACAGGGGACCTCTAACAACCAAGTGTACTGCCTTAATTGTCCACTCACAATTAACAGAAAGTTTAAAGCAAATGTAAGCGTGCACATGAAACACATTTTAAGGCATAAATCATTTAAGAAAATAAAACAAATGGTGGAGCAATAAAATGGAGTTAGAAGACAAAGGACTTGGAGAAGGGGTGACAAGGACGTGTTTCAAGGCACCGAAACTGTGAGGAACTGACAACTTAGCCAAAGGCTTTTATTCCCTAGCTTTACCAAATATTATGAAAGGAAGGGCAGAGGGGATACCACCCATTCAGCAGAAATGGCACAGACTGTGGAACCTGGTGAAGATCTCTCCAGGTTACCTCAGCTTGGGTGAGTTTGGCAGGGCTGCCTCAGAGGGAGAGGCCTGCACCAGTTTGGTAATCCACCCATTACTAGTCAGAGAGGCGGGCCCCACACAAACCAGATGGCACTATGGCTGCCCCCCACCAATGGACTTTACTGCTGGGGTGGGAGAGGCCTGTACAGGCAGGTAACTGACAGGGCTGCCTGTCAGAGAGTTGGGCCCCACACAAAGCAGACAGCATCACAGCCGTCTCACCAATGGGCTCAGCTGCCACAGTGGGAGGGGCCTGCATGGCCAGTAACCCACTGGGCTGCTGGTCAGAGAGGCAGGTGTCACATGAGGCAGCGCACTATGGCTGCTTGTTCATCTGATCATCTCCACTGCCTGCCAGGGAAAATAGTGGCTCTGAAAAGAGCTTTGGTAGTGACAGACCTCAAGTGTTACAACTCTGTTTTGCTGCCTCTCCGATCCTCAGTCTGCTAATCACTTTTTGCCACCATTGGCTCTGCTGATCACTGTCCCATTAATCCTGCCAATTGCTGCTTCCCTGATTGCTGACTGCTGCCTCATTAATCACCCATTGCCATCTTCTGTCTTTGCCCCATGTTGGGTGCCAAGCTGATGCAGGGCAGGAGAGCCCCAGAGTTGAGCTTAATCCATAAGGATTCTTGGCTTTGCCCAGGAAAGAATTCAAGGGCAAGCCAGAGGTAGAAGGAAACAGCCTTATTGAACAGACAGTGTTATAGCTCTGGTGGTGTTGCAGCTCTGTGACTGCTCCTGCAGAGCAGGCCCATCCTATAGACAGAGAGTAGCAGCCAGGGCACTTTTGCAGTCACATTTATACCCATTTTTAATTGCATACAGATTAAGAGATTAAGGGGTGGTTTATTCAGGGAAGGGGTGGTAATCATTGGGTCATTGCCATGGAAAGGGTCAGCAACTCTGGGGTATCGCTATGGCAATGGTAATTTGACATTGGCAGTGGTGGGAATGTCTGAGTGAAAGCTTCCTTTTACCTGGCCTTTTTAAGCTAGTCTTCAGTCTGGTCCGGTGTCCGAGGCCTGCCTCTGTAGTTGAGTCTTGCCTCCTATCTCAGATTGATTATTTGCTGATGTTTATAATACAATAGCACTAAAATATTTTAGTATTTATTTAAATAAAGATTCATACTGAAGTTTTATTCATTAATTAAAACCACTCAAATTAATAACTAAATGGAATACTGTCATTTAAAATTTTTACTTTACAAATTAATTGGTAGGAGAAAGAAAGATTTTCATCCTGTAAAATTGAGTTTAGATATTATTTTTAAAGGTAACTACTCAAGTCCAAATTCATCAAAATGTATGCATCAAATATGTATATTTTTGTATATCAATTATACCTCAATAAAGTATAAAAAAGTAACTACTCAAAAATCTTTACTCATGTAGTATAAGATGAGACAACTTATCCAAGAAACATTACTTGAATACTGATTGTGACAAAGCCTGGAGATAGAAAGAGGAAGAATACATATTTTTGTTTTCATGTTTAGCAGGGAAGAAAGGAATTTGGAATTAAGTGAATGAAATGTCAGCACATCAATGCTGTACTATTAGGAGGAGAGAGACTATATGAAATTAAGACCAAAAAATCAATAGGATGCTATCTGTCTTTTGAAGGCAAGGTCTAATATTCTTTTTTTGTGATATTGAACAGCATATTCTATGCAAATACTTAATAAGTTATTACAGCAATGTAAATATCAGGCAGATATTTTCATTCACATTTATATAAGGCAAATGCATTAGTTAGTGTAAAGGGAGGTACTACATAATAATAAAGGTAACAGTCTATCAAGAAGACAGAACAATTTTAGACATGTATATACAACACCCTTTATATAAAATTAGGAAAAATTAGAATTACAATGAAAAAATTAGCAGACCCAACTTCATAGTTGAGTATTTAGCAAAATGCTTTCAAAAATTAATAATCTTTAAAAAATGGAAATAAAAACTATAGAAAACAAAATTTACAAGCTTGAAGATCAAATTTTCAATTCCACAAATACTTGATGGATTAGAGAGTGGGTAACAAAACTGTTTACCAAATTGTCCACCAATAAAATGGGAATGGACAAATTTTATCTCTACTCAGTAGAAATTATTGTAATTAAAGGGCCATGTTGTACAGAGACAACTGGCTATAATAGAATTTTGTCCACTTCTATCTTCGTCACCTAAAACAGTGCCTGGCTTATAGTGGGTGCTCACTTAACAATTGCTGATTGAATAACGAATGCATGATAAGTTTGGTACCATTTTCATGACCATAGAGTAGCCAGTTTATGTATATGATTAAGAAACTTGATGTAACTTCATTATCATGGCCCAAATAGGCTTAAAAATTGTTTACCTTACACACGACCCAAGTGTAGAATATTTTCTTGTGTCTCTTCTTGGCCCATATAATTTGATTTATAGCACAAATTGGGCACATTTATAGCCTGGAGATGATATTTTTTCCTTCAGAACCTGCCTTATGTTACATTGCATATACTTTCACTGTCTCCACGGTATACAGAGGTTTTCATAAGATCATTGCATATTTACATTGTAGTAGTCAATAAGTCAAGAGAGTAAAGCAAGTTCTAGATGGAATAGACGTATCATGTGGAGTATGTGGAATGAATCAGTACATGGAGGACTCAGCAGGAGCACTCATGAAAATAAGATTGAGGAACTTTGAAAAAGATGGAGATAGGTGGTATGTTTGACTTACGTGTAAAAAGCAGCTAATAAATGGAGACAATAGCAAATGAAAATAATAAAGTAATCATGGAAAGTTTTAAGAGTGAAAAATTCAATCAAAAAGGAAAACTACTGAGAGTAAGGTGATTACATTGTAGAACAGAACTCATGGTTTAGCCAATAAGTAAAACTCCATGTAAGTATAGCTTTGGGAATAATTAAGGAACTTATTTCCAAAATCATCTTTATTAAGGTATATTATAAAAAGCTCCATTTTAATTTTACAGTTTCATGAGTTTGGACAAATGGATCCCAGATTTAATCTCACAATCATGACTCCCCCTGCACAATGTCCCTCATACCTCTAGGCAGCCCATTTCTCCACTTGTGGCCTGATAACCACTGATCTGGTTTTTGTGATTATTGATTACTTTTGTCTATTCTAGCAAATCTTAAAAGTTGAATTGTACTACTCAGCATAAGTGTTTTGAGATTAATAATGTTATTGGGTGTATCTGCGGTTCTGTTGCATAAAAATATTCTGTGGTATGGTTTCTTTGTTTCATGCTGCTATAACAGAACACATGGGACTGGGTAATTATTAAAGAACAGAAATTTATTTCTTACACTTTTGGAGGCTTAGAAAGCCAAGACCAAGGTGCAAGCAGGATTGTTCTCTGGTTCTAAGTTGGTGCTTTGTTGGTTTGTTCTCCAAAGAGGAGGAGCATCGTTGTCTTTATGTGCCACTATAAATCCTATTAGTAGTGGCATTAATTCTATTAATTAGGACAGAGGTCTCACTATCTAAACACCTAAAAGTCTTCACCTCCGTATACCTCCATACTGGGAAACATTTAGACCATAGCATATGGATGGAGTACAATTATCTTTATTCTTGCACTGGCTGGTGGACATTTAGGTCGTTTCCATCTTTTCATTATTATGAATAAAGCTGCTACATTCATACACAAGTCTTTGTGTGGACATATGTTTTCACAACTCTTGGGAAAATACCAAAGGATGGAAGTGCTGAGTCATATGCCAAGTGTATGTTTAATTTTGTGAGATACTGCCGTCTGTTTTCCCAAGTTGTTAGACTATTTTCTATTCCCATCAGCAATGTAGGAAATATCTAGTTAGTTCACATCCTTGCCAACACATCATAGCCAGAATTTTAAATTTTAGCCATTTTACTGAGTTAATTGTGCTATCTCATTGTGATTTTAACTTGGATTTCCTGATAACTATTGATACTGAGCATCAATTTCTCTCTCTCTCTGTCTCTCTCTCTCTGTCTCTCTGTCTCTCTCTCTCTCTCTGTCTCTCCGTCTCTCCGTCTCTCTCTCTCTCTCTCTCTGTGTGTGTGTGTGTGTGTGTGTGTGTGTGTGTGTTTGGCCAGACTTGTTTTATGAACTATCTGTTCAATCTTTTGTTCATTTTTAAAATTGGATTGCCTGTGGCTTGCCTTTTTACTTTTCTAAATGAGGTCTATGAAAGAGCAGAAATTTTTAACTCTGATGAAATCTAACGTATTTTTTTATGCTTCTTTTATTGTTCTAGCTAAGAAATATTTTCCAATGCCAAGGCCATGAAAATTCTTTCTGGAAGACTTATGGTTTTAGATTTTAAGATTTGATTTAATTTTGGTGTAGAGGGTGAGGAGGGTTAAAGTTCCTTTTTTTTTTTCCCCAAAAGAAACTCTCCATTCATTCAAAAATATATGCCCCTTGAAGATAAGAAAGGCATGAGTTTTAGAAATAAGAATAGCATTTTTGGCCGGGTCCTAGTGACTCATGCCTGTAATCCCAGCACTTTGGGAGGCCAAGGCAAGGGATTTGCTTGAGCTCAGGAGTTTGAGACCAGCCTGGGGAACATGGCGAAAAGCCATCTCTACAAAAAATACAAAAATTGGCTAGCCATGGTGGTGCATGCCTGTAATCCCAGATACTTGGGAGCCTGAGGCACAAGAGTCACTTGAACCCAGGAAATGGAGGTTGCAGTGAGCCAAGATCATGCAACTGCACTCCTGCCTAGGCTACAGAGCAAGACTCCGTCTCAAAGCAAAAAAAGGAACAGCATTTTCATATATTTCTCAGTACTCTCTTATACGTTTTTCTGTTACTAATATGAATAATTTAGTTATGAATACTGAGGTTTATTTTTAAAAATTCATTATGTATTATATGTAATGATATAAAATTCATTAGATAACTTGAAAAATATATAATTGTTACAGACTGAATCTTCTCTAGATATTTCATTGAAGGATAATGAAAAATATATTTTGTTAAATTTCTTTCAAAAAAGTACTATTTATTTTTCCTAATAAAATTAATATTCATTGTAGAAAAAAATAAAATATAAATAAAAATAAAGAAGAAAATTAAATTTGAATTCCACCTAGATGTTGCCCTCATAGTAAAATGAAATTTACTTTTTAAATTAATATATTATGGGCATTTTGTCTTTCATAAGATATCCTTTAAAAATATGGTTTTAATGGCCACATAATATTATATCATATGTCTATATGGTAGTATTCATAACTATTTGTCATGAATTTTCATGTAGATTGCACCCAACTTTTTACCACTGAATAATGTTATTATAAATATTTTTATGAAGTTATCTTTGAAAATGTGATGAATTTTGTATGTAATGGAAAGTATATTTCAATATTTTTATGGATACATAACAGTTTTACATATTTATGAGGTACATGTGATATTTTGATACAAGCATACAGTGTGTAATGATGAAATCAGGGTAATGGAGATATGTATCACCTCAAGCATTTATGATTTTTTTGTGTTAGGACCATCCCAATTCCTCTCTTCTAGTTATTTTTAAATATACAATAAATTATTGCTAACTATACTTGTCCTATTGTACTACCAAACACTATTCCTTTGATCAAAAGTGTATTTTTGTACTCATTAACTAATTTTTCTTTTCTACCCCTACCACATTACCCTTCCCAGCTTCTGATAACCATAATTCTACTCTCTATCTTCATGGGATCAATTTTTTTTAACTCCCAAATGTGAGTGAGAAAATTTAATACTTGTTTTTCTGTCCCTGGCTTGTTTTATTTCAGAGACTCTCCTCCTGTCAGAGGAGAATCTGCGAAGGGACAAATGACAAATTCTGCCATTTGTGATTACATATATAGAACAGGAGGGTCTTGTTTTTTGGTTGTTTGATAAATCCTTTCTTTTCTTCTTCTTAATGTTTTTCTTTATGGATACGTAATTTCATTTGGTAGAAAATTTTAATTTCTTGGTATTTGTTTTTTGTGTATCTATTTTAGGTTATGCTTTGTGGTTACCGTAAGACTTGTAGATATTATCTTATAATCAATGATTTTAAAGCAATGACAACTTTTCTCTGGTCACAATGAAAAGGAAAAAATAAGCAAAAAAACAAACTAAAAAACTCTACATTTTCATTCCATCCCCCTAACTTTAAGACTTCTGTTGTCTCTACTTATATATTTTATATTATCGATCTCATAACAAATTGTTTTAGTTACTATTTTTGATAGGTTGGTTTTTAGTTTTCCTACTACATATATGAGTGACAGTCTGAAGTTACAGTTTCAGGGTATTCTGTATTTTTTTGTGAACTTACTTTTGCCAGTGAGTTTTATACTTTCATATCATGTTGTATTGCCCATTAGTATTCTTTTGTTTCAGATTGAAGAACTTATTTTAACATGTCTTGTAAGAAGGGTTGATGTTGAAATTCTCCCTCTTTTCTTTGTCTGGGAAAGTGTTCATTTCTCCTAACTTTTCTGGAAACAATACTCAATATTCTAGGTTGGATTTTTTTCTTTTCTTTTTTTTTTTTACTTTAGCATGTTGAATATGTCATCCCATTCCCTCCTGACTTACAAGGTTTATACTGAGAAGTCTGGTCCTAGATGTATAAAAGTTTCTTAATATGCTATTTGCCTATTTGCTTTTTTTGTTGCTGTTGTTGGGATTCTTTTTTTTTTTTTTTTTTTTGAGATGGAGTCTTGCACTGTCACTGCAAGCTCCGCCTGCCGGGTTCACGCCATTCTCCTGCCTCAGCCTCCCAAGTAGCTGGGACTACAGGCGCCCACCAAAATGCTTGGCTAATTTTTTTTTGTATTTTTAGTGGACACGGGGGTCTCACCGTTTTACCCAGGATGGTCTCGATCTCCTGACCTCATGATCCGCCCGCCTCGGCCTTCCAAAGCGCTGGGATTACAGGTGTGAGCCACCGCGACCGGCCCCGGGATTCTTTTTTTATCCTTGACCTTTAAGAATTTGAATATTATATGCTTTAAGGTAATCTTATTTGTTTTGAATCTTCTTGGTGTTCTTTGTTGTTCTTCTACCTGGTTATTCGTGTTTTTTCCAGGTTTGGGAAGGTTTATGTTGTCATTTCTACCTTGATCCCTTTCTCTATATCCTCTTTAATAAAATAACTCTTAGATTATCCCTTTTGAGGCTATTGTCTAGATTTTGTGGGATTACTTCATTCTTTTTTTATTTTTTCACCCCTGACTGTATATTTTCATACAGTCTATCTTCAAGTTTACTAATTCTTTATTCTGCTTGATCAATTCTGCTTTTGAGAGACTGTGGCATTTTTCAGTTCGTCACTTGAATTCTTTATCTCTAGAATTTTTGCTTGATTTAAAAAAATTATTTCAATCGCTTTGTTAAATTTCTCTGAGAGGATTCTGAATTCCTTCTCTGTGTTATCTTGAAATTTGCTGAACTTCCTAAGACAGGTATTTTAAATTTTCTGTCTGACAGGTCACATGTCTTTGCCAATCAAGGATTGGTCACTGGTGCCTTATTTAGTTAATTTGGTGAGGCTATGTTTTCCTAATGTCCTTGATGCTTATAGATGTTTGTTGATATCTGGGCATTGAAGAGTTAGGTATTTATCACAATCTTTGCAGTCTGAGCATATTTGTACTCATCCTTCTTTAGAGAGCTTTCCAGGAATTCAAAGGGGATTGAGTGTTGTTACCTAAGCTTGTCGTCACTGCAGCTGTTTCAGCAGTAGGTGGCCCCCATAAGCCCAGGAACACTGTGGCTCTTCACTTAATTAAATACACAGTCTTGGTGGATTTGGGGAAGACAGAGTATTCCCTGTGTTCCTAGGCAAAGCCTCTTGTTTTCTCCCCTGTCTTTTCCCCAGGCAAAAGGAGTTTTTCTCCATGTGGCACTGCCTGGAGTTGAGGGAGGGGTGATGTGGGTACTCCCGTGGCTCTCACAGCTGGTATCATGAGGAGTCACACCTGAAACCACTGCCTTCCAGAGCAGCACAATAGTGGTGCTCACCCATGGACCAAATCTACTACTGTCTGTCTGCCCCAGATATTTTTGTCAAGGCCCAAGGCCACTTTAGTCAGCAGAAGGTGATTCCTGCTGAGACTTGGTCCAACCTGTCAGTGCAGTGGATTCCCTTCTGGCCCCAATGGGTCTAGAAATGCCCTTCAGGAGCAAAGGTCTGGAATTAGGCACTTCAGAAATCTTCCTGATAATGTACTTTGCTGTGAGTGAGCTGGTACCCACGTTGCAAGACAAAGTCCTCTGTACTATCTTCTCTCCTGACCCAAGCAGAAAGAGTCTCTCCCAGTGCTGCACTGCCTACTCTTAGGAGGGATATGACACGGGCACTCACTTGGCCACCACAGCTGGTGTTGCTCTGGTCCGTACCCCAAGTCCACTGCCTCTGAGACCAGCCTAGCACCAGAGCTGGACCAAGGACTGCAGTCACTGTGGCCTGGTTGCCACTCAAAGTTATTTGGAGCCCCAGGCCATTTTAATCAGTCACTGGTAGAGCTGACTAGAATTCAGTTTCCTCCCACTGCGGCAAAGGATACCTCTCAGACCCAGTGGTGTTCTAAGTACTCCGTCTGTGAGCACCAGCAGAATTTTTCCCTGTGTTGTGCTTTACTGTGACAGAATGGCCCTGGCTTCAATGCAAAGTCCCACACTTCCTTTGCTGTCCCTTCTTCAAGCACCCAGATTCTTTCTCCAGGCTGTGCCTCTTGGGGTTAGAGGAGGGGTGTTGTAGGCAATGCAAAACTCTTCTTCCTATCCACTTCAATGCCTTTTTCTTTGTTGCTATGCTGAACCTAGGTATGTGGTCCTTACCTGCTTATCTGGTTTTTATGAATGTGCTTCCTTGCATAGATAGTTGTTGAATTTGATGTTCCTGTGGGCAACAATCTCTAGAGGGTTATTTTGGTCAGTTTGTTCTACCTTCCTCTGAAAAGTAGTTTCTGATTATATTCTTAGACTGGATTATTGGTATTGAATTTTTAAAGACATGAATATTCTTTTAATTCTCTTGATAGAAACTTTCACTGCTTTAAATATCCTTGTTTGTAATAGTTTAAAACAATAGTTTAATAGTTTTAATAGTTTAAAAACAAGGCTATTGATCTTCTTATCTCATCATCAGTATATGTGTATACATATCTCGCCACAGTATTTATCATTTCATTTAAACACATTTGTGAGCTAAATTACTTTATAATCAGAAATTCTTTGAGTTTTTCTTTTTTTAGTTTTTTTCACATTGAATAATTTGATCTGTATATATTTTTATTTAGAGTGATAATGAGGATGAATTTTAATTTTTTGATAATGATTCACTTGTAACATATATTGAATTGTCTTTGCTCTCATTACTTATTTGTAATGTTAAAATTAACATGTAGAAAATCTTTATGTATACCAGGGTCTGTATACTTCAAAGTCTGATCCAGATATGATCTCACTTCCTCCATTTTTTGAGGATTAAAGAGGTAAACTAAAAAAATGCATTAGGCATCACAAAGGCCTCTAGAGAAAAATATTAATATACACACCCCATAATTTACCTGAAGTTAATAGTTTAAAAACAAATCTAATTCCTTTAATTAGAAAAACTTAAAAATTTTTTTAAATTAAAAATTACCTAAATAAAATATGTGATTTACTTTTTAGAAGACTTATTCTCCTTTTAGGTTGCAATAACACATGATCTCTATTTAAACATTTTGTTCAATATAGAAAAATAGAAGAAGAATATAAAAGAACTTATAAGTCCAATACATACAGATTGTTAAAATTATAATCTTGGTTTATTTTTTATATTTATAATAGAGATCTTGCTTTATTTCATTTTTACATCCTGCTTTTATTGTCCGAATTTATATTTTGGACATTTTCTTACAGTATTAAATTTTCCTTAAACCACAGTTTTACTGACTGTACACTATTCCACCTATTACAGTTTGCTTAAACATTTTCCTCTGGATTTTCAAAGGGATGATAAAAGTTTAAAAATCTTTCTTTACTAGTTCCTCATTCATAACTATCATTATTTTCTGCCACATAGTATGGTTCTATGTGTTTTCCTTTTCTTCTTTAATCTGTGTGTTATAATTTATTTCATTATTATTTTACTTATTTGGGGCATGCCTAATCCTACTTACTGTTTATTATTCAAGATGTGAGCTGGACCTGAAAAGATGGATTGCTGAAGGTGAGAGATTGTTCTTAAGGAAACTGGCACTCTTGTTGAATTTGAAGGTTTATGTGCATTATTATAAACATATTCACCATTATTAGAGCTACCACTTATTAGGTGTTTACTACATACCATGCCATGAATTCAAAGCACAAGTGCTGTATCACTTAGTTTTCAAACATCGCTATGGAGAAGTTCAGACAGAATCATCTTGACAAATTTTTCTGTACTCATGGTCTCTGAATTCAGTTCACAGTTTCTTTTGTAAAGATACTCCAAGCAGCTTCTTTTCACCATGACTTCATCAGAAATGCTTTTATTAAGACCACTTATTGTTTCCATATTGCTAAGTCCAGTGATTCTCAACCTTTATTTTACTTGACTGTCAATAACATCTGAAACAGTTCATCATCCCTGCCTCCTTGTATTGCTTTTGTTACTTGTCTTAGAGGCTGTCACACCCTCCTGGTTTTCTACCTCACTGACGACTTCTTCACAATATCCTTTGCAGGTTCCCTGTCTTCACCTTACCTCCTAAAGTTGAGGTAGGCCAGGAAGAAGAATTAGATTTATCTGTTCTTTTTCTGTACTTATTCCTTTAGTGATCTCTTTGAATATATTGTTCATTTATATGCCTTATCATAAATTTATCACTTCAAACTTTACATAGCCATGTTATACTCCTCTCCTAATTTTTAGACATTTGTGACCAAGGCTTACTTGATGTATCTTTTTGGATTCTAAGAAACATCTCAAACTTACCATATCCAAAACTGAATTTCTCATCTTTCGTCAAAAGCTTTTCTCTTTGTCATCTTTTCTGTGTCGATTTTTAGCAGTTTCATCACTCCAGCTGCTTAAACCCCAAAATTTCAGATATTCTCAACTTTTCCTTTTCTCTCCCATTTCACGTTAGCACATCCTGTTTGCATTATTATATGCAAACTTTCTTTAAAGTATATTTAGAATTCAGACTTAAGTCAGATCATGCCATTCCTCTGCTCCAACCTCTTTGCTAGCTCCCCAATCCTCAGAGTAGAAACAAAAGTTATTATGATGGCTTACTCAAGTTCTGTGCCTTGAGCACTGGAATCACATTGATTTTGGGTCTTGGTATTCTCCCCTTATTCATTCTGTTCCAGTCACGTTGGCTTTCTTGCTATTCTTGTAATGTGGCAGGTATATTTCTACCTCAGTACCTTTGTCTTGCTAACTCTTCTGTATGTAATATTCTTTCTCCAGTTTACTTCATGTCTTAATTTTCTACCTCACCTTATTCAGGCATTATCTCAAATGTCAGTGACTCAGTATAGCCCACATGGCCACACCATTCGAAAAGGTAAATTGTTCCCCATCTCTACACTCGCTGTCTTTCTTCTCTGCCTTGTTTTTTTACCACTGTATTTTTCACTGCATGACATATCATGTTTTACTTATTTACATTCTTTCTTTTCTAGTCTCCCTCTCTGCCCAATAACAATCCTGTAAGTCTATTTTACTGCTGTATCTCCAGTATCTAGAAGTGCCTGACACATCAGATATGTGAATGAGGGAAGGAATACTGAGTGAATATTTGCTTAATGCTGTCATGATAGAAGAATCTGCAGAGCAAGAATGCAACTTTTGTTCCAATAATAATTTACCACTAGAGAGACTTATTTCAAGAATTTAACTAGAAATCTATATACAACATAAACAGAATATAAACATGCAAAATTTATAGAGAAAGCATGAAGTCTTCAAATAATAGGTTTTCCAACAGCTGAAAGCATCACAACATTTGCTTTTATGATGTAATTTTATAGTGCTGATAAAAATGCATGCATTCTTATCACCTGTAAATCTTTTCATATTTTATGCAAATTGATAAAATATATCATAACCATTATAATAGGTTGAATAGTGTCCCAGAAAAAACATCATGTCAACCTGGACCCTCAGAATGTAACATTATTTGGAAATAATGTCTTCTCAGATGTAATTAGTCAAGGATTGAGATGAGATCATACACAATTAGAGTAGGCTCTAAATCCAATGACCAGTGTCCTCATAAGAGGAGAGAATGCAAAGAAATACATAGAAGGGAGAAATTTATGTGAAAATGAAGGCAGAGAGTATAGTTATGTTGTCACATACCAAGGAATGCTTGGGGTCATCAAAGAAGATGAACGAGACAAGGAAGGAGTTTCTCCTACTGCCTCTGGAGGGAGTGCAGCCCTGCTGACATCCTGATTTTGCACTTCTAGCCTCCAGAACTGTGTGAGAGAATATGTTTCTGTTGTTTTTTTTGCCACCAAGTTTGTGGTAATTTGTTTTGGCAGCCCTAGGAAACAAATATAGCAACTAATAACAATTTTTCAAATGTTCCACAGTCATAGAAATACAGGAAGAGTCAAAACATGCCTTGTACCAAATCGCAAAGTGATTCAGTCCGGATATTGATGTGACACTAAGAAGTCTTTACTCCTGGTTCAAGATGCTACCACAAATATCCTTCTCCATCTTTTTAACTTTAATATTAGGATAAACAATTTATAGTTCTATAAAAATATAATACTTTTTTATGGAAGTCCCCTTATTAGAAAAACAATAACTACATATTGAGAATGTATAACATTTACCAACTTATATAAGTAGGCTGCTGCTTATATTTCATAATTTGCAGTCATTACTTCTAATGACAAAAATGCTACAGATGAGTTGGGGATGATGTCATAATATGTGCATATAACTCTATATTAGGTACTTGCTGTACCTAATATAAAATAGTGTATTCATATTAATACAAGGAAATTTATTGCTTCAGCTTGTGATGCAGATACTTCCCGCACCTAACATAGAGTTATATGCCCATATTATGACATATATGTCAAGGTATTTCTTCCTTTAATGAAGTAGAACTTACTAATTTAGGTAATTCAGGATAACCTATGAAGTGGCCTCACTGATAGAATTTGTGTTATGTAACACTTTAGAGTTAGTAATCCTGTGACAAAGAATAAATGAAAAGAATGATATAAAGGTAGTCATTGAGTTTTAGAACTGGTCACAATCTTAGAATTCATGTAAGCTATTTTCAAACTTCTGAAAATTCTCAATGACATAGAATACATTTTCAAATAAAATCTCATGTAAATACAATTTATTAATTGATAAAATATTTAATTCTTCTATGTAAAGAGGGGTTAGTCGTTCATAGCCCCTTTTTTTTTCCTAACAAGGAAATGGAGATACGAGGAAAGTACATCAATTATCAAAGTTAGACAAGTAGTAGAGGCCAAGATAAAACTACTGAGAGCTTTGAGGATTCTGACCTAGAGCTCTATTTAAAAATTACAGTGATCGTGAAAAGACTTCTGTAATTTACAACCTTGCTTTTGATCTCATTAATTTTATATCTTTTTCTGAAATGTGTCAACATCATCCTATCTGCTGTGCCAAATATCATTAAGAGTTACTGATGTTTACAAAGAATTACCACAAATCCTTTAGTACACTATTTTTGATGTACTGGTGGAATATATTTTATAACTCAGTTACTAGCAACTCACTGAAGATTTCTGCAATGCCAAATTTACAGCAACCCATTTCTCTTCTCAACTCATATAGTACCTTATCTAAACTTCTCCCATTATAATCTTTTTATAAAAATTATAATATTTTTAGCTATTTATGTGCTTTTCTTTTTTCTTTTTTTTTTGTGCCTTACTGACAGCAGTTTGAGTTCAGAACCTATGATTGATCTGTGATTTAAGGAAAGCATCTAACAAAGTATCTTTCATATAGCAGGTACAGAACCAACGTGAATGAATAAACTTTGATGTAGTTTGGACATCCTTTCCTCCTTTTACTTTTTAGACGTTCTTTGAAGATATTTAAGTAAGTTTTTCATGTTATTCACATGCATACCTAGTGGAATTAGATGAACATGACCATATACAGATGATCTTGTCTTACCAAGTGACTTACAGTGTCTGGTAGAGTCTGTTGATGATGGCTATGAACATTGCATGCCCTCAATAAATATTTCCTGAATGATCATTTGTAATAAGTCCACATCTCAAGCTGAAGAACAATTTGATGTTACCAATGATTTATAGACTTTTACTTTGAACTAGTTCCTGAAATTATCTTGACATTGTGCTTTTTCCTTTGAACCTTCTTGCTGCCTTGATGTTCTTCCCCTACCAATCTTTTCTCCACACTGATGGCAGATAAATCTTCCTGAAACGCTATTTTGTGGCTGTTACTTGCCTGCTCAGTGTCCTTCAATAATTTCCAACTAATGGCAGCTCTAAGTCATAACTCCTTACTTTGGCACCAGAAACTGTCTATGGTCTGGCTAGACATAGTCTTAGCTTCAAATACTTTCCTAAATATTTACTGTATAGTGGTTAACAATCGTACTTTTGTATGAGACAGATTTGTATTTTAATCAATCTGTCATTACCTGAAGGTGTGACCTTGTTAAATTCATTTGCTATTGTGAGCCTCAGTTTTTTCATCTTGAAAATAAGAATAATGACCACATAGATTTTTATTCCTTCCTTCAGTAAATATCTATTGAGTGTTTTTTATGTGCTAGTCACTTCTCTAGGTATTGGGATGAGTCAATAAAGAAAGTAGGCAAAATTATTTTGGAGCTTGCATGCTAGTGGAGGAGATAATAAATATAACAAATAAATAACCTGTAGAGTAGGCTGAAAAAGCAATAAATGCTATGTAAAAAAATAAGTGGGTATGGGGCTATTAGGAATGGAGGAAGAGTTCTGGAGAAGAGGAAGGATGGAAATCAGTCTAAGCATAAATGAGATATTCTTCCTAACTTGATTTCCAGAAGTCATGGTTACCAGAAGAATTAAGACTTTTAGAGATAGACTAATTCAAGCTTCCTATTATTTGTTCTGTCAGTAGGTCCTAGGAAATTGGAGTCATGTGTAAGGAAAAGAAAGTTAGTTTTGACAGTCTTCCCATGTCTTTGTGATGTAAAATAGTCTAGAGGAAGGAAATCTGAATTTTTTTTTCTTAAGTGATAAGTGGGAAACTTTCAGAATCTTGATTAGTGTATTATATGGGTAGCATCATTAGAAAGAATGGAAATTATTTTATACCCATTCCTTTATTGGCATATGACTGTCTTTGTTGTTTTCTTTGTGTTTGGGTATAAATAAGCAAATTAGGTAGGAAATATTAAAAAGAATTTCAGCAAAGCTTTTATTCTTAATTTAAGGAAATGTATTTTGACATTAATGTTTTTAACCCTCATTATTAACCCTGTGATGGCATCTCTTGGCCTTCTTATCGTGCCTTCAAGTGTGTGATTATTCATTCCTAACAATGGTTACATGTCACATTTACCTGGAGGATTTGAAAACATGCTTTTTCTTAGATACCATTCACCCCTGCTCCTTTTTTACTGGTGCTTTGTCAAATTTCTCAGTTGATTCTAATATGCATCCTGACCTGAGAACTACTGACTTACATGGTCTGGCACATGCCTCTCTCTCTAACCTTATCACCTCCCGTTCTCTTTATCACTTGCCTTTCTCTGCACTCAGGCCTTTTCATTTGCCCAAATTGCAAGTTATGTTCATATCAGTCCCTTTGCATTTTCTACTCTTAACTACTCAAAATGCTTTTCCACAGAGTCATTCATTTAACACTTCAACACATATTTGTTAATTAATCACCTATTCACTCTACCATGGATGAAACTGAAAAAAAAATAACAATTCCTCTTAATTTGGCTGCTTCCCTCTCATCATTAAATGATTCAATTAGAGAGTTGTTGGCCGAAAGAAACAAAGTTTCAGTTACACAGGATAAATGGGGAGATGATGTATAGCTTGGTGGCTACAGTTCAGAAAACTGTGTTGCATACTTGAAATTTGCTAAGAGAGTAGGTCTTCAATGTTCTCACAGCACCACACACACAAAAAAACGGTAACTGTAAAGCGATGGATATGTTAATTAGTTTAATTGTCATAATGATTTCACAACGTATACCTATATTAAAACATCACATTGCACGTCCTAAATATATGCAATTTTTCTTTGTCATTTATACTTCAATAAAGCTGGGGGAAAAAGAAAAATAAATAAATATCACATCCCAACATACCTCACCTGACCATTCCAGCTGACATTGCCACTTCAAAATTATTCTGTCTTCCTTATTTTATGACAGCTCTTACCTTGTTATATATTTTGATTTTGTCTTACGTATGTGTGTGTTATTGTGTTTACAACCTTTAGAGGATATGTTCTATAAAAGTGAACATTTGTATATCTTATTAGCCATTTTATCCTCAGTGCTTAGATTAGCATTGGCTGGAACATAATGGGTACTCAATAATCAATCAATTAATTAATCAATCTGTTTTACAGTGTAACTAAATGTGGTTTCTGTAGTTCCTAAACTGAATCTTATCTACCATGAAGATACTGAAGTTTAAGGTTTAGCACCCATTTTAATCATGAATCATTTCCAATCAATTTTATCTTTGTAAAGCAGTCCTTCAAAATTCACAAATTTCAAGCCTTATAATAAAATCTGGATGTCTTCTGTTCCTAAATTTTCTTCCAAGCCAATTAGGTATTAGTTTATCAGAATAACATTTGTTTTATTTCAGTTAAAGTAGTAAAATAATTCTGCTCTAAAGAACAAGCTATATTGGAATCATGGTTTGAGTGAATAAAACATTTGGAACCAATAATAAATGGTTGAGGTAATAGCTCATTTTGGAAAACAAAAGCCATTCATTTAGCTTTTCTTGTAGAAATAGATTTTTTTGTCAATCGATTATGTTGGGTTACTTATAATAAGTAACATAGTAAATACATTTAATTCCATATTACTAAGTGATTAATTCCCACCGCACATTTGATATTTTTAGAAAATTTGCATATTTTTGTAACAATTGGCAAAAAATTAATATGGAAACATGAAAAATTATTGATATGGGTATGCATTTAAAATAAACTTGAGCTTAGTTAGGAAATAATAATTGAAATAATTCCATCTACACATTTTTTAAGCACTTGCACTATACCTCCTCTTATAATAGAGGGCATACTAGTCATAATTGAACTGATAAATCACTTTATCTTTAAGTTATTTTTAATATTGCTTTTGTCAATGAGGGAATATTTTTCTTTGAGAAAGCAATGAAAGCAAACTTTGTGCTTGACATAAAATCTAGGTGTAGTAAGCTGTCATTCAAGATCCTTTATAATTTGACTTAAATAAACCTTTCCATCAACTGCCTCTCAAGGAAAGGGTACTACTGACTTATTCAAAGCATAAATGATTCTTTTATGCCCATATACTTGCTCATATTATTTTATGTCTAGCATTACCATGCTACTTGTATTAGTATGTTCTCATGCAGCTAATAAAGACATACCTGAGACTGGACAATTTATAAAGGAAAGAGGTTTAATTGACTCACAGTTCCTCAAAGCTGGAGAAACCTCAGGAAACTTTAAAGCAGAAAGGGAAGCAAACACATCCTTCTTCACATGGCAGCAGGAAGGGGGAGTGCTCAGCAAAGGGGGAAGCCCCTTATAAAACCATCAGATCCCGTGAAATCACTAACTCACTATCAGAAGAACAGGATGGGGGAAACCACCACCATGATTCAATTACCTCCACCTGGTCCCTCCCACGACATGTGGGGATTATGGGAACTACAATTCAAGATGAGATTTGGGTGGAGACACAGCCAAACCATATCACTATTCGAAGTGTAGTTCTCAAACCAGCATCATCATCATTGTCTCAGAGCATTTTAGAGAAATGCAAAATCTCAAGTCCCACTCAAACCCACTTAATTAGAATCTGTATATTAACAATATATCTGAGTTATTCATATGACCATTCAAATTTTAGAAGTAAGGTCCAAAATGCCCTTTTCATTAACTTTTTAATTTTTGAAATTCTAACTTCTTCTCAAGACTATACTCATATCCACTACTTATTGAAGTCTTCCTTGAATATTCTAGAGAAATACGATCTTTCAATCCTGGGAATTATTGCATTAAAAATAACAGTGCCTTCAATTACAGCTATTTGTAGATAATCTTCCTCTTTGAGGATGCTATTCATGCCTCAGCTATCACCTAGAAAAATAGATTTAATAGCTTTTCCAAAAATGTTGTTTCATTAATTATAGTCATGCTTTCCAAAACATTACAAATGAGGTACTGAATTTAATGCAAAGTAAATTTCTCAGAGATAAGAAGATAGAATATTGTCTGTTTATTCCCTAAACTGCTGCTTTCATGCTAGGATTGCAGGTCCTCAGGGTCAGAAACTTTCTTTCTGCTTCCTGAAAGACTAAGATAGTAGCATAAGAACAGAAAATTGAAGAGGTTTCCTACATTTTCATTATGACTGAAACCTTGAATCATCATCTCTACTTGCATTCAGCCTGGGTATGAATTTTTGCTTTCCTCTTTGTTTTGTGTGACCTTTGTCAAGTATCATAGTTTTCTATGTCTGATATGGTTTGGCTGTGTCCCCACCCAAATCTCAACTTGAATTGTATCTCCTTGAATTCCTATGTGTTGTGGGAGGGACCCCGGGGAGGTAATTGAATCATGGGGGCTGGTCTTTCCCATGCTATTCTCGTGATAGTGAATAAGCCTCATGAGATCTGATGGGTTTATCAGGGGTTTCTGCTTTTGCTTCTCTCTCATTTTTCTCTTGCCACCATGTAAGAAGTGCCTTTTACCTCCTGCCATGATTCTGTGGCTTCCCCAGTCATGTGGAACTGTAAGTCCAATTAAACCTCTTTTTCTTCCCAGTTTCGGGTATGTCTTTATCAGCAGCATGAAGATGGACTAATAAAATATCTTGTTTCTTTATCTATTAAATTGAGCTGGGCATGGTGGCTCACACAGGCAGTCCCAGCTACTTGGGAGGCTGGGGTGGGAGGATCCTTTGGGCCCAGGAGTTTGAGGCTGCAGTGAGCTCTCATTGCACCACTGCACTCCAGCCTGGGTGACAGGGCAGCTGAGCTAGACTCTGTTTCTTAAAAAAATAAACAATAAGGAAAGATAATAACAATACAGTAATATGCTCCTTACGTCATAGGTTTATTATTAGGATTAAATTATGTTACATCTACAGAAAATTTTGCATAGTTCTTAATATATAAGAAACACTCTGAAAGGTTAATAACAATAGTTATTATTATTATTTGAGTATTTTAAATCTAGGTTACTTTTATTGTAGCTATCCAAGAAAAGCTCACACACAATTTCTTAAAATAAACTATTTAATTTACATTTACTTATAATGAATTAGCCCAAATCAATAGTTTTGTACTTTGAGGATGGTTGTTTTTCATAAATCTTAGTGATTCAGCTAGCCACACTTATTTAAATAATATGCTGGGTTGCTGAGGGGCACAGGATCAAAAATTAATGTGGCAATAAAGGCTTCCTTGCTTTTGAACAGATCAATATCTGTAAGTGAACTAGAGGCACTTACAACTAAATATCCAGGAATGAATTAAAAATAGATTCACTGATGCTTGATGGAGTTAAGGATCTGAGATTATGGTCTTTGAGAAACTTCGTGACCTGAATACATATTCCTCTTCTACCATCCTCCTTTTCTGCAATGCTCATCAATTTCAATAGGTATTGATATGCCTGGTTGCATAAAAGGACATTGAAGATTTGAGCTCTTTATTCTAATAGCTTTTAAAATACAAATGCGGATCATAATTATTCTCTAGTAGAATCTTTGTATATAACATCATATGCACAAATAAAACATTTATAAGTATGATTATAAACATTCTTCAACCTCATTACAGATCTAAGGAAGCTGACAAAGAGTAAAGAAGGGCAGATTCAGCATCTACGTGAGGCTGATATGTATGCTTTTTGCCGAGACAAAAAAGATTAAAATGTTTAAGCCTCATCAAAAGTCTGTGAGAACCAAATGAAAGGTAGATTATATTCTTCCTCATATTCCAGATTATTATTTACTAATTCAATGGATAGAGACTGATGGAACGCTATTCAGTGCAAGACTTTAAGTTATGTGCTGTGATATGAGAGTAATCCAGAGAGTTCAGCTAATATTAAACATAAAAGTTAAAGACAGAATTGCATGTTGAATTACAATTGTGATATATATGATAGCATGTAAATGGATAATATGATCTCCTTTGTGCCAAGGCCCTAGGCAAGGAGGAATTAACAGTATTTCGGAGACAGGGAGAATGCTAATACTGCTGGAGCATAGGTGGACCAAGGAGGCTAGTGACATGGTCAAATCATTGTAGACAATATTAAGAGTTTGTTTTTAATTCTAAAAGCAGTGGAGCACCACTGAAGGATTATAAACAGGGAACCTTAAACACTAAGGTCAGATATGCACTAAAAAGGATTACTAATTGCTATGTGAAAAAATACGTTAGAGAGCATGAAAAGTGGGTGGGAAGGAAGACCCGTTAGGAGATATTAGAGTAGCTTGGAAATGTACATAATGGTAGCCTAAATAAAGTTAGTGAAAAAGAGAGGGAATAGGAAGAGTAGACTGAATCACGAAAGAAAGGTTTAGGAGGAGTAATAGGCATAGTTTGGGATGTTTGTAAATTGTTTATGAGGTGTCGCATGGGTGATCATGATCTTTGCTAAGAAAATGAGTTTAGTCTTGGATAGGTTGCACTTGATGTTCCCTTTAGAGATTCATGTAAGAGTTTTGAGTCGGCAATTGGATACATATTTCTGAATCTTAGAGAACTAAGGGGCAACTTTAAAAATTGAAAATTCTTATTTTAAGACAGATGAATGGAAAAACTTCTCTACTCATATAAACCTATTAAATTTGTCTTCTCATGTTTATTGACATGTGAGTATGAAATAGAGGTAGGCTTCCAAATAATTTAGTCATGCAGTGGTTTGCAAGCTTTGTTTCTTAAAGCCGTAAGGTATCGTGAAGGTGGCTCAGAATACCTCGTATATTGAGGAGATACCTGTGTATAGGAAGCCAGGCTCTTCCTTTTCAACTAAAGGAGCTTTACTTTTATGTAAGTTGCAATCTCAAATGATATTTTATTCATTTAAAAAATTTTAAAATATCTTTATTCACGAATGGAAACTGTCTGCTACATTATTAAATAGTGAGGTATCTCAGTTCACACCCTAATTATTTGAGAATGAAGCCATGAAAGGCAACTATCATAATTATCTCCAAAATTATTTCTTTAAAGACTAAATACTAGATTGGAGCTACTGCTTATTTGGTCTCATGCAAAATTGTGTTCATCCTTGTGATATTTTAGAAATATAGTTTTTAAATTATACTTTAAGTTCTAGGGTATATATGCACAATGTGCAGGTTTGTTACATATGTATACATGTGCCATGTTGGTGTGCTGCACCCATTAACTCGTCATTTACGTTAGGTATATCTCCTGATGCTATCCCTCCCCACTCTGCCCACCCCACAACAGGCCCTGGTGTGTGATGTTCCCCTTCCTGTGTCCAGATGTTCTCATTGTTCAATTCCCACCTATGAGTGAGAACATGCGGTGTTTGGTTTTTTTGTTCTTGCGATAGTTTACTGAGAATGATGGTTTCCAGCTTCATCCATGTCCCTACAAAGGACATGAACTCATCCTTTTTTATGGCTGCATAGTATTCCATGATGTATATATGCCACATTTTCTTAATCCAGTCTATCATTGATGGACATTCGGGTTGTTTCCAAGTCTTTGCTATTGTGAATAGTGCTGCGATATAGTTTCTAGAAACTATAGGCAAAAGTTGCTTAAATTCACAGTTTAACACTTTGAATTTTGCTTTGTCACCTGAGATCAGCAATTCATTGAGCCAGGTTATCTCCTTTGGCTTTCAGAATTTTTTCTAGCTCATGGTATACAGATCTGTTGTCTATATCCAACAGTCCTCTCTCAGACATAGAATAGCCTGATATGTATATTTTTCTTGCTAGTTATTTTTTTCTCCATTATTATTATTAATTTACTATATATATTATCATGTCTATTACTATAATGTCAGTTGTGGCATTAGTGAGTAGTCTTGTCCTTTTTCTTGCTATGAAGGGCAAATAATTACCACACAAAGAATGCCCCTCTGCTAGAAACTGAAAGGTAATTTCAGCTTTCTGATGCTCTTTCAAACTGACACTCAACTGTAACAAATGTGTGCTAGGAGAAATCAACATTTTTTCTCTCATATTTCACTATAATCCACAAGAACAAACACAGTACCAACATTTATCATTTTAGTTAAGTGAAATGCTAGGAATCAAAGTGACAGGCTCTGAGAGAAGTTATACTGTGGAATAAAACTTTATGATCCATTTGCAAGGATGGAAATGTACTTGGCTCATCTTAGTAAGTAAATAATGCTAAATGTATTTAAATATTGATCTGTTTTCAGTGGAAGGGTGAAATGAATTTCAAAATATAGAGGCTGTAAATGTATACAAAGCATTTTCTACTGTACTACCAATATTGTGCTATGTCACTTTACGAATCTGTGAATAAGTTGCTGAAAACTGCAAATTTTGTTATAAGTTGTAGTAGTCATCTATCACCAAGTTTGTATGTTGAAGTCAATGTACCTAAGGAAAAATAGTGACAGAGACAGATTAGTTTCTGCATAGCATCTGTCAGTGTAGATAGCTCTCACCATTTTATAGGTGAGAAGCTTAACTATCTTTAACAGGTAATATAGGGTCTATTCTAAGATCCACTCTCTATTTCCTTTAACAAGCACCGTGATGAGGCTCTAACTTCTACCTTGATGTTTGGAGACATGTTCAATAATCTTAAGCAAACATAATACTTCATTTTTATTTTTCAAAAGATTTACAAATTATCAAATAAATTTAATTTTATACAAAAACAATCCCAAATGACAGACATATTTAATCTGTCTGGGGAAAAAAAAGAATATGCAAAAGGAAGTTTTGGTATTTTCTCTGCCGTGGTGCTGAGGATATTTAAGTTACCGGGTATATATAAGGTGCTGAGAATTTTTGTTAGAATTTGAAGAGAAAAACACAGACGGACTAAATTTTCTTAATATATTGAAACAAGAACTATTTTTATCTGGAGATAAATTAGACAATAATAACAATTTTATAAAGTTAATTTATCAGAAAACTAAAAAGCGATATTGAAGTAAGTCTATTCTGTTTATAAACTAATTCTGTCTTGCATAGAGTGAAATTTGATGTGAACAGCAAGTAGCAAAATTTGCTGTAGTTTCTTCAATGTTTGCTGAATTTTTGAGTAAATATGAATGTTATTTTAATCTTTATGAATTCTAGGCTGAGATAGAATTTTCAAAGAAATCTGATGCAGGGTCTTATAGTAGCTTAGAAAATATAATTACTTATGGTATGAAAATATTATCAATTCATTCAATTTTTTTATTTTAAAAAATGTATCTCAAAAGTTTCTACCTAAAAGTTGTGATAAATGGTAATTAATATTGATATTTATTTATAAACTCTTTAAGTATTAGAAACCACAACTTAGATTTTGCATTTAAAATAATGTAATTTAATTCTCTTCCACCTCTTCTCTTCCTTTAATTTTTGGGTTGGTTGGAGTTATCTGGTAAAGTGAATCTATGACATACACTGAAACGTTAAATGGATGGTTTTATGTTTGCAGTAATGAAAGATTTAAGCTTTAAGTATTCTCTCAAACTCTGATTTCCAAAAATGAAAAATTAAAATGAGATTCCATTTGCATAATAAAGTAGTGACAAAGAATTTGAGTGTAATTTATTTCATTGCAACCCTTTATGTCCTTGGCATTCTATCTCATTACATAAACATGCTGTTTAACATGTGGCAGTGTGTATTGGTCTAAATGGTATGAACATATTTCATTCTGTGCCCTTTGTATTGTGCTATACTGGCATTTTCAATAAAGGTATCACTTACCTTCTTCCTTCTGGAGAAAATACTGTGCTTCTTCCTAAAGGAAAGCAAAGATAATGTGAGAACAAGACAGGTAAATGTTTAATGGTATCACAGAACTGCAATAAATTTTGCTCGTTAGCTTAAGGAAAGATCTATCATATTTTATTATACCTGTCATCTTTAATTTTAAAGTCTCTTTCTATAATAAAATTCTTCTTAAGTGAAATCCATTCAGTGCTTTTTTTTTATTTATAGAAGCTACAACTTTAGAAGTTTAATGAAATACCCAATTCTTAAACTATATTATCATCATGGAGGTTTTACAATAATATAATCTGTTTTTGAGTTCTTGTGTCTTAACATTTATTTGGAATTTGAAATGAAAAAATCATAGGTTGGGTTTATTGCAGGCTTAAATTATTTTTATAATTGACTAGATTATTGGCAATAGTTAACATCTTCAACACAGTCATTATGTGTGCAATCTTGTACTTGTATTTGAAAGTGTATTTAGGGGCTATATAGTAAAGGATACTAGCTCCAGAAGACTGTAGTATACTAAAGGTATCCAGAGAAGTTAACATTCAAATACATCCTAACAGTGAAATTTGGAGAGACCAGATTTCTATCACTTTTAATATTATTTAAATATTATTGGAATTATATAAATTATTTTTTATTTTTATGTTAGATCAACCATCTTTTAAGCCAGATTGTGAGTTATCCATTTGGTTATTTTTTCCTTTAATCAATTTTATTGAAGTGTAATTTACAAACAATCATATACACCAATTTTAAGTGTGCATTATGATGTGTTTTGACAAATGTATACAGTTATATAAGCAACATGATGCCTTCCTCTCACCCCAAGTCCAGGAATTTACTGATCTATTTTTAATAATTATAGCTTATTGTTCTACATATTCCTGATGCTTCTCTTTACTATTTGTTTTATATGTCCTCTCTTTTTTTTCATTTTGGATAGTTTTCAACACTATCAGGTTCACTGATCTTATCTTCTGCAGTATTAAATCTGCTGTGAATTGTATCCAGTTCTTTACTTCTATTGTATTTTTCATCTCTACAAGGAGTTCTGTGATAAAATATGCATAATTTTTCGAATGACTAGGGGGTCAAATCCTGTTGCTGATGCTTTCATTTGAGGAAGTTCCTTAATTATTCAGTGCCTTGCAATCTTTTATCTGAAAAATGGGAAAACAGTTCCATCTGTGTTGTAAGATCAACTACAACTATCTATATGTAACACTTAAAAGTAAAAAGTAAACTTTCCATAAGTACCAACTATTATTTTTATTATCAGTTAGTATTTATGACTTATTAAATGCCCATTCTTAGAAAAACTAAATATGCCTATTATTTGTAATTCTCAGCTAAGCGCATCACGTTCCTAAGAAAAAGACCCTTACATCCTACTTAACTCCTCTTCCCTCCAAAATGTAACTGTCCATTTCTCCTGAAGTCCTTTTGGCTGCATCCTGCCCAGACTCTTATCTTCACTGTAATACATAGAACATACCTTTTCTATTGTTATTGAGTTGTGTCAAGAATTTCCTTCCTGTTCAGTTGTATTTCTCTTGTATATCAAGCTTTCCATTCTACTTTGATAATTTACATATGGATTCCTTTTCATAGGACTGTGAGTGACTGGAGAGAATGGATTTTCATATCATTTGTTCTATTTTCAGCACCAAACTCAGTACCCGCCATAATAGTTACCTAATTCTGAAAGACAAAATACAAAAATAAATAAATAAATAATTATAGGAAAACAAACACATTATGACAGTTTTAGTGGACTCCATCAGCTTAATACATTAATGGGCTTGCTTCTTACCTGTCTTGGCCAACTGTGAAAATGAAGAGCTGACCCCAACCACTGCTTGACATCACATGAAAACATGTCCTGACTGAAGGTCTCCCAGAAGAGTTCCAGGCCTATTTGCCTGATGAATTTTCCTGTTTCATTATTTATTAAAATGCTATTCAGTAGGAAGCTGAATTTGATGATAGTTTGCAATGTTGCATTTTTATTGGAAATCTTTGGCTGTATTTAGTTTCCTTGGTGTAAGTTGTTACGTGACCTCAGCATAATTGTTCAGGTCAGAGCACTTTTGTCCTTTTGTGGTAGTTCTGAAACTGGCACTTGGCCAGATTAATAAGTGTATCTACAAGAAATGTGAAATTGCTAGATAGTATTACCAGTGATGAGGTACGGAAATATCGGGCATGAGACTATCTGACTCTGGCAGTAAAAAGGCTGTAACTCTGTGACTTTGCCTCCTTTTCAAATCAGTACCTCATATTTACTTTATATGCTATAAAGCTGGCTTCAAACCATCAAATGGTACATGCATTAACATGGAGAAGGTTTATTTTGGAAGAATCTCATGTAGAAAAGGCAACACTTTCTTTTAAAATTTTGACTTCTAAATCAGAGGAAAAATGTGTCATACTCAAAAATATATATCCCTCATTTAAAACAAAAGAGAAAGACAGGTATTGTTCTAAATGAGATATTCCTGGGTAAGTCAGATATCACACAGTAATCAATAAGTGCTAGGATTACAACAGTATACTTGGTCATATAATACACATCCGCAATATTGATACTGGGATTTGATAGTTATGCTTTTGAAAATCACTACCTGGAGTCATGATTTTGGCAGCAGTTTCTCAATTCGAATTTATGGACTTCACAATTGTAAAGTTGCTTTGAGTAGTTATTTTTTAATCCCCTGCCCTCAAATCCTTTTAGCCCAAGTTTATCCCAATCACCGTGACAAGATTTTCATGTCACAATAGAAGACTCTTTTCTGTACTAGTGCTGTAACTAGCAAAACAGCCTTTGTTTGTTGAAAGCCTCTGAAAGGGCTCAGAATGCCTAAGGAAATGAGTCATATTGGGTGTAACAAAGTGGATGAAGGGGAGAATTATAAGAGAGAACTATGAAAAGCTGAGCAAAAGCCTGCTTGTGCAGGATCTTCTATGTCCTGGTAAAACTTGTATTTCATCTGAAGTACAGTGGGAAGCCACTAAAAAATATTAACGATAGAGGAAGGGAATGAGAAGAAATAATATAATCAGATACACATTTTAAAATTTTTCCTTCTGGATGTTGTTTGGCAGTTAGTTTGGAGGGAAATAAGAGAAGCGTAAGAGCCAGTAAACAGGGTATCACAGTAGTCCAAAGAGAAGAGAGGAAGGTGGTTTGAACTTAGGAGCAAGGGATTCAAATGCCTAGAGTTGATATCCATTTATACACACAATAATATGTCTTGGTATTAGATTGGATCTAAAGGATAAAGGAGTAGGAAGAATCAGGATGAGAGCCAGATCTCTGGCCTAAGCAAATGTTTAAATGCTGATTTCATTTAAATAAAATCGGGCAAGTCTGTGGGAAGAAGAATTGGCTGGGAGTAAAAAGAGATAGGGTTCTTGAGAAACTCAAGTTCGTTGTTGTCTGTTGGATTTGAGAGCCTCATAATTCATCTAGGTGGTTAAATTCTAGTCTGGGCTTAAGGGAGAGGGGCCTTTACTGCCTCTATCGTGGAAACAAGACAACTGTTAAGCAAGAAGGTACCTCTTTAGATACAAAGTAGATAAATATTATTAGACTCAATCATTGTATTGAATGATCTCACGCTTCAATGGGAGAGATTAAATATGTATACACATGTTAAATGTTCCCATAGTAAAGCCTAGTCTTATGTTTATTGTAATGAATTTGGGCATATTAACTTATGAAAGAGCAAGAAGCTAGGGATTATATTAGTCTAAGGCGTCTTTGGAGGAATCATACTACAAAATTAGGTGCTGACAATTGACCTCAAAGACTTGACCACATAGACAAAAAAAGGAAGATAGTTTGCCCTTTAACTTCCTGGGCATGGCACTAGATAGGATGATAACTCACCCTGAGTTGGGAGATAATTGACTTCAAGCATCTTTGCAGAGAAGGATGCTATGAAATCATTTATTTAGTTTTCTGACCAAAACTATTGCATTATTTGCAACAGTACTAAATTAATAGTATTGATCAAATAAAAATAGTTGCAATATTAAAAGGTCTGAAACTATTCCTACAGTTAGGATTAATCCCATAAGTATTCGGGGGAGAAGAGCACCATAGAACAGGATGTTTTAAAAACTATTTTTAAATTAATATTGTTTTGACAAATAATTGTATACATTTGAGGGTAGGAGGTGACACACACACATATATATATATATATATACACACACACACACACACATATACAATTTAGAATGATTAAATCAAGTTAATTAACATATTCATTGCCTCTTTTACCTATCATGTTTTATGGTGAAACATTTGTAATTTACTCACCTAGTTATCTTGCAATATACTGTACATTGTCATTGACTATAGTCATCCTGCTGTACAATGGATCTAAAACTTATTCCTCTTATCAGAAACTTTGTAACCTTTGCTCAACAACTTTTCATTCCCTCTCACCTGCTGCCACCTGCCCAGCCCCTAGTAACCACCATTCTACTTTCTACTTCCATGAGTTCACCTTTTTTGGATTCTCCATGTAAGTGAAACGATGCAGTCTTTGTCTTTTGTGCCTCGCTTATGTCACTTAACATAATGTCCTCCAGGTTAATCCACATTATAAAAAATGGTAAAATATCCTTTTTTTGAGGCTGAATAGTATTCCATTGTGTATATACACTGCACTTTCCTTATCCATTTATCTTTTGATAGGCACATAGGTTGATCATGGACCATAAGTTTTAAAATATGAGCAACATTGGAATAAAGCATTGACAGTGATTATAAGTAGCTGATGTTATGCAGTTGTCAGAAGCAAGGGCATTGGTAGCCCTCTTGAGTAATATGCATCTATCTAAACCCTTGGTGAAAATTTAAGAGGATGATGAGGATCTAAATACGTAATAAAAGTGACATATTTTTAAGTCTTTGGAGTATTTATTTATATTAAGTTCAGGTGACTAAAGTATGATTTTTTTGCATAACTCAGGAAATAAATTGAGCCAAGTAAACAGTAAATGCCAGAGATGGTAGTAAAAATGGAGAATTCCTTCTCTTTTTGAGGTTCATCATGTTGAATTTAAATTGAACCTTAAAAGTGGGATAATTTATGTCAAATTTTGTTAATCTCAGCCATGCCACATGCTTGTAATAATAGATAGAGGTGCAATTAAGGAGTAAAGTTACATATTACTGTTACATTTTTTCCAGTGCCTTAAGAATGCCTGTATCCTCTCCTAGTCAAACATTTCAAGGACATTTCTAAAGAATTAATACAAAATGATATAAAATTGAGTAAAGCAATACTTTATGCAGCTAGATTTAATCTTGTTAAACATGCGTTAACTTATTTTTTGGCCTATATAATCTAGAATCAACATACGGTCATAGATCTGCATTGTATATGTTTCAAACTCTTAAGTATAAACCTAAATCTAAAATCATATCCCTCTACTGCTTGAAAAGGCCACATCCTTTAAGGCCAAAAATTAAGAGAGAGTGGAAAGTTCTTAGTTTGCCTGATTAATTATCTATATTCCCTCCTTTAAGGCACCAATCATGATATATATGTGGTCTAAATACGTTGATAAAAGCCAACCAATATAATTTTCCTCTTTTGGGTTTGTGTGCAAGGAATCCTGGAGATTAAGTGAAGAGTACTTCGTCTTTGAAGCTAACTTAAAGGCAGAATTTAGATATCTGCAAAAATGTGGAAGAGTACTCTTGGCAAGGTGGATTACGTAAGGAAAGGTATATGGGTGTAGCAAGGCACAGGGTAATTCCAGGGAGAAAGTGAATATCACAGATAACTGTTGAGCATTTGCCATATTTATGCACACTACAAAATACTACAGCAGTCAAATATGCACGTTCCTTTTCCTGCTCTCATATGTCAGGGATTTAGTTGGAAATGCTAGGAAGTGAAAGATATTGATTGAAATGATGTTTTAAGGCATGTTGATATGATCTCAGAATGCATGGTGTTTTGGGTATAGAAAAGTCCAGAGGCAAATAAATTTGTCAGAAGACAATAGAATTAACTCCAGTATGAAATGGATGATATTTACCTTCAGAGATAAAACAAAACAAAAAAGGATCAACAACATATGACAATATGCTGGTTGAAATAGAACAACATATCGAAGTAATTTTTCTTATCCCAGAGGAGTCATAGAGTAACATAAGTAGCATTTATTGGAGGCAGCTTATGAAAAATAGTTCTATATAGTATTAGTATTCTTTCATTTAATCTCTCTGTAGACTGGTGCTTTTTTTCATTTCTGTTCATCAGATGTGAAAAATTAAGGCCTGAAAAAATTAAATAACTTGCTCAAAATCAGACAATTAGTAGATGGTAGTGTTGGCATTCTGAGTCAGGCAGCTATCATTTTAAAAATGATGAGGAAGAGAAAAAGATGTAAGAAAGGTGACAAGTTGTCGCAGAAGACCAACAGAGAAGATATATTTGCCAATGGTGTGTTCTTTGTGTTATAATTTGTATTTAGAAGACTTTCCCACACTTAATTATGTGGATTGCCAATGTTAGCATCCTGTGTCTGTGGTATAAGGTCTACTTGTAAAAAATAAGTGAGTAACTAATATGCACTTTCAGTTTTTTAGAATAAAGTCTTTACACATTTAATGCAGAAATGAAAATAAGTCATTGGAGAATGATAAAGTTTAGAAATCCTTGTTACAAGGGAATTACGCTCTTTGAGTCGTATTTTGAGAATGTGTTTCAGAGTCTGGTATAACATTCATTACATTGAGTGGGGCTCTGTGACTTTGAAAATAAAACAAAAGGGTAGGTTTGAGAATATGGAATGATAAATATCCCAAAGCAGTGTTCGCAACAAGTCTAAATGAATAGTTTAATGTGCACTTTCCTAGCCATACAGCTTACAAAGCAAAACTAAAAACTTTCTTCTGCAAATGTGAACTAGTTCAGATGAATATTTTAGAAAATTGGTGTACAAATGGTGATAGCTGTTGTTTCAACATTTGAGAAGCAGATTGAAACACAAAATTAGCTATTAGCCTACAGCTTAAGTACTCTCTAGGAAGAAGAAAACAACTGAAGCTAGCAAATTGACTTTCATTTGGGATGGGTGCCCATGGTTCTGATGAAACTCTCATGCAGTAACTTCCAAATCTCTGGGGACATATGTTCAACTGACCTTTGGGAAGTAGAGCAAAGAGAAGCTGGGCAGCTTTACACAAAATCACCCTTAGCATTTCACTCAGCAAAACCTTCTCCACCAGAACACAGCATTGCATAGATTTCAAAGAAATTGAAGCCTAACTGGGAGAAGAACATAATAATTCACTCATAATGTTTGGAATACTGTTTCACACATTCCAATAAAGCACTGGCTGGGCAGGGCTAGATTGTGATGGAGCAAAAAACGTGAGAATGAGCTGACACCTGGTCAAATCGAAGGATTGAGGATTCAGAGACCTGAAGATAAGCCTGAATAGACAGCTGGAGTGAGGGACAAGGAATCTGGAAATTCAGTCCGAGTCAGATATATTATGAGATGTGAGGCTGCGCTGGAGGATGGAAGCAAGATTTGGAAGAGAAAAGAGTAAACACTGTCCAGAGGTTCCAGTGAAGGAGGAGTGTATGGGCAGGAGGATATACAACATGTCTTCTTTAGGGATTAGGCCTTGATTCTTAAAAATATATAATGAACCATCATTAGAACACTCTTTGGCCACTTTACAAGAAAAGAATGAACTTAGTGTAGGTATGGTAGTGAGGGGCTTATTAACTAGTGGTAAATATAGACATCCAAGCAAATAATTACACTGTATTTTGTTAAACAGGGACAATAGTATGAAATGGTTAAAGGGGATAGGCTTGACTATATTTAATTCTCATTTCTGCCATTACTGGTTGTGTCACCATCAAGAAATTGTTTAATTTTTTTAACATCTATTTATACTTACTTAAAAGGGGGAAATAATATTATCAATGTTACTGGGCTGTTGTTTTGGATCAGGGTGTTGAAGGTCATCATCATCTGATGATCATTCCTATTTTACTAAGGACAAGCTTGTACTTAATGCCAAAGAGAGAAATAAATAATGTGAAAAGGCTGCTGCTGGTGTCAACAATGTGTTTGAAATCATGGGAGAGTGGATCATGAAAATGAAACATTAATCTGATAATTGTTACCCTTTTAAAGGGGAAATAAACCTTTCAGGGAAATAATAATATCTGATAATTTTGTCCTAGGGCTTTATAATATAGTGACTTACCATTGTTATGTTTTTATGTTATGTTTTCAATCCGTAAGTTCTTCAAATAACTAGAAAAACAGCAACCACTATGTTGATTTAAATATTTCAGTATTGTGAAGTAAAAGAATTAGAAATGCAATGGTAATTAATAGTTGTGTGTTTTAATGTATCATATGCATGTTTATAATTAGTGTGCTAAGATTATATATGCTTGTTCATTTAACTAATTTCTAAGGGAGAAGTTCAGATACAAACTGTGCTTTGATGAAAATAAAATAAAAGTGAATGTTAGGAATCTTTAATGCTATTTATAATGCATGTTGGCACTTTACTGTATAGGAAACATATCTGGACCTAAAATGGAACAGGACCGAGTAATTTAATGCTAAATTTTTCATTTTACATATAATTCATTGAAAAATACATGTATGAACAAAGTTCAACCTGAACACTGAATGATTTGATTGTATAACTTGCTTCTGGGCATCTAGATTCATGAAGCTGATTCCCTAATAATGGTAAGTCATTCTGGAATAAGTGTATCCCCTTCTAGTAATTTCTAAACAACAAATTGCATTTGCAATACATTGTCATGGGTTATAACTTTAGTCTGTGAAAACAATACCATGATACTTTTTAAAAAAAAATTTAGAAAATAAAGTGGAACAAAAAAGCAGAAAACCAATGGCAGCACTAACAGTGAAAAAGTCAATCTGCTCTAAGTGCTGCCTCATCACCCTTGCCTATTAGGCAAATTATTTTTATTGATGCTTATAGAAGTAAACTAATATTCATTTTATTTGCACATCTTATATCTAATACCCAATTTTCTTTCATCATTAAAACTTTAAAATCCTACAAATATTTACTTTAATAGAAAATATACTGTGAAATTAGACATGATAGACTCTGGGGAAGCATTTATTTGATTAGGAAAGGTTAGTTCAAGCTGTTCTTTATGAAGGAATATTAATAAATTCAGAAGATGATATATTTATGACTAATATATTTTATATTTTTACCAAGTATGTGAAGTCAATTTATAAATCACAGAAAATTATCAAGATAAACACCAATCATTTACAACTATTGTATATATTAAGTTTTTATGTGCTATGTTTGACAACTTTAGATATTTACTATAAATTAAACATCGAGTTCATTCTGAATAGATGTGTACAAATAAAGTGATTGTAAATTTATTGAATAAAGTGGAATAAAGTAGTAGTAGTATTTAGAATAATATACTGAATTAAAAAATGATTTCTTCCAACATTCATAGTGGAAAGCATTATTAATATGATAAATTTGGCCAGGCACAGTGGCTCACACCTGTAATCCCAGCACTTTGGGAAGCCGAGGCGGGCAGATCACGAGGTCAGGAGATCGAGACCATCCTGGCTAACATGGTGAAACCCTGTCTCTACTAAAAATACAAAAAAAATTAGCCGGGCATAGTGGCGGGTGCCTGTAGTCTCAGCTACTCGGGAGGCTGAGGCAGGAGAATGTGTGAACTTGGGAGGCGAAGCTTGCATTGAGCCGAGATCGCGCCACTGCACTTCAGCCTGGGCGACAGAGCAAGACTCCATCTCAAAAAAAAAAAAAAAAAAAAGATAAATTAAGCTAAATTCTTCTTGACATATTAGATGATTTGCAAAAGGATGCCAAATTTTGGTGGTAATGACTTTTATTCTTTTACTTTTCAAAAAATGTAGGTAAACCCCCTGTGCAACCATGATCATGCTTCAAGTACTTAGATCGTTTTTCTTTGGAATTAACTCTTGTATATTCAACAGAACACTTAATTGTTTTCTTTTTTTTTGTTATTATTATACTTTAAGTTCTAGAGTACATGTGTACAACATGCAGGTTTGTTACATATGTATACATATGCCATGTTGGTGTGCTGCACCCATTAACTCATCATTTACATTAGGTATAACTCCTGATGCTATCTCTCCCCACTCACCCCACCCCATGACAGGCCCCAGTGTGTGATGTTCCCCTTCCTGTGTCCAAGTGTTCTCATTGTTCAATTCTCACCTATGAGTGAGAACATGTGGTGTTTGGTTTTTTTGTCCTTGCGATAGTTTGCTGAGAATGATGGTTTCCAGCTTCATCTAAGTCCCTATGAAGGATATGAACTCATCCTTTTTTATGCCTGCATAGTATTCCATGGCATATATGTGCCACATTTTCTTAATCCAGTCTATCATTGATGGACATTTGGGTTGGTTCCAAGTCTTTGCTATTGTGAATAGTGCTGCAATAAACATACGTGTGCACATCTTCTTATAGCAGCACGATTTATAATCCTTTCGGTATATAACCAGTAATGGGATGGCTGGGTGAAATGGTATTTCTAGTTCTAGATCCTTGAGGAATCGCCACACTGTCTTCTACAATGGTTGAACTAGTTTACAGTCCCACCAACCGTGTAAAAGTGTTCCTATTCTTCCACATCCTCTCCAGCACCTGTTGTTTCCTGACTTTTTAATGATCGCCATTCTAACTGGTGTGTGATGGTATCTCATCGTGGTTTTGATTTGCATTTCTCTGATGGCCAGTGATGATGAGCATTTTTTCATGTGTCTGTTGGCTGCATAAATGTCTTCTTTTGAGAAGCGTCTGTTCATATCCTTTGCCCACTTGTTGATGGGGTTGTTTTGTTTTTTTCTTGTAAATTTGTTTGAGTTCTTCATAGATTCTGGATACTAGCTTTTTTTCAGATGAGTAGATTGCAAAAATTTTCTCCCATTCTGTAGGTTGCCTGTTCACTCCAATGGTAGTTTCCTATGCTGTGCAGAAGCTCTTTAGTTTAGTTAGATCCTATAACTAAACTATTTTAGAGTTGATCAACAATTTCTGTATATGCAAATAATTTAAGTGTCTATACTAATGTAAGAATATCCATGACAATATTTTTTATCTTATTGAGAAATATATATCACCTTTTTATTAAAGATTTAAGCTTTCTTAGATGATTTCATGTTTTATAATACAACTAAGAAAACAATTAATTAGATTAGATCTCATCTAATATAGTTTAGTTATAAATATTTGCATATCTATATTAAATACTTTCCATGTTTTCAGCTTTTTTGTATTTAATGTAAAACCCACATATTGATAACTTGTTTAAAAATGCATAAAATCAACACCTTTGATTTGCCTATTTAATAAAGAAAATTGAACTCTCTGTTCATTTTAATTAAAACATTTATTTTATGTTTAATTTTCTACACTCAGTGCTGTGTTATACATAAAAATAAATACCACTGCCTGTTCATTTTGGAACCAAAGAAGGGTTGTATGTAAATTAATAAGAATAAGACGTTGTCATTTCTCTCAGGAGCTCAGGGGCAACTTAAAGATATTTTCAGTTATTTCATAACTATCATTTAAATTTTCTTTTTAAAAGCTTTTGTTTATATTTGGCACATAATTTTACATGTTTATAGGGTACAGTGTGTTGTTTCAATACATGTATACATTGCATGATGATCAAATCAGTGTAGTTTTGATCTATCCCTCAATGTCTATCCCTCAATCCTTGATCATTTCTCCGTGGTGGTAACTTTCAAGATTTTTTTTCTAGCTACCTTGAAATATGCAATACATTGCTATTAGCTAAAGTTACCCTATTATGTGATAGAACATCAGAACTTATTCTTCCTCTCTAACTATAACTTTGATAAACCAACCTCTACCCTACCACTCCCACCTTCTCCCTTACCTCTTCAGCCTCTACCTAAACACTATTCAACTCTCCACTTCTATGAGATCAACTTTTAGAAATTTCATCTATTAGTGAAATCTTGCGGTATTTGCCTTTCCGTACCTGGCTTATTTCACTTGACATTTTATCCTCTAGATTTATCTGTGTTGCCACAAATGACAGGATTTCCTTCTGGTTTTAATAGCCGAATAGCATTCCAGTGTGTAAATATACCACATTTTCTTTATCCATTCATTGGTTGATGGATGCTTAAATTGCTTCCATCTCTTGACTGTTGTGACCAGTGCTGCAATAAACATGAGAATGCAGTTATCTCTTCAGCATACTGATTTCATTTTCTTTGGATAAATACCCAGTAGTGAAATGCTGAATCATATAGTAGTTCTATGTTTAATTTTTTGAGGAACTTCTATACTATTTTTCTATAATGGATGTACTATTTTATATTCCAACTAACAGTGTATAAGAGTTCTTCTTTCTCCACACCCTTGCCAACATTTGTTATTTTTTGTATTTTTGATAATAGCTATTCTAACTGGGATAAGGTGATATCTTATTATGGTTTTTATTTGCATTTCTTTTGATGATGAGTGTTGTTAAGTGTTTTTATCCTATATCTACTGGTCATTTGCATGTCTTCTTTTGATAAATGTCTATTCATGCCCTTTGCCCATTTTTGGATGGGATTTCTTTTTTGCTATTGAATTGTGTGAGTTCTTCATATATTCTGGATGTTAACCCCTTGTCACATGCATAGTTTGCAAATATTGTCTCTCATTATATAGGCTGTAACTTCAGTATGTTGACTGTTTGCTTTGCAGAAGTTTCTTAGTTTTACATAATTTCATCTGCCCATTTTTCTTTTATTGCCTGTGCTTTGCAGGATCTATCTGAAAAATTCTTCTTGAATCAATTTTGTGAAGTGTTTCCCCTATGCTTTTTTGTAATAGTTTTGTAGTTACAGGTCTTATATTTGAGTCTTTAATCCATTTTGAGTTCATTTTTGTTTATGTGAGATAGGGTCCAATTTCATTCTTCTACGTGTGGATATCTAGTTTTCCTGGGACCAATTTTCTTTAATTGAATGGACTGTCCTTTCTCCAATTTGTGTTCTCAGCACCTTTGTAAAAAGACAGTTTACTGAGATGCATGGATTTGTTTCTGGCTTCTCTATTCTATTCTGTTGGTCTTTGTGTCTGTTTTTATGTCAGTACCATGCTGTTTTGGTTACTGTGGGTTTGTAGTATATTTTGAAATCAGGTAATTGGATACCTCCATCTTTGTTTTTTTGCTCAAGATTCCTTTGACTATTCTGGGTCTTTTGTGGTTCCATACAACTTTAGGATTGCTTTTTCTATTTTTTGAATGAATGCCATTGGTGTTTTGATAAAGATTGCATTGAAATTATATATCACCTTGGATAATATGGACATTTTAATAATATTAAGTCTTCCAATCTATAAATATGTAATATCTTTTTATTTATTTGTGTCTGCTTCATTTTTTCATTAGCATTTTTTCATTACTGTTTTATAGTTTTTATTGTAGTGATCCTTTACCCCCTTGATTGACTTTATTCTTAGGGGGATATTTTTGGCTATTATAAATGGGGTTACTTTCTTGATTTCTTTTCTAAATAGTTTGCTATTGCCTTAGAAAAAATGCTTCTAGATTTTCTGTGTTTATTTTGTACCCTGCAACTTTACTGATTTCACTTACTAGTTCTAACAGTTTTGTAGTGGTATTTTTAGTATTTTCTACACATATAATTATGTCATCTGCAAACAGGGACAATTTAAGTTCCTTTTTAAAATTTTTTTAAACTATACTTTAAGTTCTGGGATACATATGCAGAACGTGCAGATTTGTAACATAGGTATACATGTACCATGGTGGGTTGCTGCACCCATCAACCTGTCATCTACATTAGGTGCTTCTCCTAATGCTATCCCTTCCCTAGCCCCTGACCCCCTGACAGACCCTGGTGTGTGGTGTTCCCCTCCCTGTGTCCATGTGTTCTCATTGTTCAACTCCCACTTATTTGTGAGAACATGTGGTGTTTGGTTTTCTTTTCTTGTGTTAGTTTGCTGAGAATGATGGTTTCCAGCTTCATCCATGTCCCTGCAAAGGGCATGAACTCATCCTTTTTTATGTCTGCATAGTATTCCATGGGGTATATGTGCCACATTTTCTTTATCAGTCTATCATTGATGGGCATTTGGGTTGGTTCTAAGTCTTTGCTATTGTGAACAGTGTCTCAATAAACATATATGTGCATGTGTCTTTATAGTAGAATGATTTATAATCTTTTGGGTATATATCTAGTAATGGGATTGCTGGGTCAAATGGTATTTTTGGTTTCAGATCCTTGAGGAATCGCCACACTGTCTTCCACAATGGTTGAACTAATTTACAGTCCCACCAATAGTGTAAAAGTGTTCCTATTTCTCCACATCCTTTCTAGCATCTATTGTTTCCTGACCTTTAATGATCACCATTCTAACTGGCATGAGATGGTATCTTATTGTGGTTTTGATTTGCATTTCTCTGATGACCAGTGATGATGAGCTTTTTTTCATATGTTTGTTGACAGCATAAATGTCTTCTTTTGAGAAGTGTCTGTTCATATACTTCGCCCACTTTTTTGATAGAGTTGTTTTTTTATTCTTGTAAATTTGTTTAAGTTCTTTATAGATTATGGAGATTAGCCCTTTGCCAGATGGATAGATTGCAAAAATGTTCACCCATTCTGTAGGTTGCCTGTTCACTCTGTTGATAGTTTCTTTTGCTGTGCAGAAGCTCTTTAATTAAATCCCGTTTGTCAATTTTGGCTTTTGTTGCCATTGCTTTTGGTGTTTTAGTCATGAAATCTTTGCCCATGCCTATGTCCTGAATGGTATTGCCTAGGGTTTCTTCTAGGGTTTTTATGGTTTTAGGTCTTATGTTTAAGTCTGTACTCCATCTTGAGTTAATTTTTTATAAGGTGTAAGGAAAGGGTCCAGTTTCAGTTTTCTGCATATGGTTAGCCAGTTTTCCCAACACCATTTATTAAATAGGGAATCCGTAACACAAACAAATGGAAAATCATTCCATGCTCATGGATAGGAAGAATCAATATTGTGAAAATGGCCAAACTGCCCAAAGTAATTTATAGAATCATGCTATCCCCATCAAGCTACCATTGACTTTCTTCACGGAATTAGAAAAAAATACTTTAAATTTCATGTGGCACCAAAAAAGAGCCCGCATAGCCAAGACAATCCTAAGCAAAAAGAACAAAGCTGGAGGCATCATGCCACTTGACTTCAAACTATCCTACAAGTTTACAGTAAGTAAAACAGCATGGCACTGGTACCAAAACAGATATATAGACCAATGGAACAGAACAGAGGCCTCAGAAATAACATGACACATCTACAACCATATGAACTTCCTTTTTTTTTTTTCCAATTTGAACTTCCTTTTTTTTTTTTTCCATTTATTTCTTTCTCTGGCCAAATTGCTGTGGCTAAGACTCCCAATAGTATGTTAACCAAAAGTGGTGAAAGTGGGCACCTTTGTCTTGTTCCAGATCTTAGAGGAAAAACTATAAACTTTTCCCTATTCAGTATGTTATTAGCTGTGGGTTTATCATATAAGGCCCTTACTGTTTTGAAGTATGGTATTTCTATGCCTAATTCATTGGGAATTTTTATTATGAGGGGATGTTGAATTTTGATGTTTGATTTTTCTGAATGTATTGTAACACGTGTATGATTCTTCTGTCCTTGATTTTGTTAATGTGATTTATAAAGTTTATTTCTTTGTGTATGATGAACCATCCTTTCATCCCTGGGATGAATCCCACTTAATCGTGGAGTATATTCTTTATAATATATTGTTGATTCTGGTTTGCCAGTATTTTGTTGAGGATTTTTGCATTTATGTTTATTAGTGATACTGGCCTGTAGTTTGTTTTGTTGTTGTGTTCTTGTCTGGTTTTGGTATCAGGGTAGTGATGACCTTGTAGAATGAGTTTGAAAATATTCCCTCCTTTTAAAGTTTTTGCATGAGTTTGAGAAGAATTGGTATTAGTTCTTTTTTTTTAATGTTTGTTAGAATTCAACCCTGAAGCCATTAGGTCCTGGGCTTGTCTTTGACAGGAGAGTCTTTCAGACTGCCCCAGTCTTGTTATTTGTTATTAATTGGCTCAGGTCTTCCATTACTTCATGATTTGATCTTGGTAGCAGTTAGGCAAGAGAAAGGTTGTATTTGTCCAGGAATTTACCCATTTCTTCTAAATTTTCCAATTCGTTGGTATATAGTTGTTCATAAGTATCTATTATAATTATGTGTATTGGTTATAGTACCTTCTTTTTCATCTCTGATTTTATTTAGTTGAGTTTTTACTCTTTGTTTTTAGTCTAGCTAAAATTGTATCTGTTCATATTTTCAAAAAATAACACTGTTCATCGGTCTCTTATACGTTTTTATTTCTATCTCATTTATTTCTGCTCTGATATTTGTTATTTCTTCCCTTCTACTAATTTTGGGCGTACTTTGTTCTTTTTCCTTTGTCTTGATCTATAACATTAGGTTGTTTATTTGAAACCTTTCTTCTTTTTTGATGTAGAATTATATTGCTCTAAAATTTTCTCATAGAACTATTTTTGCTGTATCTCATAGGTTTTGGTATGTTGTGTTTCCATTTTCATTTGTCTCAAAGAATTTTTACACTAAAAATAATTCTTCATTGATTCATTCATGTTGTCAAATGTCTACGTATTAGAGTTTCTAACATTCCTTTTGTCATTTATTCCTAGTTTTATTCTACTGTGGTGAGAAAATATAATTAATATGATTTTAGCTTTTTAAAAAAATTGTTAAGACTTGTTCTGTGACCTAAAATATGGTCTATACTGGAGAATGTTCCATGTGCTGTTAAGAAGAACGTATATTTTATAGCTGATGGATTGAATATTCTGTAAATGTCTGTTAAGTCAATTTGGAAAACAGCACAGTTTAACTGCAGTGTTTCTTTGTTGATTTTCTACCTGAATGATCTTTACATTGCTGAAAATGGGGAGTTGACATCTCCTACTATTATTATATTACAACCAATCTCTCCCTTTAGGTCTATGTATATTTGCTGTATATATTTGGGTGCTCTGGTGTAGGATGCATACATGTTTACAATTGCTATATTTTCTTGTTGTATGGATGCCTTTATTATTATATAATGGCTTAAGTTTGATATTGTTGTCATTCCTCTCTTAAATTTTATCTGAAACACATATAGCTACTTACACCCTTTTTTTAGTTTCAGTTTGTGTGGAATATCTTTTTGTGTCACTTCACTTTCTATCTTTGTGCATCTTTAAAGGTGAAGTAGATTTCTTGCAGGCATCATTTATTTACACCTTTTTAAAAAATGTTATATAGTCACTCTATCTTTTAATTGGACAATTTAATTCATTTACATTCAAAGTTATTGTTGATAGGTAAGGGTTTATTACTGACATATTTTTACTCATTACTGACTTTTTTTGATCCTTGCTATCTTTGTGGTTAAATGATTATCTTTATTAGCACATCTTGATTCTGTATTATTTTTAATGCATCTATTATAAGTTTTTGCTCTGTGGTTATCATGAAGCTTACAAAAAAATTATATTGTTATAACAGGTCATTTTAAGCTGATACCATCTTAACTTTAATTGCAAAGAGAAGAAACTGAAACGCAATCTACAGTTCAAACACCATCCCTCCACACTTTTACTTTTTGATGTTTCAATTTACATAATTTTATATTATATACCTCTTAAACAATTATGGTAGCTATTATAATTAATAATTTTTGTTTTAGTCTTCATACTAATGATAGTAGTGGTTTACAGGCCACAATTACAGTATTGGTGTATTCTTAATTTGTATGCTTTTACCACAGAGTTTTATACTTTCACATGTTGTTTTGATACATGTTAGAATGTTTTCCTTTCAAATGGAAGGACTCCTTTTAGCATTTATTCAAAGACTTGTCTGTTAGTGATGTATTTCCTTAGCTTTTGTTTTTCTGGTAAAATCATTCCCCTTCATGTTTGAAGGATAGCTTTTCTGGGTATAATATTCTTTGTTGAAAGGTTTTTTGTGTGTGTGTTTTGTTCTAGCACTTCTAAAATATTATCCCAGTCTTTCTTGGAAGGTAGGGTTTCTGCTGAAAAATCTGCTGGAAGCTCTATTGGGGCTCTATTGTATTTGGTATACTTCTTTTCTCTTGCTGCCTTCAGTATTCTTTGTCTTCAATTTTTAATAATTTAATTATGATGTGCCTTGGTGAATTCCTCTTTGAATTGAATTTAATTGTTGACTTCTGAGCTTTCTATACCTGGATGTTGTTGTTATTCTCCATATTTGGAAAGTTTTCAGCCATTATTGTCTTAAATAATCTTTCTAGGCTGTTTTTTTCTTTTGTCTCCTTCAGTAATAGAAAGGTTTATTCCCTTTATGGTGTTTCATAATGCTTGTAGGCCTTCTTCGCTCTTTCTTGGTCTTTCTTTTCCTCTTCTCATTGGATAAATTTGTGTGTTCTGTCTTCAAGCTCACTGATTCTCTTCTCTTTTGGTCAAGTCTGCTGTTGAAGATTTCTGGTGAGGTTTTTAATTCATTTATTGTATCTATAATATAAAATTTCTATTTTTTATTGCTTTTGTCAAATTTCTGCTTTTATTCCTAGGTTGTTTTTCTTAATTTTCTATACATATTTTCTTGTGATTCTCTGCATTTCTTTGAGTATTATTCTGAATTCTTTGTTAGATATGTTACAGATCTTTAATTCTTCTGGCTCCATTACTGGAGCTTTGTTAATTCTTTTGGTGAAGTCATGTTTCCCTGATTTTCCCTTGTGTCTTTATATTCATTCTTGTGCATTTGCTGAAATAGCCACCTCTTCCATCTATTGCAGTTGTTCTTTGGTGGTTTTAGACTTTTACCAATTGTTACCAGAGTTTAATCATGGGCCCGTTTGTTGCTTCGAATTCTAGGGAGGCCTTATAGTGAGCATCAGACCTAAAATATGGCACCAGAACTTACTCACTGCCCTTCCGCTGTTTCCCATGCTGAGGATGACTTATTGCAGTCTGAAGAAAACTTAAGCACACATCAGAATTTAATTGGTAACCTTTTAGGTTTTGCAAGTTAGGGGATTCTTGACACAAATACTTAGGCTTTGTGAGGAACCCAGCCAGGGTTTTGGGCCTTCACATATACTAGGCTCCCTTTAGCACCAAGATACCAGGCAGCATTCTCAGCATGGCTTCCCAACTGATAGGAAAACGGAGCAGATACCAAGATTTTCATGCTTGTCACTGCAATCAATGTCCCCAGTCTTCTTTCCAATTTACCCCACATCATTGAGCCCTGTTGGCCCTCCCATTGCTTCCTGTGGAATGAAATCAGTTTGGCCCCCCATGAAGATTCCCAGACTGGTGAGGAGATTAAACATCCACCTTTATTTCTTCCCAAGAAACTGTGAGTCTAAGGAAATTCTCTGAGAGTGGTGTTATGCCTGCTTGGGAGACGTGGGTGTTTACCAGCTGTGGCTTCTGTCATTTTTGTGGCTCAGGGTATTTTTGTGCTTCTTTTCCAAGTTCTTGTGAACTCAAGGTGGCATTCTTGCCTTTGAATACTTTCTAGGTGTACTTTTGTTGAGGGGAGTAATGCTGAGGGATCTTCTATCCTGCTCTCTTGCTGATGTCACTCCTCTTAATTTTCTTTTAAGTATTGTTGAATACAAAGTCTTGTTGCCTACTGATGTGGTTTGTCTCTGTGTCCTTACCCAAATCTCATGTTCTTGTAATCCCCGATGGTGGAGATTGGGCCTGGTGGCAGGTGATTGGATCATAAGGGAGGTTTCTCATGAATAGTTTAGCAATATCTCTTGATGCTGTTCTCATGATAGTGAGTGGGCGAATTGTGAGATCTGGTTGTTTAAAAGTGTGTAGCACCTTCCCCCTCCTCTTCCTCCTTCTGTGACCATGTAAGACGTGCCTGCTTCCTCTTCACCTTCCACCATTATTGTAAGTTTCCTGAGGCCTCCCCAGAAGCAGAAACCACTATACTTCCTGTACAGCCTGTAGAACCCTGAGCCAATTAAACTTTTCTTTATAAATTACCCAGTCTCAGATAATTTTTTATAGCAATGAAAAAACAGACTAATACATACCTTTAATTTTTCTAATTAAAGGACTAATACTAATACCTTTCATTAGACCTTTAATGAATTATAGACTAATTCTAATTATAGACTAATTCTAATACATTTAATTTTTCTCCATAGAATTATTACTAATTGTTATTACTTTGCTATAGAATATCCAGATAAAGTGTTTAATTTCCTTTAATTTTTTTTTGTTTTTTTTGAGACGGAGTCTTGCTCTGTCTCCAGGCTGGAGTGCAGTGGCGTGATCTCAGCTCACTGCAACCTCCACCTCCCAGGTTCAAGCGATCCTCCTGCCTAAGCCTCCCAAGTAGCTGGGACTACAGGCATGCATCACCACGCCCAGCTAATTATTGTATTTTTAGTAGAGAGGGGGTTTCACCATGTTAGCCAGGATGGTCTCGTTCTCTTGACCTCATGATCTGCCTGCTTCGGCCTCCCAAAGTGCTGGGATTACAGTTGTGAGCCACCGCACCCAGCCAGTGCTAAATTTAATACATTGAAGGAGAGATTCATTTCTGACAGAACATGGAACTTAAAATGAATATGAGTCAGCCTTTCTTGCTACATATTGTAGATTGATCTCTTAGTGTTTTGATCGACAGCTAGTATCTCAGTTGTACCATAGATCAGTACTCATCTCTGATGCCACTAATGTCACAAAAATTGATCTGCCATTACTCTGTTACCTCTGATCTTTGAAGTGGTAGGGTATTAAACTTTTCTATTGGTGAGAAACATAATTTTGGCACAGTTCTGTTTCAAATATATGTTATTGATTGCAAAGAGAATGAATCTTTACACAATGCTAAGCAAACAAATACACATACCAGGTAGATAGTGACTCAGTGATATCAGCATTTTACATATTAAATTATTGCTTGTAGTCTCAGAAAATAGTATTTAATCCCTAAAGTATACCTTTAAAATTAGAAAATATAGTATGGCAAATTTAGTAACTTTTAATAAGGGCTCAATATAATCTGTTGCTTTAGAATTCCATCACTGTGCAGAAAATTGACCTTATTTTGTGCATGTTTCATTTTTCAAATTGTTTTTCTGCATTTTACCTCTGTAATTACTACATATGTTTTGAATTTTGTCTTCAGTCATTTCAGCTAATTGAATGTAAAATTTATATGATGGTTATATTGAAAATGATTTAAAATTATTGGTTGGTGAAATTGCTGTTATATTGGTATTGATATACAAGCAATAATTACCTTACTTTGTAGAGTAATTACAAGGATGATACTCCTCTACTTATAGTTGTGGGAGTTTGATTCATATTATATTTTTTATTTGTTGCGAATTTTATTTTCAGGTTTATGCATTTATTCTGTGTGATTTTTGGCATCCTGGAAACCTGTGCCCACTATGATATTTTTTAAATACCTTAAAAAATTCTTCACTACATAATCTGCAAGACTGAAGTTCTAGTGTCTTTGATTTATTCTTCAGTTGTTTGCAATGTGGTGGAATTTATGGCCCCAAACCATAATGCGGAAATGAGAAACAACACTGGAATCTACATTCAAGCTTGGGCCCTTTGCTCTTTTCTCAGAGGCTTATCCAAGCACACAGCGAGTTTATTATCCCTTTTCATCTTGATGGGACAGCTTAAATTGACTAATTCCCAGATGCGTACAAATATAAGTAAGGGGAAAATGTTACTTAAATACTTCGATTTATTTTTTTTTGTGGTTAAAATAAAAACAACTGCTGCTATCAAGAGAAGCTAGGTATATGTTTCCTTAACTTTTGTGTGCATAAGAATCACCTGGAGAGATGGTTCGACACAGATTTCTAAGTATAACAGTCAGAGATTTTGATTCCGTACGTTGAGCAGTTGGGTGCTTTAGAATTTTCCTTTTGGATTAGCTACAAGTTGCTGATGCTACCTGTCCAAGGACCATATAATGAGTAGCCTTGTGATGGATGATAAGCAATCAGAGGTATCTTCCTAATGTTTAAAACTTTGAGGAAAATGGGTACATTCATTAAGTAGGCACACAAAATATCTTCCACATATTTGGGTGTTAATGATAAAGAGAACTTCTAGGGTGCAAATCTGGTGGTAACTATGCTGAACATATATTTTTTCACAGACATTTTACATTAGAATAATCCTGTGAGATTCTTAATTACCAAAACTCATTGGACTTCAAATGGAAGTTGCATTTATTAATGATTAGTTATCAAGAAAATTATGTGAATTACTGATTGTTTTATAGAGAAGATTGTTTTAAGAAGCATGTTTGATGTATACATTAAATTTTTTGCTAAATGTCCTTGGGGTTGTGGGGTATTGTAAATCAAATTTACATTAAGTGGATGATTAAAATTAAAAGCTGATTTTTAATCTGTTTTCTAATAATTCATCACAAATTTAACTAATTAAAAGAAAACTTGCTTTCAAATTGTACCAGTTGATAACTTTTTATTGATGTACTAAATCTTGTAAATTGGTTATAACTATTTGTGAATAAAATCTCATAACATATCAGAAAAATGGACTGTGGGTTCCAATAACAGTGGATTATCCAGTTGCAAATTAGCGTTTTAATGAGAACTACCAGAAAAACTGGCTAATATTTTTTAAATAAAAATAAATTTTAAAACACATCACAGCGAACCTATGTTTGAATATCAAACAATGACCATGGTAGGGAGCACAGGAGAGGCCCAGATACTGGATTTATCTTGCAAGTAATTGTCAATTTGCACGTGAAAATTACCAGGCTAAGAAGCCGGGAAGAAGTTTTAGCAGTCTTCAAATACTATGATGTTCAGAGCATACCAAGTAGGAACTTAACTACCCAAGCTTTCAATTGATACCACTAAAGTGTTACATCTTGGAATTGAGATTGTAATGGGAAGACTTGTAAGATGGCTCCCAGTGACCCACATTTTTTGTCATTCCCTCCCTTTGAGTATGAGAGGACCTATGGATGTGATGGGATATTATAACTGTGACTAGATTCAATTTCGTGACCAAGATGAAGAGATTCTGCAGATGTATTAAGGTCCCAAATCAGCTGGATTTTGAGTTAATTAGAAAGGAGATTATCTTATGTGCACCTGATTTAATAAACTCTTCAAGGAGTGACTGAGACATTGCTTGTGAGAGAGACACTTCTACTGGCCTTGAAGTAGTAAGCTGCCGTATCATAATAGGGCCCTGTGGTGAGGCACTGTGAATGGCCTTTAGACTTTGTGAGCAGCTGTCAACTGACAGCCAACAAGAAAACAGGGACTTCATTCCTACACCTGAAAGGATTGAATTTGTCACCAATCATGTGAGCTCAAAAGATAATTCTAAACTCCAGAAAGGAGCAAGGCCTGGCCAACACCTTGATTTTGGTTTTGTGAGCCCCTGAGCTGATGGCATTGATAAACTGCCCAAATGCCTTACCCATAGAAACTGTGGGAACCTTAAATGGAAAAATGAAAGGTTGCGATTATTCTGTATAGTTCCTTTCATTTCTAAACATTATATTTTCAAGTTGTGTTAGTATTATATTCTGAATTGAGTTTGTTAGAATTGATTCCATATGAGGAATATGTTGTTTATTCATCAAGAAGGTATTTATATACTTAGGGAAAGGCCTAGAAATATGTTCACCAAACTCTCAAAAATTGATATTATATTTACATTATATACCTATGTTAGAGTATAGGATAAAGAGGCGATGGTTGGGAGATAGAGAAGGGAACGCTAACATTTTGTTTATGCACTTCTATACTTTAGATTTTTTATATAGAAGGAGCATTGTTTACTCTTTACTGTTTTTACACCTGAATATCAACTTTAAGACAGCAATACAACACATCAGGGACAAAATTGTTTCCATATATAGTCTTAGGTTGTCTATTACCAACTATGGCCTAATCTAGACTTGAGGACACATTAGGAAATCTATCTTGTATTCAACGCAAAGATAGAACCCTTCATATTTCCACTCCTATTCCATCCCTACCCCTCCATCAGTGCCCCCCAACTATTCTCATGGTTATCAAATTTTAGTATCTGGATGTTCATCCTCAACTTGTTATTTGCTTTATTATGCTTAATTAGAATCTCATTACAGTTGGTTGGGTCAACTAAAATTTTTCTCTCATAAGAGACAGGATCAACTCCCAAATTCCAGTACTATTTTGAATAGAAGTGGTGGGAGTGGGCATCCTTTTCTGGCTCTGGTTCTCAAAGGGAATGCTTCCAGCTTTTGCCCATTCAATATGATGTTGACTATGGTTTTGCCATAGGTGGTTCTTATTATTTCGATTCATATCTTTTCACTCAGTTCTCCCTTAGAAGTATTTGGGTTATCCATTATCTTGGAATATAATTCTATATCATTTTCCTATCTGACCTTCGTATATTACCACTTGTGCTAACAATTTCTCTCTGGGGTTACTTTTTATTATATTTTATTTTTTTAAATCTTTTATTTTAGGTTTAGGGGTATATGTACATGTTTGTTATATAGATAAATTGTGTGTTATGGAGGGTTGGTAATACAGATTATTTAATCACCCAGGTAATAAGCATAGTACCCCATTTGTAGTTTTTTGATCCCCACCTTCCTCCCACCCTCCCTGCTCAACTAGGCCCTAGTGTCTATCTTTCCCTTCTTTGAGTCCATATGTACTTAACGTTTATCTCCCATTTATAAGTGAGAACCTGTGGTATTTGGTTTTCTCTTCCTGTGTTAGTTTGCTTAGGATAATGGCCTCTAGTTCCATCCATGTTGCTGCAAAGGACTTGATCTCCTTCTTTTTTATGGCTACATAGAATTCCATGGTATATATATGTATCTATATACCTCATTTTATTTATCCAGTCTACCGTTTATGGGCATTTAGGTTGATTACATGTATTTACTATTGTGAATAGTGCTGAGATGAATATACGAGTGTATGTGTGTTTATGGTAGAACAATTATTTTGGGGGAGTATATACTCAACAATGGGATTGCTAGGTTAAATGGTAGTTCTATTTTAAGTTCTTTGATAAATTGCCAAAGTGATTTCAAGAATGGCTGAACTAATTTACATTATGACCAACTGCGTATATAGTGTAAGGAAGGGGCCCAGTTTCACTCTTCTGCCTGTGGCTAGCCAGTTATCCCAGCATCATTTATTGAATAGAAAGTCCTTTCTCCATTGCTTCTTTTTTTTTTCAATTTGTAAAGAAGAGATGGTTATAGGTGTGCAGCTTTATTTCTGGGTTCTCTATCCTGTTCCATTGGTCTGTGTGTCTGTTTTGTTCCAGTACCATGCTGTTTTGGTTACTGTAGCCTTGTAGTATAGTTTGAAGTTGGGTTATGTGATGCTTGCTGCTTTTTTCTTTTTGCTTAGGATTGCTTTGGCAATTTGATGTCTTTTTTGGTTCCATATGACTTTTTTAAAATACTTTTTTTTAAAAATTCTGTGAAGATTGTCCACTGGTAGTTTGCTAGGAATAGCATTGAATCTATAAATTGCTATAAGGTGTTATGGCTTTTTTTTTTTTTTTTTGAGGTGGAGTCTCACTCTGTTGGCCAAGTGCAGTGGCATGATCTTGGCTGACTGCAACCCCTGCCTCCTGGGTTCAACCAGTTATCCTATCTCACCCTCCCAAGTAGCTGGGACTACATGTGCCACCACCATGACTGCCTAATTTTTGTAGTTTTAGTAGAGAGGGGGTTTCACCATATTAGTCAGGCTGGTCTCGAACTCCTGACCTCAGGTGATCCACCTGCCTCGGCCTCCCAAGGTATGACCATTTTAACAATATTGATTCTCCCTATCTATGAGCATGGAATGCTTTTCCTTTTGCTTGCATCATCTCTGATTTCTTTGAGCGGGGTTTTGTAACGCTTGTAGAAATCTTTCACCTCCCTGGTTAGCTGTATTCCTGTGTTTTTGTGGTTGTTTTGTGGTTATTGTGAATGGGATTATGTTCTTGATTTGGCACTCAGTTTGGACGTTGCTGGTGTATAGAAATGTTACTGAGTTTTATACATTGATTTTGTATCCTGAAATTTTGCTGAAGTGTTTTTTAATCAAATTTAGGAGCTATTGAGCAGGAATTATGGATTTCTCAAGGTATGAAATCATATAGTTGTGAAGAGAGATGGCTTTACCTCCTCTTTTCTTGTTTGGATGCCTTTTATTTCTTTCTCTTGCCTGAGTGCCCTTGCTAAGACGCTTCCATCTTTTGCCCATTCAATATGATGTTGACTATGGTTTTCTCATAGATGGCTCTTATTATTTTGATGTATGTTGCTTCAATGCCCAGTTTGTTGAGGGTTTTTAACATGAAGGAATTTTGAATTTTTTTGAAAACCGTTTCCATGTCTATTGAGATGATCATGTGTTTTTTTTTTTAGTTTTGTTTATGTGATGAATCACATTTATTAATTTGCCTATGTTGAACCAACCTTGCATTCAAGGGTAAAGCCCACTTGATCAGGGTGGATTAGCTTTTTGATGTGCTGTTATTTGGTTTGCTAGTATTTTATTGAGGACTTTTGTGTCTATGTTCATCAAGGTTATTGGCCGGAAGTCTTCTCTTTTTGTTGTGTCTCTTCCAGCATTTCATGTTAAGATGATGCTAGCCTCTTGGAATGAATTAGGTTAGAATTCCTTCTCCTCTGTTTTTTGGAAAAATTTCTGTAGGAATGGTACCAGCTGTGGTTCATATATCTGGTAGAATTCAGTTGTGAGTCAATCTGGTCCAGGACTTTTTCTGCTTGTTAGGCTTTTTACTACTCATTTATTTTTGATATTTATTATTGATCTCTTCAGGGTTTCAGTTTCTTCCTGGTTCAATCTTGAGAATATATTTTTCAATGTAATATTATATATTTCTTATATCTTTTTTAGTTTGCATCTATAGAAGTATTCATAATAGTCTCTGAGGGGTTTTTTTGTGTGTGTGTGTGTATTTCTGTGGGGTCAGTGATAATGTCCCCTATGTCATTTCTGATTGTGTTTATTTGGATCTTCTCTGTTTTTTTCTTTATTAATATAGCTAGTAGTCTAGCAATCTTATTTATTCCACAAAAACAAACTTTTCGTTATGTGACCTTTTGTATTTTTTTTCTCAATTTCATTCAATTCATATCTGATTTTTTAAAATTTCTTTTCTTTTGCTAGTTTTTGGGTTGGCTTGCTGTTGTTTTTTGAGTTCCTCAAGCTGTTAGGTTAGGTTGTCAATTTGAGGTCTTTCTAACTTTGTGATGTAGCGATTAGTGCTGTAAACTCTCCTCTTAATGCTGCTTTAGCTGTGGCCCAGAGATTCTGGTATGTTGTGTCTTTGTTCTCACTGTTTTCAAAGAAATTCTTGATTTCTGCCTTAATTTCATTGTTTACCCAAATGTCATTTAGGAACAGGTTGTTTAATTTTCATGTAATAGTATGGTTTTGAGTGATCTTCATGGCTATTTTTATAGCACTGTGGTCTGAGAGTGTGGTTGGTATGATTTCAGTTTTTTTGAATTTGCTGAGAATTGTTTCATGGCTGATTGTGTGTTTGATTTTACAGTACATTTCATGTGCAGATGAGAAGAATGTATATTCTGTTGTTTTGCGGTGAAGAGTTCTGTAGATTATCTGTTAGGTCCATTTGGTCAAGTGTTGAGTTCAGTTCCTGGATATTTTTGTTAGTTTTCTCCCTTGATGATCTAATATCGGCAGTGGGGTGTTGAAGTCTCTGACTGTTATTGTGTGGTTATCTAAGTCTTTTGTAGGTCTCTAAAAACTTGTTTTATGAATCCGTATACTCCTGTGTTGGGTGCATATATATTTAGGATAGTTAGGTCTTCTTGTTGAATTGAATTATATGCAATTATGTAATGTGCTTGTCTTTTTGATCATTCTTGGTTTAATGTTTGTTTTGTCTTAAATTAGAATAGCAACTTCTGATATTTTTAATTTTACATTTACTTGGTAGATTTTTCTTCATTTCTTTACTTTGAGCCTCTAGGTCTCCTTGCCTGTGAGATAGGTCTCTTTAAGACAGTACTGTATAGTTGGGTGTTTATTTTGTATCCAACTTGCTGCCACTTTATGCCTTTTAATTGGGGCATTTACCCAGTTTGCATTCGAGATTAATGTTGATAAGTGGGTATTTGATTCTGTCATCATGTTGTTAGCTTAGTATTATGCAGACTGGATTGTGTAAGTGCTTTATGGTGTGAGTGGACTATGTACTTAGTTGTGTTTTTGTGGTAGCCAGTAACAGTGTTTTATTTCCCTATTTAGGACTTTCTTAAAGACCTCATGTAAGGCAGGTCTAGTGCTACTGAATTCTCTTAGTACTTGCTTGTCTGAAAAGAATTTTATTTCTCCTTCACTTATGAGGCTTAGTGTGGCTGGATCTGAAATTTTTGGTTGGAATTTCTTTTCTTTAAGAATGCTGAATATGAGTCCCCCATCTTTTCTGGTTTGAAGGGTTTCTGCTGAAAGTTTCATTGTTAGCCTGACGGGGTTTCCTTTGTAGGTGACCTGCCCCTTCTCTCTAGCTGCCTTTATTTTTTCTTTCATTATGACCCTGGAAAATCTGATAAGTATGTATCTTGGGGATGGTTGTCTTGCATAGTATCGTGCAGGGGTTCTCTGTATTTTTTGAATATGAATATTGGCCTCTCTGGGGACATGAGAGAAATTTTTGTGGACTGTATCCTCAAATATGTTTTCCAGGTTGCTTGCTCTCTCTCTCTCTTTCTGCCATGTCAATGTGTTATAGATTTGGTTTCTTCACATAATCTCACATTTCTCTGAGGTTTCGTTCATTCTTTTTTATTTGTTTATATGTCTGATTGAGTTAATTTTGAGAACTAGTCTTTGAGCTCTCAGATTGTTTCCCCAGCTTGGTCTGTTCTGCTGTTTAAACTTTGTGATTATATTATGGAATTATTGTATTGTTTTTCAATTCTATCAGATTCGTTTGTATCTATCTTAAAACGGCCATTTCTTCATTCAGCTCCTGTATCTTTTTATTGTATTTCCTGGATTCTTTGGCTTGGGTTTTGACTTTCTCCAGGATCTTGATGATCTTCATTCCTATGTATATTTTGTATTCTATGTCTGTCATTTCAGCCTGGTGCAGAACCATTGCTGGGGATCTAGTATGGGCATTTGGAGGTAAGAAGACACTGGCTTTTTGTGTTACCAAAGTTTTTATGCTGTTTGTTTCTCATCTTTCTGGGCTGATGTTCTTTAAACTTTGAAGTTGCTGTCCTTTGAACGAAGCCTTTTGCTTTTATCTTCTTTGAAGCCCTTTGGTGTTTGATTATGGTATAGGGTGGCTTTAGTCTTCTGGCTTTGATTATGGAAGATTCTAGGGGGCCGGGAAGCCCCCAGCTGTGTCTTCTGGCCCCTTGAGTTTATGACCCTGACCGCTAGAGGTGCTGAAGCGTTCCTCATAAGCTGGCCCCAAAACTTTAAGGGGAATGCTGGCTGAAGCGCTTCGTAGGGTTGTTGGCAGTGGTATCAGCGCTCACCTGTGCTTGCCAGTCACTGTGGCCTTGCAGTGGAGTGCTTTTGTGTCAGTGGGGTGGTGCACTAGTATGGGTGAGGTGCTGACAGGGGCGGGCACACCGGTGTACACTGAGCTCACTTGCGCCAGAGAAGAAGCGGCACAGCGGGGGTGGGCTGCTGGTGGACGCGAGGTTCTGGAATCTGTGCACGCAGTTGCACCCACCGCTGTGCGGTGGGCTGCCCACACCTCAGCGAGGGCGCAGTGCTGGCAGGGGTGGGCAAGGCAGCAGAGTGTGCTCATGACAGCAGCGGTGGGGCAGTGGGGTGCACACTCACATGCCTGCTGTAGGAAGAGGGTTGGCGAGGTCTGTCGGCCCTTGCGCACACACTGCCAAAGCAGTGAGGAGAGGCTGCAGTGAGAAGAGGCTGTGGGTGGGCTGGTTTTGTCGGCAGAGTCCAGTCTGCTGGACTTCTCTGATGGTTAGGCATGGACTGCCAGCGAAGAAGCTATCATGAAGGCATCTGGGAAGCACCCTGGTTAGGCATTTGATGCTGCATTGCAAGCAGGAGCGATCAGGCTGGGGCTCCAGGAGAAGCTGGCAGCAGGAGAGGCTGCTCAGATAGAAATGGCTCTGAAACATGGGCAGGACCGCCCTGTTCCCAACCCGACTGTCACCCAAATGCAAAAGCCACTTAGAGGAGCATGGTGAGCCTTGGGGGATAGACATCCCTGGCCATGCTCCACTGCAGCCATTCCTCCGACAAACCTTCTGAGCTATGCCCAGGTTGGAGTCCTGGCACTGGCATCTCTCAAAGCAGCTCTCGCTGCCAGATCAAGTCGTTCGTGGGGGTCCTGAGGTCTCCTGCAACTAGGATTACGGGGGTCTGTGGCAAGGATGGGCCACTCATCACATGTTAAACTCACCCCTTCCCCAATATTCACTGGGGGCCAGGAGTGGGTCACAGGGCTCAACAGCCCCGTGCAGGATTTCCAGATTCCTCCCGCTTCAGTCCAGTATCTTCATCCTCCTTCTATCCACTCTCAATGCCTTCCCTCTGAAGGTCTGCTTGAAGTGTGCTAGTATTCCCAGTGCCTGGCTGTGTCAGGTCAGCCATCTTGGCTCTTTCCTCTGTTTTTTTTTTTTTTTTTTTTTTTTTTTTCTACTTTTTGTCTTTCTGATAATTCTCCTTTTTTTTTTTTTTTTTTTTTTGAGATGGAGTCTTGTGCTGTCTCCCAGGCTGGAGTGCAGTGGCGCAATCTCGGCTCACTGCAAGCTCCGCCTCCTGGGTTCACGCCATTCTCCTGCCTCAGCCTCCCGAGTAGCTGGGACTACAGGCGCCCACCACAACTCCCGGCTAATTTTTGTATTTTTAGTAGAGACGGGGTTTCAGTGTCTTAGCCAGGATGGTCTCGATCTCCTGGCCTCATGATCCGCCCGCCTCAGCCTTCCAAAGTGCTGGGATTATAGGCGTGAGCCACCGCGCCCAGCCTCTGATAATTCTCTTTATCTACCTCACCCAAAATATACTTGTAGTGAAAATACACAATTTCCCTTATTGACATATACATTGAACAGAAAAATAAAGCAAAACATGCATATTATCTTCTGAAAAATATGTATCCATTTTCTATAGCTAGATAAATATTTAATGGAAGAAACAATGCCTCATATGTGTGGGCAGAAGTTAAAAAAGGAAAAATAAAAGATATAGTACTTCTTTTCTAATACCAGAGTTTGAAGTGCTTCCATTCTTATTCTACTTTGTTTTGGTTAGCAACTTAAAATATGAATTATTGCCATCAGAATAAATCTGATTTAGTGAATTTATTTTAAGTTGTATTTGAAAAAATAGCAATATTTGTTAAAAATTTAACAATAAAAAATTAAATTAGTTACTTCCTGGTCTTTGATAAGTCCTAAAGCATGACATCATTGTTGAACTTAGAAAATCTCTGTGCTGATGTAGGTACTTCCAATCATTAGGTGGGATTCTGCCACTGTATCAATAAGATGTGTCTGGTACACTGATATTTGTTGACGTCACTGATTCCTAGTTCTCTCAGGAGTCTCTCTGTGGCTTTCCAACATTCCCCTGGGAGAAAACGCAGCTATCATGGACAACTTTTCCCATTTTATTCTGAGTTTTTAAACTATTTTCTGTCCACTTGAAAATTTATGTTACTCATCACATTGCCTTCTCCTACATTAATTATACTGTGTTTGGAAGAAATGAATGAAAACTTAAATTTAAATCACATAATAATATCTATAGGAAGCATCTTACTGTCACATATTTTGAATGTTCCTAGTTGCAATTAGTTTTCACCCCCAATATTTAGCTTCTCAGTGTCATGATTTTGTACTCTCCTGCCTAAAAAGAAAATCTACATTCTTTCTTTAAATTTCAAAATTATATTTATCCTAATATTTTACGTAACTAAGAACACATGACTGTAATCACTTGAAAGGTATTGTGAAAATACGAATGTTTTAGGTACAAACTCAGAGGTGCCAGACAAAATGAAATTAATCAGTATCTACTTGTGTTGAGCAGTTACCAGCACAGATGGTAGGAAATTAGCTTATTCTTTGTCTCAATATATTAATGATGCAAAATTACATGTATTTCACTTTGGACAAATATCTGACAGACTAGCAAGCAATATTTTAGAAACATGACCCCTTGATTGATAATGGAGCGAAGCATTTAATACCTTAAGTCTAACTTAAATTTAATACATTCTATGTCATTTTAGATGCCTCCATCTAAGCTTTTTAAATTGGGACATTACACAAAGTGATCAAAATAGAGTTTCAGTGGCTTTGTGGAGTATAGAATTAGAATTTTGAATTCTTCATTCATAAACACAGGGGTGATTTTTAAAGATTATGTTTGGCACTTAAGTCTTGATGGTTGTCTCCTGAGTAGCCTCTAATCTCTACTCAGAAGATTTATATTGTACTAGATTGTGTTTTGTTTGTTTGTTTGTTTTTGACAGAGTCTCGCTCTGTCACCCAGGCTGGAGTGCAGTGGTGCGATCTCAGCTCACTGCAACTTCCGCCTCCCTGGTTCAAGTGATTCTCCTGCCTCAGCCTCCCCAGTAGGTGGGACTACAGTCATGCGCCACCATGCCTGGCTAACTTATGTATTTTTAGTAGAGACGAGGTTTCACCATATTGGCCAGGCTGGTCTTGAACTCCTGACCTCATGATCCGCCTGCCTCAGCCTCCAAAAATGCTGGGATTACAGGCATGAGCCACTGCGCCTGGCCTAGATTGTTAAATCAACAAATCAAGCCAACAGGATGATTTGAGGATTTATATAAAACAACTAGAAAACTGAACAACAATAATAATTTTTATTTTTTAATGAAATATATCAATAATTGAATGTTAAAAGGTGTGATGTAAATGATCATTGTTGAAAAGAGAGTGATCGGTCAAGGGATTTTTGTTGTTGTTGCTATGGGCTTAAGAAATGAAGAATGTGGAATTAATGAGAAGTTGAGAATTTTCTGAGGGGGTGGGTAAGAAACTACAAGAGATATAGAGAAATACAGTATGTGAACAGAAAGTAGTCTTTTTTTCCTCTGGAAGATTAACATATAGACAAAAGAAAACCAATGAGGAACCCACAATCTTGGGAAGAACAAATAACAGAGTATCCACAGGGAGCTGTATCCCAGAAAGGGCACGAGATGAGAAATGCAGACTTCATTTTTTCATCTATAAAATGAGAACTTTTCATTCTCTTTAGTCTGACTAATATGACTTTCATGGAGATATTTTAAAATTGTAAATGATATGAAATATAATAATAGATAATAGTGGCATTATATTAGTTATAAAGTAAAATCATATCCACATATAACTTCTCACATCCTTGTATGAGTAGGAATGGGCAGCACTAGCTTTGGAGCCATAATGTCCTCATTATTTGAAAAAACTGTCAAAATCCACTCTCTTCCTAAATAATTGGTTAATATGATATTAAAAGGTAAAATGAAGAATACTCTTTGAAAATTACACGATAAGTACACCACTTTAGTACTTACTTAAAATTTTGTTCTTTATGGATTACTAGGGTGTTATTCATAAGTGCAACATTGAGAAATTTACATATTTTCCCAAGAATTTGGGAAGAATATAATGAATTTTTTTTCTTGCTTAAAAACACTCACAAATTAATTTGCAACTTATTATTGACTATAAAGTTATTTGTATCGCTCTGCCAAATGAGTAAACCCAGTTCACATCTGAAATATAAAACTTTTCTTTCTAAATAAAGAACAAGTTTTACTGTTTTTGAAACATCCTATTTATGGCTTATCACTACGAGTTAATATGCACATTGTGGAGTTTATTTTTGTGATTCGTAGGGAGAATTTTAGGTATTGTAGCCACCTTCTAAAGATCTGAAATGAGTTTTAGTTGTGACATATATTGTCTTTAGGTTCTATTTATATTTTCAGTTTAAGTGGAAATAGTTCCTTTTTGACACATCCACTGCTTACTTTTTGTTATTATCCTTTGCTTACTTTTATGCCTCCAAAAGTTTGTTGCTTTATAATTGATTTGCCTTTAATTCACTCTAATCTTCATTGCAATAGAATGAAGTAAGCTTGTCAGGTGTGATTCCTAGCTCTTTTTATATTTAGGAATTCAATGGCAGTAGCAACTTGAGAACTGTCTTTTCAGAAATCTCAGTACATTCGCAACTGCAATCTCATATACTCAGTAAATATATGAACGGAAACATTTTTTACATTTCCATTTGTTTTGTTACTATTCCAATTGCTATTTATTGTCAGGGTTTATTCCGTCCTGTAAACTACCACTCCCAACCATAGGAGAAGGAACCACGTTTGCAAAATGCAATTAAAGTAGCCACTTCCTCCAGCTACCTGGACACAGTAATTGTCCACACCTTGTCCAAGCTGGACCAATAAGATTCTCTCAGAATTTGGAATTGGGTCTCATAGATATCAGTCTCTGCGGTCACTTGAATTAAGTTATTGTAAACTCAAGATGAAAGAGTTCAACCTTTTTTATTAGCTTGTGTGTATAGGAAAAAAAACAGAGAATGCCAAACCAGCGAGAAGATAAGAGGATGGGGGAGAGGGAGAGGGAATGATGAAAAAGGTGAGGGGATAAGAGAGAGGGAGAGAGAATGATGAAGAGGGTGAGGGGCTGAGGGAGATGGTGAGAGAATGGTGGAAAGGGTGAGGGGATGAGGCAGAGAGTATGATGAAGAGGGCGAGGGAATGAGGGAGAAAGAGAGAATGAGAGAGAAGGAGAAGAGAGGAGGGAGAGGGACGGGGATGAAGGAGAGTGAGATGGAAGATGGTAGAAAGGATGAGAGAGGAGGAGGAGGAGAGACAAGAAGAGGGGAGAGGAAAGAGAGGAAGAAGGAAGCCTGGAAAAAGAAGAAAGGAACAGGAGAGATGAAGGGAGGGAATAGAGAGAAATAACAGGGAGTAGGGAGGAAGAAAGATAAATGAGAGAGAGAGATTGACTGTAGGAAAGAGATGTATGAAGAGCAGAATCAAGACATTAGGTGTCTTCAGAGAAACAGAAAGAAGCTGAAGCTTCATGCCTCTTTTTATTTCTTGATGCTAGTGCTAGAATCTTGACTTCACTCTCTGCTCTTGGTTTCCTTGAGTTCCACCCATATTGTTTATTTATTTTGCATCACTCATTCAACCCTTAGAAACTTAACCAAGATATAAATTAAATCAAAGCTTACTAATACCATAATTTAAAAATCAAATGGATTGTTTAGGTTTTTGAACATTTAAAGCCATTTAATATCTTGTTTTGCTATAGAAATCATAATTTCTTTAGCATATTTGAAAAATACATACATGGCCAGGCACAGTGGCTCACACTTGTAATCCCAGCAATTTGAGAGGCCAAGGCAGGTGAATCATGAGGTCAAGAGATCGAGACCATCCTGGCCAACATGGTGAAACCCCATCTCTACTAAAAATGCAAAAAATTAGCTGGGTGTGGTGACGCACACCTGAGGCAGGAGGATCGCTTGAACTTGGGAGGCAGAGGTTGCAATGAGCCAAGATTGCGCCACTGCACTCCAGCCTGGCCACAGAGTAAGACTCCACACACACACACACACACACACACACACACACACACACACACAAAGCAAGAAAAATGCACATGTTTAAATGATTTTTGTTTGTTTGTTTGTTTCATTTTATTACACTTTAAGTTTTAGAGTACATGTGCACAACGTGCAGGTTTGTTACATATGTATACATGTGCCATGTTGGTGTGCTGCACCGATTAACTCGTCATCTAGCATTAGGTATATCTCCTAATGCTATCCCTCCCCCCTACCCCCACCCCACAACAGTCCCCAGAGTGTGATGTTCCCCTTCCTGTGTCCATGTGTTCTCATTGTTCAGTTCCCACCTATGAGTGAGAACATGTGGTGTTTGGTTTTTTGTCCTTGCAATAGTTTGCTGAGAATGATGGTTTCCATTTTCATCCATGTCTCTACAAAGGACATGAACTCATCATTTTTTATGGCTGTATAGTATTCCATGGTATATATGTGCCACATTTTCTTAACCAGTCTATCGTAGTTGGACATTTAGGTTGGTTCCAAGTCTTTGCTATTGTGAATAGTGCCGCAATAAACATATGTGTGCATGTGTCTTTATAACAGCATGATTTATAATCCTTTGGGTATATACCCAGTAATGGGATGGCTGGGTCAAATGGTATTTCTAGTTCTAGATCCCTGAGGAATCGCCACACTGACTTCCACAATGGTTGAACTAGTTTACAGTCCCACCAACCGTGTAAAAGTGTTCCTATTTCTCCACATCCTCTCCAGCACCTGTTGTTTCCTGACTTTTTAATGATCACCATTCTAACTGGTGTGAGATGGTATCTCATTGTGGTTTTGATTTGCATTTTTCTGATGGCCAGTGATGATGAGCATTTTTTCATGTGTTTTTTGGCTGCATAAATGTCTTCTTTTGAGAAGTGTCTGTTCATATCTTTTGCCCACTTTTTGATGGGGTTGTTTGTTTTTTTCTTGTAAATTTGTTTGAGTTCATTGTAGATTCTGGATACCAGCCCTTTGTCAGATGAGTAGGTTGCAAAAATTTTCTCCAATTCTGTAGGTTGCCTGTTCACTCTGATGGTAGTTTCTTTTGCTGTGCAGAAGCTCTTTAGTTTAATTAGATCCCATTTGTCAATTGTGGCTTGTGTTGCCATTGCTTTTGGTGTTTTAGACATGAAGTCCTTGCCCATGCCTATGTCCTGAATGGTATTGCCTAGGTTTTCTTCTAGGGTTTTTATGGTTTTAAGTCTAACATTTAAGTCTTTAATCCATCTTGAATTAATTTTTGTATAAGGTGTAAGGAAGGGATCCAGTTTCAGCTTTCTACATATGGCTAGCCAGTTTTCCCAGCACCATTTATTAAATAGGGAATCCTTTCCCCATTGCTTGTTTTTGTGAGGTTTGTCAAAGATCCGATAGTTGTAGATATGCGGCATTATTTCTGACGCCTCTGTTCTGCTCCATTAGTCTATATCTCTGTTTTGGTATCAGTACCATGCTGTTTTGGTTACTGTAGCCTTGTAGTATAGTTTGAAGTCAGGTAGCGTGATGCCTCCAGCTTTGTTCTTTTGGCTTAGGATTGACTTGGCGATGCAGGCTCTTTTTTGGTTCCATATGAACTTTAAAGTAGTTTTTTCCAATTCTGTGAAGAAAGTCATTGGTAGCTTGATGGGGATGGCATTGAATCTATAAATTACCTTGGGCAGTATGGCCATTTTCAGAACATTGATTCTTCCTACCCATGAGCATGGAATGTTCTTCCATTTCTTTGTGTCCTCTTTTATTTCATTGAGCAGTGGTTTGTAGTTCTCCTTGAAGAGGTCCTTCACATCCCTTGTAACTTTGAAGCAATTGTGAATGGGAATTCACTCATGATTTGGCTCTCTGTTTGTCTGTTATTGGTGTATAAGAATGCTTGTGATTTTTGTATATTGATTTTGTATCCTGAGACTTTGCTGAAGTTGCTTATCAGCTTAAGGAGATTTTGGGCTGAGACAATGGGGTTTTCTAGATATACAATCATGTCATCTGCAAACAGGGACAATTTGACTTTCTCTTTTCCTAATTGAATACCCTTTATTTCCTTCTCCTGCCTGATTTCCCTGGCCAGAACTTCCAACACTATGTTGAATAGGAGTGGTGAGAGAGGGCATCCTTGTCTTGTGCCAATTTTCAAAGGGAATGCTTCCAGTTTTTGCCCATTCAGTATGATATTGGCTGTGGGTTTGTCATAGATAGCTCTTATTATTTTGAGATACGTCCCATCAATACCTAATTTATTGAGAGTTTTTAGCATGAAGCGTTGAATTTTGTCAAAGGCCTTTTCTGCATCTATTGAGATAATCATGTGGTTTTTGTCTTTGGTTCTGTTTATATGCTGGATTACATTTATTGATTTGCGTATGTTGAACCAGCCTTGCATCCCAGGGATGAAGCCCACTTGATCATGGTGAATAAGCTTTTTGATGTGCTGCTGGATTCCGTTTGCCAGTATTTTATTGAGGATTTTTTCATCAATGTTCATCAAGAATATTGGTCTAAAATTCTCTTTTTTGGTTGTGTCTCTGCCCGGCTTTGGTATCAGGATGATGCTGGCCTCATAAAATGAGTTAGGGAGGATTCCCTCTTTTTCTATTGATTGGCATAGTTTCAGAAGGAATGGTACCAGCTCTTCTCTGTATCTCTGGTAGAATTCGGCTGTGAATCCATCTGGTCCTGGGCTTTTTTTGGTTGGTAAGCTATTGATTATTGCCACAATTTCAGAGCCTGTTATTGGTCTATTCAGAGATTCACTTCTTAGTCCTGGGAGGATGTATGTGTCGGGGAATTTATCCATTTCTTCTAGATTTTCTAGTTTATTTGCATAGAGGTGTTTATAGTATTCTCTGACGGTAGTTTGTATTTCTGTGGGATCAGTGGTGATATCCACTTTATCATTTTTTATTGCGTCTATTTGATTCTTCTCTCTTTTCTTCTTTATTAGTCTTGCTAGCGGTCTATCAGTTTTGTTGATCCGTTCAAAAAACCAGCTCCTGGATTCATTAATTTTTGGAGGGCTTTTTGTGTCTCTATTTCCTTCAGTTCTGCTCTGATCTTAGTTATTTCTTGCCTTCTGCTAGCTTCTGAATGTGTTTGCTCTTGCTTTTCTAGTTCTTTCAATTGTGATGTTAGGGTGTCAATTTTGGATCTTTCCTGCTTTCTCTTGTGGGCATTTAGTGCTATAAATTTCCCTCTACACACTGCTTTGAATGTGTCCTGGAGATTCTGGTGTGTTGTGTCTTTGTTCTCATTGGTTTCAAAGAACATCTTTATTTCTGCCTTCATTTCATTATTTAGCCAGTTGTCATTCAGGAGCAGGTCGTTCAGATTCTATGTAGTTGAGCGGTTTTGAGTGAGTTTCTTAATCTTGAGTTCTAATTAGATTGCACTGTGGTCTGAGAGACAGTTTGTTATAATTTCTGTTCTTTTACATTTGCTGAGGAGTGCTTTACTTCCAACTATGTGGCCAGTTTTGGAGTAGGTGTTGTGTAGTGCTGAAAAGAATGTATATTCTGTTGATTTGGGGTGGAGAGTTCTGTAGATGTCTATTAGGTCCACTTGGTGCAGAGCTGAGTTCAATTCCTGGGTATCCTTGTTAACTTTCTGTCTCGTTTATCTGTCTAATGTTGACAGTGTGGTGTTAAAGTCTCCGATTATTATTGTGTGGGAGTATAAGTCTCTTTGTAGGTCGCTCAGGACTTGCTTTATGAATCTGGGTGCTCCTGTATTGGGTGCATATATATTTAGGATAGTTAGCTCTTCTTGTTGAATTGATCCCTTTACCATTATGTAATGTCCTTCTTTGTCTCTTTTTATCTTTGTTGGTTTAAAGTTTGTTTTATCAGGGACTAGGATTGCAACCCCTGCCTTTTTTTGTTTTCCATTTGCTTGGTAGATCTTCATCCTTTTATTTTGAGCCTATGTGTGTCTCTGCCCGTGAGATGGGCTTCCTGAATACAGCACACTGATGGGTCTTGACTCTTTATCCAGTTTGCCAGTCTGTGTCTTTTAATTGGAGCATTTAGCCCATTTAGATTTAAAGTTAATGTTGTTATGTATGAATTTGATCCTGTCATTATGATGTTAGCTGGTTATTTTGCTCGTTAGTTGATGCAGTTTCTTCCTAGCCTTGATGGTCTTTACAATTTGGCATGTTTTTGCAGTGGCTGGTACCGGTTGTTCCTTTCCATGTTTAGTGCTTCTTTCAGGAGCTCTTTTAGGTCAGGCCTGGTGGTGACAAAATCTCTCAGCATTTGCTTGTCTGTAAAGTATTTTATTTCTCCTTCACTTATGAAGCTTAGTTTGGCTGGATATGAGATTCTGGGTTGAAAATTCTTTTCTTTAAGAATGTTGAATATTGGTCCCCACTCTCTTCTGGCTTGTAGAGTTTCTGCCGAGAGATCCGCTGTTAGTCTGATGGGCTTCCCTTTGTGGGTAACCCGACCTTTCTCTCTGGCTGCCCTTAACATTTTTTCCTTCATTTCAACTTTGGTGAATCTGACAATCATGTGTCTTGAAGTTGCTCTTCTCAAGGAGTATCTTTGTGGCGTTCTCTGTATTTCCTGAATTTGAATGTTGGCCTGCCTTGCTAGATTGGGGAAGTTCTCCTGGATAATATCCTGCAGAGTGTTTTCCAACTTGGTTGCATTTCTCCCTGTCACTTTCAGGTACACCAATCACACGTAGATTTGGTCTTTTCACATAGTACCATATTTCTTGGAGGCTTTGTTCATTTCTTTTTATTCTTTTTTCTCTAAACTTCCCTTTCTCGCTTCATTTCATTTATTTCGTCTTCCATCACTGATACCCTTTCCTCCATTTCATTGCATCGGCTCCTGAGGCGTCTGCATTCAGCACGTAGCTCTCGTGCCTTGGTTTTCAGCTCCATCAGGTCCTTTAAGGACTTCTCTGCATTGGTTATTCTAGTTATCCATTTGTCTAATTTTTTTTTTCAAAGCTTTTAACTTCTTTGCCATTGGTTCGAATTTCCTCCTGTAGCTCGGAGTAGTTTGATCGTCTGAAGCCTTCTTCTCTCAACTCGTCAAACTCACTCTCCGTGCAGCTTTGTTCCGTTGCTGGTGAGGAGCTGCATTCCTTTGGAGGAGGAGAGGCACTCTGATTTTTAGAGTTTCCAGTTTTTCTGCTCTGTTTTTTTTCCCATCTTTGTGGTTTTATCTACCTTTGGTCTTTGATGTTGGTGACATACAGATGGGTTTTTGGTGTGGATGTCCTTTCTGTTTGTTAGTTTTCCTTCTAACAGTCAGGACCCTCAGCTGCAGGTCTGTTGGAGTTTGCTAGAGGTCCACTCCAGACCCTGATTGCCTAGGTAACAGCAGCGGTGGCTGCAGAACAGCGGATATTGGTGAACCACAGATGCTGCTGCCTGATCGTTCCTCTGGAAGTTTTGTCTCAGAGGAGTACCCAGCCGTGTAAGTTGTCAGTCCGCCCCTACTGGGGGGTGCCTCCCAGTTAGGCTACTCGGGGGTCAGGGACCCACTTGAGGAGGCAGTCTGCCCATTCTCAGATCTCAAGCTGCATGCTTGGAGAACTACTACTTTCTTCCAAGCTCAGTTGGAAATGCAGAAATCACCTGTCTTCTGTGTCACTCACGGTGGGTGCTGTAGACTGGAGCTGTTCCTATTTGGCCATCTTGGCTCCTCCCCCCATGTTTAAATGTTTATCAAAAAATAAAGTTTACCTCTGATCTCACCATCTGGAAGTAGCTTTCACTAATGTTTTAGTACATTTTCTTTTACTCTTCTGTGCATGCCAGTACATACACACACACACACAGACACACAACACATTCATTCTTTATGGACGCTAATCAACAGTATGTACAGTTTTACATTGTGTTATTTTTATGTAACAAAATGAAGTTTCGAAGACATGGTTTTTATTCAGTATTATCCCACTTAATTAACCGTTGTTCTATTTATAATCATTCTGGATTTTTAATTTACACAGTGTTAATTGTAGCTTCATTAGTGCTATGATTTTTTATTTCTTCATTTAGTCAACAAATCTTTATTAATTACTCACTCTGTACCAAACATTTTGACACAACTAACCAGCAAGATGTGTGTCTTGAGGAGATTACAGCTTTACAGTGAGAAAGACTAGTAAGCAATACCTTCATTCAATTCAGGTCACTCAATTCTTTGAGGGAAAGGGGGTAAGCAACTACTTCCTAGGGGGTAACTGGGTCTTGAACTGAGTCTCAATATATGAATAAATGAGAGGAGGATACATGTGAAGTAGCAGGAAATAAATTAGAAAGGCAGGCAGGACTCAGATCATGGGGAGGGAGGAGAGAGAAGGGGAGTGAAGGCTTGCTTGCCATTATATAAGGAATGGGTATCACTGAACATTGCAAATGTGCATGGTGTTTTGGGGAGGGGAGTAAGAACATAGTAGATTTGCATTTTTAAAATGATTATATGACAGTAGAAGATTGATTTCTCAGGCATAAAACTTAAAGTGGGAAAGTTACTTGAAGTGAGAAATCTACTGGAAGAGTCCACATAGGAAATGAGATCTAATATTACACTACTAGAGGAGAGAGATTAAGTTATGGCTATATTGAGAAGACAGTTTATGGTATTTGACAACTAGTTGGCTGTCAGAAGGTGAAGGGTAAGGAGAGACTCAAATTGCTCTCAGTCTTCTGGCTTGCTATTATTTTATGAGGTGTAGAATATAAGAGGAGGGGCAAGTTCAGTAGAAAGTATGGATTTGGGTGTGTTTGGCCTGTGTTCCCTGTTGATCATCCAGGTAGAGGTGACTAGTTGTCAGCTAGTGCTGCCATCACAGAATATCACAGACTGGGTGGTATAAACAACAGAAGTTTATTTTCTCCATTTTAGGATCTGGAAGTCTGAGATTAGGGTGCCAGCATGGGCAGGTTCTGGTCAGAGTCTTTTTCCTGACTTGCAGTGGTCACTTTCTCTCTGTGTTCTCACATGCAGGAGAGAGTGCAAGTTATCATTCTACCTTTGTCTTCTTATAAGGTAACAGTCCTATTGGATTAGGGCCCCACTCTTATGACCTCATTTAACCTTAATTATGTCCTACAAACCCTAGCTCCAAATACATTCAAAATGTTTAGAGCTTCAACCTATGAATGAATTTGGGAGAGTAGGGATATTTCAGTCCATAACAGCTAGACATAAATCTTGAACTTAGTGACACCTAAGAATTGGAAGTATAGTTGGGTATGCCTCATCATGAGAATGGATAGGTACACCCAATCGAGCATCCGGAGAAGGAATGGAAAAGGTTCAAGAACTGAAGCATTTATGTTGTTCTCAGGAGAAGAGAAGATAGCAAAAAAGACTGAAAAGGTAGGGTCAAGGAGCTGGAGGACAAGCAGGAAGCAGGATGCCTCTGCATGTAAGGAAGCAGATAATTTTATCTAGAGTGGAAGATTCAAAAGTATTAAATGATATGTAGAATATCATATTCTTTTTACCTATCTAAACAACTATTTTACCTATCTAAACAAGTCAGATCCCAATCTTTTGCTCTTGACAGCTTATGGTATTGGGAATATTCACTCATTCCTCACCTCTTCCTTGTTCCTAGTTTCTTTTTAGCTATTCCATCTGCCTTGTTTATCACTGTTCTGTGTTACATTGCTTGTAGTGAACAATGTCAGTAACATAACATTGGACTACTTAACAATATAGAAACATTGCTTTGTGTCTGCTTTTCCATATTCAGTAGATTGATATTTTTAATGTTTGATCATTTTAAAAAAATGATCCCTGACTAGAGATAGCATGAGATTAGCAGGGCAAACTGTCGAATGGACAACATATACCTAATTAATGAAAATATGTTATAGATGAGTCACACTTCAGACGTTAATCCATAATGGGTCTCTATTTGGAGTTGTTTGAATGACATGTGAGATATATAATCCAAAAGAAATAAGCTTAGAACTGTTTAAGCATGACCTTTCCTAGGAGAAATAAAAAATAAATTAAAAAGTTATTTTCAGAAGGAAAGATATTAAAGTCATTCCTAGAGTTAAGAAAAGAATGTTAGGAAAATATTTACAAAATAAATTGTATAATATCTATAAATATCATGGGGGATAAATAAATAGGAACTGGGAATACATCTCCAGGTATTTTCACAGAACAGCTTAACGACAAAGACATTTCCTAAGGCTTAAATGTAGCATTATTTTGAATTGTAAAAAGACAACAAATTAAACAGTATTTGTTGTAAAAATGTATCTCATATATTATTACATATTGCACATCAAGAATATTTGTAAATAAAGTGAATATTATATAGTCACTTTTTTGGTAAATATTGCCTAAGTAAAACATACAATTTTGGCTTTTGCTCTCAAAAACAAGCCTTGATGTGCACACAGTTAGAGCTGTGACTGTAGAGCACTATTGCCAAAGGAGGATGGTAAACTTTTCAGTAATGCGGAACCTACTAGCGTGTGAGGGCATTTAGCATACTGATAGTGATATGAACTAAAGGAAATGTTGACACTGTCCTAAACAATATTCTTTTTATTTTTAAAGTTACTTCCTTGAAGGCAAAATCATAACCTGCGTAAGCTCATAGTACATTAAGGCTTATTATTTTGCCTTTGCTATATTGCTAAGAAAATAAATTTGGTTATCCTGATAAATTTATTCTTCACAAGGCCATGAATATTATTTTTTCCCAATAGCTTATAATTTTATTATAGCTTGCAAGTTGATTGTTTTCTTTTGTTATTGGCTTCAGTATTTCCCCAAGCATAAAATTTTAGATAAGTATTCCACTTGGGGGATTATTGTGCCATCCTCTTCTTTCTACTTAAAGATGCACTTTTTAAAAAGGCAATGTATTTGTCCTTCTCTTCTTCCAAATCTCAAAAATAGTCAATGAATTCTAATAAATAATAGATAAGTTTTCTGTGATTATTTTAGCCAGTTCATTAGGGAATTGGGGTCTTGCAGAAGTATATAAATTTTTTAATTGTTTAACTTGACTCATATTTTTATTAGAATTTGTTTATATTTTAATCAAGGCTTTTCATTCTGCTGCATTTTGTGGGGCATAATTATGTTTTCATAAGGACATATATGATACAACATATGAATTAATAACTAAACAGGAGACTTAGACTTATTTCCAAATCCTGTTTGAGGATAAAAAAATAATGGGAAAGAGCATCACTTCTAGCTATAGAACAGCAAGCAAAAAAACTAGAAAGTTTGCAGATTCACAACTTTTCTTGGACTCATCAGAGAACTAAGGTCGTAGGGCAACCAACTAACCTGAAACTTAGGAGGAGACATGAGCACTTGTTTTCCTGGAGCAGATACTGCCAGATAGCAGTAAGAATTTAGCTGAATTTTTAAATCAAATTGGTAAAGCCAGTTGTGCACTAGAAAGATAATATAGCAACCCTATTGACTGCAGATATGAGGGGAATTTGCACTGCAGTCTTTTCTCCATAGACTTCAATGTATACTTAATATCTATAATATTTATAGATATTATACAATTTATTTTGTAAATCAAAAAAAAAAAAAGATTGTCTACAGCCCTCTGAAAGCATCTCTTCTGATACAGGCATAGCATAACAAGTACAGGAATCACTCCGAGAAAGGCAGGAATCATCACCTGGATCCTTCTCCCCTTCCCCCTACAGAAGAAAAGCCTTAAACTGCTAAGTGTAGGACAGCTATTGTCTGAAAAACAGTGTAAAAGGAAGACCTAAAGTTGAGAGTGGAGCAGATACTGAGAAAAGAAATGGCTACCCATGTATTACCCATCCTAAACACAAGAGAATACTAGAGGAATTTGAAGCCTGTGATGCCAGGTAACTTTGGTAACAACAAATCCCAAACCTAGCTTAACTCCTGAGTAGAATGATTCAAACCGCAGATCTAGCAGAAGGACAGTCATTCTCATTTAAAGACATAAACACTATTTACTCATTCTTTCATGTCCTACACAAGATATTTAGTTTTAAACAAAATGTACAAGACATGTACAATGGCAAGAAAAAAATGGGCACACTGCCAAAATAAAAAGAATTTTATAAAACCAAAGATATGACTTACATAATAAAACTGTGAGACAGAAAAGTTTTAATTACTGTCATTAATATTTTAAAGACTCAAATGGAAAAAGTGAACAATATACACATCACATAGGTAATTTTAGCAGGCAGCTGGAAAGCATAAGAAAGAGTCAGATGGAAATACTAGAACTGAAAAACATAGCAACAAAAGTGAAGAATGCATTTGATAGGCTCATCAATATGGTTGGTACACCTGAGGACAGAATTATTATACTTGAAAACAGGTAAATTGAGAGCTGAGGTAGAATAGTGTATTTGCAATCTTCTGGGAAGTAGTCTTAAATATGTGTACTTGTAATCCCAGATGGAGAAACAGAGAACAGGACCAAAGAAATATTTAAGGAAATAATGGCAAATAATTCTCTGAAATTAATGACAAAGAAATTAATGAGGATTTAATGAGAAAAAATCAATGAGAGACACCAAAACAGATTGAAGAAGCTCAGAGAACAATACACACATAAACACACGTATAAAAAGGAACCCATACTCAAATTGCTAAACACCGAAGATAAAAAGAAAATTTGGAAGACATCCCAAGAAAAAGACATATTATGTACAGTGGACTTGTTATCAGAAACAAGGCAAGTCAGAAAACAAAAGGGTGACATCTTGAAAGTGATGAAAGAAAACAACTCTCAGCCCCGAATTTTATAACCACGGAAAGTTATCATGATGAAGGAGAAATGAAGATGTTGTTTGACATATAAAAATGGGGAGAATTTATTGTCAGCAGAGCTTCTATATAAGAAATATTAAAGGAGGTTCTTTAGGGATATGGAATGTAATACCAGAGTTAAACTTGGTTATTGATATGGTTTGGTTCTGTGTCCCCACCGAAATCTCACATCAAATTGTAATTGCCACATGTCAGGGGAGGGACCTGGTGGGCAGTTATTGGATCATGGGTGCAGATTTCCCCCTTGCTGTTCTCATGATAGTGAGTGAGTTCTCATGACATCTGGCTTTTAAAATTTGTAGCACTCCCACCTTCACTTGCCCTCTCTCCTGATCTGCTGTGGAAAGATGTACCTTGTTTCCCCTTCACCTTCTGCCATGATTATAAGTTTCCTGAGGCCTCCTAGTCATGCTTCCTGTCAAGCCTGTGGAACTGTGTGTCAATTAACCCTCTTTTCTTCATAAATTACCCAGTCTCAGTTAGTTCTTTACAGCAGTGTGAAAACAGACTAGTATAGCTATACAGAAAGAAGTGAAGGGCGCTGAAAATAAAATGAATGAAGGTAAAAATAAAACATGTTTCTCATATTTTTAGTTGCTCTAGAAGATAACTGACCACTTATTAAAAAGTAATAGCAATGCGATATTTATTTATCTTACATGTAAAAATAAAATATGTGACAAAATACTACAGATGTTATGTAGGAGAAGTAGTGGGATATAGTGTCACAACATTCTTATAATACATATTAAACAATATAACATTTGGGAGTTGACTAAAGATATGTAACTTAAACTAGGGTAAGCATTAGACACATTTTGAAAAATTATGTATTGTAAGTGAATACCAGAGGTAATATGGTATCATAAAATATATTTAATCAAAAAAAGAGAAGAGGAAAAAAATAAACAACATATGGAACAAGTAGAGAACAGACAGAAAGATGATAGATTTTTAATTTAACAGTGTTAATAATTACATTAAATGAAAATAGTCTAAACACATTAATTTAAAAACTGAATGACAGATTGGGTAACAAGAGCAAGATCCAAATATATACTGTGTACAAGAAACCCACTTAATGTGTATGGATATATAGAGAAAAGTAAAAGAATAGAGAAAGACAGATTATGGAAACATCAACCAAAAAAACTAGAATTGCTATATTAATATCGTTAGACTTTAAATAAAATATATTAACAAGGTTAAACATGAACATTAAATAATGACAAAGAAATCAATTTTCCAAGAAGACACCTTCAGTCCCAAAAAACTATTTAAATATATATGTACTTAACAACATAAATTCAAAATATATAAGGTGAAAATGAATAGACTTGAAAGGATAAATAGATAAATCCATAATTATATTGGAAGGCTGTAACAGTCCTTTCTCACTAATTAATAAAACAACCAAATAGGAAATGAGTAAGTATAAAGAAGACCTGAGCAACACAATAAGCACGATCAGCCAATTTGATCTAATTTATATTTATATAACAGTCTAAGCAACAATGCAGCTAAAGCAACTCTTCAAGGAAAACTTTATAGATTTGATGCTTATATAATATCAGAACAGAAAAAAAACTAAAATTCATGATCTAATCTATCATCCTAAGATACTATAAAAGTAAGTGCAAATTAAATCCAGGACAAGCAGAAGGAAAAACTAATAAATATAGAAGCAGCAATCAAATAAATTGGAAACAGACTAATCAAGAGAATGAATGAAATTAAAAGCTGGTATTTGAAAAAAGGCATTAAAATATAATAAACCTATTTTTGAAAGATATACAACACGAACTTTCACTAAAAATATAGGTTATGTGAGTAGTCCTGTTTGTATTTAAAAATCACTTAATGAAGAAGCCTCTAGGCTCAGATAGATGAACTAGTGAAGTCTATTAACCTTTTAAGAAAAAAATAATATAAATTCTACCCAGTCACTTCCAGAAAGGAGAAGTAGCACTTTCAATTTATCTAATACTGAAACCAGCCACAGACATCACCAAGAAAAGAAATTGCCAACCAACACACCAATACCTCTCATGAATATACACACAAGAATCTTCAATAAAATTTTAAGAAAAATCATCTAGTAGCATATTAAAAGGATATATTATGAGAAAATTGTATTTATCCAGAAAATCCAAAATTGATTTAACATTAGAAAATCAAACAATGTAATTAGTCATATTAATAAAGAAGAAAATTCGTATGATGATCTCATAAATGCAGAAAAAGCATTTGACAAAATTCAACATCTATTCCTGTTAAACTTCTCAAAATACTAAAAAATAGGAAGATAATTCGTTAACCTTAAATAAGACACTTATTATAGAAATAACTGGCATCATATTTATTAGTGAAAAGCTCAGTGCTTTTCCACTAAGATCAGAAACAATGTATATGAACCTACAGTTCCTTTTTTTTCTTTTATTTACATTGTCCTTGTGGCATGCAACCTTACTAAAATCACGTATTCATTTTAGGATTTGTTTTATAGATTATTGGGGATTTTCTACATGGAAACCATTATTGTATGTAAATAGATATTGGGTGGGAAAGATACAGTCACAGAACAAACCTATACCATTATTATTAATTAATTTTCTTAAAAAGGTGCACAAAATTCAATAGAGAAATGTATTTTCAATGAACTGTGCAGAAAGCAATTAGAGATCTATATCTAAAAAATGAACATAGACCCATGTTCACACCTTATATAAAGGTTAAATCAAAATGTATTATAAGTCTGAATGTAAAGCAACATGTAAAACTTTTGAAGAAATACAATATTTGTAACTTGGAGTTCAACAAATTCTTACATATGATACCAAAGTCATCATCCATAAAAGAAAATATAAATATATTTAACTTTAACAATATAAATTTTTGCTCTTGAGAAGACATTATTAAGACAATGGAAAGCAAACCACAGACTGGGAGAACATATTTTCAAGTCAATTAATTGACAAAGGATTTATATTCAGAATATATAAAGAACTCATACAACTCAATAATAATTAAAAACTATCTAATTAAAACAAATGAATAAAAAATTAACAGGTACTTCACCAAAAAAAGACATATGGATGGCAAATAAGCACATAAAAATATGCTCAACCTCATTATCTGTTAGGAAATGGAAATTTAAAACAAAATGAGATACCACTACACACCTATTATTATAACTTTAAAAAAACTGAAAGGGGCCGAGCGTGGTGTCTTACGTCTGTAATCCCAGCACTTTGGGATGCTGAGGCGGGTGGATCATGAGGTCAGGAGTTGGAGACCAGCCTGGCCAATATAGTGAAACCCCATCTCTACTAAAAATACAAAAAATTAGCCAGGCATGGTGGCAGGTGCCTGTAATCCCAGCTACTCGGGAGGCTGAGGCAAGAGAATCTCTTGAACCCGGGGGGTGGAGGTTGCAGTGAGCTGAGATTGTGCCATTGCACTCCAGCCCTGGCGACAGTGCAAGACTCCATCTCAAACAAACAAACAAACAAACAAAACCGTGAGTGCTGGGGAGAACCTGGAGTGACTGGAGCCCTCAGACATTGCTGGAGAGAATGCAAATGGCTGTCATGACACTTTGGGAAACGGTTTGGTAGTTTCTTATAAAGTTAAACTTACTTTATGACTCAGCCATCACACTACAAGGTATATACTCAAGAGAAATGAAAACTTAGGTTCACACAAAATCTTATATGTAAATATTATAGCAGCTTTATTTATAATCACCAAAAATTGGAAGCAATTAACATGCATTCAACCAGTGAATGCATAAACATATGGTGGTATAACCTTAAAATGGACACTCAGCCCTAAAAACTAAATGAACTATTGATATACACACACAGGGTAACAAACTACATTTTTCCATTTATATGACATATTGGAAAATATCATGTAAGTAAAATGTTTTGAACAAAATTAGAGTCAGTAGGTGCAGTTTTGGTTTCACTTGGTTTTCTATTTTTTATTATTTGTATAAATTTAAGGCATACAAGAGCAATTTTGTTACATGGATATATTGCATAACGGTAAAGTCTGAGCTTTTAGTATAACCATCACTTGAATAGTGTACGTCGTACTCATTAAATAATTTCTCATCCCTCACTACCCTGTCACACTCCCATCCTTTCAAGCTTTTCCACTGTCCATTATCCACACTCTGTGTCCATTTATTAATGTACACATTGTTTAGTTCCGACTTATAAGTGAGAAAATGTGGTATTTGGCTTTCTGTTTCTGAGTTATTTCACTTAAGATAATGGCTTCTAGTTCATCTGTGTTGATACAAAAGATATGATTTCAGTCTTTTTATGGCTGAATAGTAGTCCATTGAAAAAATGCTCAACACCGCTAATGACAGATAACTGCAACTTAAAACCGTCGTGAGGTATCATCTTACACCAGTCAAAATGGCTATTATTAAAAAGTCAAAAAATAACAGAACTTAGCAAAGATAAGGAGGAAATGGAATACTTATAGACGTTTAGTGGGAATGTAAATTAGTACAACGTCTATGGAAAAAAATATGATGCTGTCTCAGAGAACTAAAAATAGAACTACCATTTGATCAAGCAACCCACTACTGGGTATATTCACTTGTATATTTATCACAGCACTATTCACAATAGTAAAGATATGGAGTCAACTAAGTGTTTATCAATGAATGATTGGATAAAGTAAATGTGAAGTATATACACACACACATACACACACACACACTTGGATTTCTTATTGCTCATCTCGTCTCTTACGGTATGTGCGTTTGTATGTTTGTGTGATGCTTTTATTAGTAAGCATTTTACATTAAAATATTATTTGCCATATAAATGAATGCGAATAACCTGTAGCTTAATTATTTTTATGTGGTATAAGTATTTATTAGAAATCAAATGGACGTTGAAATTTAGTATCATATAGAACTTTAAATTAACCCCGGAAGTAAGTTATATTTCCTCCACACTCGTTAATGTCACTGCAAGTTGTTTCTCCATCACAGAACTATAAATGGGAGTATATAGCAAATGTCTAGCATGCTATGTACAATAAATAATGTATGATTAATTAGTCATTTTTTAAGTGGAAAATTATTTTAAAGTAGTTTGAACTATGATTTAATTTTTAAATACACTTAAACAGTATGTTAGATTAGCAAGGGCAGAAATATTTTCATCATTTTGTTATTTATTGATGCCTAGACCAATGTTTGGAACATAGTAGACCTCTGATTAATATTTGTTGAATTATTTATTGAATACATTTGGAATAATAATACATCATAACTAAATATAACAAAACCATTTTTCTAAGGCATACTTTAGGAAAATCTAGAATAAACATGAATTTTGGGGTTGTAGCATTGTTATATTATGAATATGGATTGAACACTCATTAATAGGAGAGAGAGGAATAAAGAATAAATAATCTTTGAGATGAAGATATTTCCATGTCTAATATTGTAGGCAACAAAAATGATAGACTTATATCTTTTAGAAAGACTTACCTGGCTTTCTATTATGTACTGCTTTTCTGATGATTTCATTGCTTTAGTATTTTTAACTTGTTTCTAATAAGAGCTGATTGGTTATTTCTCCCCATAGTACATATAAATGTATCTATTCTAAATAATTATTTATTAACACAAATTACATTTTTATTTCATTTATTGATACAGTTTGCCAGCGATTAGTGTCCAAGTTAAGAAATACTGTTATAGCAACAGCGATTTCCCTAGAGGACTTCTTAAATCTTAAAGTGAGAGTATTTCAAATTATATTTGCTTCACTTAAATGTATCTGTTCTGAAAATGGCAACATTGATCCCATGATATACCTGATATATTCTAATTGCCTAGAATGTAAACCACAAATTCTGCATTGCAGATACTATCACAGTAAATGCTGCTTAACTTATGCAAAATTTATAGAATGATGACAAAACAAAAGCTTCTGAGAGGATAAGTGTTTCACCACAAGCGGTTTCTGTATCTGACTCCATTTCTAAACTGTAAATCAGCCTTAAATTATCATTGAGTCCTATGATAGACACTAGTAATGGTAAGAAAATATGCCATTTTAAGCTATATTCTTATTGACCTGTATGTTTATATGAGTGTTAATATGTGTGTACCTGTGTGTACATGTTTATGTATGCACACCTTTTTTTACACGTTATTTTTTAACTAAAATATTTTTTCTTTACTTTACTTTACACCATCATGCATTGTTACTTTGACCTCTACAACCTAACAGATATCTGCCCTCTAATCCAATGGGAAGGAACAAAATCCTGTAAGAGTGTAGGAAACCTGAGGATGGTCTACAAGGTTGGCTGCCCATTGGAAACACTTGTGGAATTTTAAAGAGATACCGATATCTTTGTTCCACCCAAGGAATTCTGATTAAAAATTTATTGTATGTACATTGGATATCAGTATTTAAAACAAATCTCCCCAAGTGATCCTAATATGCAGTAAAATCTGAAAATCCTTCCTCTAGAATACAAAAATAAACGTGCCTAATAAACAATGATTAGTGTGTATTCTGAAACCAGAAACAACCATTTTCTTAACCTTTTATGGTTTAAAAAAGTATGGTAGGAAAGTTATTTTAAAAGGAATTAAAGGTGATTTTTGTGCCATATGTTTATTTTTTTAATGCAGTCTTCAATATAATGGTTTTGAATTAAGGTATAACCTGTTTTTCTTGTGGAGTGTATGCAATAGAAAATCACCCAACTTAAGAGTCAGAAAACATGAGTGTGTGTGGTGGTTCTGCCACTTCTTAAATATATTGCCTTGGCTGGTTCTCCTATAAGACTTTGTTATTGCCCATGGTAGTATAATTGTTATAGCATTTCAAAAATTAAATGGTGTGTTTATAATAAAGGCTATATATAACAAACCCAAAGCTAACATGGGTTTCCCATACTGAACAGGCAAAAGTTGAAAGCATTCCCTCTAAACACTGGAACTAGACAAGGATGCCTCCTTTCACCGTTCTTACTCAACATAGCACTGGAAGTCCTAGCCAGAGCACTTAGGCAACAGAAAGAAATAAAGGTATCCAAACCGGGAAAGAGGAAGTCAAATTGTACCTTTTTGCACATGACATGATATTAGATACAGAAAAACATAAAGACTCAACCAAGAAACTCTTGGAACTGATAAATGAATTCAGTAAAGTTGTAGGATACAAAATCAACATATAAAAATCATTATCATTCATATACATCAACAATGAATTAGCTGGAAAAGAAGTCAAGAAAGTAATCTTTTTTATAATAGCCACAGCAAAAAATTACATACCTAGGATTACATTTTACCAAGGAGGTGAAAGATCTCTACAATTAAAAGTATAAAACACTGGTGAAAGAGGACATAAAAATATTGTAAGATGACTAGGCACAGTGGCTTATGCCTGTAACCTCAGCACTTTGGGAAGCTGATGCAGGAAGACTGCTTGAGCCCGGGAGTTCAAGACCCACAACATAGCAAGGGACAACTCTACAAAATTTTTTTTAAATTAGTCAGGCCTGGTTTCATGCACCTGTAGTCTCAGCCACTGAGGTGGCAGGATTGCTCGAACCCGGGAGGTTGATACTTCAGTGAGCCATATTTGTGCCACCTCACTACAGCCTGATAATAAGAAAAGAAAGAAAAAATAGTAAGACAACCCACGCTCATGGATTGAAAGAATTAATATTGTTACAATGGCCATACTACCCAAAGCAATCTCAGGTTCAATGCAATCCCTATTAAAATATCAATGACATTTTTCACAGAATTAGAAAAAATATTAACATTTGAATTGAACCACAAAACACTTTGAATGGCCAATGCCAAGCAAAAATAACAAAGTCAGAGATATCACATTACCTGAATTCAAAATATATGACAAAGGGATAAGTAACCAAGCAGCATGATATTGGTATAAAAACAGACACATAGACCAATAGAACAGAATAGAAAACTCAGATATAAATTCATGCATTTGTAGCCAACTGAATTACAAGAAAGGTGCCAAGAATGTGCGCTGGGGAATGGGCACCCTTTTCAATAAAAGCTAGGAAAACTGGATATATGCATGCAAGACAACGTAAGTAGACTCCTGCCACTTGTGAAATACAAATATCAACTCAAAATGTATTAAATATTTAAATGTAACGCCTGAAAATATAAAATCACTAGAAGAAAACATAGGAGTAATGATTCAAGACATGAGTCCAGGCAAAGATTTTATGGGTAGGACTATGAAAGCATAGGCATCAAAACAAAAATCAGCAAAAGGGACATTATAAGCTAAAAACCTTCTGTACAGCAAAGGAAAAAACCGAGTCAAGACACAACCTGCAGAATAGGAGAAAATATTTGCAAATTATTAGTCCAAGAAGGGATTAATATCCAGAATATATAAGGAACTCAAACAACTCAATATTTCCCAAACAAATGATTCTATTAAAAATGGACAAAAAAATCTGAGTAGACATTTCTCAGTAGAAGACATACAGATGGCCAATAGGCATATGAATAAATGTTCAGCATCACTCATCATCAAGGAAATGCAAATCAAAACCACAATGAGGTATCACCTAACCTCAGTTAGAATAGCTATTCTCAAAAAGACAAATAATAACAAAGGCTGCTGAGGATGCAGAGAAAAATGAAGTTTTATACTCCATTGGTGGGAACATCAATTAGTACAGCCATTATGGAAAACAGTATGGAAGTTCCTTAAAAAAACTAAAAATAGAACTACCATATGATCCAGTAATCCCACTAATGGATATTTATCCAAATGAAAATAAATCAGTAGATCAAAGAGTTATCTTTACCTCCATGGTTATTGCAGCACTATTCACAATAGTCAAGATATAGAATCAACGTAAGTACTCCTCAACAGATAAATGGATCAAGAAAAATGTGATATGTATACACAATGGAATATTATTCAGCCATTAAAAGAAGGAAATCAGGTCGTCTGCAGCTACATGAGTGAACCTGGAAGACCTTATGTTAAATTAAATAAATCAGGCACAAAAAGATAAGTACTGCATGTTCTCACTCAAGTGGAAGCTAAAAAAACAAAAATGAGTTTATAGAAATAGAGAGTAGAATTATGGTTGTTAGAAGCTGGGATGGGTAGCAGGGAGGAGAGGATAGGGAGAAGTTACCTAATGGATGCAGAATTACAACTAGATGGGAGGAAAAAGTTCTAGTGTTCTGTAGCACTGTAGGGTGAATATACCTAACAATAATTTATTGTATATGTTAAAAATACTAGAAGAGAGGATTTTAAATGCCTCCTACAAAAAGAAATGAGAAATATTTGAGGTGATGGATATGCTAATTACCCTAATTTGGTCATTACACATTGTATACATGTATAGGGATATTGTATGCTCCATATATATGTACAATTATTATGTGTCAACTAAAAACAAAAGAAAAAAGTGTCTATAATTATTCAGGTATAATTTTACACTGTTATCTGTAGCTTACTCTGGCCTCTTATGTTGACAAAGTGTGTTTTTTAAGTTCACTTTACTGAATGACATATTTACTGTTAACTCATTTCATGTAGTTTTTATTAAATAATTATTCAATGCCTACTACATGTCTGTCAGACACTTGATAAGTGTTGAATGCACAGTGTCACGTGAGACATGGTTCCTGTCTCCAGTGAGTTATTGTCCAGTGCAGAAGAAAGATACACACACACGCACATGTGTATTTTGGAGGATGGGGTGAACTAAAAGTCCAGGATTGCATAAGTAAAATGTGAAAATGCTCAAATCAAGAAGGTCATTGTGAGTTCTTTAAAGCCAAACCAAATGTGTTCAAATCTAAGTCATCTTTCTGATGTATCTTAGGCATTGAAGTTTTGGTGCACTGAGTAGAATACATCGTGATTATGAAATGTTTTCATTGGGAGGTAGTATAAATTAATTGATAATGGTAGAGACTTTGAAATCATATTGTCTTGGTTCAATTTTTTCCCCTCAACAAATCAACTGTATGATTATGGATAGGTTTTTAACCTTTGGGTTTCACTGTCCTCATATGTAAAGTAAGCAAATAGTGCTAATACTTCTTGGACTTGTTATGAGAATGAATAGGTAATACCTACAAAATGTTTTGAGTGTTGTCCTTACACATAGGGATTAGACAATATCCACTATTATTTTAAGGTTACTTTAATGATATTGCTTATTTGGGAAGCAGATTTTTTTTGCCTTTTCTATATCAGAATGGTTAGTTGAAAGTATTTTACTTTTAAAATAATTATTGAACTGGGAAAATGATTTCATCAGCAAGATACGGAAAAAAGTTGGCAAAGGTAAAAATACTTTTATTTTGCATCAAAATATTAATATATTATTTTTCTGATTTATGGCTCAGACCTATTCATTATTATTCCTTAGATGCTCGAATCCTCCATACAATGTGGTACTTTTAAAGAGAACATCTGTTTTTGTACAAAGTGTTGCTATGAAACTTCAGGAGGAAAACATAGCAAACACATATACAAAGTTTAGTACTGCAGCTAAGGCATGGGATTATATTGGTTTGGTTTGTTCATTAAAAAAAGGAAACAATTATTAGCTAAACCACACATTTCAGATGAATAAGGATAAGAAATTCAGGGATTATATTGTTCTTTGGTAAAAAATCTTTGTTTTATAGATTTCAGTGCCTTGAAGGCTCATAGGAAATGTAGCTTCTTTTATGTCTAAATGTGTTTTGTTATAGAAATTACTCAAGCTATCTTAAATGAAGACCTCAATTGAAGTTTTTAGACTATATTATTTTGCTTGTATTCCACAATAACTGTTATTACTTCCAATCTTTGATTCTGAGAAATCTGGCCTTTATCTTTATTTTTTAGAGAGAGAAAATCTCTTGAGAGTTTTGAGATATAGTGTAGAAATATGCAATTTTTTATTCCTTCTAAATTTCACGCTTTTATATTAGAAGATGTTCTGTGAGGTTTTTTTCTGGACAGATATTAAGACAGAATCAATCAAAACCAATGTAAACACACTGTTAAATTCACACACAAGAAAAGAGGTGTGTCATCAATTAATTTACATAAATTATCCAGCTGGCTTTGAAACCTATTGACATGTGAGAAGTTCAGAGTTCCTTCAGCATAGGGCATTCTGTTAAGAATATACATGTTTAAACAGACAAAAGAATTTATATAGATACCGTAGACATTTTCTGTAATGATATGAAGTATAATTTGTATTTACTTTCTTCAAATATGGGAATCTCTAATGTCTTTCAAAATTACCATGATGTTGAAGACAATGTTTATAGTGATATCATATACAAGTATAGATTTTACCGCTCTTCTTTGTTTCTGTGCAATCTGGTACACCAACCAAAAATAAGATTGAACTGAGATATGATTTTTAGTAAACGTGGTGCTTAGTACATTTATTTAGATACTTAGTAAATTAACTAAAATTAATTTAGTTGTTTAGTATATTTATTGAATGAAATCTAGCCTAATATTTATAACTGGAATGTTTTATAATTGATTTATAAAAATCACAAGTGATGTTCTTTTTATACAATATCTATGTCTTTATCAAGTCATAGAGATTATATACTTAGTATAAAGAGCAACATCAAGATTTTGATGGCTGGAAAGAACACTAGAGGAGGACCCCTGAATATCCATTTTCACTTAACTTATCTGAGTCTGTTACCTTGAGCATAAAACGGAAACGATGACATTACCCCAGTAATTATAGTTTTGTGTTTTTCCCCAGTCACCTTAGAAATATGTGCTGAGTACCTCATTATGTGCTGCTCATAATTTTAAATACTGTACTGAGGATTTGCTCCCTACTTTCAAAGAAATACCTTATAGTCAGTGGGGGAAAAAAAACTAGCAGACTTTTACTACAAGGTAATATGTTATGACATTATAATTTGGTTTTATTTGTTGGTCGCAGCTTAAATATCACCTCTTCAGAGGAATTTCCTGATCACCCAGTCTAAAGCAGCCTTCCAGACAATATCATAATCTTTTTTAAAGTGCACAACACTATCTAAATTTTCTTTCTTATTTGTTCATTATTTTTCTGTCTCCCCTCAAATAAAATGTCAGTCTTATGGCTGCAGATACTGTGTTATCTTTTCACTTCTTTACCCTAGTCCTTATCATTATGCCTATATATATATACATATTAGGTTTTCATTAATATTTATTGAATAAATGAATGAAAGGAAACTTAAAAATACTTGTGCCATGGCAGCATAGATAAAGAGACTTTATTAATTTAAATAATTTTTTTCTACTATGTTCCAGAGACATACTGTTTGCCCCGGGGAATACTTTGTTAATCTTAGTCTGGCGGGAAGGCATTGATCAGCTTTATAATTGCAAACAATTGTAAGTGCTATGGAGAAATAGTGAAGGGTGGCATATGACTATGTTGAAGAATAAGGTATTTCCCTAATATGGGAGATTAGAAGCCTTTTGAGGAAGTTTCACTTGAGCTGAAATTTGAACTGTTTGAACTAACCAAGTAAAAGCAATGAGAACATCATATGCAAAGGCCCTGTGGTGATGGCAGCAGTAGTCTTTGAAGAAAGTGAAAGAAAACCAGTATGGATTAACTGTAATGGGTGGGCACTTGGTAGAGTGGGAGAGATATGACTGAAATGCTGGACACAGAACTTGTAAGTCACTGTGCTGGCCGTATTAGTAGTTGATATCAGAAAGCAAAATGTATGCAGGAGAAACAGTGTAAATAAAGCAAAAAAGTAAAAAAAAGTTAGGGATGCATACAGTGTTTGTCCTTTGGCATAACTGGGTTACTCTGAAATATCAACATTTTCAAAATCTCTTCTGTCAACACTAGTATAAGGATGTTATATATATATATATATATATACATAAAAACATGTATTGCAAATAGAAATAAGGTCTCTATTTAAAAATCTAACAGTTATTTGCTAATCACTTATTTTTATACATATAGGCATTAGAGAAAAAATAAATATTCATCAAAGTGAATTAAAAACAAGTTTACAGTATAATCAGTAGAGAATAGGTCACATTAAATACAAAATGTATAATTAAGTCAAAATATTCATTGAATGTCTGACTTGCATAGGAAGAGACACAAGGTCTAGTACTATTTTCAAAAAATCAGCTGAGACATAAAACATACATGTGACAAGCATCATAACAAACATGTGACCTACACAAATATAAAAGGAAATAGCTGAGTAAGATCTAGGCTTGGCCAGGTGCAGTGGCTTATGCCTATAACCCCAGCACATTAAGAGGCCCAGGTTGGTAGAGGGGGGCAAAACCCAGTCTGTACAAAAAATTCAAAAATTAGCTGGGTGTGGTGGTGGTGGCATGTGCCTGTAGTACCAGCTACTCACAAGGCTGAGGCAGAATATCACTTGAACCCAGAAGGCGGAGGTTGCAGTGAGCAGAGATGGCACCACTGCACTCCAGCCTGGGTGACAGAGTTAGACTCTGTCTCAAAAAAATAAAAAATAAAAAATAAAAAAATATAAGATTTGGGCTTAGTAAATATAGAAGGCTTTGTAGGGGATCAAGTTTGAATTGAATTTTAAGAAAAGAAGATGATGAATATTAATAAACAAGTGAAGTGAATGGGAGAGAGGCTAGTAATCAAAGGCATGAAGCCCAAGCCATAGAAATAAGAACTAATGAAATGTGTGAAATTAACAGATATTAATTTTATGGAAAGATAAAGCTCAAGAGTAGAGACCTTGATTAAAAAGATACCTCGTCAATTATCTGAAGGATAAGGGAAGAAAGAGCATTTCAGATGGAGGCACTCCCTGCGTGAAAGCTTGGATCATTCAGTGTCAGTCATGTAGCAAGATGATGTTAGCTTGGAGATGTAGCTATGGTAGAGGCTGACCACTACTAAAGGAGCTAGGTCATTATAGGCCGGGTCATCTTGCTATAGAGCTGTAGTCTGGTGCATTGAAAAAGTACTGAGTGAAACAGAAGGGAGCTAGGACATGATTACAGAGGGCTGGGAGGGAGATGATGAATATAAAGGAAAAGGGAAGTGAGGAGAGAAACTAGATGTTAGAGGTATTTAGTCAATTCAATAGGATTTAATGATTTATTGCAGACAGAATGAAGGGGAAGGAGAATGAAGGATAATTCTTATGTCTGTTTAGCTAATTGAACACTTAAGGGGAACGCTGGGCCAACAAGGTTTTTCTTTTTTTAATTTTTATTTTTTTAGAAGAGATAGTGAATTAAATGTTATTTGCATTTAATCCAAGGTAATTGAGATACACAGGATGAGATATCTAGAGGGTAGATAGTCAGGTCCAGCCTTGGTGTTACCCATTTGGAAGCCATAGCCTCGTAATGGATTAGATTTTAGCTGGGCCTAGGAGGATGAGGTGTGTTATTGGTCAGTACCAGGGAAAAACAGAGGGCTTCTGAGCTGCATGGTGACATGTCCATGGAATAAGGAGAAGACAGGTATCACTGAACTCATCATGTGCTGGAATAACATGTGATAAGGATGAATCATGGATCAGTAAGGTGAGGCAAATTTATAGATGGAAGTAACAGAATAAGAGGTGCTACACTTTTTAATTGAAGCAACTTTTAGAAAAGGAAGATGAAATTACACAATGAATGAACTGCTTAAGGATGAATAATTGGGTAGACATTGGAAGACAGGACTTTATTTCAGTCAAGTCATGTGAATTGTGGTTACTGTGGTTTGAAGACATAGGAGAGGTACATAATAGCTGTCATATAAGAGACAAAGAATAAGAGTAACATGGAAATGTATGCTCAAATGAGATGGATCAATAATTGTATTCATGATTTACCGACACGAAATGCTCTTTATTGCCTGTATCCCAGGTCTACCTTGTTTCCAGTTAGCTGTGATTTCAAAGAAGATACTCCTTTGTGACCCTTGCTTCAGTCATCTTTCCATTTCTTTCTTTTCTCTTTGTTTCTGCTAACCTGCTGAGGAGGCTGACAGCTCTGGACGCAAGTGTTTTTGCTTCAGGAGTAAATGGGAGAAAAGCATGTCCTGTAGTTATAATGCTGCTTTTTCCTAGGCAGGGAGAAGCAGCCCCTAAATTCTAGAAAAAAATACTGCCTTAATTCAATGTAGCAGTTCTGATATTCCTGTGAGTTTAAGAAAAAACAAACAAACCCTTCCTCCACTCACCAAACCAAGCAATAACAAACCAACAAACCAGAAACCTTAAAGCAGAGGAAATCCAGATTGTACGTACTCTTCTTCTCACTCACAAAGAAAAGGATTCACCACATTTTTACTGTCATGGCATTATTGCCATTAAAGTCTTTTTCTTTCTCTGTCTAGTAAGTCTTTTTTTTCCTGTTCAATACAGTTTTTTTTTTGCTTGTTCATTTTTTTTTTCCAATCTAGTGGAGAGAACATTGCAGGATTATGAATAAGAACCTGAGCTGGATGTCGTGGCTCATGCCTGTAATTCCAGTGTTTTGGGAGGATGAGGCAGGAGGATCACTTGAGACCAGGAGTTGGAGACCAGCCTGGGCAAAATAGTGAGACCCCATCTCTACCAAAAATAAAAAAATAAAAATAAAAAAAGAAGATGGGCATGGTCATACATGCCTGTAGTCCTAGCTACTTGGGAGGCTGAAGCAGGAGGATTGCTGTAGCCAAAGAGTTTGAGGTTTCAGGGAGCCCTGATCATGCCACCAAGTACAGTCTAGATGACAGAGCAAGACTTTAAAAAATTAAAATTGAAAAAGGACCCTGATAACCATTTGTAGATACAAACACATTTCAAGTTGGGTCTGGTGGGCCGTTTTCCTTTAGGGTTCACCACTTGTGGTGCCATGTTGCAAAGACACAGTGCTATTTATCATGTAGCTATCTTACAGATCTTTTGTCTAATACCTAACAAACCGCTCTTTTAGTCCTCCAGGAAAAAGTTCTGGGCACTTTAAGTCCCATGCCTTGTTCAGAATTGCCCTTGCTATATGCTGTGGTCTAAACTGTGATTCTCCAAAATTCATTTCATGAAGCCCCAAAGCATAGTAGCTTAGAATGTAACCATATTTGGATATAAGACTTTAAAGACGTGACTGCTTTACTATGAGCTCAACAGGGTGGGGCCCTAATTCAGCGCGACTGGTGTTCTTATAAGAGGAAAAGACACTGTGGAGAAAAGAAAGAAGAAAAGGAAGATTAAAAGCCATCTGAGGATACAGGCAGAAGGTGGCCTTCTGCAAGCCAATGAGAGAGGCCTGAGAAGAAACCAAACCTGCTGACACCTGGATCTTGACCTTCTAGCTTCCAAAACTGTGACAAAATATATTTCTGTTGTTTAGGCCTCTTAGTCTGTGGGGTTTTTTTTTTTTATGTCTGTCATAGAAAACGTAATATACAGTACTTTCTGGTGAGTAGGTTTTTATTTTCCCTGAGTGAATTTTTAGTAGCACATATCTTTTCTGTGCTGAAAATGTGAGACCTCTGATGATTTGATGAGCCCTTCTCTTACCCTAACTTGCTTTTACACTTGTAATATTATACCAAAACTAAGTGCTTTCTATTCTTATTTTCTTGTTAGTGTGATGTTTCACTTAGTTGCATTTTTCATTTTGCTAGAAATTTTGAATACATTTGCTAAAGCTGGAATGAAAATCTCAATAAATGAATAAATAATGATTTAGTGACATCTGCTGTGTGCTTGTTCACTCGTTGATCTTTAAGAATGAAATTTTCCAAAAGAGACTGATCATTAGGAGTTTCTGTAGATCTTAAGTATGATGCTTTTTAAAACCTTTTATCAGAAACACGCTTCTTTGATTAACATGAATATAATATAGTGATGTAGTTAAGAGTATATGGTCTGAAGTTAATGTGCTATGGTTTAAATCCTGGCTCAGCCTCTTGGAAGCTGGGTAACAATGAGTGAGATAATCAATTAAATTAGAGCCTCATTTTCCTCATCTGTAGAACAAGAGTAATAATAGTTGTGTTCAACTCATAGTACTGTGATGAAGATTGAATAAGTTAATAAATACAACAGCACCTGGTTCATCGTAAATGCTCCCTACATTTGGGCTATTGTTATTATTTTTCTAAATTGCTTGCTTGTCTGAACATCATCTTGGGTTAATATTGTTACTACTGGAACTTTATTGTGATATTAACTTAAAGCAGATTTCTCACCTTTGGCTCTATTGACATTTGGGGCTGGATAATTCTTTGTTGTGAGTGCTCTCCTGTGTATGTAGCATGTTTAGCATCTGTGGAGTTTAACAGCGTCTATAAAGTCTACCTACCAGACCCTGGTAGCACACTGCCTCCTCACTCAAGTTGTGACAACTGAAAGCGTCTCTAGATGTATTCATCCATTTTCACATTGCTATAAAGAAATGCTAGAGGCTGGGTAATTTATAAAGAAAAGAGGTTTTATTGGCTCATGATTCAGCAGGCTGTTCAGGGAGCATAGTAGCTTCTACTTCTAGGAAGGCCTCAGGAAAATTTTAATCATGGCAGAAGGCGAAGGGGGAGCAAACACTTCACATGGCTAGAGCAGCAGGAAGAGAGAGATTGGAGAGTTGCTACACAATTTTAAAAAACTAGATCTCATGATAACTCACTATCACAAGAACAGCACTAGGGGATGGTGTTAAACCATTGGACCTCCATGATCCAATCACCTCCCACGGGGTTTAGGTGGGGGCCCACCTCCAACACTGGGTATTACAATTCTGTATGAGACTTGGTGGGGACTCTGAACAAAACCATATCACCAGACATTGCCAAATGTACTCTGGGGGTAAAACTACCCCCAGTTGAGAATCCCTAAAAAACTTTGATTAACAAATAAAATACTGTTTGGGAAAATATATCTAAAATCTGCTTCTTACATGAGCTATACCTGATGCTCGATTTATTTTGACTGATAGTCTTGAGATTTTGTAAGGTAGCTTTTCTTTAAAAATATTATTAAAGGAGGTCATCTACAGTGTAACTCATAATTTCTCTCACTGTGTCATAAGGCCAGAATATCTTGATATGTCTAATTCTCTAAATTAGAATGCATAGCCATGAAAAACATAATTGACTTAAAAACTGATCAAATATGTTTTCATGAAAACATCTAGTAGCTGAAATAAATTATACCTGCCACTTATTAGAGATAACTCAGATGTTATCAGAAATGGAATTGTAATTACTTACTTATATTTCTCATGGTGCTATAGAGATTTGTCTAAAGTAGAATTGGGAGTAGGAGGGAGAAATTTAAATATTCATGGAAGTGTGATGTCATATTTCATGATTAAAGGTATGGAAAGATTAAGTATATGGATAATTTTTAAAGTACCATAGAGGTATTTTTCTAGAGAAATGAGACACATCACAGTCAAGTACATGTGGATGTATATTATCTTTATAAATTAAGATATTACGTGGAACTTACTATGGTTCAAGAACTCAGTAGGAATTTTTTAAAAAAATAAGTATGCTTGCATAAATTCCAAAGTATAATGACATCTTGTCTCTGTCATCCCTTTGTAGTCCATCAAAATGATTAATGCCTGTCAGTTGCCATTCATTACTCTTTTGCTGACTGGAAGTTGCAGTGCCTCATCTGATACACTGATACACTGATCAATGTGGAATAGGCTGAAAGTACATTTTGCGGGTTTGTGGAATTTGTCTTAATACTTACTCTAAAGTATTTAAATACTTAAATAATTAATATTTATTTTATAATAAATACTGTTTTATACTTATATGTGTGTGTATGTATATATGATATATATAATTTAAAGAATATATATCACTATATAATGATATATATAGATATATGAATATATGGATATAATGGTATATATACCATTCACTGTGGTATATATATATAATGGTATATATATTTCACTGTGATATGAAATATATATAAATATATTTTAAATATTATATATATATATATATATGTATCACTACAGTGTTAAAGTCAAGAAGCATGGGAAGCAAACAGATCCAGAATTCAGGGAATACACCACATATAATAAATGATATCTAGCTCTCTTTCTCCACTAAAAAATATGATTATTGTAGTTTAATATCCTAATGGGATTTTCCACATACTTAATAGTTACCACATCATGTTATCATGCTAAGGACAGGTTTTCTGTAATCCTTTACTGGCAAGGTGACAAGCTGGAAAAGAATGGGTTGTCTATTACTGATTATGTAGTCTCTAAGAAATCTTTTTCTTTTGTTGACAATTTGAATGCCATGTCTTACAGTTTTTGTCAGTGTGAGAATTTTTTAAATTACTTATTTTATTTTTATTTTGTTGGATGCTTTTTCTGTTTGACCAATACCAGCAAGTCCTTCCACAATCAGAATATAGCTAAACATATCTTCCTTTCTCAATTGTATTAAATGTTTATTATATTATTAATTGGGCGAATTTTTGTATTAATATGTTATTTAAAATACACCATTTAAAATTAGATTCAATATTTATGTCAGTTTTACTTTCTTTCTCTTTGTCCTGATTGTTTTATATAGTCAACATTGAAATTGAGAATAGAGAGAAAGAGAAACAAGGGATTTTAAAGGATAATAGTAATAAGCCTTTGTATAATTTTTTTCATACATGACTTTTTAAAATTTCATAATAGTGAGGTGATGTGGATGTACCTTCCAACATCATCACATTTTGGCAGTGAGGAAAGTGAGACTATGCATGGGAAAAAGGGAGGCTTAGTAAGTGAAGCAATAAAGTGGAAATGGTACTTTGTCTAGCCCCTCTGACCCCAGACCCTGTGCTCTCATGCTACATCACAGTGTCTGTGGAATAAACTTTTATCACTTTTGTTGTTGAGAAAATGAACTTGAGGTTTCTTATTATGATGTGTAATTTCCCCTGGGAAAATCCTTGATAGCTTGATAAAGACAGCCAAGAGTTTTGGAGAATGATTAAATACCACTCTTCACTTTTTTTTTTCTTTTAACAAGGCTTTGAGGATCTCTTCTTCTGATGCTGAAAAACAGCAGCCAACTCAAGGGGGGAATAATATGAAAATATAAATACATATTTTAACATATTTAAGTATCAGATGTTGTGGAGTACTCAAAGAGTGTTTTTGCCCGGTTTTAACATATGCACATCTGTATTTTTCTTTATAAAACAAATGTAGTGAAATAGTTTAATACTGAATATTTTATTACCTTTTTCTACACACCATCTTCAAAATTAATCAACCTTCACTTCAGGCATACTGTATGTGGTCTTATACTAGAAAATACATAAATATATTGTTTAAAGGATTAAAAGAAATGAACCACATGCCATTTGTTTCACTAACCAAAGCTGAGTAGTTTATGTCTGTTTTATAGCGCATACACAATACTTGACCTCCCCCTCCCAGGACTTAGGACAATATGAACTCTGAAATAGAAAGTCTTCTCAGAAACTTTGGGAACATTGTGTCAGACGGAGAGATAGTGCTCAGATAAGAGCCAGTGGTAGTTGTAACTCTCAGTAATAATATCCATCGTATCATCTCGTGGATCAGTGGTTGTCTTAGTGGAAATCAGAAGATAATGCCAAAGAGACATCAAATGTTCAGAAAGTCCTGCACTGTAGAGTATAACTTGTTAAATTTCACTTCTGTTTAAATCTCAATTACTGGAAGAAGCAGGTGGTGATAATTATCTTACTCCTTCTTGAAGTTTAAGCTATTTAACAATTAATTATTAATCAGGGTTAGAATCAAGTTAAATAATCTACTTCATTTAGATTTTTCCTTCTAAACCGAGTATAAATTCCCATTGGTACTGTTATTAAATGGAACAATGACATTATGATCTATAGATACTTTCCTTTCTGGATAAACATATTGTAAATTCACTGCATATAGCATTCATATAGCATGTGAGCTATATGTTCTAAGTAAACAATGTGATTCTCCTATTTAGCAAAATATTTCATTCAGTGTATTGTCTTATCCTAACTCTGAGCTTTCCAATGTATATTTAGAAATGATATTCCTTTGTAAAAGACTGTATTTCTCAGTGTGCATACCTGTTAGAAAAATCAAACATAGGGTGCAAGAAAAAGTGGTGAATGTTTTTTTTACTTGTTCCTGCAGTTATACTCATACTCCTCTGCTCATGTAAACATTTCAGCTCCCCAAATTCAACCTGACTGCTTGAAAATCTTTACTAATAATCATTACCTCTTGAATAAAATCCAGATTCCTAATCCTTCAGACTAACCTCCATGAGAGCAGACACTTTGTGGTTGTGCCTGTGGCTAATATCATCAGTGCTTGCTATTGTGCCTGTCCTACAGTAGGTAATCAGGAAATGTTTGTGAAAGAAAAAAATATCATAACCAAGGTACTATGCTATCTGACTTAAGTGTACTTTCCCGAGGTCATCTTACATAACTCATCTCTATACATTCTATGTTTGAATCCAATGAGACTATTTTTCTTGCACCTTCAGATGACCCCATTATCTCCATGTATGAAACACCAGTTCAAGTGTACTCTCTTCCTAAAGTTTTTCTTATCACCTCATTTAGATTTTTTTTCTCAAACTGTCTTAGAATTTTGTGTTTCTTTTACTAATTTTTTTCATTTTTCATTGAATCACAGTTACTAAATGTATCCTTTTTCAACTCCTTGAGTTGAGTGAGTATAAGAGAGAGGAGAGTATCTTAACTCTTCTTTCTTCAACAGTGCTCAGCATAGGACCCTCAAGTGTACTGGTGTCCAATACATGTTGGTGTGTTGTGTTGGTGTTCAATATATGATTGTTGACTGAATGGACACTTCTTTGTTCACTTTACTACAGAGTTGACTTTTTTTTTTTTTTTTGAGATGGAGTCTTGCTGTCTCGCCCAGGCTGGAGTGCAGTGGCATGATCTTGGCTCACTGCAAGCTCTGCCTCCCGGGTTCTCGCCATTCTTCTGCCTCAGCCTCCCTAGTAGCTGGGACTACAGGCGCCCGCCACCACGCCCGGCTAATTTTTTTGTATTTTTAGTAGAGATGGGGTTTCACCATGTTAGCCAGGATGGTCTTCATCTCCTGACCTCGTGATCCACGAGGCCGCCTCGGTCTCCCAAAGTGCTGGGATATAGGCATGAGCCACCGTGCCTGGCCAGAATTGACTATTTTTTAGTTATCACTTTTTCCTTTAGATATCTTAAAAAACTTCCCACAGCTGATGTAATTTGATAGAAATTCAGTTGAACTTAGTTCTTAAAGATATCTGACAAACAACTTTTGACTTGAAATATAATAAGAAAGAACACTGAACTTGGAGGAAGAATCTTGAGTTCCAAAACTGGATTTCTGTGAACTGGTTGAGTAAATTTGACATCAAAATCAATTCTTCACATTAACATCGTATGCAAAAGAATTTAATATGGTACATGGCGATAGCTATACCTCAATAAAGCCTCCTTTCATCCTTTTCCTATTATTATTTCCCTTCACTTTGCTTTTTTCTTTTTCCTTTTCCTTCTTGCCCTCTCCTTTAAAAATCATAAATTTATTGAATGACTTTTAACCTTTTATGACCTAAAACTTTTCTGGCCTGGATTTTATATTAAATCAGTTCAGCCTGCTTTATTAGTTTATTTGATTTCCCATATACAAAAATTGGAAAAAAAATTCTATTTGCTTTATATTGAAAAACAAAAGACTAACCAAACAATAGTGCCTTAAGCTCCTGTGATGAAATATATAGAGTATTTTTAAAAACATCATTGGTTAGCAATATCTAGGTATGTTGCTAGCATCTACCTTCCAAATCCACTTTGGAATGGCTTTGTTGCTTAGATTTTAAAGAAACAAAATTTAAAGAAACTTATAGTTTGAATCTGGGCTGACAATGGGTGAAAGGCCAGGACTGAGCATCTTTTGTAAGGTGAGTCAATCTTCTTAATTGTGAAATGCCCATTTTATGTAGATTTTTCTTTTTCTTTCAAGTGCATCTGTTCTGTGTTTTAGGTGGTGTTTAAACACTGTTAACAGAATGGATAGATTTTCCTATTATTTTATCTACAAATAAACACCTGGTTCTTGATACTTCTCTTTCTCCTTTTATAACCTTTTGCCTAAGGAAATCTAATTTATTCATTTTGCCTGTATTTTATACTCACAATATTTTCTTTTTTGCTTTTACCTTCTGCATATAAATACAAAACATTATGTATGCTTGCACAGAGCTCTTTTTTTCTTGCAAACACATTTACTCTTAATATTTTATCTTTTGAGTCTATATTATGCTGATGGGAAGTTTTTCATATAGGATTGTTTCATTTTTATGATACAGGTTCACTTCTTTCTCTTCATTGCCTTGTTTGTAGTTTTTTTCCCTGCAGAATGTTTTGTATGCTACCTTTCTCTTTACTTTTTCCAGAATACTTTCTGAACAAGCAGATTGTGAATTTCAAATAATTCATTTTTATTTTTATGTTATGAATTGACATTCTTTTCCTCTGCTATTATTCAGATGAGGAAGAAAGATGAAAGTGATAAAAGGAACATAAATTCTGCCATAGAAGTTACCGCCAAGTGAATACGTATTCTAGTATATAGGAGTTTTACTCATGAAATATTTTGCCTTTACTTAAGAAACCTAAGTTAAATAGGAAAATGATTATTTTCATTTTTAAAAAATTAAGGTATAAATTGTGTGTGCAAGTATATGCACAGTCTCCCCAAATTATATTTTTCTGTGTAAATATTTACAAAATTGAATATCCTTCTTTTTTAATGACTCCTTCTGTGCAGACAGGAGGGAGGGTACTTCATAATTTTGGTTCATAACATCCCTTAAGGAATTCATTCTAGTGGCCAAAAGAGCAACACCTTTGTAGGAGGGAAACAGGATCAATCAAGTTAACAAAATTATTGTTATAAGTTTCTTCACAGGAAGCTTTATGAAATAAAAATTATATTCATAATAAAATAAGAAATTATTAATTATGAACTCATCTTAAAATGGTCTTTAAATGTTCTGAATGATGTCAGTGGGCCACACAACTTGTTCAGTTGATAAAATAAGATTAATTTTATCTAATTATGTTGATAAAATAAGATTATCTAATTTTATCTAATTATGTTGATAAAATAAGATATGGGACTTTTTTTTTTAGGTGAAATAATTTCCATTGTAACTTTTTGCATATGTATGCCAAATTATTCTCTTTACGCAAAGTTAATTGGAGGTTTGATCAAGAATCTAGGCTCTCTCTGGTTCAATAAATCCTACATAATTATTTATTCATATTATTTCCCTCATAAGTAGGAATTTTTGTCCTATCATTGTTATTTTGCTATGTTGCCTGTGTAGATACAGCTATCAGTTTGAAGCAGCAGTTCTGTCTATGAGAAGATAGAATAATATCTTTGATGGGTTTCTCCATGTCAGGGTTCCTTCACCTTCAGGCATGTTTTCCAACATGTAGTTCTTTTTTTTCTTCTTAATTGAATCAGTATTGCTCATAAATTACAATTGAGTGCAGATTGAAGGAAATGCAATGTCTTCTTAGGAGAGTGTGTCACCTAGTATTTATAATGTAATCACAATGTTCACAGAAATTTAAACGTATTCTTTCCCCTACAACATTTACACTTTAACAGAGACAAAACAAATATATAATCATTAAAACTGTTAAAGGTAAGCAGGTAATTATAAGATTGCATTGAATTTCAGCTATAAGAATGGGAGTGACTAATTGGAGAAAGTATCCTACAGCTATAATTTTAGGGGAGAAAGCCCTGTGGATAGAGAAGAGATGCTGTTCTAGGTAAATAAAATGGTCTGAGTAGAGCCAAGGAGGTTCACTCTTAAAAGTATAAGGAGCTAGTACAGGTAAATTTCAAAGGCAAGCTAGTATCCAGATTCAAAAACATCTTCTTAAATTATATGGTTTTCTCGCCACAGATTTAGATTCATTCTCATTAGAAATATTGCATTTTTAAGTATGGCTTTTAGAGGCTTGTGGCTTAACCAGAGCAAAGGCAGTAGGGTATGATCTAAAGGTCATTCTGCAATTTTAGCAGAGTATAACTGTCTCCTGGGTCAAGATTTGGCTATTCTCTCAAGCAAAGGAGGTTAAATGACATCTAAATGGTATTGTTAAGTAAACCAATAAGAAGTTTTATCTTTGTAGTTATAATTCTGTGACAGGCTTTTCTTCATGTCAGAATTACTGATCCCTCATAAAGACAAAAGCTTAGGTAAGAAAATGTTTTCATCTGATTTAGTTTTATTGCTTAGAGCTGTGCAATTTTTATATGCCTATTTAAAAAGGAAAAAAGGAAAAAGCTCAGAAAGTTATTTTTTTCTGGGTAAAAGATAATTGGAAAGCATTTCAACCAAAAGTCAATATAAGCCTGTTGAGTTTGTCATTCTCCAAATATGCCCTCAGTTTATTTTTAAAAAATCTTAAGTTGACAATGCATTTTATTTGGCTATAATAATTTAAGTAATATTAGACATCTAGGCTTATCATATTCATCATAGAAATATTTTGGTAGCATCTTTATATTTTTAATCTAAAGCAAAATATTGATCAGCCTATCCTAGGCTACATCCTAGGATGTAGTTAATACATTAGCTGATCAATTTAAATGCCATGATAACTTCAGACTCATAGATCAAGTGCTTTTTATAGTACTTTGGAAACCCTTGAGTTTTTTTATTCTTTCTTGGACTTGAATTAATTTTCAGTCTTTCTTCTTCCTGTACTTAAAGTTTTTGACAGTGGAGCCATCATTAAATGAATGGGAGTTTGACCTCAAACTTATAGCTGATATTGATAACAACTGCTTAAATTTTAGTGAAACAGTGAAATGTGTCTTTGATAAAAACATCATGACCTAGGTTCCCTGAGTATGTTAGTAACTCCAATTTGTTAGAGTTTATATGTATCATGGTGTTCCATGGGTGATAGAGTGCCAAAACAATACAAACATTTACATATTTATGGACATTTTGGAAACAGTCAATTACCTTCTTGTAATAAAATACTTAATATTAGAAAAATTGAAGAATAATATAAATTAATTTATTTTAGTTTTAGGTTGAGTTTCTTTGACTCAAGAATTTCTACTTATGTTTTTCATTTCTCTTACTACCTAAAACTAAAGAAAACATTAAGAAAAAGGCAGGAAAGGAACCTAATTCTTTTTTTAAACTTTTTATTTTTATTTTATTTTATTTTATTTTTTGAGCTGGAGTCTCGCTCTGTCGCCCAGGCTGGAGTACAGTGGCGCGATCTCGGCTCACTGCAACTTCCGTCTCCTGGGTTCAAGCAATTCTCCTGCCTCAACTTCCCGAGTAGCTAGGACTACAGGAGTGTGCCACCACACCTGGCTAATTTTTTGTATTTTTAGTAGAGACGGGGTTTCACCATGTTAGCCAGGATGGTCTTGATCTACTGACCTTGTTATCTGCCTGCCTTGGCCCCCCAAAGTGTTGGGCTTATAGGCGCGAGCCACCACGCCCGGCCCTAAACCTTTTATTTTAAAACAATTTTAGATTGGCAATATGAGTATAACCATTCAAAGAAGCAAAAACAAAATGTACTGTGAGATTCAAGGCACTGTCTTATTCCCTTTTTCTCTTCTTTTTATTCATTAAATATTTATGTAGTACTGACTTTAAGTGCTGGGGAAACTAAGGTGAATATAATAGCCATTGCCCTGGAAAATTTCATAATCGATTGTGGAATAGAGACACATTAACAGATAACCCAAATCAACTGTATTAAATGCAATAGCGGAACAAAGAGAAGTAAGATCACATAATCCAGCTCTGCAGCAGAGGTGAGGGTGGAGAGCAGCAACAAAAGAGAGCAATGGCAAGGGAATTTTTTACATTTTTGCACATGTGAAATGTCTGTATAGAAATATTTCACTAAGATTTACTCAGCAATGAGAAATTGTTTTTTGTTTGTGCCTATGTAATTGTATCATTACGATTTCAGTATCATTTAGACTTTATGGATAATCTACACACTGAATGTTTATTAGGGAAGGAAAAGTACTTTTAGAATATGCAACAATTCTGGTGACACTCAGTACATTTTTGTTAAATATATTAATTTATCAGTTTATTCAACTAATATTTATTGAACAGCTGCATAGTGCTAGTCATTGCACTTGAGTCCCAGGAAGCTATTGTTATGGACTGAATGTTTATGACCTTCCAAAATTCTATGTAGGCTCCTGCCCCCAATGTTATAGTATTTGGAGATAGGACCTTTATGAAGGTAGTTAATGTTAAATGAGATTATAAGTGTGGGGTCTTGATCTAATAGGAGTGGTGTGCTTATAAGAAGAGACACCAGAGAGCTCATACTCTCTCTCAACCATGTGAGGACATAGGAAGTTGGCTTTCTGTAAGTCAGAAAGAGAGCTCTTACCGGAACCCAATCATACTACCATTCTGATCTCCTCCAGACTCCAGATCTGTGGCAAAACAAATTTCTGTTGTAAAAGCCACCAAGTCTGTGGTATTTTGTTATAACAACCTGAGCTGATTAAAACAGCCATAAATAATAAGTGTAATACATAAATAAGGTTAATATAACAATTGCATTATTAACATAAAGTGTAATACAGGTAGAATATTATAAGGCAACGACTTGTGGAACACAGGAAAAGTGGAAAAGAGATAGGGAATAGGAAGTGGTGTGATGAAGGGAATCTTACAACATTAAGTAGGAGGTCTGGGTAGGCCTAATTGAAAATATGACATTTGAGCAAACACATGAAGTTTGTCCTGTGGATATTTGGGAAGTGCGCATTCTAGGCAGTGAGAACAGCCAGGGTCCTGGCCCTAAGGTGGCATCATGTCTGCTGTGTTTGAAGAGTTGCAAGGGGCCAGTTTGGCTGGAGGAGAGGGATACTGGAAATTAATTAGTAGGCAATAAATTTGGAGATCTAATAGGAGTGAGGTACCTCAGGGCCTTTTAAGCTATTATAGATTTTAGGTTTTACTTTGAGTGAAGAGAGGAACCATTGTAGGGTTTTAAGGAGAAGGGTAATGTAGTGAAGGGATTTGTCTGACTACTGTATTATGAATAGATGTTAGGAGGGGCCAGACAAAACAATAATACCAATTAAAAGGCTATTATAGTAATCCAGGCAAGAGAAGATGGTGGTTCTGACTAGGGTGGAACAGTAGAGGTGATAAGTGATTAAATTCTGTATTTTGAAATAAGAACCAAGTGTATTTACTGATGGTTAAGATTTGAGGTATGAGACAAATATAGGAATCAAGGATGACTCCAGGATTTGGAACCTAAGCAACTGAAAAACTGCGGTTACCGCAAACTGAATGAAGGAAAATATTTGTCTCCGTTCGCCTAACCTGCTGTTATTAATCACTGGTAGAATTCAGGTGGCTTTGGTTGTAGAATATAAACAGAATATTTTGAGAAAAATGAAAGGAAGATAAAAATAACTAGGGAAAATAACCATGTTATGGTATTTAAGTTGCTTTTAGCTATTTTAGTCTTCATTTCTCTTGAATGAACCTTAAGGTCTTCACCATGGCTGCAAGGAGAGTGATAAAATTCAAGTGATAATAATTTACAATATAAAGGCTTGATCAGAAATAGCATGGACTTCATTTTGTTTTTAAGGCTATGCTTCCTGTATCTACATATAAATATTTAATTCCTACCAAATTGTATATGCACCATTATGTTAAGCTATTCTGTAAAATCTTTTGAGAAAATGTGTGATGCTATCTTAACACAATTAAATTAGTTTCATCCATTTTTCATCTGCAAAACAGCCCATGGAGATATTTCAAAATGATTAATTTTTCATACTTATTCACAAAGCAGTTCTACTAATAGTTGGATTTTTGTAACATATAGTTTTAAAAATATTTCCAGTATGTAAATACATTATATTTTTCATAGTGTTTTCCTTCTTATTAGAATTATGTACCAGACAAGATGCCTGTGGGAAAGAGATAACACACTCAAAAAGAGTGACTAAGGAAGGTTTAATAAAGGTAATATTTACCAAGGTGTGGGCACGGTTAAGAGAAGTCAGCAAGGGATGGTGAAGCTTGGGGAGCTGGTAGGGACTGAATTTTTGTGTCCTCCAAAATTCATATGTTGAAATCCTAATCCCTACTGTGATGGTATTTGGAGATGGGGGTTTTGGAAGGTAATTACTTTTAGATGAAATAATAAAGGTAGGGCCCCTGTAGTGGGATTAGTGCTCTTATAACAAGAGGAAGAAAAACCAGAGCTCCCCTGCTGCCCTCCACCTATATGAGTGAACGTTTGCAAACCAGGAAGATGGCTGCCACTAGGAATTGAATTGCTAGCTCCTTGATCGTGGATTTTCCAGCCTCCAGAACTTAGGAAAATAAATGTCTGTTGTTTAAGCCACCCAGGCTATGCTACTTTGTTGTAATAGCTTGAGCTGACTAAGATAGTGAGTAGGCTCACAAGACCAAGATTGCTGTCTTGGTTTTTCAGGTACCTGGAGATAGAGTTATATCTTTATTTTTTATATTTATTTTTATGTTTTTAAGACAGAGTTTCGCTCTGTCGCCCAGGCTGGAGTGCAGTGGCGTGATCTCATCTCATTGCAACCTCCACCTCCTGGATTCAAACGATTCTCCTGCCTTAGCCTCCTGAGTAGCTGGGACTAAGAGCACATGCCACTACGCCTGGCTAATTTTTGTGTTTTTAATAGAGACAGAGTTTCACCATGTTGTTCAGGCTGGTCTCGAACTCCTGAGCGCAAGTGATTTCCCCGGCCTAGGGCTCCCAAAGTGCTGGGACCACAGGCGTGAGCCACTGCACCTAAGGCCAGTTATACCTTTAAGTGTAGCTGTATCTGTATTAGAAGACCATTGAAAAGAAGCAGTAAACTTGGGTAGAGGAACAAATCCTGGAACAGAGCTTGACCTAATGGGGCTCACACATGCTGATTCTGCTTGCATTTTTAATTGACTAAACACAAGAAAGTATATTAGGAAAGGGAACCCAATTAATATAGTTCCTACAGGTCAGCCTCCAGGGGGACACAGCAAGCTGTAGAGACCTGAAGAGTAGATTTGGAGAGACACACAGAAAAATCTAGCCGACATGAAATTATTATTTATAAAGGGAAAGTTGATTTACATCAAGATCAACAAATATATCAAGCATTATGAGTCAACACCCCTAATTGTGCTAAGTAGTCTTCTTAGCTTATATATATAAAGTTTTTATTAGAAAATATGTTCAAACTTACAAAAAAGTGGCCAAATAAGAATATTACAAAGAATATCCATATCCCCTTTAACCAGATTCACCTATTGTTAGCATTTTACTCCATATACTTTATTATATGCTCTGTGTCTCTTTTTATCTTAGTAATATATTTTATGTTATTTTTCTATTATAAAAGCATTGTCAGTTGAGGCATTGGGCTGAGTCCTTGACTGCAGCTCAGTAATTGCAATGTGTTGGCTATAAATACCAAGTCTAGTGTGGGGATGGTAGCTTTCCGCCATGTGACCTGACAGGTAAAAGCCTTTGTAATTGCCTGTAGTTAGGCCTCAAAGATCTCACTCAGGATTTTGGGTCAGAGCTGGACTCTTCAATCCTTTGTCAGAAATTTTAATTGTATCCATATTAATTTTTATTCATCATTCTTCCTCTGTTTTAGCTTTAATTCTAAAAATAAACATGGAATGCTCAACATCAGTCCTTTTTTAAAGTTTTTTCACTCCTCCCTTGGTTGGATGAAGCTCCCACCAGGTCTGTCCCCCAACGGAATTACAATTTGACATGAGATTTGAATGGGGACACAGAGCCAAACCATATCAACATTTCTAGCGTAGTTTTGATACTTCTAATTCAAAGTGTTTTTAATGACCCCAAATGTTTCAGAATGTTTAATTCAATATGGAATTTTTTTTTATTTTCATTTTCTGGCTTTATGTTTGTTTTTAGGAGAGTTTTCATTAGGAGGAATTGCTTTCATCATAATTTTAACAGTCATTTAGCATCGATGTGATCTGCTTTTTCTAACATTATTTATAGTGTAAGTAGGTTCCTCACTAAGAGTATATGTGTACAACATCCCTGGGCCTTTGTACGTTCAAATCTGCTTTTTATAGACTTGATACATGAAACACAGTTTGACTGAATGTATCTTTGGCTCATACTTTCATTTTTTTTAACTTTCTTGAAAATATCACTATACTTGTACCTTGCTTTGTATGTTGTTTTTCAGAGAAGTTTGATGAAATTCCAATTATTTTGCATTTGTAAGATATTTTCTCTCTTTGCCTAACAGTGCTGAGGATGGTATCTTCAAACTCTAATAGTTTTGCCAGACATGTGCCAGAGTTTAGTGTTCTGAGTCAATAGAAATGATGTGTCATTCCTATGGGTGGAATCCAGTCTTACTTTATTTTGGGAATGTTTTTCATTATAGTTGTAATAAATTTTTATGTGATTCTATTTTCTCTTGGTAATATTTTCCTTTTATCTTTATTTCTGATATGAGTTATTCTTTTTCTATTTCTTTCTGAAGTCCATTACATTCTCTTATCTTTTCTTCTTATTTGACCATTTGTATTAGTCTGTTCTCACTCTGCTAAAAAGAACTACCTGAGACTGGATAATTGACTCACAGTTCTGCAGCCTCTACAGGAAGCATGGCTGGGAGGCCTCTAGAAACTTACAATCATGTGGAAGGCAAAGGGGAAGTAAACACCTCTCACCATGCAGGAAACAGAGAGAGAAGGAAGCGGGAAGTGCTACACACTTTGAAACAACCAGATCTCATGAGAGCTCACTCACTATCATGAGAACAGCAAGGGGAAAATCTGCTCCCATGATCTAATCACCTCCCACCAGATCTGTCTCCCAACGGAATTACAATTCGACATGAGATTTGAATGGGGACACAGAGCCAAACCATATCAACATTTCTAGTGTAGTTTTGATACTTCTAATTCAGAGTGTTTTTAATGACCCCAAATGTTTCAGGATATTTAATTCAACATGGAATGTTTTTTTTTCATTTTTTGGCTTTATGTTTGTTTTAGGAGAGTTTTCATTAGGAGGAATTGCTTTCGTCATAATTTTAACAGTCATTTAGCATCGATGTGATCTGCTTTTTCTAACATTATTTATATAGTGAACAGCATTCCTAATTCAAGAGTATTCTTTTTTGTTATTGTTGCTGTTTTCTTTTTTCTTATTTATTTATTTTTTACAGAAGGGTGTTGGGGAGAGGAAAGAGTTAATGTGTTTTTGTCACCCTTTTTGTTTCTGCAGCAAATATGTATTCCTTATTTTTCTTCACTGCCTCATTTCAATCCCTTATATATATCACATTCTCTTAAGGAAGCAGTGGTCTTAGAAGGCCGCCACTTTGATCCTGCATACCATCAAGGGTCTTCTGTATAGCCAGTGTTATAACCAAACAAATGCTGACCCATGTTTAGTATTTTAGCATTTAATGCTGCGGTTTGTCTTTTAGGGACTGATTTGGTCTATGTTTCATTGATAACCTCTACTGTCCTCATGTTTTTCATGACATCTCTTATGCCTTCTCTTTTGCAAATTCCATACCCACAGATTGTAATACTAGGTGACTTGGTAGAAATTCTGCTGGAATTTTCTTCTTCCCTTTTCTAAAGGTCATATTTTTCTTGGTCTCCTAGTTAAATTGAAGTCCTGGGTTATGCTTGGATTATTTTGCTATTATTGATTTTATAATTTATTTGGAAGGGTGTGGAGGAGATTCAGAATCAATGGCCCCATCACTGTTATCCAACACCAGAGGTTGCTACTTATCTGTATTTTGAACTAGAGCAATCAAAAATTAATTTAAAGCTATTTTGTTTAAATAATAATACAATTTTACTCTCATAAATGACAAATATTAAATGAGAGGTCTAGTTTCAAAAGCAAGAGGTTTTTTGCAGTAAAATATGAAAAATAACAACTTTTATGGGAAACAGAGCAACATGGCTGCACAGAAGCCTCCACTGATTTTCCTTCCTGCAGGGACACCAAATTTAACAACTATCTGCACAAAAAAGCAGCACCTTCATAAGAACCACAAGTCAGGTAAGCCATGATAGTACCTGATTTTAACTTCATGTCATTGAAAGAGGCACAGAAGAGGGTAGGAAAGAAAGTCTTGAATTGTGGACATCACTCTACCCCTATCTGCTGGCAGCAGCCCAGTGGCAGGGAGAATCTGTGTGCTTGCAGGATGGAGAGGCCAGTGATTATAGGACATTGCATTAGAACCCAGCACTTCCCTGTCACAACAGAAAGCAAAAACTTGTAGAACTTAGCCGACACTGATGGAAGGAGCATGTACACCAGCCCTAGACAGAGAAGAATCTTCCATCTCAGTGGTTGGAACTTGAGTTTGGCAAGCCTCACTACTGTGGTCTAAGGTGCTCTTGAGTCCTAAATAAGCATGAAAAGCAGTCTAGGCAACAAGAACTGCAATTCCTAGGCAAGTTCTAGTTCTGTTCCGGGCTGAGAGCAAGTGGAATTCGGGAGCATGTGATCTAATGAGACACTAGCCAGGGTGGCCTAGGGAATGCTTGCACCACTCCTTTCATAACTCCAGGCAGCACAGCTCACAGCTCTGAAGGCTTCTTTCTTCTGCTTAAGGAGAGGAGAGGGAAGAGTAAAGAGTACTTTGTCTTGGAACTTGGATACCAGCTCAGCCAGAGTAGGCTACAGCACTGGGCAGAGTCATGATGGTCCCATTTTAGGCCCTAGCACCCAGTGATATTTCTAGACACACCATGGGTCAGAAGATTACCCACTGCCTATAAAGGAAGGACCCAGTCCTGGTAGGATCCATCACTTGCTGACCAAAGAACCGTGGGACCCTGAAAATCACCAGTGGTAGCCACGTAATACACCCAGTGGGCCTTGGGTAAGACTGAGACATGCTGGCTTCAGATGTGATCCAGCAGTTCCCAGCAGTGGTGACTGTGAGGAAAGATTCCTTCTGCTTGAGAAATGCAGAGTGAAGAGTAAAGGGGACTTTGTTTTGCATCTTAGGTACCCGCTCAGCTGCAGTGGGGTGGAATACCAATCAGGATCTTGTAGTCCTCAATTCTAGGCTTTGGCTCTTGGATGGCATTTCTGGACGTGCCTTGAGCCACAGGGGAGCCCACTGCCCTGAAGGGTGAGTCCTAAGCCTGGCATTCAACACAAGCTGACTGAAGATCCCTTGGGCTTTCAGTGAACATTGCTGGTAGCCTGGCACAACTCCTTGTGGGTCTGTGGCAGTGGGGACCACAGGGAGAGACTACTTTGCTTGTTGAAAGGACATGGAAGAGTGGAAGGACTTTGTCTTGTGGTTTGGGTGCCAGCTCAGCTGCAGTAGAATACAGCACCACGTAGATTTCTATGGTCCTGACTCCAGACCCTGGTTTCTGGATGGCATTTCTGGACCTACTCAGGGCCTGGGGAACTCTCCATCCTGGAGGGAAGGACACAAGCCTGGCTGGCTTTGCTGTCTGCTGATTGTAGATCCTTTGGACCTTGAGCAAACATAGGTGGTAACCAGGTAGTTGTTACAGTGGAGCTTGACTGAGATCCAGTGCTGTCCTGACTTCAAGTCTGACCCAATACATTGCCAGTGGTGGTACCTGCCACCCCTCACCCAGCTCCAGGCAGCTTAGCACAGAGAAAGATTCCATTTGCTTGGTAGAAAGTAATGGAAGAGAACAAGCATCTCTGCCTGGTAATCCAGAGAATTCTTTTGGATCTTATGCAGTATCACCAACGCGGTACCTCTATGAGTCCACAAGAGCCATAGCATTACTGGGTTTGGGGTCCCCCTAATGCAGATATGGCTGCAGTAACCAAAACTTAGATCAAAACACACAAGTCCATTCAAAATCATAGGAAGTCTTCCCTAGAAGGACAGGTATGAACAAGCCCAGACTGTGAAGGCTACAATTAATTCTGAATTCTGTAATGCCCAGACACTGACAAATATCCACAAGAATCAAGACCATCCAGGAAAACATGACCTTCTCAAATGAACTAAGTAAGTCACCAGTTACCAATCCCAGAGAGATAGAAATATGTGATTTTTCAGACAGAGAATTTAAAAGAGCTTTTTTGAGGAAACACAATTCAAGATAACAAAGAGAAAGAATTTAAAATCCTATGAGATAAATTTAACAAGGAGATTGAAATAATTAAAAAGAATCAAGTATAAAATCTGGAGTTGAATAATGTAATTGACATGCTGAAGAATTCATCAGCGTCTCTTAATAGAATTGATCAAACAGCAGAAACAATTAGCTTGAAGGCAGGCTATTTGAAAATACACAATCACAGCAGACGAAAGAAAAGAAGAATAGAAAAGATTGAAGCACACCTACAGGATCTAGAAAATAGCCTCAGAAGGGCAAATCTAACAGTTATTGGCCTTAAAGAGAAAGTAGAGAGAGAGATAGAAGTAGAAAGAGTTTTTAAAGGTATAATAACGGAGAACTTCCAAAACATGGAAAAAGATATCAATATTCAAGTACAAAAAGCTTATAGAACACCAAGCAGATTTAGCCCTAAAAAGACTACCTCAAGACATTTAATAATCAAACTCCCAAAGGTGAAAGATAAAAAAAAGGATCCTAAATGCAGCAAGAGAAAAGACAAATAACATACAATGGAGTTCCAAGTCTGGCAGCAGACTTTTCAGTGGAAACCTTACAGGCCAGGAGAGAATGAAATGACATATTTAAAGTGCTGAAGGAAAAAGCATTTTGTCCTAGAATAGTATATCCAGCAAAAAATATTCTTCCAACATGAAGGAGAAATAAAAATTTTTCAGTACAAACAAAAGTTGAGGGATTTCATCAACACCAGACCTGTCCTACAAGAAATGCGAAAGGGAGTTATTTAATTTGAAAGAAAAGGATGTTAATGATCAAGAAAAAAATAATCTGAACATATAAAACTCACTGGTAATAGTAAGCACACAGAAAAACACAGACTATTATAACACTTTAATTGTGGTATATCAACAATGTATATCTTAAGTAGAAAGATAAAAAATAAATCGGTCAAAAGTAATAACAACAACTTTCCAAGACATAGCCAGTATAATAAGATATAAAGAGAAACAATAAAAAGTTAAAAAGGTTGGAGACAAAGTTAAAGTACAGTGTTTTTATTAGTTATTGCTTTTCCTGTTTGTTTGCTTGTTTTTGTTAATGTAATAAGTGTCAAGTTGTCATCAGTTTAAAATAATGGGTTATAAGATATTACTTGCAAGCCTAATGGTAACCTTAAATCTATAAACATGCAACAGATACATAAAAAGAAAGAAATTAAACATACCACCAGAGAAAATCATCTTCACTAATAAGGAAGGAAGGAAAGAAAGAAGACCACAAAACCACTATAAAAGAAATGGCAAAATGGTGGGATTACATCCTTACTTATCAATAGTAACATTAAATGTAAATGGACTAAACTCTCCAATCAAAAGGCATAGAGTGGCTGAATGGATTTTAAAAAATGACCCAACAATCTGTTGCCTACAAGAAACAGACTTCACCTATAAAGACACATAGACTGAAAATAAACAGATAAAAAAATGACATTCCATGCAAAGTAAAACTAAAAAAGAGCAGGAGTAGCTATACTTATATCAGACAAAGTAGATTTCAAGACAAAACTATAAGAAGAGACAAAGAAGTTTATTATTTAATGATAAATGGGTCAATTTAACCAGAGGATATAACATTTGTAAATATGTATGCAACCAACACTGGCACAGCCAGATATATAAAGGAAATATTATTAGAGCTAAAGAGAGACAAAGAAACGTTGGACTTAATCTGCATTATGTCTCACCATATACAAAAGTCAACTCAAAGTGGATTAAATACTTAAAGCTAAGACTTGAAACTATGAAATTACTAAAAGAAAAATTTAGGGAAACTCTCCAAGATGTTGGTCTGAGCTAAGATTTCTTGAGTAATATACCACAAGTACATGCAACCAAAGCAAAAATGGACAAGTGGGATGTGTCAAGTTAAAATCTTCTGCACAGCAAAGAAGATAATCAACAAAGTGGGAAGACAACCCACAGAATGGGAGGAAGTATTTCCAACCTGTTCATCTGACAAGGGATTATAAACCAGAGTATATAAGGAGCACAAACAGCTACATAGGAAAAAATCTAATAATCCAATTAAAAATGGGCCAAAGATCTGAGTTGATATTTCTGAAAAGAAGACATACAAATGGCAAACAAGTACATGAAAAGGTGGACAACATCACTGATCATCAGAGAAATACAAATTACAATAGCAATGAGATGTCATCTCATCTCAGTTAAAATTACTTCTATCTAAAAGACAGGCAATAGTAAATTCTGGTGAGGATGAGGATAAAAGGGAGCCCTCATACCCTGTTGGTCAGAATGTATATTAATACAAGTACTATGGAGAACACTTTGAAGATTCATCAAAATACTACAAATGGATCTGCCATATGATCCTGCAATCCCACTTCTAGGTATATACCCAGAAGAAAGGAAATCAGTATGTCTGAGATATAGACATACTCCCATGTTTATTGCAACACTATTCACAACAGCCAGGGATTGGAAGCAACCTAAGTGCTCACAAACAGATGAATGGATAAAGAAAATGTGGTATATATACACAAAGGAGTAATATTCATCCATAAAAAAAAGAGTGAAATCCTTTCATTTGCAAATGAGGTTATTATGCAAATGAATTAGAGATCATTATGTTAAGTGAAATAAGCCAGGCGCTGAAAGAAAAGCTTCCCATATTCTCACTTATTTGTGAGAGCTAAAAATTACAACAATCGAACTCAGAGAGAGAGTGGAATGATGATTACCAGCAGCTGGGAAGGGTAGTGGGGCTGGTGGGAAGTGGAGATGATTAATGAGTACAAAAATATAGTTAGAATGAATAATCTCTAGTATTTGATAACACAACAGGGTGACTACAGTCAACAATAATTTATTGTACATTTTTAAATAACTTTTAGTTATTTAGTATCCAGTATTTTAGTTATTTAATATAATCAGATTGTTTGTAATACAAAGAAAAGATAAATGCTTGAGGTGCTGGATACCCCATTTACCCTGTTGTGATGATTATGCATTGTGTGCCTATATCAAAATATTTCATGTGCCCCATAAATATATACTCCTACTAAATACTCAGAAAAATATTTAAAAAGTAAAAAGCAAAAACAATGAAATTACGTCTTTAGAGGGCCAAAAGGAAAAAAAAGTCAATGTAGAATTCTATACTGGATAAAAATATTCTTCAAAAATAAATATTATTTAGACAAAACTGAATGCATTTATAGCAATCTTCATTACAAGAAACACCAAGAAAGTTCTTCGGCTTGAAGGAAAATATTTGTAAATGGAAGCACGTAGTATACAGAAAGAAGAGAAGAGTTCCAGAATGTTCAACCATAGATACAAAGTCAATATTAAAAAAAATAACTGTACTGTTAGAGACTAGCAGCAAACGATTACATAAATAAACCCTTAAAAATGCTATTTATAATAGCATAAAATCATGAAACACCAAGAGAGATTTTAATAGATGTTTGAGACCTCTATTTTGAAAATATTAAAATAGTGCTTAGAGAATTTAATGAACAGAGAAATAAATGGAGATCATCTATAAATTTATTATGATTCTAATCTATATTTAAGCATGTTTCTTTTCTTTTGCTGGACATTAAATAATTTTAATATTTATATGAAATTCAAAAGACATAGCTAGAATAATGTTTAAGAAGAAGAATGCATATTACCAGTTTTTAGGATTCATTATAAAATTAGAATAGTTAAATGACTATGGGATTGGCACAAGGATCACATCAAGAGGTGGGATAAACTAGAGTATAGAATAGACCAACACCTATACATTGAGGAAAGGATAATGTTTACATGAAAATAGTAATTTATTCTTTCCATATATACAAATTAACTTGAAATTTACAAAATACATGTCTGTAGTAGCATTCATGTTTGTCCCCAAGTAACTAGCACATTTCAAGGCACATGATGGATATTGGATAAAGAGTTGATGAAACAGTGACAACATAAACTTCATTACTGAGAAAGTTTTATTAGAATGCACTACTAAAATAAAAGAAAAATTAAATTTAAAGAATGCACTACTAATAACAGCAATAAGACTGATCCTGCAAGTTTTCTTCTTGAGGATTGAAGAAATATAAATGAATGCTGATCCTACTGATGGTTGATATGTGGCCCTAGATTTAAATTTAAGGGGATTTACAACTGACCTCCAGTCTAGGAATTCATAGTCACTCATTTATTGAGCCTATCACAAAGTAGAGTTCTTTATTTGGTGTTGAAGGGGCCAGGGAAAGAAAGAAATGGAAAAGTGGTGTTTCATGTTGCTTCCTTGTTACTAAACATGAGAAACTGCATTATGTAAAGTGATTTCTAAAATTTCTATAGTTCCACATATTATCAGTATCAACATATACTGTCATATGGTTCCATGTATTGATAATACCATTCAAAATAGTTGACTTGAGAAGTTTTAATCTAAATTAGCGTAAAAAGCAAATATGGAAGAAACACATATGGATGAAATATTATGGAGCTGGTGTCTTTTAGTGAAGAACAGAAGAGATCATGAAAAAAGAAATAAACAAAATATGTTAAAATTCACCAAAAAGAAAAATAATAAAATGATCTACTATCTTCTCCTCTTTTATATTGTGATAAACAGAGATTCAAGTTTTTAAAAAGAAAAATTGGGCCAGGTGCAGTGGCTCACACCTTTAATCCCAGCACTTTGGGAGGCCGAGGCAGGCAGATCACTTGAGGTCAGGAGTTCAAGACCAGCCTGGACAACATGGTGAAACCCCATCTCTACTGACAATACAAAATTAGCTGGGTGTGGTGGTAGGGGCCTATAATCCCAGCTCCTTGGGAGGCTGAGGCAGGAGAATTGCTTGAACCCAGGAGACAGGTTGCAGTGAGCCGAGATTGCACCACTGCGCTCCAGCCTAGTTGACAGAGTGAGACTCTGTTTCAAAAGAAAAAAAAAAAGAAAAAAGAAAAGTTGGATCACTTAGCTATATATAAGGGGACAATAAAATACTTACGGATGGTTTAAAATGGATACCAATAAGGTTTTTCTATAAGTTGGATTTCTGTATTTGGTTGTCTTTTCTAAAACTTCTGGAACTAATCAATCAGGGCCATACTAATTTGCTAAAAATGAAATTTCAAAATAATATTGAAAGTTTCAAAAATCTTTTCTGATTCGTGGCTTATTTCTTGCAAGTTGGTGCTTTCTCTTTATTAATTCAAGCATCATGGCTTCTTTGCCAATATTTTATTCAATCCTGAAAACTAGCATAACTGACATCTATTTATTTTCATGAGACTGATATAGGGGGTTGATGCCATTTAGATGAAGAGCTCAGAATTAAAATTTTATAGAATTTCTGGGTCTTTGTGTTACAGCATGTGTAACAACTACTTTAATATCCTTAATCCTAATATAGGGTCACATGACCTTAAATGTAGGAAATTAGTAAATGAGTGCTTTTATTGCGGACAGAAAAAACATACATGCAATTTCATCTTTTTGTTGTGGATTATATTTTTATAATTCTAAATATGTTTGAACTTTAAATACTATGTTAGCACAGTTAGTCCTCATTATTTATGGATTTCATATTTGTGAATTTAACTACTCACTATGAAATATGTTGATAATCCCCAGGCCAATACTCATGGTGTGTTTGCTGTAATTCACGGACATGTACAGAACATTGAAAAATGTGAATTGTTCAAACCACATATTCCAGTCGTGTGAGAAGAAGGCAAAACAGCAGTCTGCCTTCTTGTTTCAGCTCTCATGTTATAAACGAGTGTCCTTTTTGTAGCCTAGTTAGTGCCAAGAGCTTTGAATTTTCGTCCTTTTACTTGGTGATTTTACTTTTAAGATGGTCTAACCATCTTAACCCAACCAGCGGTGAAGTGCTGTTTATGATGAAATAGACAAGAAGCACAAGAAGACTATGATGTGCCTTACAGTGAGAAAATATGAGTGTTAGACAAGCTTTGTTTAGCGTGAATTATAGTGCTTTTGGCTGTGAGTCTAATGTTAATGAATCAACAATACGAATATCCAGAAAAAGGAAGAGGAAATTTGCAGAGCTGTATATGAAGTTGCTTCGTAAAGTGCAAAACTAACATCTGTACCACATGATAAAACTATGGAAAACATGGAAAAGTGGCTAAATCTGTGGATTCATAAAATGACAGGCAAGCATAGAGAATAGCATTATTTTGATGTGGATAGCCAAAGAAATTTATGCTCATGTTATTCAGGATTTTAAAGATGCTATGCTAAATCCTTCTGGACTAGTGCTACATGGCCCACATGTTTCAAAGAGTGATAGCATGAACTTGATTGACTTGCAGGTGAGGCATATTCTGCAGATAGGAGGCTGTGAAAAACATTTTTAAAAGAATTCTGAATTCTTTATAATTATGTTTATGATGGAACACATTTATGTTTAGCTTATAGTTTGTTTTTTTATGAGCAAAGAGACTGGAGCTAATTGCAACTTACTCTCTTTTCATTATAGTGTATTTAAGATTTGGCTCAAAACATCAATCTAACCCTCTAGCTCATAACTATTACTGGTTTTCCAGACTCCAGACTCCAGACTAATACCTCCCTGTTTCATGCTGTCTCCTTTACAATGTGTCACCCAAAAGATTACAAAATGTTTTGAAAAACCCCTAGGACATTGCTGCCTGGTTATATGTAGTAGAGTACTGATGGTACCTATCTGTCTACTCCTTACAGCAACTGGTGGTAGGGCTGCAACTACAAGAATTAGATAAAATTGATTAATGATACTGTGATCTGCTACCAAGTTTGCTATTGGAAAATAGTTCACTGATTGTAAGGAACACAAAGAATTAAATGAAGACAGGAGAAATTTCTTCTAAAAGAATAAAATGAAGTGTAATAATTTCCTGCCTACCTCAGGGAGATAGGGATATGAAAACATTTTCATGACTTCAGGATATTAATGTGGCCTATGTCAGCGATTCTCAAATTGTGATGTATCCCTTAAACCCTTTCTGAAGGTCTAATAGGTCAAAACTTTTTAAAAATAATAATAGTATGATGGTTTTGTCTTGTTCACTTTGTTGACATGTGCACTGATTGAGACAGGAAGTAGTGGTTAAAATTTCTGATGTCTACATTTGAAGGAAGACAGTGACTACACATCATTTATAATGAAATGCAAAGTAAGTGTAAACAATACTGGCTTCATCCTCATTTGTGATGAATGTCTAGAGTAAAAGCACTTGTGCGACTGTTTGAGTTGCAAGATAAAGTAGCTAGTTTTTCGTAGAACATCATTTTTAACTGAAAGAATTACTGTGGGTAATTTAACTGAAAGAGAATCTATGGATGTTAAAACTTGGGTATTTTGCAGACATTTTCTGTGAAAATATAGGAAGTGAGTCATTCGAATAAAACAAGTAACTATTTATTGCCAATGGTAAGTCAAACTTTCAAGTGACAATTTGAATTTTAGAAAACTTGTATCCATGTTCACTGTGACCCTGATAGTTTTCCAATAAAGATTATTCTGAGAAAAGTTATAAACAAACGTATTTTCATATTGCATTTGAAATGTGTCAAAATTTGCTAAATCTGTGTAGCCCAAATAACCAGTATTTTCCAAATGACTAATGCAGAATGTTACAAAATCATGAAGAAATTTAAAAATTCATTCAAAATGCAAGATAAATCAATATATTTAACCAATTAGAGTATGAAATATTCATTGTTAGCGCTTTTATTTTCACATTGCAAGTAAACTGTAAGGAACTATTACTTGCTGAGTTTTGATGTAGTATCAAAGCAGGATATCTCAATTATCTGAAAAATCTGCCAGAATACTATTCCAATTTCTAACTGAATATATGTGTGAAACAAAATAACATAACAAAAACAACATACTATAGCAAATTGAATTCAAAGGCAGATTTGAGAATCTGGCTAGTTTCTAATAAGGCAGATACTAATTTTTTTAAATGAACAAAATGCCATTTTTCTTACTGGTTTTTTGATAATAAAAGTATTTGATATTTAAATATTTTATGTATCTTAATGTTTTGGGTTTATTATTTTTACATTCAAAATTCAGAAATATTTTGAAATTATACTGTTAAATTTAATACAATAAAATGTTTATAGATGTAGCCCAAACAAATGCTCTTATAGGCCTTAATCATTTTTAAGAGGGTAAAAGTGTCCTAAGATAAAAAATTTTGAGAGCTGCTATACCACATTTTGAAAATCATAGTATAAGGTTTTATTATTATCTTAAATAAGTTATGCTTAAAAGTGAAATGGTAGTTAAAAAGGATAATCAAAAGGAAGATCTCAGAACTTGCTTGAGATTTGGAGAGCCAGTCGACTGGTATAACATGATACAAGGACTCATTTTCAAGTGTGAATTACAATGGTAACATTTATTGAGGACAATTAGGTTTTTACATACATAATTTTGTTTTCTTTTCACACAACTTGTTGAGGTAGATACTATTACCATAATTTTGTAGATTTGAAGAACATAGCTCACTGAATTTTGGTAACTTTACTGCACACAGAAGGAGAGATTTGAGAATAAGATAAGGGACACCTCCCTGACTAATTCATTCTATGAGGCCAGCATTCTCTTGATACCAAAATCTGGTAGAGATACAACAAAAACAGAAAACTTCAGGCCAATATCCTTGATGAACATAAATGTAAAAATCCTCAGTGAACTACTGGCAAATTGAATACAGCAGCACATCAAAAAGCTAATCCACCTTGATTAAGTTGGCTTTATCGCTAGGATGTAAGGTTAGTTCAATATATGCAAATCAATAAATGTAATTCACCACATAATAGATGCAGAAAAGGCCTTTGATAAAATTCAACATCACTTCATATTAAAAATCCTCAACATACTAGCCACTGAAGGAACATACCTCAAATAATAAGAGCCATCTATGACAAATCCACGGCCAACATCATACCGAATGGGCAAAAGCTGAAAACGTTCCCCTTGAGACCTGGAGAGAGACAAGATGCTCACTCTCACCACTTCTATTCAACATAGTACTGGAGATCCTAGCCACAACAATCAGGCAAGAGAAAGAACTAAAGTGTAAACAAATAGGAAGAGAGGAAGACAAGCTATCTCTCTTCATGGATGAAATGAGAGGTGAGAGGATCAAAAAACTACCTTTTGGGTACTATGCTTATTACTTGAGTGACAAAACAAGCTGTACTGAACCCATGTGACATGCAATTTACCTATGTTAGAAACCTTCACATGTACCTCTCAACCTAAAATAAGAGTTTAAAAAAAGATACTGTCAAAACAACACAGTTCTTGCTATTTCTGTTGTACCACTTTGTAATATCAAAGGGTCCTTTCTTTTCCTCTTTAGGTTTCGAGATACATCCATACCATACATAAAACCAAGTATAGTTGATTTTTATACTACTTTTTCATTATAAAATTAATGCATGTAAAAAAGTGTCATTAAATATTCCTCTATAACAGTTTTAGTTACTAAGTAGAATTTAACTGTATGGCTATACCATAAGTTATTTAATTCCTGTCATTGTTGATCGAATATATTTTCAACATTTTGTTATCATAAGTGATGTAGCAATATACACTCTTCAATTATAATTTTGAATATATCTGTAATTCCTTCACAACATGATTAAAACTAGAACTATTAAAATGTACCTCTAGATTATACTGCAGAAATATTGTTGCTGTTAATATTAATCTAGTCTAATATTTATTGTCAGTTCCCTACTGGGGTAAATACTTTTGTTTTATTTTTGTTTGTTTGTTTTTATCTCTAGTATCACTAACTAACTTTGCATTGTTTCATGTGATCATAGGCTATTTGCTTTGTAAAAGTTATTCACTATTGAAATGGTATGTGTCAGTCATTGCTCTAAGTGTTTTATATATATATACACATTACATATATATACATATACATTTATATTGACACATTTATTTCTGAAAACAACCCTTTGAAATAATGTACCCGTCAGATTAGGTGAAGATATGCTGATATAATGAGCAACACTAAAATCTCAGAGGCATGCAACAACAAAATTTTGTTGTTGCTCACATTACATATTTATTGTGGGCAAACAGCAGCTCTGCTCTCCCTCTTCTTCATTATAGTACCCAATCTGAAAGATTAATTCCTATTGGAATTTTTAAAATCTTACGGCAAATGGAAAAGGGAGGGGGCTTAACCACAAGATGACTCTTAACATTTCTGTGTGTAAGTGGTTCCCATCATTTTAGTGCACATTGCTTTGACCAAAAGAATTCAAATGGTTAAACACACCTTAATGGGATTATGATTTTTAGTTCCTCCATATGGAGAAGGATCAGAAATCGCGGTCATGATATCAATGAGCAACAGAAAGTATTCTTCCAAGAGGGTGGCAAATATTTGAGAACAAAGACATAATCCACATTTTGTAGATGAGAAAACTGAGATACAGAGAGTTTGAGTAACTTACCCATACTGAGAGATTTAATAAATGGTGCAGCTGGGATGCAAGCCTGAGCACTCTGGTTTCAAGGAGTGTGCTCTGGTCCGATGATAGAAGATAAAATTTATCCAGAAAAAGTTACCTAGCACCTCATAGTATTTTATAAATATGACAACCCTAGAAATTATTGTCCAAAGTTGGACCCTTTTTCTTGGATAAATGCTAAACTGGGTGGGATATATTAACTAGTTTTAACCTGGGATTGTCCCAATTAAACCAAGATGTGAGGTAAATCTTGAGGCAAATTTTATAAAACATTATACTATTGGGTAGTAATTAAGGGTTTTGGCAAGCTTGTTTAAGAAGTACCAACCAAGGAAACACTTATTATAGAGGCTTCACTGCAAAATACGTTATATAATACCCTCCAGTGCACACTAAGTTTCTGAGTTGGTTTTGCTTCTTTGCTATATTCTGTAAGTGAAACTTATTAACGTTTGCAGCATTTCCTAAGGTGGTCTCTAAAATCTGCTCTATTTTAGCACTTTTAAACTACCATTTGAAGTAACAAATATTTCTAAAGGAGGCCAAATAATAGTTGTAAAGTTTGAATAAAGCAGGATAAATAATAAAACACACTAGGAATTTATTAGTATAACAATGAAAAGAAGCAAAACTTCTAGACTTGAGCTTATATGCCTATTGTTTTGTGTGCTTAGTGGAGGAATGTATAAATGCAGCTGAGTATACAAACTATAAAATCTCTGTAGTTTTAACATTGCTTGTTTATATATTAGGAACTTTTAGGGGAGTTTTGATTTGCAAGTTTTTATAGGTTTACCAGACTTATTAATTGCCTGGGAAGAACTTTACAGGATTTCCTTTGGTTTATGTCTAATCTTTGAAATTGGAAAACTTAAAAGTGAAATATAAATTCCTCATGGAGAAGTGATCATGAGGTCTGAATAGAATCAGGTAATTCCCAAGAGACATGCAAGATAATAATAATAAAGACACAAAAAATTATTCCATATCATTTGTGACCTTATTTGTGAGTAAAGGGGTAGAAAATAAAATAAGATGTCATTTTCATCTATTGAATTGGCAAAGATTTTAAAATATAATATTGAATGCTTGTAAGGGAGTGGTCAAATGAGCATTCTCTTATATGGCTGGTGAGAATTTAAATAGACACAAATTTTGTGGCAAGTAGTTTAAAATGAAAAACAAACAAGAATTTATACATGTTCTTAGTCATTGACATCAAGGAATTTATGCTTTGGAAATACCCACAGATTTTAATGACATATTTATCTTCTAGAATTATTTTTAGTGTTGAAAAACTAGAGGCAATAATGAAAGGTTAAGTGAATTATGTCTGTCCACATGGGGGAAAGATACACAGCATTTTTTTTTAAATCATGCTTTCAAATAATATATCTTAGGAAATTTTAATTATTCAATCTTGAATGAAAATAGCAGTCTGCAAAATTGTTAAACAGAGAATGGTCACAATTTTTAAAAACAGAAGGAAATATAAACATGTATCAGATTAACAGCAGTTGTAAACTGTGTTGTAGAAAAATGAGAAATGTTTGCTTTTCAAAACTATGGATATTTTCCAAATACTCTGCAGTTTTCTCATTATAATCAGAAAACAGTTATTAAACAAAGTGAAAGAAATTAAAGTTTAAGTTTACCAGTATAAGTTGCTTCTTTGGAGGGTATATTTTAACTTATTGACTACCATCAGTTTTACTAAATATCATAGCACGTAATTTCATTTAAATTCACCACACATTACTTTTCTATGTAGTTCATTTACCACAGGTATAGTATTGACATTTGTATTACTAGTAGAAATTATACTTAATACATTGAATTTATGCCATAGGAAAAAGAAAATTAAAATTATTTTCTTTTTGTATATGCACATATTTTCTTCTTGATAAGGGATTTCTCTCAAACAGATTGTAATGACAGGTGATAGATATAGATAGATAGATAGAGTAAACATGTAAGCTACTACAAGGATCCAATTAGAGTGAATTTAGGTTGGAAGAAGGTTCTTTCTTCATCTTTCTTTATCTCTGAATATTTTCAAAGTTGACAGACCATGGTTGCTGACATCTTTATTGAGAAAACAAGAGTTTTGCCTATGCTTATTTAAACGTACTTATATTTTCCTGTTTGCTTTACATATTACATATGATGAACTTTTGAGGATGGGGGTCATAATTTCCTTTTTTTTCTATCTTTCTGAACTAAAATACATATGTAAGAACTCAATAAATGATAGAGAATTAATTACTGAACATATGTTTGTATTCACACAGAAAGGCGGTAAATATAGAAGTTGATAGGCAGCTTCTAGAGCCAGATCACTTGTGTTTAAATCCCGGCATTGCTATGTGGCTTCAAGAAAGTTACTCAATTTCTCTGTGCCTCAGTGACTTCAATTCAAGTATAACATGAAGAAAATAATGCTACTCATCTTTGGAGTGGTGAAGTGACTTAATGCTTACCAAACACTTAGAATATGCTGGCACATGGCACATTTAGCTATTATCATTTCAAGATAATTTCCTTGCTAAGTGACTATAATGATTACAACACATAACTGTAGCTTTGAGGAATACGTACACATATTCAAAGCTGGGAATTGTTTGTTGGCAGCTCTACTGGTATATGGAGGGATACAGAAGAAAATCATCATATGTACAGCTAATCACCAAGAGATTTATGGATATAAAGAAATACATGGTAACAAGAATGTTTATTGATGAATTTATAATTAGTGAGGTAAAATTTACAAATGGTATGGGATATCATTAAAAAGCTTTTAGAAAAGGAAATTCTTATGGGGTACACAAAACAGTATGAAGATAAATATTTGTGAACTGGAAAAAGCTGGCCTTTCAATCTAGACAGGATATATTATGCAAGTAGTCTCTTAATTGAGCGTTTCCTTTTTCTGATTTAGATAATTGATAAAAATATATATATTTTTATTTCAGAGCAGGATGGAAGTTTATTTAACAGCTTTATAACAGGAAACAAAGGAAAGTACTCTTGGAAGAGACCCACACAGGCACCTTGGAGGTCAAGTGACCTGTTTAACCTTGCACCTCAAATTTTATATGCTGGACTACTTCTTTCATCTTGTACCCCTTTCCCTTCATTCGTCCCTCATGATGAGTCACCCACATGCATGGTGCCCTCCTTATACTCCAGAGATGAGCATGCAGAGTGTGATTACGAAGTTGCATGCATACTTACCTCAGGCTTTCTTCCATGATACAAAGGATATTTTTGAAATACAAAAAATAACCTTTTAAGTAATTTGCCAATGTAAGGCATTATGATGACTACTACTTTTCTTATTAATAATCATCATCAAACATAGAAAATTAAAGCAAAGTAAAATTAAATTACTTTGCCCCTCCATTTGAGAAGGAATATTAAGGAAAATTTACATTACATTTTATTCTCTTGTTTATTTTTTATATAGTTTTTGGGAGTGCATTTTTTGAAGTTGAGTATATTTGGGTATAATGTGCTTTAATACGTTGAACTTCTTCCACCCCTTTGTTTTCTAAAGGGCTTTTTTGTTGAATTTTAAAGGAAATTTAGATTTTTAAAACCCAACATTGTTGTTAATAGAGTTGAAGATAAGTGCGTGTGTTATTTCAACAAAGGCTGCTGGGTGGAATGTGTACTGTGGGAACTTTTATTTAAGCAATTTTGCTGCTTTAGTTGCATCCTTTATTCATTCTGCAAAAAATTCACTAGCCATGAGCTGGAGTACAGCTACTCTTTTCCCATTCCCCCACTGTTGATCAAATAAAGCTATGGAAAAAGAAGAAGGAGAGGGAGAAGTAAAAGGAAAGAGAAGAAAGAAGAAGGATTAAGTATTACCTTCAGGACCACAGAGTTGAAGTATTTTCTTTAACATTTAATGAAGTAAATAAAGGGAGTAGAAAGTCAAGTAGCAAGAAAAACTTGAAATGCACGAGGGCAGGAAATTGCTCTGTAAATATGATTAAATTCTAGACCCAACATTCAGTGGAAATAAGTTTTAGAATTTTTCCATTAGAGATCATTAAAAACATTATTTCTCTCAAACAAGGTGACAAGTGGAAGAGTGTGCACTTGATTTCTAAATTGCCACCCTCCTTAGATTCTTCTGACATACTAGCAGTGGCCAAATTCCAATATACATTCATAGTTCAATGCACCTTTTCATACTGTGGAGGCACCTGCATATCCACTTTCTCCCTAATCCTTTGACTATTCAGATAATATTATCAATGCACAATTATGTCAGTGATTTTTCTTCATGAATTGTAACCCTGTGCTAGCTAAAGTATGTCACCATCATTTCAGTGCTAGTAAATATTGTGGTTCCTTGGGTGAAACTCAAAGACTTGTATTCAGGATCCTTAAACATGTTATCCATCTAGTTTCTAAGAGGGAGGACAGGAAAGGTTTAGTTTTAAAGTTTAATTTTCTGTGTTTTTCATGGCCTGTAGCATAAGTCCCCATGTTGCTTAGTCACACTGAAACTTGATATTATATTTTGTGGTTGCTGTGCATCCAAGATTCCTTTATACTCCTCACATATAAACTGAGTTTTATGTCCTTACTGCCTGAATTTTCCTTAGAAGTCCTGTAATCCAAATGATTTTAGCATCAACTCCACAGAGAAGTCATGAAGCCTGTAGACCATACTCTATGTAAATCTCTGGTTCATTTCTGGTTGCTAATCTCCACCCTCGTACCCTTCCCTTGACTTTTTCACTTGTATTTTTCTTTTAAACCCCTTCCATATTTAAAACACCACAATATTGACATGTGAGCCATCTTCTCGAGAGAGAATCAGGCATTCTCTTAGCCTTCTACCTTCTGTTGCCGTTCCAAGGCTATTACTGTTTAGAGCTTAACTTCTTGTAATAACTTGCATCACTCCCCTTGTGTCCTCTTAACAAACAATCACATCACTGCTCACTCATCATTTCCTTCAATGTGACAGTATGAAGAATTCAATTTTAGTCCTTGCTATACGGGAGTGACAGTAGAAAACTGGGCCATGATGGATCAAGCATTATCAATTCCACAGATGCTCTTACCCAAAACTCAGGTCATAAATACTGTGAACGTGCCCTGAAAATACTTTCTACTTGTATCCTCACCCAAATTATACCCATTTATACCATAGCGCAATATATTCCCCCATACTACTGAGGAAATTCCTATATCTATGAGTGCTACAAGAGATCCAAGTGTAGTTTGCTTTGAAGGTAGACCATTGTCAAATGACCGTTGATTAATCTTATTTATGCTTTGATAATATGTATAATGTTTAACAGCTTGAAGTAGCCTCAATCTTTAATGGACATTTGTGGTGAAACCACAATAAAACAGTGCTTGAGCCTTGGGTTTTCATAGTCTCTAGGCTCTAATTCAAGCAATTTCCTATCCATACAACCAATAGATTCTTCAAATATCTTGTGAATATGACAAATTTCTTCTAAAATAGCATAGCTTTCTAGTTCCTAGCTTCTGTTTAAAATCTAGAAACCAATTTATTATTCCCTATCCAAATAGATTCCCTAGGTACATGACCCTATATCCAAAGGTTACAGTGTAAATATAAAGAGAACTTTATCAATGGTTTTATGATGTGTATTTTTAAATGAATTTTCTCCTTTGTTTTTTAAAACAATGTAACCTGTATGAATTTAGTTTTCATCTTAAACCAAATGAAACTGAAGTAATATATCTTACCTAGGGTCAGAAAACAAAGATACAATGGAGTTGAGATTTGGCTTGGTGGTGTTGTCTTCACATTAGGGATTTGCCTCTGTCTTATGTGCCAGAGTAGTTGAGAATTCTATATGACATTAAAAATCTCTTAATTTTTAGTTCATAAATATTGAAAATTAATTTGATTATTGATTCTGTTGATTAAGGTTGTTGCACATAAACGTGCCTAAAATTCCTTAGTGCTCCTACTTTCTGAGTTAGCTGGAATGCTTGTGCTTTGGGCATACCTTATGTGCAACTCTATTGTGATGAATATTATGAAATGTAACTGTTTCTTCACTGAAAGGAACAAATGATAAATATTTCATCGAATGAATACGTACTATTGTCGTTGAGCTTTCTGAGTTGGAGAAACAGCAGACTTTCTTGAGGAAGTGGTTTCGAATCAGAACTAGAAAGATGAGAAAGACATCTTCCTTCCATTTTCCATGGCCACCTCTGCTTCAGACTCACCTTTTTTCTGTTCATATCCTTTGCCCACTTTTTGATGGGTTTGTTTTTTTCTTGAAAATTTGTTTAAGTTCTTTGTAGATTCTGGATACTAGCCCTTTGTTAGATGGATAGATTGCAAAAATTTCCTCCTATTCTGTAGGTTGCCTGTTCACTCTGATGATAGTTTCTTTTGCTGTGCAGAAGCTCTTTAGTTTAATTAGATCCCATTTGTCAATTGTGGCTTTTGTTGCCATTGCTTTTAGTGTTTTAGTCATTAAGTCTTTGCACATGCCTTTGTCTGGAATGGTATTACCTAGGTTTTATTCTAAGGTTTTTGTGGTTTTAGGTCTTACATTTAGGCCTTTAATCCATCCTGAGTTAATTTTTGTATAAGGTGTAAGGAAGGGGTCCCGTTTCAGTTTTCTGCATATGGCTAGCCAGTTTTCCCAACACCATTTATTAAATAGGGAATCCTTTTCCCATTGCTTGTTTTTGTCAGGTTTGTCAAGGATCAGATGGTTGTAGATGTGTAGCATTATTTCTGAGGCCTCCTGTCTATTCCACTCGTCTATATATCTGTTTTGGTACCAGTACCATGCTGTTTTGGTAACTGTAGGCTTATAGTAGAGTTTGAAGTCAGGTAGCATGGTGCCTCCAGCTTTGTTCTTTTTGCTTAGGATTGTCTTGGCTGTATGGGCTCTTTTTTCGTGCCATGTGAAATTTAAAGTAGTTTTTTCTAATTGTGTGAAGAAAGACAATGGTGGCTTGATGCGGATGGCATTGAATCTATAAATTACTTTGGGCAGCATGGCCATTTTCATGCTATTGATTCTTCCTATCCGTGAGCATGGAATGTTTTTTCATTTGTTTGGGTCCTCTGTTATTTCCTTGAGCAGTGGTTTGCAGTTCTCCTTGAAGAGGTCCTTCACATCCCTTGTAAGGTGTATTCCTAGGTAGTTTATTTTCTTTGTAGCAACTCGCCTTTTTATGACTTGCACCACTGATAATTAAGTGACGTCTTTGTGTCTTCTCACCAGACAACCATGTCCCTGCCTGACCTTTCCTTTTATATGGCAGTAGCAGCAGTTCTATTTTAGTTCCTGCTGAAGTGAAGAAAGTGAAGTTTTAAAGAAAGTAATGGTTTGTGAATTGGGATGATATGACAGACTTTAGTCATAAGAGTAGTTTGCCAGTGTTGGAGAATCCTAGAAAATGAGTAACAACTGTCATGAAGAATGATTCAAACTTGATGTTTTCATTGATAGGAAGAGAGAATGATCATATTTGCAACCTAAGGACTAAAAGAGCTGATGTCTTGGGCTCCGTATCCACATAGGCTACCTCTGGAATACTAAAACAAATGTACTTCTCAATATTTACTGGAGAAGAGATGCAGCTTAAACACTACCACAGACTTAGTATTTTTAGTGTCCCAAACAATAATGGTCCAGATGTGTTATTTCAACTATAAATTTCACTTTTTATTGTAAAAGGTTAAAGAACTTTACAAAATAATTTTTATTAAGTTTCTTACATTTGTTTTTCTGGCCATTCTCTCTATAGTTTTCTAATTATAAATTAATGATGGGAAATTTATTACCAAACTGGTTAACAAGATTCTTTGTTTACATAGTTTCTACTATACCAGTTTGACCTGAATTATAAAAATTAGGTTGATATATCTCGAGTATGAAAGGACCCTTTAAAATTCAATTAAAGGGTGTGAAACAATATTACAATATTACAATATTACAACTCTAAGGTAAGCCTACTAAATTTTAGGAAATTGATTTTAAGTAGAGTATAATGTAATCCCTAAATTATTTAAGTCTACTTGGAAACATATTTTATACTGTAAAACTGCTTACTACAATACTAATGCTTTCACTTGCCTCTATTACAAATGCTGAAAAACTCATATTGAAACAAATCTATCTTTCATGCCAACTATAATACAGATATTGTGTCTTAGTTAAAATAATAGGGAAGCGTGTTAGTGCCCAGGTAAGATTTCATGCTAACAGTGCTGCCTAAGAATAACTTTATATAAAGGTTTCCTTCTTCTTTCTGAAAGTTATTTTTTAATTGCTCAACATAGACCAATCCTTAGTGACATTGTATTTGAAATTGTTTAAGAATCTTTTTATATTTTGAGTAACTTATCATGATTAACAAGTTTGAACATTTGCCTTAAATTTCTTAAGAAGGAAATTTCTATATTCTCTTTCACTGTTTATTTTTTCTTCCTCAGTAAGGCAATTTAATTGCTTTCAAGTAATTTCAAGGTCATCCTTAGTTTTTGGTCTTGTGCATGTTCCCAAGAACTTAATTATAGAAGATTTTCTATAATGAATATGACAGAGAACCCAACTCTACACAACTGATCTATATTTATGTTCCTACTGAGGCATGGTAGTCCTCCTTCCCCACACTTGCCTGCCCATGAGATCGAAATATTTGGCAGGATTAACTCTCAAAAGATAAAAACACTCTAATTGAAGAAAAGTATCAATTCAAATCATATCTTTTAAGAAGAAATATATTCTTTACTTTCCTGCTTAAATTTGAAATAGTAGCAGTTGAAAATTGTGGATTGGAACTCATTACTGATTAAAACAAAGTACACCTATGGTTTTTAATAGAAGCAGTAAGAGTAATGTGTAAATGACTTTTCTTTGTTCAGGGAAACCATTGTGGTTTTCAGGTGCAGCTTACCTTCACAAAAGCTAATTGTAGAGATAATTACATCCAAATGCACAAATTGGGGAAAACACAGAGAAGCTTCATTCAGAATTCACTGACACTATGAAAGACAGGATGGTATAAAAGAGTTAGTGTGCTCTGAAAAAGGAAGTTCTTAAAAACTTTGGAACTCCAGAGTCTTGGGTTTGATTTCTGCTTCCATCATTTAATTGAATTTCAGGCAGGTTATCTAAACTCCGCCTCAGTTTGCTCATTGTTCATGCAACAGAGTTTCTATGCAGACTACACATAGTAATATATTTTAAGCTTTAGACATAAATAGAGTTCATTCCTCACTGACCGATTTTCTTTTAATAAATAATTCATTCTTAAAATTTCTTTTCTTGAAGTACGTTATAGGTCAGGTACAATAGCTCATTTCTGTGCCAGCAATTTGGGAGGCCAAGGTGGGAAGATGGCTTAAGGCCAGTTTTTCAAGACCTTCTTGGACAACAGAGTGGGGATCCATCTCTACAGAAAAAATTAAAATAAAAAATAAACGTAAAAAAATAAAGTATGTTGTAATTTGGCCTGTTTAATTTGACAATGCCATTAGTAGTATACACTGGAAAGCTGTTATACTATGGTTGTTGCCCATTGTCAGTAGACGACATTTCAATGAGCTGTAATGTTAAACTGAAAATACCCTTTTTCTTGAGCAATTATGTGCTATTTATATATAATATATATTATGTGATTATATATCATATAATAAAGTATATATTATATAGAATATATATTATATAGAATACATATAATACATTTACATATAATATGTATAACATTTTCTATAATGAATACGCCAGAGAACCCAATTCTACACAACTGATCTATATTTATGTTCCTACTGAGTCATGGTAGTCCTCCTCCACACTTACCTGCCCATGATATCGAAATATATAATTATATATTATACATATTATATAGCAATTATATGCATCACATAATTTTCTTTATATATCACCAATTATATTTATATTATAGGTATGGGCAATTTTGATTTTACAAACTTCTTCAGGGTTCTGTATATCCATTTGCATAAAGTTTTGATTGTATGCATTTTTATATGAGACACTGACTTATTTTTCATCCAATAAATGGTAAATTTCTATCCATTAGAGGATTTACCTTTGATTTCGTTTTGGTGATACTTTAAATCATAGGTCAGCTATTAGAAAACCAATTACAAATTACAACTTGGTAACTAAATGATATTTACTAAAGCAAAGCATATCAATTGATATTTTTAAGTTATATGTTAGCATACGCGCGCACACACGCACACACGCGCGCGATAGGATCCAGATTGATGCCCTAATAAAGTAACAAGTTAGTTAAAGATGAAGTGAATTTATAAACATACCATTATATAAAACTGTCTAGATAGAACAAACAAATATCACTTGTGATGAAATACTTGAAATTTAGTTCACCACATGCACTGTTGCCATCATTTTTTTTTAATGAGAGGATTCAGCTATTGTATCAAGTGTTTGCAAGCGTGAATTCAGAATCTTGGTAGGAAAAAGGTAAAAGACAAATTGCTATCTTCTGAAAGGAGGTGTGAATTGTTCATATATGCAGATTTTACATTAACGAGAAACCTTAACTTTCTCAAAAGAAGAAAGGCATTTCTAACAATGTTACGTATAACATATTTTTGTTCTTCTGAAAACTTGTGTTTCATTTTCTTTTAGGAAAAAAAAAAGATCAGGCTCTTAGGCCAATTTTTCAGACTCTTCTATAGATTACTTGAGCAGATATGAAATCACTAAGACCTTAGGTAAACAGTATGGTACATACTTTTTTTAAGTCTCTGATACATTGAGTCTCAAAATATGTTGCACATTAACCAAAGACATGTTTGTAGAATTCATAGCACTTATTATATCTTGATTATACTGAAACATTTTTAACTTTGACAATTATAAATCCATCTTTCAGTTTCTCCAAATTCATTTTATTTTAATTAGCTATGATTTGACATCATAGTCCATTATACACTTACTTGAATAAGTCTATGCTATCAGTTTTTCTACAACCACCACTTCCTATCAGTAAATAATTGAAAGGCTTTATTCTTATAAAGCACAATTATGTTCGCTTGATCAGTAGTCTTCAACTATATCTGCTCATGTGTCCCCTAAAATAATTGAGAAAAATAGTATAAAATCAATAACTTTTGAATTCAATACATTCAAGCAATGATGTCATTATATATGTGGTTCATCTTCCTGACACATGGGAGATGTTTCTCTTAGACCTCAGTGCCAGAACAGTATAATTTCGGAGCAACAATACTATTTTCTTGGAATATAAATGGGAAGCTCACAACTATTCATATTTCTCTCTTTGTCAAGAAAAGCTATAAGGTTTAACACAATTATGAAAGCCAGAATACAAATGTATTTTTGTAGCACTTTTGTAGAAATTCCTGGCTTTATGTTACTGTCTCTCACTTTCCAATAATGCTTTTTTAAAATAATAGAATTTGTTATGTGTTTCTGCAAATTGCATGATACCCTTTGTGAATGAAGTAGATACTAATTAACTATTTCTAAACAGACCGCTACAATACAGTGTGAAAAGTTTTACCATAACTGAAAATGTGTTAATAAAGAAGTGGCTACAGGCTGTGTCTCATACACTGTAATTCTTTTCAGTAGCCTTGCATCTCTAATTGATTTTGCAATACTAAGGCCTTCATTTCTTCTGTTACATTCCAATATTCTTTTCTCTTGTTTTATCTTTAGCATTAATAGATATGAAGAAAAAAACTATCCTGTACTTTAACTAGATTCAGATGCTATTTCCTTTTGTTCATTAATCCTACTTTAACTCTCTATAGTCTGTATTTTAAAAAATGTTTGTACATGCTTTCTAGAAAAGTGCTATATATCCAGCTAATCATTTCTATATACAGTTAAAAAGTAGAGGTAACAGTGCTTATTTCTTTATTTATATATTTAGAGGCGGAGCTTTGCTCTTGTTGCCTAGGCTGGAGTGCAATGGCACGATCTTGGCTCACTGCAACCTCCGCCTCCCAGGTTCAAGGGATTCTCCCACCTCAGCCTCCCAAGTAGTTGGGATTACAGGTGCCCGCCACCACACCCAGTTTATTTTTTGTATTTTTAGTAGAGACGGGGTTTCCCCACATTGGCCATGCTGGTCTCGAACTCCTGACGTCAGGCGATTCACCCACCTTGGCCTCCCAAAGTGCTGGGATTACAGGTGTAAGCCACCATGTCCAGTCAGTGCTTATTTTAAAATGAAACATCAGGAACATTTTGAAAAACATTTTTGCATAAAGTATCACGGCTATGTTTTTGTTCTTGATACCAATTGCCAGCTGATTGCATTATTGTGTTTAAAATTATCCTGGGGCATAAATTTATCCAGAGTCTGATCTAATTAATTTTAGGCTCCTTTGCAGATAGTTTTAGGGACCAATCATGTCTGAGATTTTTTGTGAACACAGGAGGGCTCTTCTTGATTTTCTCTTTACCTGATTATCTATGGTGAGTGAATAGCTGACCCACAGTTTAGCTTGATACTCTCATGGAGCTACTATCCTCTCTTAATCTCACTTCCAAAATCTCTATTATTATTCAGAGTGCCTTCAAGTTTAACCTTCCCCACACTTTATTCCAAACAAGTGAGTTCCTTTCAGGAGAGCTTTGGAGCTCTGTTCTTATGGACTGCCTACTCCATGGGCAAAATTCCTGTGTCTCCCTGCTCTGTAGTTGGCTTCTGGACAGTGGTCTACTTCTCTCAGAGTGATACTTTGGCTTTACGAGCAGGGTATTCGGTGGAGTGATAACATCTGGTCTTCCTCTTATAGCTTGAAACTTTCCTCCTATAGCATGAAACTTTTGCCCTGTGAGTGAGTAGAGGCAAGGGTGATCAGGGCCCGCCCATTCGTTTTCTTGGCTTGCCATACCTGGAGTAGAGCTTTCACCATAGAAGTCGGGGGTCAGACAAAGGAATAAAGCCTAGACCTCTCAGCCATTGTTGCCTGGAAGAGATTCTGAAACAGAGATTTGGGAATGGGGGCTGAGAAACACTGGCGCTCTGCCCTTGAAGAGAAGATACCACCTCTCTTGACTAGGAATGGATGGATAGGGAGCCCTATGTTCTTGGCTGCACCCATCTGGAGTGGCGCTTCTCTCATGCTCAGCTGTGGGTGAGCTGTGGGTGTTTGTGGCTCAAATTCCACAGACTCTTGCTGCTCTTACTAAGATTTAGCAGAATTTCTAAAATAAATGTTTCTTCCTTTACTGTCTGCTCTTAGGACAATTTCCAGATATTACCCTTTTTTTTTTTTTTTTTTTTTTGGTATAACCTTCACCACTTACGGTTGTTTTGCCGTGGAGAAGGTCCACAGATTCTAGATTCTGCCATCATTCTGGAAACCATCTCTTTGCTGCCTACATTATTAACATCATTTATTGTATCTTGTTTAAATGAATACATATATTTACGTGTCAGTAATTGGGCCAGATACTAAGAGGAAAAAGATGACTTTGTCATGAGTGTTCCTTGCGAGAAGCACAAGTTTAAACTGGAAAAATGTAAACAATATTATCATTTGTGTAAAATACAAAATGATGTCAGTACATAATATCATTGTGAAAGATATCTATGCATAACAAGATAAACACTGGGTGATAACTTTAGTGTGGAATGCTCCTTTGAAGAAATCAAAATATGGGGATATTTATGTTTATTGGAAATAAGGTGAAATAACTTTACTAATATGTTATTTTCTGGAAATAGGTGAAAGTCTACATCATTCTATGGTTCCCTTATTTTAACCTGTAATGTCAGCTCAATTTCTATTTTATGAAATGCAGATATGAATTAATCAGCTTTTATTTTATAATATTAAGAAAATATATAGATTTTAAACATTGTTCTAATAGAAATTGCTATTTTCAACAACTTAAAATTTATTTTATAAATGTAAGCCCAAAATATCAGCACAAAAGAAACGTCAAACTTGATTTACCCATTCCATTCTTTGGAAAACCTAGATTTTCTATCCTACAGAATGTACCTTCAGCACTTTTCTCAGTCTATTTTAAAATAACCTCTGTGATTGAGCTTCTACCACAGTCTCAGGAACCTGTTCCATAATTCATTTATTGTTCAGACTCAGGAAATCGCTTCAGATATTCAACTCAAATTTCCGTTACCATTATAAAAATAACTTTCCTCTATTAGGATATTTTATATTTATCCTATTCACTGCCTCTAAGTTTTTCCCATGCCACACAAACATGTATGTCACAAATATTTATATATTTGTGTGATTTAAAATATTAAAAATCTAAAATACAACATTTAAAAAACCGAATCTACAGTATTGGGTAATATTTTTGGTTATAGAAAGCAATCACAAAATTTTCACATTGGACTCTTTTGCATGAGGATTTAGGGTTCTTAATTTGATAAGCCAGACAAATTATTATCAATATTATTTACAAAGATGAAAAAAAAAACCTCAGGAAGGCCCAATTGTTTGCAGTAGCTATAAAAATGGCCTAAATTATCTTAAACTGCATAAACAGGTTATAATATTGTGATAATATGCAGTAACTGACCCTTTGTGTATTTTATTACTAGGGCTTTATTTGAAGTCTAGTGCTCAGATATTTGATGAAGGCTCTTACAATATTCTTGTTGAGAAGATCTCCATTTGGGAGTGCAGACAATGCAGTATAAGCTGGATTATGTTATGTTGTAAAATTTTATTTTTAATGTGTATAAATTTATGTACTCGTATAGCCATATAAGGAAATTTTATTTATATTTAATTTTTAATGTTCTGTTCTTACTACTGACTTGAATGAAGACAAAGAGTGTGTTTATTATGTGTGTAAAACATGGTCCATTTTGAAAGGATATTGATTATAATGGCTAAAAACTCAAGACTCAAAATAATTTTCACAAGCTAAAGAAAATAACCTTACCAATATAAATAATTTGTATTAAACATTACAAAATATACTAAAAGGATGAGTTATTACCTTTTATTATTTTTATAACATACATCATACTTTCTGAATATATTTCATTCTTAAATGTATGCCTTGGTTAGTTCTAAACACTAGAAATGAAGGTATTTATCAAATTGTTTATGTCATTTTCAGTGTCTTCTGTAATATGGGATTATTGTATTAAATCACTTATTTAATTATTTATAAAAATGTTAGTAAACTGCTTATTCAGAATCAGTCATTTCTGTTAGAAGATAAAAGTAATGGTTAAACTGAAAGGCCTTTTATTTTTTTCCACTATACTGAGGTAATTTTAACTATTCATTGAGATAAGAGATACTAACGAATGACTTTGATGAAATGAAACAAATGACTAGTTAAGGTAGGCTCTATAGTCAAAAACTAAATAGATCATTTAAATTACAGAACTGCTTTAAACTAATCAGATATTTTATTGTACCCTGAGAGTTTATTATAAAAATTTAGATAGGCAAAAGCCCCATCTGGCAACCGTGTTACTACAAGCTAAGTACAGAGAACCTTGCTGCCAGCAGAGGCATTTCATGCTTCGTGTCTGGAAAAAAAAAAAAAAAAAAAAAAAGCTATAATTTGGTTGTGTACGCTTGTTCAGATGATTTCAAGTTGGTGCTTTTGATAGTGCAAGTTCCAGCTGCTCAGGCCTATGAGTCCTCTTGTTAAAAATTATGAAATCCCAGCCAAGTTAACTGCAGTCGTTTGATAGATCTCATGTATATTGGTAGGAATTGCTGTACGTTGCTGTCTTTAGAGCTAATGTTGTTTTAAAATAAGAACTATTTAAAATCATTAAGAAGAAAATCTGAGGCAAATATTTGACATTTTGTATGCATTAAATGGCTGTGTCATTTTTGAAGGTATTTTGCTAGACTAAATGAGATGTGCAAAATGCCTGTTATAATATGGATCTTTTGGAATTTAAAAGCAGCTACCCAATTTGAAATGTGTACTCCATGTAGGCTATAGCTCCTTTAATGCTGAAAATATCTTCCCCAATTAACTTAATTAACTGGAAACTGTCACTGTTGGCACTGCACTGGCATAGCCAAATACTTAAAAATGTGAAATTATTCTTGCTAGAATGAGAAGTGGCTTGAAGGGTAACCAGGAATGTACTTAGGGGCTAGTTAACAGTATCAAGCCTAAGAGAAATTTACATTTACAGAGAAACATCATTTACTCCATCATCATCATGAACAGTGGTAACTGATGTGAGATCAGGTGAAGGAGCACGTTATTTGCAATAGGAAACATATATTGAGTGTTCTTGTGAAGTAAGAGGCATGAAGTACGACTACAGGGAATATTGTGGGGTGCAGGCAGCTGAGGGTAATTCTTTGCTTTAAAGGATTTCATGCAGAGAAAAATGACTCTAGATTCTTTGCCATGCCCAAGGAAGAAGCTGGATTTCATCCCAGTGCTTGTTCAAAAAATAAATGTAAAACGCACAACACGTCTACTTTTAAAGCACTAAGTAGAAAAAATTTAAAATGTAAATTTAAGTACTTGAAGTGAAATACTCAAAAGATTTCATGTACCATTAAATGAAAATAATGTAGCCCTTCTTATGTCTCAATAGAATCTCAATTGTAGGAGAAATAAAATAATATGAGTAAAGAAAATGAGATGTGAGATAGGTAGTAAATGGTGAATATTCATTTTAAACTGTATCTTTTTATAAATTATTTGATTATAGGGGATTCTCTTTTACTTTCTTCTTCTATGATTACTTTTTGTAATATCTATAACTAGAATGCCAATGATTGCTGAGTGTTAAAAGAAATTCAAACATATGATTAATGTTTGGAGTAAAGAGTAATTAATGCCCATAAGCATTTTTTTCAATTTTAAATTTTAGCTAAGTACAGTTCAACAATATTTATGTAGCATCTCTAATGTACCTGCACTACACTCTACCTTCACAAAAATGAATCGAGCATAGTTGTGGCGTGTGGTGAGTGTCCAGCATACTGTGGCACCACAAAGAAGGAAAACAGTTCAAACTGACAGTTTAGAGGAAACTTCCTGCAACAGTTGCCACATTAAAGATGAAATAGATGAATAAAAAATAAATAAGTTAAATGATTAATTAAATGACCTAAAACGTTTAAAGCATTTTGCCACACATTATTTCTTTTTTTTTTTTGTTTCATCAGAATTTCAGATGCTTCACAGGATATTTTTCTCATTTTGCAAATGAGAAAATTGATAGTAATGCAGTGAACATTCTTGTCTAATGTTCATATAATCCAGTGTACAACTAGTGTATTAAAGAGCATAACTCAAAGCCAGGTAATAATCTTGCTCTAAGTATATTCTCCCTCCTTCCCATGCCCCATCAATCTGCTTGTTAAACTCGATAAAAGCTGTCATGTAATAGGCAGTAAGTCAGCTGCCTATTGACTTGTCATACAGGTAAGATCTTTTGGTATGATGGTTTTGGTGCATATTTCCTATCTGTGGAGACTGTCACTGTTTAGAGTTTGGCATTTAATTTTCACAAGATATTGCATAGTCATCTCAGAGTTTATAAAGTCTCTTTAAAACATGGTTTATGCAGATAAGTTGTTATTACTGTTTTTCCCAGGCCAATTTCTTATGTTTAATACTCAATGTAGTTGAGCAGCTCATTAAAGCCAACTGGACAAGGTCCTATGAAACTAGGCCACTAGGCAGTTTCCAGGGTAGCAAAGTATAGTTCCTTTCCAATGAGTAAAGCAATAGGTGCAGATCGTGAAAGGAAATATTTGGGCCATGTCCTGTTCACCTCTCAGGTTGCTTGCTTAGCTGTAAGCTTTGGTGCAATGCTATACAGATTCAACATATATTCTTGTCTATCCTTTATTACTCCAAACTCTTATGGTTACTAAGGCACTCATTTTATAACACAATAGGATATAAAATAAATAAGAATTAGTTGCCAGAAGTAATCCCTGCCTTAAATTGGACAACTCAGATGAATTCTAAATGCTTATTTTGGTGAGAAAAAAGTATTTGTCCAAATGAAAAATTAAGATTTACCATTTAATTGATGTATATTCAATATTCTAATTAATCAATACTTCTCTTTTTCTATTTTTGTCTCCTTCCAAACAAATTTTTATATTTAATTTAGCACTGAGTAGTCATACATCATATTTAATTGGCAGACTACCTTTATTTTTAAAGGCAAATATTATTCATTTAACACATTCTCTTTGTTTAAATGTCAACTACTCATCTCCCAGTTAGTTATCTTGCTTACCTTCATCTTGAATATTTCCATTTTCAGATTTCTTAATCTTATGCAACTTACTTCATAAAGTCCTAATTCATGTGTTGGATTAAGGAGAAAACATGAATAAATTAATTTTTGAACATAAATAATATAATGTATATTATTATTTTTGTCACCACATAATGCCTTCTATTGATTAAGTTCCCAATACTTATATTTTTGTATTGAATCCAGGTCCAGTTTAAAAAACTGAACTCTTTTATTTTCAGTAGAGAAAATACTTACATATGGAAGATGAATGTCTTCATCAGCTCTGCTTGATACATAATTGACTAATGTTAGAAATGTTCTCAGAGGAAGAATTCCTACTGCAAATATCCATGGCTTAATAAATCTGGCATGTATTGTTCATATACAGCCGGTTAATTGGTGTCCTGACACATAGCTTCTGTGTAATTCCTTCCGGTGTTAGTTCATTGTCCAGATGATTTAATATCTTTGAGTATCATTCGGTCTCATCCCTACTTTAAAATAACCGGAATTATTAGATCTGCTACTAGATGATGCTATAGGAGATATTTACATAGAATAATATATGTTACCGTATCACAAATTTGTGCTTTAAAAATGTTTGTGATAACTGTAGTTCAATGTAATTGGGTGTTTTTTGCAACCCTACACATTTTCACTGGAATGCCGAAGGAATCTGTGGAACAAAGAAAGGTCAAGAACCCCTGTTTTAAAATTGCCAATAACAAGCTAATATTCACACGTCACCCCCAATTCATTCTTATCCTTAACTGTTTTTTTAATTATGCTTAATGCCTATGGTTTCCCTACAGAAGAGAAAAAGAAAACAACAGTTTTGTTCTTAATATGTGAATAGAATGTACTTCTATATTTATTCAGTCTTTACTTCCAAATATGCTAATTACTAAGCTTAATAAGTAACATGGATTACTTCTAGGTTAACTGAGAATTGCATAGTTTTATCTGAATGAATTTTAGGGCATTAAATAATTCACACATTTTAACATATACTGGCTTTAATATTTAGATCTTGAATACACTGGTTTTGATTTTGTCCTATGTTAAAGATTTCAGTGTTGATAATGAACTCCTGAAAGTTCAATATTGTGATTTTCAAAGTGTGCTCATCAGCTCCTATAAACCACAAAATACATAGATTAAAGTAATCTCTGGATACCACATCTATAAAACATGGTCTTGTGGTCTTATTAGCAAAGTGCTGGACAAAGTAGCGATTTGAAGTTTCTTTCGACTCTGAGAACAGGTATTATATTCTATATAATGCCAATATATATGTATGTATAATAAGGATGAATATTTATATTTATTCTTAATATGTCACTTTTAGTACGATACATATTTTTACACAAACAAATTGAAATTGAATTTGAAGTCTTCCAGTGGAACGTACCTAACATATTCAAATAAAGTCAAATCTCAAGTCCTGGTAAGTGTTTCTTCATCCCCATCACCAACTCTGTTACTGGTATTTGGTATTAGGTACATATCCAGTCCTCTTCTGGCTTCTGGCTCTGGGACATACCCAGCTGGCATAATTGGTAGTGTGGAGAAAAGAGACAAATAGTCTTCCTACAAACCAGAAGAGGTTCATAAGAGGCATTCCACCTTTCCAACCACTGTGACATTGAGATGGCTTACAGTAATCTCATGCTCAGTTAAAAATGACAAAAATATTTCGCAACACTAAAATGATTCTCAAAGGCTTCTCATTTCTTGTATACACAAAGACTCAGAGACGTGCATACACAGATAAATTTATCATCTCTTACAGAATCTTCTCAACTGATATTCTTGCTTTTTGATTTCTATCATAAACAACCATTTCCCTTGCTACTACTGATTAGTTATAAAATGCCATCCTTTCACCATGTAGTCCAGATACTATTAATAACTTCTTGTTGGCTCCAGGACAAATTCAACATTAGTAGCATAGTTATCAAATCTTTGGTATTAATGACTATGAAGAGCACCAATAAATAGCATGCTTCTTCCCTGTACAGGTTCTAAAAAATTAAAATATCTGAAAAGGTCTTAATAAAATGTGACTTTTATTAATGATAAAGATGAAGTTGGAAGATACAGCTTATTAAGAGGGCAAAATTGCCCTGTTAATTGAATCAGAGAATCAGGCAGATTTAGCCAATATGACACAGGGTATTTTTGTCCTTTGGGAGAAAAAATTCCACATCATCAAAATAAACTAGTAAGTGAATAAGAAAATAAGTAAGTAAGTAAGTAAATAAATGTTTTAAAGCCTTAAAAGACATAACATCACATTCTGAATTTACTGCCAATTTTAAGAAATCTTTATTTTTATAGAGGATTTGCCATAAATATATACAATTTTTCCTTTAAATTAATGCTAGACTATTGTTTCAATGAAGTGTTATTGAGTGCTTACTATGTTCAAAGCATTAGCCTAGGTTTTAATGGAGAAACGAAGACCAGGAACATCTCTGTCCTCGCTTAATTCATAATCTAGTGGGTAAGATGAACACATAAATAAAACCCACAATAACCCAAAACCTCTTGAATTATGCTAAATATCAGAAATGCTATTACAGGTTAATGATGTGCTACACCAATAGGTGGGAAGAAAAGTTAATTTTCTGTTCAGCAACAGATCCTGCTTAAAAGAAATATGTTAAAATAAATTATAATTAAGATGAGGCCTGTTTCTGTACTTATCTTGATAAACCTAACATAAAGATAATATACACTGTTTATTAAAACAAACAAAATTATTAAAACATATCTCCAGAAATAGTTTGCAACTTAAAACCTGGGTAATGATTTAATTATGACACTTCATCCGATAATGCAGTACTCAAAATTTTTATTAAATATACATGATCCAATAACCATTAGACTCTGAAAGCTCCTTTGAAACTAGACCTTGGCTCAGAAAAAAAAAAATACATATAAGGAATTTAACAAAATGTTTTCTGAAAAATAACTTTTCACTTCTCCTTAAGAAACGTCCATTACTAGAATGTGGAAGACAAAACAAATATTTTCATTTTACAGCATAAGAAAGAGCAATAACCCCGGTAAATTTTTTCATTTCCCTCAGTTTCTTCATTAGCAGTTTCTTTACCATGTGTAGTTTAAAAATAGGAAGGTAACCTAAGGATAACAACTAATTTAATCCTGCATTTTTAAAGCTGAGAAATCTGGTGCTCAGAGGGAGTCACAGCTAGTCAGTGGCAGACTGGAGACGTGACCAAACTCTGGAGTCTCCCTTGAGTACCCTTCCTAGGAGGCAGTGGTGCTCTAGGGCTCAGTGTGTTTCTCTGCTTGTCTTTTTTTTTTTTTTTTTTTTTTTTTTTGTCGGCAGTTTTAAATTTGAATCTTAATGTATCTGGAATGTCGTCAAACATTATTAAATATTTTGAACGGCACTGACATGCCATTACCATATGATGATGTTACCAGCTGAGTGAGGATTCAGATTTGGCACATGGTTATGAGGTTAACATCTCTTCAAGATACGACATGTAAACTAAGGTGTGTTTTATCCCCTGTTTATCTCCCTCCTCCTTCTATTATAAAACCTTTTGAATGGATTATTTTTTTTTCTTCGTACTCTTTTCTTACCTTTTAAGTTGACTTTATTCAACTTCTAGAACTTGTTTAAGCCCTCTTATTTTTCAATGAAAATGGTTTTGTTTACTTATTTTTAGTATTATTTTATATTTGGGGGTACATGTACGTGTTTATTACATGGATATATTATGTAATGGTGAGATTTGAGCTTCTAGTGTACCCATCTACAATAGTGAGCATTGTACCCAATAGATAATTTTTCAACTCTTATAGGTACTTTTCAGTACCTATTATTTCTGTCTTTATGTTTATGTGTACCCATTGTTTAGCTTCACTTATAGGTGAGATCATGTGGTATTTGATTTTGCGTTTGAGATATTCCACTTAGGATAATGACTTTCATTTCCATCCATGTTGCTGCAAAGGACATGATTTTCTTTTTTATTTCTGTGTAGTGTTCCATGGGGTATATATTACCACATGTTCTTCATCCAGTAATCCCTTGAAGGACAGGTTGATTCCATGACTTTGGTGTTGTGAGTAGCACTGTGATAAACAAATTAGTGCAGGTGTCTTTATGTATATAATGATTTTTTTTTCCTTTGGGTAGATACACTGTAGTGGAGTTGCTGAGTCAAATGGAAGTTCTCTTTTTAGTTCTTTGAGAAATTTCCATGCCGTTTCCCATAGAGGTTATGCCAATTTACATTCCCACCTACAATGAAAAGTATCCCATTTTCTCTGCATTCGTACCAACATCTGTTGTTTTTTGACTTTTTAATAATAGCTGTTCTGACTGGTGTAATATGTATTTTATTGTGGTTTTAATTTGCATTTGTCTAACAATTAGTGATGTTGAGCATTTTCTCATTTTTATTGGCTGCTTGCATGTCTTACTTTGAGAAATGTTGGTTTATGTTCTTTGCCTACTTGTTAACGGGATTATTTGTTTTTTCTTGTTGAGCTATTTTAGTTCCTTGTAAATTCGGGATATTACTCTTTTGTCAGAGGCATAATTTGCAAATATTTTCTCCTATTCTGTAGATTGTCAGTTTACTCTGCTGATTATTTCTTTTGCTGTGCAGAAGCATTTTAGTTTACTTAAGTCCCATCTGTCTATTTCTGCTTTTGTTGCTTGCACTATCAAGGTCTTCATCGTAAATTATTTACCTAGTCCAACACCCAGAAGAGTTTTTCCTAGGCTTTCTTCTAAGATTTTTAGTTTCAGGTCTTACCATTAAGCCCTTAATCCATCTTGGTTAATTTTTGTGTATGGTGAGAAACAGGGGTCAACTTTTGTTCTTCTGCATATGCTAGCCAATTTTCCCAGCACCAATCAGGCACGGAGGCTCATACCTGTAATACCAGCACTTTGGGAAGCCAAAGCAAGAGGATTGCTTGAGCCCAAAAGTTCAAGACCAGCTCAGGAAACACAGTGAAACCCTCTCCCTACAAAAAATTTTAAGAAATTAGGCAAGCGTGATGATTCATGCCTGTGGTCCCAGCTACAAGGGGAGCTGAGACTAGAGAATCACTTGAGCCTGGTAGGTTGAGGCTGCAGTGAGCTGTGTTTTCCACTGCACTCCAGCCTGGGCAACAGAGTGAGACCTTCAAAAAAATTCCAGCACCATTAATTGAGAAGAGAGTTTTTGCCCCATTGTTTATTTTTGTTGACTTTGTTGAAGAGCAGTTGGCTATAGTTATGTGGCTTTATTTCTGGGTTCTTTATTCCATTTCATTGATCTCTGTCTCTTTTTGTACCAATACCATGCAGTTTTGGTAACTATAGCCTTGAAGTATAATTTTAACTCAAGGAATTATATGCCTCTAGCTTTTTTCTATTTTCTTAAAATTTCTTTGGCTATTTGGGCACTTTTTTGGTTCCATATGAATTTTAGGATTGTTTTCCCAACTTCTGTGAAAAATGGCATTGGTAATTGGATATGAATTTAATTGAATCTGTAGATTTCTTTGGGCAGTGTGGTCATTTTAATATTGATTCTTGAAATCTTTGAGGATTGGATGTTTATCCATTTGTTTATATCATCTATGATTTCTTTCAGCAGTACTTCGTAGTTCTCCTTGTAGAGATTATTCACTTCCTTGGTTAAATATATTCCTAGGTATTTTATTTTATTGTCAGCTATTGTAAATGAGATTGAGTTTTGAATTTGGTTGGTAGCTTGAATGTTATTGGTGTACAGAAATGCTGCTGATTTTTGTATGTTGATTTTGTACCCGGAAATTTTACTGTAGTCATTTATCTAGTCAGGAGTCTTTTGGAGGAGTCTTTTGGGTTTCTAGATATAAGTTCATGTCGTAAGTGAAGAGAGATAATTTCACTTGCCGTTTTCCAATATGAATGCCTTTTATTTCTTTCTCTTACCTGATTGCTCTGGTTAGGAATTCCAGTACTGTGTTGAATAGGAGAGGTGAGAGTGGGCCTTTTTGTCTCTTTCCAGTTCTTAGGGGGAAAGTTTTCAGCTTTTCCCCATTCAGTCTGATACTGGCTGTGGGTTTGTTATACATGGCTTCTAATATTTTGAGGTATTTTCTTTCCATGCCTAGTTTGTTGAGAGTTTTTATTTATGAGAGGATGTTGGAGTTTATCAAGTGATTTTTTTATATCTATTGAGGTGTTTGTATGGTTTTTGTTTCTAATCTTATTTATGTGGTGAATCACGTTCATTGATTTGTGTATGCTGAACCACCCTTGCATCGTGCAGTAGAAGCAAATTGATCAGGATGAATTATCTTTTCCATGTGTTGTTAGATTCTGTTTGCTAGTATTTTGGTGAGGATTTTTGCATCCGTGTGTATCAGGGATATTTTTGTTGTTGTTGTTGTTGTTGTTGTATCCTTCCCTGATTTTGGCATCATGGTGATACTGGATTTGCAGACTGAGTTCGGAAGGAATGTTTCCTCCTCAATTTTTTTGGAATAGTTTCAGTAAGATTGGTACCCGTTCTTTTTGGTTGTAATAATTTTATTACAAGTTCAATTTTAATGCTCATTCGTGCTCTTTTTAAGGTTTCTATTCCTTCTTTATTCTATCTAGGAAGGTGGTATGTTTATAAGAATGTATCCATTTCTTTAAGTTTTCTAGTTTGTGCACATGGAAATGTTCATAGTAGTCTTTCATGATGTTTTGTATTTCCGTGGTATCAACTGCACTGTTATCTTTGTCATTTTTGATTGTGCTTATTTGAATTTTGTCTCTTTTATCTTTAGTTAATCTAGCTTGTAGTCTATTGATTTTGCTTATCCTTTCCAAAATTAACTTTCAATTTCATTAATCTTAGTATCATTTCTTTATTCTCAATCTTATTTAGTTTTGATCTGATCTTTGTTACTCCTTGTCTTTTCTTAGCTTGGTTTTGGTTTGTTCTTGTTTTCTGTTTTCTTGAGGTGTGATTATAAATTATTAATTTGATATCTTTCTTTTTGATGTAGACATTTAATGCTGTGAATTCTTAGTATTGCTTTTGCTGTATCCCAGAGGTTTTGATATGTTGTTTCTCTGTTTTTACTCATTTCAAAAGATGTTTTGATATCCACTTTAATTTCCTTTTTCACCCAAAAGTAATTCAGGAGCAAGTTGTTTAGGTTCTGTGTACTTTTTTGAATTTTAAGAGTTCCTCTTGGTGTTGATTTCTCATTTTAGTTCACCCTGCTTCAATAAGGTACTTGATATGATTTTGATTTTTTAAAATTTACCAAGACTTGCTTTATTGCCAGGTATATGGTCAATTTTGAAAACTGTTACACAGATGACAAAAATGTTTATTCTGCAGTTTTGGGGTAGAATGCTTTATAAATGCCCATTAATTAGTTCCATTTGGTCTAAAGTGCAGTTTAAATCCAGAATTTCTTTGTTGATTTTCTATCTCTCTATGATAATCTATCTGGATATCCCCCTTCTACAACCACAGCTAGTGCTCTCTTGAAAGCACCACCGCCTGGCTGGAGGTCAACCAACTCAATCCATTATAGCAACTCAGAAGAGAACAACCCTGCTCCAGAGAAGGAGAAAACAATAGCTAATTCCACTGCCTGTAACACCCTAGCTAACCAGAGGTCCTGAGTCTGTCTACATGACAACTTTAGTGCTAGCATAATTAGCATTCAAGAAAACCAGTGCACTAAACGTGAGGACACAAAGGCATGAGAATAGTATAATGGACTCTGGAGACTTGGGTAAAATGGTGGGAGTGGGGTGAGGGATAAAATACTACCCATTGGGTGCAGTGTACACTGTCTGGTGATGGGTGCACCAAAATCTCAGAAATCACCACTAAAGAACTTATCCAAACATCGTAACCAAACATGACGTGTTCCCCAAAGACTATTAAAATTAAAAAAGACTAAATATTGATTTCACAAAAAAAATCCAGTGAGATTAGTGAAATGTTGAAATCTCCCCCTAATATTGTCTTGCTGTCTCTTTTCTTAAGTTTAGTAATATTTGTTTTATGAATCTGAGTGCTTGGGTGTAGAGTACATATGTATCTAGGATAGTTAAACTTGTTGCATTGAATGCTTTATTGTTTTATAATGCCAGTTTAGTATTTTTATACTGTTGTTGGCTTAAAGTCTGTTTTATCTAATATAATAATAGGTACTGCTGTTTGCTTTGGTTTTCCATTTCTGATTATTGCCTTGTTGATGTTTCTTTTGTATAGTATTTTCCAGGTGTTCTCTGTCTTTCTTGTATGTGATGTCTATATCTCTAGCAAGATCAAGTATTTTTTTTTCATTATTCCTTCAGATATATTTTTCTAATTTCTTTTTCTTATTATCCCTCAGGAATGCCTATAAGTCATAGGTTTGATCACACCACATAATCCTCCAAGGCTTTGTTCATTAAAAATATTTTTTCTCTATTTTCGTATGACTGGGTCATTTCAAAAGACTGGTCTTCAAGTTCTTAAATTATTTCTTCTGCCTTTTCTAATCTATTGTGAAAGCTTTGAACTGTATTTTGAAATTCCTATAGTGAATTTTCCATTTACAGAAATTGTTTTTTAAAAAATATATCTGTCTCATCTTTTATATTATGAATTGATTCATTTATCATTTTGTGTTGGTTTTCTACTTTCTCTTGGATGTCTTGTGCTTTCTTATAGTCCATGTTGTCAATTCTTTATCATTTCAGAATTTATATTTTGGTTGGGATCCATTGATATACAGCTTGCATTATCCTTGGAGATATTGAAACACTCTGTCTTTTTGTACTGCTGGAGTTCTTGGGCTGACTCTATTTCATCTGAAGAAGCAGTCACCTGTTTTTGAAATTGGTATTGATTTGATAGGACTTTTAAATTTCTTATTCTTTTCTCCCTTGTGGATATCACTGTAGGGTATGTTATATATGAGCGTTTGGCATTGTTTCTAGGAGCTTTCAGAGAGCCAGTGTTCTGTTTGAGTTCCTTGGTTATTATCTTGTACAGTGGCTTTCTCAAATTCTGGTTGTTGTGGCAATGTATTTGGCGTATGAACCCACTCACCTGCTGTGGGAATGAGAGTGTGGATGTCTCACAAAGCTTCTTTCATACTCTAGCATGATTCCCTTCTGTCATCAGATTTTTTATTTAGTGTTCCCATTTGGTCTCCAGTTCAGTTGTAGGCAATAAAGATTGGGTAAACCAATGATGAGTGAAAGCACCCTCCCTGACCCCTGATTGGAGTAGAGTAGTGTGGGAAGTTCATGGTGAGATGTGCTGAGGCCCAGGTGCGGGAGGAGACTACACCAGCTTGGGTGCAGATGGACACATGATCCACTTCTCTATCATGCTCCTGTATAAGGGCTTGCCATCTTCCATTCACAGAGACACTGTCCTTTATCTTCAGGACATGATGCAACTGAGTTCCATGGGGGTGGGGGGTTGGTGGGGAGGGGTGTGGCGGGGAACCCATCTGGCAGCAGTAAAATGGCCAGGGGAAGAACCTCTTCAGTCAGTCCAAAACAGATAGATTTGCAGCTGGTCTGCCCTCCGATGCAAGGACACTTCTGCTCTGTGTAGAGAGGGAGAGGTGAGCCTTGCCCTCTGTGTGAGCACAGGCAGTGGACACACTTTTAGTGAATGTGCAGCTATTGTGAATAGCACTGGGAAGGTTGTTTTCAAGTGCAGTCATGCCAGCCTCCAGAGGGAAAAACCTTGGCTACATCCATAGCATGGACAGGGGAAGTCTTTTGAAGACTTGGACTGCATCTGTGTTTCCTTTTCTCAGGAGGTGCTTTGGCAGCTTGCCCTTTCATTTTCCATAGGAATGGCACATGCCATACACTAGATCTCCAGGTATCCCACAGCTCTCCGGGACCTACTAGTCCCTGTGTTTGCCAAAGTCAGAGTGTGTTCTAGGGTGTGTTTGTGGGAGATTTAGTGATGCAGTAACATAGAGGCTGAGATTCCCTGGTCAAAGCAGTGGCCCAGAATGGGTGCACAACCAGTATGGCACACACTGCCTCAGTTCAGGCTGCCTCAGTTCAGGCTTGTGCAGAGTATAACCACACGTGTGCAAGCAGGCCATCTGGTGCTCTGCCCCCAAGAAGTTCTCAAACTGCCACAGTGTTGCCCAGACTTGTGAGGGCAGAGGGGCTCTCTGACAATTTGGTACTCAGTAGGCTGTTGCAGGGTGAAGGGGCCAAAGAATTACTTCCACCTACCCTTTTTGAGGGACTCCAGGTTCCTTGAGGATCAGTCTCTGCCATATTCTTGCTACCCTCCTTTTCTGCACCACAGATGCTTCTTGTGGGTTTTCCAACTGGTTTTGGCACTCTGCCCTCAGCTTTCCAGTAGGGCCGTGATTGTTCACCTATGATCTCGTATCTGATGGAGGAGAACTTGTATCTGATCTCTGTAGCTAGCGATTTTGAATAAAAACTTTACTTTTGAAAATAGTCATGTACCACATAAGGACATTTCAGTCAAGAATGGGCTGATTATATGACACTGGTCCCATTAGATTATAATACCATAGTTTTTCTGAAACTTTTATTATGATTAGATATGTTTATATACATAAATGCCATTTCTTACAATATCCTACAGTATTCAGTAAAGTAACATGCTTGTAGTAAAGTACAGGCTGGTAGTCTAGTTGCGACAGGTTATACCATATAGCCATGATGTGTAGTAGTCTATCCCATCTAGATTTATGTAAGTACACTCTATGATGTTCCTAGAATGATAAAATTGCCTAATGACACATTTCTCAGAATGCATACTCATTGTTAAGTGATGCATGACTGTATTTATAATAAACTTTGACAAAAATACAAGTTTGTTTGGACAACATTAGAGAATCAAGACAGTGCTATCCCTTAGAATATTTTGCGTTGATAGAAATGTTCTAAGACTTATATTGTCCAATACAGTAGCCCCTAGCCCCATGTGAATATTGAGTACTTGAAATGTGCAGTGAAGAGACTAAATTTTTATTTTATTTCAATTAATTTAAATTAAAATAGTTGTCTCTGACTAGTACCTACCGTAGCAGACAACAACTGGATAGCGTATTTCTGAAAATTAGCTGTGGCACTCTTATATAATCAGTAAGTCAAGGAAGCAAAAAAATGACAAACTAAGAGAAACTAAAGAGACTTATGTTAGTCTCTGTCACTCACTCAGCTCTCATTCTCCCCTTTCAGTGCTATTTTGATCATTCTTTGTATATTTTGGGTAGATGTCCTTTGTCAGATATAGGTTTTGCAGTTATGTCCTCACTGTCAGTGGCTTGTCTTTTTATTCTTTTAGCATGGTATTTTTGTAGCGCAGAAGTTTTTAATTGTGATAAAGTGCAACTTATTTCTTATTTCATGGATCATGCTTTTGTTGGTATATTTACAAACTCATAATCAAACCAAAAATCATGATGATTTTACCTTACTTTTTGAGAAGATTTTTAGTTTTGCATTTTTATATTTTAGTTTATGATGCATTTTGAATTCATTTGGTAAAACATGTCAGATCTTTATCTAGGTTTATTTTCTTTTGCATATGTATGTCCAAGTTCTCTAGCACCATTTGTGAAATGACTATCTTTTTTCCATTGAATTCATATTACTTCTTTGTAAAAAATCTGTTGAATATATTTACATGAGTATATTTGGGGTTCTATATTTCTTTCTTTAACCTATGTGTCTCTTCTGCCTAATACCACAGTGTGTTGATTATTATAGATTTATGGTAGCTCTTGAAGTCAGGTAGTGTGAGTCTTACATTTTTTTTCTTTAATGTTGTGTTCCTTTTTGTGGGCCTTTCCATGTAATCATTTTTAAATTTCCAGATGTTTTACTGTAAATTGATAATTTATAATTATATATATTTATGGGGTACAACGTGATGTTATGCTTCATAAGTTCAATGGGATACGTAAGTCAAGCTAGTTAACATATTACTCTGGTTTGGATATCTCTTTCAAACCTCATGTTGAAATTTGATCCCCAGTGTTTTAGGTGAGGACTAATGGAAGGTGTTTTGGTCAAGAATGCAGATCTGTCACGAATAGATTAATGTCTTCCCTTAGAGAGTGAGTGAGTTCTCACTCTATTAGTTCCCAGGATAGCTGGTTTTTTTTGTTTTGTTTTGTTTTGTTTTTCCATCTTTTGATTCTTCTCTTACCATGTGACCTTTGCACATGTCTACTCCCCTTTGCCTTCGACTTTGAGTGGAAGCAGCCTAAGGCATCACCATAAGCTGAGCAGATGCTACCATGTGTCTTGTGCAGCATACAGAAACGTGAACCTAATAAACCTCTTTTCTTTATAAATTATTCATCTTTAGGTATTTCTTTATAACAACATAAAATAGATTAAGACAAATATCTGTTAACTAAAACGTATTTGTTATGTTAAAAAATTGAAATAGCTGGGCACAGTGGCTCATGCCTGTGATCCCAGCACTTTGGGAGGCTGAGGTGGGCAGATCACGAGGTCAGATTGAGACCATCCTGGCCAACATGGTGAAACCTCGTCTCTATTAAAAATACAAAAATTAGCTGGGCGTAGTGGCGCGTGCGTGTAGTCCCAGCTACTTGGGAGGCTGAGGCAAGAGAATCGCTTGAACCTAGGAGGTGGAGGTTGCAGTGAGCCGAGATCATGGAACTGCACTCCAGCTTGGCAACAGAGTGAGACTACATCACAAAAAAAAAAAAAAAAAAAAAGAAAGAAAGAAAAGAAATATACTCTCTTATGAATTTCCAAATATGTAATACTCTATAATTAACCATATTTATCATGAGGTGCAATAGATATTTTTTAAAAACCCACATATTCCTTCTGTTCATCTGAGATTTTCTACCCTTTGACCATCAACTCCAATTCCCTCCACGCTCCAATTTTTTTTTCCTGTAAAAGCACTCTGTTCTCTGCCTCTATGAGTTTTATTTCTATAGATTCCATATGTTAGAGAGAACATGTAGTAATTGTATATCTATGCCTGGCTTATTTTACTTAGCATAATGTTCTCCAATTTCATGTAGTCAAAAATGACAAAATTTATTTCCTTTTAAGCATGAATATTTTGTCATTGGGTATATATACCACATTTCTTTATTCATTTGTGTGTTGATGTACACTTGGGTTGATTCCATGACTTGACTATTGTTAATAGTGCTGCAACATACATGGGGGTGCCGACATTCCTTTGACAAATTCAAATCTTTTGGATAAATACACAGAAGTGGGATTGCTTGATCACTTGTAATTCTATTTTTTGGTTTTCTTTTTTTCTTTTTTTGAGGAATCTCTGTAAAGTTTTCCATAATAGCTGTAATAATTTACATTCCCACCAAGAGCATACAAGGGTTCCCTTTTCTCCACAACCCTGCAACACTTGTTATCTTTTAACTTTTTGGTAGTTGCCAATTCTGAAAGGTGTGAGATAATATCTTATTGTGGTTTTAATTTGCATTTTTCATGATTAATGATATTGAGCATTTTTTATATTTCTGCTTGCTATTTTCATTTCTTTTTTGTGAGATGTCAATTCAACTTTCTTGCCCATTTTTTTTTGTTTTTGTACTGTTGAGTTCGTTCAATTTCTTACATATTTTAGATATTAAATCCTTCTCAGATGTGTGCCTTGCACAAATTAACAGTGTGATTTTCACACTGTTAATTGTCTTCTATGCTGTTCAGTAGCTTTTAAATGTGATTTAATCCTATTTGTCTATTTTTATTTGGTTGCCTGTGCTTTTGGGGTCAAATCCAAGAAAAATAATTGGCCAGCTCTTTCTTATGTAATTATTCCGTGATTTTTTTTTTCTTCTTTTAGTTGAACAATTTCTGGTCTTATGTTTAAATCTTCTATCCATTTTAGGGTATGAGTTTTGTATACAGTATTAGGTAAGGATCCAATTTCATTTTTCTGCATGTGGATATTCAGCTTTTCCAAGACTATTTATTGAAGAAACAGTTTCTTTCCATTGAGTATTCTTGGCATGTTTATTGAAAGGCAATAGATCATACGTGTGTGGGTTCATTTCTGGTGTTTTAATTATCATAGCTCTGTGGTATACAGAAGTTTGTAATTATGTATTGCAATAACTTCAGTGTTCTTTTTTTAACTCATGATTACCTTGGTTATTTGAGGGTTTTATTAGTTTCCTATGTAAATTAGGCTTAATTGTATTTATGTGAAATATGATATTAGAATTTTGATAGAGATCACATTAAGTGTTTAGATCACTTTGGGTAGTATGTGCATTTTAATAATATTAACTCTTCCAATTCATGAACATGGAATATGTTTTCATATATTTGTGTCATCAATGTCTTTCATCAAAGTATTTTAAGTTTTAGTATACTGATTTTTCCTCTCCTTAATTATTTCTTGATTTCTTTTTTAGATAGTTTGTTCTTAGTGTCTATAAATGCTACTGATTTTTGCCTGTTGAATTTGTATCCTGTAGCTTTACAGTATTTACATATTATTTCTAACAATATTTTTGGTGGTCATTTCCTATACGTAAGATCATGTCATCAGCAACTATCAACAATTTTACTTCTTCCTTTTCTATTCAGATGACTTTTATTTTTTTTTTCTCTTATCTTATTGCTCTGGCAAGAGTTTAGAGTACTTTGTTTAATAGAGGTGGTAAGAGTGAGTATTATTGTCTTGTTCCAGATCTCAGAGGAAGGATTTCAATTATTCACCATTGAATATAAATGTTAGCTGTCAGCTTCTTACATATGGGCTTCACTGTTGTGTTGAAATGCATGTCTTCTATACCTAATTAGTGACGTTTTGGTGATGAAAGTTTGTTGAATTTTGTCAAATGCTTTTTCTACATTTAATGAAATAATCATATGGTTTTTGTTCTTTATTCTGTTAACATATTTATTGATGTGTGTGGGCTGAACCATCTTTGCATCCCATGGATAAATCTCACATAATCTTGGTGGATGATACTTTTAGTAAGTTGTTGATTTGGTTTACATTTATTTTGATGATTATTTTTGCATCTGTATTCTTCAAGTATATTAGCCTCTAATTTGTGCACATGTGTGTCTGTTTTTTCCTTGTTCTGGCTTTGGTAGCAGACAGTTCTTGCCTCTTAAAAAGAGTTTGGATGTATTCATTTCTTTTCAATTTTTTTGGAAGAGTTTGAGAAAGATAGATATTGTTTCTTCTTTAAATGTTTCGTAGAATTCAGCAGTGAAGGCATCATCAGGTTTTCTTTGATGGATGAACTGATTCAATCTCATTTGTTATTGATATGTTTGCATTTTGTATGTCTTCATGATTTTGTCTTTTGTTGTTGTTGTTGTTGTTTTAGTTTTTATTTCCAAAGGTTTGGGGGAGCAGGTGTGGACTAGTGAGGGTTCTCTAGAGGGACAGAACTAATATAGAGAGAGAGAGAGAGAGACAGAGAGACAGAGAGACAGAGAGAGACAGAGAGAGAGAGGAGTTTCTTAAGTATTAACTCACATGGTCACAAGGTCCCACAATAGGCCGTCTGCAAGCTGAGGAAGAAGGAGAGCCAGTCTGAGTCTCAAAATTGAAAAACTAGGAGTCCGATGTTCGAGGGCAGAAAGCATCCAGCACAGGAGAAATATGTAGGCTGAGAGACTAAGCCAGTCTAGTCTTTTGACATTTTTCTGCTGATTTTATATTCTAGCTGGCAGCTGATAAGATGGTGCCCACTCTGATTAAGGGTGGGTCTGCCTTCTCCAGCCCACTCACTCAAATGTTAATCTCCTTTGGCAACAACCTCACAGACACACCCAGGATCAATACTTTGCATCCTTCAATCCAATCAAGTAGACACTCAGTATTAACCATCACAAGTCCACGCCTTCTCAACGTGAACTCATACACATCTCCTGAGGTTATACATAATCTTCAAATAAAGTCAAGAGTAAGGTCATAATTACTCCTAACATAATACCTTGTACATCCAGAAATGCATCAATCCTGAACCCAAATACTATTACATAAAGTTAGCAATACTTAAATAATGATATAAAGTCAATAAATCTTATGTCACATGATAAAGGAGAAAGAAAATGAAATGAAGATATTTTCCTAGTACAAGTATACACAAACATGTTTTTAACAAAAGAAGGAGGAAATACTCATGACAATTCCAGTCCTTGTTTCTTCAGCTGGTCATGTGTTCGTAGTTGGTATTGATGACTACCTTCTACTACTACCCATTCTGTATTCTATTTGCCTTCAGCAAGTACCTCAGCAGGTCATGGTTTTTTTCCTGGTGGAGTGACCCAAACTTTCATTCTTGAAGGGTCTGGGACATTTGTAGTCCTGCTTGGATTGGGCTGTTGTAGTTTCCCATTGACCTTAATCACAGGGCATGGTAATATTAAGAGACACCCTGATAGATCTCCTATATATCATGCATATTCTTCCTTACCTCTGTTGTAGAGTAGTAAACTGATTTCATCTTGATAGTCCGGGTCAGTCACCCCAGCCAACACTGTAACTCCCTTCTTGGCCTGTTGACCTAAAGGTAGGAGGAGCCCAAAGTGTCCAGGTGCCAATGTTAACTTCTAGTTTAATGGAATCATTGTGTTTCCTGGTGGCAGCATTCCTCCCTCTGGAACTAAGACCTCTAGGCCAGCAAAACGTAAGGTCACGAGAACAGGAAGCAAAAATTTTGCTAGTAGATCACTAGAGGTGATGGTCAGTGGTCCCACTTCCACTTCCACCCCTTGATTCCTGGACCGATGAATCCTGGCTTTGGGAGAAAGAGCACCATATATTGGACGCTGATTCAGAGTATACACAGCCTTCTGGAGAACTTTGCCTCAGCCCTGCAAAGTATTGTCACCTAGTTGGCATTGTAATTGTGACTTCAAAAGGCCATTCCACTGTTCTATAAATCCAGGTGCTTCAGGATGATGGGAAACATGGTAAGACCAGTGAATTGCTTGAGCATGAGCCCACTGCCACACTTTTTTAGCCATAAAGTGAGTGCCTTGGTCAGAGGCATTGCTGTGTGGAATACCATGATGGTGGATAAGGCATTCCATGTGTCCAGGGATGGTAGTCTTGGCAGAAGCATTGCATGCAGGATAGGCAAACCCATATCTGGAGTAAGCATCTATTCCAGTGAAGACAAACCTCTGCCCTTTCCATGATGGAAGAGGTCCAATATAATCAATCCACCACCAGGTAGCTGGCTGATCACCCCGAGTAATGGTGCCATATGGAAATCTCAGTGTTGGTCTCTGCTGCTGGCAAATTAGGCACTCAGCAGTCACTGTAGCTAGGTCAGCCTTGGTGAGTGGAAGTCCATGTTGCTGTGCTGAGCCCACATATAACCTCAGTACCTGCCACCATGGCCACTTTGTTCATGGGCCCATTGGACGATAACAGGAATGGCTGGGGAAAGAGGCTGAGTGGTGTCCACAGAGTGGGTCATCCTATTGACTTGATTATTAAAATCCTCCTCTGCTGAGGTCACCCATTGGTGAGCACTCACATAGCATACAAATATCTTAACAGTTTTTGATCACTCGGAGAGGTCCATCCACATCCCTCTTCCCCAAATTTCTTTGTCACCAATTTTCCTATCATGCTTCTTCCATGTCCTTGACCATCCAGCCAAATCATTAATGACAGCCCATGAATCAGCATATAATTGTACATCTGGCCATTTCTCTTTCCATGCTAAGTGCATAATCAGGTGCACTGCTTGAAGTTCTGCCCACTGGGAAGATTTCCCTTCACCCCTGTCCTTCAGGAATATCCTAGAAAGAGGCTGTAGTATTGCAGCTGTTCACTTTCAGGTGGTGCCTGCATATCGTGCAGAACCATCTGTGAAGCAGGTCCTAGTTTTCTCTTTCTCTGTCAACTGATCATAGGGAACTTCCCATAAGGCCACTGGTGCAGGCTTGGGGAGAGAAGGCAGGGTGGCCCGGAGTACAGACCATGGGCATTTGAGCCACTTCCTCATGTAACTTCCTTGTGCCTTCAGGACCTGTTCAAGCCTGATCACATATATACCACTTCTATTTAATGATGGAATGCTGCTGCACACAACCCACTTTATGGCTAGATGGGTCAGAAAGCACCCAGTTCGTGATAGGCAGTTCAGGTGGCATGGTGCCTTGATGACCCGTAGGCAAACATTCAGTTTCCACCAAAGCCCAGTAACAGGTCTAGAGCTGTCTCTCAAAAGGAGAATAGTTATCTGCAGAAGATGGCATGGCCTTGCTCTAAAATCCTAGAGGACTCTGCTCTGATCCACCAATGGGGGCCTGCCAAAGGCTCCAGTAAGCCTCCCTATCTGTCACTGACACCTCAAGCACCATGGGATCTGCTGGATGATATGGCCCAAGTGGCAGAGCAGCTTGCACAGCAGCCTAGATCTGTTGCGGAGCCTTCTCCGCCTGGATTCCACTCCAAACTGGCAGCCTTTCGGGTCACTTGATAAATGGCCCAGAGTAACAAAGCCAAATGACGAATGTGTTGCCTCCAAAATACAAATAGACCCACTGGGCTTTGTGCCTCTTTCTTGCTTGTAGGAGGGGCCAAATGCAGCAACTTATCTTTCACCTTAGGAGGAATATCTCAACAGGCCCTACACCACTGGACCCCTAGAAATTACTGAGGTAGAAGGTCCCTGAAATTCAGTTGGATGTATTTCCCATCCTCTGGCACTCACATGTCTCACCAATAAGTCTAGTGTGTTTGCTGCTTCTTGCTCACTGGATCCAATCAGCATAATGTCATCAACGTAATGGACAAGTGTGATATCTTGCAGAAGTGAAGTGATCATGGTCTCTCTCAATAAGATTATGACACAAAGCCAGAGAGTTGATATACCCCTGAGGTAGGACAGTAAAGGTGCATTGCTGGCCTTGCCAGCCGAAGGCCAATTGCTTCTGGTAGGCCTTATGGACAGGAATGGAGAAGAATGCATTTGCCAAATCAGTGGCTACACACCAGGTACCAGGAGATGTGTTAATTTGCTCAAGCAATAAAACCACATCTGGTACAACAGCTGCAATTGGAGTCACCACCTGGCTTAGCTTATGATAATCCACTGTCATTCTCCAAGAGCCGTCTGTCTTCTGCACAGGCCAAATAGGAGAGTTGAACGGGGATGTGGTGGGAATCACCACTCCTGCATCTTTTAAGTCCTTGATGGTGGCACTAATCTCCACCATCCCTCCAGAGATGCAATATTGTTTTTTATTTACCATTTTTCTAGGTAGAGGCAGCTCTAATAGCTTCCATTTTGCCTTTCCCACCATAATATCCCTCACTCTACCAGTTAGGGGGTCAATGTGGGGGTTCTGCCAGCTGCTAAATATGTCCATGCCAATTATGCATTCTGGCACTGGGGAAATGACCACAGGATGAATTCAGGGACCCACTGGACCCACTGCAAGTCAGATCTGAGCTAAAACTCCATTAATTACCTGATCTCCACAAGTTTCTACTTTAAATGGAGGCCCACAATGACGTTTTGTGTCCTCTGGAATCAATGTCAGCTCAGAGCCAGTGTCCAGTAGTCCCTGAAATGCCTGATCATTTCTCTTTCACCAGAAGTCTCCTTGGGGAAGGATGGAAGAAATATTAACAGCATAAATTGTCAGTAGTGTAGTGGGGTCCCTCCTTAAGGGGACCGGGACTCCCCTTCATTCAAGGGGTTCTGGGTCTGTAAACTGGATCAAGTCTGGAAATTGATTGAGGGGCCATGATTCTCTGTTTTTATAATCCAAATTGGTCTTTTGTCCATTTGACCTAGAAGTTTTCTGCTTATGTAAATTAAGGAGGAATGCAATAGGCTTCCTATTAATTTTACTTATAGGAACACTGTGATTAATTAGCTAATGCCCAAACTCTACACAAGTCAGAGTATTTTTAATGCTGCTTTGCCTCTGCTGTTTATTACAGTAGCTATGCTCACCTTGATTTTGATGGTTCAGTGCCACCACTTGGCTTCTGCTGCCTGGGATCCAATTATTCCCACTGTATTTAAATTTTGTAGTTGAGTGACTGTGGTTCCCACTGTTAGATCTGACATATGGAGAAGAGCAATTACAGGGTTTTTTAAAGATGCAGATGCTGCCCTCATAAACTTATTTCACAAGGCATTGGTCAAGGGTATGTCTTCTAGACACTCCCAGCCGGGATGAGTATGTCTAAAGTGACTAACCCACTTCATCATCCCAATCTCCCTAAGTCTTGGGATCTCTTCCTCTACATTAAACCAAGGGAGATCAGGCATTTTCAGCTCACTCAGTGTGGGACATATTTTAATCCATATTTTAGCTAACTAAGCAAATAAACTATTAGAATTTTTTATTTTTATCTATTTTTATTATTGTTAGTATTATTATTATACTTTAAGTTTTAGGGTACATGTGCACAATGTAAAGGTTTGTTACATATGTATACATGTGCCATGATGGTGTGCTGCACCCATTAACTCATCATTTATCTATTTATTTTTTTTTTTGAGATAGAGTCTCGCTCTGACACCCAGGCTAGAGTGCAGTGGCACAATCTCAGCTCACTGCAACTTCTGCCTCCCAGGTTTAAGTGATTCTCCTACCTCAGCCTGCTGAGTAGCTGGGATTACAGGCACCCACCATGACACATGGCTACTTTTTGTATTTTTAGTAGAGATGATGTTTTCCCATATCGGTTAGTCTGGTCTTGAACTCCTGACCTCAGGTGATCTGCCCATCTCAGCCTCCCAAAGTGCTGGGATTACAGGTGTGAGCCACCATGCCCGGCCTATTAGAATTTATTTTTAACTTCCTGATCTGCAACATTAAATGCAGAGTCCCTACTTAGTGGGCCCAAATCAATCAGTTCAGCCTGATCCAACTCAATGTTCCATCCATCATTATCTCACACCCTTAATATTCATTCCCATGCTTGTTATCCAGATTTCTGCTTATATATATTAGAAAACTCAAGCAGTTGTTTTCAAGTGTAGCATACCTCCTCATGGGTCACACTCTGAACCTTACCTCTAGGAGCCCGCTGGGACTCTATTCTAGTTATAGGTCTAGAGGCAAACAGGTATTAGGGTTGGCTTGTGAAGAGAATCAACATTATCTTGCCTGGCAACTGCCTCCGGGGAGGCCATGACTGTTGCCTCAGGCAGAACAGGGTTTATCTCCTTAGACAAAGGTGGAAAGGCTGATGGCAGCATGGGTCGGGGAGGGGATGTTGCCACTACTAGGGATGGGGAAGCTGTTTCTTCTGGCAAAAAAGGTGCATCAGTGTTTACAAAGTCAGTGTTCCCAGCTTCATCAGAGTCCTCCCACACATCCTCATTCCAAGTTTTAGGGTGCCATTCTTTTCCAATCAATGCCCTCACTTTAACAGTAGAAACCTGGTGAGGCTGTGCATGATGCACCTTTCACTGCAGGTCAGCCACTTGCATGATAAGAGCTCGTGTCCTGTTTTCCACAATTTCAGCTCTTTCTCTATAGGAGGTAAGACTCTCACTCAGGGCAATCTAAGCAGATTTGAGGCTTAGTGTCTGCTTCTGAAACAGGGAGTTGGAATCCCTGAGTTCATAATTTTCTTCCATCACTTTGTCCACTGAACTAGGAGCAACCAACCAGCTTCATTGTTTTTTGGTTCTCTACATACAGTCAAAGATATTATGTGCAGAGTCACTAAACTCCTTGCCTCACATGAGCTGTGAATCTGGAATGTCAAATGCATTTAGTTTGTATAACTCTCCAAACAGTTTACACCAAGGACTATCAGTGTTCTCCATACTATTAGAAGTAGAGTCCTTAGCATTTTGGGGTTTAATCATATTAAGCAGTCAACTTCAGAAACCCCCAAACCAATGAAAGAACACCATCCTTAATATTCTGTTTCTCTAGAACCACTCCTGGTACCAAAATTTGTATTAGTCAGTGTTCTCTAGAGGAAAAGAACTAATAAGATAGATAGATAGACATAAAGGGGAGTTTATTACGTATTCACTCACACACTCGCAATGTCCCACAGTAGGCCAGCTGCAAGCTGAGGAGCAAGGAGAGCCTATCCAAGTCCCAAAACTGAAGAACTCAGAGTCCGATGTTCAAGGGCAGGAAGCATCCAGCATGGGAGAAAAATGTAAGCTGGGAGCCTAGGCCAGTTTATTCTTTTCACATTTTTCTGCCTGCTTTATATTCTAGCCACACTGGCAACTGATTAGATGGCGTCCACCGAGATTAAGTTTGGTTCACCTTTCCCAGCCCACTGACTCAAATGTTAATCTCCTTTGGCAACACCCTCACAGACACACCCAGCATCAATACTTTGCATCCTTCAATCCAATCAAGTTGACACTCAGTCAACACTTAATCATCACAAGGTGGTATTTGGTTACATGAATAAGTTATTTAGTGGTGATTTGTGAGATTTTGGTGCACCCATCTCTGGAGCAGTATACGCTGAACCCAATTTGTAGTCTTTTTTCCCTCACCCTCCTCTCACCCTTTACCCTGCATCTCCAAAGTTCATTGTATCATTCTTATGCCTTTGCATCTTCATAGCTTAGCTCCAGCATATGAGTGAGAACATATGATGTTTGGTTTTCCATTCCCGAGCTACTTCACTCAGAATAAGTCTCCAGTTTCATTTAGGTTGCTGCAAATGCCGTTAATTTGTTCCTTTTTATGACTGAGTAGTATTCCATCATAAATAGACACATTGACCAATGGAACAGAATAGAGAACCCAGAAATAAACCCAAGTATTTACAGCCAACTGATCCTGGACAAAGCAAATAAAAACATAAAGTGGGGAAAAGGACTCCCTGTTCAAAAAATGGTGCTGGGATCAATGGCAAGCCACATGTAAGAGAAAGAAACTGGATCCTTGTCTGTCACCTTATATGAAATAAACTCAAAATGGATCAAGGACTTAAATCTAAGACCTGAAACTATAATGTCTTCATTTAATCTTCTGAAATTTGCTGAGGCTTGTTTTGTTTCATAACATATGATTTATTTTGGGGAATGTTCCCTGCAGTCTTTAGAAGAATTTGTATTCTGTTGTTATCTGTTGGTTGGAAGATTCTATACATGTCTGTTAGATCCATTTTGTCTACAGTGTTTTTTGAACCAATTACTCCCTTATTAGTTTTCTGTTTATAAGTAGAGTATTGAAAGTAGGGTATTGAAGTCCCACCTTGTTATTTAATTGTGATCTATCTCTCTTTTCAGCTCTTTTAATGTTTGTTGAATATATATTTAGCTTTTCCAATTTTGGGTGCATATATATTTACAACTGATATAACTTTTTGATGAATTGACCTCTTATCATTATATTATGTCCCTCTTTGTCTTTTTTTTTTACAGTTTTTTACTTAAAGTGTATTTTTTTTTAAGTATAACTATGCTGTCTATCTTTTGAGTTTCACTTGTGTGGAATATCTTTTATATTCCTTCACTTTCAGTTATGTGTGCCCTTTATAGTAAAGTCAATCTCTTTTTAGTAACAGGTAGGTATTTTTTTTAATCCATTCAGTAACTCTATTTCTTTTTGTTGAGAAATGTGATAAATTTACATTCCAGGTAATTACTGATGAGTAAGGACTTACTACTGTCACTTTGTTTTCTGATTGTTTTGTAGGTTTTTTTTTTCTTTCTCTCTTGCAGTCTTTCTTTGTGGTTCCATGGTTTTCTGTAGTGGTTCATGCTTTAAATCATGTGTGTAATTCCTGCTTTGAATGCAGGCATTCATGCTTTGAATTCATTCTATTTTTTTTTGTTTGTGCTCTACTAAAGATTTTTGCTTTTTTATTACCATGTTGTTTACTAGAACATCCTGTACTTATTGCATTCTATTTCAGTCTGATAAGAACTTAAATTTTATTGTATACAACAACTCTGGACTGTTACTCCTCCCTTCACAGTTTATGTTTTTGATGCCAGAATTGATAACATTTTTATTATGTATCCTTTGATAATTTATTTTTGCTATGGTTGTTGTTTTGCATTTTAATGCCCATACTAGGAATAAAATTGCATTACACACCTTACACACACATCATTAAAATCCTAGAGTACTCTGAAAATGTTGTTTTACTTATACCATTAGGTTTTGTGCTTTTGTATGTTATTGTTGCAATTTAAATATTAATAACTCCCATTAAGATTCCTGTAAGGCAGGTCTAGTGATGTTATACTCCCTTAGCTTTTGTTTGTCTACAAAAGTTCTTATTTCCCCATGACTCTGAAAAGACAGTTTTACTGGATAAAGTATTCCTCATTCACAGTTTTCTTTTTTCTTCAGCACTTTGAATATATTATTCAAATTTCTCTTGGCCTGTAGGGTTTCTTCTAAGAAATATGTTGACCGTTCTATTGCCATTCATTTGTGTGAAATGTTTGTCTTGTTTCTTGCTACTCTCAGAATAGTTTCTTTGCTTTTGATAGTTTGATTATTATGTATCTTGTTGTAGTCCTCTCTGGGTTGAATTTGATTGAGCTCTGTGCTTCCCCTACCTGGGAGTTTACATCTATCCTTAGGTTAGGGAAGTCTTCAACCATTATTTCTCTAAATATGATTTCTGGCTGCTCTTCTCTTTCTTCTCCTCCTGCAACTGTTATTATGCAAAGACTTGTTCTAGTGAAGGTGTCTGAATTTTTAAGAGGCTTTCTTTATTGTTTTTTATTCTTTTGTCTTTTTGCTCCTCTGACTGTATTATTTCAAATTGTCTGTTTTCCACTCACTGATCCTTTGATTTGTTTGTTCTATTCCGCTGTTTGAGCTTTCTGTTGAGTTTTTCAGTTCTGGTGTATTTTTTATCTCTAGGATTTCTATCTGATTCTTTTTTATTGATTCTATTTCTTTGTCAAACTAATCATTTTTGTGTATTGTTTTCCAAACTTTATTACGTTTTTCATCCATATATTCTTGTACTTTACTGAGCTTTTTAAATGAGCATTATTTTGATTTCTTTTTCAGTCATTTCAATGATATTTATTTCTTTTGGATTTACTATTGTAGCTTTATTGTACATTTGGAGATGTTATGACTCCCTAATTCCTCATAATTCTTGTTTCCTTGCATTGTTGTCTGTACATTTGTGGAGACTTCCCTCTCTTTTGTTTTTAAGTTTTTTTTTTTTTTTTTTTTTTTTTTGTCAGGGATAGATCTTAACTATTTAATATAGCCTGTGATTCTGGAATGGCAATCTGGTAATAACCCTGGCCTGGTAGAGCTTGCTGTCAGTTTTCCAGTTGGCTTGGCTACTACTTTAGCTGTGATGTCAGGTGGAGCTTCTGGTTGGGCTCTACTATCAAGCATAGCTTCTGTCTCAGGACTGCAGTGTCCTCTGGTCAGGCTGGTCACAGCATATATTACCTGGCTGGGCAATTCTGCTCTTTGCAATCTGCAGTTGGGCAGGGCTGCAGGCTGGGCTTTGAGTTAGGTGCAGCTGCTACTTGGAGGGACAAATAGGACCAGAGTCTATGCTCATTAGAACTGGAAGACTGAGAATAGTTTTCCTGTTAGGTTGAAGCCATGGGGTGAGCTTTTGGCTAAGTTGAGTGGCTGTTTGACTTTCCAGGTCAAACCAGTGTAGCCCGTTTATTTCTCTGGAATGTATGGAGGTAGAAGTCTCCCTGGCTCAGCAAGGTCATTGGGTGGGCTTTCGTGCTGAGTGGAGCTACTGCATAACTTCCCAGGTCAAATCAGTTTAGCCTTTGTGCTTTTTGTAAAATATACACAGGTGGGAGTCTTCCTGTCTTGGTCAATCCAAGGGCATGGACACTAGCTGCCTAGGGACCCAAGGTAAGTTAAACTTCCCACCATATTTTTGAAGGCAACTAGGTCAGTTTTTTAAGTGCACTGAGAAGTTGACTTGTAACTCTAATCTGGTGCCACAACTGGCAGGAAAACAGAGCAACCACCAAGATTCATGCGCTAGTCACTATGACCTGCACTTCCTTCCTTTGTTTCTGTCTGAGTCTGAGTATTCTTGCCATTCTGTTTTCCCTAGTGTTCTCCATGAGGTGAATTTAGCATGGACTTCCTGGAAAGAATCTTGGAATTCTAGGGAAGCTGGAAGACTGCCTGTCATTTTCTTCTTCCTTTGTAGAAACTATGGGTCAGGAAAATCCTCTCTGTCTGGTATTGTGCCGACTTGGGGAAGGGAATAAAGTGGTTTAGTTGAACTAAGACCATTCTTCTTACCCTTCTAATTCAGATTTAATTCTGTTCTATGGAACATATGGATGTTTCAGACATATTTCCAAGTATTGGAATTTTCAGAAGGTTATTGTGGTCTGTGGAAAGTTGCTAGGTGAACTTTCTGTTGGGGGTGGGGAAGTGGAACTTGAGACTTTCTATTTTGCTGTCTTGCTGATGCCACTATTTATTTAGTCTTTTGTATCAGTATTAATGTATATACAATAGCATACTGACATTTTGATTGGAATTGTGTTGAATTTGTAGATCAAGTTGGGAGTAATTTATTCCACAGTGTTGTCTTCTAATCCATGAAAACACTATTTCTAAATTTATTTGGATGTTTGATTTGTTTTATCTGAATTTTGTAGTCTAACATATATAGATTTTGTACATATTATGTAACATTTACACCTAAATGTTTAATTTTTTGGTGCTATTGTAAATTTAATTGTTAAATATTAAGAGTACATTTACTAAATGTTTATTGCCATATTTTGAGTTTTGTGTATTGTGACTTTGCTATAGTCACAATACTATAGCACCAAATACACAATACTATAGCACTATTTGCTATAGTCATTTATTGGTTTCGGGAATTTTTTTTTTCTATTGTAGATACATTGTGATTTTCTTCATAGACAATATGTCATGTGCAAGTAATGACAATTTTGTTTCTTTCTTTCCAATCCATTAAACTGATCTTTCTTTTTCTTGCCTTATTGGTCATCCAGTACAATGTTGACTAGAAGTGGTAGGAGAGGAATTCCTTGCCTTGATTCCAATCTTGTGGAGGAAACCTTCTAGTCTTTTAATGTTCATTTTGTTGGTTTAGGTTTTTGTAAACATTTTTATTGAAGTCGAGGAATTTCTACAATAGTAATTCTTGATTTCTATTGTCTGAAAGATTTTATGGTGAATTGCTGTTGGATTTTGAAATTTTATGCATTAGTTAATAAGTTAATATGCAAATTTTTTTGGCCTGCTTATGTGGTGGATTTCATTCATGTTTCAAATGTTGAATCGGCCATACATACCTAGATTAAATGTGTGCTACATGTTTATTTATTATATTTTTTTGTTATGGATAGATTGAAATAATCTTTTTTATTATAAATAAATTTAAGTAATCTAGGATAAAAAATAGCTTCAATTTTTATTCAAATTGGGTTTAGATTGCTGTTTTAGTACCATTTTGTCGAGGATTTCTGTGTCTATCTTCATAAGAGGTATTGGTCTATAATTTTTCTTTTTGTACTATTTTTTCTGGTTTGGTATTAAGGTAATGCTGGCATCATAAAATATTTTAGGAAGTATTTCCTCTGCTTCTTCTTTCTGGAAAAATTGTGAGGAATTGGTATTCTTTTTTCTTAACTATTTGGTAGAATTCACCAATGAAACTACTGGGCCTGGTGCTTTCTTTGTTGGAAGTATAATTATTGATTCAACTTCTACAACAGGTATAGGATTATTCAGGTTATGTATTTATCCTTGTGTATTTTGATAGTTTTGTGTGTTTTGATAGTTTTGTGTGTTTTGATAGTTTGTGTATTTCAAGAAGTTTTTTTCATTGTAACTAAGTTATAAACTTGATAGATGTAGCCTTGTTCATACTATTTCTTTATTGTCCTTTTGATGTTTATAACATCAGTAGAACTAATGATTTTCTCAAACTACAGATCTAAGTAGTGCAAGAAACACTAACAGGATAAATACTAAAAGTGTACATTTAGTCACTTCATATTCAAACTGCGGAAAACTAAAGACAAATTGAAAATCTTGAAGGCATCCAGGGGTTGGGGGTAAATGAAAAGGTAACCTCACCTGTACAGGAACGTGGATAAGAAATACAGCAACTTTCTCAATGCTAACTATGTGAACAAGAAGAGAATGGAATGGATTATTGAAGTATAGAAGGAAAAATGAATAATTTCATATCTAATGAAATTATCTTTCAAAACTGAAGAAGTAATAAACATTTTTAAACAAAAAACTGAAGGAAGTTTTTTCTAGCAGACTTGTCCATAAGAAATTTTGTAATCTATAGAAACTTCTGAGATCAAGGAACTTGGAAATGGGACTATGGTGAACAGAAACACAGAGATGCATAGGTATGCTACCATGATGTCAGCATTGAGAAAGTATTTTTTTGTTCATGTGGACATTGTGTGTATTTCTATAAAGTTATATGTAAAACTGTTCAAGTAATGTTTCCTTGTTGATGCTACTATTATGGTTCAGTCTAGGCTGACCCTCAAATATTTGCAGGATGGGGATCAAGATGACAAAATAGACACTCCTAGTATTTGTCTAAATATTTCCTATTCATAAAATCAATAGAAAATTATTAAATATATATTAGACCCTTTAAAAAAGGCACACTGAATAACATGGCTACACACTCAATAACATGGCTAAAATTAGAATGAATGATAATATCTTGCCCTGTGAAAGGTGTGTGGAGCAGCTGGAACTCTGACACATTTCAAGTGAAAAAGTGCCTTAGAGAACGGTTTGTCATTTCTTATAAAGTTAAGAAATGTACTACCATTTAATCCAGAATATGACTATTGATACTCTCAAAATATAGATGACTCTTAAAAAACATTATGCCAAGGGAAGGGAATCAGGCACAAAAGGCTGTATAATTCTATGTGTACAAATGCGAGAAGAAAAAAATATAACTTATAGTGACAAAAGGCATATATCAGCAGGTCTGAGAATTTGCGTGGGCTTCACACAGAAGGAGCACAAGGATTCCTTTAGAGTACAATGCATATTTTCTACATTTTAATTGGAGCAGTGTTTACATGGGTATATACATTTGTCTAAACTCATTGAACTGCAAACAAAAAATATTTTCTATCTTATTGCATTTGAATAATACTTTAAATAAAGGTAGTTTGAAAAAATGTTTCTTAACTAAGAGGGCCAAGAATTAGCATTAAATTAGTGACAGATCTGGGTTTTATATTTTCCCCTACGTTGCTTGAAGGTGCACATAAATAGAATCTACATCATTTTATTTTAAAAGAGATTTAATCATCCAGATGAGACCAATCTGGTTTCCATGGATGATAAGGAAGCTGTATATCTGTTATATAGATGTGATTAAAAAAAGAAATTAAAAAGAGAGAGACATGTCCTTAGGTTTCTAGCCAGAAGGAATATGTTCATAGTCTTTGAACAATGGATTCAGAATTTGAATCGAGTATATTTCCTATTTTGTATTAAATTGACTTACTCTGATGTAGCAATGTTTGCTGTTTTATATTTTGTTATAGATCTGCGTACAACAAATAATATTGCAAATAAAGCCAGTATTAAGTGGACTTCATTTCCTACAGAAATAATTATAGTTATTAAAAAATGACTTCTTTTCATTAGATGAAATATTTTGATTTTTTGATGCCTAGACCACCTGTTTTCTATTCTAACCAAGAAAAGTCATGGAATTAGAAAGTAGTAAAATATATACACTATTCTTGTAATATTACATACCTCTCACTTGTAGGGAAAGTTTAATTATTTTTAATAGGTATGGATTCTATGATTTAATATGAAAAATAATCAGTTTGGTATTAGAGACATTTTAAATCAATGACCATGAGGTTAAGTTAAATCGATTAAGAATATATTGTGCTCTGAAAATTCTTCAATGAAATGTGATACCCTTAAATTAATTTTTAATGTATACCATAGTTTTGATTAGATGAGATTCTGAATTGAGTTTTAGGTTGCTGTAGAACAAATAATGAAAGTAACTACATCAAAAGGAATACTACATAAGCCTTTCTGGAGAGATTTTGAACATTTAGTGGTAAATATTAATAACAAACTGAGGGTAGGCTGCCTGGGTTTCATTAGAATGTCACTTAGTAACTGGGAAAGCTTGGAAGATGAGTGAGTGCAAGGGGCTTTCTCTTTTGTCACACTGAGATGATTATAAATAATGCCCATCCCATAGACTTGTTATGTAGCTTAAATGAGTTAATATATGGAACATTTTAGAACAGTGCCTAGCACATGAGCACAGCATAAGTGTTACCTCTTTCGTTATTGTATATGTTGGATGGGAACACAATTGGCCATTGAAATTTTCTAGTGGTACTAGAGAGAAAGGATATCAGAGAAGAAAATGAAAACTTGTGGTAAGTGAAGTAGAGCTATGGAATATGTTAATATTTAGGCTAAGATGCAAGAAATAAAGGTAAAGGTTTTGACAGTTTTCTTACTAGCATACTCCAAGAATCACAAATAGAGGCAGGCAAATAGTAGTCAACAAATACTTGTTGAATTGAATGGAATTAATCTTTCCCAAAACTTAATGTTCAGTTATATCTGAATAGTTATAATTAAATGTGTAATTTACATAAAAATAGAACTTGGAACTATTTACTGAAAGGCTACTGCAAACTTAAAAGGAAATTATGAATTAGATAATCTGCATGTACAAAAATGCAAAAAAGTGGAGCAAAGAGGTGACAATAAGTCATTCTCATTAGATGGGAAAAAATAGAAAGGGATGGAAAAACTCTAAGGAAAAAGATTTTTTATCAATCTTAATGAATTAACTGTTAAACTTGACGAAGTTTGGTTTCATCTTGCCGGTTTCCTTTTTTGTAATGTGAATCACTAAAAGATGACCAGTAAGAATGGAGGTTGGTAAATAACTACAGGAAAACTAAATTTTATAACTCCGCTTTGGACCCCCACTCATAGCTTGCTTTAAAGTCCCAGGAAAAAAATCTTTTTATAAGAGTAGAATGCCTTCATTTAATGACCTCAGATTCTTTCTTACAAGGGATACAATCTACCTTCTGTAATACCTCAGCCTGGGGATCCATGACTGTTTTTCAGTGGGCGAATATCCATTCAGGAGGGAGCACATGAGGTCTGTTAATAGCCAAAACAATAGTAAGTTGCTACTATCATGTGGTTCTCTTTAGTTGGGTGTGGTTACTCAAGACACAAAGCCAATTTATTGCATCACTCTCCCTTCCCTGCTCTTTCATCAATCTACTTTTTCCCAAGACCACATAATTTTACTTTTGGAATTATCATAAATGATTGCTAAAATCATGGAGATGAATTTGCAAGACTGAATTGCAAGGTAAACTCAACTTTATTTTGTAATTAAAGGACAGCTAGGGTAAAAAAAAAAATACTGGTGCCAAACAATTCTATATTCAAAACATGTTTGTGCATTAGAAATGAATTAATGGGCCAGGCGCAGTTGCTCACGCCTGTAATCCCAGCAGTTTGGAAGGCCGAGGCGGGCAGATCACGAGGTCAGGGGATGGAGACCATCCTGGCTAACATGGTGAAACCCCGTCTCTACTAAAAATACAAAAAATCAGCTGGGCGTGGTGGTGGGCGCCGGTAGTCCCAGCCACCACGGAGGCTGAGGCAGGAGAATGGCTTGAACCCAGGAGGCGGAGCTTGCTGTTAGCCGAGATCGCGCCATTGCACTGCAGCCCGGACGACAGAGCGAGACTCCGTCTCAAAAAAAACAAAAAACAAAAAACAAAAAAAAAAAAAAAAGAAAAGAAAGAAATAAATTAAAGACTGGTAAATCCACAGTCTTGAGATTTTGTGATTTTCTAATTCTGTAAGATGTATATGTATGTGGTTTTTGAAGAATGCAAGGTAATGTGGGCTTAACATGCAATGCATGTACCAATGGAGGTTGACTTTTTTTAATTCACTTGGGGGTCTCCCATATGGGAGTGCATGAAATACCACAGTACATGGGAAAAAAAGAGGCCAGAGTGAAGAAATAGTGATATGAGTCAAAAAAAACAGTATCTGAGGGATAATGATAATGTTTTTATTATGCTGCAATGGAATAAGAACCCATATTTGATCAATAAGCAATCTTAAAGGTCATTTCTAAAAGAATACTCAGCTGCACTTTAAAAGATAATTTTTAATTGCTATTTTTACGTCTCTGGACTATAAAATTTAAAAAAAGATTCAAATTAGTTTAGTGATGCAGGGAGAAAATATTAAATAACCGAAAATTTAACAATATAATGATATATATTAGAGTTTACCCTCCCCAGTAGCATGAATAAAGAGCCACTAAGCATAAATTGCAATGGTACCTAATGGGTAGTATTAACCCATAATCTAAATAAATATTAAAGCTGTTTTAAAAAGTGACCACTGATATGTATTTCTGTAGAGATCTTAACTGATTTCTAGACGTTGGAAGCCTACTGTGCCATAATAAACTACTTTTTTCTTGCTTGAATAAATTCACACTAAACATTCCTCAGAAGGTTCATAGTTATCCTGAAAGTCAAACATTATTGCAGAATCTTCAGAAATAAATTAAAACCACATTGATTTTGCTTAAAGTAGTACAGGATTTAAACTAGCAGTGTTTATATGTAAGGAAAATTAAGTACCTCCATAAGTAGTTGTGAAGAGGTGAAGAGGAAATATCAAATATTATAAAACAAAAAAAGGAGTGTCAATAAAGATATTTTAGACCTTCTAAAAATATAGGAAGAAGTTTGGGTATGTGTGTGTAGATATGGATATATATGGTCATACATATAGTCATATATATATCCATATCCACACACACATTGTGTGGATATGGATATATGTGTATATGTGCATATATGTATATGGATATATATATCCATATACACACACAGAAACTTTTAGATTTGCATATATTTCTGCATACATATGCAGAAATATAAACCTGCATGCATATATGTATATGCATAAATATATGATATGTTTATTACATATAATCAGGTAAAATGTTAAGGATTTTAAGAGGAAACTATAAATAGGGCAAGTTTATTACTTATCCTTAGAGCACTGTGTTATTTCATATTGGTTTACAATTCTATGATGTAATCTTAACTTTTCTACAAAAGTAAGTACACACGATATGCCCTTGACCTTATGATGTAACCAAAATTATTTTATTAAAGCAAGGCTTACATAAAAAAGGCCAGGGTATGTTTGACAATGTTCTATATAGGTCTGATGAGTTGTAAGAAAGAGTATGTTCATTTAAAGATGTACCTACTGGTAATTTAGTTTTGTGTTGATGTTTATAACAGCAATTAAGTTTTGGAACTAGCATATTTCTTTGGCTTACTCAGTAAACACTTATTAAATAAGTGTTTACTTATTGTTTGGAATTTTTTAGTTCCTAGAATATTTAAATACTTGAAAAAGGATCAGGAATAGTATATGGCCAATTTCTTAATTTTTAATGGCATGCTTGCATTATTTAGTTAGCACATTCAATTTAATTATTTTGATTATTAAAGTAGGTTTTCCTTTTTATGGTGTATTATTAGTATCCTGGTTCTTTTTATTAGTATTAACTAACAGAAAATGTCCAGAGGCAATGAAAAACGCAAAACCCAGTGTAAATTAATAATGAACAGCAAGATTTATAATGACTGTGAGTAAATACAAAGATCAGCAGCTGGTTTATACAGATGGTCAATAAAATGTTGGAATGCCCAAAACATAAACATAAGGGGTGATGGTAGGAGGCAGGTAGTGATTAGATATGTGATCACTGAGGTTAACTGTTAGTTTTGGTAGAACACTGAGCTTTTTTTTCTTCCACTAGAAATTTCCTTCATGAAAAACATTATCAAAATGCTCCAATTCAAATTACAATGCCTCTTACAGCATGTACACATCAGTTTATTTTGATAGCCTGAAATGGCTGCTAGAGCATCTGAAAAATATCTGATTTAAAAATCAAGTAATCATTTAGGTCATAAGACATTTAGGTCCATTATTTGACAGCTAAATTGAATAATTGATATAATTTCATATTTCTGAATTTAGTGGTAAAATATGTGGGCTTCCTCTCAGAATTACATCTAGTCATTTGGAAATGCAAATCTTACAAATATTTATTAGCCTTATTTTATTGTTTTTTTTTAGCATCACAGAGATCAGTGATATTTTAACCCTACCTCAAGCAATATATTCTGATTAATATATAAAATTAAACAATCAAATTGTACTTTTAGGATTCCACTATATGTGCCTCACCATCCTAAACTACCTTTTATGGTTTTTGTATCCCCGCCATCCCAATTACCACACACACCAGAGTACACGCATAGATACAGTACCTTAGCAAACCATATTCTATGAAAACTGACAAAGTGATTATCAGGAAAGAAAGCAAAGCATGCTGGTCATTTGAACTTTATCCCTATTTTGGCCCTCAGAAATGTCATGCAGTTAATTTTTTCTTCTTCTTGATATTGTGCCAGTAATAATAATCAGTAAGAAAGTCAACCCCATGCACAGCATGAATAGGTGAGTACTAAAATAAAATAATACCTATATAACAATCAATGCAATGTAACAGCGAAATGTCTTGAGACATGTAAAAATGTGTGTTATCATCACTTTACCTATAGCAATTTTCAAAGTATGGGGTTTGCAACCCAGGAAATGTGGAAGATGCTTCACTGAAGTGGAAAAAATGAAACACTATTTTATTTTATTTTAATATCCTTATATATTATATATAATACGTAAAGATACACGTCATCTTTATATTTATCTTTATATTTTACCTTTTAATTTTCTATTTTTGAGTTAAAGTGATACCTATGTTAATTCCCAACAAACATGATTCATTACAAATTCATACTCAAACATTTTTAATTGATTAATGAACATGGGGCCTGTTGCGAGAGGACTGTTAATGTACTCCTCCATGAGATCTCCTGATCATCAATTTTCCAATCATGTTCTTTGCAGTTCCCTTACCAGCTGGCGAACCTGTTAGCTACTGCTCACTGGTTAGTTCAGGTTCCTACCTCAAGCCATCTCTCCCTTCACACAGTGCTCAGTCAAATTTCCCCTCTAAATTTCTGCCTGATGGAATGATTTCCTTTCACTCACTGACTTGCAGGACCATGCATCAGTAGGGTTATAAAGAAGCAACTGCTAGCAGTTGCTAGCATATCGGTGAATTCTTATTTAATCTAAGCTTGCAATTTTTCTTCCTTTATTAACTGGTCATAAGGTACTCCCTGTGAAATTATAGTTGTGGTTGAGAGAGCCAACCTTAGCAACCCCACAGAGAAGAACTATGGAAATAAATGCCTTGACCTCATTCATCTTCTGTCTCCTAATACTCCATCATTGCCTTACCAACCAGGAGTCAAAGGAAAGGGACCCTGGCTGGTATGGACATAGAGGTCAGCAACCCGAAGCACGGAGCTGGAGATGGTGCAGTCAGGCCTGTGGAGCCAAATAAATAGCATTCAGCACAACCGCCCTCAACAAAGTTTCACAGTCCAGCATTAGATTTAATTTTATAAATTAAAATACTTTAGAGTATTTGAGGTGATCCATTTTTCGGTTCACACTTAGTCCAGTATTATTTTATTGATAATTCGTAATTGCAAATTTTGTGAAAGATATATATATTTTTTACTTCCAAAAAGGACTTGTTAGAGCCTCCTAATACTTGCCTCATGCTTTCTGTGACTAAATTAATGTTTGGAGCTCTGTTAGATATTTTATGAAGGTTTATAATAAATAAAATGTTACATCCAGAAATTATTTTAAAAATATATGTCCACTTCCTAACTAGATGCATAGTCAATGAATGCAGTACTCTTTTCTTTATGACAAAAGTGAGTATATTTTTCAAACATGATGAATCCAGATATGTGATGATATACTGCATGCTGCTCAAAGCTTACTATTTTCTATCTGTGGAATAACTCACAATGAATATTGGATTATGTAAAGAGCTTCTGTAAAATGGCCCTTGTTTTACTTGAGATGTCCTCTTCCAAAGGGCTTCTCAAAACATCCGGCAGCCAGATTGGTGCTTTTGTTTCCAAAGAATTCATGGTTGTTTCAAAAAAAATTTTTTTTGGCAAAATGGGAAGAATGGGGAAGATAAGGATATTTCCTGTATAAAGCTGAAACTAAGGCCATTACTGGAGCTATTGCAAGATAAGGGCCTTTTAAATATTTTTTATTGAGGAAGCTCATTCTTAATACATAAGAAAATAATTTCATATTTCAGCATAATTTTATTATCTTAGTGAACACTTTAAAAGTTGGGTCAATGGTTTCTAGGAAACATTTGTGACTGTAACATGTGCCAAACAACCTCTTATTGTATATAAGAAGCGTATGAGCTTAATGTGTATTAGTAGAATATATTATAAGGATGATTGTGAAAGGAGTGGTAAACATTTTTATAGTAATATAGGAGTGTGCTTTTTCCTAAAAAGGAAACAAGGACCTTGCTACTTATTTTTTCTCAGCTACTAAATATTTTCCTTATCTGTAAATTGTAATGAATTTCCTGTGAGGAACTTATATCCTAGAACAAATCGTATTTCTTTATAGGTGCTCCTCTGCCCGCTTCTCATCTTATGTCCATTAAGAAACTGTCTTTCCATGGAACTCTGATCCTTTCTTTTTCATTCCCCAACATCTACTGACTCCACTTTGTACCTGTCACTATAAAAGCCAGATTATATTCATTTTCACTGAAGCCAGATTTTTCATTAATACGTAGCTAAAATTACCCTAGTGGGTGTATTAGTCAGGGTTCTTTAGAAGGACAGCATTAATAGGATAGATGCATATATAAAAAGGGAGTTTATTAAGGAATATTGATTCACGTGATCAGAAGGTGAAGTCCCACAATAGGCTGTCTGCAAGCTGAGGAGCAAGGAAGCCAGTCCGAGTCCCAAAACCTCAAAAGTAGGGAAGCCTTCAGTCTGTGGCCAAAGGCCTGAGAGCCTCTTGCAAACCAGTGATGTAAGTCCAAGAGCCCAAAAGCTGAAGAGCCTGGAGTACCATGTTCGAGGGCAGAAAGCATCCAGTACAGGAGAAAGATGAAGGCTAGAAGACTCAGCCAGTATAGTCCTTCCACATTTCTCTGCCTGCTTTTACCTAACCACGCTGGCAGCTGATTAAATTGTGCCTGCCCAGATTGAGGGTGGGTCTGCCTTTCCCAGTCCACGGATTCAAAGGTTAATCTCCTTTGGCCACACCCTCACAGACACACCCAGGAACAATAATTTGCATCCTTCATCCAAACAAATCAAGTTGACACTCAATATTAACCATCATAGTAGGTAATGTACTGATTTAGAAAATATAGATAATGCAAACGAAAGATGTAAAAGGCCCTTTAATTGAATGAACCACTGCTAATCTTCATTGCTGATATATGCATATACTTCATTTAACTTTTGTTTTTCCAAAAATAGGCTTATTTTATAACATTGTTTTATAATCCTTTTTTTTTTACTTAGTATAACATGAACATCTCCCACATCATTAAATATTATTCTATGCATCATTTTAATCACTGCATAGTTTTCTTATATGAATGCAACACAATTTTTACAGTACTGTATATAATATATTTGTGGGGGTGATGATATGTACACTTATAATGGGATCCATGCACAAACACACATGCATATACAAGCTACTTTAATCATGTATGCAGGGCTGGGCGCAGTAGCTCATGCCTGTAATTCCAGCACTTTGGGAGGCTGAGGCAGGTGGGTCACCTGAGGTCAGGAGTTCAAGACCAAGCTGGCCAACATGGTGAAACATGAAAAAATAACATGAAAAAATAAAAAAAAATTATCTGGGCGTGCTTGTGCATGCCTGTAATCCCAGCTACTTGGGAGACTAAGGCAGGAGAATTGCTTGAACCAGGGAGGCAGAGCTTGCAGTGGGCCAAGATCACGCCATGGCACTCCAGCCTGGGTGACAGAGCAAGACTCTGTCTCAAAAAAAAAAAAAAAAATCATGTATGCAGGTAAATCTTTGGACAAATCTATATATGTTTTAGAAATATTTTTAAAGGGAATTTGTGAGTCATAAGTTACAAGCTATGATTCACTTGCTTGTATAGAACAGTATGGGAAGGTGTGATGTGGGCATCCACTGTAGTGCCTATTGGCTTTGGCATATAACCTTCCATCTAAACTAAATGGTGAAATTATTTAAATATCTTATTTAGGAAGAGATTGTGAGCAAGAAGGCAGAATAAATGATCCATGATTGTACAGCAAATAGCTGACAATATTTAATAAGCCCCAGTTTGTGTTGAGGTATTGTTGAGACTCCTTTGTAGTAGTTATACAAAATATTATTTTTATTAAAAGTTACTATTGGGGCATTGAAATAAATTAATCATGGGCTTTTTAAATTTAAATGGTGATTTGCTAAATCTCTACTTATGATCTAATTTGTGATCTAATTAAACCCATTAAGTCCATAGTCTCCACACATTTTCATTGTGAGTTGCTATGATTAAAGATTTTTGAGCTTGTATTAACACATATCAATTTATTTATAATGTCTATACATATAGTAATCTCAACTCAATTCATCTAACTTTTTTTCAGTAACATAACAGACCATTTTATATATATATATCTGAGATGGGGAAAACCCACGTTAAAAACTTCTATTCTAATTACTTTTTCATCAGTCTTTTGATAATAGAACTAGATTGTCTACAAATTGCCTTCTACTTTAAAAAAATTATTCACTGATTGAATGGACAGTGGCAAGTGCTGGGATGAGCCAAAATTGATGCACAATGCTTTGGGGAGGCTCATAGACTAACGGAGAAATGAAATAATTATATTAATAAAAATAACACTGACAAGTATAACAAATAGACCCAAAATTCTAATGGTTTAGCAAAATAAAGTTGTTGTTTTGTTTTGTTTTTCATGTAAATTTTGCAATGGATATTTCTCATGAGCAAATGGCTCTCTTCCAAGCAGTGATTCAGACATCTAGGTTACTATTGGTAGTGTTGACTGCTGTTTTCCACACATGGCTTCCAAAGTTGCTACAGCAGGGGAAAGTACATGGAGAACCACACACGGGAAGTTTTTATGAGCCTGGCCTTGAATTGGCACATATCATTTCTATTCTCGGTTAAGGACCACACCTAACTGCAGGGCAGGCTGGAAAATGTTGCATAGCTATGTGTCCAAGAGGAACAACAACTACATTAGTTCAATAGTTAGAATCTGTGTGATAACATGCAAAAAATGGAATTGCAACATTATGAAAAGTATAATGGAATGATGTAAAAGAGCTATAAAATTATAAAAGAGAGTTATCTTACCTGAAAGTTGAAATTGGTCTTCAAAGATGAACAGGGATTATTTGAGTGATCAGAGGTTGAAGGAACTTTCTGGCAAAAGAAATATACAGAAAGTCAAAGAGATGAGAAAAGGAATAATTCTAATACAGGATGGTTCATTTTCAATTCACCCATTAAATTTCCACTACTTTTTCAAAAGGTATTTTCAGGCAAATTTACAAAGATGTATACATAAGGAAGAATATTAATTGCATTGCTCTTTATAATAGATGTGATTGAGACCAACATAAATATTCAAAGAAAAAGCATTGGTTAAATAAATGATGGTGTATCCAAACTTTGGAATATTTTGCACCCATTAGAAAATAAGTATGGATTCACATATTTATTTGGAAAGGTTTCCACAAATGTTTTTTAAATGATAAAAATTAGCATGTACAGGCTGCGCATGGTGGCTCACGCCTGTAATCCCGACAGTCTGGGAGGCCGAGGTGGAAAGATCACCTGAGGTCAGGAGTTCGAGACCCGCCTGGCCAACATGGCAAAACCCAGTGTCTAATAAAAATACAAAAATTAGCTGGTGACGGGCACCTGTAATTCCAACTACTGAAGAGGCTGAGGCACAAGAATCGCTTGAACCCAGGAGGTGGAGGTTGCAGTGAGCTGAGATCGCACCACTGCCCTCCAGCCTGGGTAACAGAGGGAGACTCCGTCTCGAAAAACAAACAAACAACAAATTGGCATGTAAAATAATGTTGAATGAAATTACAAAATTCAGCATATATGAATGGTCCTATTTTAAATACATATGTATGTTTATGTACAGATTATTGCTGACTGTTCATTCAAGCAGTAGTTTAATTGATTTTTCACTGTTTTTCTATAGTGGCTTCCTCCTTTGCTTTCTTCCTTCCTGCCTGCCTGCCTTCCTGCCTACCTTCATCCTTGTAAATGAGCATGCATTATTTTTATCATAAAAATAATATATTTTGAGTAAAAAAAAAATGTTGGTGATCAGTGTTCTCTTGTTTCTGTGGATAATCTCTCTTAGCTAGCTGATATAAAATGCTACCTTATTGATTATCTAATAGATGACACCCTTCTGAGAAGTAGTAGCTAATATATGCTAGACTTGATGCAGCCGGGGCTTGCTATTTACAACTTTCTACGTAAGAAATGAAAAACAAATCTTACTGTCAGATGTGTCAGATTTATAAAAGTTGTATATAGTTTATTTTCAAAGGGATGCTAAATGAATTGCTACTTGTCATACATTAAATAGAATAAATTTAGTTGTTTAATTTATAGGTTAACTATCATATTGATATGTGAAGTCTATTTTTGTTTCTAAGAGAAATGGGCCAAAGCAAGTGTATACTGAATCCCCTTATTTTATTAAGAATTAACCCTGAGCCATGTGTGATGGTGGGTTCTTGTAGTGTCAGCTACTCAAGGAGGCTAAGGAGGGAGGATCCCTTGAGCCCAGAAGTTCAAGGTTGTAGTGAGCTGTGACCGTGAAACTACACTTCAGTCTAGGTGACATAGAGAAAACCCCATCTCTTTTAAAACCATGAAAAAAGCAATTACTCAAATAATTATCCTTGATAAACTAGAGCCTTTGGACTGGCAAAAGAGCATGATCTGGGTAATGGTGAGTGGAGGGTAAAGTGGTTTTTGTGGTGAGGGGTGGTGGAAAAACCAGTATGGTTTTCTTATCTTCTGAGTCATCTATAAACAGATAATTGATTGACAAGACCAAAAGCATTGTTTTAGGGAAACTGATTTATTGGTAGCAGAGTATGAGTATTCAAATATGAGAGGGACTAAAAGTCAGTGTTTCTAATTTATTACAATTGTAAAATTGGAAGTAATGAAAGTGAAAGATCTACAATGCCAATGAAAAGAAAGATTTTAAAGGAAAATATACAGAAAGTAACAACTGAGTAGATCTAAGAATAGAAATACAATTTGAAAGATTTTTTTGACAAGCAAGGCATATGGGATATTATTTAGATTTTGATTCAATGTTATGCTTGTACCATTATTCATCACATATTACTATGTTCTCTAACAGAATAAAATTATTACTTTAAAATCAGTCAACTTGAAATGTTTTTTGTTGTTTGTTTTTGCTTCAAGCTTTTTCCTAGATATAGACTAGTTCATTTCTCTTTTTTCTAAGAGACACTGCCCATTAATAAAGGGGTAATTCTGCAAATAAGAAAATGTTCACAATGTAATATACATAAGCAAATAATGCAATTGATAAATAGTGTTCTTTTTGGTAGATTTATCAGTTGGTTTGTTTATAATATGATCATCTTCTTTAACATTGGGAATTCTAAGATTAAAATAAATGTAAATTAAAATTTTTCAGTAGGTTCTGTGTTAGAGAAAATGAAAGGTATAAAATGATTCTGGTTTTATAATATTTCTAAAAGCTTTATAATGTCATTTTGAGTCAAACTAATTATTTTTTTAAATAATTTCACTATATAATTAGGAAGAAAATAGCTCATAGCATAATAAATTAATCTCTTTTTGAAGTCTACGCCAGCTTTGGTATTTGAACATTTCATCCATATTCAAATCAACAATAAAAAAACCACATGTAGATTTGCTTGCCTTCTGCATTACATTTGCCTGTTAGAGTAGATAAATAGCACACATATTTAAATGACAAGTGTTTTTTTTTTTCCTCTGACTATGGGGAAGCATGATATTTTGTGAGTACATGAGTCTCTTTGTGTGTGTGCTATGTAAAGGAAATCAACAGGTGAGAAAAATGTATAGAAACTGATATTTAAAGGTGCTTAAGACCAGCGATAAGTCACAACACCCAACTGCTTATTCTTTCCCATTTGTTATTTATGCTATTTGAAGAATTAGAAAAGTGTTTTCTTCTGGTAAGATGCCTTCCTCCAGGTAAAAGCCAGAAAAAGTAAAAGGCTCGTTCCCCACTATAATTACTTAGCATTCTTTTTGCTTGAGCAAAGTGAAAAACACCAATAGGCCTGCTGATACACAGGCAAAACACACACACACACACGCACACACACACATTTTAAAAATGTCAAATATATATTCATTAGAAGCTGTAACAGAAAAATGTATTTAACTCTGGGGAGAAGACGCTTAACCTGATATTCTTTAAGTTGTTACCTATTCTCCACTAAGAAAATGAGAATAATTAGGAGAATGACTACATGTTGTTGCAAGTAGTCCTAGGTATACAGACACTGTTTATGACCATTTTAATTTCATTGATTATGATACCAAAACATGGCACAATTACTCCTGCTACCACTGACAAAACTATAACTTACATAATGTGAAAATAAAACTGTCACGCCTTTGAATATATTGCAAATATCAAATACTTCTGTGTGCTTTAAATTGACCTTCATAGCTTAAGGTGTTAGAGTTGGGCCCATGTCTTTTCCACAGAGCGAAATTTTAATCCTATCTGCTTCCTAGTCTTGGAAGCATTGTGTTGATTATGGTGACTTTCTCTGCAGCATGTCTTTTTATCAGTTTACAGACGGTGAAAGGGATCAGAACATGCATTCCCAAATATGCCGCTTTGTCATATGGGTTATTTTAAGCTGCAGGCTCTTTCTTAAGAAAGAGCACATGCAGGAAGCTGTTTCTGATCTCCCTGTTTCTGCCTAAAAGAAGGTCACAAAGTTTCCCATGATACAAATCCCCCCACCCCTTCCCACTGTATTAGAAAGCAAAAATTGTTCTCGTCACCAGAAGTTAGGAGTCAACACTGGAATGGACCTATGCAAACAAGCTCACTAAAATAACCCTAATCTCCTCATAGTTTTCCCCATATATTTCCCAGTTACAAACCCGCAGTTTACTGCCCCTAGCTCCCTACCTAAATCTCCTTTGTATTATCACTTACTGACAATTTATTATTCTTTGTTTAAAGTGATATATAAGCTTTTGGGCCTAAAAGATTCTTTGACCTTCATTTTCCTTCTGAAGACTCCTGTGTACACATAAAAATACATTTGTATGCTCTTCTCCTATTAATCTGTATTATGCCAGTTTAATTCTTATATCACCACAGAATGTAAGAGGATAAAGAAGGTTTTGTTCCCCTACAAAGATATTGTAAACAACTGTAAACAGGGAATTTCTTTCTTAATTTCCAAAAATTATTTTTAAAAATGTACCCCAAATTATTTAACCATTCAAAAGAATCACAAATTTTCAAAATGTTAAGAATCAGAATATTTTTTATACCAGGGAAAAAGTATCTCTTTTTTATGGAATTAAAGTTACAGTCCAAAATATGTTAAAAAATAAAAAAACCTAAACTGAATATTTATGGTTAATAGGAGCGCCCATGTCACCTGTTAGTGTTCTTATTTCAGAATTAGAAAGACTCACAAAGAAGCCACATATAAATTCATTTATTACTTTCTGTAGACTAAAAATTTTTTTTAATCTTACAAATGAAAGATACCTTAATGTCATTGTCTCACCGACATCACAAATTCATCCAAAGCCAAATCCAATAATGTCATCTGAGTTTAGGGATATTACATATACTAACACCTAAAGAAAATTATTTTTATTGGAATTTTATTTCTTAAATTTAGAAAAATATACCTTCTCATAAAATTTCTGCCATTGTTTCTATTTTTGCTTTTTAAAGTGAATGATAATCTTTGTAAACTTTATTTTCATGACAACTTTTTAAATAGTTTGAAATTGAATACATATTTTTTTCTACATTCAGTGTTTCCAGTTCTAACTATTTTTATATATGTGAGAGGATTTCAAGGCCAATCACTTTTTTTTACCCATATCTAAAGGTCCTTAGAGATGCCTATTCTCTTATATGGTTTGACTCATGCCATTACAAAGTCATCAACTGGATGGTCAACTGTGTATTCATGCTAATAATACCAGTTTTGCTGTTTTGTGACTATGATGGTTGGCTCAGAGCAAAATTTGCTGGATGTGTTCTATCCTAGTTTTTACCATATTCATACATTATTTTAGAATTTATATTTTTAATGAAATGTTCTAACTTAAAAATTATTTTCATATGCATTATAGTCCTTATTTTTTTTCAGTATTTCAAGGTATGCTGTGCCTAAATATGTGCCTTTTAATGTATATGGAAATTAAACTCAGTTAGATTAATGTGTTAGGAACTATAATATAGCAGAACATTGGAAGAGTCAAGACATTGGAAGAGTCAAGACCAGAACCACATTCCTTTCACTTTAACCTAATTTAATATCACTGTGAAGAGTAACTTCAGGATGCATTTGGGCCAACTGGCACTTTGTCTTATTACTATATATTAGCATGCATATAGGTATGTGTAGGCAACACACACACACACACACACACACACACACACACACACCCCTTGAAACATATACTTTAGATCTAGAAGGGACTTTAGTGTAGTGATAACTTGGGAGAAGTGGCGAGAAAATTAGCCTATATATCAAATCCTGCGTTCTCTTCATGAATATTCAAGCCCAGAATATTATTGTGAAGTTTCAATTATAGAGCACGTAGTATCCAAATTTCAACTTGACATTTGAAGTTATGTGTCACCACTATGAAGCTTCTTTTGACACAATTCAAAATGTTTTGACAAAGGAATTAAATTATTATGGGATTAAGGCTTATTAGTTTTGTTTGCCTTTATAAAGATGTAATGGCAGTAGATATGTGAAATATCAAAACATATAATTGGATGTGAAAATAAATTAATCTTAGTATTCTTTAAAGTTCTTTTATTTTGCATTATTTTGTCTGCCTAGTGTTCAACTTCAGTTTTCTCTAATAGTGTATGAAATATATGACAGAAGTTTTAAGATTGAGTATTTTGTACATTTAGAATTATTGTCTTAATGTTTAGTCATCATATAATTTATCTAAACTTGGAAGATAATACGCAGAATTGATGTTTTTCTTTAGCAGAGTGTGTGGTTTATAATCAGTACAATCTTGATCATTATATTATAAAACCTGTATGTAAATAATATGCTTCAGAATCTAATCAGACACACAAGTTTATTTATTCAGTTCATTATCTGTGTGTTTGTATGTATGTCTGTATCTCTGTATGTCTTACAGCTGTTATTTCAAGAAACCAAGAAGGGCCAGGAGAAATGGGAAAAGCTGTGTTGATTCCTAAAGATGACCAGGAGAAAATGAAAGAGCTGTTTAAAATCAATCAGTTTAACCTTATGGCCAGTGATTTGATTGCCCTTAATAGAAGTCTGCCAGATGTCAGATTAGAAGGGTAAGTTTGCATTTGTTATATAATCTTTTATATTCATAATCACCATATTTCAGAATCTCAGAACTTGAGCTAACTCAGATTATATCAATTCTAGCAATGTGTGGTTCTGAGTACCTATCACATAGCAGGAATTTATTGTGCATGCATATGCTGAAAAAGACGAACTATTTTCTTCCCTGGCAAAGCAAAATACGTTACTTGCAAAGATGCTGCAAAATACTCAGGCCAAACAGGTTTTTCTATGTGAGATGTTTTTTGTTGTTGTCATTTTGTTGTGCTTTCTTTATCGTACCAGATGCAGAGCAAATATGCTCTTTAGTAGATTACAGTCGTGTATTGCTTAACACTGCAGAAATGTTCTGGAAAATATGTCATTAGGCAATTTTGTCATTGTGTAAGCATCATAGGTGTACTTACACAAACCTATATGGTATAGACTACTACATTTCTAGGTTATATAATGTAGCCTATTGTTTCTAGGCTGTAACTCTGTACAGCATATTACTGTACTGAACACTAGAGATAAATGTAACATTATGTTAAGTATTTTTGTATCTAAACATAGAAAAGGTATAGTAAAAACACGGTGTAACAGATAAAAATTTGTATACTTGTATAGGTCATGTAACATGAATGGAGCTTGCAGGACTGAAAGTTGCTCTGGGTGAGTCAGTGAGTGTGTAGTGAATGTGAAGGCTTAGGGCATTACGCTACTTGTAGACTTTATAAACACTATACACTTAGGTTATACTAAATTTATTTTTAAAATTTCTTTCTTCAGTAATGAATTAACCTTACATTACTGTGATATTTTTACTTCATAAAGTCTTGAATTTTTTCACTTTTAAACTGTTTAGTATTAATACTTACCTTAAAACACAAGCATACTATACAGCTGTAAAAAATATTTTCTTTCTTTATATCCTTATTCTATTAGTTTTTTTCCGTTTTTAATGTAATTTTTAATTTTTTCTGTTAAAAACGAAGACGCAAACATACACATTAACCTAGGTCTATTCAGGGTCAGGATCATCAAAACATCACTAGGCAATAGGAATCTTTCTGATTCATTATAATCTTATGACACTCTCGTCATATATGTGATCTGTCATTGGGTAATGCATGGCTGTATTTGCCTTACTGCATAAAAAGGTCCATATACTTTGCTTATAAAAAGTATACCTGCATTGCTTTTCCAGCACAAAAATAGCTCGTTGTCTATATGACTCTTTCACCCTATAAAAGTGGTTTATTATGGTTTCCAGCAATTTATACTGCTGTTTATAATTAGAATGCTTAATTATCAGCTATGGAAGAAATATGCACTTGGAAATAATATTGCACAAAAAATGATGTTGAAAAATTCAACTTTTATGTGATTAACTGTAAGCTATGCTCTAGATAGTTGAACATGTTTTAAACAGATGTAATAAAATGAAAGTATTTAGTGGCAGAATTGTTATTCTAATATATGGTCCTTGTAAAACAAACTCTTGGCATTAATAAAAGATGTGTCTTGAGATTTTAGAAAATCTCCAGGTTTACAAATATACTGCAGGACACACTTCCATGTAAAGAGAAATTGTTCTTTTGAGCACTTAGTGATTTTTCTCTACATGCAATAGAACATAATTAATGCAAATAAAATTTGCCACCTCTAATGGGCTACATTACACTACTGTGTCATGATATTAGCATCATATTTACTAACTCTTATTTTTTTCTTTCTGAATTACTTCATGTAATATGAAAACCTTGGCTGGGCTTGGTGGCTCATGCCTGTAATCCTAGCACTTTAGGAGGCCAAGGCAGGCAGATCACCTTAGGTCAGGAGTTTGAGACCTGCCTGACCAATATGGTAAAACCCCATCCCCACTAAAAATACAAAATTAGCCAGGCGTGGTGTTGCATGCCTGTAATCCCAGCTACTCAGGAGGCTGAGGCAGGAGAATCGCTTGAACCTGAGAGGCAGAAGTTGGAGTGAGCCGAGATTTTGCCATTGCACTCCAGCCTGGGCGACAAGAGCGAAACTCTGTCTCAAAAAAAAAAAAAAAAAGAAAAAGAAAGGAAAAGAAAAAAGAAAACCCTGTTGAGATTCCAGGGCTTGTAATTGTCAGAGGTTTATTTGGTATCTTAGCAACTGCTTTGTGACAACCATTGTATACTTTTGAAATGTCTCTCTCAACAAAATCACAAGTAATTACATATTGTGGACATTTTTGGCCCCTGGGAAATAGTTCAACATTTAATATTAAATTTGTGCATTGCAAATTATTATGTAAAAATAATTTTACATGTAGTCCTGTGCATATGTGTGTGTGTGTGTGTGTATATATATATTTGTTTGTATATAGATACATTTAAAAGTACATACAATAAGCATATACAAAAAATATATACAATAAACATAGTCTTCGAAGCAATTTTGAGCATTTTAGATGCTAAGTTTATAATGTTTAAACATTGCATTTATTACTTTGTTTTATATGCTGTAGTATGCTGTAGTGCAATGGTCCCCAACCTTTTGGCACTGGGGACCAGTTTTGTGGAAGACAATTTTTCTACAGATTTGGAGGTGGTGGGTTGGGGGTTGGGGGTGATTTCAAGACGAAACTGTTCTAACTCAGTTGATCAGGCATTAGATTCTCATAAGGAGCACACAGCCTAGATCCTTCGCATGCGCTGTTCACAATAGGGTTTGTGCTCCTATGAAAATCTAATGCAGTGGCTGATCTGACAGGACACTGAGTTCAGGTGATAATGCTTGCTCTCAGGCAGCTCACCTCCTGCTGTGTGGCTGGGTTCCTATAACAGGCCAGGACCAGTACTGGTTCTCAGCCCCAGGGACCTCTGCTGTAGTGTGATAAAATGAGTGGCTATGATACTTATATATTCCAGAAAACTAGGTAAACACTATTTCAAATTTTTTAAAAATCTCAACTTTCAACTGTCAGAATACAAATAAATCAGAACCATGAATTAAAAAAAAAATAAGTCTTCATTGAGCTAATGTTTAAAATATTCATAGCCAGTGATTTTTTTTTTTTTTTCTTTTAAGAATCTCTGCCAGGCACAGTGGCTCACACCTGTAATCCCAGCACTTTGGGTGGGAGGCTGAGGCGGGCAGATCACCTGAAGTCACGGGTTTGAGACCAACCTGGCCAACATGGTGAAACCCCGTCTCTACTACAAATACAAAAATTAGCCAGGTGTGGTGGCCCACGCCTGTAATCCCAGCTACTCAGGAGGCTGAGGCAGGAGAATCACTTGAACCCAGGAGGCAGAGGTTGCAGTGAGCCGTGATTGTGCCACTGCACTCCAGCCTGGGTGACAGAGTGAGACTCTGTCTCAAAAAAAAAAAAAAAAAAAAAAAGAATCTCTTAGCTCTAGTTTGTTGTCTTAGTCTAAGAAAAAAAGGATCCCTTAGCATACTAAGTTTATGAGTAAGTCTTAAACTGTGGAGCAATCCAACATTTTAAATGAATAATTCAAGTTGCTTAGCATGTAAAGTACATAAAATCCTGTATATACTGTGGTTATTATTGCTTGAATTTTCATATTTTACAAATAGTCTCTGAAATAATATTAATGAAAAAACTTTTCATTTTATTTTTATATAAAACTACAGTATATGTTTTAAGTAAGAAAACAGTAATACCATCCAAAATTCCTAGACAAGTCACAGTATATGAGGTTTACCAGGGACATTTGCAAGTCATCTTGAATGACTCAATTGTAGGACTGCCTGGGAACAACTAATGTTGAAAAACTTACCATGAGTCACATATCCAAACTGTTATTTAAAAGATGTAGAAATGTTAATACTCATTTGATCTAGAAAATATTTCTATAATTTGATTATATGCCAGTTACAGTTCAGTTTTTGGATAATTATATCTTAAAAAGATATAGATACATTAAGCTAGCACAAGTGATGACTGATGTAAAGATGTAAAAAGAATAGGATTCTAAAATAATTAATTTAAGAAGAAGCTGAATTTATTTTAGTGGAAAACTTGAGTTGATACTTAGAAAGTGTCTGAGTCATCCAAACTGTGAATTCATTCAAATATCTAATCATATTTTACTGCGTTATACCTTTAAACTATTTTGGCTAAATTCAGAAAATTGTCCAAAATGTTTAATGTTATGTTTGACGCTAATATCAATTTACAAATATTGGAAAACGTATTCGGGGAATAAATCTAAGCATATATGCTATGTTTACACAGAGAACAGACTAGGTAAAAATAGTTTTTCTTGGAGGCAGTTGTGAATAACCATCAGGACAAATTGAAGTTCTGTTCTGTAATATCTATCCCTAGGAATGTTTAAATATTTATAAAAATTTACTTAAAGTATTTAATTTTTTAATACACGCAACACATTTGTATGTAATCCTAATTTTTTTGATAGAAGATGCTAGTTACAAAGAAATTATGTTACTTTTATATTTTAAGTACAATTAAGGGCAGATGCCTTATGAAATGTTTTACCTTCTTGAAGGCCCTTCATTTCTGGGATACTTATGTAGTCTGTCTCTCTCTCTCTCTCTCTCTCTCTCTCTCTCTCTCTCTCTCTCTCTCTCTCTCTATATATATATATACACACACACATACTAAAAATTTACATATAAATTTACATATAAATAATTTATACATATAAATAAAATTTTAGACAGCTGTGACCAGCCCTCTCTCTCCTTTGCCCATTCCCCCACAAATAAAATTTTTTAAAGTAAATGTCTTAATAGCCTATCTGATTCAGAATGTTGAGAAAAATGACTATTAACTAATGGCTCAGCATTAGAGATTTGTTAGCATGTTTCTCATCAATTATGGGGCTAAGATTTGTAAATTTGTATATTTTGGATTTCAGAAGAGCAGGGTTTAAATGCTTCTGTTGTCAGAAAGTAAATAAGTAGATGCCATTTTGTTTGGCTTTTAACCTAAAGTCCTTTAGCATTTACTTGAATTCAGTCATTTAATAACACTTCAAGGGCTGGTATTGAGTGTTTTTGAAGGTTATAATGCAGCTAGCATTTAAATATTTTTCATCAGGAAAAAATTGAGAAAATAGGAAATTTATTTTAGCTTTTTATATCCTAGGCCAAATAACTGCTTCTTACATATGCACACTTTCAAGTCAATAAAGAGGAAAAGACTCTAGCAGCCTTACATTATTAGTGGAAGAGGAGCTGTAGCATACAAATTTTGAATAAGTTGCTCTCAAAGGACAAAGAATTTATTTACTACATAAAGGAGGAATAAGACATAGTATATATTTTTTCTGTGCTCAATCTCGTGAGTACGTGTTCATTTATAAGGTTTGCCTTTCCCATAAATTAAAATATGATAAATGTAGCATTGATTGCACAAAGGAGAAATAGAAAATGAGAATATTAATTGGATTTCCAATCTCTGTTCCACATCTTTTCTTTTTAATTTGAGAATTATTGCAACATTTATATGCTGGTAAAAATCTTCCCTGTGAAGATAATAATAATTTCTTTAATAATTTGATTTATGTAATGTGCTCATGTGTAGAATTAATTTCACTATCCAAATTAAAAGTGGTATGTTAGAATGCCTGTATGTTTACATATGCACAATGTATGTGTGTGTATATATATATATATATATATATACACACACATACATACACATACACACACATATATACACACACACTTGAGGAATGTGGATATAAGTATTATTATCATTTGGGGGATAATAATACTGTTACACTGTAAGTTTCCTTTCAAATAAGAAAGTAGAGTAACACATGTCTAGGCATGTTCTCAGAGACACATTTAAGTACATTGTATGTAGAAAACATGCCACATAACCTTTATTTACACTTGAACTACCCCTCCATAGTTTCATTATGTAATTTAATTTTCTGACACTACTACCTTCAACTTCTAAAAAAAAGTGGTATTATATACATAACATAAAATTTACCATTTTAACTATTTTAAAGCACATAGTTGAGTAATGTTAAGTATAAAGGACATCAGAATATGCTACCCTAAAATATGCGAATTTAGCATAAAGATCCTTTTGAGCTGAAGGCAATTAAGGAAAAGCAGGCACAGGAAACCTCTCTACTCTTCCCCATCTACCTAAAAGTAGGGCATACATTTGACTTATAAAAGCATCCCCCACTCTCATACCAGGAGGAGAAGAGCAACCTTTATTAGCAGAAATAGAAATGCTGTCAAGATAAGCCAGCATAAACAAATCTCACTAAATAACCTTTATTATCCATTAGTTTCCCTCCTGCATTACAGCATTTCCCACCTTAGAAGCCCCAAACCCTTTTCCTTTGTCTTGCCACTTCTCCACAATTTATCACCCTTTTTTAAAACGTCATATAAACCCACTGAGTGTAACTACTTGTTTGGGTCTTCACTTCTTTTCTATGAAGGTCTCCGTTCATGTGAAAATCAAATGATTATAATCAAATAAAATGTGTATGCCTTTTTTCCGGTTAATCTGTTTTTTGTTAGTTTAATTCACAAGCCCCAGTTATAGAACCTAAGAAGGTAGAGGAAAGATTTTTCTCTTCCCTGTAAGTGAATTTACATTGTTGTGCAATGAATCTTTAGCATTATTTTCATTTTGTAAAACTGAAACTCTATAGCCGTTAAACAGGAACTCCACATTTCCCCAGCCCCTACCAACCACCATTCTATGTTCTGACTTTCTAAAGTTGATATTTTTAGCATTTATCGGGACCTAATTGTGTACCAATGAAAACTAAAATATAAGGTTTTACGTTAGAGAATGGAAAGAATATATACATATATATATGTATTTGAATGGAATATATATATTTGAATGGAATAATATATATTTGAATGGAATATATATATATTTGAAAGGAATATATATATATATTTGAATGGAATATATATATATTTGAATGGAATATATATATATGAATGGAATATATATATATATTTGAATGGAATTTTATATATATATATCTCCTAGTATGTGGCAGTGTGAATTTAGAAGTGCCATTGTATCAAGGCGTGATGAAGGACAGTTTTACAGGAAGGTGTATTTGGAACCAAGCTTTGTAAGATGAATTTGTGTAGAACTAGGCTGACACAGAAAGGAGACAGCAGAAAGGAGAGTGTAGACAAGCAAGCCAGTTCTGGTTAGAGGAGGGCCAATGAAACTATTTGCTAGGAACGTGCATCATAGGTAAACAGGTATGGAGCCTGGCTACTATTTTATTTATACACTTAATAATTCATATATTCAAGTTTACCAAATACCTATTTGTTTGTTTGTTTTTGCAAATTCTAATTGAGAAAGCAGAAAATCTAATTTTCACTTTCTAAATCTACCTGGTAATCATATTTTTACTTATGTTTTTCCTACTTGAGTTATATAGCCCTGAAAGGGTTTTTAAAATATTATCCACTCTCATGGTTGTTAATGTGTTCTTATATTTCTTTTTTTTTTTTTTTTTTTGCTGGGATTTTGCTTTTATTGTTTAATCTTTATTTTTTATTTTTATTATTATTATACTTTAAGTTTTAGGGTACATGTACACAATATGCAGGTTAGTTACATATGTATACATGTGCCATGCTGGTGTGCTGCACCCATTAATTCATCATTTAACATTAGGTATATCTCCTAATGCTATCCCTCCCCCCTCCCCACAACAGTCCCCTTCCTGTTCCCCTTCCTGTGTCCATGTGTTCTCATTGTTCAATTCCCACCTATGAGTGAGAATATGCAGTGTTTGGTTTTCTGTCCTTGCGATAGTTTACTGAGAATGATGATTTCCAATTTCATCCATGTCCCTACGAAGGACATGAACTCATCATTTTTTATGGCTGTATAGTATTCCATGGTGTATATGTGCCACATTTTCTTAATCCAGTCTATCATTGGTGGACATTTGGGTTGGTTCCAAGTCTTTGCTATTGTGAATAATGCCGCAATAAACATACGTGTGCATGTGTCTTTATAGCAGCATGATTTATAATCCTTTGGGTATATACCCAGTAATGGGATGGCTGGGTCAAATGGTATTTCTAGTTCTAGATCCCTGAGGAATCGCCACACTGACTTCCACAATGGTTGAACTAGTTTACAGTCCCACCAACAGTGTAAAAGTGTTCCTATTTCTCCACATCCTCTCCAGCACCTGTTGTTTCCTGACTTTTTAATGATTGCCATTCTAACTGGTGTGAGATGGTATCTCATTGTGGTTTTGATTTGCATTTCTCTGATGGCCAGTGATGATGAGCATTTTTTCATGTGTTTTTTGGCTGCATAAATGTCTTCTTTTAAGAAGTGTCTGTTCACGTCCTTCACCCAGTTTTTGATGGGGTTGTTTTGTTTTTTTCTTGTAAATTTGTTTGAGTTCATTGTAGATTCTGGATATTAGCCCTTTGTCAGATGAGTAGGTTGCGAAAATTTTCTCCCATTTTGTAGGTTGCCTCTTTACTCTGGTGGTAGTTTCTTTTGCTGTGCAGAAGCTCTTGAGTTTAATTAGATCCCATTTGTCAGTTTTGGCTTTTGTTGCCATTGCTTTTGGTGTTTTAGACATGAAGTCCTTGCCCATGCCTACGTCCTGAAAGGTAATGCCTAGGTTTTCTTCTAGGGTTTTTATGGTTTTAGGTCTAAAGTTTAAGTCTTTAATCCGTCTTGAATTGATTTTTATATAAGGTGTAAGGGAGGAATCCAGTTTCAGCTTTCTACATACGGCTAGCAAGTTTTCCCAGCACCATTTATTAAATAGGGAATCCTTTCCCCATTGCTTGTTTTTGTGAGGTTTGTCAAAGATCCGATAGTTGTAGATATGCGGCATTATTTCTGACGCCTCTGTTCTGCTCCATTGGTCTATATCTCTGTTTTGGTATCAGTACCATGCTGTTTTGGTTACTGTAGCCTTGTAGTATAGTTTGAAGTCAGGTAGCGTGATGCCTCCAGCTTTGTTCTTTTGGCTTAGGATTGCCTTGGCAATGCGGGCTCTTTTTTGGTTCCATATGAACTTTAAAGTAGTTTTTTCCAATTCTGTGAAGAAAGTCATTGGTAGCTTGATGGGGATGGCATCGAATCTATAAATTACCTTGGGCAGTATGGCCATTTTCACGATATTGATTCTTCCTACCCATGAGCATGGAATGTTCTTCCATTTGTTTGTATCCTCTTTTATTTCCTTGAGCAGTGGTTTGTAGTTCTCCTTGAAGAGGTCCTTCACATCCCTTGTAAGTTGGATTCCTAGGTATTTTATTCTCTTTGAAGCAATTGTGAATGGGAGTTCACTCATGATTTGGCTCTCTGTTTGTCTGTTATTGGTGTATAAGAATGCTTGTGATTTTTGTACATTGATTTTGTATCCTGAGACTTTGCTGAAGTTGCTTATCAGCTTAAGGAGATTTTGGGCTGAAGCAGTAGGGTTTTCTAGATATACAATCATGTCGTCTGCAAACAGGGACAATTTGACTTCCTGTTTTCCTAATTGAATACCCTTTATTTCCTTCTCCTGCCTGATTTCCCTGGCCAGAACTTCCAACACTATGTTGAATAGGAGTGGTGAGAGAGGGCATCCCTGTCTTGTGCCCGTTTTCAAAGGGAATGCTTCCAGTTTTTGCCCATTCAGTATGATATTGGCTGTGGGTTTGTCATAGATAGCTCTTATTATTTTGAGATACGTCCCATCAATACCTAATTTATTGAGAGTTTTTAGCATGAAGAGTTGTTGAATTTTGTCAAAGGCCTTTTCTGCATCTATTGAGATAATCATGTGGTTTTTGTCTTTGGTTCTGTTTATATGCTGGATTACATTTATTGATTTGTGTATATTGAACCAGCCTTGCATCCCAGGGATGAAGCCCACTTGATCATGGTGGATAAGCTTTTTGATGTGCTGCTGGATTCAGTTTGCCAGTATTTTATTGAGGATTTTTTCATCGATGTTCATCAAGGATATTGGTCTAAAATTCTCTTTATTGGTTGTGTCTCTGCCCAGCTTTGGTATCAGGATGATGCTGGCCTCATAAAATGAGTTAGGGAGGATTCCCTCTTTTTCTATTGATTGGAATAGTTTCAGAAGGAATGGTACCAGCTCTTCTTAGTACCTCTGGTAGAATTCGGCTGTGAATCCATCTGGTCCTGGGCTTTTTTTGGTTGGTAAGCTATTGATTATTGCCACAATTTCAGAGCCTGTTATTGGTCTATTCAGAGATTCACTTCTTAGTCTTGGGAGGATGTATGTGTCGAGGAATTTATCCATTTCTTCTAGATTTTCTAGTTTATTTGCATAGAGGTGTTTGTAGTATTCTCAGATGGTAGTTTGTATTTCTGTGGGATCAGTGGTGATATCCCCTTTATCATTTTTTATTGCATCTATTTGATTCTTCCCTCTTTTCTTCTTTATTAGTCTTGCTAGTGGTCTATCAATTTTGTTGATCCTTTCAAAAAACCAGCTCCTGGATTCATTAATTTTTTGAAGGGTTTTTTGTGTCTCTATTTCCTTCAGTTCTGCTCTGATTTTAGTTATTTCTTGCCTTCTGCTCGCTTTTGAATGTGTTTGCTCTTGTTTTTCTAGTTCTTTCAATTGTGATGTTAGGGTGTCAATTTTGGATCTTTCCTGCTTTCTCTTGTGGGCATTTAGTGCTATAAATTTCCCTTTACACACTGCTTTGAATGTGTCCCAGAGATTCTGGTATGTTGTGTCTTTGTTCTCGTTGTTTTCAAACAACATCTTTATTTCTGCCTTCATTTCGTTATGTACCCAGTAGTCATTCTGGAGCAGGTTGTTCAGTTTCCATGTAGTTGAGCAGTTTTGAGTGAGTTTTTTAATCCTCAGTTCTAATTAGATTACACTGTGGTCTGAGAGATAGTTTGTTATAATTTCTGTTCTTTTACATTTGCTGAGGAGAGCTTTTCTTCCAACTATGTGGTCAGTTTTGGAATAGGTGTGGTGCGGTGCTGAAAAAAATGTATATTCTGTTGATTTGGCGTGAAGAGTTCTGTAGATGTCTATTAGGTCCGCTTGGTGCAGAGCTGAGTTCAATTCCTGGGTATCCTTGTTAACTTTCTGTCTCGTTGATCTGTCTAATGTTGACAGTGGGGTGTTAAAGTCTCCCACTATTATTGTGTGGGAGTCTAAGTCTCTTCGTAGGTCACTCAGGACTTGCTTTATGAATCTGGGTGCTCCTGTATTGGGTGCATATATATTTAGGATAGTTAGCTCTTCTTGTTGAATTGATCCCTTTACCATTATGTAATGTCCTTCTTTGTCTCTTTTGATCTTTGTTGGTTTAAAGTCTGTTTTATCAGGGACTAGGATTGCAACCCCTGCCTTTTTTTGTTTTCCATTTGCTTGGTAGATCTTCCTCCATCCTTTTATTTTGAGCCTATGTGTGTATCTGCATGTGAGATGGGTTTCCTGAATACAGCACACTGATGGGTCTTGACTCTTTATCCAATTTGCCAGTCTGTGTCTTTTAATTGGAGCATTTAGCCCATTTACATTTAAGGTTAATATTATTATGTGTGAATTTGATCCTGGCATTTTGATGTTAGCTGATTATTTTGCTCGTTAGTTGATGCAGTTTCTTCCTAGCCTCAATGGTCTTTACAATTTGGCATGATTTTGCAGTGGCTGGTACCGGTTGTTCCTTTCCATGTTTAGTGTTTCCTTCAGGAGCTCTTTTAGGGCAGGCCTGGTGGTGACATAATCTCTCAGCATTTGCTTGTCTGTAAAGTATTTTATTTCTCCTTCACTTATGAAGCTTAGTTTGGCTGGATATGAAATTCTGGGTTGAAAATTCTTTTCTTTAAAAATGTTGAATATTGGCCCCCACTCTCTTCTGGCTTGTAGAGTTTCTGCCGAGAGATCCACTGTTAGTCTGATGGGCTTCCCTTTGTGGGTAACCCGACCTTTCTCTCTGGCTGCCCTTAACATTTGTTCCTTCATTTCAACTTTGGTGAATCTGACAATTATGTGTCTTGGAGTTGCTCTTCTCAAGGAGTATCTTTGTGGCATTCTCTGTATTTCCTGAATCCGAATGTTGGCCTGCCTTGCTAGATTGGGGAAGTTCTCCTGGATAATATCCTGCAGAGTGTTTTCCAACTTGGTTCCATTCACCCCCTCACTTTGAGGTATACCAATCAGACATAGATTTGGTCTTTTCACATAGTCCCATATTTCTTAGAGGCTTTGTTCGTTTCTTTTTATTCTTTTTTCTGTAAACTTCCCCTCTCGCTTCATTTCATTCATTTCATCTTCCATCACTGATACCCTTTCTTCCAGTTGATCGCATCGGCTCCTGAGGCTTCTCCATTCTTCATGTAGTTCTCGAGCCTTGGCTTTCAGCTCCATCAGCTCCTTTAAGCACTTCTCTGTATTGGTTATTCTAGTTATACATTTGTCCAAATTTTTTTCAAAGTTTTCAACTTCTTTGCCTTTGGTTTGAATTTCCTCCTGTAGCTTGGAGTAGTTTGATCGTCTGAAGCCTTCTTCTCTCAACTCATCAAAGTCATTCTCCGTCCAGCTTTGTTCCATTGCTGGCGAGGAACTGCGTTCCTTTGGAGGAGGAGAGGCGCTCTGCTTTTTAGAGTTTCCACTTTTTCTGCTCTGCTTTTTCCCCATCTTTGTGGTTTTATCTACTTTTGGTCTTTGATGATGGTGACGTACAGATGGGTTTTTGGTGTGGATGTCCTTTCTGTTTGTTAGTTTTCCTTCTAACAGGCAGGACCCTTAGCTGCAGGTCTGTTGGAGTTTGCTAGAGGTCCACTCCAGACCCTGTTTGCCTGGGTAACAGCAGCGATGGCTGCAGAACAGTGGATTTTCATGAACCGCGAATGCTGCTGTCTGATCATTCCTCTGGAAGTTTTGTCTCAGAGGAGTAGCCGGCCATGTGAGGTATCAGTCTGCCCCTACTGGGGGGTGCCTCCCAGTTTGGCTGCTGGGGGGTCTTGGGTCAGGGACCCATTTGAGGAGGCAATCTGCCCATTCTCAGATGTCCAGCTGCATGCTGAGAGAGCCACTGCTCTCTTCAAAGCTGTCAGACAGGGACATTTAAGTCTGCAGAGGTTGCTCTTGTCTTTTTGTTTGTCTGTGCCCTGTCCCCAGAGGTGGAGCCTACAGAGGCAGGCAGGCCTCCTTGAGCTGTGTGGGCTCCACCCATTTCGAGCTTCCAGGCTGCTTTGTTTACCTAAGCAAGCCTGGGCAATGGCGGGCGCCCCTCCCCCAGCCTGGCTGCCACGTTGCAGTTTGATCTCAGACTGCTGTGCTAGCAATCAGCGAGACTCCCTGGGCATAGAACCCTCCGAGCCAGGTGCGGGATATAATCTCGTGGTGCGCCGTTTTTTAAGCCCATCGGAAAAGTGCAGTATTAGGGCGGGAGTGACCCGATTTTCCAGGTGTCGTCTGTCACCCCTTTCTTTGACTAGGAAAGGGAACTCCCTGACCCCTTGCGCTTCCTGAGTGAGGCAATGCCTTGCCCTGCTTCGGCTCACGCGGGGTGCACTGCACCCACTGTCCTGCGTCCATTGTCTGGCACTCCCTAGTGAGATGAACCTGGTACCTCAGATGGAAATGCAGAAATCACCTATCTTCTGTGTCGCTCACGCTGGGCGCTGTAGACCAGAGCTCTTCCTATTTGGCCATCTTGGCTGCTTCGGTGTGTTCTTATATTTCTAATATTTTGTTTTGTTCCCTATATTTTTGTTCCATGTGACTTAAGGCAGAAATAGTCAATTATTTAAACCTCAGTAAAAATTAGAGTTCACAGCAATTAAATCTGATAGTTTTTTCCAAAAAAATAAGAAAATTTAATAAAGAAAAAGTAATTTTTAAAATGCAGAAGGTTTGGATAACCAAGGAATGGAAAATGATGATACAGTTCAGACAGAAGGTATGTGAGGCCTGTGAGAGGAGAAAACAACTCAATTACAAAGTTGTTAACTATCTATCCAAGCTCATTGGCCTGCAGAGGATGATGAAGAATCTTAAAAACAATTTTATTTAGACATGTGATAGTAGGCAACAAGGAGATTTTAGAACAAAAACATGGTGTGATGTAAATGATATTTAGGAAGCGTTATTCTTGCAGTATTATTTAAAAGGTATTATAGATAAGAGAAGCCTGAATTTAATAAGATTCCCTATTGACTATTATAGTCACATAGATCTGATTGGATAAGGAACTTGTCCAGGACAATGGCCTTAGAAACATAAAGCAATATGTAGTAATTAATTAAAATGAAGAGAAAGGAAAAACACCGAACTTAAGATAGCTTCAGGAGGGATGGGCATGCGATTGAATTTTCAACTTTATTTGTATGTGTAATTATTTGTGTATGTGCATTTATAGGAAAGACAGAAAGGAACTGTAAGTAAAAATTATCCTAAGTATATTTTCAACTGATTTTCCAGAATTGGTGACTTACTAGATATAAGGGAAGTCAAAATATGACTTTAATGTTTCAAATTGGGTGACTAGGAGATTTGTGGTTTTGCTGATTGTTTATGTTTGTGTGTGTGTGTGTGTGTGTGTGTGTGTGTATAAACATACATATACAAAGAGAAACACATAGATGCCACTTTTAGTATGGATAGTAGAATTAATTTCACACAAAGAACATTAGATAAATCAAACTATTATGGAAACTATTATTGTTGTCTTCAGAGGCAAGATTTTTTACCAGCTTATGAAAGCTCTAGTAATTCTCAACTTGAAAATAAAAGATGTGTACCAGAGATCAGAAATTCAATTAATATTCTCACTTCTATTTCATCTTTATGAAATCAATGCTGCCTTTATCGTATATTATTAAAATAATTGTGCAGAATATAATTTTTAAAATCAGCCTTTGAAAGTCAGTCTTTGTGGTTAAAATGTGTATTTTTTTATTCGTCTCATGGAAAAAAAATCTAATTTAAAAAGCAAAGATTTGTTTTAGTAAACATTTGCAGATTGATTCAATTTAAGAAAGCAGATAGTTCTGTTATTGCTAGAAAAATCCTATGTGGAGGAATATTTGACTTCTCTATTTAATTACTTCTCACTATTTTTTGCCCCAGATGTTTTCTGTGCACATACCAGTTTCTTAAGGGAAGGGTAAATTGTTCTAATGCCAGCTTACAATAGTATTTTGCTGAGGGAGAATGTGATTTTATAGTTAAATAGCTTAACTCATGATAGTAAGACATAGTTTTGTTGACATGAGAGATGTTAGCATCTGTCTAAAAATTCTCATTGTATATTATAATTAATATTCTCATCAGCTTGCAAAGTCTCCCTGTAGAAGCCAGTATACTTTCTGTATGGTAATTGCTGTTTAAATTAGAAAATTTATATTTGGACTTTGAATTTTAATATTTAATGTTGCTATGTAATTTTGTTCATTAAGAATATTGAAAACAAGGCCAAAAATAAGTTGCATTTTGTTACATTCCAAGTCCAACTTGAAATAAATGGAGCATATGTAATGGTTATACTTTTAGGATAAAACTATATATGTACAAATATATTTTCTACATATATTTATGTATTGCATAATACATATATATATTCTAAGTATATTTATGTATTGCATTTATAGTGTCTTATTTTATTTTTTCCCTAACATAAAGCATTCTTTCTATTATTTTTTAATGTCTTTTATTTGTGAGTTATAGTGTAGAAACAGATAGAGACATTTTCACTAAAATGTCATAGCAGACTTTCTGGTTATATTTGACCAGATAGTTAATTTTCTAAGATAGTGTTCTATCTTCAAATAGAAATGGAAAGATCAAATAGAATGTGATTGTTTTATCATCATACTATATAAAATGGCATTGAATTCCACAATATAAATTCTTAAATTCACATTTTATATTCATCCAGTGTCTCATTTTTAAGCTATATTTTATAAGAAATTTAAAAACAAGTGTAGCACATAGTTCCTATCCTTGATAAGCTTACATAGCATAGTGATTAGGAAGATATATTTTCCCCCATGACACAGTTTAAACACATGAATTAATAAATTATGTGATAATAGTAAATGTAGCTAAATATCAATATTTATTGAATTTTTAGTATGTATCAGCTATATATTAAGTAGTTGAACTGAATTATGACATGGAATTTTCAATCAAAGCCCAATGAAGTATATCATATGCTTTAATGTATTTGTTTATAGATTAGGAAACATACTTAGAAAGGTTAAGGAACTTCCTCAGGGTCATGCAGCTGACATTTGAAGTAAGGCTGTCTAATTCTGAGTATTTGCTCTCAACCACTACAGAACACCAAAGAATATAAAAGGGGAAAAGACAAGATAGAGAGTTACATTACTAGGAACTTCATGGAAAAGATGAGGCATGGGTTGGCCCTTGAATAAAGGCTGGAACTTATATAGATATAAGGGAGAACACAAGGGTTCCAAATGGAAAGACAAAAGTCCTTTATTATTCCATCTCCTCATGCACAGAATAGAATGATTAAATAGTGTGTTGAAGAGACTGATCTAATATAATAATGAGTTTATTTGGGAGACGGTTCATACAGTCATGCTGACTTGTCTTAAGTTAAATACTTAAATCACTACTCTGAGGCAGGCTTTAATGCTGTCCATCAGTCATACGATATTTCCCTTGTCTATCCTTTTTTCCACTTCGTAAATTATTATTTTATAAATTCATCACTCCCCTCCCTCACACCTATAATACTTCCTCTCAACCCTCATTCTCATTATCTTACCTTCTGTTTCACTGAGAAAAATAGATGCAAAGAAAATTCCCCCTAGTCTCACCATGGCATCTACCCATCTACCCACTTACTTGAATTTGTAGCCCTTTACTCTGCTTTCTCCACTGTTACTATGAATACATCGTCCATGTTTCCAGTTACAACCAGCCCATCCTCTAGGTGTCCTTTCCTCTTACCTCTTAACTGCTTAAGCACAAGTGCACTGTTCCAACAATTCTACCCACTTTTTTTTAAGAGGTGGGGTCTCACTATGTTGCCCAGGCTGTATTTAAACTCCTGGGCTCAACCAATCCTCCTACCTCAGCCTCCTAAATAACTGGGACTACAGAATCCTGCTTACTTCTTTAATCAGTTTTCTCTCTTCGGTTATTCTTACCAGAATGCAAACATGCTGTTTATCCTCCCTTAAAAACAAATGTATAAACAAAATACTTCTCTAGCGAATGCTTATCGTGGATTTGTTCATTTTTCTTTTCTTATTCCAAAAACTTCTTGAAAGAGTTGGCTGTCACTCTCTTGAGCCATCTCCCCACCACCGTTTTGTTTTGAATTCCCTGCAATTGACTTTTATCCCCACAATACAGCAAAATTGCTATTGCCAAGGTCACTAATGATTCCTATGGTGCTATATTTAACAGTCAATTTTCAGTTCTCATATTGACTTGCCAGCATAATTTGACACAGCTGATTATGATCTCCTTTTTGAAATAAATTTTTCACTTGGCTTTTAAGTCACTACACTGGAATATAATTTTCTCCTACTTTTCTGGTGATTCCTTCCCTTCATTATTTGCTGATACCTTTTCACCCTAACCCCAAGCGTAGATATGTCCTAAGGGTAAGGCCTAAGGGTAATGAGCTGGCTGATTTTCTGTGGCAGTCATTCCCGTGGTAATTTCATGTAGTGTGTCAATGTTCAATATCATTTAATCTGCAGCCCAGACTTCTCCCCTGATATCGAGAATTGAACATCTCATGGTATTCTGGATATCTTTTGACTATCCAACACTCATCTAAATCTTAAGCACCAGATAGTCCCAAACTCAGCACCAGATAGTCCCCACAAAGCCTCATATTTTCAGGAAGTTAATCCTCTTAGAAAACAGAAACTCCATTCTTTCATTTGCTCAGGCCAAACCGGGAAGTCTCATTGCACCATCTCTTTCTCTTACTATCAACATCTGACTCATCATCTCATTAAAAATATTAACTCTTATCATCATCTTCCCTGCTACTATTAATATTTTAGTCTAAGCTGCTGATATTTTTACCTGAATCATTGTAGCAATCTACTAATTGTTTTTGTTTGTTTTGTTTTGGTTTTTATTTGTTGTTGTTATGTTTAATTTTCTTTAGCACCTTTCCATCTCTGATCAACATAATAGTCACAGTGAGCCTATTAAAATATAAAGTCCTGTTAAATTGTAAATCAGTTTTGTGCTTATTTCTCTCACTCCAAGGTACAGGTGAACCATACCAAGAACAATTCTACTTTAGGACCTTTTTACTTCCTATTCTCTCTGCCTGGAGGTTTCTCCTGAATATCCACATGGTTTGCTCCCTTACCTTCAATCTCTTTAATTATGCCTGAGGTTGCAATTTTTTTGAATTTGAAAAATCAGACCTTGGCAATGACCTTGAGCAGTAGGATATAAATAACTCCCATATGCTGAGCGTTCCAGTAATGGAACAGTAGTCATAAATGGGTTAACCCATTTATCATCTCTCTAAATTCTTCTTTGGCCACATTATATAAAATTACTCCAACCCGTGACACTTTCTACTCCCTTATTCTGGTATATTTTTCTGCTTTGTACTACTGACTACCTAATATAATGAATGTTGTTTTACTTACTTCTTTTCTTTATTATGAATAAGGAAATAAAACATATTTCTTTTCTCACTAAACATAAGTTCATTTAATGCAGTGGCCTTTTTTATTATTTATTTCATTTATTTATTTATTTATTTATTTATTTTTGAGACAGTCTCACTCTGTTGCCCAGGCTGGAATGCAATGGCACTATCTTGGCTCACAGCAACCTCCTCCTCCTAGGTTTAAGAAATTCTCCTGCCTCAGCATCCCAAGTAGCTGGGATTACAGGCACATGCCACCATGCCAGGCTAATTTTTGTGTTTTTAGTAGAGATGAGGTTTCACCATGTTGGCCAGGCTGGTCTCGAACTCCTGACCTCAAGTGATCCACCCACCTCAGCCTCCTAAAGTGCTGAGATTACAGGCATGAGACACCGTGCCTGGCCAATTGCAGAGGTCTTTCTAGGGGACTTTCATCTGTATGGTGGGCACTCAATAAATATTTGTTGGGTGAATTTATAAATTAATAAATGATGATATATATTCTGATTGCACACAGAAGATGTGACAGGCAGAAAAACTTGACTTTGATTTTGTAATCAAAAGTAAACTTAATAGGTTTTTAGAGACATACTAAGATGATGAAAGAGGTATAGATCTGTATTGGGATGAGTTAGTGTTTTTTTTAATCTATTTTTTTCCCAGCAGGACAGTTTAGCCTGGAGCAGAATAAGAAAAAAAGAGAAATTGAAAATAGTCTAATGTTGGGGATTACTACAGTGTGCACTATAACAAATCAGAGTGTAATTGAGGTAGTCGGAATTTAATGATAGCTAAGAGAAGACTAACAAATTATTACAATTAAAGTTGGAAGTCCTTTTTATAGCTTCCATTTATTGAGCAACTACCGAGTGCCCTAGGTGCTAAGTCTTCTGCCTTAAATCTTCCTCTTCAATCCTTAAATTATGCTTAAAAAGTAAATTGCATTATTACCATTTTATAATTAAGGGAACTGAGGGAAGAAGAGATACTTTTATTTGGGCTGAACTATTGGAAATGCTTTCTCCTGTACTTTCCTCTAAATTTGCTGCCAGACTTCTCTTCCCAGCCTTTATTTGATTTATCTGAGGTTTTTGGCCATTTTCAGCTATTTTAAAAGTCTTGTTTTTAGATACTATGGTGCAGCCTAGTTTTTGGCTAATACTGGTTGGCCTTCATACTCTCCAATGCGGCATGCATTTATATTTTCATTTTTTGTGAGAAGCATTTTGGAGACTACTTTACTGTAAAATTTCCAGCAGACCAATGACTCCCACCTGATTTCTTTCAGTCTCTCTCAGTTCCTGCTTCAGACAGAACACCACGCAAGAACTTGCTTCTGAGGCTCTCTTACCTTATCAGACAGCCCTATAGAGGAGAGACTTGAGTGCAATAATTCTTACCATATCCACTTCCCCGTAGAATTCATGACTCCTTACCACATCCAAATTTGCAAAGGTACTTCTTCAACCACTGACTTTTCCCTACTCAGCCCTTATAATCTTTTTCAAGATGATTCCTGCCTTACATGTCTCCAAACATTAAAAAAAACCAAGTCATGTTACTATCCCATCACATTCTGTCATAACCCAAAGCGTTACTTCAGATTATAATTTTATGGCCATTAAACATTTTTGCAAGAGTGAGATGCTGATTTCTTAAAAGCAGTTACAACCTCTGAAAATACATGTTTTAAGATTCCCATCACTTGGCTTAAGAGATAAGAAGCACACTTCTTCCCTTCCCTAGAAGTAGAAAATACCACCATGTACCCAACGCCTTTAAATTCCCTTACTTCATTGAACTGTTCTTCAAATTTCTTATCTTCTCCCACATAAATTAGAGATGTATGATAGATTCACTGTTACAATATCAGTACTGCTATCTTTCCAATGGCTTCTTTTAGAATTTGGGGGTAACTTATCATTGGCTAGCCTCACTTTTCATACTTGCTAAAATTCTAGGAAGATGAATTTTTCTTATCTCTATTCTTACCACATTTATCTATTATCGCACAGTATACAAGCCTCAAAGTCAGGAATTGAACAAATCTCTCTGACTCCAAAGTTTTACTCTTTCTTCTGCTTCCTACTTGGGTTTCTTGAGAGGGTAAAAGACACTGAAATATGCGTGCGATAAGGAGGAAATGGTCAGGATACTAAGATTATAAATGTGAGCATAAATCTGTGAAATGCTGCAGTGTTCTTCGTTCAACAACTGTATTCCCATTGTCTAATAAATGCATTCTATATTATTAATGAATATTCTGCTAGAATGTATATTTCTTCATTTAAGAGATCTAAAAGTTCATGACAATTGCATCAAGATGATTGAAGCAGTCTGGAGTAGAAAAAAAAATAAATGTGAGTCCCACACTGGTATCATTTTAGGGAGTTCAGAATTGGTATGCATTGTGGTAGGAGTAGGGACAGGAGAGAACAACAGGAATGATTACGTGGGTGGCTGAGACAGATGGTGTGGACTTCAAATAAAGAAACCCAGAAGGTGGTGGATAAATAATGATGAGAGTAGCATCGGAGAGTAAGGAAAAATTGGACAGTTCTATCTCAAGAACTCAAGGAATAAAGGATGAAATCAGACTTTTAAATGTTTACTACCTTTAATTATTTAAATGATGTGACAACAAATAACACTTGGAAAATCATTTTTCAATGTTTTTTTTATAACCTCTTATAAACAAGAGGATTAGTTTATAGGAAAAGACAAGGCTGAGCAACATAACAAAATCAAGTGTATTTTTTTTTTTTTTTCAGACAGTCTCGCTCTGTTGCCCAGGCTAGAGTACAGTGGAGCGATCTCAGCTCACTGCAAGCTCCACCTCCCGGGTTCACACCATTCTCCTGCCTCAGCCTCCCGAGTAGCTGGGACTACAGGTGCCCGCCACCACACCCAGCTAATTTTTTTGTATTTTTAGTAGAGATGGGGTTTCACCGTGTTAGCCAGGATGGTCTTGATCTCCTGACCTTGTGATCCACCCGTCTTGGCCTCCCAAAGTGGTGGGATTACAGGCTTGAGCCACCATGCCAGGCACAAGTGTATTTTTTTCTTTTGAAAAATTATGTTGTGATTTTACATTCTAACATAAATACTCTATATCAGAAATAAACAACCACTAGAATGAGAAACAGAATGTCATTACACTGGAATGTGGTAAAAAAGAAATTGTTGTTGATAAAAGAACCACCAACTTGTGTATGTGGGGAAATATCTATTTAACTGTTAAAGTTTTGTGTCATGTAGAATTCTTAAATAACATAATAATTTTTAAAAGTCACTGAGTGCCTTTCATCAACAGTTTTGATAATCTGAGAGCCTATTCACCTGTGAGTGATTTTAACCAAAGTAAATTGCTTCAACTCTGTGCTTAATAGATGGTGTCACAAGATTGTGGCCCAGAAAACAGGATGCTGAAAGACATGAGATGTACATGAGATACACATGTTTCAGTCATAGCCTGAGTATGGTAGATCTAGTCTAGGAGAACTTGGCTGGGAACACAACACCATGTCTTCATATTCATTTCGAATGAGATGAGGGTAGACAGAGATAGGGTCTTCCTAAAGAAGTATATTAGTTTGTTTTTATATATGCATTGAGTATTTGTGTCTTATAAAGAACAGTGTTAGATAAAGAGACAGAGTTAAATACTGTAAGATTTTTATTCTCACTGTGCTTAAAAATAGCAACCAAAAATATTTGTTGGCAGAATTAATCATATTATTGTCAGTTTTACCATTATAAAACAGTACTAACTAGAGTGTTAGTTTGGTGCCACTTTTAAACATATGAATGTATTTTACACCTTCTTTTTTGTGTAGATGAGGTAATGGAAGTCCACAGTAGTGAGCCGAGTTTTCCAAAGTCACTTATGAAAAAGAACAAAACTCTGTCTCAACCCACATTCTTTTTTTATTTTATTTTTCTATTTTTATTTTTTTATATTTTTTATTATACTTTAAGTTTTAGGGTACATGTGCACAATGTGCAGGTTAGTTACATATGTATACATGTGCCATGTTGGTTTGTTGCACCCATTAACTCTTTATTTAACATTAGGTATATCTCCTAATGCTATCCCTCCCCCCTCCCCCCACCCCGTAACAGGCCCTGGTGTGTGATGTTCCCCTTCCTGGGTCCATGTGTTCTCATTGTTCAATTCCCATCTATGAGTGAGAACATGCGGTGTTTGGTTTTTTGTCCTTGCGATAGAAGGAAATAGAGACACAAAAAACCCTTCAAAAAATCAATGAATCCAGGAGCTGGTTTTTTGAAAAGATCAACAAAATTGATAGACCACTAGCAAGACTAATAAAGAAGAAAAGAGAGAAGAATCAAATAGATGCAATAAAAAATGATAAAGGGGATATCACCACCGATCCCAAAGAAATACAAACTACCATCAGAGAATACTATAAACACCTCTATGCAAATAAACTAGAAAATCTCAACCCACATTCTTTAGTACGGTGTTCTGTTACCCATCTCACTGCTGTTGTCTGTTTGACTGACTGTGGCAGTTGTGCTGATTGGAGCAGTTTTCTATTTGGCCTGCAGTAGCGAGGATGGCTGTGTGTCCTTTCATATTCTTTAGCGTAATCAGAATCATATCTGTACAGTAACAACCCCGAAGCTATCTTAGGATAGGGATAGTGAATATAGATGAACACCCTAAGAAATAAGTTAATAACAATGGGAAGTTAGTAGAAATGGTGGAGTTTAAGTAGGAGCACATAGAAATATCTGTCGTAAACTGGGTTTTTAAAAAAATGGACAAGAATTCAGGATAACATTTCTAAAAATAGCTTCTCTGTCATAAGCTGTTTTCCTCAGTTCTCACTCTGTATTTCATAGGTCTTAGTTTTTTTGTTTATAAAATAATAGTATTGACTTTGATATCATTCAAGATTTCTTCTAGCTGTAGGATTTCATCTTAAAATGAAGATGTCTTAAGATATAAACTCCTCCTAATTAAGATTACTGAACCATTTGGCATGCCAAATAGTGCAAAGCTTTATATCATACTGAATCACAGATGCTGAAGTATTTATAAAACATTTTAGTAGGCATCAATGTAGGCATAGTGTAGGCATTACATAGAATTATTCTAATGTCCCAACATATGAGACAGGAAAAAATAGTTAAGAATCGAGCATGGAAAAAAAAGGGGTGAATTTAGAAATTCACAATCTTTATCAGGAAAAACTGGTAATAGGGGTAAATTACCATATAGATGATCACCCAAAAGGTGATCTTTGGGCAATTAATTGCTTAAATATAAGTGAAATATCCATAGATCATCTATAGCATTCTATTTCTGTGTAACATTAATTATATTTGAAATTTGGAGTTATAGCTTAAATTCTTCAAATATTTATAAGATTTCAACAACTAGATATATTTTTTGACAAGAGGTAGTAGAAGCATGAGATACTTGTCCTTCAAGGATAGATACGACAGATTTATTACAACACACACAAAATCTAAACTTGGTATCCAGAGAAACAACATATATAGGATGTGAGATTCAGGAGAACAAACTCTGTTGACTAAACAGAGAATTGTTATGTTAAGTTAAAAGGTTTTTTCAATTATCTACTCAAAAAGTTTATTTAGCTTTAATATTGAAAAGTTCTTTGTAAGGAACATAAGAAAACATGTGACGTGGCAGCCTCAAATACTAGAAATTTAAATTTAGAACTTGATTATAGAATGAATATTTGAATTTGAGCACACTCATGTGCACAATCTATACAAATTTAGAATTCAGAAAATCAAAAAATCAACCAGGTTTATAAAAACTAAAAAACACGTTTTTGGTTTATAATAAGTCTTAAGTTTAAGGAGGACAGCAGTTGGGTCTTGTTTTTCTTTCCCCCTTTAATACAATTCTAATATCTAGCAAAGTATCTGAAAAATAGTCTTTACTGAATAACGATATCTTTAATACGTTAATAAACACACTGTTTGAAAAACTGAAATCAAAGTGAAACTCTAACACAAAATGAAAAATGTGTCTACTGTCCCAAGAGTGTTCCAAAAACATTTCAAAGGAGAAAAGCACAGGGAAATAGTAAGATGCTACTTTCTCATTTTTAAGTGAGTGTTAATGTGAGAGAACAATCAACAAAAATATTTCTCTAAAGAATAGAATAATATAATCTAACAGGTGTCAATTAGAAGACTGATATTTTTCCTTGGGGAACTTTTACCTCCTTCACTGTCTTTTAAGACAAAAATTCATCAATAATTTGAAGGAACCATCCTGTTTGTCTGTTTTCCTTTGAGGAAAGTCCTTTCTGTTTAAAGTTTCTTTTTTTAAATTTTTCTTGTTTTCTTCACACATTAGGTAATTATCACCATTTTCAGAGATTGGTAATTAACTGAGGCATATGTACATGCTTACACTTACGGCCTCAGTATATTATCAAAATACAAATAAAATTAGCTTTAGAAAGGATGAACCATTGATTTGGGAATTTAATCATCTTAAGATGTGCTTGAATTGTTTATTAACATTTTATTATTTGTGTTTATATTAAAAATTAGTTTTCATTAATATTTAGAATTCTTGCAATTTAACTTAATAGGAATAGATGCAGCATAACATTCTGATTCCTCATAGTGAAAGAATTTAAAGGATATTCTGGATCTTTCTGTTAGAAGAAGAGGAAATCTAAAAGAAGGATTACCAAAGGGCACTGATTGTAGTTTTGAGCTGGAGAAAGTGAAATTAGACCAAGATCTGGACTCCAAGCTGAGAAGAAAATTACACGAAGAGAAAGCTATTAGCTGAACTCAGTAGAAAGGATATCACTGGGTCAAACTCCACAGGTGGAAAAGATTTTCGATTGATTACCAGTTCAAGAGAGTATTGAACAGAGTCACTTTTTGCTTGGCATCTTTGGGCACAAGGTGTTTATTATTTAAAGCTCTGTGTAAGAAGTTTGGATGTCATGATCTGTGTCTGGTACACTGGTCAATTTTTCTTAAGGTCTCACATGTCTAAACAAAATAACTTTTTATTTGTTCCAAAAGACTTGTCTAGAGGAACTCAATTCAGTCATTAAATAAAAATTGTTGGCTGGGCACTGTGGTTCATGCCTGTAATCTTAGCACTTTGGGAGGCTGAGGCGGGTGGATCACCTGAGTTCGGGAGTTTGAGACCAGCCTGTCCAACATGGTGAAACCCCATCTCTACTAAAAATGCAAAAATTAGCTGGGTGTGGTGGCATGTGCCTGTAATCCTAGCTGCTCAGGAGGCTGAAACAGAAGAATGGTTTGAACCCAGGAGGCAGAGGTTGCAATGAGCGGAGATCACGCCACTGCACTTCAGCCTGGGCAATGAAGTGAGACTCCATCTCAATAAATCAAAACCACAATGAGATACCATCTCACACCAGTTAGAATGGCGATCATTAAAAAGTCAGGAAACAACAGGTGCTGGAGAGGATGTGGAGAAATAGGAACACTTTTACACTGTTGGTGGGACTGTAAACTAGTTCAACCATTGTGGAAGACAGTGTGGCAATTCCTCAGGGATCTAGAACTGGAAATACCATTTGACCTAGCCATCCCATTACTGGGTATATACCCAAAGGATTATAAATCATGCTGCTATAAAGACACATGCACACGTATGTTTATTGTGGCACTATTCACAATAGCAAAGACTTGGAACCAACCCAAATGTCCATCAGTGATAGACTGGATTAAGAAAATGCGGCACATATACACCATGGAATATTATGCAGCCATAAAAAAGGATGAGTTCATGTCCTTTGTAGGGACATAGATGAAGCTGGAAACCATCATTCTGAGCAAACTATCGCAAGGACAGAAAACCAAACACCGCATATTCTCACTCATATGTGGGAACTGAACAATGAGAACACATGGACACAGGAAGGGGAACATCACACTCCGGGGCCTGTTGTGGGGTTGGGGGAGTGGGGAGGGATAGCATTAGGAGATATGCCTAATGTAAATGACGAGTTAATGGGTGCAACACACCAACATGGCACATGTATACATATGTAACAAACCTGCAAGTTGTGCACGTGTACTCTAGAATTTAAAGTATACTAATAAAAATAAAAATAAAAAAGAAAAATAAATAAATAAATATTGTTAGGGCCTATCAGGTTCCAGGAATTGTGCCAGATCCTGTAATTGCAAATATGAGTAAGGCATATTCCCTGCCATTGCAGAATTTACCTTGTAGTTGAGCAAAAGTGAAAAGTACACAGAAAACACCTTGTATATTAGAAAACATAGCATGGTCAATTGATCTGTTTCTCTAATAGGCACATATAGCACTTTTAAAATTGTATTCTTCTAGGGTTGATAGAGGAATTCTATTACCAACTGAACTTTGTTGATTAAGCAACTTTCAGATATTCGAATATTTGAAAGTCTAAAAAAAAGGCAGCCTCTTCTTTGAACAAACTTTTAGGAGTGATCACTCTAACAGCAAACATCTCCTTTGCATGTAAAATTAAGCAAAAACTTTTCTTTTACTCCTTTCCTTTCCATTCCCCTTTTTTCCTACCACTTCAGCCCAAAGCCCTAAGGTGGCACTGAACACAGAGGGAGGGCAATGGTCAGTGTGAGTAGAGAGACAGAATTTAATGTAGGGAGAGAAAGGCATCCATGTGTGACCACATATGTGGGTATAAGTAGGGCAACCACATGGCATCAGAGCCCAAGCAGGTTGAGGATAGAGTCCTGATAGAAAGGCAGCCTTGCTTGGGGGGCGAGAACCTGTGCAGGTTGGTACCAACAATCCTATGGATGGTACCCTGGTATGGCATGTCAGAACCTGAGCAAGGTAAAGAAGGCATCCTTGTAGGAGGACTTTTCAAAATGCAGTGTAAGAGCCTGACCAGAGTAAAGAGTATTTTCACATGGGAAGGGTACTTTCACCCAGCGAAGTTGGAGTGCCAAAGCCAAGTCAGGTGGGGAGGGCATCAGTGCATGGAAAGAAAGCAGTCTGCCCTTCGGATCTGGAGTCCAAGTGGGGTGGGTATGTTGTCCATGCAGTATCTGGCCCAGGCAGGGTGTGGTATGGAGCCTGGCCAACGTGAAGTGGTCTGGTGTATGGGAGGGTAGTGCAGAGCAGCACGTCACAGAGAGATTTATTTTAAGGAATTGGTTCACATGATCATAGACGCCGACAACTGCAGAATCTGCAGAGTGTATCGGCAGACTGGAGACCCAGGGAAGACATGATGCTTCACTTTAAATTCAAAGGCAGCCTACCGGCAGAATTCCCTCTTCTTCAGAAGAGGTTAGTCTTTATCTATTAAAGCCCTCAACTTATTGGATGAGATGCACCCACATTATGGAAAGTAATCTGCTTTACTCAAAGTCTACTAATTGACCTAATTTCATCTAAAAATACCACTATAGAAACATCTAAAATAATGTTTGACCAAATGTTTTGGTCCATTAGTGTTGCTACAAAGGAAAACTTGAGACTAGGTAATTTGTAAGGAAAGAGATTTGGCCGGGGGTAGTGGCTCACACCTGTAATCCCAGCACTTTGGGAGGCTGAGGCAGGCGGATCACAAGGTCAGGAGTTCAAGACCAGCCTGGCCAACATAGTGAAACCTCATCTCTACTAAAAAAAAAAAAAAGTAGCCGAGCATGGTGGTGGGTGCCTGTAATCCCAGATACTCAGGAGGCGGAGGCAGGAGAATCACTTGAACCCGGGAGGTGGAGGTTGCAGTGAGTGAGATTGCACCACTGAACTCCAGCCTGGGTAACAGTGCGAGACTCTGTCTCAAAAATAAATAAATAAAAAAGAGAAAGAAAAGAGATTTATTGGCAAATGGTACTGTAGTTTCTAGTCCATACAAGAAGCATGGTGCCAGCACATACATCTGGAGAGGGCCTCAGGCTGCCTCTACTCATGGTGCAAGGGGGAGGGGAGCCAGTTTGTGCAGAGATCACATCATGACAGAAAAGACAAGAGAGACAGACAGAAAGGAGGGAGGTGATAGGCTCCTTTTAACAACCTGTTCTCTCAGGAACTGACACTGCAACACTCCCTCACTCCCCCCTACCACCACAGGGGACATTAATCATGAGGGATCCACCCCCATGACCCAAACATCTCCCATTAGGCCTACCTCCAACCTTGGAAATCAAATCTCAACATGAGTTTTGGAGGGGAGGGGTCAAACAAACCATATCCACACTATAGCAACAAATATCTGAGTATTTTAGCCTACTCAAGTTGATACATAAAATTAGCCATCACATTTGGGAAATAGGCTCTGAGGTATAAATAGTCTCAATATGGCTGATTTTAAGCTATCAACTTCACATCACTGGATGTAAACTACAGAAGAATTATATGAACACAACCAGCTCTTGTGAGCAGGTATTAGCCAGCAGCAGCATACCACTGAGTTGACTTGAGTTATGAAGTCTGAATGGAATCTTCTTTCAATCCTATGGAGGGTTTTGAGAATGTGACACGACACCCTTCTAAACTGCCCCATATTGGCACTAGTCAGTGAGTCAGATCACTATGCCCTGAATCAATCAATCATTGGATACAGGCTGCCTTCAGAAGGGGGCAAGGCTTTGAGAAAGGCAGCTCTCTTCAATTTAGGCAGTTTTCAAAGCTGGGCTGATAACTGGAGCTGTTCACTGGCAGCACTCCCGGTAAGTTTGGTAGTAAGTTACTTAATGGTGAATGAGGATATAGGCAGCACATCGTAGCTTCATAGCACCCACCATATTCAATGATGAGTCTCCGTGATTGCGTCTCACTAAATCCATAAAAAGAAATTGGAGGCTGACTCTCTCTCTCTTTCCCTTAGAGAGAGAGAGAGTAAGAGAGAGAGAACCCAGTTACATCCAGAGTTCTAGGGAGCAGAAACACAGTGCTGCAAGGAAGGAACTTCAGCTGAATTTCAGGCAGACCAAAGCTCAAATTCTAAAAGTATTATTTTCTTATTACCAGCTTAGTTGAGTCATAGAACTAGTCTTTCATCATAGAAAGTGTATACTTTTAATTGTTAGGGCTACTGTTTTAATCAGGGTTTCCAGCTGCAGAAAAGAAAGATTATTTGCCTTTTTGCTGCCTTCTTGTTCTATCTGGGACCTTAGCCAATTGGATGGTGCCTGCCCACATTGGATGAGGGCGGATCTTCCTTACTCAGTCCACTGAGTCAAATGCTAATTTCTTCCAGAAACACCCTCACAGATATGCCCAGAAATCATGCTTTTCCAGCTATTTGAGTTTACCTTAATTCAGTCAAGTTGACACATAAAATTAACCATCACACCCACCAAAACTGTATTCAACAAGGGAAAGGTAGGATATTTGATGCTGGACTGCTATCCACGTTGTTTACAGTGACCATATATATGATTGACTCAGGTCTACACCTGCTGCCTGGAATAACTATAATAACTGCTCTTTTACTCCCCAAAGAGCCCAGTTTGAGCAATAAATTACATTGTTATCCTAATATGATTGCTTCTACAAGACAGGCAGAATAGCAAGCATAGTGCCAGATGTCACAACCTTTCACTGCCATCTGAAACCTGGGAATAATAATAATAATACCTTTTAAGACTGTCATGGGAATTAAATAAGATAAAATATGCAAAAATATACATGCTAAATTATTGGAATAGCACCTAAGTATTATTATATTTTCCTTGTGATGGCATTTTATATTGCCCCAAAATGAGTAAATATTAAAATGTCCCTACAATAGAATTCCAACATGAAAATATCCAGTGCCAATAATAAAAAGAAAGAAATGATTGATTTTTAAACAAATGAATAATACTCTGGAACAACTTGGGTAGTTTGCTGGAGAAGCTTTCAATGCAGAAGTCTTGGGTCAAACCCAAAATCTTATAAGCAGTAGTTGTTTTTGGGTAATTTGCTTAAACTTTCTCAGCCTTGGGTCTCTCAATTATTGGGTTGTAAATTATCAAAAGAATATCTTTAAAGCCCGTAGTATCTTCCTGGCCTTCTTAGACACTCAGCAATGTTAATTTCCCTCTCCTGGCTGAAAAAAGTGACTGAGGTTAGGAGTATTTTTCAGACCAAACAAATACATGGAGGGCTTGGAAGGAGTCTTCCAAACTCCTCAAAGCAGAGAGGCTTCCATCCTCAAACTCTCCTTATCAAATAATAAAATTCTCATTTATGGGGAAGGATGGGAGGGAATTAATACCACCTACTACTCTAGAAACTTGTTCTCAATTCCGCTTGCCTTCTACCTACTCCACCAGAAACATTTCCTCATGGCTTGAACGACAATATGTAGAAAAGCATACTATAAATTTGTGTGTTTTCAATTTATAAAAATGGTTTCATATATTACACCTCAGTTGAAAATCAAGACAATGCATGAGTTGTCAAATCAGGTATTAGTCCCATTTTGCAGATGGGAAATATGAAATCCCAAGAGGTTACTTGACTTGCCTGGATAATACAGTTAATAACTGGAAGAGACAGGCAGGATATGAACGTACTTTTCTGAACTCTAAAGTGAATGATTTGTCTGCTTTGGAACACTCTGAAGTCCCTGACTCTGAAATGGGAGCTTCTGGATGTGTTATTAAGACAGGCACAGTGAAGTATGAATACATAAGTGCTAAACTGTTTCTCAGCTTCACAGCTTGTTTTATCAGCTATTTCAAGACTATTTCCACTTGAGAGTTTTGTACTTCTAGCCTGCTGTGAGTCACTAATGATATAATCCATTTCGGAAATGGTGGTAAATTATGGGTTGTGGTAACTCTGTTAGGAGCTTATTATTATTAATTACTTGCCATCACTTGCCATCTCAATTGTGTTTTGTTCAGTAAACATAATATACATGCTCAATACAAAAATTAAATCTTTCTCTCTCTCTCTCATACACACACACACACACACACACACACAATGCTAAGCCAATAATAAATTTTACTTGACCTTAAGTTAGAGCCTCAAATATGAATCTGGATTCCTGAAAAATTGAGTTTCTAACTATCTTTGCCAAATAAATATTTTTGAGGGTGAATTTCAAATGACCATGTCTAATAAAAATATTATTTTAAAACTTACTTTTATTTTCTACAGATGCATAATAGATGTACATAGTTTGAGGGTACATGTGATAATTTACATTCATAAAATTTGTAAAGATCAATCCATCACCTTATATATTTGTCTTTTCTTTGTGCTATAAACATTCAAATAGTTCTCTAGTAGCTATTTTGAAATCTACTATAAATTATTTTAAACTATTATTACCCTACTAATGTATCTAACATTGGGTGTTATTCCTTCTATCATACTGCTTTTTGTACCCATTAATCAACTTTTCTTTATCCTCCCTCCCCACTACCCTTTCTGGCCTCTGGTAACCACCAATCTTTTCTGTCTTCATGACGTCCATACTTTTAGCTCCTACTCATGAGTGAGAACACGTGGTATTTATCTTTTTGTTCTTGGCTTATTTCATTTAACATGACGTCAAGTTCCATTCACGTTGCTGCAAATGATAGGATTTCATTCCTTTATATGGCTGAATAATATTCTAGAGTGTGTGTGTGTGTGTGTGTGTGTGTGTATGTGCATACATACAGAGCACATTTTCTTCACTTATCTGTTGATGGGCACTTACATTGATTCCATATGCTATTGTGAATAGTTCAGCAATAAACATGGGCATACAGAGATCTATACAAGAAAAAACTATACAACATTGATGAAAGAAATTGAAGAGTACACAAAAAATTGATAGATATTCTATGATCATGGATTGGAAGAATTAATATTGTTAAAATAACAATACTACCCAAAGCAATTTATGGATTCACTGCAATCCCTATCAAAATACCAATGGCATTATTCACAGAAATAGAAAAAAAATCCTAAAATTTATATAGAACTACAGAAGACCCCAAATAGACAAAGCAATCATGAGCAAAAAAGAACATGAGTAAAGCTATAAGCATCACATTACTTGACTTCAAAAGTTACTGCGAAACTGTAGTAACCAAATCAGCATGGTATTGGCATTAAAACAGACATATGGACAAATTGAACAGAATAGAAGACCCAGATATAAATCCACGTATTTACAACCAACTTATTTTCAACAAAGGTATTGAGAACATACACTGGGGAATGAACAGTCTCTTTGATAAATTGTGCTGGGGAAACTGGATAACTATCTGTAGAAGAATGAAACTAGACCCCAATTTCTCACTATACACAAAACAAATCATTTAATTTGATTTTTAAATTAAATTTAATTAAATTTAAATTTTTTAATTAAATTAAATTAATAGATTTAATTAAAGACTTAAATCTAAGACCTGAAACAATGGAAGTCTTAAGTCTTAAAGAAAGTCTTAAAGAAAACATTTGGGAAATGATCCAGCATATTGTTCTGGACAGTATTTTCTGTGTAAGACTTTGGAAGCTCGAGTAACCAAAGAAAAATAGACAAATGAGATAACAAAGCTAAAAAGCTTCTGCACAGCAAATATAACAATCAACAAATTGAAGGGACAACCCACACAATGGGAGAAACTGTTAGTAAACAATTCATCTGACAAGGAATTAATAACCAGAATATATAAGGAGCTTAAACAACTCAATAACAAAAAATTATCTGACAAAAGGTCTGAATAGACATTTCTCTAAAGAAGACATACAAAAGGGCCTCAAGTATATGAAAAAATGTTCAACATCCCTAATAATCAGAGAAATGTGAAGCAAAACTATAATGAGACATTATCTCACTCCAGTTAAAATTACTTTTATTAAAAGACAAGCAATAATAAAAGCTGGAAGCTGGCACAGATGTGGAGAAAGGGGAATGCCCACACACTGTTGGTGAGAATGTAAATTAGTACAGCCGCTGTAGACGATAGTGTGGAGGTTCATCAAAAATCTAAAAGGAAAACCAGCATATGATCCAGCAAGTTTACTGCTGGGTATATATCCAAAAGAAAGGAAATCAATGTTCTTTGAACTTAAATTAGATATAGATAATTTAATTGTGATGAGTTTGCAATTTATGATTTTCTTGATTTGTTGTTTGCAAAGATAATTTAAGGTACATTAAAATTATGCAGTCTCAACCCCTTCACTGATTGGCTGGATGGTCTAAGTGGATTTAGCTAGACTACCTCAGAGTGTTTTCAAATGCTTAATCAAATACTGGTATTCCTGTTAAGGGAATGTGAATAGGGCAGATGCAATTACAGTTTAAGCTGGGGTGAGCAGCTTTACTCTAGGGCACTACATCTATGAAACCACACAAAAGGCAGACACTGATCTATATAGTCAAAGACTCTAAGAAACAAGTGAACTCTGGTGTGTAGAGGGTAATATTAAATTCAGGGAGATAAATCTGAGGATTTTTTAAGCTAACATAACAGTTCCATGAGCAACTTGGAAAGCATTTAATGAAATAGATACACACGACCTTTGAAAAGTGAACATTAACTTGTCTAAAATAATCCTTTCTAGTCAAAGAAGGTTTTTAAGCAAGATGAGTTTTGGAGTGTTTGAGTTTATTAGGTTTACTTAAAGATATAACCTTTATTTCCTTTCTTCTATGTAAGGATATACAGGAAACTTGACATTTGGTTAATTGACTTTTTACATTTCTCATTGGGAAATAAGACTGAAGCTTTATGAAAATTCAAATCAATTACATATATGGGATTTTTGTTTCTGCTATGTCTCATTTTTCATTGATGACTACAATAGAATATTATCATGTTTTTCTAGCTGCACGTCTATTATAATAATAAACGTTTTCAGTCTTGGGAAATGAAGAAAATCTTCTTGTCAACATAACTATATTGCTTTCCATATACTTGATTAGAAAGCCTTTGCATATTAAAAAGAGATTTACTGAAGTTCTTATGAAAACTTGAGCTGATATTTCATTTCAATGTGGTTATAATAACTAGTATATTTTTCTTGAGCAAATAATGCATAATATTCCCTATCATTTTGTTAATTTGATTAGACGGGTTGTAAATTCAGGTTTTCTAATCTTTGAAAGAACCAGTGAGCCAAACATCTGCATATTCTTACCCAATGAATACACACCTCTGTTAGGAACTTAAGTCATAATTGGAGGAACTCTAGCATTCTCTTTTCATTTTCTGGAACATTTTAGTTTATCCAGTAAACACATCAGTACATGACATAGTTAATCTGTTCTTTTCAGATGTTCTCCTGATCAATACTGTGATCAAATCAATTTATAAACATCCACATAGATCACATAACAAGACACTTTCAATGTAATGAGATTCATTCATTCTGTGGAGAAAGACATGAGCCTTTCTACTGTCTGAATAACCACATTTCCATACAGATACTCAATATGAAAGGTGTTAGTCAGGTGACAAAACTGAAAACTATTCTGGAGGGAATAATTGAAGCTAAATGGGATTCTTAGTGCTAATTTGGAACAAGCAGGATATTTTACCAAGCTGTTTGGGGATTCTTAACCTTTAAATGCCACAGGCTCCTTGGAAAATCTTGTTAAAACTATAGATACCCTCTGAGAATTAATTTTTAAATGTACAAAATACCAAAAAATATATGTATTGAAATATGGTCACCAAAATAGTTTAAAATAAATGTGTAGTAGGGTAATATATACTGGAAAATTATCTCTATCTTGAGGTACTTCTAATAACTATCATAATTTCAAAATAGTAACAAGCGTACATGATAATCCCAGACACTTGCAACTATAATGTGCTTATGAAAAATCTATGATTTATATTATGGATAAAGTACCAGGTATTGCAGTATGTCTATGGTTTGCTGCTTATAGTCATAATTAAAGTAAATGTTATTTCTTACTTAGAAATTAAGGAAACATATTTTCCCCCATCCAAGTTTATGAATTCTAAACATGGACCACTGTCAAGGTAGTAAAAAAAAGGGTAAGAAACCCTGTGTTAATGATTTCTCTGAGAGGCAGAAGTGATAACGAAAACATTAGACTATGCTACATAGATCAAATATACACACAGACACAAAAGAGAGAACATAACCCATTTTGTACTAGAATTTCTGGTTCTTTGTTATAAGAATCTGTGCCTCTTAGAAGTCAGCATGATGCAGAGTACGTTTGTTTAAGGTCTAGTAGAACATATATATTATTTATTTATTTATTTATTTATTTATTTATTTATTTATTTATTTATTTATGAGATGGAGTCTCGCTGTGTCGCCCAGGCTGGAGTGCAGTGGCGCGATCTTGGCTCACTGCAAACTCCGCCTCCTGGGTTCTCCTGAGTAGCTCGGACTACAGGCGCCCACCACCATGCCTGGCTAATTTTTTGTATTTTTAGTAGAGATGGGGTTTCACCGTGTTAGCCAGGATGGTCTCCATCTCCTGACCTCATGATCTGCCTGCCTTGGCCTCCCAAAGTGCTGGGATTACAGGCGTGAGCCACCACACCCGGCCTAGAACATATAATGTAATTAATAAATATTCATTTTAAGAATTCCTGATATCAAAAGAATAACAAGACAGCTATTTGGTTTATGGTACATATTTATTATGGATAATGGTATGAATGATGTTACATAAAACCAGGAAGAGGAAAACCATGATTAAGATGTTCATTTAGTTTGTAGTGTTTCTATTATGGCTATTGTGCTATCCATATTCCCCTAAAATGCTGATTTTTGAAAAGGTGTTTAATATATCTCATTTAACATGTCAAAGCAAAGGGAAAATTCTTAATAAAAATACTTAGTGACTTCATTTTATTTAAATATTTTCTTAGCCCAAATTTATGGTTTTGGTTATCTAGACTATTGTTACTTAAATTGTGGGCCAGGGAGCAGCAGCATCTGCAACTGCATGGGAACTTATTAGATATGCGAATTCATGAGACCCCTCTCCACTCCAAACTTACTGAGTCATCATTTGGAGGAGTATGGCTAAGGAATCAGTCTTTTAAGGACCATACATAATGTTCAACAACAATAACTGCCAATTAACTGCCAATATTTAAACTTAGAAAGATTTTATATTAAAAGAATTCAGAATTCTAATCTCAAGAAAAAAGAAACAGACAAAACAAGGATCTGCTGTGGTACATCCAGACAATGGCATATCATTCAGTGATAGAAAAAAATGAGCTCTCAAATGAGAAAAAGACATGGAGGAACCTAAAATGCATATTGCTAAATTAAAGAAGACAGGCTTAGAAAGGCTATATATAGTTGAAACTCTATGGTTTCAACTATTTGACATTGTGGAAAAGGCAAATTACAGAGACAGTGAAAAAGCCATGGTTGCCAGGAGCTGGGGAGGGGGAATGAATAGGTGGAACACAGGATTTTAGGGCATTGAAAATACTCTTGTGATACTACAATGGTGGATACATGTCATTATCCAATGGTGAATCCATACATTTGCCAAAACCCAAAGAAAGTACACCACCAAGAGTGAACCTGATTGTAAACTATGGACTTTATAATAATGCATCACTATTGGCTCAACCATTGTAACCAAAGTAGCACATTAATGCAAGATGTTAGTAACAGGGATACTGTGCAGTAGGAATAGTGGGCTAGTGGAAAGGGAATATATGGGAATGCTCTCAATTTTTCTGTAAACCTAAAAGTAAAAATAATGCTATTTAATATATATGTACATACATGTATGTGTGTCTACATACATACATATGAGGCAGAGAAAGACCAGACCTGAAAAGAGACCTGGCAACACAGGACTATATTTTTGTGTAATTCTGCAGCTGAGTATTAGCTACCCCTTTTTGAAGGGCCAAGGACACACCAACTTGCTTCAATGCTCAACTTGCCATTTTAAGAATTTGATTTATATACTTCTGGCTTCTGAACCTTTATGACTCAAGTAATGCAAAAGCAAGTTTTAGGAGCAGAATTGGTATTAATTCATTCAGTAATTGCAAATTATTTGCTCTTGAGAACTCTGGGAGAGGATACCACTGTCACCGTCTTCTGTTACTACTGTGCTTACCTGTGATTATTGCTGCAGCTGGGCCAGGAAACATGCCAACCCTTATTCACCACTATAAGATAGGTGCTAAGATAAGGTAGAAACTTGCTGGAGGTCACACAAGTACACTGACTGGAAGAGGGTACTCAGAATCACCAGGCTATGCCAAATTGTTTCTGGTTACTTTTTCATTTGATAGATTTGGCAGGTATTTTTCAAATGGAAATTAGAATTTAGTGTGATTAAATGTTATCTAAAACATGGGAACTGCTAAGGGAATTGAGCAATGAGAACACATGGACACAGGAAGGGGAACATCACACACCGGGGAATGTTGTGGGGTGGGAGGAGGGGGGAGGGATAGCATTAGGAGATATACCTAATGTTAAATGGCGAGTTAATGGGTGCAGTACACCAACATGCACATGTGTATATATATGTAACAAACCTGCATGTTGTGCACATGTACCCTAAAACTTAAAGTATAATTAAAAATAATAATAATAATGTCTTCCTCTCGCTCAATCTGCACACGGAGTTGGTCACAAAGTCCTTAATTGTATCAATTAACATATTCTTCAAGTCTTCTCTCACTCTTCCAGTTCCATTGTCCTCATCATTTGCTGCCTGAGGGTTTGCAATAGCTTCTTAATTTATCTCCCTGTTGCCAGCATCATGGTCAATGTCCTTTCCCATTCAGCCAGCTCCAGTTTCTTTCATGAGTCTGCCAGAATTGTCTTCTAAATGCAAATAGTAATCATGTGGCTCCCTTCCTAACATCTTTCACTGATATTCTAGTCTAACTGCTTTAGCAACATTTAAAACTCCTTCAGACAGCCTTTCTAAGTTTATCTGCAGCCTCAGTCCCAAAGGTGCCTTAGGATCCAATCACACAGAACCAATCTGAGATTTTTAGAGCTCTCAGTTTTTTCTTACTGATAAAACTCTTTTACCATGGTGTTCCCTTTGGCAAGATTTCCTTTATTGCCACATCTGCCCAATAAACTCTCACTTATCCTTCATGTCCCAACAAAATTATCCCTGTCTCTGAAACTCCTTCTACTCTCTTAACTCTACCCCAGGTATGTTAAGTAGTAACCATTACCAGAACATTCTGTTTATACCAATATTATATAGTTTATTATGGTTAGTTTTACCTGTCAGTTTCCCTCATCTAGAGAATACATCAGAGACTATTTTTTGTCTATTTTCCTAGCATATAGTAAATACTCAATAAGTATTCCATGAACAAATAGATATGAGTAAATGAGTGAATGAATCTGCATGTGAAATATATAATGCTGTTTTGCTGATTTCATTACAAATAAATTGTGAAAAGGGAAATTTGCTGGTAAATTACATGTATGATTTAACTTCCTGTTGATTCTCTCATACTCATTTTAAAATTAAAAGTATATACAAAATGTTCTTAACGTCAGGAAGTGTGAGGCGAAACTGTCAAAGGTGGAATATCAACTCTGAAAGCAGCCTGATTTTTGCAGCCTGATCTTTGAGTATTAAAGAACTTTACTAACATTCATTTGAAATATAATGTCTTGGGTTTTCATTTGTATTATGAAACAGGCCACAAAGACATACTAAATGCTCATCTTTAAGGGCTTTCTTTTTCTCATCTGACCTTTATAACTGAAAGAAGCTTCAAGTACAATTTCATAAGCAGCAAAGCAGCTTCTCCAGAAATGACATTTGTCAGTATTTCTTGTTTGGGGACCCTCTTCCAAGATAAAAAAAAAAAAATCTTAAAAGGAGTGTTTTCAGCTAACTCAAACATGATTCTGTTTGTTGCTTGAGTGCATATCCAATCAGATACTCAGGGAGGCAGATGTTTTGGACACACGTTTCTCTATAGCTGACTTAGAGTGCATTTTATTATGTGCTTGGTTTGAAAACAAATTTCACAGCAAACTTTACAGAAGTATGCTGCTTAGTTTGTAATGCAGTTCACACACTCAGCATGAATACCAATTTATGAAGGTGTCATCAAGTTGTTTAAACCAACTCAAACACACATAATACAGATGGCATCAGTGCCTGAAAAATAATTTGTGACATCTGTAGCCTTCTCTAATCATTTCAGTTTTTTGTGCTTTTTGTTCAGTGACTCTTTTATGCCATTTCAAAATATAAATAGACTCATAACAACATAGAAATTGTTTTTTGAGCATTAAAATGAAAATTTTATTGTATATAATTATTGTTATTTTATTATATTTACTTTAACATAGCTAGTATATTAAACATTTTGGTAGGTCTTTTTTTCTCCTTGCCTTTTATGGATCTTTTTGTCAGGCAGTTAAACAAACCACTTATTTAAAAAAAAATACAAATATTGCTTTTTAAATTTACATTTACAATTTCTTGCTGAAAGATGTACGTTTCTACAGTTATAAGTACCTGTTAAAGAATAGATTTGTTTTTTTCTGATTATAAATGTAATTAATGCATTTTGGAAACTTTTTTTAAAATCCACAACCATGTATAAGAATTCTAAAAATCACCATGCATAATAAGCATAGTTAAAATGTTGCTATTCATAATTCTCACCTTCTTTTTCTAAAATAAAGTCCCTATAGGGGTATATCTATCTGCATATCTAAATTAATCTGTGTGTTAAATATTTTATGGTAGTTGTTTTATTTTTATTTTTTCCTAATATGGTCTATATACTTAATTTCATTGCTCTTTTTTAATGTCATTAACTGGAGATCTTTATAAGCATGTTAGTGATAAAACAAGTGTTAAATGAAAATATAGTTGACCCTTGAACGACATGAGTTTGAACTGCACTGGTCCACACATCTGCAAGGATATTTAAAAAAATAAAAACCATCAGCCCTTCCCATTGGTGGGTTCCACATCCACAGCCACGGGTGAGTGGTATTGTCAGGATGCAAAACCTGCCATAGGAAAGAGCCAACTTTTCATATCCGTGGTTTTCACAGGGCCAACTGATAGACTTGAATATGTGCAGATTTTGGTATCCACTGCATTCCTAGAACCAATTTCCCATTGATACCAAGGAATGACTATATTGCTTTGAATTTAATCAATACTTTATTGTTGTATATTTAGTCACTTTTATGATTCTGTAAACCATATTGACAGTAAAGTGTTGATTATCAGTAACACTTCGGGGAACAGATTTTAGCACTAGGATGAGAATTTAGAAGGAAATTAACAAAATAAAAATGCATCACTTAAAAGAAAAATATTTTATCCTTGAAGAGAAAACAATCCTCAGCCTTGCTACCAATAAGGCATTTATTTAATACTTATATTTATAGCATTTCTCATATTTACATTAACATTTTTTCTCTCTGGCAGGTAATTGGTAAAATAACAATTTTATGTTTTATTACTTGATTTAAAGTGAGTATGTATTTTCCCCAAAGGAATAATTTAAAGTTGAAATGAAACAGTGCTATTTTGCTTTTTGAAAAACAAGTTTGATAAATTTTTATGATATGATATATACGTATAGCCTTTAAAGTTTTAACTATAAAATACATTCTTTTTCTGTTCACAGTAAATATTTACTGGATCTCATAAGTAAAAATAGAAGTAACTAATATTCTTATTAATCCTGGATGACTGCAGGTTACCTTTACATATCTCTTACAGGTTGCTCAAAGTATTTTTTCATACTTTAAAAATAAATTACAAATAAATATTTAACATAAATAATATTTCACCATTTTAGTCAGTTCCTTAGTATCTAAGCTAATATTACAAATGTCAAAGTCTACTAATTAGTGTATTCCTTAAGAACATTATTAGATTTTCTCTCTCTTTTTTTTTGTTTATATGTTATTGGTTATCATTTGTCTCTCTTCCCTTGTAAGAACTTTTAATATGAGAGTCTAATAAGATTAACAGTGATAACATAATTGAAATACTCACAGATATTTAGGGAATTCTTACCGAATATCAAACACTATGCTAACTATTATATATGTGTTGACTATTTAATTTAGAACCCACTCAACTTGTACTATTTCTAGCTCCCTTTGCTTATACAGAAACAAACGCTTATAGAGGTTAAACAAATGGCCCAACCCAGCAGTGCTAGTAAATTGAGAAATAAGAGTTTCAAGCCCAGGGTGTCTGACTCCCAAAGATATGTTAATCATTTGACTACTAAATTTGTAACCAGACAATGTTTCATTTCTGCAATGCATTTCCAGTTGCGCATACTGAAAAGCATAAATTGCTGTTTTTTGTGTGCGCATTTGGTAAAAGTACTTTACATATTTGAAAGTTGTCAATGTATTCTAAATATCATGATCAGATATATCTGAGCTTCAAATGGCTGCTTTTTGTGTACAATAATATTGGTTCTATTTTGTGGTCATTAAGGATCTTTCTTTCCCCCTACCATGTGGAATAATAAGCCAGTAGTTCTCAAACATTCATTTAAAAATTATTGAGGAACCCAAACACTGTTTATGTAGGTTATAACTAATTTTATCTGTTTTATAAGAAATTAAAGCAGAAAAAATATATATGTATTTATTATGTGGTATATAATATATAAAAATATGTATTATATTTATATAATATAGGATAATATATTTATTATATTTGTATAACATATAAAATATATTTATTGATATTGGTGTTGACCCCTTTTTAAAATAAGAGTAGGCCTGACACAGTGACTCATGACTAATCACAGCACTTTGGAAGGCCCAAAGCTAGAGGATCACCTGAACCTAAGATTTCAATACCAGCCTGGGCCATTTGTTTCTCAGGGACAAATCCCACTTGATCATTGTGTATGGTCTTCTTAATGTGCTGTTGAATCCAGTTTGCTAGCATTTTTCTCAGAATATTTGCTTTCATATTTATTAGCAATATTGGTCTGTAATTTTCTTTTCCTGTAGTATCATTGTTTTGGTTTGGTATCAGAATAATGCTGGTCTTGTGGAATGAGTTTAGAATTGTTCCTCCTATTTAATTTTTTTGGAAGAGATTGAGAAGCATTGGCATTGAATCTTCTTTAAATATTTGTTAGAATTCATCAGTTAAGCCATTAGCTCCTAGACTTTTATTTGTTGGGAATAAATACCAAATCAATGTTTTTAGTTGTAATTAGTATGTTGAGATTTTCTGTTTCTTCCTGGTTCAGTCTTTGTGAATTGTATGTTTATAGAAATTTATCTCTTTCTGCTAGGTTATCCAATTTGTTTGAGTATAATTGTTCATAGTAGTTTCTTATGATCCTTTATACTTGTGGACTCTCTTTCATTTATAATTGTATTTATTTGAGTCCTCTCTCTTTTTCTGTTGTTTAGTCTATCTAAAAGGTTGCAGACTGAGTATGGTGGCTCACGCCTGTAATCCCAGCACTTTGGGAGGCTGAGGCAGTTGATTGCTTGAGCCTGGAAGTTCAAGACAAGCCTGGGCAACATAGCAAAACCCCACCTCTACAAAAAAATAAAAACATTAGCTGGGTATGGTAGTGCATGCCTCTAGTCCCAGATACTTGGGGGACTGAGGCAGGAGAATCACTTGAGCCCAGGAAGTAAAGGCTGCAGTGAGCCATGATCATGCCACTGCACTCCAGCCTCGACAACAGAGTGAGACCCTGTCTCAAACAAACAAACAAATTGAAAAAAACTTGTCAATTTTGATTCTCTTTTAAAAAAAAAAAAAAATTCTTAGTTTCATTTTTCTTTTGATTGTTTTTCTAATCTATTTCATTTATTTCTGCTATTATCTTAACTATCTTTACTATGTTTTTTCTTCTGCTAATTTGGGGATTAGTATTCTTTTTCTAGTTCTTTGAAATGGAAAGTTAAGTTTATTTGAAATTTTTCTTTATTCTTAATATAGACATTAATTGTTATAGACTCCGCAGGGTCTTGCTGTGTTGCCAAGGCTGGCCTCAAAGTCCCAGGCTCAAGAGATTCTCACTTGTTATAACCTTATCATGAATTAACCCATATATTATTTGAATTTATAAATTTATAATATATTTGAACTTATAAATTTATAATAATATATATTATATAATATATATTATATATAATATATATTATATAATATATATTATATATAATATATATAATATATATATTATATATATTATATATTATATATAATATATATATTCGTAAAATATACGAATTTACCCATAGATTATTATAGAATAACCTTCTTTATCTCAATTGTGACAGGTTTTGACCTATAATCTATTTTTTATATACATATACCTGCCTCTTCTCACTTTTTGTAACTCATAGAATATACTGTTTTACCCTTTGCTTTCAACCTTTGTGTGTCCTTAAGAGTAAAGTGAGTCTCCTGGATACTGTTTTTAATCCATTCAGTGACTCTCTGTGTTTGACTGAATAATTTAATTTCTTTATACTTGAAATAATTATTGATTGAGAAGGATTTATTATTGTCATGTTAATTGCTTTTCTGTTTTTTAATTCCTTTGTTATTTTTTTCCTATCTTGTTGTCTTCCTTTGTGATTTTTTTCTTTTCATAGTGATATACTTTGTTTCCTATTCTGTATCATTTACAGTTTCCTCTTTGTGATTATCATGTGTCTTAGTCTGTTTAGTGTTGCTAAGAATACCTGAGGCTGGGTAATTTGTAAAGAAAAGAGATTTATTTGGCTCATGATTATGCAGGCTATATAAGATGTATGGCAAGAGAGAAAACAAGAGTAGGGAGTAGAAGTGCCAGGCCCTTTTTAACAACGAGCTCACACCAGAACTTATAGAGCAAGAACTCACTTATTACTGCAAGGACAGTGCCAAACCTTTACATTTTTTCATATAATATATCATTTAAAAAGTTATTGCAGCTCTAGTTATTTGTAATACTTTAATCTTAACTTTTATATTAGAATTAAAAGTGATTTATATACCACCATTACAGTATTAGAATTTTTTTAATTTGATGATATACTTACCTTTGCCAGTGAGTTTTATGCCTGCATATGTTTTGATGTTGCTAATTAGTATCTTTTCATTTTAACTAGAAGAACTTTCTTTAGCATTTCTACTAAGGCAGGTCCAGTGATGATAAACCTCCTTAGATTTTGTTTGTTGAAGAAAATAATTATCTTTTTATTTGACAGCTTTAGTGGTTATCAATTTCCTAGTGGGCAGTTATTTTCTTTAAGCACTTTGAATATGTCATTTCACTTTGACCTGACATGCAGAGTGTTGGCTGAAAAATTTACAGATAATTTTATGAAGTTTCCTTTGTTTGTGATAAATTGCTTTTCCATTACTGCTTTCAAAATTCTCTCTTTGTCTTTGACTTTTGACAATTTGATTATCATATGTTTCAGTGAAGATGTCTTTATTCTCAACTAATTGAAATTCTTTGGGCTTTATCAACCTAGATGTTCATTTCCCTATTTGTATTTGAAACGTTTTTTGTCATGAATTATTTAAATAAGCTTTCTACACCTTTCTCTTTCTCTACCCCTTCCGAGATTCTCATAGTATACATATTAATTCACTTGATAGTGTACCATAAGCCCTGTAGGTTTTCTTCACTTTTTTATTGTTTTTACTTTTTGTTTCTTTGACTGGATAATTTTAAATTATCTGTATTTGTGTTCTCTGATTCTTATATTTGATTAAATCTGCTGTTAAAGTTCTCCATTGACTTTTTCAGTTCAGACATTATATTTTTTAGTTTCAGAATTTCTATTTTTTTAATAATTTTTATCTCCTTGTTGAACTTCTCATATTGCTCACTTATTGTTTTCCTGATTTTATTTAGTAATCTGTAAGTTATGTTTCTAAATGATTATTTCTAAATGATTACCTACAATGAAGAATCTGACTCCATATCAAGGTACTTTCTATACTCTGCCGTATTAAAATGTATTGCCTAGCTTGTAGTTCAAATGGATATTTTCACTCATGCTAAACTTTGTAATATTATTTACTGTTCATTTGGAAAATATTTTTTACTTAATTATTACAGTCTTCCAAATATAGCATATTTCATATTACACTAGTTGGTAGATTTATGTCATAAAATTACATTGGCTAATAGCATCACCAATCTCATCAGAGAATTTTTTTTACACATTGTAATGCTTTCAAGCTCAAGGTGAATGATACAAGTATTCTTAAATTGTAATTTTTGTTTAAAATCTTGAATTTTTATTATTTTTAAAAATCTACTACTGTCAGCTCTTTACATGAATAGCAGCATTACTTTGTTAATTTTGAAGAAAATATTAGGCAAATTCCCAATTGTTAAATGATAGTTTGTCTGTCATCCATCCTTTCCAGTAACAATGTCATTAGATGAAAAAAACAGATATGTTGGTTTGCAATTCAAACAATCTCATGATTGCTTATTTTAGGCAACCATTATATTTACGTATGTAGCAGAAGTTCTTTGGGCATGCTCTCCGTTTCATCTCACAGAATTTTCAAAAGGTACATGTTGTTGCTGCTCACGTTATTTTTACTGGGATGTGAAGTATTTAATGATCACTCGTATAGTTTGCTGCCAACTGGATTTCTCTAAGATGCCAGCAACTTACCCACCATTGATTTTACATTGTCAGTACAAATGTCAACTCTGTGACAAAGGCAAATATCTTAGTTTTGCTTTGAAACTAGTTGAGAAACTCTACAATAATCCATCAAAACTTCTTTGCTTGGTTCTACTTGAAACCATATGCCTATGTTGTTGAGCTAAAGTAAAATTGTTTTCTCACAATCCTAGTAGACTTACAGGTTAAGCCCATGACTTTGACCCTGAGTGCACAAAAGGACTAATTTAGAAGAATGTGTTGCATTAATTGTGATTATACTCTTTGCCTTCAAACTTAAACCAAATCATATAGGAAGCCAGATGTCAAAGAAGCATTCTATCATTGCTTCAAGTTTATATATGGTACCAAACTATGTATTGAGAAAGTATCTTTCTGATCATATGCCATTAAGTCTGATTAGAAATAAGAAGCAAGATTAAATAACAGAACCAAAAAAAAAACCCAGTTTATTATGAAAATAAAATAGTATCAAAGTAATCTTACAACTTTTCTAGTTTTATCCCTCTTACAGACTCAGTCTGAATTGGTGAGTTTATTGCCCTATAGAAAACTTCATGGTTATATGAGGAAAAGTGAATTCTGGATTACCAGTTCATATTGCTTAATCAAGATCTGATAAAGCTCTTCAACTTGGTGCTTTTTGTCAAACATATCTGATTTTACTGTATTTTAAATTAAATTTAAAATATTTTAAACACATAAATGCACTTTTAAAATTATGTCTAGTATAATTTTAGTAACTTTTTTTATTTAAATATTCTTCAGAAACTTCTTGGAACAGCTAAGTGAATGAGTAAGAAAGAGATAGGAGAAAACACACACACACACACACACACACACACACACACACAACTTCTAAACATGTTTGGAAACCTCAGGTGGAATCCACTCTGAGGGGTATCAGCCATAACAAACATGTTAATATATCTCTGTTCACCTCATGATGGTTTCGAAAATTTCCTTTTTTTGAATATGCAGATTTGGGCTAGTCAGCTCAATGGTACATTTATTAACATGTAAGTTTAAGTCATTGTTTTATTACTTATCCTTATTACACTGCATGACTCATTAAAGTTATAGGCATTCTAGGAAGTTAGAGAGACATGTGAGCTCAAAACTGGATGTAGACCTAAATAACTACCTGAGAGCACAGAAAATAAAAACTAGAGATGGGGAAAAGAAAGGCAACTAATTTACTGCATACATACAAGATATTAAAATGGCATTTTTAATGTTATAATTAAAATAGTTTTTTTGGTGTTTCTGTGACATTTTATTAGGGTTTTTCTGACCATAAGTGCCAGAAATGCAAACCCTACTAGTTCATCAAAAATAGATATGTAATGAAGATTGTTCTTTTCTCTTAGTATTGATGAGAAGAATTCCCTTGGTGATTTCACAGAAAAAGTAAGCCAAGAAAAGAGTAGTGATGTAGCTAGGCATCAGGCATTCTCTCTCTCTCTCTCTCTCTCTCCTGTTTTTCATTCATATTAGCTTCATTCTTTTCTCACAGCGGTGCAACTTTCCCCAAATGGTGGAAATATGACCTCCAAGATTTCCATCTCTAGTAACATGACTCTTTTGAACAGATGTACAAATGTCAGGGAAGGAACTCATTTGCCTTTGGTCAGATGAATGCTCTGTAGCCATGCAGAATAATGATAAGAGGTCAGAGTAAGGGCAGTCCCTGCTTGAACTATATGGACTGAGTACAAGATGTCAACAGTCCCCAAATAAAGAGTGGTTATTGTAGCTGAGGAAGGGATGGCTACTAGGCAGACAAAATATAAGTTTGCACTACAGAGATTCATTGTTACAAGATTTTAAAAATCAGGTCAATTAAGTTATTATAAACTATAGTTATAAGATGTATCCATGCTGAATAAAAATTAAATCCATTACTAGGCCAACTGCCAGCTGAGGAAAACAAAACACAAAAAGATGCTATGATTGTGAGCCTAGCAGAAGCTTTGCATGTAAATTAATTAGTATTTATTAATGTTAAAGCAAAAAAGATAAGAATATTAATCTCCTAACAGCAAAGAATATTAATCTCCTAACAGCAAAGAATATTTGATGAACAACAGACTATTTTCAAATTAGATTGCTGAATATTTCATTTGTCCTTGTATATAACAAATGGAGTAAGATGTGACCTTTTTTTTTTTAACTTTAATGTTATTTTGGAAATAAAAATTATCATGGGGAAATGTATAGGCTATTTCATTCTTAAAGTACAAAGCATATCTCATACTCAAAATATAGTATTTCATTTTTCTGCACATTTCTCTAGATAATATTTTTAAGACTGTAGTTTGACAGCTTACTATTAGGTTGGTGCAAAAGTGATTGCCTTTACTTTTAATGGCAAAAACTGCAATCACTTTTGCAACAACTTAATAACTGTAATAGTCTTGAATCAATTATTTAAATTTACTATGCCTCAGTTTCCTAACATAAAAAAAAACAGGCTTAATAATCCAATCCAAAAAAATTAAAATTTTTGAATTAGGTGATTTAAGGAAAACATTTGGAACTAAGATAATTAAAAAGCTGTTCTTATTCATATAGTTGTACTCTGACCATTCAGACTAGTGTATAGAGATGGAATGGAGATGCTTTTAATTATAAATAGGACATATAAAATTTAAAAGTTGGATAATGTTATGGACTGAATGTTTATGTCCCCAAAATTCATATGTGGAAGCCCTAACTTCCAATGTCACTGTATTTGGAGATGGAACCTTTGAAAAGTAATTAGGTTATTAGGGCAGGACCTTGGTCTGATGGGGCTAGTGGCCTTATGAGAAGAGGCACCACAGTGCTTGTTGACTTTCTCTCTTCTCACGTGCACACCAAAAAAAAAAAAGGCGTGTGAGCATGCAGCAACAAGGAAGAGAGTCCTCACGTCCGCACCTGAGCAGCCATGCTGGCACCCTGATCTTGGATTTCCAGTTTCCAGAACTGTGAGAAAATAAATTTCTGTTTTCTATGGTATTTTATTATGGCAGTTGAAGCGGACTAAGACAGATGCAAATTAGAGGTTTACATAGAAAAAAAAAGAATGATTTGAAATGGTAAACATAACAGTGCTGTCAGCTTCCATCCCAATAAATATGTCACTAACCACATTTTATTCCGCCATCCACTCCTACTATGGTGGAGTAGGATAAGAATGGATTAGTAATAAGTAAAGCTGTTTGATCTACATTAGTAAAAGTAGCCTCACCTCGTAGGAAAAAAATGGAAAAAGATTCACATTTTTATACCTATAACAGTGCTACTTAAATTGTTCTATTATTAGCTTTAATATGTAAAATACAGGTGGTTGTTAAAACCATATAAAAACCTGAATTTAAAACATTTTTTAAAGCTAAAATGTCAGGTCATAAAATACACCGTATTTGATGTCCTTCTTGTGTGTGTTTTTCGTTATCTTGTTCTCAATGAAATTCCCTCAAATGCTCCTTAGAGGCAGGTTTGCTTGCAGCAGGGTCCATGATGTGAGAGGACTGTAACTCAATTTTCTGATTTAATAGTGCAGTGTTATTCAAGCATGAAATTACCTATTCATGTAGAGCAATGCCCTTTGCCTGGCAAGTCAAGGCTCAAAAACTTGATGTCTACTGTGATTACGGCTGTTGACCCAAACAATTGTTGCTAGAATCAGAGTTAAGTTTTTCTGTACGCCCCACTGAGGAAAATATGTCTCTGTGAACAGCTAAAAGGTGAAAATAGGTATGTAGCTCTCCTTAGAATCGCAGCACTATGTGATTAACATGCTGGGTTAAAAAGAACCAAATATGATTATAGCACAAATGGAAAGTATATTGTTTGAACTTTTATTTTAGGTTCAGGGATACTTGAAAAGTGTATTTATTTAATTGACATTCGGTTTAAACAAGTTTCTTTTAACAAAAATTCTACCAGGTTTAAGAATTACAGAGGAGGCAAAGTCCAACTCAGCTTTGTCTGTGACCATCTGCTCTATAGGAAACAATGAAAAACAATTTGGTTTTCCTCATTAACCTAATCAAACACCATAAGTGCAGTTGTTTAGCATTGCAACCTCTGAAGTATGAAAATTCAAATAGTGCAAACCTGTCCAGGAGTAATTTTGAGCCAGAAATTTTAGCTACATATGTAATTGTATTTTTTCCTAGTAATCACTTCAAAAAAGGAAACAGGTGAACCTAATTTTAATAATTTATTTTTAATTTATCCAATTATCAAAAACATGATTGCTTTCAACACTTAACAAAAAACATGTCTGATGAGATACTTTATATTCTTTTATTCATAGTAAATCTTTGAAATCTGGTGTGTATTTTATACTTAATGGACATCTCAATTTGAAATAGTCATATTTCAAATGCTCAATAGCCACATGCTTCTATCATATTGGACTGTGCAAATCTACCATCCTTAAGATCGTAAAATATTCTCTCTGAACTCAAGGGTTTTCAGAACCTTTAAGTGGCAAACACTGGAGATGTGAAATGATTGAGAAGAACAAACAAGGCTACCTGCTTTAATGAGGTGTTTTCAATATGATAAGCCTATCTAAAAAGTAAGTTTTCTTTTTTTATGCAATGGGAAAAGTCACAAATATTCTCTTACACACACATTTGCGCGCGCACGCACGCACACACACACACACCGCTTAAATTTTTGGCTCACTGACTTCTCTTTTCCTGAGCAGAGTAATGGATTAAGAAGTTTAGATTTATTTAGACTTTAGACTAGACACCTACCATTTCAGATGAAAGAAAAGAGCTTGGAAAGCTGCACTTGGAAGCAAGAAAATTGTCATTTTTGGATGAGATTTAACAGAGTGATAGGAGAGATTGAAAACATCAACTGTAGGAAGAGAAATTCAGAGGGGTAACATTTTATTGTGCGGTATGAATGTAATCAACCTGAGTAATCCACTCCATAGTTTTTGGTAAAGTTTAAACCACTTTTCAACTTGGAGAGATGCTTAACTGATGGTTTTCTGAAAATAACGTGATACCTATGAAACGGGAAAAGTTCCCTTATCCCCCTCACAGGGCGTGCAGTGGGGTGTGGCTCGCTTCTTCGGTGCCCCACCACTCAAAACCCCTTGGGAGAGCAGGCAGATGGGCAAGTTGTGGGGCTTCGACCCCACGGCAGTGTCTAGGGGTGAATGTTACAGCTCCTGAGGCCCCAGTGGGCGTGTGTTACCGTGTGCCCTTTTAGTTTAGCCAACCGCTGTTGGCTGTGTTTATCAGCTCAGTTAGACCCCCCACCTGTCTTACAGCAAGCACAGAGGGCTTTCTGTATCCCAGGGTTTCTTGCCTTGGTGTACCAGAAGAATCGGATCACATGTGGGCTTGGAGAATGAGTGCAAGGTTTTATTGACTGGAGGTAGCTCTCAGCAGATGGGGGAAGCCAGAAGGGAGATGGAGTGGGAAAGGTGGTTTTCCCCTGGAGTCGGGCTGCTCAGCAGCCAGGCTCTCCTCCAACCGCCCCGGGCAAACTGCGCATCATTTCACCAGTCATGGCTTGACGGTGCCTGTCAGTGTGCTCTTAGGCCGGTGCGTTTCTCTCCACGTCCAGCCACTTATCTTCTTCTGTCAGTGTGTTCCTCTCCATGTCCAGCCGCTTGTGTGCCTGCCCGCTAGGGTCTCGGGGTTTTTATAGGCACAGGATGGGGGTGTGACAGGCCAGGGTGGTCTTGGGAAATCCAACATTTGGGTGCGAAGCCAGGAGTGCGTCCTCACCTAGGTCTGCGGTTCCAGGCCCGGGGGTGGAACCCTACCCAGGGACCCGCCCTTCTCCTCCCAGCTCTTCCCTGCCCTACTCCTGTCTATCACCTACATTGACCATGAAGTCGGCCAGGTTTATTTGGGTTATATTTACATTCACATGGATTGAATGACATATATATATATATTTAACAGCATTATGAAATAAAGTAACTTGTCCGTTTGTGTGTGCAAACAAACATGGTGTAAAACTTCAGATTTATCTTTATAAATTTTTTTTATCTTTGTTAGCCAGCAATTAGGTCCATTTTTATAGATGTTTCTGGTAATTTGTTTGTTTTAGTCACATACTTGAAATTTTTAGAAATATTATTTAAGTTATTTAAAGGCTGATCTTGAAGGACAAACGTTTTCAGAGTAAAAATCTAAAAGTTTTAAGGTTGTTATCTTGTGATTTACTTAAGGCTTATGTGTAGCTTGAAAAAGATGTTAAAATCTCTTTGCTGTCAAGAGCTAGTTTCAATATTTTAGAAGCACATGACTTAAAAATCTGCACTAATAATTCTCATTCACAACATTGAAACTTGGGATTTGTTGAGTTCTTTAAATTGGCTATAAGTTCCATTTCTTGAGTAAAAAGCTATTGAAAAAATAATTAGAATAGTTAGAGTAAATGTCACATAAATTAAAACATTTTGACTAAACTATTAGTGTGTGTGTGTCAGATCAACATAGTCATGTGTTTCTTAGCAAGGAACTATACACATATGTTTTGCTTCTGCTCAGGATAAGAGTACAAATCCCTCTGGCTCTTTCTGAACAATTACAACAAATAATTTTATTTGAAAATATTTCATAAATAATTTATAATTGTTATACACACAAATATTATATGTGTTTATTCTAATGATTCACTTCAACTTTCTCTGACAATCTCAAATGATAACTGATATCTCTAGCTGCTTAGTTTTTTATTCTTATTAAACAGAACTCATGGACTCAGGTTTGGAGACATCCAAGTTGTGTTGTTCAGTTGCATCTCCAGAATTAGGTCATCTCTCCTTAGGGGACAGTAGATGGCCTCCCTCAGAACTAACCAGTCTGCAGTTTTGTTTCCTGAAGAACCGTGACCATGACGAAACATCACTTGAATGTTGAAAGTTTTTATTTCTCTGTAACTTTTCTCCAGCAGCCTGATTACCTCCAGATTCCTGGCCTGATCAGTGACAGCCTTGTCCTGACAGAGGCTGATGAAACACACCACCTTGTCCCAAGAAACTCTTGATTCAGTGCTGCACCCTAGTACCATAGCAATAATAACTCATGTAATTTACCTCCTCTTATTGCTTGAGAGTGAATGTCAAAAGTTTACTTTGCTTTCTAATGTTTATAGGTAATACGTGGGAGCAAGCTTCTTGGGTTTTAATACCAGCTCCACCTCTGACTATCTATACTGTTTTGGGAAAATTACCTAGCCTCCTTAACCTCAGTTTCCAAGTCTGTAAAATGGGAATAATAATAGCAGCCTATTTTGGAGGATTACTGTGAATATTAGATGAGTTGAGGGCAAGATGTGTTAATTCCTGTAAACCAAGTTGAATAGGACCTGGCAAATGGTAAGCAACAAATAGATACCAGTTATTATTACCATCGTAAGATAAGTGTATTTTTGCAGCAGTGGCTCTAGACTGCACAGCAGAATCACCCGATGAAAATTTTAAAAATCAAGCTACTTGTGTCCCAGCCTAAACTTACTGAATTAGAACCTCAAGAGGTAAGTCTCATCATGTGTTTTTTTTCTTTTAAAGTTCCAAAGATGATTCTGATATTGCAGCCAAGTTTAAGTCTTACTGCTGCAAGAAGATATTATAATTCTAATTGGTGTCCAGTTTTTATTAATTACAAGTTAATCATATACTAACACTGACCATTCTGTGCTTTACTGACTCTAGACCATTATTCAGTGTAATTATTTATGTAGATATCTCAAATGAGAGGTTGAGACCAATTTTTTTCCTATGCCATTTACATGCCATTTTTAAAAAGTAGAGTTGGGAGGAAGAGCCCACCAGGTTGAAGTTTAACTATGAAAATACAGTGTAGACAGAAAGGGAAATCTAGATTTTAGTTCAGCCTTAGAGTGAACAGTCATTTCCTGGGGAATTGTTGGTGAAAGGTTGAATTTACATGAACCGGATGGTAAATCTGAATTTTATTGTATCTTTGTTTCCCCCAGTATTTCCACTGCCCCTTTAGAGCACAGTTGCACTACAGTCAGGGTAAACTTTTTCAGGTTTGCCCCAATATTGTTATTAGGTAAGATTTATTAAAGGCCCTCTGTTTTAGGGGCTTCATATGATTTTATCTCAATAATGCCACGAACTAGGAACTAATTAATATCATCATTTTACCTATAAGGAGGCTGAAGTCAGAGAGATTAAGCAACTTGCCTAAAGCTGCAAAGTTTATAAGTAGTGTAGCCAGGATATCAGCCTGGACTCTAGAGCTGTATTTTTTTTTTTTTTTTTTTTACTTTAAGTTCTGAGATTCATGTACAGAACGTACAGGTTTGTTACATAGATATACATATGCCATGGTGGTTTGCTGCACCCATCAACCCATCATCTAGGTTTTAAGCCCCGCGTGCATTAGGTATTTGTCCTAATGCTTTCCCTCCCCCCTTGCCTTCCATCCCCTGACAGGTCCTGATGTGTGATGTTCCTCTCCCTCTGTCCATGTGTTCTCAAGAGAGCAGTATTCTTAACCATTGCTCTGTACTGCTGCCTCCCACAACTGCAGCTCTTCAGCCCATCCCACTTGAGAATAAATACATCATCTTAAAGATGACTATTTTGGGTAAACACAAATATTCTTCCTCTGGGCATTTCTTTCTCTCTCCGGACTTTTGTCTTCTGCTGCAGGTTTTGGCCACTACTCTACCGTCTTCATTAAATTTGCTTTTCTTAGCATTTCAAGTTACAGTGCTATTAAAAACAGTTTTTCATTTTCTTTTAAAAATGTACCGTGGGAGAAATTCAGCCATCTTTCCTTCGGGGCTCTTTCTTTTAGACATGATTAAACAATCCACATCAATAAATGACTCAACCAGGTGAAACAGAGAATTCCTAAGAAACCATAAATCTCACAAGTTTCAAAGGCTGCTACTCATTTCACATTGTTCAGATGAAATATATCACCCTAAATTCAACTTTAATCATATTATTCTGATTGTCTTTGCTCCTTATACTTCAGATTTTCAACACTTTGGTCTTTTTAATTTTTGGTCCATCCTTTGTTTAGTGCAAGGCCTTCCACACATATAGGAGCTCATAGCTTCTTTGTGGTAATTAAAAATGAGCCTCTTCAAATTTTGAAAAAAAAAACTTAGCTATGGGGCTTAAATGAACTACTCTGTCTCAGGTTTCAAACAATTTGATAGTGATATTTTCCAAACACCCTGCACAGCCAAGCACTTGCAGTGAAGTGATTTTGCCACTGGGGAGCATCTATTCTGGTGCCCCAACCCCTGCTCATGGTACCAGAACCCTAACTCCATTCTGCAGAACTGTACTGCTCCTATTCATAGATCTATGATTAGGATAATATTGACCCACCCAAGCTAGAAACAGAAACTGTGAAGTCCAGTCTTTTGTTCAACTTAATTGCATCAGGCCTGGGCCTGTGAGTCAGTTCAAACCAATGAGACATTGCAAATATTTGCTGGTGTCTTTTGGGTAAAAAGCTTTTCTTTCCACTGAGACCTATGAACACAATGTTACCTCTTTACTTCTGGACATTGAAATACAAGATTGTAAAGCCTAGAACTGTTGCAGCTATTTCTGATAAAAAGAGAAAAGTCAGTCTTAGAAATGATCTGATACTCAAAAAAATAAAACAACTCTCATGAATTACGTGTGAGAATTCAGATCAAACCATAGTCAGAGAACTCTGAGCTTTTTAATTCCTTTTTATGCTTAAGGCTGCATCATCTGTGATTTTTGGCTACATACAACATAAAGAGTTCAAATTATATTTCAAGAGAGAAACAGAAGAGTTCATGCTTGAATTATAAGTGTTCATAGAAGTTCTTTTATTTGTTTTCTTTAATTTTTTATTAATCTACTGGTGTTGGTCATACCAAAGACACAGAGAAGTGAAATAATTAGCTATTCATAGATTCAGAGGCAGCATAAAGATAGAAATAAAAAGCAAGCTGTAACAAAATTTAATTCCTGTTTAAAGGCTTTGATTCAATCAACATGATCATTAATATGTATTTGAAAGCGTAGGTGATTCTAATAGGAAGCTACTACCGGTCACTGTTAAGTGAGTTTGTTTTCAGTTGTATAAACTTTGTGATAATTATAAATTCAACCATGTTTCAATAGTCACAATATAATTATAGATTTGGACTTTCACAATCAAAAGCTCTTTGGTTGCTCTTTGAATTCATATTTCCAAGATTAGGTTCTACTAAAATTATCATTTCATGACCTCTTTGTTGAAGGCCCTTTGGCAATATCTTTGCTAGGTGGTCATATATCCTATGCTTAAGCATCATGGGTTCTAATCTTGATTGGTTTTTACTATTACTATATGCGTCCTTACTCTCAAGAGATGAATCATCTGATTGCTATCTCATTCCCTAAGTGCCATATAGAAATTATGTGTACACATGAAAGCCTTTTCGATGTTCAAAGATGTCCTTTATAACTTTTATTTATTTTTAAATTATCTTCAATATCTTCTCAGGATAAATTCCCCCAACATCCTTAAGTTATTTGATTTTTTAAAAAATGCCAGGCAGAGGTTGCGGTGAGCCGAGATCGCGTCATTGCACTCCAGCCTGGGCAACAAGAGTGAAACTCCATCTCAAAAGAAAAAAAAAAAAGAAAGAAAGAAATGTCTCTTAAGACATTTTCTTTAAGCCAAAAACATGAATGACAGTAAAATATATAAAAGAAAGGTGGATAAGGGACCAGAAACTTTCATTATTTGTAGATAATATGTTTCTCCAAACAAAGAAGCCCAAAGAAGCCTAGGGCAATGACCACGCATTGCATTCCAGGTGGTAAAGGATGGACTTTTCAATCAACTGAGCTGATAAAGTTGACTTTCCCTATTCAATAAGGAAAAGTCTTTCCCTATTCCAAAAGAGTCTGTTAGAAGAAAATAAATGAGTACATCTACCTCACGTGATACACATAGTCAATTCCAGATGGTTAAAGACTTCAAAGTAAAAAGTAGAACACTAAAACTATTATTGATATATTTAGGAGAATGTTTTATCATTTCAGGATAAAAAAGAAAAATTTTTAAAGAACTCAGAAGAGAACATAAGCTTTGAAGTAAAAGACTGATATTTTAAATTAATTTAAAATTAAGCACATCTATTCATTGGACAGCATCCAGTAAAAAAAAAAAAAAAAAAAAAAAAAACACTAGCCATAAATAAGCAGAAGATATGTGTAGCATATATAACTGATGACAGATTAATCCAGAACATACAAAGTCTAGTAAGTAATTCTTAAAAGACACTCATCTAGTATAAAAGTATCTAGATAACAGAAACACAAATGGTCCACAAATATATGAAAAGAAGCTTAACTTCATTGAAATCATAGAAATGCAACTAAAAACCGTAATGAAACCCAATTTTATATTCATCAGATTCGCGCAAATTAAAAAAGAAAAAAATAGCAAGTGTTGGCAAGGATGCAAATCAATAGATATTCCCAGACATAACATTGAAGAAAAAACAGCAGCAGATATATACATGTAAGATAAATTACATTTTTAAGAAATTACCTTTTTAAGAAATTAAAAAGGTAAAATGATTTTACATGTTGTTTAGGAGTACATGCATATGTATTCAAAGTAGATACAATGCATAGAAAAAACACATTTAATTCAGAGCAGTGAGTAACTATTGAGACGGTGAGATGGGGTGAGAGAGAAGGAATGCCATCAGAATAAGTTACCAGCAGGTTTAATTGTACCTCACATGCTTTAAATCTTTTATTTTCTTTTTCTTTGTTGTTTTTTGTTTTGTTTTGTTTTGTTTTTGCTTGGTGACTTTTTTATTGTGGTAAAGTATATACAACATAAAATTTACTATTTTGGTCATTTTATGTGTACAATTCAGTGGCATTAGGTACATTCATAATGATTCTGTTTTCAATAAAGTAAAATTTTTCCCCTTATGGATGTGACTACCAGCCTGGAACAGAAAATTTGGGTGGACAAGGCACTGAAAATGATTGTAACTTCTTTAACTTACAGGAAACAAGACTTGGAGTCCCTACAAGTACCCTATAAGGGGTACTTGCAGCATATAACCTTTCTGGCTGAAATTACAGAACAGAATATAAATGTTATTAACTTTTTGAAAAAATAAAAAGTAAAATGACCCAGTAACAAATTAGAATATGGGTAGGAGGGAACTGAAGGGTCAAGGACTTAATAAGGTTATCTTACAAAGTGGAGAATTAAGATATACTGTCTGTGGTTGTTATAATACAAAATAGAGGTTTAGATGTGCTACCTAAAAATATACAAATACAGTTACTAGAGTAATATAGCCTTAGTATTATAAATATATCAGAAAAAGGAGTAGGATCTAACTAAGCTAAATCTAGCATAGCAGAATTTCAGTGGTTAATGCTGACTTTTCCAACAAAAATATATGTATATGTTCAAATGGAGAAGTAAGAACAGAAAGAGGTCGAAGTGCTTGCATCTAAGGAGCTGGACTCAGGGTGGGGAACTTGATCAGGAAATTGTGGCTTTTAATGATAATTTCTTCTGTATTTTTTTAAGTAACATGCTTGTATTCTTTGATTAAAAATAATCATCATGGTATGTTTAGAAAACTGATTCTGTTCTGCTCTGAACATTTCTCTCAGATTTATATCTAAATTTTAATTATTTATTATTGACAGTAGTATACCTATTATAGTATTACTGTAAAAAATGGAATGCAAGAAGAAAGGGGAAGCATTTTAAGTCTAGGAAGTAGAACAAAATATGCTGCAAAAAATGTTTTAGGTTTAGTATTCCTTGAAATATAATTCAATCTTGATGTTCAAGAGAATTTTTGACTGTATCAGTCTTTGTATATAATCAAACAGAGCACAAAATGGGTACACTCAACATTAGGAAATTTGAGGTTTAGTAAATTTTCCTTTTTTAATATCTTACCAAAAATGGTTGTGTTAATTTTTTATGTTCATGCAATTTACTTCCAAGACAAGGTGGTTAACGAGGGTTTTGTAGTTGTTTGAAGTGGAAGCTAAACAAGATATGTCTCAGTGGAGTAATTATTGCTTATGTATGTATTAGAATTTATCTATTAGTAAAAAAATTCAGTCTTATAATTATGTCATAAAATTTGATTAGGGAGATAAAACTGGAGATTGTAATACAATTAGAGTGCAGGGAATCTGCAATTTTCTAAAAATCTAATTTTGGAATGTGTCTCTTTTGGATACTAAATACGGAATTTTTTGACCCTAGGGTAAGTAATCTTTTATCTGAACTCTTTCTTGAATTTTCTAAGACTTATAATAATCAAGGCTTGGATTGAAAGCATAATAAATTATTCAGAGATGCATTATATCCTTGATTTTATAATTACCGAGCAAGAATTCCAGAGATATGCATAGTTGCATGTTCCATATAGACTCCTCAGAAATCATATCTTCAACATAAGTAAAATAACTTCCACTAGTAATTTATTTATTTTTTGTGAGGGATGGGGGGATTAATTCTTAAATATTAAGGCATTAAAGTTTCTACAAATTGTTATCCCTGTAAGATTTCATTTTAGGAGTCATGAAGACATATTGGGTAGTAAACATAAAATTAGATTTTGTCTTTGCATATTCAAGTCAGTCCTCTAAGTGTGATTGTCATTTAACTTATGTAATGCATAATTTTTCTTATCTCTTTCGAGATAAGAAAAGAATTTCAATAGAATTACTGCATTAACTATGGAGATGGGGTGGTGATTAAGGGGAATATCCCACCAAAGATATGAACTGTGGTCTGGTAAGAGTATGGCAAGAGGAATAGAAGAAATGCCACTACATTACTTTTAATGCATTTCCCATGAAGATTGTCTTAGTCTGTTTGTAAAGCTATAACAAAATATCATAGAATAATTTATAAATAACAGAAATTTATTTCTCACCTTTGGAACTTGGGAAGTTGAAGATCAAGGTGCTGTCAGGTTCAATGTCTTGTGAAGGTCCTGGTCTCCACTTCCAAGATGGCAGCTTGTTGCTGCATTATCTGGAAGAGAGGAATGCTATGTCCTCACATGGCAGAAGGTAGAAGGGCAAGAGGGCCAAGTATTGTGTGAAGTCTCTTTTATCAGAGCCTTAATCCCATTCACAAGGGAGGAGCCCTCATACCTGATCACCTCTTACACACCTCACCTCTTGCTACTGTCACATTGGCCATTAAATTTTAACACCTGAATTTTGGAGAGGACACATTCTGACTATGGCAGAGATTAAGCTGTAAAACTTGACTAACATACATGATGAGACAGTTCATCTATTAAGATTTATTTTGAACTGAAGAGGCTTTGGGAACTAGCCTAGAAAATGTATATCTTATATAATTTTGTTTTTCCAAGAAAATGCAATTCTATTTTACAACAATTAAAAGAACTTTAAGAAAATACTTTTGGAATATTATCAGTTCCTACATTTGAAGTCTCTTTATATGTATATGTGTGTGTAGTCACATCAAGTGGTATATAAAATATGCTTTGTATTCGTTTGTAAGAGCTATTATCAAGTTCAGCTAGCCAACTGAAGAAATTGTGGTCAGCCTACAAAGAGTTGTCATGTGTATTAATAATGTAATCTGAATGACTGCAGAGTGATGAAATTATACTGTTAGTAGTTAATAAAGACAATAGAAAGTCTTCCATGATTGTGTATTGATGACAGCATGAGAGAATAATTCTGTCTAGTTACACTTTGAAATCCTGGCATGTCATAGAAGCTTTGTTTGATTTGTTGCTGTTGCTTTCTTGACAGAAATTCAATTTAGGGAGAAACTCTGAGACCAACGCATCTCTTACCTGTTTTGTGAAGCATGGCATTGAATACTGTCTTATACCTATTAGCAATCATGGCAAGAAGACATTAGTAATGATGACACACATGCATAGCATCACCTTCTTACTTTATTTAAAGTGTCATGCAATTGCGCCCCTTAGATAACTATTTCAAACAGGTTTAGACAATTTTGCAGTTTAAACATACAGAGGCTACCAAAACCACTGACCGTAAAATGTTGTTCTTTAGATCACATTTTTAAAAAAGTATCCTTGGTTATCTCCTCTTTTCAAAGGCTTCCTTTATCTTCATTTTGTTTCGATAATGGTAAGAGTTAATTCTAAATGTTTTTGCCATAAGCATGTGTGTTTGGGAATTCTTTGCTTTTTACTTACAGAACAGGCATCTAATTGAGCAAGTATGTCCCAAAAGATAGATATGTGTCTGGCAGTGCTTGCCCTTCACCTAAGTCCTTGTTCCATTAGAGTGACTATTATTGACAGACAGCACCATCTTTGATTCTTCCTTGATGCTTCAAGACTCAGCGAGAGTCACCTAATTTTATTATTGCTGTTTACAATTTGTCCCTGACAGTTACATTTTTACAACTAAGACACATTGATGAAGATAACTTTCTGGCATTTATACTGCTTACCCTTAGATTTAATTCAATCCAAAATACTTTTGTGAAACACCTACTTTGTGCCTGGCTGCAGGCAAGGTTGCTCTCTGTCTAGCAGGGGAGAAAAATAACTATATTATAGAAGAATAATGCAGACATATGTAAGATGTTAATAGAGTGTCTACTGTGGAAAAGATAAAAACTTTTGCTTTCATGGGAAGGGGCTAGATTGGGGTATTCAGGAAAACCCCTGTAAGGTAATATTTGATCTAGATTTTGAAAGATATATATTTTTTAATTACATATAGTAAGTACTGTATGTTCCCTGATGAAGTTCTATTTTTCAGGGAATGCTGCTGCACTTAGCGTCCTTGAGATCACACTTCTACTTTTGGATTAGTAGAAACATGAATGGAGGTAGCATTTTTTAAGGCACATATTCTTAAGTGGACACTTTACAGATTATGATTATGACTCTCAGTATCCTCTTTCTTTAGCCATGGGCCAGGGAGCCAGGGTAACTTAAAACAATATAGGAAAATAATACATTAGAAGGCTGGAGAAAATTTAGGAGATTTTACTTGTTATCTGATGGCTAACACCAAGATCCAAGCTTTCTTCACTATGAAGATTTTATAAGCATATATTTATTAATCTCCCATCTTTCACCACCATGACACTCTATTAAAAGATATTAAGCAGCTTTGTTTATGTTTAGGTCCAGTCTCTTTTGATATCCCAAACAGGCTAAAATCATATACTTCAGCATTTCAGCATATGTAACAATTATCCAAAATGACTACCATCGGTGATTCCAAGGTAACTGTGCATCTAGCTATCTCAGGGAAATTAATAAAAACACAGAATTCTGAGCCTAACACTGGATGTTTCGCTGCAATAGGTCTGGGCTAGGAAAATATAATAAGGATTTTTAATATGTAATTTCGGTGAATCTGATTCAGTCATTTTATGAAATGGGGCCTGGAAGCCGTTAATCTAGATTTTATACACCTGCTAACAAAAATATACTTTTGAAAGTTCCAGTCTGTACTTGTGTTTTTGGGGGCTATAACTGGCCCCCAAGCAGAAGTATCCCAGAATTTAAAACTTATTGTAACCCAGTGTGAGGCATGGGGAGGAGGGAGATACAAATTAATGAAATTCATTTTGAGCACTCATAACCAGTTAGCCATTTTCGCCTTGAGCAACCCTGGCAGAAAATTATGGGAGAATAAATGTGAGTGTTTTGTATTCCTCTTATTCAATTCCAATTCTCTTTTCATGTTTAACATCTGGATGATTAATAACTTATTAATATTCTGCAATAGGAAGCTCTCAATTTATCAATGTTGAAAGCCTTACTGTCAAGCTATCAGAATTGGCATCCCGAGTTGTAACAGAATTGTCTTTCCTATGAACTGTCTCATGTCACATTTTCTCTCTCTCCATATAGATAGAAAGATAGATAGATAGATAGATAGATACATAGATAGATTTTTAATGACTTTTTTTTCACTATAAAACCTCCTCCTAGTCGTGTAATTCCTTTCAAAGTCATTCAGACAAGAAGTCTGGAGGATCTCCCTAACTCCTGATTTCCAGGGAACCCCCAATTCATCCATTCCACCTCCAGTCTTCCCTGTATCCGCAAATGACAACTCCTTGCACCTGGTGCTTTGGAGAAAATTCCAGGAGTCTTTCTTGATTATTTTCTTTGATTTATACCACATCCTCAATTTCCACTACATGAAAGCCCTATTCATCCAGCTCTATAATGTAGCCTGAATTAATTCACTTCTCTTCCTTTCCTGTAACAAATCACTGCCATTACCATTGCACCGTTGTCTACCTACAATCCATTATTTATGCAGTAACAAGAGGAGACTATATAAAAACTAAGTGGGATGGGGTCACTCCTTCAATAGTGATTCTCCAATAGGTTCAAATTGCTTTAAATAAGATGCAAAATCTTCACCTTACCTACTATGCCATCAATCTCTGACTTCTGCCCACCTCTTTAACTATATCTCTGGTTTCACATTCCCACAAGCCCATTTTGATCCAAACACACAGGCCATAATTCTGTTCTTTGGACTTTGGGACTCATTCACTCTGGACCATTGCCATCCTTTCTCTGACACATTTTATCCTGGACTGCCTCCTCATTAATAAAGTCTAAGTTCAAACATCAACCATCGTTCACTGATCAGCCTAACTGTGGTGCTACCATTCTATTCTCTCTCTCAATATATTACCCTATTTAAGTGTTTCATAGAACTTATTTTTTAATTGTATAGTGATTTAATCCAAGTTTTTCCCTCTAAAATATAAGATGTATCTGTCTTATTACTATATTTCTAAATCTAGAGAAGTCCCTTATATACTGTAGGTATGCAATAAATATTAACTGAATAAATAAAATAATACATTTCAAGGCATGATAACTTGAATTATTTATTTTCATTTTTCCAATTTAAAAGTTCCTGAATTATGAGAGGACTTTAATATTTTTTAAGACTCACAATTATTCTAACAATTCTCCTTTTCCCAGTTGAATCTCACCACATTCCATCTTCCACAGAGTTGCCAAAGTTAAATTTCTAAACCAATAAGGTGATGGACTTTTTACCATTCTCCAAATCCGTAAGATAAAGTCAAAAGTCCTGAGCAATGTCTAAAGGCTTTTTATAATTTATTCTCCATCTGTATTTTTAGCTTCATTTTCTGCCTCTTCCCTTTGTACTCTACTATCTAACCACATAAAACTTGGGTAGTCTCAGACATATCATGTTATGTTGTGATCCATGCCTTCGCCAGTACTAGTATATTATTCCTTTTGAAGTTCACTTCAAGTGTCAGTTCTCCCCTCTTCATTGACAGTTAGCTGTTTTCACAAGCCTCTGTCTTAGTGTTTAATACAGCATATGGTAATTATTTATTTATATGCTGTGTTAGCCCTGATGGCTAACATAGTGTGCTCAGCATATGTCCCATATGTGTAAATTGAATGAGTGATGGATGAATGGGTGGATGGGTGGATGGGTAGATGAATATATGAAAGATGTCTTCTACTAATTCATAATCATCGGGTGAATAGGATCCTTTCCCATTCATCTGAGTGTTCCCTTGACACTGGGCTTTAAACATGGTAAAGACTTTACATTACTTATTAAGGGAGTGGATAAAATAACTGTACTTATTTATCCACTGTACTGTAATAAAAGTACTTATTAAGAGAGTGGCTAAAGTAATGGTATTCACATACTTTTACCTAAAGAAGCATTATCTTTGTCTTAAAAAGTTTTTTATTTGTGTGTGTTTTCCACCTGTGTTCTCTAACTGTGTAACTAGTAGCCACTAGTTATTTGAGGGTACTGAGCACTTGACATGTTGCTAGTCCAAGCCAAAGTGTGCTGTAAGTATAAAATATATACATTTAGTAGAAAAAAAGATTGTAAATTAGCTAGGCAATAACTTAACATGAATTATATATTGAAATGTTAATAATTTGGGTATATTGTCACATAGACACTGTATTACTTCATTTTCATGCTGCTGATAAAGACATACCCAAGACTGGACAACTTACAAAAGAAAGAGGTTTGTTGGACTTACATTTCCACATGGCTGGGGAGGCCTCACAATCATGGAGGAAGGCAAGGAGGAGCAAGTCACATCTTATGCAGATGCTGGCAGGCAAAGAGAGAGCTCTTTCAGGGGAACTCCCATTTTTAAAACCATCAGATCTCGTGAGACTCATTCACTATCATGAGAACAGCACAGGAAAGACCCTCCCTATAATTCAGTCACCTCCCTCTGGATTCCAAAAGGTAATTTATTTTTAATTTTGGAATAGGTCCAACTTTAGTATCAGAAAAAAAATTCTCTAGTTTTCTTTGTTTAGACTTCAGCTTTCTTTATTTAAATGTTTTACTTTGCATTGTATTTTATTTACAGGCTCTGACATACATGTTTTGAAACAATTATGATTTTCCTTTTCTTCTTCTTCTTCTTATTATTATTATTATTATTATTATTATTATTTTAAGACAGAGTCTGGCTCTGTCACCCAGGCGGGAGTGCAGTGGTGCGATCTCGGCTCACTGCAAGCTTCGCCTCCCGGGTTCACTCCATTCTCCCGCCTCAGCCTCCTGAGTAGCTGGGATTACAGGCGCCCGCCACCACGCCCGGCTAATTTTTCTATTTTTTTTTTTAGTAGAGACGGGGTTTCACCATATTAGCCAGGATGGTCTCGACCTCCTGACCTTGTGATCCGCCTGCCTCGGCCTCCCAAAGTGCTGGGATTACAGGCATGAGCAACCGAGACCGGCCCTAATTTTTATGATTTTTGTAGGAAAAATTTTGTTTTTGAAATCATATATATATATAGATATATCTAGAGAGAAAGAGACAAATACACTTTTTTTTTTTTTTAGTTGAAAGTTGTGGTTTTAAAAGAATCTGCTTACTTACAAATATTTACCTAGTAAACATTCTAGGTTTGGAATCACAGTTATCTAGGGGTACAAGAGGAACGGGGGTCGGGTGCGGTGGCTCACGCCTGTAAACCTAGCACTTTGGGAGGCCAAAGCAGGTGGATCAGCTGAAGGCAGGAGTTCGAGACCAGCCTGACCAACTTAGGGAAACCTCTACTAAAAATACAAAAACATTAGCCGGGTGTGGTGGTGGGTGCCTGTAATCCCAGCTACTCAGGAGGCTGAGGCAGGAGAATTGCTTGAACCTTGCAGTGAGCTGAGATTGCCCCACTGCATTCCAGCCTGGGTGACAGAGGGAGACTCTGTCTCAAAAAACAAAAACAAAAACAAAAACAAAACAGGAAGAGGATTTGAGAGGTTAAGGAATAAGTCTAAGGTCAAGAACATGGTCATTTCACCATGCATTTCACCGTGCAAATCAGCAATCAGGATTTATTTATCAAATTTGATCATCTTTCTCATCTCTGATATCATGCCCTGTTCTAGAGCTTTACTACTTTTTACCATGATAATTTCAACAATCTCCTGTTATCCTTCTCTCCAATGTTGTCTGCATTAAATCCATGTTCCACACTGCTACCAGAGATGATTAAATATTTATAATTTAAAACTATCACTTTCCTAAGTGAGAGCCTTTGTTAATCACTAACTATGACCCCATTAAATACAGGGATAAAGTCTAAATCCCTAGCTAAGGTGTACATATCCCTGTGTAATTGAAATCTGGCTACCTCCAATATCGTTTGATGCCTCCCCTAGCTCCTGCTACATGTTCTAACAACACCAATGTTGTCTTCCTCATTCTCATCTCCATAACCTGCTCTTCTCCACTTGCCTTTGCTGACTCCTTTTATTGCTCTCCTATTAATAATCTGTTGAATTATGTATCATTTCCGTACCCAATTTTGTTATGAATCTGTTTGTTATAAATTACCCAACAAGACTGCTTGTTCTGTAAGGCAGAGATCTTGCCTTATTCTCTGTGGCTTGTTTTCCTCATCAGAAAAATGAGAATGACTCATTACTTACATTGTAGGAGGAGTGAGTTAATACATGTGCCTGGCAAATAATCAGTGGTCATTAAATGTTATATCACTTAACATAATTATTGTAATTATCCATATTAATAGTAATTTGTTACTACCACACTGTTAAGCACTCAGTAATGTGTATATAGTAAATAAAGATCAGGTGATTAATTATATTTAGGATCCCAGGAAAAAGGGACAGGGAAGAACTGAGTTGAATTAAGAAGGAAAAAATTCAAAAAGCAAGCTTGAGACCAGAAGTCTCTAACTGGAACTACTGATTCCTCTGCCCTGGTCTAAACCTTGATCATTCAATTAGCTTACATGCTAACTGTCTCCTGAGGAGTCATTTTTCACATATTCATTGCAAGTTCCCTCAGAGAGCATAGTAAGTATTAGATGATGTCGCATAGGACAAAGGCAACATATGTGGCTTTGGAATAGGACTTTTCAATGTACCCTCTTCAGCATTATCCTGATTTACTTCCTGTAATTCTGCACTGCTAATTTGGCTCTTTTCTATTTCAATAATAAATACCTAGGGGATTTTTTTAAGCAACTAAGAAGGATGTTATCAATTTTTCATAAGTTCCAGTTAGATCAAAGAGGAAATCTATCATGTAGTTGGTAAAAACAAAATTAACCAAAAAGTCATTCCAGAAAAAGCTGTAAAAAGAGCAAGAAAAATCTCATATCACTTAATTGGTTATGATTTAAGTAATTAACTTGTTCTTACTTTTTTCTGCCACTAATGATATTCAGTAAGCATAATATATTGTTATACAACAGACCTAGTTCTTGTTTTTTTGAGTCATTATGAGAAAAGCAGAACTTAGAGTCAGAAAACTAATCTGCATATTGCATTTGTATACAAATAAATATATTTTACATAAAAATAAATGGAAAATCACTTCATACATATTGCTGCAAATATGTAATGTAGTGTGTGAAATCTAATATTAGGTAATAGTTACTGAGAATCTATTTTTTCATATGTAATTGTCATAATGATCTGGAGCTCAGGTTGTTTCCTGGAGTCATGCAGTGGCAGAACCACAAAATTCAACAGAGATCTGTTTGACCCTGGAGTCTGATATCTGAAGCACTGCCTTGTCTTATTTTAATCACGTTTGCGTGTCTGTGTGTGTGTGTGTGTGTGTGTGTGTGTGTGTGTGTGTATGTGTAGCTAATTGAACTTTTATGCCTAGAACAGTGCTGGTCTAACATTAGATAAGGATCATATACTTTTATTACCTCAAATGCCCATGAGTATCATATTTTTATAATCACTTATCATACTTCAGCTACCCAATCTCTGAAAGTACATATATTTTAATCCTATAGAATATTTTTATAATGAGATCCATGTCTGTATTACCTTCATTGAAGCACAAAGACGTAGAAATTCTTTTTATTTCAATTAATTTTGTCTCTGTCCTGCTGCAAGAGATACCTACAATAATGGTATTTAAGGATTCAGTAAGTAGGTCTGTATTTCCCATTTACAATTTCTGTATGGCTTTATAAACATTGAAGACATCCCTTCTAAACTGCCCTAATTCCAGATCAAAGACTCATCTTCGGTGTTTTTGGTTAGAACAACAAAAACAGGAAGAATTATATTTTTCTTAAAAAAAAAAAGGTGTTTGTTAAAGTTCAGGGAAAAAAAGAGAAAGAGTACCAATAAATGAGAGCAAGTGAAGTTTCCAACTAGATAAAATGAGAATATCCAAATCCTTCTTAAAAGCAAATTTAATTAAATCTGAGGATACAGTGGGGTTTTGTGGTGGTGGTGGTGGTTGACCTATTTTTAGGTCACAAATCTCAGTGGAGAATGTAATGAAAGCTAAGGATTTTTTCTTCCAAGCAAAATGCTTGCTTGCAAATAAATACAAACTTTTTTCATAAAATTTCAGGGAATAGGGCCCAAAGGATGGACCTTAGGTTAATAACTTCTGACTGAATCTATAAATTAGGATTCACTTTACTGAACTGAATTCAGTTTTCACTCTCTCCTGCTAATGATTGTGTCTTCTAAAGCTATAACATGTTTTACTGCTTTACCACTTGATGTCCCCTCCTATCATTTACATAATGCTGATGCTATTTCATCTCTCTAACTCTGCTAGACATTTTTTTCATTAAAAGTTTTAGAAAACATCCAGCCTTTTAAGAATTGTCCCACATGCCTACTACGTTATTTGAACATTATCTCAGAGGAGTTATTTCATGTTCCCTTTTTAAATTGTTAATTGACAAATTATCATGTATGTTTTTGTGAGGTAAATTGTGATCTTTGATATATGTACATATGTGGAATAATTAAATCAATCTAATTAACATATAAACCACCTAAAATACTTGTCATGTTTTGTGATAAGAACATTTCAAATTTAATCTCCTAGAAATTCTAAAATATACCTTAGTTAACTATAGTCACCATGCTGTGCAACAGATCTCACAAAAACTATCCCTCCTGTCTAATTGCAACTTCGTAGCATTTGTCTAACATGTCCCCCTTTTCCACCACCTCTCAGCCTCTGGAAACCACTGTTCTCCTCTCTGAGTTTGAATGTTTTAGATTCCACTCATAAGTAAGATCATGTGGTATTTGTCTCTCTGTGGCTTGCTAATTTCACTAGCATAATGTCCTCCAGATTCATTCATGTTGTCACAAATGACAGAATTAATTTATTTTTTAGGTCTGAAGAGTATTCCATTGTATATTTATACCACATTTTCCTTATCCACTCATCCATTGATGGACACTTTGGTCGATCTCATATATTAACTGTTGTGAATAGTGATGCAGTGAATAAGGGAAAGAGATACCTCTTCAGCATGCTAATTTCAAATCTTTTGGATATATACCCAGAAGTGGGATTGCTGGATTATATGGTAGTTCTATATGTAGCTTTTGAGAAACCTTTATACAGTTTCTCATAATGGCTGTACTAATGTACATTCCCACCAGTGAGAAAAATATGCCTTGAAGCCAGAAAGATCCTGACACAGTTAAGGAACTGAATGAAGGCCAATGTACCTGCTCATATAAATTACTGGGAGAATCTCAGACAATGTGGTTTGATAGAAAGGCATGGTCCATATTACACAAAATCTACAGGGTCCTATTTAAGAGTTGTATTTCATTTAAATATAATGTGGGACACTTAATGGTCTTACACTGGAGATTGATATGATCATAATTTAATTTTTAAAATACCATTTTGAAGGGGTTAGGAAAAATGGAATGAAACTGGCAAATATGGTGGCAGATAAACCATTTAGGAGATTGTTTTTCTAGTTCTGATAAGAGAATTATGGTAGTTTTAGCTAAGAAAGTATAGCGATGATAGATAAAAGAAGATGGAATCAAGATATATTTAGGGAGTAGATTTGATAGTTGGGAGGTGGAAGCAATGTTAGAAATGACTCTTAGGTGTCTAGCTTAAATAATTTAATGAATGTATGTATTATTATTAGAGATGTTGAAAATACGAAGAGAGGCAGGATTTGTAGTTCAATTTTGGATATGTTAACTTTGAGATGCCTGTGAGACATTCAAGTGGATATATCTAATAGTTCAGAGTAGAAACTAGGGCTTTATATAGAAATGTGTGAGTTTTCAATATCTACACTCATGCATTGCTTAACAGTGTGAAATGTGTCCTTAGGTTATTTTGTCATGCAAACATCATAGAATGTACTTACCATATAGCCTATTACACATCTAGGCTATATGGTATAGCCTATTGCTCCCAGGCTACAAATCTGTACAGTGTGTTACTGTACTGACTACGGTAGGCAATTGTAACACAGTCATATTTGTGTATCTAAACATATCTACACATAGAAAAAGGTACAGTAGGCCTGGCGCAGTGGCTCACACCTGTAATCTCAGCACTTTGGAAGGCCGAGGTGGGCAGATCACCTGAGGTCGGGAGTTCCAGACCAGCCTGACCAACATGGAAAAACCCTGTCTCTACTAAAAATACAAAAAATTAGCCAGGTGTGGTGATGCATGCCTGTAATTCCAGCTACTTGGGAGGCTGAGTCAGGATAATCGATTGAACCCAGGAGGCGGAGGTTGCAGTGAGCCAAGATTGCGCCATTGCACTCCAGCCTGGGCAACAAGAGCGAAACTCCATCTCCAAAAAAAAAAAAAAAAAAATGAAAAGAAAAAAGAAAAGAAAAGAAAAAAAAGAAAAAGGTACAGTAAAAATGCAGCATTAAAATCGTATGAGACCACTATCCTATATACAGTTTGTCCTTGATGGAAACATTGTTATGCAGTGCATGACTGTAAATGGCATTTAAAGTTATGGTCCTAGTTAAGCTATCCCAAGAAGTGAGTATGAAAGTAGAAAACAGAATTCAATATTAGCCTTGAAGAGGTTTAGAGCATGGGTCAAGAAAGACAAAACAAAAAAGTAAACTAAGAAGAAATGAGGGTAGGTCATTTCCCACAGAGAAAGGGTAGGTCAAGAAGGCTGCGAGAAAGGAGTGGTAATCTGTGAGATATGTACCAAAGAAAAAACTAAAAATATTGTCCATTGAGTTTGGAAAATTGCATCTTTGGTGATACACTCTCCAAAGAAACTTTACTAGCATATTAAGTTGAGAAGCCAGATTGAATTGTGTTGGAAAGAGAATGAGAAGTAGTGGAGACAGGAAGTGTAGGCAACTTTTCAAGAATCTTTGTTCTGAATGTGTACAAAATGTTTTGTGGCAGGGGTGCAGGGGGTAGGGGGTAGCGTTTTGAAGAAATTCAATCAGGAATTTTTTTTTTTTTTTTTTTTTTTTTTGAGACGGAGTCTTGCTCTGTCGCCCAGGCTGGAGTCCAGTGGCGAAATCTCGGCTCACTTCAACCTCTGCCTCCTGGGTTAAAGCGATTCTCCTACCTCAGCCCCCGAGTAGCTGAGATTACAGGTGCTTGCCACTACGCCTGGCTAACTTTTGTATTTTTAGTAGAGACAGGGTTTCACCGTATTTGTCAGGCTGGTCTCGAACTCCTGACCTCAGATGATCCACCCGCCTCAGCCTCCCAAAGTGCTGGGATTACAAGCGTGAGCCACTGTGCCCAGCCCAGGCAATTTAAATGTACATTCTTCTTATCTTTCTCTCTCTTCCTCTTGCTTCTTTTTCTTCCTATTCTTTTTCTCCTTTTCTTTCTCCTCCTCCTATCCCTTTTCCTCCCTTCTCTTCTCCTCCCACTTTCCTTTCTCCTTCCTCTCCCTGTTCCCTTCCTTCTTCCCCCCATCCTTCTTCTCCTTCTAAGGCAATGGATACTAAAGCAAGTTTAAATGTCTAGAGAAATAATCTGGTGGAATAAAAGGAGGTTGCCAGTGAAGGTAATATAATCCCTTAATACAATGGTTTTTTTTTCAGATTTGTGCATTTTTTTTTCACTTTGGTACACACATTTTATTAATCTCAATGGTAGAAATAGAATAGGATAGATCTCAAAGTGTTATCTGGCCTTAAAATATACAGAAAATGTAACATTCATTTGGGATGTGGAAATCAAAGGACTGAGTTAGTGTTTGAAGATCACTTTTAGAATTTGACTTAAAAAGGAAGAGTGGCTATATTTGCCTTAAAGATGAAGTATGAACTTAGGAAAAAAGGAAGTCAGGTTTTTGTTCGTTTGTCCATTTGTTTTTGAGAAGGTTCTGGCTCTGTCACCCAGGCTGGAGTGTAGTGGCACAAGCTCAGCTCACTGTACCCTCCACCCCCAACCTCAGCCTCAGTGGCTGGACTACTGGTGCATGCCACAACACCCCGCTAATTTTTGTATCTTTTGTAGATACGGGGTTTTGCCATGTTGCCCAGGCTGGTCTTGAACTCCTGGGCTCAAGCAGTATGCTTGCCCCAGCCTCCCAAATTGCTGGGATTACAAGTATGAGCCACTCTGCCCAGCCCAGTTTTCTTTATATTGAAGTTAAGGTGGTCAAATGACTTTGAATTTGAAAGTAAACGTTGCAGACAGACTAATGGAAAGCAGATTGTACATATGAATTTATAAACCATATTTATGAAGTCAGTTCCAAGTTAATATAACAGATATCTGGAAGATAGCAGATTAGAAAATAAAAAGGACTAGATGGGTATGAAGAATGAGTAAGAGAGACAGAAGAGAATCCTGCTTAGAGAGTGAAAAAAAAAAACGGAATAGACACAGGCAGACAATAAGATTTTGGATGTGTATATCACAAGAGGAGATGGTGGCTGAAACTAAAGCTTGGAAGCCATTTTTCTGAAAGAAGGGAGTGGGAAATCATGTTTTTATAACAAGATAGATAATGCTTCAATAACAGGATTGATGAGACGAATAAATATTTATTCATTATTGTTAATTTTGTATTTACCTAAAATCAATTCTCATGTTAGAATTTATTCATAATTATCTGATAAGAGTTAGAGTAATAGTCATTCTCACGTACTTCTCTTCATCTGTTCTGCTCCTCAGTATTTTTCTTCTTAACTACACAAACTTTTCATTATATTCTCATTTAAACAATTTTGACATCAACTTTTCCAGATCTCTTTCTGAGGTCCACCTGCCTACTAGAATATTCCACTAACGTCATTATATAACTCACCAATGATGTAATGAATTATTGAAAAATTATCATAATTGATGATAATTGATAAATTTCACTTGTGAATCCACTGTAAGATCCTTTCTCAGTGACTAACTCTACCATTGTCTACTCACTAACACGAGGCACCAATAGTCAATCCTTTCCTCTTTCTGACAACCAATAACCAATCCTTCATCAAATGCTGTCCAGTCTTCCTCTTTGTTCTAAGCTTGTATTGAATCCAAATGGATTTTCCATCTCCTTGGTTTCCACCCTCATTTACTACATGGTATATTAAAACATTCTACCTAGTGATCCACCTTTGCTTGTTGTACTATTGTTGTATTTGCCTCTCATTCTCATTCCCTTCTTATTTAAACAACATCATTCCAGTTCATAATTAGGGGAACCAGCCTTTCCCTATTGATATGGTTTGGCTCTGGGTCCCCATCCAAATCTCACCTTGATTGTAATAATCCCCACGTGTTAAGGGTGGGATCAGGTGGAGATAATTGAATCATGGAGGTGGTTTTTCCCCTGATGTTCTCATGATAGTGAGTGAGTTCTCATGAGATCTGATGGTTTTATAAGGCTCTTCCCCCTTCACTCAGCACTTCTTCTTCCTGCCGCCATGTGTGAAGAAGGACATGTTTGCTTCTCCTTCTGCCATAATTGTAAGTTTCCCAAGACCTCCTCAGCCCTGTGGAACTGAGTAAATTAAACCTCTTGCCTTTATAAATTACTCAGTCTCAGGCAGTTATTTATAGCAGTGTGAGAACAGACTAATACACCTATTATCAGTGTGTGTAATTGGAGTGGACTTGTGCTGGCTGTACACTTAAGAGCAATCTGTTTCCGTAGCACAATGCTGGATTCACAGATGACATGAATAAGATGATCTATGACAGCACTCACTCAAACTTTGATTTCGGCTGTTGGGGAAAACAATATTTTTCAGAGGTATTGCTGAGCTGTGTAGTGTATGTAAGCCAAAAGTTTCTGGTGGTTAATTCTGCAACCATATTTGAAGAGAAAAGTCAACATAGAAGAAAATCAAACCTAGATGAGAAGACAGGCACTTGACAGCATTGTTTGCACACATGGATCCAGCTGTGTACAGAGCTCTCACTCTCCCTTGACTTTGGAAGTTATATGCGCCAATAATTTCCCCTTTTATGCCTGAACTAATTTGAACTGAATCTCTGTCATATGTAGCCAAAATTTTTAATATACCACTTCTATATGTTGACCTTCCAATCTAATTTTTACTGCCACCAGACAAATATTTCTAACATAGAAACCTGGTTATCAAACCCCTCTGCTTTATTTGCATAATAGAGCCCTTGGGATAAACACAGTGCCTCACTGTGACCTGACAGATACCTTCATGATCTAACCTTTGACCTACCTTTCCAACTTTGTCTCTTGGCACTCTCCCTCCACCAAATTTGTCCACTCATTCTTCTACGTATTCTTATATTTAATTTGCTCTGCCTGAAATGTCTTTCTTTTCCAGCCAATAGGTAGTAACTATTTGCTCTCCTTTACTCATCAGGTTTTATGTTTAAAACCCTTCTTCGTATCCGGTAGCTCTTGGTACATTCCTTTATGAGACCCCATAGGATTTATTTCTCTTTCTTTCATTTAAACTTCCATAAAGGGAAGAATTTTTTTTTCTGAATCTCCAGCTCTTACCAGATCATTTGGTCTATTAATAAATGTTTACTTAATGAATGCTTGGAGGAGCAAATGAATAACAATCTTTAAAAGGCTAAAATAATAAATTTACAGTGCCTTTTCAATGGGAGCAGGTTAGAATAGTTTGCTGTGCTTCAGAAGCCTTGCTCATTTAACCTTAGGCATCAGAGTCTAAAGTTTTAGGGAAAACAAACTCTTATACATTTTGTAGTTAGAATAAATTTTAAAATATTTATATGAAAAAAGATTATATTTTAGAAATATAAAACAAATTAAATAATAATTATTTTACGTTTGATATTTTCTTTACCATTTGTTAACTTACATTACAGTGAATGTAGGCATCTTTCTTACATATTTTATTTTTGATATATACACACATATCCTTTTGAGCTTCCTGTACAACACATCTTATGTGTAGTAATGTCTAAAATATTAATGCTTTATTTAGGTTTGAAAACTCCCCAGGAAGATTTGACATTTAAGACTAGATTCAGAGTGTATTATCATGAACATTGACAGCTGAGAGTGTGACTGAAGGGTCTTTGTCCTTACAAACTAAAAGCCTATTTATAGTGCATAATGAAACACTAGAAAGCCATTTTCCTTACATGTTTCTATATACATCATTCTCTACAAAAACTTGATTGGTTTTGAGTATTTTTATTTAACAAAATTTAAGACATTGGTGAAGATGTAGTTGTTTTATAGATCCCATTTTCTCAATACGAAGCAAATTTCTTGTTAATTTTTTATTGATTATAACAAATTATGAATGTGAAATGTACATGGCTTGCACTCGAAAAATGCTTCAGATATTGCCCCTTTTTATTAAAATGAGATTAAATCAAGATGGTCTAAAATATTATAAGTTTACTTTTCTTTGTTCTTAATTTAAGACAAGTTAGAACTTTCAAATGAACCACTTTACATAGATTTATATTCATGCCCATCTGTCTGCATATAATAATTAAGAAAAAATATTAAAATGATTCATTTTCCCTACTTTAAAATTATTTTAAAAGGCAAACACTTCATTTACTTTCATTTATCTCTCTCTTTCTTTTTTTTTTTTTTTTTTTGAGACAGGGTCTTTCTCTGTTACCCAGGCACAAGTGCAGTGGCATGATTATAGCTCATTGCCTCAAAATCCTGGGCACAGCCTCCCAGGTAACTAGGACTGGAGGCATGGACCACCACATCAAGCTATTTTTTTAAAAATTTTTTTAGAGATGGGGTCTTGCTGTGTTGCCCAGGCTTGTCTCAAACCTTTGACTTCAAGTAATCCTTCTGCCTCAGCTTCCAAAAGCACTAAGATAACAGGCTGAGCCACCTCACTAGCCTCATTTCTCTTTTTATTAAACTACTCAAGTTGCTTCTTACAAAAAGACTTTTATATTCTCTATTATTGGGGATTGAAAAAAATATACCCTATCATTTGCCTTACCTCTTATGAATAGGATTCCTGAAGAACATGACAAATAACAAATAAAATGTAAACTCCAGATTCCAGCAATGAAATTCTCATTATTTTGTATATAATTCACATTTAACTTCTTATTTTGAAACATATGAATGAGCAAAGTGCCATTTCTGGAGGGGACTACATCTGGCCATTCATTTAGAAACCTGCCTAATGTGTTTGAAGGGAAAATAAAATTGTGTAAAGTAGTGGAAAGAAAGGTTATCAACAACATTTTTTTAAGTTTATGTTTTAATTTTATGTATCATATGTTCTATTCTAATTTACATACTTTTTGTTTTGAATGACATCAAATGATGTTATATACATCTTCTGGCACTTGTTAGCCTCATGAGTTTTATAGACCATGCTGACGTTGTTGATCCCCTTATGTATACAAAGCTTTGGAAATATTTATCAAAAAAGGAAAAAATCTTCACTGAGGAATTAGCATTCCAGTGACATGAGAATTATGCAATGTTAAGATTAAAATAATTTTCTTTTTTCATGAGTAATGCATGCTTATAGTTATAAAAAGAAAATAAATTAAAACTGCATAGAAGTATATAAAGTGGGAAGTAAAACGAAAAATATGCTGTCCTCACAAAACATATTTTAAGATGTATTTTCAAAAGAGTGTGTGTGAACAGAATTTATATGCACTTAATCACCTCTGGACTTAGTTTAACAATCTACGCAGTTGACCAGAATGAGATCTAGGTAAGCAGTAAGGGTCTAGGAGGCTTAAATGACAGGAAAAGATCAGGATTATTTTCTGCAAGATATCCAACAAGCCTATACTTGTGAGATCATGAGGACATTTCAGTTTCCAGGAGACCAATATATCACATTAGCTTTGGATTGATATCAGATTCCAGGAAATAATAATAGAAATTTGACAAAACAGCTAGTCAATAAAAGGGCAAATATGTAGATAAGTGAACCCAGAGAATGGTCTGACTTTCATCAGTTTCTCAGCAGTGAGCCTGAGCATTAACATTCAATCAGTGTTACATTTACTGTTTCCTCAAAGGCTTCGAACAGGTGATTCCCTATATATCCTAGAATCAGCCATTGACAGAGATGTGACAGTAACTACATTTCCTCAGTCTCCAAACCCTCCTTCTCTCCTGACTCTTGGCCTGTGAACATTCTCCCATTGTTTCAGCCATCTAAAGAGGCAAACAAACCTACATACAAGAAATATGCCCTCCCTTCACCTCCAATCCTCCTCCAGATGTTGTACTATTCCTCACCTTTTCTTAAGAGCCATTGTCTTTCAAAGAGTGATTGTCTTTACTCACTCATTTCCAATTTATTACTCTACTCACTGTAATCTGGTACCCGTTTTCCAAAATCATTATTGGTGCTCCTCTCCCAAGTGTCACAGAGGGCCTCCATGTTGGGAAATCCAGCAGGCCTTTCAGTCTTTCTCTTACTGTGTACTTCTGACTAAGCTTCCATCAAATCACTTTATCTTGAATCTTAGCCATATTTTCTCAGCATTACGTTTCAAGCTCCTCCATAAGTTCCTCTTTCGCCTTTCATACCTTAAACATTAGTATTCATTTTAGATACACATTTCGTATCTATTATGCCTAATTTTGTGAACAATTGTCTGTTGATTTTCCATTATCTGTCTCAACATTTGACTAATTCCAGAGCTTCAAAGTCAAACATTTTATCTTTTGTATGACATATTGTCTTGCATCTATCCAAGTCAGAGTGTGCCCTACGGTTATGCCTAAGTGCTCTCTTTTGACTCTCCCATATCAGTTCCTCATTGGGTATCTCTTATCTCTATTAATTATAATTGAAAATCTGGAGTAATCTCAACTCCTCTGTATCTTTCACCAGAGTTCAAAATTAATCACCAAGAATCTAATATCTCTTAAATGTTTTCTTAATTTTTATATGCTTCCTAGCCTATTTTAATAATGATGATAAATAAGAACATTTTAATAATATTAGCTAACATTTATTGAGTACTGACTACAATGCAGGCACTGTAACAAGTGCTTTACATGTATTCATTCATTTGATCTCCCCTACATTCTTATGAGGTAGGTGTTATTAGTGATTACATTTTAAAGATAAGGAAATTAGTCAAAAGATGATTAAGTCACTTTACCAATCTTCTACCCCAAGTAAATCAGAGTCAAGATTTGAATTCAGGCAAATCTGGTGCCAAAGCCTGCCTTTTAATCTCCTTACCTTTCTCCATTTTCATAGTCTTACCATTCTTCAATCCTAAATCTACATGTAAATCTTTCTACCCATATTATCTTCAAGCAATATTCATACTATCTGGAAATCACATTAATAGTATATTGTGCATCACTGGCATGCCTCAAGTTCTGTTTTTTAATTTCAAAGGTGTCTTACAAATTCGCCACTTCAGCTCTTTGTTTATGATGAAGTAATAACTTACCAACCCAATCCTGCTCCAGTTGAGCAGTCTTCAGAAGGCATGGGCCAGGGGTACTTTTTGGGAATGGAACTATTACAGTACCAGAATATCTTTGTGATGTCTAGCCCTTAATGTGCCATGGTTAGGCCCTATTCCCTGATGAAGAATGCCAGTCTCCACCTGGGAAGTGATCATTCCTAGCAGACATTATGATTTGCAGAAACTTTAAGGGCTGAAGCCTTCAGTCTGTGGACATATATGACCTCAGATGCCTGATGCACAGAAACAGGGAGACCCTCAGCAGGGAGCAACCTAATTTCTGGTAAATGAAGAATGAATAAGGACACATATCATATATATCATATATAACTTCCAGGGCAGATCCAGGTGTGTTGTGCCTCATACTTAAACTAATTGGGGATATTCTTTAAGAAAACTAATAAAAACTCTGAATATAAAATTAGATACAGGGTACCAAATGGGCTATGCAAGCAATGGGCCCTAATGATTGAGATTCCTTGGCTTTATGGACATCTACCTCTGTCCACTTCAATGAGTACTAGAATCATGTTGACGCAATTTCCCTCATGAGTAAATGTTCCCATATATTCCAAGCACAAATTTTATCCATGAGCCATAAATGAAATATTTGGATGTGTAGTAAAAGAAAAGCTTAAAGTCATTTGTAGAAATTAGAAAGTAGAGAAAGAACCTGTAAATAGATGTTAAGATTAGTAAAAATCTTGGAATTCAAAAGACTGAAGAGAAATTAGTTATTCTGATGACATACCAAAGAACTAATCGCCTGCTTTTCAGTATATTCATTCTCAGCAATTCTAAAGTCATATTCTACTAGGTCTTAAGCTCTTAAATTAATTTCCTGACTTTCTGTTCATTTTCACTTCAAATCTTAAAAATACATGTGCACATATGCATACACACATATTTCTGAAGAAAAGAAAAGTTATTTTAACTTACATATTTATATTATGAACTTGGGATAGAAGCTGTTAAAATCTTGATCTTGTACAAATTTTTTTTATCATGGGTTTATTATTTTGCAATGCCAGTAATAAAGCAAGTTGTCATAAAAGTAGTCAACAGTGAATCATCTTATAACAATCAAGGGAGTAGGTGATACTTATTAAATCCTAGTTTTTAAAGACATTATGCTAAGAAGGCCCATTGTTTATAACATTTAATTAATGAAAGATTGCAGAAGTTTGTAAAGTTTAAATAAGACACTTGTGCTTTAGTTTCTGGCCCAAATACTTGTCCTAATTCTCCAGACTGTCACCTTTTTGTTTTAGATGAGCGCAAAGAAATAATGGCATTTTATAGACAGACCAAATTAAATTATATTAATTTGTTTACTCACATTTTAAGCACATAGTGCACTGGGGCTTAGAAAGATAAAGGAATCATTTTCTCTGGACTCCAAAAGCTTCTAATAGGTTTTTACCACTTACCAATATATTAACCAATTCTTTCCACCTGCCAGAATATTCTAGTAATAAAATGCACAAATTAGTATTGTCAGTCAATTAACTTAGCTTTCTTGAATACAGGCTGTTACAGTACTTGTTGATGCAAACAGAAAAATGCAAAAATGAGAGCCTGCTTTCCTTATCATACGAATAATTATTAATAGAAATAGTAATGTTTATTTTTCATTGTTATATCATGTATATTGTATTAGACAATAATAATTTTTAAAGTGAATGATCCTCACCACTGTGTTCAAAGCCAGGATCTATTATTATTAGAATTCTTATTTGAATAACTCCTTGACTTAGTAATTCAACTAATTACATTGTTTTGTTTTGCAGGTAGATATTTCTTTTGACTGTTGGCTTGAGGTTGATTTTGTTCCCTAAAATTAGAATCTGTAATTATAGACTAATGTAACATTTGAGATCTAAGACAGCAGTGATCTTGAATTTGTAATAATTTGACAATCACAAGTGCAGTAGGTTCTCCTTAGAGAATGAAAGGCAATTCTATTTGAGGCTTCTAGTAACAGATTCCAAAGACAACTTGTTCCTTTCTGCAGGATATGGAAAAAGGAGTTAGAGTTCAGATACTAACCCTATTCATTACTCTTGAAATCTTCCTTCTGACATGGAAATTCTCTTTTAGAGCACAGAAATTGACATTCAAATGAAGTTTGTTCTTTTCCTCAATGAAAACATTACTTGTTTATCTTATTATGAAAATTCATTTGTTTTACCGTTCATTTTTGTTTGAAATGGGGCACAGAGTAGGCTTTCCTTTTTCCCAAGACACCACACCACTGTAATTCTCAAAGAGAAATGGTGGAACCACCCCAACATTTCTCCAAAATAGTTTTCATTTCTTTTATAGTTGCTTGAATTCCAGCTCTATTTGTTATATTAGGAAAAACTTAAAATGCTATGGGTGGGTGCATTTTTCTAGCATTTCAGAAAATACACCTTTTAAAAAATATTTTTTTCTCACCATTTATTCTTTACATACCATTGTTCCATTTCTGCCTGCTCTTTTTGCACAATTTACAGGTTGATCCACTCTCCTTAGGAAAGAAAGCATTGGGTATTTTGTCTACAGATCCTATGTAAGAAGTCTTACTGAAATCAAATAATCTAGATAAAATTTAAATTCCTAAAAGAAAGTTATAATATCTTCCACAATTAATAATACAAATTATTAGCCAATGAGGCAGATCTTTGAAATGTTTCCCTACTTTTCCTCATGAGTACTATTTTATTTTCACTGAAACTATATTCTGATCAGCCAATATCATGAAAGATAAAGAGGCTTTTATAAGAAAACTGAATAGACCTTAACAGAAAATAAAACAAAGTACCTTATATTATTTTAATCCCTAAAATTATTGTTGATAAAACACAGAATGAATTTTGACCTGGCCTATTCCTTTTGTTTTTAATCTGTTATTTGTTTCATAAAAGGTGAACTGTGTAGAACCTTTGCATTTTATGGGTACATTTCCCCTACAGTAGCTCCTAGACACCCTGAAGAGGCAAGGTCAGTGATTGGAGAATTCAGAGACTTGAATTCTGGTCAAAGCACAGCCTCTAGCTATTTATAATACTTTTGTCACATTATTTTCCCTGTTTGTGATGCACTTTCCCCATATGTTACCTCCTCAATCAGGGACGGGTTGAGGATTTATGTATGAGTTCATGGAGTAAGTTGGATTCGAAAGAGAAGCATCATTGAAGTGGTACCTGTGATTGGTGTCAACAAAAGAGAGACAAACTTTTTCTTTTTTAATTCTGCTTTATTTCAAAAGGATTTAAGGACAATGTAAGCTATGCTGTTTAAATAAATAATAAAGTAGAACAAATTAAGAAAAAAATACCAGCTCTAGTTCAGAGTTTACGTGTAGCGAGACAGGAATACTTGATTTAAACATGTAACTTCTATTTATTAAACCAAAAATTATAGCTCTTGGTTAAATTATTTGAAGATAGAATCTGGGATTTCTTTAGCATATAAAACTATAAAAGGGTCCACCTTTAGGTATGTAATCAAGTGGTCTTAAATCTTCAATATGATTTTAACGGAGAAACCTATTATTTTGATATTCAATTTATTTTTCAGCCCTTTTCATAGAATACAGATGTGAAATTATTTAATAATACAATTAAATAAACACACACCATGTTTCATACAGCTAAATGTAAGAGATAGCAGTAACATATAAGGGCTTCTGGATAGATACTGTATCTATTTGGGAGTGATTAAGTTCACTATTACTTTTCACTATGTTATTGTAGATGGAAAGCTGATCCACTTTGTTGAAATTTATTATTTATTTTCTTTTTTCTTTTTCTTTTTTTTTTTTTTTGAGACAGAGTTTTGCTCTTGCTGCCCAGGCTAGAGTGCAATGGCCGGATCTCAGCTCACTGCAACCTCCGCCTCCTGGGTTCAAGCGATTCTCCTGCCTCAGCCTCCTGAGTAGCAGGGATTACAGATATGTGCCACCATGTCTGGCTAATTTTCTATTTTTAGTAGAGACAGGGTTTCTCCCTGTTGGTCAGACTGGTCTCAAATAAATTTATTATTTCACTTTTAATAAATCATTTGGAAATTATCTTATCACAGGTAAAAGTATTTATCACCCGGGATTTTCATTCTTCAATGGTAATAGCTGCTCTTAACTAACATTACATTGAAATTAAAGATAGCTATATTTAACATTTTGATATTGATTGCAGTCAGTGAGGCATGATATTTTATATTACATTTAGCAATTACAACTGAAGCTCAGGGCATTTATGAGGTGTTCATGATGGGAAGGGAGGAGTTGACATATGGAGATTACTTTGACTTCAGTTATTCATTGCACTTCAGAAAATGCTTAGTAATAAGGTCATTCTTCAGAATTTTAGGAAAAAAAGAAGTTTACATTATTTATTTATTTATTTGTATAGCATATGTGTGTAGACAGATAGAAATAGAGAAAATTATAAAAGCCCTTTACAAAAGAGTATATACCTTATGATATCATGGCAAAATAATTATGTGGTGATAAAAAGCAAATAAGTCGTTGATTCGTAGGACAGAAAATTTCTTGTGAAGAAATGTAGCTATGATAATTCTTCACATTTTAATAGGAGTTTAGGTTACACAAGTGTAAGCATTTATCAAAACTTAGGAAATACACATTTAAGCTATGTGCATTTCATGGTATATAAATTTTACATAAAAATACTGAAACAGAAGTCAAACTCTAGTTAATAAAGCACACGTCAAAATTTAGGGAGGAGTGTGCCTATACTCTGATAAGCATAAAACATTCGATGGATCAGAATGAATAAAGGGGCTCACAAGAAAAAAACATGCTAAAATAGCTAGGAAAGCAAAGAAAAAAAGCTACAAGGGAGAATTCGTCTTGCTGGATATTAAAAGATAGTATAAAGTTTTATAATTAAAATAATGCCATAGAGGAGCATGGATAGACAAAATGAATGAAATAGAAAATATACAGATAAATACAAAAATAAATGGAGGTTTAATATATGATAAAAATGACAAATCACTCTTCTAACACTAATCACTGATGCTGAAACAACTGGTTTATCATTTGATAAAAGATATAATTTGACACAAATCTCACATCAGAAGAAAAGAATAAGCTGCACATAAATCAGCGTTCTAATGTTTTTGAAAAAACTATCTAAATTCCTCTTAACCTCGGTGGAAGGAAATGCTCTCTGTCTGTGGTGATACTGCACATGCAACAGAAGAAAATATTGATACATACAACATTTTATGTAGCAAAGCAATAAGTTAAATGAAAAGACAAACGTCAAACTGATAGAAAATATTTCCAGATATGTCACAGATGGAGTGCTAATATCACTATAAAGATCTCTAAAAAATTGATAGGGTTCAAAGCAAGACAAGCAAATAAACAAAAACCCTCCAACACAATAATGAATGAAAGACTAGAAAGGACATTCACAACACACATGGAGAGATAGATAGATAGATAGATAGATAGATAGATAGATAGATAGATAGATAGATGACAGATAGATGATAGATGATAGATAGATAGATAGATAGATAGATAGATAGATAGATAGATAGATACAGAGACTGAGAGACTGAGAGAAAATTGACATTTCACACATTCAAAGATGTTTGACTTCATTCTTAATTTTTAAAAATGCAAGTTAAAACTGTACTGAGATACGTTTATTCACCTAGCAGTTTGCTGAAAACTTTAAAGTATGATAACACATTCTGCTTGCAAGTCTATGGGAAAACCAAAACTGTTCACACATTGATGATGTGAAAGTAAACTGCAACAACCCTTGTAGTGAGAGATTTGGCAATACCTAATAAAACTGTATATGAATTTACCTTTCATTCAGCAATTTAATTTCTAGGAATTTACCCTCAAGATACAGCTCCAAGTATGTGAAAAAATACATGCACAAGATATATGTTAAAGGAAATAGTTATCAATAGATGACGTAGGTACAGGAGAAAAACTTCTTCGCCCTCTTGAAGGTTTGCTGAAAATCACAGACAAAGGGAGATTAATAGGAAAGAAAAGGCATGCAGTTTTATTTTATCATAGTTTTACGTGATATGGAAGCCTTCAGGATAAAAGCCCAAAGATACAGGGGAAGTTTGTCCATTTTTATGCTTAGATTCAACAAAGTATGAACAGCTGTGTAGAATATGACTGGACAGAAAGGGGTACGATATAATGCCAATACACTGAGTGGGGAAACACAACAAAGGCTGTCTGTCTAGATTTTTACCTCTCTGTGCAACAGTCCTTCCTTATGGGTGTGGGGCAGGACCCTCTCCAGAATGGGGATCTTATGATCTGTAGTTAAACAACGTAGGTCAAATATTTTCTTGATGGACAATTTTTACACAAAAAGTTAAAGGGTGGGGAGTTAGAGGAATATTTTTAGGTTTTGTGACTGGCTTTGGGGAAACGGGGTTCTGTTTATTATGACCCACCTTGGAAAAGAGGGATTCTGGCTAGCCTTGGGGGAGAATGAGTGAACAGAGACAGGAGGGCAGGAGAAGGTCGGAGAAAATCTTTTATTATGAAGCCTTTGTTTTGGTGTATCGTTTTCTGAGCTCCAATAATGATATAACTGGTGAGTGAAATTTTGATAAAAATTGAAAAGTTTACAAATTCTCACCTTAAGTGATCAAATTAACATTAGTAATGGCACAAATCATATTCTCTGTCAACTTCTATGATGCACTAAATACACAGTATCACTTCTCTTGCATTCTTGTCAAAAAATGCTTCCCTGAATGTAATGATGTGTAAATACCAGACAAATCTCTCTTCCTCCCAAAATGATGTTCCTATTATTGTCATTTATAACAATGATTGTACTTAATGAGAATAAAATACAAAGAGAAAAAACAATGTATTTATTCTTTAAAACTGTGCATGGATAAATATGCAAGAAGAGAAATTTATGATGCATATAATCTTTTAATTGACACTTAATTTAGCAGCAATTAAACCTTGCGATTACTATTTAATATTTTTTAAATTTTATTTTAGTAGGTAAAACAACATGATTTCTCTGCTTTAATTTTTTAACTTATTTCACACACAAAACTGATATTAATTGTTCTTGTTGATGGATTTAAAATGTTTTTGTAAATATAACAAGTAGTATTTAAGTTTTTATGCCACAAGAACAAAGTTGTTCCTTGAAACATTTCTTTAGTGTCAGAAATTCATGATATTCAATTTCAGAGTATTATTAAATACCATTTATATTGATTTTATATTTATTGGCATTAGTATATAGTGCTATATAGTTAACAAAGATAGAAATAAATGGAAACAATATCTATTCTCACAAAGCCCCCATTTTTGCTGTATGCAGAGAGACTCTCCTCATTGACCCTGCTCAAATAAAGTGCAATTATCTGCATGACTTTCTGCTCCACTTCATCTAAAGATGCAACTGTTCCTCTGGCAACAGAACATATCATCTCTCGTAGTCAGGGTGATTTAAGGACTTCTAGGCTCAGTACATCCATGCAGAGTGATCCAGTGTGTGTACTGCACAAAGACACCAGCTGAAGAAATGAGTGGGTGCACTCTGCTGATGATGTGGGGAGGGGCTGTCTCACTGAGAAAAGGGTGACTTTTTCTGGATGCAAAGGCTTCATTTGCTTTTAGGTTTGTGATAGCAGGACTCCACTGGCTACCTGGGGCACATTTTTCTTTTTTTCTTTTTTTTATTATACTTTAAGTTTTAGGGTACATGTGCATAACGTGCAGGTTAGTTACATATGTATACATGTGCCATGTTGGTGTGCTGCACCCAGTAACTCATTATTTAACATTAGGTATATCTCCTAATGCTATCCCTCCCCCCTCCCCCCACCCCACAACAGGCCCCAGAGTGTGATGTTCCCCTTCCTGTGTCCATGTGTTCTCATTGTTTAATTCCCACCTATGAGTGAGAACATGCGGTGTTTGGTTTTTTGTCCTTGCGATAGTTTGCTGAGAATGATGGTTTCCAGTTTCATCCATGTCCCTACAAAGGACATGAACTCATCCTTTTTTGTGGCTGCATACTATTCCAGGGTGTTTATGTGTACCTGGGGCACATTTTTCTAATCACACAAAAATAGGCTGGTTGTGGCCTTCATTCTAGCTTAACCCATTTCCCGTTTGCACCTGCAGTACTCACCAGTGGCGCTTGTGCTGTAGCGTTTACCCTGAGATAACTTTGCCACGAAATATCTCACTTTTATTATTATATTTGCATGGCTCTAGTATATTGACTTTGGAAACAATAGACATCATTCTATTTATTGAATTCTGTTTTTAGTAGTGGTATTTCCATTTACAAAATATGGTAATTCTCAATCACTGTAAATGTCAAATCCTAGAAAACATAGCAGTCCTACGTGTGATGTTAACATTGTTCTCAAACAGTTTGCTGGCTGAAGATTCATTTGATGAATCCAATTTTTCTGAAATAGATGATTCTTATGATTCAGATGATTCTGATGTTAGTTCTGTTTAGAAATAACTCCAAGAACAGTTTTTATATTTCATTTTCACATTAAAAATCAGTCAGATTTGCCTCAGCCTCAAAGAGCGTGTTTATGTAAAATTAAATGAGCGCTGGCAGAGATCTACACTTTTTTTTCCCCCCTAAATGGGAAAGGGTTAATAAGTCCATTTTATGTCTTAATTGACCCTATCTCTTTAGGTTACTGCTTTGGTCCTGAGCTCTAGTTCCCACGTTGCACTGTGATCCATGAACTGATTCTGTGTCCTGCACTTTTGTATGAATATCTTGCTGCAGCAAAATCAGAAGCCCTGTTTCTCCATGAGGGAATTATTTTCTCTGGGACTGTGATCTATTTCTGAAATCGTCCCCTGGATGTGGTCCCTGCTATTGTTACTGAAACACTAGAGGTTTGCTGTAGGACCTGCTGCTCACCTTGCAGAAAGCCAATGACTGAGAAGATTAATATTGCCAAGGAAGAAGGCTTTAATTGGGTGTTGCCACCAAGGAGCTCAGTCTCAAATCTATCTCCCTAACTGACTAAAACTAGGGGTTTTTATAGAAGGGAAGAAATATAACAATGTATGAGAAAACAGGAACTAGGGAGGAGTAAGGAAGCAAGCATGATGAATGAGGGGTCTGGAATCTCATTTTCAGGATGTGGTGATCTGGTGAGTTTCAGTTCTTTGATGCTTTTTTTTTGAGAGGCTTGAAGGTCCTTTCCTGAGGAAGGAATTTAGATAAAACAAATATAAGTTTCAAGCTTTAAGATCAGAAAGGTCAATTTCTATGTTTATCAAATGGAACAGTTGATGGGACTATTTGGGTCAGTTTCACTACCTGCTACCAAACTCTACAAATACCATCAATTTATCTGTTAGTATCTCTTCATTGTGCTTGTTGCTGTATACCCGGGGCAAGCCTCTTGTCCTTTGCCAACACTGGGCTGTTCTTAATGTAGTGTTTTTCTTGGCACTAAGGACATAATGTCAGTTCTGTTGCATTCTTGACCAAAAAAAAGAAAAAAAAATGCTTCTCTGAATGTAATGATGTGTAAACACGGGACACATCTCTCTTCCTTCCAGTCATAGCTTATCCTAATTTACTCTGGATACAGAGCTTCAATTGACAATTTGACTTTCGTTATCAATAACTACATCTTTCTTCAAGATTGTATGGCCCATAGCCAACGTATGTTTAGTATATACTAATTCTCAAACTTTTGCTGAGTATGTAATTATATATATATATATATATATATATATAATTTTAAAAATTCTATGGGTGAAAAGTCTCATTAGAAGAATCCTAAGAGGAAACGGATCTTTTCAGAGAATCTTTCATATTTTGCACTGAAAACAGTAGTTACACTACCATCAGGAATTTTCCACACACTTCAGAATGACTTCAACCTCTCAGTGAGTTTAATTGCCCAATATCCTATTTATATAAGAAGGAAAGGTGAATAAATATATAAAATATACTGGGAGATGAGGAGAGGGAATAGTTGAATGCCAATGGAGAAAATTAGGATTTCTGAGAGGAAGTGTGACTTGAGGCCTATCTTGGGTAATAAACGTGAGTTCTGCATGAAAGAAAGCATTCCAGATAGAAGGCATTCTACAGCTAGAAAGAGTTAAAAGCATGAGAGGGCTTTGTTCCCTGAAGAAGCATTGATATGTTCAACATTGCTGAAGAGTTGAAAGGCAACAGTGAAAGGAAAAGATAACATGAGATGAAGCTGATCCAGATCCTGTGAAGCCTTTAGACTTTATCATTAGGAAAGAAGAGTCATCAAAAACATTTGAATAAAGGAGTGGATGTTTTAGATTTGCGTTTTTGTCTGCCATGAGGAGAATATATTTTGAGGATCAAGAATACTCCACAGATGCACTATACTGATTCCATGCAATAATTTAAGGATTTGTTGATTCATGATGTCAGCATCACCATTGTAATGTCAACATCAGAGTTTCTGGCTTTGAACTTGGGTGGATGGTGGTTTCATTGTCTCAGAGAGGTAAAAAACATGAGCCCCTGAGTGGTCAGTTGACTGGGATAAGACCATAAATGAGAGCAGAAGCAAAGCCCAGACCAGAGTCCAGACCTGCTGATAATAAAATCCAGTGTTATTATTACTAACAAAAGTAAAAATTTAACTTACGAATTGCAGGAGGAAGTTTGCTGCAAAGTCACTTTAATTACAGTTATCACAGGCAATAAACATATTTATTCCAGGCAACTAATTGTTAACTACTTCCAATAGCATGAAAGAATTATATTCAGAGGGAACAATTCCATAAATTCCTGTTCCAAAACAACAAAGGCCACAACATTTACTTGGTGTTCTTTTACTTTTATTAATCATTTATTTCCAAAATTCAAGAGAGTTCTTCACAATAGAAAGAATATAAAACTTGCTTGCATAATACTGTAGGTTATCTCCCTCATTTTTACGTGCTAGATAAACAGGCTGTTTTAAAATTATTGACATTGTAGAAATAACTCCAATGGTAATATATGATTGTTATTTATTTAATAGAAATTATATTCATGACATTTTATTTTTTAAAATAACTTAGACATCACCCTAGTGTACCCTCTCTGTTAAAGTCCAGATGAGGTCCACTGAAACCCCAGAAGAATTATCTATGGATGTTCAGAGAGCCATGCAAGATTTATTCAGTTCCCTGGTAGACTTAAGTGTTTTGTGACTGCTTTTGTTACTGCTTTCTCTGCTCCTCACAGTTCAATCCAGATACTAAATTTGGCTTTTTTCTCACATTAATGACATTGCCATGACATTGCTAATATAATGCATTTATTAATAGGCTAAATTCAGTGGACAGTAAGACAGGAGGTGGGCTTGTATTGCAAAATTGTAGTGAAACCTGAACTTTAGACAAAACTCATTTTTAGATTTCCTCCAGCTGTCACACCACCACTGAGGAGCTCACTGGCCTTTTTAGCTTCACATCATTTGACTTGCTCCTTTCCTCATCATAGTCTCTTTTTACTCCTTTCTTTAGTTTTCCCTACCGTAAGCCCCTACCCTCCTGGAATAAAGCAAATATTCCCCTTATCTCATTCAACGCAGCTATTTCCTCGGTTTCCTGGCAATACATACCTCCTTAAAAGAAATTCTTCCTGTCAAAGGCAATTTCTTTCATAAGTGGGTTGCCAGTGCTAGTTGTTAAAATAATAATGTGTTTACTTTCTTAAATAACCTATCTGTGCTTACGATTTAAAGACATGGGGGCCTCTTCAAAGCACTCACCTTAGAAGAACTCATGTTTCTATTGGTGATGTTGCTCTTATAGATGGATTTTGTTTTGTTTTGTTTTTATTTTGGGTTGCTCTTTCATTACTACTCTGGTGAGGCACTTAATTTATTCAAAAATGCTAAAGAAGTTTTATTATTTTAAAGAACTTCAATTAGCACTTTTATTTTAAAGAACTTCAGTTAGACTTTTCAAAACAAGTCTATAAGGGGTGACTATTTGACTATTCCTTTTGAAGTTCTATTTCTACAGTTTCAGTAAAAACCACAAGGTGCAGTGGAAGATAAAATGTCTTTCCTCACCAATAGTGTTGAATTCACTGGGCCATATGCTATTAGGTTGGTGCAAAAGTAATCGCAGTTTTTGCCATTACTTTCAATGGCAAAAACTGTGATTACTTTTGCACCAACCTAATATCTAGCCTATTTTGTTTGGTTTTATTTTTGTATAGATTTTTAAAAATTCAAATAAGAAAATTATGGCTATATACAATAAAAAAGCACCATGTAATAAATTTACATATATGTTATACTATATTCTAGGCACTGGCCTACTTTACATTTACTGCCTCTTGTCTCACAACTCTGTGAGATAGATGTTGTTATTCCCATTTTACAAACAAAGAAACTCAAGCACAGAGAGTTAAAACAAAAGAGAGAGAGAGAGAAGCCCAGTCTAACTCTAGGCTTATGCTGCCCTGGATCATCTCAGATAACATTCCAATTATAACAATGCTGAAATGTAATTGGTGAGTTGATCTAATAATTCATGCAATGCCTGCCTCACTGTGAAGCTTTCACTCATTCAACCTCTTATTAAATATATTTTGTGATATGAAAATACAACTAGTAAATATGTAGTAGCACATTTACAGCCTCTAAAGTTAATAGTATTGATCCTGTCAATGTTCTGCTCTGTTCTGCTTCTCTCATAGTGTCCATAAATTTATTCCCAGTTGTTCCCATTTATTCCCAGTGAAGGTTACTTCACTGTTTTTAAGGCACCAGGCCTTGATGGACGTTACTGCTTTAGACTTTAAAATCATCATCACTCTAATAATCACTGTAGACTTCTTTATATCTAAGTCCTATTTATTTCCATTAAAGTATACTGCAACAAAAATAACGTACGATCTTTATTTACCATGTGGCTTAGTTAAGATGGTGATATAACTACCATTATTATCAGAAACACTATCTGAACTAGTAAAACACTGTATCCCATCAGGAAATAACTTTTGAAATCAGATTGCATGGGTTTGAAACCCAGCTCCACTACATAGAAGCAAGTTACTTAACTGATTGGAACATCAGGTTCTTTATTTATCAAGTGGGAGCAATAGTATAATTAGGTTGGGTGCAGTGGCTCAGGCCTGTAATACTAGCATTTTGGGAAGCCGAGGTGGGCAGATTGCTTGAGCTCAGGAGTTTGAGACAAGCCTGGCCAACATTGTGAGACTTTGTCGCTACAAAAAAAAAAAAAAAAAAAATACAAAAATAAGTCGGGAGTGGTGGCATGTGCCTGTAGTCCCAGCTACTTAGGTGGCTGAGTAGAAGGATGCTTGAGCCCAGGAGGCGGAGGTGGCAGTGAATCAATATCTTGCCACTGCACTGCAGCGTGGATGACAGAGTGACCCTGTCTCAAAAAAAAAAAAAAAAAAAAAAAGAAAAAGAAAAGAAAAAAAGTACAAATGGTTCATAAGGAATATTGTAAGGATTATCTTTTCTGTTAACGCCACAAAAGACCACCAGAATAACCTGATGAAGAAGGAAACTGAGTTTATTTCCTGATCACCACCTTAGCAGATGTCTTAGTAGTCATAGAAAGGAGAGGCCAAGGTGGATATTTGTAGACATGGGGAATCTGGACTTAAGTAGTTTAAGGAAGGTCTTTTAATGTATTGTGTGAAGTATGTAACATAATAGTTTGGGATGGGTAGACATAATAACGAAGTTCTGGAGGTTAATTGATAAGCAACCAGTTTGTCTAGTTAGGCAATATATAATAGTCCTATGAAACAGGCTGTTTACCCACGTGAGCAACTTACCCTCCTGAGAATGAGGCTGTTTGAACAGTTTATTGTTTGAATAGATTTATTTCCTAGTAGTTCTTGATGCATGAAATGAAGTTGTTTATGACTTTTAAGCCTTATCATAGTTCTGATAGGTAATCTGTGTGGTTGCTGGAAGTCTCAGTTCTGAACAAATGGCATGATCCATATAAAACACACAGCACAATACCTGCTATATAATTAGTATATCCACAAATGTTAGCCATTTATAACTGCCTCTTGTGTTATGATGTTTCTTAAATCAGGGCTTGATAGATGGGAGACCTAGCCTAACTCTGACAAGATGCAAAATTTGGTAACCAGACAGAACAATAGAGTGGAGAAAGTGGTCGGGGACGGTCCCAGTTGTGCTTAGTAGGAGGGGGTGCAAGATGGCAGATAGCTCATGGATGGTCAGGAGCAGGGAAGAAGCAGAGATCTAAGCAAGCAGGCAAAGTATGACCCTCTGGGTTCTTCCAGCTGAAAATATTAAACAGAGATTAAAGTGAGTAAGCTGGAAGATCTACCAGCAGGCCAGATAAATTTAGGATTAGGAGCTACACATGATTTAAAAGAGCTGAAAGGGAAAGAGGCAGGACCCTTACTCCATACTGCTACATTGGACAAACAGGTAAAGCTTCCCTCAAGCCTAGATGGTCTAGTCACCAGATCTATTACTGAAATTTTTTGGGAAATAGTGAATATGAAATAAAAGTTTGACCACAGAAATTAAAGATAAAATACAAGATATTAGAACTGTGTCAATGATCAGAGTCCTACTAGCAGCATAGCTGACCCAAATAATTTTAGAGATCTTATCTATAATATTCTGTACAGTGCTTCATATTATGAGAATATTATAATAATAAATTACATTCATATCATTCCATTATAATTTCATATGTTCTCCTCCAAACTTCTGCAATGTAGATATCGGAGCAGTTTTACTCTAATTTAGGTGATGACAAAACTGAAGCTTAGAGAGTTTAGTCACAGATTTTAAATGGCAGAATGGGGAGGAAACTACAGGTTTTCCAGACACAGATCTTGTTCCAATATGTCCAAATAGTAATTATGTTACTGAGGTTTGAGGGGAATGTGTTACAATTGGATGACTTGCAAACTCATTTTCATATACTCTTTCCCTTTCCCTTCTCTGTCTTTTGCTCATTTTTGGTTATAGAAAAAATCAATTGAAGATATGAAAAAAATGTTTTTTTAAAAAGGTATTTCTACACTTCTATTTCATCTTGTAATAATGCAGAGATATGACTGGGGAGTTGATCTGATAATTCATACAATATGACTCCTCATTGCAAACCTTTCATCCATTCAACCCCTTATTAACAATATTTTTGTAACATGCAGAATGCTAGATTCTGGAGAGGCAGAGATAAATAAGGTGAACCTTCCTTCTGTTCTACTTTTAAAGAATCCCCTAGTCTATTGGATTTGATAGATTTATTGTGAAAGAGTATAAAAAAGTAAAAGATTAAGGCATATAGAAGGTACAAGGCCAGGGAAGGGGGCCGTATATTCTAATATGGGATTAGGGAAAAGTAGAGAAATTCCTTGGCTTCCTGTTCCTATTTTGTCCAGCACCGCTATCTCCCACCTGAGATTCCTACGACATATTTCCAATGGAAGCCAAGAAGTATGGGAGCGTTGGAAGTACATCCTGCCCAATGACCCTCTCACCCCATCCCCACCAATAATCAGAAGAAAACAGAAGAAGCAAAGAATTGATCTGATAGCAAATACACCAAAGATGAGTACGGCATCTCCCTGGATTTTAAAATAAAGATGTTTGGAGCAGATGAATACCAATCTGATTTTTTAAAAATTTGAATTACCCAAGTAATTATGACATAGAAACTTACTTTTGGAAGATTTAACACATTGTAAATATAAACCAACACACAGAAACCCATGCAAAATTTAGTGCTTCATTTTACTTCAGGCCCCAAGCTGCTCAATTATTATGAAACAATCACTTTTTGGTTGCCCAAGTTTTGTTTGCATGGATGCATGGGAGAACAATGAAATTTCTCTCTCTGAATATGAATGTTAATGATTGGGAAACATAGAAACCACACATAATTCTGCAATTCTCATAGCTCTTAAAATATATAGAGGACTTGCATTGCAAGTCTTTATTTTAATTAGTGTTATTAATATTCATTGACTGAGGTAGTAAAAGGCAACCACTGGCTCAATGAGCAGCAGTCCAACAAGTCATGCAAACTCCAGTGTTGACAGCCTTTGTTTGGAGTCCTGAATGGATTGTGTCTAACTAAATCACTGTGTAATCATGGATCCTTTGTGATTTCACATTCTCATCTTATAGTCAATTTTTATTTCTCTGATGTGGCATGTTGTGTTCAGTAGCTTATCCGAAAACATCAATATGGTTTTGAAAGGATAAAATCAAATTGTAACAGTTTATGTTTCTGTAATGTGTGCATAGCCTAGGGAAAAAGTGATAAATAGGAATACTATTTCACTGTATTGCTATGTTACAGACATTGGAAATATGATTCTGCCTCCATATTCTTTCCAAAGTAGATCAGCTGGATTTATTTTTTATGTATTTATAAATCAACAGCTAATAGACCATTAGAACAGCGTTAGTGTACATCCAGATGACAGAAGAGATTATAAAAGAAGTGGAGAAGACTTTCTGACTTTCCCTGCTTTCGTGACAGTAAATATTGTCTTCTTGCTTTTATATGACATAAAGGTAATCTTCCTACTTTTATAAGATATAAACACACAAAGACATGTTAACCTCATGCATCATATTTTAAAATGTTGGCATAAGCCTAAAGGTTTTACATGTTTCGAAGAGTCTATCTTTATGGTAAAGTACTTGAGTAACCATTCTCAACTTTGGCTACACATTTGAACTTCCAAAGAGTTTTTAAAAAATATTTTCACCTGTAGACACACTCAGACACTTTAATCAGAATTTCTGTGACAGAAACTCTCACACCTATAGTTTTTTGAGCTCATGAGACAATTCCAATGTCCAGCCAAGATTAAGAGCCACAGATATATTATCATAGAATTAAAAAAATAAACTTTCACTTCCTTGCAAGTATTACAAATTCAGCATGTCAATATAGTGTTAACTGTTGCCATGATAAAGCTTATGATTTCACTGGAATACCAGATTTCAGGCTCTTAATTTGGACATCAAATATTCCTTTCAAATTGATGAAAATTGCTATTGCCATCTGCCACTTTTACTCTCAAAGTTAATTACATATACATTGTGCTCTACAATAATGTCAATTTTGCTAATCCCATTTAGATGTTTACATAAAAGAAAACAAATAATAACTTCATAAGACATGTTGCTAAAAGGGTTATTTGGTCTAAATATACATAATTTCAATTCAAGCTGACATTTTATACTTAGTTTTAATGAAGTGATCCCAGGGAAATTGGTATTTTCCTATCTGATATAACGATATATATATTTGAATGCAAGATTAAGGCACATTTTAATATGCTTTATTTGTTTCTAATTTTTCCAATTAATTTTTTTACAATTAATGTCATTTAAAACTTTTGATATAGCATTATAAAAGAATCTCAGGCAGAAATCATTAGTATTACTAAATTATTTTTATTGCATTATCATTACTACTTTATTATAGTACTGAAAGAACTATGCAGCTTGAGACTTGTATTCTGTGAAATGAAACTTTGAATTAGCCAACTTTGAAAGTCCTTTCCAGTTCCACCATGTGGAGATTATGAGCTTTACTCTGCAGCGTATACCAAGGAATGTCTACCATACATTTCAGATGAGACCTTTGAGATTGCCTACCTTAATCTTATTATGTAAAAGATATAAAAACTGAGGTGAAAAGTGGTGAAATTATCCTTTTCATATCACAAAGAACAAATTGTCTTGTCTCAAGTAGAATAGATTATTAGCCAAGTTCTATCTATTTGTTTTATTTTAAGTACTTATCCCCACTTCCATCATTTGTTCCTTGTTCATGTTGTTGTTCTTGTTTGTTTTGAATTGTTTCCGGAAATAACAGTGAGTTAAAAACTCTGCCAGCTTTATATATATATATATATATGTAATATTATATATAACATATTAGATATTATTTATAATATATAGTATAACATATAGTATAAAGGTTTTTTTACACAAAACTTTAAATGCATTTTCTTGTCTAAACAAAAGAAATTATTGTATTCACATGTGTTAAGATGTGCAGTTTTTTCATTTTATGTGTCTGAAATTAGCATGAGTTTTTCAAACATGGTCACAGCTGTTCATATAGCCATTGCTTCATCTAAATTATGTGTACTCTTTGTACTGCATGTATTGAGTTTAATTGTCATTCACTATTTTTTCAAAAATATTACATTATTGTTCAATATTAGAACAAAAAGTTATTGTCTGAAGAGAACAAGATATGAAAGAACAGCAAGAATTAAATTTTATATGATTAAACAAAGATTTGTTATTGGAGGCATCATTACAATCCTACATTTGCCTGTTAATCAACAGCTGACTGATTTATATGGCTTTTTTCTTATCATGTCAGCCAAGGAGCAGGAGTGTTGGCACCACCAAGGATGGTATTATAAATGTAGAATCATGAGTTCATACCAGATCTACTGAATCAGAATCTGCATTTTAACAAGATCCGCACATAATTCATTTGCACCTTAAACTTTAAAAAGCAGGGCTTTATAGTACCAAGGAAGATATCCACAAGAGGTTGACACTGTTTTAGATTTCTTGAGTTATATGCTAAATGTTTGCCCCTCATATGATAAGCAATACTATTTAAAGGCAGAGAAAGCTTAAATACATGGAAGAAACTTCAAATCTACAGGAAAATGATGTGACTGATTCATAAGTCAAGCATAACAATATTGATAGAAATCTAAGTCCAAATTCATTTAAAAGCTTTTTCTGTAAGCTCTATTTAAGTATTAAATGGACTCTAGTGATAAGAAAGCATTGTGCTATAATTTGACCACATTTTTTTCTTTCATAATAGTAGATAAAATCATATCTTCCCATAGATGGAACATTAACTTTGGTAAAATACAGACAATAATACCAGTTCATTGTACCACAAATTCATCAGAAATAATGAAAATCATAACTCTTGCTTATATAAATCTATGCATTTAAGATAACTAGATAAACTGACATAGAAAAGAACTAATTTGTGTCACTTTAATAGTACAGAAGGAGTCTTCTTTGCTGAATGACTTTATTTATTCAGCTTTATTGAGGTATATTTGACAACTAAAAGTTATATATACTTAAGGTATACAACTTGATGTTTTGATACACATAAACATTGTGAAATGATCAAGTTAACACGTCTGCCAGCTCACATCTTTATGATTTTTTTTGATGTGGTGAGAACTCTTAAGATCAATTTCTTAGTATATTTCAACTACAGTATACAATACAGTATTATTAATTATAGTCACCATGCTGTGCATTAGATCTCCAGAAGTTATTCATCCCCCATAACTGAACCATTTTACCCTTTGATGAATGACTGTTTACACAGGAAGAAGAGGAAGAATTAATTAAAATATTAGCCCTATTTTATTTTTATGCTACATTAAATAATGACAGTGGAAGTTTTCTCTAAGTAAACATGATAGCTACATTAACAGTAAACTAATTCATTATAATTTTGACACATAAAATGAATATAAAGGTAACATTTGTGAGTGGATTTTTTTAATCACAAAGTAAAGCTTGATAGAAGTACTTTAAGATGCTGGATCGAAATATCTGCTTTTAGTTTGACATTTTAAATCATTTATTTAATTGTTGGCATTTCGTGTAACATACAAAAAATGTTGATTGAAAAAATCTTTTTTAAAAAATGATGCTGAGTAGACTTTATTCACTGTAATCCTTGAGTGAAGCCACTAGTTGTTGGCTGTTGGACTGCTTTTAGCCTGTTTTTCTAGCTGTACTTCTTTGAGGAGGATGATGATCTTTACCTTACTCTTGGCTTTGCATGCTGAAAGTGATTAGGTTTTTTTAATGAGGCAGAAGAATGGAAATTTGAGGAAAATGGTAGAGAGAACCCTCTCTCATTTACCAAGATGACTTTCTAGGTTATTTAGTGATGAGCTACTTGGAGATACAAGTCAAATGATGAAGTTCATAGAAATCTTTTGAATCTTGCCACCAGAAAGAGATGACAATAAATCCAACTACTTTTCCCATGCCTTACATTTTTATTTTCTTATATGCACAGTATCTTTTGTATTATAGATGCTTAATAAATCTTTTTCAAATAAATGTATGCTGGAAAATGTTGTAATTGAGGTAAATGGACATTTTTAGCTGGCTATATTGCAGAAGACTTTATTGGGTAGGTGATCTTTTAGACGGTTTTAAAAAATAATGAAGATCTTAACTGGTACACAATCAAGTATCTATTATATGCCTTCATCTTCCACATTTTATTGTATTTTTTTAACTCCCTTGTGAAGGAAACTAATTTCAACAATGCTGTATGTGTCATGCATTAACCCATTCATAATTAGCAAGAGGTATCTGATTCAGTTTATATTATGGTACTAATTAGCTCTTCAGAATATTTTACATGAAAAAATAACCTCAGGTGAATAAACTTCTGTTTCTGCTCCAGAAACCTTTTGACATTTTTTAATAATCTGTAATCACGTTGACTTAAAATGACATGACAGAAATGCCTGAATGTTGACGAGTTGATGGGAGCAACAAACATCAGCCTGTTAAATTTGGGATCACCACCTACAGCACTACACATATCATTGATCCAAGTGTACCTTGATTGATTGCTTGAAAAGAAAAATCTGGAATTATTTGGATTTATAAGCAAAGTCAAAAACATTTTTCAAAATGTTAAGTTCTAAAAGTAGTAATAATTATGGTGTAGCCCCTTACTAATCAGTGTGCTCAGGGGACCAGCAGCCTCTAAATCATCTGGGAGCTTTTCAGAAATGCAGAAACTTCACCCTAGACCTAGTGAATTAGAATCTGCATTTGAATAAATCTCGAGGTGATGCTGAAATGGGAAAAGTTGCCTTCTCCCCCTCACACAGCGTGTGATGGGGCTGTGGCTTGCTTCTTCAGTGCCCCTCTGCTCAAATCTCTAGGGCAGTATATGGACGGACGGGCAGGTTGTGGGGCTCCGACCCCACAGCAGTGTTTAGGGCCCTAGTGGGAGCGTGCTACCGTGTGCTCTTTTAATTTTGCCATCTATAGGCAGCTTGTGTTAACCAGCTCAATTAGACCCTCTACCTTGTCACTACCTTGTTATGTCCTTGTAACAGACTTGTAACAGAGGACTTTCTGTATCCGGGGTTCTTGCCTTGGTGTACCGGAAGAGTGACATCACACTTGGGCTTGGAGAATGAGTGCAAGGTTTTATTGAGTGGAGGTAGCTCTCAGCAGATGGGGGAAGCCAGAAAGGAGATGGAGTGGGAAGGTTTTCCCCTGGAGTCCGGCACCTCAGCGGCCTGGGCTGTCTCCTCTGACTGCCCCAGCCAAATTTCACCTCCTCCTACTGGTCAATGGCTTGCTGGCTTGCCGGTGCCTGCTGGTGCATCCCTCTCCATGTCCAGCCGCCCGTGCCTTCCTCCGCTGACTTGCTCCTCTCCACATCCAGCTGTCTGTTTCATCCAGCTATCTGTGTCTTCTTGGGCAGATCTGCTCTTCTGGACGTCCAGCAGCTTGTGTGTCTGCCTTCTAGAGTCTGGGGGTGGTGGAGGGGGGATGGTTATAGGCACAGGATGGCAGGCCAGGGTGGTCTTGGGAAATGCAACATTTGGGCAGGAAATGCCTGTCCTCACCCAGGGTCTGTAGGGGTGGAGCCCTAGCCAGGGACCACGCCCTCTTCTACCCAGCACTTCCCTTCCCTTCTTCCCTGTCATTTAAAGGGACCACGCTCTTACCTTCCCAGCACTTCCATATCAATGACTATGCACATTACGGTTTGAGAAATGCTGGTAGTCCATTCCCTTTCCTGATCTCCAAAACATAAGGAAATTTTAGAGGCCAGGATGCATTTAGTAGATTCTGAATCTAAAGGAAACCTAAATCTTTCCTTGGAAGTAGACATTGTTTATAGCATCCTCAAATGGAATTAAAAGCATATATGACTAGATTTAGAACAGAAAAATCTGTTTTACATACTTCAAAACCCTTTGGACCCGTGTCTGTTTATGTTCCTATGACTTCTTGAGTTATATATTTTTATTAACAAATGATAAAATTATATTCACTAAATGAACTCGTTTGTACCTGTTTTACCAGTTTCGGAATGTTATTTTATATTTCTTAGGTTTTTCTTAGACTTGTAGAAATCATGCTGCTTTGTTCCCTGCAGGAGTTAAAATAAAAATATTAGTAATTATGCATATTTAATTTTCAGAATGCCAACTGATTACTCACAGCACTTATAAAAGGGAAATGATTTTAGATATTCATAAAACATTTCCTTAGTAAGGGGCTTTCAAGTCTGAAGTTGTGTTATTATGGATATTTCTTTTTATAATAATCAGGATAAAAAATGCATTTATTAAGATCCCTCTTCTTTTTTCTTTTTAAGATGTAAGACAAAAGTCTACCCTGATGAACTTCCAAACACAAGTGTAGTCATTGTGTTTCATAATGAAGCTTGGAGCACTCTCCTTAGAACTGTTTACAGTGTGATAAATCGTTCCCCACACTATCTACTCTCAGAGGTCATCTTGGTAGATGATGCCAGTGAAAGAGGTACAAACTGGTTTTTTGTTTTTGTTTTTTTGTTTTGTTTTGTTTTGTATTAGAAAGCTTTATTATGGCCAAAAAGATAACTAGGCAATGATCTATATTTGCATTATAATTTTACTAGCCCTGCCACAGCCTATCAGATTCTCATCAATAACCTCATTAATGCCAACTCTAGAAGCAAATAACTAATTCTTTCACTTTCTCTCATGATTCTATATGGTTCTTACTAACCTAAAATTTCAGCCAAAATGATTTTCAAAAATATATCTTTTTTTCCAACTCAATTGATTATATTATTGAGCATTCTCATATGATTTTATGGATACTTGACATTAATTAACTAATGAAATCTCTATTATTTTATATCTAAGGCAATAAATACTGATAGGAATTGGCCACCATTTCTGTGTGTTGAATTTCCATCTTGGTAGTATCTCTGCTATTTCTTAAAACAGTATCAGAAATTTTTCTTATAAATTCTTATACATGTTACAGATTTTCTCAAGTTGACATTAGAGAATTACGTGAAAAATTTAGAAGTGCCAGTAAAAATTATTAGGATGGAAGAACGCTCTGGGTTAATACGTGCCCGTCTTCGAGGAGCAGCTGCTTCAAAAGGGCAGGTCATAACTTTTCTTGATGCACACTGTGAATGCACGTTAGGATGGCTGGAGCCTTTGCTGGCAAGAATAAAGGAAGACAGGTAAGAATTTATGTGTTCTGTCTGCCTGGGTTATGACTGAACCTCTTAGGACAGTTCCAGATGTCCATCAGAATTTCTCTTCCAAGTTTCTATTTTTAGAAGGTTTATTTTATAGCTTTTCTTAAAAGCAAGTTTTCCCACTTGCTTGATAAATAAGACTGCCGTATTCATGCTGGACATAGATAGTTGATTAAGAAATAGTGAAACAATTCAAATAATAAAAACGTGTTAAATTACTTTTTAGGTGAAGGAAATAAATATAATCTAAAATAGTATAATTGTGTTATAAAGCACATTTTCAAAGCACCTTTTTGTGTTCTGACAACCACCCTGTGAGGTAGGTACTGTAGATATTCTTATCTATAACTCATAATGAGGAGGAACAAAGAAGCTACATCTAACTTGCTCCAGTCATTGAAAGTGCTGGGAACAACAATTTAGCTCTTTCCAGTTCTCTGCCAGTGTTCTGTAAACTACAAGAGCACCCTTAGTCAGTCTAGTTCAAATTCACCTGGAATGTCTTAAAAATGCACACACACACATGCACACACACAGCACTGAAAAAATTATAATTAAAAAAAGAAACATAAGAGCACAGCTATAAGAATATGTTTAATTATTTCAACAATATTGTCACCTTATACATACACATTTTGAAATCTGGAAAATTGAATAAATAACACTTACAGAAATTAAGAATCCTTATACATACCTGCAATTCCTTCTGTTGTTGATGAAGTACAAGCATTTTTTAGCAAATATTTATAAACACTGGTGATAAGAGAGTATAATTTCTAAATACCTAATGAAGATAACTAACATTGAATGCCATCTGATACAATAACAAAACATTACATAACACCATACTTGCATAGTCATTTCATCTATAGTAGAAAATTCCTTCTAGAATTGACATTTTTAATTAGACACTCAAGATAGGAGCTACTTAGTCTGAGCTAGTCCAGCCACATCACTTAAACAGCAGGATTTGGTACTTGCCAGGAAGATGGATGGAAGCTGTCAGTAAAATGAAGCACAGCAGTTGAAGAAAGCAGTAGGAACCTTTTAGTCCATAGAGTGTTGTACATGGCTAATAACATTTTTCCACTCTGTGTATTGTACAGTACCCACAGGACAATCAGACTGGCAAAGTAAAATGAACTTAAAAGTGAATTTCCTGGCAAATTTTGGTATATTATGTTGTTTTTTTTTTCCACATGTGTTTCATATTCAACTGAATGAGCTTTTAATGTTTCAATATGGTCATACATAGGCTATTTATTTTTTTGATCTAACAACATAATTGCACTGTATTTGCATATGATGAACCCTATTGTCTTGTCCTGATTATAAATTTTAAAACTATCCTAAATAGACAGTCTGTTCAAGATTTTTAGACCTAATTTCTTCTCCTCACAAGTTAAATCATTAAATCTAATAAAGGAAGTGAGAAAAATGTTGATTTTTCTGGGGTCCAGAGTCACTAAGAAGGTTTTCCAAGGCTAGAGGAGTCTTGTTGATTGCAGATAAGTTGAGGCTCTGGTCAGTTGTGTGGAATATAAGACTTCAATTGAAAATGAGTATTGGTGAAACTGGTGTTACAAAACAAGTATGAATAATGGACATTTACGTGCTTTTCATATCTAGGGATGATTGAGAAGCTTATTTGTGTATTTACCTTCTACCAAATATGAAAAACCAACTCTGGTCTTCAGAATTCGCTACAACCAATACAATTTGAGTAGGCCTGAACATTTACTTGTGGAAATCACAGAAGGTTGGTCCCATAATAAAATAAATGTACAGGCGTTAGATCAAGAATTAGAGAAGGCACAACATGGATTAAAAGTGTACCTAATGATTTTCCCAAATGAAATTTTCTACCATAGAAAGCTACCATTAAGAACACCAACCTTTTGGCTCTTACTTTAAGAAAAATGGGATAGGCCAGGTGCGGTGGCTCACACCTATAATCCCAGCATTTGGGAGGCCAAGGCAGGTGGATCACCTGAGGTCAGGAGTTCGAGACCAACCTAGCCAACATGGTGAAACTCTGTCTCTGCTAAAAATACAAAAATTAGCCAGGTATGATGGCAGGCACGTTGGGAGGCTGAGGCAGGAGAATTGCTTGAACCTGGGAGGCAGAGTTTGCACTGATCTGAGATCTCCCCACTGCACTCCAGCCTGGGTGACAGGGCAAGGCTCTGTCAAAATAAATAAATAAATAAATAAATAAATAAAACACCAGAGATTAAAGTTGCTTATCTTTCCCTATCTTAAGCTATCATCTAGATTATACATGTAAACTCTTAATTTGAGGACATTTTACTCAGAAACGGTCATGACCCTATCATCTTTCATCGGAAACATTTACTTATACTGACGGATTATGATTTTTGTTGTTGCTGTTTGTTGATTTCTGTTTGTTTTTCCTAGTAGGTGTTTTCTCCATGAAGATGTTCTCAGAACGCTCTAAACTAACGTACCCTACTTGAAATGCAAACTACCAGATCTAATTTGCCATCATCCCTTCTTACCTCCCTGAATGCTATTGCTTTTCAATGGATTATAGCTAAAATGATGCATAATCTCAAAGCAGCTCTACTAATCATGCTGTGGGTGGAGGTTTTATCAAAAATAGACCCTGCTCATCTTGCTGAGTTAGTACTTAGAATGCATTTGGAAATAAACTTGTTTATATTTCGAAAGATAGCATAAAGTAAACTGTAAGGAATATGTAGTCAAAGGAAATAATTCCATGGACTAATAGGATAAAATGAAGCTAAAGGCATATTAAAGTAACAAAATAATTAAATTTCCTCATATCAGCTATAATCAGTTTGAAGAAGATAATGTAACATTTTAATTATCATGTGTCTATAAATTGGTTTTAATTTCTCTGCAGGAAAACGGTTGTCTGCCCTATCATTGATGTGATTAGTGATGATACTTTTGAATATATGGCTGGGTCAGACATGACTTATGGGGGTTTTAACTGGAAACTGAATTTCCGCTGGTATCCTGTTCCCCAAAGAGAAATGGACAGGAGGAAAGGAGACAGAACATTACCTGTCAGGTATGTAGATCATATCTCTTGAAGATTATGTATATCCCCCTAAAAATTAAGGAATATTATAGATTTCTGTTCTAATGTTTAATTATTTAATTGTATCCTTATTATTCAATATACATATACATTATGACCTTTACATAATCATATAAGGATCAATGACAATATTAAATCTAATTTAAATTAGTATAGGCAAACTTAAGTATTGGCAAAAATGCTAAATATCTTTTGAAAGTTTATGTATTCTTGTATTCAAAATATATTTACTGTGAATTTTCTATGTGACAGAAATGTGCTAGCCTTGACACTTCAAGTAAATGTGTGTCTTACCTTAAAGTATAGATTTATAATAGAAATGTTCTCAAAACTGAAATAGCCAAAAATGTTTTGGTAAGTATTCTAAATATACCACCTTTAAAAGGTTATCTTCCTTATAGATTCCATAGGTCCATTTGGAAAATATTAATGTATTCAAAATTATGAAGGGCTTATTATCCCAAATTACTTCAAATACTACTTAAGTTGAAATACTGACTAGTAAAATATGTGCTTACTTGTAATAAAAAATATCATATACATCTCGAATTGTCTGTATAAGCATTACCCACTTTATTAACACAAAAGTATCATCTTCCTACTTAAACACATTGTGGACCTCTTACCTGAAACTAAAAATCGATTTCCTGAAAAATACTTTCGGAAGTATTCACTAGTTTAGTTCTTTAAAGATGAATTTGGCAAATCATCCTTCCTTTGGAACATGAGAGAAATACCCTAACATTCTAGAAACATACACTTTAAGTCCTCACTTAGCATTGTCAACAGGTTCTTGGAAACTGCAACTTTAAACAAAATAACAAAAACACTGTCATCAATCTTATAATGGAAGGACATTGAACTAAAGGATGTTACTCGAGGACCTTTTGTTTGTCATTTCACTTAAAGTTGCAACAACATTAAGTGAAGACTTACTGTATGTAAAATCCATGATCTGAACAAGAATGTCTGGTAACCTACTGAAGGGATGACTTATCTATTGTCACCTACTTAATTATATAAAGAATTAATTAAAATTAAACTCTAAAAATAGGCTAATGGAAGAGAATGGCTAAAGGTATTTGTTACTGAACAATTAAATATTAGGGATGTTAACTTCTAAAGAAGATCTATTACATCAAAGAGAAAAATAAAATGTGACTTCTAACATTTGTATAAAGTCATGTAAGTTATCCTGTCAGTATTTAATATGTAACTTAGTAGTCTTAAGTCTTGTATAATCTTCAAATTCACCAAGTCTTATTGATACTTACCTTTAACAAACTGGGAAAATATAGTGGCTCATGTTACCATCATTTATTAGATATTCTATTTTCCCAAATTGTTTTCATTTAGTGTTAGCTGATTTTTAAACTTTAGATTCCAAGTGAAAACTATCAGAATGCTTGACCAATACATTTACATATAGATAATGTTTTTATTCATTTGAAAATGCTGTTTATAAGAAGGCATGTTTATACTCATTTAAAAAAACACATTGGCAAAAAACATGCTTTATTTACGTTCTCACAGAGTCAAACGGAAGATAACTAAGAGGTAGCCAGCATTCACAGTAAGAAATTACTGATCTCATTCATAAAATAAAGATCTATGTAGAAATCAATCATTATTATTCATCTTTCATTAACTAAAACAAAAGATGAATCATCTAACTTCCTATATTTTAACCATAATTTATGTGGTTGTATTACAGTAATATGAGATCTGATAAAATCTCAGTATATTTTGTTTGCTGCAGTAACTGCACATCATTTTATTTTCTAACATGCTGAGGAAGCTGAAGCGAGAGAAACAGAGAAACCTCAGTCTTTGCTGAAGTTTCTAGATTTTTGTGGCAAAAGGTTAATTAATTCATGGGTTCGGTTGTAACAGCCTGCAGGTAATTTTCATCAGCATAGCTGTAATGTGAACGTTCCTTCTACTTGTAATCTATTGCTTGAAGATGTGATCATTTTTCTCACATTCGTACAAATAGATAAATCATTCTAGATGTTGAAGACAATTTTTTTCCTACTTGATTAACAGAATTCTGAATAGCTAAAGTGATGAAAATGAAGCTGAAATTTTAGTTTTCTTAGTGGAATGCTTCATTTAAAATGTCAGTTATGACAGAACTTTGTAGTCACCATAATTGGCTAGTCATCATTTAGAAATACAATCATGCATCTGCTTACGTTGAAAGCCAAGTTGAACTTGTGACCTAAATCAGTTATACTACATCTAAAGTAAAGCTTAACATGGTCATTCTTATTTTTCTGGGCTTTGGTATTTTCATTTTCATAATAAATGGAGTTTGTGAAATACTTGTTAATTTTCATATTATAACTATGGAATAATATACATAATTACGAATATATATTTTCCTTTAATCAGTAATATATAGTTTCCTTTAATCAGTAAACTTTCCTTGACATTTAATAATCAAATTATATGACTTTTCAAAAATATTTCAATTATATGTGCAACAAATAGTACTTTTTAAACTGGAGGTCATAAACTAGGACGTTTTGACCAAATATTCTCTGTAGAAGTGTTTTATTTGGCATACATAGTGTTTTACATTTTCAAAAATTACCAACACTTTAAAAATGAGATATTTTAAATAAAAATCTGGATTTCCATCTACTAATAAGTCAGAAGATCTTGCTACAATGGACCAGGATTCTTACCTGGCACCATCAGGTGGAGTTTAGTAGAAACTGCCCATGTAGAAATGGCATGAAAACTTATCCCAATCTCCACAACTCCTTCTTAATTATGTTCCTGGCTCTGAGGCTGAGGGTCATTTGACATTTGTCAATATTCTTGAAATTGAAGAAATATTTCTCTGCACCTGTGTCTTGAGGAAAGGGGGAAAATATATTTATTGTAACAAATCCACTTTATATAATTATCTTTATCTGGCTATAATCTTTTAAAGTTTTGACCCTGGTCTTAGAGGCTACTGCCTGGGAAATGGCTGAGTTTGAAACTCATCAAGCATATCACCCCTGTATAACTATGCATATACATTACCTAATAGAGTAGGCAACTAGTAGCAAAGTTACTTGATAATGCAAATAATACTCTAGATCATTTAATTAATTTGGGGATGAGTTATGCATTTTTTCCTAACACATACAAATGGGAGGTGATTTGGTTTAGGCTATTGAAATAAGTTTGATTCCATACAAAAACAAACATACAAACTGTTCTATTTGTATTCCATGCATACAAACTGTTGGGTGCTGTGCTAAGTTCTGCACGTACAAGCATGGATAAGGCTACCTATGCTGTAAAGTTGCTCACTGTCTGGCACTGGCCACAGGTATGCTCGATGAGGGAAAGAGTCTAGTGTAAATGGTCCAAGTGTGGATGTACAGGAATAATTATGTCTACTACTAAAGTGGTGTGGACCTCTAGAAAGGAGCCTGGCTTAAGTCTTATTGATTGCTTTAGTCTCTTAATTATGCCCTGTAAGTGAACCTCAATAAATAATTATGAAGATATTCATTTCCACTTTAATTTCACACTGATTAAAATAGATTTTTTAAATGAAAAACCTACTGGTAATTTCCAAGTGAATTTAACTTTTTTCACCCTTCACATCTTACCTTATGGACTCTTTTACCTTTAATCATCATTAATATTTTTAATATGACTGCCTTCATTTTTACTTCAAGTGCCATGTTGAGTATATTTCTAAAGTAAAACAAAAGAGTTTTAGATGTTCTTTTAATTCTGATATAGTAATAAATCAAACATAAATGTTATTGGTTTTTATTTCAGACCTATTTTACCTAATTTTATATTCCTTTTTATTGACATTCAGTTGATTTCATGCATTTATTTTTCACTCAATTAGAATTAGGAGTTTATGAAGATCAAATAAATCAAATAACATCATTAGTATCTCTGATTATAATTGTATTTTATTGTGAAAAACTCATAGAATGTTCACATATATTATCTCCTCTATCATTCTAGTGTGATCATAGAAGAAGCATTGAAACTAGCCTTGGAGGATCTAGTTTTATTTCAAGCTCCTCCAATTGAGAAATTACCTAGTCTTCTCAACTATAAAATGGAAAATTATTCTCCCTGCTTTGCTTAACTCATGAAGTGCTATAAAATATTGAAATGAGCAATGTCCTTGATATGAATTAGGTTTTAAATTTATATCTGATAATGTAACATATAAATATTGCAAAATAAATGTGACAAGTACCCAAAAGAATGAAGAAGCAGAACACCAATGAGCCATCTCTTTTAGAATTTGGTTGTATTTGCTTCTAAGGCTTTTCTATTCAATTTCTCTACAATGTAAATTTGATATATCATCAATATTTTTCTATGCCATTATTTTTCCCCACATAGGTTTTAATGGCTGCTAATGTCTCAATTACTTACGATGTTTCTCTATTTTTTTTGTTGACTAAAGTTCATCAAGAGTTTGTTTGCACTTCAATTTTTTTATCAATTATTTCTTCACCTAGTTTTTGCATACAAAGTGATTGCTTTAGAATTATGCATTTGAATATGAAATTTGTTTTAATATTCCTGACACCTTCTGCCAATTTAATTCCTCCCCAAAAATATTATCACTGAATCAATTTATAATTTCACTAAGTATAATAAATTAAAAACACAAATGTTACTCTTTAACATCTTATACAAATATAAGACAAAGTTTCTTATATTTAGTAGTAACAAATAATTTACTTCTTAATTTTTATCAGATTGTATTAGACTTTTCTCAATCCAACCATAATATACGTTTGCATTTCAGGAAAGAAACAGAAATAGATATCACCAAAGCCTTTAAAACACTTCTATAAAATAAAAGATATGAAAACAACAGCACAGGGAAAGGTCAACGCTGTGAGCAGAACAAAGACTGAAAGAAATAACTAACTTTGGAATGCTCAACTAGTCAATGCTCTTGCTTACTCCTGTTAAAATCTAATGTATGTTGATTGAGAGAAGTAAAAAATTATCTCCTCAGATAAAAATATTTGAATGTATATTCTATGAAAGAAAGAGTACTTTTATATTATATTACTTTCTAATAGTTTAGGGGATAATTTGTGAGACTTTCTTAGCAGCCTGTTGGGATGAGAAGAAAACTAGAGTAAACTCTAGAAAACTAGAGTGCTAAGTTAAATATTACATTTATATACTGAATAATTTTGTCACATTAACCAAAATATTTTATGACATCTGATCCCAGCTGGCCCCATTGTTTATTTTGATCCCTCGTGAGCATGAAATGAAAGTACAATGAAAGATTAAAATTTGCACCAATTACTCTACATCCTTGTGGAAGCTTAGGGTTTTATCAGGTCCTAGGAATTATTAAAAAGGATTTAGGGAAAAAAATAACTACTCCTTTATTGGAAATATAGATGTTTAAGCACAAGTTTAAGTATTTGATTCTCATGCTTATTGGTAAGTGGGTTCTTTGGCACAAAACAAATCATTTGCCCATACTAAGCAGAACATTATATTTTTCTTATTCCTTAAAAATGACACAAATTGTTTGTGTTTCATCGACTCTGCAGGATTTTAGTAAGCTTCCATGTCTAGAGCCTAAGCCAGCATAAAGTCTTAAAGTAACAATTTCTTCTCTACAGAAAGCCACATCTTCATACCCAAACACAGGTTCAGATGATTGTAATAGTGTGCGGTATCCACCAAACTTCCCATTTTTATCAGTAAAAACTTTAATTACATTCAGCATTTAATTATTCATCACTCTGATATAAAAGCATTTGTGCCTCTGCTTCCTTTCTCTTTCCTCTGCTTTCTATTTTGGTTATAGTGCATAGAATAAGGAAGAAAGGAGAGAAACTCATAGCATTTCATTTCCTTTGGGTTCCTAAACCTACAAAATGATTAACCTAATAAAGCCATTAGATTTTATAATTTAAAAAAATCAGACGTGAAGATTTCACCTATTCATGCTCATATTTGTAAATGTAAAAAAACCTTATTTTTATTACTTATCTTTATTAATTTTATAATCTATGGAAAATGTAATTAACACAGATCTAAATACTAACAGTGTAGATATTGTGTTATTTGAACATTATAAATAATAGCCTAGAACTAAGCTGTGGTCTCTCAAACATTCTTAGGAGTTTTTCCTCCAAGGCCCTTGATTATTTGCCAAGTAAGATTAAATACAATCCTGATGTATCCAAAGAAAAAAATAGAAGGAATGATGTTTCCAGAACTTTGAAATTGTTTATGAAGGGCAGTCCAAAAATTCACAGGAAAACATGGTACATAAACATGGAGCTTGAAATCAGGAAACATGTACTATTTTAATTTATTTTATTTTATTATTATTATTTTTTTTTTTTGAGATGGAGTCTCGCTCTGTCGCCCAGGCTGGAGTAACAGTGGCGCCATCTTGGCCTACTGCAAGCTCCGCCTCCCAGGTTCACGCCATTCCCCTGCCTCAGCCTCCCAAGTAGCTGAGACTACAGGCGCCCGCCACCACGCCCGGCTAATTTTTTGTATTTTTAATAGAGACTGGGTTTCACCGTGTTAGCCAGGATGGTCTCGTTCTCCTGACCTCGTGATCCGCCTGCCTCAGCCTCCCAAAGTGCTGGGATTACAGGCGTGAGCCACCACTCCCCGCTAGGAAAAATGTATTTCTAATTAACTACCCCCAATTATTTTGCTGTATAAGGTATATGGACGAATGGAAAAAGATAGATAGATAGATAGATAGATAGATAGATAGATAGATAGATAGATAGATAGATAATAGATAAGGAAAGGAGAGGAGAGAAGAGGAGAGGAGAGGAAAGGAAGAAAGAAAGAAAGATGACTTTTTTATCCATGCTACCAACTAGTTAGGGGTCCTTGAACAAGGGACTTAAACACATTGCAACTAAATTTTTTGACCAAAACTGTAGGGATTTTAGAGCTCTGAAATATTACATATCTGAAAATTAATTGGACCCAGAAAACAATAAAAATGAAGCAACTTATAATCTTGGTAAACAGAGATGTTTCTCCTTTTTTGATAGATAATATCTAAAATGTATACTATAAGCTTTGTGCTGGTATTGTGTCAAGACTGTTACATGTATTAACTCACATGATCCACATTTTATAGGTGATGAAACTGAGGCACAGAGTTTAAGTGACTCAATGACAGTCAAACACTGTGGGGCTGGGGTTTGAATCCAATCTAGCTATGAAGTCCAGACTTCTAACAACTAAATTTGGCTGCCTCTTGGGGTCTCATTACCTCTATACAGGGTGATTATCCCAGCGTGAAATACAGGATATGTTGTCTTCTTGGTGAAAATACAGACATTATATTTTAGCATTACTGAATAATTAAATGTATTCTGTCACAATTTCTGTTGATTTACCAACTTCTGGTGAAAAACTCCAGCATTTTTCCATGTCAAATGCATACTTTTTTGAGACTTTTACTATTTTACATAGTTACAAAGCTTCATATCTTAAATTCTAAAATACTATCACAAACTAGGCACTGTAGCATGCACCTGTCATCCTGAGACAGGAAGATAGCTGGAGGCCAAGAGTTCGAGATTATCCTGGGCAGTATAGTGAGACCCAGTCTCAAAGTATAACTAACCAAATAAATAAATAAAATACTATCAAACTCAACCCCTAAAACTCCTATTAGATGATAGAGCCTTTGAAAATCTTGCAATTAGTGAAATCATCTTTGTTACTCATCAATTTAGCAGGTGCGAGCAAAGAACATTTTTGGAATTTCAGAAATAAAATTGCAGATAATTTTAACTTTCAAATAGATTGTTCTGTGGCTATAGAGATACATTACTCATTTGTTTGTTATTCAGTAAATATCCATTAATAGTCTAATACTATTAAACCAATGTACTGGGTATGCTTATAGAAGTGGTGAAAAGTACACAAATAAATATAATACTATATACAATAAGAAATGGCCAGTTCCTTGAGATACACAGTGATAAGGGCTTATAGAAGAAGGTGGAAGGGGAAGAATATGTCTTGATTGAGGGAGCAGGGGGACGGGGCAGTGGTGTTGAAGGCAGGCTGCCTAGAGTGTATAACATTTGTATTAGACTAAGAATAATCAAATTTGAACATATAAGGGTAGTTTTCAAAGAAAAATCCAGGTGACCAATGGATGTGAACAAATATACCAAGGCACAAAAATGTAAAGCATTTACCAGTAACAGCTAAACACTTTACATGCAGGGAAATAGTTAAAGGGGGTTGAGAGGAGCTCGTTGGGTAGCCCCATTGTTTATTTTGATCCCTCGTAATCAAATGGCTAGATTACTGATGCCAGGATAAGAAGCTAGATTTATTTCCTTAACATAGATTTTTGAACATCTATTAACATTTTTAGAGGATCATCGATTTAGAGAAATTAATCTGGCTATGGTTTTTAGGATAAATTTCAGAAGCAGAAGAATCTAGAGGCATCCAGATCCTCTCAGCATCTAAGCATCTTAGCATCTAAGAGGACCCCATTATTAGCAAACATAGAAGACTAAAAGTATCACTATGATAACAGAGATGAGTCAAAAATACTTCAGAAAAAAAAGAAGTATTTTGGAAATAATTGAATTAGGCACAAAAAATGTGGTTTTTCATTTTATATTAAGAGACTGGAAAGAAATATAAGACATTAAAAGAGAGGCAGATAAGTAGCAAATTTTCAGGTCTATGATGTACACACTGAACAGAGTCAAAGGAGTTTTTTGGAGGAATCATCTAGCGAGTAACTGCAAAAGCACAACTTATGCAGAGGAAACAAGTATGGAAACACAGTTTAGGAGTGAACCATAAAGGTGACAGTGAAAGGTATGTGATGAATGATCTGATCTTACCCACATAAAGAGCATAGAAGGAGAAAAGTGCCCCTGAGAGACCCTTGGGAGGACTAATTTCAGATGAGAGAAGAAATTATTAAATGCATATATCCACAAAATAATATTATAATGGTATATTGCACCCACGTGATAGATATGAAACTAAGAGCTTGTCCAAAGTCTGACAGCAAGGAAAAAGGAGGGGAAGGGGATGTCAATAAGAATCATAAAATTAACAATCAGATTAGTAGAAGGGAAACCTCTACAGAACAATGCAATAGGAGCTAGAAACAAAAATGATTTCAAGCAGGAAGCCTGATGTATTGTGCTATATACTTTCAGAGGAAAAAGTTAAGGACAGGTTATTGGAGTTCAGAATCAATGGGGACCTTTCAGAAAGAAGTTATTGTAGAGGCGGGAGCAGGATCTAGCTTCTAGTTGAAGGTTAAAAGTTGCTAAGGGGGTATGTAGAAAGCATCCTTTCAAGAAGGTTACCAGGGAAGGGAATAGAAAATATATGTCTCTAGTTTAACAGAGTAGTAAGGTGGAATGAAAATGTTTTTTGGTTTAGGATAGAACTTAATTCAGCAGGCTTGTAAGCTCAAGGGAACAATCTAGAAATCCAAGGCATAAAACATAAATGTTAATAGTCGATGAGCAAGGGCCTGAAAGAGTAGTCAGGAGTCTGTTGAGGCCACAAGCATGAATGCTAGCCCACAATGAGAGGAAAGGAGCTATTCTTTTCTATGAGACAGGAGGAGAGAGGAGGCCATGAGGAAGACACATTTTTAAACATGTTGAGCTAGAGATTGAAGGAGTTTAGATTTCATGATTGAGAGAATTTAGATTTCATGCATTTCCTTGATCCCCAGATGGTTGAGAAGAGTCCAAAACTTTTGGAAAGACTCAGGCCAGGTGTGGTGACTAACACCTGTAATCCCAGCATGTTGAGAGGCCAAGGTGGGCAGGTCATTTGAGCCCAGGAGTTCAAGATCAGCCTGAGCAACATAGCAAAACTCTGTCTCTACAAAAAATACAAAAAGATAGCTTGGTATGGTGGTGCATGCCCGTAGTCCCAGCTATTCTGGAGGCTGAGGTGGGAGAATCATCTGAGCCTGGGAAGTCGAGGCTGCAGGGAAATCTGATTGCACCACTACACCACTCCAGCCTGGGTGTCAGAGTGAGACCCTGTCTCAAAAAAAGAAAAAAAAAAACTCAGTTAAAAATAAGGTAAACAAATAGAGAGCAGGATTGTTAGCAGTTTGTGAATTAAGCAGAGAATCAATAATGTGGACTTGTCCTATAACCAGTTAACCACATCTTATTACTTTCCCAGTGTCTTAATAGCAGAAGTAAATGAAGTGAAAGGTAGATTCACCCAAGCACCAAAATTTAAAAAAAAAAAAAGCGAGAGAGATAATTGGAAATTGCAGAAAAGCAAGCACAGAGAACCAAAGTTCCTAAGCTAGTGTTTTGCTGACATGGCAGAGCCTTGGAAATGGATTGGAAGAAGGCAAGAAGAAATTCCTGAAAGTTGTTATTAATGTGAGACTATGGATTAACTAAGGAACCATAATCACCAATAAGGGATAAAATGACTTCTTATGAAAATAGGAGGGGTTAAAGAGTAAGAAGTTATGCTCTGAGGCAAATTTCAGTCAACATCTTGGATATGAGGTAGTTCTAAATGGTTTTGAAACCTAAAGTGAGGGTATATAGAGAGAGAGGAGCCCAAATTAAATGAAGGACAGCAAGGATTTTGCTTAAATGATTAACATCAATAACAACAACAACAAAGATAAATTACCTACCCTTATTAACTGTTGGTTATGTGTTGAGAACTGTGTTAAGTGCTTTACTTCTGTTAACTCAGTTCATCTTTCCTACTTACTATGTGTGGTAGGTAGTGTTCACAGTCATTGAGCTGACTATTCCCCTCTCGTTCAATTGACTGTTGGGTTGCTTGGTTTGACATTGTTTAGACACAACCTTGAAAAGCAAATAATTTCAGTTAATTTAACCATAATCAAGATTTTTCATTTTCTAGATGCTCTGAACACTTAAGGTGCACATGGGCATATGTAAATATTTTTATTAGGCATATTACAGGGCAGTTAACTTAGAACAGAATGTGTTGCATAACATTGGCTATGGCTATAGGTATTAAACATTATAAGGCACAGTCTCCAATCTGAGAGAGCTAACTGATATTGCAAACACAAAAAAAACTATCCAGGAGTATCTGTCTTCAGAAAATACAGGAGTTTCTTGAAGAATTGTAATTTTATCTTATTATTTTTATTATTTTCAAGCATAAGTAAAAGTTATTTGAGTCTTTCTCAATAGTATAAATAGCCACTTATACATTTCTCACATAGAAGAATGATGACCAACTGTAAGCCGAAATTCAATACATGTTATTTAAATTAAAATGTGCCAGTACTTTATCAGTAAGTAGATAAGTAGATGGGCACTCTGAACTGATTATTAAAAATGCACCACTTAACAATATTAAGCATTTGGTTACATTATGATAGGATAATTGCAGCAATATTGGTTCCTAATTTTATCAAATAGACTCTCCAGCACTGTAATATCTTATATAGTTATTGCCATAGTGTTCCAAAACCCACATCAGGTGAGGGTCATGGCTACTTCCTAATAACCATCTGTTTAGCTTTGTTAGTGTTTCTCATTATAACTCAGAAGGTCAATGATACTGTTCATGATAGGAACCCAGCAAGACGAAAAGTAATAAAATAGCTCTGAGACTAAGCAAGGCTCTGCTACTCCAACTGATGGACAGTTAATTACCTGAGCATAAAACAGTGAGAGCACTGGGAGAAATAGAGAACTTTGCAATATGGTAGATGTCCAAGTGCAATATTATTTGGTGGTTTTTCAATGAACAATTCTGTTTAATTAAAACATGAGCATAACCTTTGGCAGAGGAGAATGTAATTTTGACAAAAGCAAAACATTTGGTTTTTAACAACCTCACAGACTACTTAGATGAGCATTCCAAATCTAAGTTTCTATAGCAGTTTCTCACCCTTGGCAGTACATTAGAAATACATAGAAACTTTATATAATACCAAAGTCGGGCCCCACCCCAAGCCAATTAAATCTAAATCTGTGGAGGGTGGAAATTAAACATGCCCATCTTTTTTTTTAAAGGTGGCTCAGATACTGCTTTTGTGCTTTGAAGGTTACAAACCACTATATTACAACTAACATTCAAAAGTCGTCATTGCCATTATGGATCTATTTGTGAACAACTACAATCTTCTTTTTAACCTCTAATTTGCACTGCTTTTATATAGAAAGACTTGTGTAGCTCACTCATTAACCATTGTCTTTAATTTGTCTTTTAAATTATCAACTAATTAATCTTTTAAAAACTTCACATCTGACTTATCAGCTCCCATGGAGGAATTTTGAACGTGAAAACCAAAAGGCATTTATTCCTAGAAAAAAGTTTTAGAATCCCTTCGAAGTGTCCTTTCAAACCTCTGAATAACAGAAATCCCATAAATCCTATGGGATATATGTTTATCCATAGAATTAGATGATTAATTCTATCATTTTAATTAGTAAAGAGAAGAATAAACAATTAGATGTAAAGCCCTTATGTTAAAAAATACCTTTGTAACTATCACTAGATACTTATTTTCTATAAACATTTTATAGAATTTATTTTTTTTTATTTTTAAATAGGCTATGGATCTTTTCATGGTGAAACCATGTCCACAGATTTCTAGAGTTTACATAAAAATGATTTACATTATGTGACCTAAGTTGACACCTGATAGTTTCATGACCAGCTAACCACTTCAAGGACAGTGCAAAGGGCAGAAACCTCTCTTCGCTATGATTTTCAGAGGGAATATAGAAGTACCAGTCTTCCATGGCCAGTGTCACTTTCATCTATCTATTTGATCACCTGTAAAAAAAAAACAAAAACTAATATGGGTTTTAAAGAAAATGTGAAAAAAATGCTATTTCTTAATTTTAAAACTTCTTACACCTTGACTTTGTGTTTTTAGTTTGAGATTTTTTAAATATTTAGAATGTCTCAAAAATACGTGCTACAGTCTCATTAAACTCCACACATTGTTTTCAAAAGATATTCTTTTCTTTTTGTTTTTTTTCAACTAGGACCCCTACTATGGCTGGTGGCCTATTTTCTATTGACAGAAACTACTTTGAAGAGATAGGAACTTACGATGCAGGAATGGATATCTGGGGTGGAGAGAATCTTGAAATGTCTTTTAGGGTAATTGCATTTTATTTTATTTTTTGACGCTGAACATACAATGCTGTAGCATGCACATACCAGACCCAGTAATTTACTGTCAAATCATTTTTGCTGAGTGATGCAAATTACTGATCAATTGGTCATCTTAATTCACATTTAGATTTGACAGAGCCCTATTGCATGCAATATTTACTTCTAAATGGGAAATTATAGGTAATTTTTGTTTTCAAAAATAATGTTTTTATTCACAGTAAAAATACATTAGGACTTTCAATTGCTGAAATAAAGAAGGGTTTTATTTTTTAATAAAGTGTTGCTCTATAAAATCACTTTGTGTTTTTGAACTGAAACTTGGAAGTATTTATGTAATCTGAATTTGCAACTACTGCCTCAGGTTGTTCTCAGAAAACTTTAAGAATGAACTGTGGTCAAATGAATTTGGATAATTCTGCAAGTAGTATGACCATTTTCACTAACATTATTGTTGGATAAGTCAGTTTGAATAAAGCAACTTCATTTAATAAATGGCCTTCCACGTAAATAAAAATTGAGGAATAAGTCCTTACAAATATGTTATTAGGAAATGTTTAATAATAATTTAAATAATATTTTGTTATATTCAAAAAATTTAAAAATGAACACATAAGTTTTCTTTCATGCTAAGCAATTGATAAGCACTAACATAGTGGTTTTGTTTTTCAAATCACTGCTTTTTTTTCTACCTAAAATTCAGTGTAAACTATTTGTGAGTGTTTTTTGTTATTGTTGTTGTTGTTTTTTGAGATAGAATCTCCATCACCCAGGCTGGAGTGGTACAGTGGTGCAATTTCAGGGCTCACTGCAGCCTAGACCTCCAGGGCTCAGGTGATCCTCCCACCTCAGCCTCCCTTGTGGCTGGGACTAGAGGTGTGCAACACTACTCCTAGCTATTTTCTTTTTCTATTTTTTGTAGAGACAGGGTTTTGCCATGTTGCCCAGGGTGGTCTCAAATTCCTGGGCTCAAGCAATCCACCCCCCTCTGCCTCCCAAAGAGTTGCGATTACAGGCATGAGCCACCACACCCAGCTTCAGTGTAAAATATATGAGACATTCCATCTTCGCCCAAAATATTTGTACAATAAAATTATTAGAGTTTAGATATATTTATCTATGAAGTTTAAAAATTATGCCTTTTAATTTCTCATTTCAAAAGTAAAGTTTGTTTTTCATTATCATAATATAAATATGTGTGATGTTGTGTAAGAAAATGTTAAAATTTGAGAATGAGTTACCTTGAATTTCTCTACTGTAGAATTCAGTGGAACTTGGATAAATTATTTTAAAATCAGTAGGATGGCCTAGTTATATTACTATTTTGCCTGTAAACTTTCCTGATAGCCAGATGTCTGAGACAAACCTTAGTTAATGGAATTTTATTATTTTTGCATTTGTCTATATGCTTATATTCTCATGAAACTTGCCAAACCAAACTCAGCACCACACTCAGGAATATCTTCTTGCCTTCAGGTCCATGGACAGTAAATCTTTGCAGAAATTTTGAGGACATTTAAGAACCCAAAATTATTACCTGTTATGGTTCTTATGGTGAAAGAAATAAGAGGTAACAGAAAAAGAAAAGAAATCAGTATATTCAAAAGTTTAGAAATCACTTTGGGAGGCCGAGGCGGGCGGATCACGAGGTCGGGAGATCGAGACCATCCTGGCTAACACGGTGAAACCCCGTCTCTACTAAAAATACAAAAAATTAGCCGGGCGTGGTAGCGGGCGCCTGTAGTCCCAGCTACTCGGGAGGCTGAGGCAGGAGAATGGCGTGAACCCGGGAGGCGGAGCTTGCAGTGAGCCGAGATCGCGCCACTGCACTCCAGCCTGGGCGACAGAGCGAGACTCCGTCTCAAAATAAAAAAAGTTTAGAAATAATTTGCTTCTATTCTTAGAAGTAATAATGAGAGAATTTACTCATTCATTAACTGATATTCTTCGGGTGCTATGCTGGGTTACGTAAGAAGTAAAATCAACACAGAAAGACTGCTACTATATAGGATCCTCTTGCTATTTTTTCTCTTGTCTTCCTAAAATTAGAATTCACCTCTTTCCTCCCTACCTGTTAAGCTTGATTTTCTGCCAATGTACTCCTGTTACTTTTATCACATATCTCCCAGATTGGAGGGATGCTCTTTATCTAACTGGTTGAAAGTAGAATTCAGAAAGAATTTAGTGGAATAATATGATAAACAAGGAGGACCTGATCAGGAAATGTAACAGAGGTATAAATGTATAAAAAGGAAGACTTGAGGATATGATAGATGATGCAGATACCAAGGGTACAGAAGGAATGCAGCTAGAGGCTGTAAGAATAATCAAATCCCTCAAAAATGACACAGGAGGTTTTCTGTGATTGGTTATTGGGATTATTAGGAAATAAAATACTTATCAGTGACTATTTTAAAACAATATCAAGTGTTTTAAAATGTATTATTATCTTTAGTTTCCATATGACTTTAATAGAAACAAAATATGCATTTTGCTTTTTATTAGACTCTTAATTTATGTTTTACTTTCTTCTCTGTGACATGAATATGTTTGCTTAATAGTTTGTACTGTAGCTGAGGTAGACATTGATAAGGAAAAATGCTAGAACAGTGCATTAACAAAAGATTGAGACCACTCATCTCTCTTTAATTTCATGACTTGACTAAATGAGAATATGTTGAGCATTTATAATCACAGGGTTTGAATCTAATATCCAGCTCAATCATTACACAACAAACATACATTGAGCAAGTGATACGTTTCCAGGTGCTGACTTTACAAAGATGAGTAAAGCATGATGCTTCTTTGCTCTCAAAGAACTGCATTCCTATGACAGAGATGCGTAGGTGTTATTGTCAAGAAAATATGATAATTTCCTTTATAAATTTATGTGTGAGGTTTTTTGTCTCTGTCATGTGAGTATAGGTGGACATGAACTCAACTGTAAAAAGGTGATTATAATAATAGTGAAGTTATTGTGGTTTTGTAGCTGTGGTCTACATAGGTTCTAGTCTAAGTAAAGAAGATAGAAATATTTAGGGCTTGCAAAATGTTAAGATTCTGACTCACCCCAAGGTATTTTAAGCCAAACCAAAGGAATACATTGCAAAGACTTATTTGTAACATATCACTTGATCGCTGTACTTAAAGACATTTGAAAATTTTATGAAAGCTGTAGACTTCCTAAGGAGGATGTTTCCAACCTTTTAAAGACAACAGATTTAAATACAGTTTCAAAGTGTTTAAAAATCTCTTGAAACCTTAGGAGAAAGATCCTTGGCATATAATAATAGTGACTATTAGTATTTATAGTAGCTAGTAAGTGGAATAGCTAAGAGTTGACCCGCAGCATTCTGACACCAGGGACTGTGCTGTTAAATACCATACTGTTACCTCCTCATTAAGGTTCATCTCTCCATAACATAACGAACCTAACAGTTGATGGTATTATTAGGAGAAAAAAAGACGCTAACATGCAAATACAAGCTTCCTCCACAATTCTGAGATGGTTCTCTCATCTATAATCTTATCTTCCTCTTATAGGCTATAGCCTCTAATGGAAGATAATACACATTCGATAGCAGTGAGAATATCAGGTATATCTACCAGAGAACAGCAGTTAGGTCTTAATGCTTCTGAAAGCTGTTTCAAATATTTCTCCCTACTGCATTACACAACAATCACTGCAATAACATAAATCCTAACAGCACTGTCTAAACATAAGCATTAATTAATTATGTTTAGACAGTGTTATGTATCTGCTGGGGATACAGTAATGAACAGAACAGACAAAACTTTGTGCTCTTATGGAACTTAGATTTTGGAGAAAGAGACAGACAATAAACAAAATGAATAAAATTTATTAAAATATCAGTTATAGGTGTTAAAGAAAAAATATAAGGAAGGAAAGATTATATGAAGTGTTGGATTTTGGAGGATACATAGGGGTTGAAATTGTAGACAAGAACTGAGAAATTGATACCCAAATAAAATAGTGATAAAATGAACCAAGACAATTATGAATTACCATCAAAAAGTATCCTCTATCTTTAAATAATAACCGTGTTTCAGGATAAGTATCAACCAACAAGCATCACCACCAAAAGTCCTTGTCTTTTATAAGCAATATCATGGGGAGCAGCATTCCCAAGAGTACAGATCATTTTGCCCATTCTAAAATGAAGAAAACTGCCACTATCCAATCAACTCAGAGCATGGGAAAAAATAAATAAAGGAGCTTGATGACAGCAAAGGACACAGAAATCTGTCTCACAGCCATGAATGGTTACAAGTATGGACTGGGATTCAGATAGCCTGCATTCAACACCCAGCTCTGGCACTTACCATCTGTGTAAGCTTAGGTAAGATAGCACATATTCTAAGCTTTAGTGTGTCCATCTCTAAAACAGAAAGATAACAGTACTTTCCTCATATTTTTAGAGAAAGATTAAATGATATTATGTATATTGTGCTGAGTACTCCCCTCAGCACATAGTGTGTCATTCATGGCAGCTGTTGTGGTGATTGTTATAAGCTGTGCAACTCTGGGCAAGTCATAACATTCCTGAGAATCACCTAAAAACAATCTTACCTTTAATAATTTGGCTTTGATCATGGTTAATCACAAGAGAGAATGTAGAGAAAAAGTCATTTAAACCCAGAAATGCAATATACATTAAAGTATAATTATACTAAGTGTTAGTTGAGATGTAGTGCTAAGGCTCCTGTGCTCAAAAAATATATCAAATTTTAAAAAGGAAAAGAAAAAACACACACAAAAAAATACTGTTTATACTTCCACGACATCATTGGAGTTAATTACTGACATCTAAGAATCTAGGGTGGAAAACATTTTTCTACACTCATAAATCAGTTGGAATGAAACAGTTGTTAATTTTTAAAAGTATGTATCATCTAGACTTGGAATAACAAGTACTAGATTTACCATTCTCCCCATCATTCACCTGAATAAATTAAAAAATGGACAAAAATACATGAAATAACACTTTCAAGACATTGAACAGCAGTCACCCTGAGAGATGGGAAACAAACAAGGAAAGCCTTACAATTGCCTCAGCTTACTGCCTTGTGAAAGATTCTAGGCCTTAGTGATAAAAGGGCTAGATCCTGACAGACTCCATGACTTGAGGAGATGAAGCTGAGTGTTTGTGGAGACCAAGCCTGCTGGAATTTGGTGAACAGAGTAATGGAGTTCTGGGCAGAGCATTCAAGAGATATACAGAGGTTTCTGTGGGAGTATTCAGCTGTGTCTTCACACGTGTGTGAGCAAACAATCCAAGTCTGAGGAAAGAACCTTCAGAAAAGATTAGAGGTCTCATTGCCCAGTGATGACTCAGGAAAGTCAATAGTATCTGTATCCTCCAGACAGATTGATTCATGAGGTAAGGGGTAGAGGAAATATTGAGAAACTACATAACATACTTCTTAAAAACCCATGGATAGGCTGGACGTGGTGGCTCATGCCTGTAATCCCAGCACTTTGAGAGGTCGAGCAGGCAGATCACCTGAGGTTAGGAGTTCAAGACCAGCCTAGCAAACATGGTGAAACTCTGTCCTTACTAAAAATACAAAAAAAAAAAAAAAAAATTAGCTGGGCATGGTCGTGGACTCCTGTAATCCCAGCAACTCGAGAGGCTGAGGCAGAAGAATCGCTTGAACCCAGCAGGCAGAGGTTGCAGTGAGCCGAGATCATGACACTGCACTGCCGCCTGGACAACAGAGCGAGACTCTGTCAAAAACAAACAAACAAACAAAACCCACAGATTAAAGAACAAGTAAAATTACCACTATTTGGAATGTAATGAAAATGAAAACATAGCACATCAAAATGTGTAGTAACACTAAAGCAAACTTAGGAATTATTTATAGCACTAAATGTCTATATTAGAAAAGAAAAAAAAAAAAGAGCTAAAATCAATGACCTTAGCTTCCACCTTCAGAAACTAGAAAAAGAAGAGTTTTAATGCCAAAGTATCTAAGAAAAAGGAAATAATAAAGATAACAGCAGAAATAAATGAAATATAAAAGGAATATATATAATATTCCATATATATGATACCTATATGATAAAAAAAATATATTTATGGAAAAGCAATGAAACCAAAATTTGTTTCCTTGAGATCAATAAAATAGATGATATTTTAGCCAAATTTGGGAAAAATAGAGAGATGACACAAATTATCAATGTTGGAAATCAGAAAGGTGGTATGACCACCATGGATTCTACAGATGGCTAAAAGGATTGGAATGGAGCATTATCATTCTCATTATGCCAATAAACTTGACAACTTAGATAAAATGGACAACTTCATTAAAAGATACAAATTATCAAAGCTCACAGAAAGAAAAAATAGACCAAACAGCCCTGTATCTAGTAAATTTATTCTAAAAATTTATAATTTTTAATACTTTAAAAATAATTCTTACAAAGGAAACTCAATGGCCAGATAACCTAACTGGTGAACTCTACCAAATGTTTTGGGTAGAAATCAGAAGAGTTCGGGCCAGGCTCAGTGGCTCATGCTTGTAATCCCAACACTTTGTGAGGCTGAGGAGGGCAGATCACCTGAGGTCAGGAATTCGAGAACAGCCTAGCCAACATGATGAAACCCTGTCTCTACTAAAAATACAAAAATTAACCAGGTGTGGTGGCGGGCACCTGTAATCCCAGCTACTTGGGAGGCTGAAACAGGAGAATCACTTGAACCCAAGAGGGAGAGGTTGCAGTGAGCCAAGACTGCACCATTGCCCTCCAGCCTGGGCAAGAAGAGCAAAACTCTGTCTCAAAACAAACAAACAAACAAATGCTTCCACAAAATTGAAAGGAGGTAGTACCTCCCAATTCGTTCTGTGAGATCAGCATTACACAGATACCAAAACTTGACAAAGTCGTTACAAAAATAGAAAACTAAAAATTAATATTCCTGGTAAACATTGATGCAGAAATTCTAAATAAAATTAGCAAATCAAGTTTCTCCGTATGTCAAATAAATAATATATCAGATTAAGTAGAGTTCATTGCAGAAATGCAAGGTTGGTTTAGCATTCAAAAATCCATCAAGGTAATTCACCGTATCAAGAAACTAAAAAAAAATTGATTGGTCATCTGAATAGAGTCAAGAAAAGTATATAACAAACTCAGTCTACTCCTGAATTTAAAAAGAAAACAAAAAACAAACAAACAAACAAAAGCCCTGAGCAAACTATTTATGGAAAACTCATCAACCTGATAAAGGGTTTGAGCAAAAAAACCTACACATATTTAATGTTAAAACATTGAATGCTTTCCCTCTAAGATCAGGAATAAATAAAGATTTTGGATCTTACTACATCTACTTAGCATTATACTGGAAGTTTTAGGCACAGCAACAAGGTCAGAAGAATAAATTAAGCCATCCATATTAGGGAGGAAAAATTAAGACTATAATATCAGAAGACAAGATTATCTACAAAACCCAATGGAATCTACAAAAGTATTGCTGAAACAAATAAGACAGTCTTCTTATCAAGGTTGTAGAATATAAGAACAATGTATAAAAGTCAACTTTATTTCTATACACTAGCAACAAACAGCAGAAAACTGATATTAAACATTATCTAAAATAATGTAAAAAATATGAAAAAGTGATAAATCTGACAAAAGATGTGCAAGACCTCTATGCTAAAAACTGCTGTATATTACTGAAATTAAAGAAGACCTAAATGAATGAAGATAAATACTATTATTTATTAATAGTTAGTAGATTCAATATGATATTAAGATGACAATTCTCCCTCAGATCAATGTAGATTCACTGCAATAGCAAGTGTATTGTATTTACTTACTATTGCATATCAATATAGATTCAATGCAATAGTTAAGTGTATTGTATTTACTAAACTATTGCATTGAATCTATATTGATAAGCAATAGTAAATAAAACTTATTTTGTTAGGTAGAAATTGACAAGTTGATTCTATCCATATAGATATACAAGGGATGTATAATAGCTAAAAATGCATTAATAAAGAAAAAAGTTAGAGAATTAACAAAGTAGGATTTAAAATGTATTATAAAGCTATAATAATCAAGACTGTGTGTTATTAACATAAAGACAGACAAAGGAACAGAACTGAAAATCTGGAAATAAACTTACACATATATGGACAACCGATTTCTAACAAATATGCAAAGGCTGTTTAGTAGAGAAAGAATAGTAGTTTCAATAAATATTATTAGAACAACTGAATATCTATGTGGGGGGGGAAAACAACTCCAATCCATAACTTATACCATGAAAATATTAATTCAAAATGTAAAAATATAAAATTATAAAAGAAAACATAGGAGAAGAACTTGTGTAACCATTGATTAGACAAATATGCCTTAGATATGACACCAAAAGTATGAGTCATAAGAGAATGGATTGGTAAATTAGATATCATTAAAATTTAAAAACTTGTGCTTTTCAGGCCGGGCATGGTGGCTCACGCCTGTAATCCCAGCACTTTGGGAGGCCAAGGTGGGCAGATCACTTAAGGTCAGGAGTTTGAGACTAGCCTGGCCAACATAGTGCAACCCCCATCTCTACTAAAAATACAAAAATTAGCCGGGCGTGGTCGCGGGCGCCTGTAATCCCACCTACTTGGGAGGCTGAGGCAGGAGAATCACTTCAACCTGCGAGGCGGAGCTTGCAGTGAGCCGAGATAGTGCCACTGCACTCCAGCCTGAGCAACAGAGTGAGACTTCATCTCAAAAACAAACAAACAAACAAAAAAACTTGTGCTTTTCAAAGCCACTATTAAAAGAAAGAGAAGTCAAGGCACTGACAGAAAAAAGAAGTTAGCAAATTATATATCTGATAATGAATTTGTATCTTGAAAAAAAACTCTCAAAACTCAGTAATAAGAAAACATTCAACTCAATAAAAAATGAGCAAAATAACTTGAATAGACACTTCACTAAGAAAGGTCTACAAATGGCAAATAAGCAATTGAGTAAATCCTCAGCAGTTAGTGGGGAAATGAAATTTAAACCACAATGAGATTACACTATGCATTTATTAGAAAAAGAAAGGTTAAGAAGGCTGACCATGTTGGTGATAATATGGAAGAAGAACTGCACCTGCAATGCTGGTGACGATGTACAATGGTACACTAAACTCCAAAAAACAGTTTTAGTACTTTTTAAACACTCTTGAGTATTTACTCAGTGGAAAGGAAAATGTATATTCATACAAAGAGTTGTATGCCAATATTCATAGCAGCTTTATTTGTAATACCGAAAGCCAGAAACAATCCAAATGTCCATCAGCAGGTCAATGAATAAACTATGCTTTGTCCATACAAAGAATGTGTGCAAACTATTAATGCACCCTACAACTTTGGTGAATTTTGTAATAATTATGCTGAATGAAACAAGCCAGGCAAAAAGATTACATACTATATGACTTCATTTGTATAAAATTTTAGTAAATGCAAACTAATCTATGAAATCAGATAACTTGTCTGGGGACACGAGATTGAGGTGGCAGAGGGAGGATTGCAGGGAGGGATTACCAAGGGGAGCATGAAAACTTTTAGTGGTAATGTATGTATTCATTATCTTGATTGTGGTGACAACCTCACAAGTTTCACATATGACAAAACTTCTTATTGAGTGGTACAATTTAAATATATGCAGTTCATTATATGTTAGTTATACTTTAGTAAAGCTATTAAGAATTAAAACACACACACACACACACACAGAATGAGAGAGAGACAGAGAGAGAGAGAGGCATACTCCAAAGAGAAACAAATGAAGGAAAAATGTAGTTCAAAGTATCTACTTAACAGTAAACCTCTATACTTCAGGTTAGATTCTCAATATATCATAGTCCAGTTACTTTTAAATATCCCTGTTGATCTGATTATAACAGTCTACCTCCCAGGACAACTGTATTCATTAAATGAAGTAATACTCATTAAAGCTGTTTATAAACTGTATGGCAATGTTACTTTTTATTATCGTTACCCTTAAAATAAGCTCTTTTGTCAGTAACTAATATTTTAATTAACAAGATCGAATTTACTTCAAGTACCCCAATTTTCTTTTGCTTGCAAATCACAATGAAAACAATAGTATATTTACCTGAAGAATATAGCTAAGTGAAATGTCTTCTCATGTGAAATCCATGTATTTCCAATTTGTACAAGCAATGAAGTGGAAATGAGAACTGACATAATAAATAGTGGAAAAATGAAAAGCAGGAGTTCCCATTGAATAGAATAGTATGGTAAATGAGACAATGAAGTTTGTCAGCCTTTAGGGGCTTATAGTATCCAGACTTTTTAAAAATACTTAAAGAAAGTAAAGAATTTTCTAAGCAATGTCTACACAATTCAAATTTTGACAAGTGAAAACATCAGCCATAATAATTTATTAGAAATCATTTTAGACAAAAATCCAGCTGATTTATTTCTCTTAGAGTTCTTTGCCTTTTTGTAAACTTAATTCATACAAATCTGATGAAAGTAGGTTATTTGTCAGTGTGTAAAACTTGACTGGTTTTTTTTTGGATCAGTCATAGAAACCAAACTATAATAGAAATATGGAGATGGTTTTGCAGGATACTTTTCTTTAAATATGATAAATCACTCTCTTAATGATAATATAGAGATTTATTAGCCTTTTAAAAAAATCCTATGAAATCATAAACTGACATCATGTGTGTGTAGTCTCCACAGAGAATGCAGACCAATCTTAATGATTTGGTTCAGCAAATGTTTCTCTTGTTCCCCATTTGGTGCAGGCTGAACCTTAAACATATTGAAGAATAGCTTGAATTTTTAGCTTCTGTGCCTGCAACTAGTTTTTCTGTCATCTCGGCCACCACTTTGCTTTGAACCATTGTTTAAACATATATTTTCATTCAAAGAAGGCTTTTTAAATTTAAACCACAGAATAAAAATATTTCTAGATAAGAGGCAATGAGACAGTGCTACTAAAGACTGTCATATATATATATATATGTGTGTGTATATATATGTGTGTGTATATATATATATATATATATTTCTAAAGCACAGGGTGAGTAGGTGTCACAGAATAATATTTCATTATGGTTCCTAACAGAATTCTGTTTATCCAAAACAAATGTGTTAGAATTTTATTTTGAATATTAACTGCTATAAATAACTGGCTTCGTATGCTCCTTTAGAAAAAATAAGTGAACAACAGGTAAATTAGACATTAATCAAGCTTTAGAAGAACATTAGCAAACATTAACAAAACTTGTATTGCTCTTAAAATTATAATAGCTTAAGGCATCGTAATTTCAATAACTACATTCCTCCATTAATATTTTTGGTTCAGAAAACTGGAATATGAGAAGAGCTTTATATTAGCCTTTGATATGATGCTTTACCTTGTAAACATTCAATTTGGAGACATGCTTATAGTTTTAGAAACATAAAGCACTTAAAGTTGTTTAGATGCACTAAAACTTGGTATTAATCTCTGGTTCTCTTTTATATTCATTTAATTATTTCTTAAACTAATTGAAAATAATTTTGAGGCGGTCGGTACCACCCATAATTCGTTTTTAAAGCACAACCACTTATTTGTACCTTTTCTATTATTTCTAAAATCATCCTAAGAGATTACTACCATGAAAATTCACAATTGAAATGATTCAAAACAAAGCAACTGAGAGGAAAGATGAAAATGAAGAGCAAGAGAAATAAAGTAACAGGAAAATGGGATAAACTAGTCACATTGAATAATCAATAACTTTATTCAAATATTCCTGACAGCTAAAGTGAAAATAAATTAGTAAATAAAATTGCACTGAACCTTTTTTTTTCTTCAGATGAAAGGAACTAGATTCTGAAAGGCATTGCCCAGTAGACACAAAGCAGTTGATATGTTAGACCATGTTTTAGCAAACATCCACTAATGCCTTTAAATGGATAGTGGGTTTCTTGGGTGCACTAAGAGAAAATTATCAATTTTATTGCTTTCCAGTGATTTGATCTCATAAAGGAATATATCTTGAAGACAGAGTATCATTTGGGGTTTTTCTGTAAATAAAACTTATCTAAATTCAGTCGAGCTTAAATGTTGGTCAATTCACATTTGAATTATGTTAGCATTCTTTTCTCTTAATAAAAATAGAACTCACATACACAAGATGCAGGGATGTAGATACTAACATTAGTGGCTGGTCATGAAAACTATGATATAAACTTTTTCTCCTACTCAGACCCATCACATTTCTTCACAGGTTTGGTTCACAGGGTTGCTTGTGAATAATGTTATTAGAGAATGGATTTGCTTGGATACAACTTGGTAAAGAGATTAAAATGTAATAAAGATACAAATTGTCTAGATATTTTTGGTTATGCTATTTGTTATCTGTGCAACGCATAGAATAATTGGCCATTACTGGCTACAATGAAATATCTATGCCAGCTTGTAACAGCTGTCTTGGAACTAAACAAACTAAAAATTTTGGAGAAGTTAAATATGAGCTTTGTTAGGCAATTTCATGAGGATTTAGATGGTAAAACAAATCCTAGAGTTATGAGAAGATAGGTGATGTTTGAACTGAGAGTTAAAGAACTGACAGAAGTTAGCTATGTCAGGAATAAGAAAGGCATTTGAGGAACAGAATACCACATCTATGGAATTAGAATATGTGTCATAAACCTAGCCCTCTTGCATTAATAACATTCATTTCTTCTCTTTCATGACCTCACAAAATCTCATCATTTGAGTGTTTCTCTGGAGAATTGTAAGCATATACTGTATTGGTAAACCAACAAAAATACTCATCTACTATCTAACCAATCATGAATAGTATCTGTTTATTTTATTCATCTATATATATCTATCTAATTTATGTGTATGTGAGTCTATGTTAGCGTAAAAACTAAATATTTATGAAGGCCCAAAATGTAAGTCTCTAGTGGTAGTTACTGTAGAAGCTATGTTGTAACAATGATATATGGATAAAAATTTTACAGTATTAGATGTCTCTATAAAAATAAATGTTGAATGGTACTCGCAAGACATCCTTTACTAGGATAGTAAAGGAAATTATAAAATTATGGAACCCTGAAAGATGGACAGGAATTAAATGCATAAAAAGAAAAAAGAAATTGAATGAAAATTATACAAAAATAATAATGTATAAAGTATACATTTTCATTTCCATTAATAAATAAAGAAGTGAATGATATTTTATAGGGCTTATCCAGAAATACACATTGGAAATGTTTTGTTGGAAAAATCAATCTAATTGAGAAAGTTTTTCTGTCTTCTTGAATGATACCATTAGATGGAAATAAAGGTACACACAAGAAAAATAAACAATTAACTTCTGAACCATGATAAAAACACTTTTGAAAATATTATTCTTTAACAGATACAAGGATATTTTAAACATACTAAGCAGAATGTCCCTGTATATAGCAATAAGCCAGGAATACCTGGCTTTTTAGTGAGTTTCAGTACATTAAGTAACCAACACTCTTATTAGAGACCAATGTCTAAAATGTCGACTTTGAGAAACATACTTCATTGCTGTGGCTTTCTGACCCTTCTCTGCTCATATGAACAGATATTCCATGTGCATGTTACCCTTAAAAGGCCTGCAAAAGGCCTTATGCAGCTATGAAGTGAGCTCAGTTCTCCTGTTCCAAGTCTATAGGATCACAAATAGCCTAAAGAATTGGGAGGGTTAGGAGAGAGGTCATCCTCTCAGAATAATGTTTTGGTTGACTGATTTGTTCAGCATACAATTAATGTGTACCTATTTACCACATACAATCACACACTACATAATTGTGTTTTGGTCAACAATGACACATATACAATGGTGGTCCCATAGGATACTACTGTATTTTTACTATATCTTTTCTATATGTAGATATTTTTAGATACACAAATACTTACCATTGTGTTACAGTTGCCCACAGCATTCATTACAGACACGTGCTTTTCAAGTTTGTAAGCTGTACCATCTAGGTTTGTATAAGAACATTCTCTAATGTTCACATGATAATGAAATCACCTAATGGTGCATTCCTCAAACTGTATCCCAGTCTTTCAGTGTTGCATGTACACCGAGTACAGTTACAAAAGATGTACAAGAGATGTTTTCTAAGAGTTTATATTTTGATGAAGCCTTACATTTGAATAATACATAATAAATAAATAATAATAAAATCATTTTACAACTATTGTTATAATGGATCTAGTATAGATTAAATATATAAGAAGGTTTTTTCTCATTATTTTGTTTCTTATCTTGAATGCATTTTGTAACATTTGCATTATACTTCAGATCACCTCTAAGTATCAGCCAGCTATAAATCAACCCTCATTTTACCTATCAATCAGTATAAAAATTCACATACCTAAACCTGCAATAGACCCTGTGGATGGCATATACGCAAGGTGTGGTTCTTGATTTCTTTCACTGTGTAGGTATGTAAGATAGCAAATAGCACCTGATAATGTACTAAGTTCTAGGTATCATTTGAAGATGCAGATATATAGTGCATTAAGTTCAAAGGAGGGAAAGATTGCTGTGGTCTAAGACATTCATGGAAGAATTTATAAATAAAAAATTTAAGGGTATATGTAATCTTGTGAAAAGAAGTAGAAAAGCATGGCCTGGAAATCTGTGTACTCTCAGTTTAAAAGTTCTCTGCTGCTGTGCTCCTTGATATAGTTTGGCTGTGTCCCCACCCAAATCTCATCTTGAATTGTAGTTCCTATAGTCCCCACATGTCATGGAAGGGATCCAGTGGGAAGTAATTTAATCATGGGGGTGGTTACCCCCATGCTGCTCTTGGCACTTCTTGCTTGGCATTTGTCCTTGCTGCCGCCATGTGAAGAAGGTCATGTTTGCTTCCCCTTCCACCATGATTATAAGTTTCCTGAAGCCTTACAAGCCATGCTGAACAGTGAGTCAACTAAACCTCTTCTTTATAAATTACCCAGTCTTGGGTATGTCTTTAGCAGCATGAGAATGGACTAATACAGTAAATTGGTACTGGGGGTACCAAAAAGATACCAAAAAATGTAGAAGTGACTTTGGAACTGGGTAACAGGCAGAGGTTAGAAGAGTTTGGAGGGCTCAGAAGACAGGAAGATGTGGGAAAGTTTGGAAGTTCCTGGAGACTTGTTGAATGACTTTGAACAAAATGCTGATAGTAATATGGACAACAAAGTCCAGGCTGAGGTGGTCTCAGAGATGGGGAACCTGTTGTGAACTGGTGTAAAGGTCACTCTTGCTATGCAAAGAGAGTGGCAGCATTTTGTGCCTGCCCTAAAGATCTGTGGAACTTTGAACTTGAGAGAGATAATTTAAGGTATCTGGCAGAAGAAATTTCTAAGCAGCAGACCATTTAAGACGAAGCAGAGCATAAAAGTTTTGAAAATTTGCAGCCTGTTGATGCAATAGAAAAGAAAAACCCATTTTCTGTGGAGAAATTCAAGCCTGTTGCAGAAATTTGCATAAGTAACAAGGAGCCAAATATTAACCACCAAGACAATGGGGAAAAGGTTTCCAGGGCATGTCAGAGACCTTCACAGCAGCCCTTCCCATAACAGGCCTGGGGGCCTAGGAAGGAAAAATAGTTTAGTGAGCTGAGCCTAGGGCCTCCCTTGCTTGTGTGCAGCCTTGGGACTTGGTGCCCTGCATCCCAGATGCTCTAGCTATGAGTAAAAGGAATCAATATACTGTTCAGGCCATTGTTTTAGTGGGTGCAAGCGCCAAGCCTTGGCAACTTCCACATGCTATTGGGCCTGTGGGTTCACAGAAGTCAAGAATTGAGGTTGGGGGACCTCTGCCTAGGTTTCAGAGGATGTGTGGAAATGCCTAAATGTCCAGGCAGAGGTATGCTGCAGGAGTGGAGCCCTCATGGAGACCCTCTTGCTAGGGCAGTGTGGAATGGAAATGTGGGGTGCAAGCCCCCACACAGAGTCCCCCCCTGGACATTGTCTAGTGGATCTGTGAGAAGAGGGCCACTGTCCTCCAGACCCCAGAATGGTAGCTCCACCAACAGCTTGCACTGTGTACCTAGAAAAGCCCCAGACAATCAGCCCCAACCCATGAAAGCTGACAGGAGAGGGACTATCCCCTGCAAAGCCACAGGAATGGAGCTACCCAAGGCCGTGGGAGCCCATCTCTTGTATCAGTATGACCTGGATGTGAGACATGGAGTCGAAGAAGATCACTCTGTAACCTTAAGGTTTAATGACTGCCCTGTTGGATTTTGGGCTTGCATTGGGCCTGTAGCTTCTTTGTTTGGGCCAATTTCTCCCATTTGGAATGGGTGTATTTACCCAATGCCTGTACCCCCATTGTATCTAGGAGGTAACTAACTTGGTTTTGATTTTACAGGCTTATAGGCAGAAAGGACTTGCCTTGTCTTAGATGAGACTGTGGACTGTGGATTGTGGATGCTTTTCTTTTCTTTTCTCTTCGTTTCTTTTCTCTTTTCTCTTTTGTTTTCTCTTTTCTTTTTTTTTGATGGAGTCTCACTCTGTTGTACAGGCTGGAGTACAGTGGCACAATCTCAGCTCACTGCAACCTCCTTTTCCTGGATTCAAGCAATTCTCATGCCTCAGCCTCCCAAGTAGCTGGGACTACAGGTGTGGGCCACCACATCTGGTTAATTTTTGTATTTTGAGTAGAAACAGAAAATGCAACATCTGCATCTTCACCATATTGGCCAGGCTTGTCTTGAACTCCTGACCTCAGGTGATCCACCCACCATTGCCTCCCAAAGTGCTGGCATTAAAGGCATAAACCACTAGGCCCTGTCAGACTGTGACTTTTGAGTTAATGCTGAAATAGGTTAAGATTTTGAGTTAATGCTAAAATGAGTTAAGATGCCTCCTCATTGGGAATGCATGATTGCTTTTGAAATGTGATGACATGAGATTTGGAAGGGGCGGAATGATATGATTTATGTGTGTCCTCACCCAAATCTCATCTTGAATTGTAGTTCCCATAATCCCCTCATGTTGGAGGGATCTGGTGGGAGGCAATTTAATCATGGGGGTGGTTAGTTGAGTGCTGCTGTTCTCATCATGGTGAGTGATTCTCATAGATCCGATGGTTTTACAAAGGGCTTTTCCCCCTTTTGCTGGGTGCTTCTTGCTGCTACCATGTGAAGAAGGATATGTTTGCTTCCCCTTCCACCATGAGTGTACATTTCCTGAGGCCTTCCCAGCCATGCTGAACTGTGAGTCAATTAAACCTCTTTCCTTTATAAATTACCCAGTCTTGGGCATGTCTTTATTAGCAGCATGGGAACAGACTAATACACTCCTACTTTGTTCTTTGAGGCATATCTAAGTTTAGAGTAGAACATCTGATTTCCTGCCTTTTGTTTTCCCTATGGAAGATTACATGAATGAAGTATTACTAAAGCATTACATGTGTATCTTATAAAACTAAGATTTAAATGGCAGGATTAATAAAGTATTTATTAAAAATTCAATAAATTGAACCTATTATTTTTATATACCTATATCTGATCCCTTAAAGACATCTAGGACAAAATTCCAAATCTGTTGTTTTTGTATATGTTCAGTTAGGAAACCTACTGAACCTCGCTCGTCAAAATTAATGCATTCAAAATTGAATCTATGTATTTTTTATTAAAGAGCCAAATTTAAATCTCTATGGTAACGACTGCAATAAATGTGCAACATCTTAAGCTATGATTATATTGTCACACTTAGTGATGTCTATCTTCAGTACATGACTACCAATCGTTTTACTGTTGTTCTAGTCAACCAGCAATGTAGTTAAAAAAGGAAACCAATTATGAGATTTATTTAAATAAGACCGAACAATTTCTGCAATAACAGATTCTAGATACTAGGACTGACTCTGAGTGTGTAAGATAATGTTGAGGGGAGAATTTCATCCAACTGTAAAAAATTGAGTGGTAAGTACCAATACTTAATTACTACTGAGAAATTAAGTATAATTGAAAAGCTAATTGTTGATTTTCAGTACTACCCTTAAAAATTATATTCAACCAAACAATATTTACAACATTTTCAAAATTCCAAATTTGATGCATTAGGAATTCTAAAGATGTTTTATAATTGTCAAGCTAACCATGTGGTTACACTGCAAATATGCCAAAATTGAAATAAACATTTTTGGTGTGGAATTATTAGCATTTCTATACTGCCACCATGATACACCTGCATATGATAATACATTTCTGCATGCCCTACTCTATCATCAAAGTTTTGGCAACATTTTCCCACTTACTTGCTTACTCCATAGCCTAGTAATATGTGATCACTGACCAAAATATTTTTTCTCTATTTTAAGTGGTCAACCAAATTCTATATTTACTTTTTAAAATCCTATATTTTAGTTGGTCAACCAACTTTATATTCCATATTATTAACTGGCCAATAAAAGCTATTTGCATTTGAGAAAAACATCATAACTTATGGAATTCCTAAATTAAGATAAAAATCTATACAAAACTTTAAGCGTACTGTGTCCCACACTAATCCTGTAATGGTCTATTTGGATAGTAACTAGACCTGATGGAAGACTACTGCTCCTTGATCATTTCTCTGACCCTACAAGAGAAGACCTCAGGAACTGCAAGATTTCTTTTCATATTTGGGGAACAAAATGGAAGCTCTTGATTCTATAAAGTTATGGAAAGTTAAAGATGTACCAGGAACAGTTGGAAATGTGTTGCAGGGTTGAGGCAAAGGATAAGGAATTAAATGGGTGTATGAGGATTGATTAATTTGCCAAGGAAGAAAATAGGGAGAGCAAAAGAGCAAGGCATTTCCTTAGGTAGCACCTACTTTAGGGGTGGGAGAAAGAAGAAAAAGTGATTGCTAAGTCAAAACTGTCAGTGAAGAACAAATAAAATGTCACAAAAACTTAGAAAGTTATGGTGATTGTCAACAGTGTCAAATGCTACAGAGAAGTCAGGAAGTAAGAATAATGTAAGCTCATAAAAAGTTTCATGAGCAGTTTCAGATGATGGATTCAAGATAGTAGAATATAAGATGTTAAGATAATTGGATTGTGAAAACATGTAGTGGGGGAAACTCTTTTTAAGACATTTGCCAGCAAATAAGAAGGAAAAATCCTAGTAACTTTAAGGTTAAATATGAGCAAAGTAATTATTTTGTATTTTCTATCATTTCATTTTATCATAAATTTAAAATAAAATATCATCTATTATATTTTAGATAGGTAAAATATCTAAAAATGAATAAGGAACTATTTTTAAATATGAGGTGATATCTAAAAAGAAAAAGGAAGGGATAATTGATGAGATAAATACCTACAGGTATTGGACAAATGGTATAGCAATAAAGAGTATCTGTGTGACACTTAGTTTACAGTGCAGTTTCACACTCATTATTTTACTATGTCCTTACCAGAACACTCTGGATGAGTTCTTATTATCATCTTATTCTATAGTTGAAGGTTCTGAGCCTCAGATAAATTGTCATGTGCCTAGAAATTGGCAGGGCTAAACATCAAACTCACATCTCCTGACTCCAAGTCAGGAACCTTAATACGAGTTCAGGAGACCAAGGGCAAGGGTGAACTTCAGAGAAGAGGATTGACTTTCTTTCCTAAAATGGAAAGAAGAAACAGGATATTTGAGACATTTCGAGGTAGAAATGAGTAGAAAATCAGGTCAGCTCTTTTTGATCTCAAGGAAAGTGGAGGCAAGAGATTATTTTCAGAGAAGATAGAATTTATATGGAGCTTGATAACAGGTGAAAATTTTGGATTAATCACAGCTTCTTCAACAAGCGTTTGAATGAGCATTTGATGTTCTCTATGGAGCAACTTTTAAATTTCACAAGAACAACATTTTGAAGTACTAGTGTACCAAGGAAATTATCTTTACTGGACTTTAAGCATCATATCTAAAGAAATAAACTTTGCACTCCCCTCTCCTTGTTTGTGACTGACAAGTTAGCAAAGTAATATGCCAAATGTTGCTATTTCATGGTTATTTCTTTACTCTTCTAAAGTGTAATGTAACCTTCATTGACTATTACCAATTAATTTTTTTAATAAAAAACTGTCAAAAGTAGAGTATTAATTTCCTTCTTAGGATGTTTGTGGGTTTCTTGAATAAGTACTTGAGGTGACGTTAACATGGATATTTTTAGGTGTTTCACATTGGTTCTTGCCAAACACTATATAGCAAAAAAAAAAAAAAAGTGCCTGTAAGATTAGTTTTGAGAGGTACTCATATTTTCCATTGACAGCATTAGAATTTTAGATATGCCCCCTAGGGAAAGTACTTATTTGAAGCAAAACTTACAGCTTTAAAAAATAATGTCTTAGGTTCTTGACTAGAAACAAAATGACTCTAGCTGATTAAAAGCCAGGAGAAAGGCATCCTGTCTATCATGATGATGGGGGTGAGAAACTCTCAAGTCCCCTTCTTGTAGGCATGAGAGACTGTTTATTTATTTATTTCACTGTCAAACTGATGACTAGACTTTAACTTTAATATGCCCAGTTTTGACATTCACAACTAGACTGGCCTGTAAGCTACTAGAGAGCTATGTATTATTATTATTCTTTTTCTATGCCCCAGAGCCCAGCATTGTGCTTGACAACACACAAAGTAATTGGCTAATATATATGTGCTGAATATATGCCAGCCAGGATCTTAGAAAAAAATTCTCGAGAGGAGACAGGTTGTCCTATTTCCTCAAATTTATCACAATTCTCTACATTTGGGACACACATGACCACTTTACAAATTACACAGGAAATTTAATTGAAACTGAAATTCTGTAACTCCAATTAGGAGAGGTGGACATTTACAGATGGAGAGACTGAAGGAAAACTTTTTCTGAGCTACCAGGTTTTCTTTTCCACTCAAGTTCTTTTTATGTATTGCTGGCATCTGTGAAAGAGCAGGAGATGCCATATATTGCAGCTGGGTACCCAGGTGGTCTACTGATATTCAAAGGGGACTGGTTTGGCATGAATTCTAGGGCAGCGTCATGCAGCTGTCATGAGCCACTCTGTGGCTAGAAGCAGCAGATGTTACTGATATCTGAAAGGCAGTCACATCAGACATGGGAGAAGACCAATGTAAAATGCAAAGTATCTGACCTACATATCATTTAAGAAATCACACACATTTTCCATTCAGTTTTCAAATTTACATCCACATACAATTTTTTTCACAGTTGAGAGTAATTGATAGGCTTAATTATACAACGAGGAAAACAAAAATTCCAATAATTCTACTTTTAATAATCACTTAAATGTACTGAAAATACTTTCAAAGCCTCCAGGATGTATTATACCTTAACATTATTAATTATCAAAAGATGAAAAAGTGTTACTGTATCATATATTATGTTTGTTTCCTTTCTTCATGAGTTACTGTTTGAAACAATCTGTGCTCATAAAAAAGCAATGCTTGTTTATAATGTGAAAACCTAAGCATTAATTTCTTAAGCAGAACCATCTTATATTATGTAGGATTTCTAATATCTGACGGATGGCCTTACATTTTTTATTTCTTGCCTGTTATATTCATACATTTTATTTACACAGAGAACGGAAGATTTGCCATAATACAATCAGAACCATGTGTTGTATTGTTGATCTAAAGGACAACTGGGATTTTCTGAAATATCAGCAGCCCTAATAAGATGTGGAGTAATGACATGTAACAATTTTTCTGATTCCAGAAAACACAGAAGCCATAAAGTGTGGTGATCAATCCTAAAGGTCAGAAAACTCCAAGGCAAAGAAAGTTGTTGAAAGGCAAAAAGTGACAGTAGATTATACATTATGAAATGTTGGCATGTGTATTTTGGGGGTAGCTTCACTGTGTTTTTGAGCTGCTAGGAATGGGTTTCTGGTTTTGAGAGAAGTGGGAGATGAGATTAAAGGCTCTATCTGTGATCAATACCACTTCAGCATACCTCTCACACACACCGGTTCGTGCACATTTTGTTCTTAAACACATCCTCTCCTTCAACTCTACATTCAGTCTATACACACCTTTGCATTCTTTCACTCTACTTTTTCCTCTCCCTTTCCGCACCCCCACTCTGCCCCCACCAGCTGCTCCCTCAAAAGTCAGTTGCTAGGCCTTTGGAAAAGCAAAAGATAAAGTATGATTGAGAGACATCCTTTAAAAAAACCTACTTCAAGGTCAATTTGCTAATTCCTTTAGAAAATGAGTAAGTATGAAAAGGATCATTTTGAATTTGGGGTTTTCAGGAACTTCATTACTAAATTAAGACAGAAAGTACTTGATAAGGGAAAATACTTGATAATTGGACATTTTAGAAGCAAACTGACATTGGTGGGATAAATACATGGGATGGATTCAACTCAGCATTGTCTATGTTTAATGCCAACTTTAACATCTCCAAATTACCCTAATAAGGCTATGACCTGAAAAATTCTCCTAAAGGAGAACAAAAGTGCTCTTCCATTTTTTCTCATTTTAAAACATCTGTGAGCTTTCTAAACGAGAGGAGTTCCCATATTTGAGGGGGAAAAACACATTTATTGCCTCATAATAAGTTTTATAGTCTCAGCTCCTTTATTCTTTCTCTTGTTCATAGAATCATATTTTTATTATGTTCTTTTAATACAACTAAAGTAAAATAAGCTTGCCTAAGTAGGAAAAGTTTTATTTAAATTTCGGAGGGTTATATCATTCCCATCTAAAAATATGATCTCTACAAGTGGTTTGTGTACCCTAGGTAAAAAGACTAATCTAAATCATAAATATATGGCCAAAAACACAAAGCCATCATCAACCTCATTCCCTCTTCTTCTGCATGTGAGTTTTCTAAGGACTCTCCAGATTAAATGACTTGTTCCAAATTCTACAATCAGTTTGTGTCTATTTCAAGAACAGAATGCAGCTTTCCAATTTTAAATGTGATGCTTTTTTATTTTCCATGCAAAATATTTTGTTTAAAAAAAACATTAAATTATCAAGTATTGGAAAGAATCCTCAGGTGTGGTGAATCTCCCTCTGGCTTCTGGCAGGTGACCACTTAAAGGCTACAATAACTTGATGTAGAAAAATCTTCATCTTGAGATGTTATCATTACCTCAGACTTCAACTCTAGCCACCACTCCCAAGTAACATAAATCTAGATTACACTGTGAAGTTAAAAATACGTCAAGAGTCAACCAAACAACTAACAAGGCATTCTCTCAATCAAAATGACAATGAAGAAAAAGTGGCAAGTTTCATATCAAGAATGAAGAGAAAAATGCCTACTGTAACCTTTATGCCTGTTCCATTTGAATGACTTTCATGCCTTTTGTATTTGTGCATGCCAGTTTGTCAAGGATCATAGTGCCTTCAGCATCTCAATGAAGGCCTTTTTAGACTTTGTTTCAATTCTAAGAATTACGGGATTTGTCATCAGCCTACTTGAATATATGGAAAGTGGAGAGTTGATATACTGATAGGGATTTTTGTTATTATTTTTGAAGCAAACAGGAATATGGAACAAAATATTTTGAAAATTAAGTCACCAGTATCTTCAAGTTTTCCCTTTACCAAAATTGAGAAAATAACAGCTGTTTTTCCTGATTCCATTACATGGTAGATACATTTTGTGTGCCTTGTGTAATTTTTCTCATTTTTCTTTATCAATATTAATAGATCAATGACCAATTATTATTGAGCACTGATATGAGCTAAACTTTTTTTAGACTTTGCAAACACTGAGAGAATGGTATCTTTAATTTCTGATTTTTTTACTATATATAAATTATACTTCGAGATCGCACCACTGCACTCCAGCCTGGGCGACAGAGCGAGACTCCATCTCAAAAAAAAAAAAAAAAAAAAATTATACTTCAGTTTCATAATGTAGAAACGTGATGCTTTTTCTTAAAGAGATAACATGAGTGGGGCTATAAGGCTAATATATACAAAATACACACACACATCTATATGTGTGTGTGTATATACACACAAGCACATACACACAGCCTCACATCCACATACATATACATGAACATTTATCTAGATGACAAACTATAGAATTGAGAACTCAATGGGGTGATATAGAGGTAGATAGATAGTAAGTTCTATAAATCAGTGAAAATTTGAGATCAATGAAAACTATCATAGTCAAAAACTGTTTATAGGAAGAAAACAAATGTGGGCTGTGCCTGATAGGGAGGACATAATAGGTAAGGGAAAGTACATATATTCTTTTATTTTTATGTTTATTTGTAATTAACACATAATAACTGTGTATATTTGTAAGATACATTGTGTTGTTAGATCTGTGTATACATTATAGAGACAATCCAGTCAATTAACATATCCATCACCTCCCCAACTTATTTTTATATGTGTGATGAGATGTTAAAATTATACTATTTAAGCAATTTTGAAATACAAAATACATCATCATTAACTGTGGTCACCCTGCAGTGCAATAGATCACTAAAACTTATTCTTCCAGTCTAACTGAAGTTTTTTGTCCTTTGACCAACATCTTCTCTTTCCCCCTCTCTCCCCGATTCCCTGTAATCTACTTTCTCTTTCTATGAGATTGACTCTTCCAGATTCCTCATGTAAGTGAATTTATAAAATATTAATCTTTCTGTGCCTGCCTTATTTCATTTAGCATAATGTGCTCCAGTTCCATCCATATTATCACAAATAACATAATTCCCTTCCTTTTTTCAGGTGTGTAACATGCCATTGTGCATATATATATGTGTGTGTGTATATATATATCTGTATATATATATATACACACACACACACACACACACATATATATATATATATATATATATATCACATTTTCTTTATCCATCCAGCCATTGATGGCAGGTGCTTTGGTTGCATCTGTATCTTGGCTATTCTGAGTAATGCTGAAATCCACATGAGAATGCAGATATCTCCTTCATATATGAATTTCAATTCCTTTGAATATATACCCAGAAGTGGGATTGCTGGATCATATCGTAATTCCAGTTTTAGCTTATTGAGGAACCATCAAGCTATCTCCCAAAATAGCTGTACAAATATACATTTCCACCAACAGTGTACAAGGGTTCCCTTTTCTCCATATCCTCATGTGGAGAATGAGGATTCGGAGAATAACTGTGAAATATAACACTTATTATCATTCATCTTTTTTATAATAGCCATTCTAATAGATGTGAGGTGATATCTCATGTGGTTTTAATTTCCATGTCTTTAATGATTAGTGATGTTTCACATTTTTTCATATATGTTAGCGATTCATATCTTTTTTTGAGAATTATCTGTTCAGATCACTTGCCTATTTTGAAATTGGATTATTAGTATTTTTGCTGTTAAGTTGTTTGAATTCCTTGTTTTTGATACTAGCTCTTTATCAGACATATGGTTTGCATATATTTTCTCCCAATCCATGAGTTGTCTCCTCACTCTGTTGTTTCCTTTGTTATGCAAGAGCTTTTTAGTTTGACACAATTTAATTTGTCTCTTTTTGCTTTTGTTGCCTATACTTTTGGAGTCCTAGCCAAGATATCATTGCCCAGACTAATATCATGGAGTTTTTTCCCCATGTTTTCTTTGAGTAACTTTACAGTTTCAAGTCTTATATTTAAGTCTATATTTTATCCAATTTGAGTTGATGTTTGTATATGGTGTGAAATAGTACAGTTTTATTCTTTTGCATGTGGATATCAAGTTTTCCCAACGTCACATATTAAAGACATTCTCTTTCCCTCATTATGTGTTCTTGCCACCTCTGTTGAAAATCAATTTATAAATACTTAGGTTTATTTCTGGGCTTTTGATTCTGTTTTACTGGTCTATGTGTTTGTTTTTATGCCAGTCCCATGCTTTTTTGATTTATAATAGCTTTATAGTGTATTTTGAAATCAGGAAATGTGATGCTCAAGCTTTGCTCTTTTTGTTCAAAATTTCTTTGGGTATTCAGAGTCTTTTCTGCTTCCATATGAACTTAAGGATTATTTTTTATATTTCTGTGAAAATAACATTGCAATTTTGATAGGTTTTGCATGGAATCTGTAGATTACTTTAGGTAATATGAACATTCTACTAATATTACCTGACCATGGGATATATTTTTATTTATCTATGTCTTCAATTTTTTAGTCAATGTTTTATAATTTTCAATAAACACATCTTTCACCTCCTTGGCTAAATTTACTCCTAAGTATTTTTTATGTTATTGTAAATGGGATTGTTATTTTCTATTTCTTTTTAAGATAGCTCATTATTAATGTGTAGAAATACAAGTGATTTTTGTATTTTGATTTTGTGACCTACAAATTTGTTTATCAGTTCTAACAGTTTTTTTGGGTGGAGCTTTTAGGGTTTTCTGCATATAAGATCATGTCATCAGCAAACAGAGATAATTTCACTTCTTCTTTTCATATATGATGTCTTTGGCTTATTCTTGCCTAAATGCTCTGGCTAGGATTTCAAGTGCTATGTTGAATATAAGTGGCAAGATTGGGCATTCTTGTTGCTGACCTTACAGGACAAGCTTTCAGCATTTCACTGTTAAGTCTGATATTAGCTGTGGCCTTATCATACATGGCTTTTATGGTATTGGGGTACATTTATTCTATACCTAGTTTTTTGAGGGTTTTAAACATAAAGGGATCTTGAATTTGTCAAATTTTTCTGCTTCTACTCAGATGATCATGTGCTTTGGGTTCTTCATTTTGTTAGACATGCCTTACAAGAAATACTAAAAGGAGTTATTCAACCTAAAGGAAAAGATACCCCTAAGTAGAAACAAAAATATATAAAAATATGGTCAGAGTGGATGCAGGTGTGAGAGGGTCCAGCAGAAGGAAACATGGCTGCCAGCATGTTTGAGTCTATTAACAAGTTTGGCCTGGCCTTATAGCTGTTGTAGGAGGCATGGTGAACTCTGCCTTATACAGTGTGCATGCTGGACACAGAGCTGCCATCTTTGACTGATTCTGTGGCATACAGGACATTGTGGTACAGGAAGGGTCTCACTTTCTCATGCCATGGGTACAGAAACCAATTTTCTTTAACTGATGTTCTTGACCATGTAATGTGCCAGTCATCACTGGTAGCAAAGACTTACAGAATGTCAACATCATACTTTGTATCCTCTTCTGGCCTGTTGCTAGCCAGTTTGCGCACATCTTCACCAGCATCGGAGAGGACTACAATGACTGTGTGCTGCCATCCATCACTACCAAGACCCTCAAGTCAGTGGTGGCTCACTTTGATGCAGGAGAACTGATCACCCAAAGAGAGCTGGTCTCCAGGCAGGTGAGTGATGACCTTACAGGTCATCTTTGGGCTCATCCACCCACCTTTGGGCAAGCAGCCACCTTTGGATGGCATGTCCTTGACACATCTGACCTTTGGGAAGGAGTTCACAGAAGCGGTGGAAGCCAAACAATTGGCTCAGCAGGAAGCAGAGAGGGCCAGATTTGTGGTGGAAAAGGCTGAGCATCAGAAGAAGGCAGCCATCATCTTTGCCGACGGCAACTCCAGGACAGCAGAGCTGATCCCCAACTCACTGGCCATGGCGGGGACAGTCTGATTGAGCTGTGTAAGCTGGAAGCAGCGAGACATTGCATACCAGCTCTCATACTCTGGGAACGTCACCTACCTGCCTGTGGGGCAGTCCATGCTCCTCCAGCTGCCCCAGTGAGGGCCCACCCTGCCTTCACCTCTGAGGGCCAACTAGGCCACAGCCCAGTGATTCTTAACAATGCTTCCTTTTGCCCCCACCCCAGATTGGATGATTTCTAAATGACCTGTTTTCTAGTTCATCAATCCTTCTTCTGCTTGTTCTACTTGGCTGTTGAACCCCTCTTTTGAATTGTTATTATTATATTCTTCAGCTCAATAATTCCTGTTTGGTGTTTTCTAATATTTCCTATCTCTGTTTTAACATTCAGTTTGCTCATGTGTTGCACTCCACACCTCAGTGAGCATCTTTATTACTGTTCTTTTGAACTGCCTATAGAGTAAATTCTATGTCTCCATTTCATCAGGGTTGGCTTCTAGAGATTTATCTTATCTTTTATTTGAAACGTATTTTCCTATTTCTTCATTTTCCTTGACTCTGTGGGATTCAGTACCTTAGATAAAAGAACCACCTCTCCCAGTCTTGCTAGACTGGTCTTGCGTTGGAGATATTCCTCCCAATTAGTATAGCTGGAGATTCTAGGTGCCTCAAAACACTTTGTTTGTCCAACCTGCTTTGCTGTTATTGGTCCCTGTATTAGTCCGTTCTCACACTGCTAGTAAAGACATACCCAAGACTGGGTAATTTATAAAGGAAAGAGATTTAATTGACTCACAGTTCCACATGACTGGGGAGGCCTCACAATCATGGTGGAAGGCAAAGGAGGAGGAAAGTGACATCTTACATGGAGGCAGGAAAGAGCGCTTGTGTAGGATAATGCCCCTTTATAAAACATCAGATCTCATGAGACTTACTATCACAAGAACAGCAGCATGGGGGTAACTACCCCCATGATTCAAGTACCTCCCACCAGATTCCTCCCACAACATGTGGGAATCATGAGAGCTACAATTCACGATGAGATTTGGGTGGAGACAGAGCCAAACCATATTGTTCCACCTCTGGCCCCTCCCAAATGTGAGCCCCTCATGTCCTCACATTTCAAAACCAATCATGCCTTCCCAACAGTCCCCCAAAGTCTTAACTCATTTCAGCATTAACTCAAAAGTCCACAGTCCAAAGTCTCATCTGAGACAAGCCATGTCCTTTCTGCCTATAAGCCTGTATAATCAAAAGCAAGTTAGGTACTTCCTAAATACAATGGGGGTACAGTCATTCAGAAAATACAGCTGTTCCAAATAGGAGAAATTGGCCCAAATGAAGAGGCCTACAGGCTTCATGCAAGTCTGAGATCCAGTGGAGCAGTCAAATCTTAAAGCTCCCAAATGATTCCGTTGACTCCATATCTCACATCCAGGTCTTGCTAATGCAAGAGGTGGGTTTCCATGGTCTCGCACAGCTCCACCATTGTGATTTTGCAAGGTACAGGGTACAGCTCCACTCCTTACTGCTTTCACAGGCTGGCACTGAGTGTCTTTGGCTTTTCCAGGACATGGTGCAAGCTGTTGGTGGATCTACCATTCTAGGGTCTGGAGGATGGTGGCCCTCTTCTCACAGATCCACTGGACAATGCCCAGGGGGGACTCTGTGTGGGGGCTTGCACCCCACATTTCCCTTCCACACTGCCCTAGCAAGAGGTTCTCCATGAGGGCTGCACCCCTGTAGCATACCTCTATCTGGACATTCAGGCATTTTCACACATCCTCTGAAACCTAGGCAGAGGTTCCCAAACCTCAATTCTTGACTTCTTTGCACCCACAAGCCCAACACCATGTGTAAGCCACCAAAGTTTGGGGCTTGCACCCTCTCAAGCAGCAGTCTGAGCTCTACATTTGCCCCTTTTAGCCATGGCTGGGATACAGAGCACCAAGTCCCAAGACTGCATAAAGCAATAAGGCCCTGGGCTGGCCTATGAAAAATTTTTTTGTCCTAAGTCTCCAGGCTTGTGATGGTACCAATTTACTATATTAGTCCATTCTCACACTGCTAATAAAGAAATACCCGAGACTAGGTAATTTATAAAGGAAACGGGTTTAACTGACTGACAGTTCCACATGGCTGGGGAGGCCTCACAAAATGGCAGAAGGCAAAGAAGGAGCAAAAGCACATCTTACAAAGCAGCAGGCAAGACAGCTTGTGTAGAACTCCCCTTTATAAAACCATCAGATCTCATGAGACTTATTCACTTTCAAGAGAACAGCACAGGAAAGACCCACCCCCATGATTCAATTACCTCCCACTGGTTTCCTCCCACAACACATGGGAATCATGGGAGCTGCAATTCAAAATGTGATTTGGGTAGGGACACAGCCAAAGCATATCAATCCCCAAGAAATTAGTGATTGCCAAGTCATGCTATTGCCTTGAGAGAGTTGGAATAGCACCGTCTCTTGGGATTCAGCTAGAGAGGCTACAGTGTTAGAGGTGTGTTCCAGTTTCTTATTTTCTTGCAGAGAAGCTGAGAGCCAAAGTTTGTCCCACTTATTCTGTCCTTCACCAAGGAGACAGCCTGAAGCAGCTGCCTCTGCTCATAATCAGAATGCTCACTTTGAGTCTAGTGAGAGAGATGCTTAATATTTCCAAGTTTAAAAGTCTTTTCTTGTTCCCTGTGGTCTAGGAGACTCAGGAGTGCAGAGCTCTGTCAACTCCCATAGCTAGGTGATTTAAGAGCCATTCCCTTGGGTAAAGGCTATAAAAGTTGTGGCACTCAATACATGCAGAAGCTACTCCCAGTGAGAGTCTGCATATCTAGATTTACTGCCAGGGCAAGTCAGGGAAAAATATGCAGGGAGAGCCCACTCTCCCATTCAAACAAGTGGAAGTCTCACACCCTCCTAGCAGGGGAAGAATGTAGTCCAGAATTATCACTGAAACAAAGCAGGGAAGAAGGTGCAGGGAATGCCTACTTTTCCAATCAGGAATGAAGAGGTCCCCCAGTCTCTCTTTAATGAGAGATTGCAGAAATTTATCTCAAAAGCAAGCCAAGGAAGGAAGCAAGGGGCATGCCCACTCTCCTGTTAAGGCAAGCAGAACTTTTACATCTCTCTTTCTGGGGTAGACTGAGATTACAGGAATTTATCTTAGGAGCAAGCCAGAGAAGAATGTACATACAGGACATGCCTTCCTTTCTGTTTAAGCTGGAGGTGGCTTATTCTTTCTTTGCTATGTAGGTTCCCAGATACTGGCTTGTTAAAAGGCCAGAACCACAGGAAGCTGATAGGAAAGCCTGAGACCAAATTTGGGGGAATTCAGAAGCTGGGCCAATCCTCAGTGCTATAGCTGCTAGGAGGGCTCATGTTGTGTCCACAATTGGTGGATTCTTGGTCTCACTGACTTCAAGAATGAAGCTGCGGACCCTTGCAGTGAGTGTTACAGTTCTTAAAGATGGTGTGTCTGGAGTTTATTCCTTCTGATGTTCGGACGTGTCTAGAGTTTCCTCCTTCTGGTGGGTTCATGGTCTCACTGGCTTCAGGAGTGAAGCTGCAACCTTCACAGTGAGTGTTACAGCTCTTAAAGGTGGCGCGTCTGGAGTTGTTTGCTCCTTCCATCCAGAGTTGTTCGTCCCTCCCGGTGGGTTCGTGGTCTCGCTGGCTTCAGGAGTGAAGCTGCAGACCTTCTCCGTGAGTGTTACAGCTCATAAAGGCAGCCGGGACCCAAAGAGTGAGCAGCAGCAAGATTTAGCCTGAAGAGCGAAAGAACAAATCTTCCACAGTGTGGAAAGGGACCCGAGTGGGTTGCCGCTGCTGGCTTGGGTGGCCTGCTTTTATTCCCTTATCTGGTCCCACCCACATCCTACTGATTGGTCCATTTTACAGAGAGCTGATTGGTCTGTTTCACAGAGAGCTGATTGGGCCATTTTGACAGAGTGCTGATTGGTGCATTTACAATCCTTTAGCTAGACACAAAATTTCTCCAAGTCCCCACCAGATTAGCTAGACACAGAGCACTGATTGGTGCGTTTACAAAACCTTTAGCTAGACACAGAGTGCTGATTGGTGTGTTTACAAAACCTCTAGCTAGACACAGAGTGCTGACTGGTGCATTTACAATCCTTTAGCTAGACAGAAAAGTTCTCCAGGTCCCCACCCTACCCAGAATCCCAGCTGGCTTCACCTCTCAATGGCACTCGCTGGGGGACTTTGTGGCACCTAGCCTGGGCACTCTGGCAGCCCAGAGAGAGCTCGTCCCCCAGTCAAGCCCAGCAGGTGCTGGCCAGCCACGCTGAGTGCAGGGCCCACCGAACCCATGCCCACCCAGAACCCGGGCCAGCCCGCGGGCACTGCGTGCAGCCCCAGCTCCTGCCCGCACCTCTCCCTCCACACCTCCTGGCCAGACCAGGGAGCTGGCTCCCACCTTGGTCAGCCCCAGAGAGGGGCCCCCACAGCACAGCGGCCGGCTGAAGGGCTCCTTGAGCTCAGCCAGAGCGGACGCTGAGGCCGAGGCCGAGGAGGTGCCAAGAGCGAGCGAGGACTGCTAGCACGTTGTCACCTCTCGATGTGATTCAAACCTTTTTGTTTTTTCCTTTTATGCTTGAGATAAATCTGATGCCCTCTCCCTGTGGTTCATCAAGCATGGTGATTAAAGAGCCGAGCCCTCTGTAAAGACTGCAAAAGTTGGCACTTATGTGTCGTACAAGCAAGCCCCTTACCCCTCAGGAAGAAGCTGGTAGTTGAGATTTTTCTTCTCAATTGTAAGGCTCTGTGCTCTGGGTGGAGCTAGTGTATGAGTGTATTTCTGCTTTCAATATCCATTTTGATGTGAGTATTTCTCAGTAGTCTGGCATGTACGGGTCTTTCATCTGGATTTTGGCTTTCTCTTGGAGAGAATTGACTCATGTTTAGGTGTATACTAGATGTGTCTGTGGGATGAGAGGTAGCCCAGAGCCTGCTCTTTCACCATGTTGCTGACATACCCTCATATATTATTTCATAATTTTAATTTCCCAAATTGTATCAAGTTATTAAATTCCTCTCTATTTCACTGCCATCACCTTGGGCAAAGTCATTATCATCTCTGTTCTAGATTGTTGCAATAACTCCTCAATAAATCACTCATTTACTCCATTCCAATTCATTTGCCAAATAAAAGCTAATATCTTTATGTGAATTAGTTTGCCTTAATCCTCATAACAATATTCTTTTACCAGGGTTGCTGGGCTAGATTCTTCTAGTTTCATTTTATTATCTGAGACCCAAATCACAGAAAAATGACATAACTGAGGTCACCCAGCTAGTAAGTTGCAGAGCTAGGATATAATATCAGGAGCTATAGCCTCTACTCATAATCATTGTACTATATGGTCTCCATTATTGTTTGTTTTCAATAAGACTATATTAAAGGATGACTTCGTGCCAGAGATAGTATGTTTATGGGTTAGGGGAAAGATAAAGATTAATATAAAAACAAGCAGCTGCATGAATTTGGTACAACAGCTGTAAAATTAGAAACAATAGTAGCACTAGAACTGAGATTGCAAAGTGGAGCTTATGAAGTTTATGAACTTTAATTAAAATGTCACTGATGTAGGTGCCAAAAATCATGAAAAGGATAAAGTATGTTCGTTAATTGTCTCCTAGCAGGGGAAATAGAGTAGATAATCAAATGAGCAATGGGCATTTTACATTTTGATTAAGAACCTTCTCCATCATAAGACATTTATAAAAGTATCTGAGAACAAAGACAAGCTTTAATTCCCTGTGGATGATAGGATAGTTTATATTGTATACATGGTCAAATTTACTTGAAAGAGATAAAATATAAAATATTAATCTGTTGAAAGCCTAGAAAATAACAATCTGATATACTCAGTGATACAAAGTAATTCAGATATCACTTGTTCATGTGAATGAGACATCATGTTTTATTCAGCTTATACAGTTTGTTCAGACATTGTAAAATAATTTCAGGGAATAAAATGCGGTATTCTAATTAGAAGCTAATAGACTATTATTTTAGACTCCACACAGTGTACATAACTCCTGGACATTGATGTTGTAATTTTAAAGAAACACAACATTTTTAAGACCTGAATAAAATTCTTTTTAAAAAGCAAGAATCAGCTAGTAATCTATAGATGTTGATTTCCCTGAGAAATTATGGCAATAAAAGTTAAATAATATCCAAGTATCATTTTACTTCATCCCATATCAAGTGCCAGGCATAGTTCCTTGTTTCTTTACACATAAAATCTTATTAGAGTCTTGGAAGTAGTCATTATTATTCCCACTTTCCACTGGGAAAGTTAAGGCCTTGAAGACTTAAATAATAATTTTCACAAGTATACATAGCATGTGACAGAGCCTGTAGAAAAATTCTGTTTGCTTATTTCATAGCCCAAGTTCTTAATGACTGGGTCATAATGTTCCTTCTTTCTTTTCTCACTGCCTTTTAAAATGTTGAGGGTACAATAAAGGAAATTATCGAGGTAGTCATTGTGGACTCCACTCAATTTGAGTTCTTTCTGCTTTAACATTTATTTTTTTCACATTACCTTGGAGTCTAAATATATGACATTTATCTGGTCAATATTTCATAAGTTAAATGTTTTATTCTTGTATTAACTTAGTATTACTATGAGTAGATATTAGCCTAATTAATGCATAGTGTTATGCATTTCTACCTTAATCTTTTTATTTTTGTGCAAATTTTGAGGAGAGGCTTTACCTAGGAAATGCAATATGAGCATTTATCTACACATTCTGTGAACACAGATGGCTGATGGGAGAAGCACTCACATTATTTCAAGAGTCAGTAGCCTATGGCATACAGGCAAAACATGAGCCAGTATCCATTGAGTTATGGAACAGTTGCCACCACTTCTTTGTATCTATCCTCAATATATTTAAGAAATGCCTTTATCTGTGAGAATCAAAGTCAGACAGGTTTTCCTTGTCTTACAAATATCAATGCTTGCAGCATTATACCTGTATATGTACATAAAAATGTCATTACATGTCAGGAGAATAACATAAAATCTGAACTTTCGTATATCCTTATCTTTGCCAATTAAGATGGAAAGGAGTGAGACCATTGGAACCCTACTTTAAAAGATTTCAAACCAGATTTCATTTCCTGTTCTGTGTGCACGTTCAGGATGTAGGGGAAAACAAAACAATATCTTTTCCCTGCCTGTCACAAGGTTTATGACCGACATCCTTATACAAAAGACAGACAGAGTCACAAAAGGAAATCATGACAAATTTATTTAACCCAAGTTTTATGTCAAATGAAAGCCTTCAGAAATGAAGACCTAAAGATCCAAGAATTTTCGTCCTTAAGCATCTGTTTCATAACTCAATGACACTTTTATCCTTAGGATCCAAGAAGAATGGACCGTCATATAGAAGTATGATTGGACAAAAATTAAGTGTGATCTAATGGAATTAAAAGAGGCGGGGCACTTAGCAAGGTCTGTTTGTTCAGATTCTTCTTAGCCTGCAAATATAGGGCAGAACCCCTCTGAAACTAGAATCTTATGATCTTCTTTCAGGAAAAGTAAGTCAGAGAATTTCTTTATGGCTATACTTCAGGGTAGAAAGGTGGGAGAAGGTCAGAGTGGCCTCCTGGCTACGGCAGTTTTTTCAGTTGCCAACTTGACATATTTTGGAGTATTATGTTCAGAGCCCTGATATTGGCAGAGAACCAATAAACCCACAACCTATGGGAGGACCAAGGAGCAACAGAGTGGAAATAAAGAGCCCTGTGCATCTAACTCACACGACCATAGTGCTAATCCATATTTGTAAAAAGGCAAATGGAGAGTCCTGAGGACAATTGCCAGTCAGTAGTTTATATTAAACAGGGCTTAGTCTGAATTTAGTGGAGTACAGATTTAAAATGGCTTTTTTTCCCCAATTATTGCTTTTATGCTCTGAAGAATACTCGTTTTCAGTCCTTAATGTTATTTAGCACTGATTTTATAGCTTTGTAATCACTTCTTGTTATTGAAAATTCTTTTTATTTTATTTATTTATTTATTTATTTATTTTTTGCGATGGAGTCTCTGTCACCCAGGCTGGAGTGCAGTGGCGCAACCTTGGCTCAATGCAACCTCTGCCTCCCGGGTTCAAGTGATTCTCCTCCCTCAGCCTCCCAAGCAGCTGGGATTATAGGCACCCACCACCATGTACCCAGCTAATTTTTTATTTTTTTATTTTTAGTAGAGACGAGGTTTTACCATGTTGGCTAGGCTGGTTTCAAACTCCTGACCTGAGATGATTGGCCCGCCTGTGCCTCCCAAAGTGCTAGGATTGCAGGTGTGAGGAACCATGCCCAGCCATTAGAGAAAGCTCTAATGTCCACTGTAAAGCCTTGATTTTTGTAGGCACACATAGCTCACATTCTCTTCTCTCCCTAGGCCCATGATGAAAGAGGAGCTTGGAATGAGAGAGGGCAGGGGTTATATTCCATTTTATATATATTTAACAGGAAGAATGTAAAAATGTGCGTAATCACAAGAAGGTTCATATATTTCATGAAGCTAGGAAGATGAGGAAGTTACCAATCAATGAAATACTTTTTTTTTTTTTTTTTTTTTTGAGACAGAGTCTCACTCTCGCCCAGGCTGGAGTGCAGTGGTGTGATCTCAGCTCAGTGCAACCTCCGCCTCCCGGGTTCACGCCATTCTCCTGCCTCAGCCTCCAGAGTAGCTGGGACTACAGGCGCCCGCCACCATGCCTGGCTAATTTTTTTTTTTTTTCTATTTTTAGTAGAGACGGGGTTTCACTGTGTTAGCCAGGATGGTCTCGATCTCTTGACCTCGTGATGCGCCCACCTCGGCCTCCCAAAGTGCTGGTATTACAGGCGTGAGCCACCGCGCCCGCCCTGAAATACGTTGATTAAGAATGAGCTTCCCTGTCTTTTAAGGGGGAGGAAGTTTTCTATTCTTCTCGTATATTCGTCTGTATTTCAGTGTTTGTTGGACCTATTTTTCTGCTAGCATTACACTGTTTAAAAATTATAAAATAAAAAAGAATAGATTTACATGAAATGCACAAACCATTATTGATTATTATGACTTATTATTTATCATCTTTTATCTTCTGATAAAAAAAGTGGTTGTCTCTTACTGCTACCCAAGTCCAATAGCAGCTCTTTTCTAAGCTAAATATTATCTGAAGGGTCAGGTGAAAAGATAGTTTTTTTTCTTTCTTTCTCTTTTTTTTTTTTTTTTTTTTTTTGGAGATAGAGTTTCGCTTTTGTCGCCCAGGCTGGAGTGCAATGGCGCGTGATCTCAGCTCACTGCAACCTCTGCCTCCCGAGTTCAAGCGATTCTCTTGCCTCAGCCTCCTGAGTAGCTGGGACTACAGGCGTGTGCCACCACATCCGGCTGATTTTTGTATTTTTAGTAGAGACGGGTTTTTGCCATGTTGGTCAGGCTGGTCTCAAACTCCTGACCTCACATGATCTGCCCACCTCGGCCTCCCAAAGTGGTAGGATTACAAGTGTGAGCCACCGCACCTGGCCAGAAATGGCCAGAAAGATATTTTTCTTTCAAAAAAAGTAACTCTACTTAAATCAGATGTATCAAATGAAAACAATGTTAGTTACAGTATAAAACCATGTTTTCCAAATTTTGTAGAACAGTAACTATGACTTCTATTTATTGTGACAAGAAAACCTGTAGCATATATGTAATATATATATAATTGTATGTATAGTATTGTGTGTGTATGCACATATATAGAAACAGTATAAGCTATGATTATACAACGTAATTTCATAGAAATCAGTATTTTATGGCTAGTTTGCATAATACTTAGCCTCAAATACACAGTGAATTCTAGGATACTAAGAAATATATGGTATATTTTCTAAGAATTTATAGTTTTAAAGGAGTGATAAGGAAGTGAATAACTGTAATCAGTCCTAAAAGCATGCTTAAAATACAAAAGGTACACATTACTAAATCTCCCCCCAGAGCTTTCTAGAAGAAATGATCTTGGTAAAGATGAGTTTTGAAGGATATGTAGACCTTGAGCACCTATAAAGGTGTCCTAACACTTCTTAATAATAAATCCAAAGGCTTAAGATGCAAGGTATATGACCAGCTTAGAATGAATGATCATTTATAATTCCAGATGGATGGAGAGTAACTGATTTTTCTCCAAATCAAATTTAGTTTTTGACAATGGCATGTAACATGTACAGATTCATTAATAGCAGATTTGGGTACCAAATCTACTAACTAGCAATTAGGTTAACTACTAGAAACTAGAAATTAGGTATTCTAATAAAGAGACATACATTAAATGTATCTTACGTCCATAATTCCAATGCTACAAGTATTTAAATATATCAAGATCTTCCAAATTCGCATCCTTTGCCAAAAGTAAGTATAGTGTACTAGTTCTAAATTTTGCATCAGATATTTGCTTGAAACATGTGAAATACGAAGATTTGGCCTAAGCTTCAGTTGCTTCGTCTCATACAATATTATTGCGTTATTTACAATGATTGTTCGTTTTCCCAGATTTGGCAATGTGGAGGCTCGTTGGAGATTGTTACTTGCTCCCATGTTGGTCATGTTTTTCGGAAGGCAACTCCATACACTTTTCCTGGTGGCACTGGTCATGTCATCAACAAGAACAACAGGAGACTGGCAGAAGTTTGGATGGATGAATTTAAAGATTTCTTCTACATCATATCCCCAGGTACACAATTCTGACATTTTTCTTTCTCTACAGGAGAAAATAAAATTGAAACATACTGAATATGTGTTTCATTATTGCTGTTATTCTTCTAGTTAAAATATTGTTTATTACCATAATATTGCAGAAAACGGCATATGAGAAAGTTGTACTATGAAGTAAATTTTGATGTAAAATAAGAACTGTATTTCAAACACCTAAATATTATCTTTTTTTTTCTCAACCCAAGTGTTATGCTGGAAAAATGGAGCAAGCCATACAGAGAGATCTATATTTATTATTAACTCGAATTAAGAATATTTTAAAAAATATTTTAGTAGGGGAAGATTAAATGACTTCATACAGAAACAAGATGGAAAATTATGCAGATATTTAAATTTATATTTCTGAAGAACATAGCAAATTATTTATCAATAAATATGTGTGAAAAATGATATGATTAAAACGTTTTCATACTTTAGTTACAGAGAAGTATATATATTGAAATAGAAGTAAACATAGGCTATCAGTGGGTGGTAGGATTATGGGTAATTCTTTTCCCTATATTTTTATATATTTTCTAATATTCATACATTACTTATTTTAAGAATTGAAAGTCATTAAAAAGGAAAAAAATGAGAAAATCCTTTTACTGGGTGATGGGATTATTAATGATTACATTCTGTATAATTTTCTAGATTTCTGCAATAGCTACTTTACTTAAAACAAAACAAAAAAAGCCAAAAACTGAAGCATTTAAAAAGGGAGAAAAATAAGGATACAAAAGGACTCAGTTTTTATATAGGCCTTATGGTCATTAGTGTCATTATTGTCATTATTATGTAACCCATCAGGACAACAACAAAAATCCAGGCCTACATCCTCTTTCTGTAATACAATCTATTAGCTGGCTTAGAAAAGCCTATTTGATTTTAATTGGCATGCTCTGATTTTTGAAGGTATATTTAAGTGTCAATGAAAAGAGTCAAACTCTGTAAAACATTTAGAGCTTTACTCTAAACCAAATTTGAGTGAACCTGGCCCAAGGCACAGTCTGGAGAGTTCCAGAGAACATGTGCCCAAGATGGTTGGGTTATAGGTTGATGTTACACATTTTAGAGAGACGTAAGACACATCAGTGAACTCATATGAGGGATATATTGGTTTGGTCAAGTTATTGTCTAAATACCTAGACTCAATAGGAAAGAGTGACTGGGTTAAGATAGGAGGTTGTGGAAACCAAGGTTCTTATTATGCAGATGAAGTATCATTGGTGGCCACCTTAGAGGCAATAGTTGGCAAGTGTTTCTTATTCAAACCTTTAAAAGGTGCTAAACTCTCAGTTAATCTCCTCAGGTTTGGGAGGGACTGGAAGGGGAAAGATCTAGATGCAGATTTTTCCCCTACAAAAGATGTCTTTGCAGGGCCATTTCAAAATATGGCAAAGAAATATACTTTGGGTTCCTTCTTTATCTGTCATATGTTTTTATGCTAGAATGAGATTGGCAATGAAGCGGCTACGTTGTCTGGAGTAAATCCTAGGGGTTTGTCCTCTCATGCCAAGAAAATTTAGGACAGGGACACACACGAGGAGTTTTGGAGTGGAGGTTAAATAGGCAGAAGAAAGAAAAAGGAGGACAGCCCTCTCTCTGGTGAGAGAGAGGGCTTCCGAAAGGGAAAGACCACCAGAGTCGGATGCGCGCGATTTTAGAGGCAGGCTTGAGGGGGCTGATTTACTAGGGCCCACAGAATGGTTGGATCAGGTGCGCCCTTTACATAGAGTGCGGGAAGGCTGGCCACCCCACCCTAATCTTATTATGCAAATAGACTTTCCACTCCACTGGCGCCATCTTGTCTGCTCCTTGCTGTACATATGGCTGCCAAAGAGAAAAGGGAAGATGGAGTCGCTGTTTTGAACATGATTGGCCCAGCTGCTAGCATCTATATCTGCAGTTCAATTTTATAAACTGCTCTTTGTTAGAAAATGATTTTAGGGCTGCTTTTCATTAAAAAGGAAAACCTTACCGAGGACTCCTGTACCCTCACTGTCTGCCTAAGTAATTTCATCTTAACTCCTATATCAGTGACTAACCCACATTACACAGGGTTAAATAAACCCATCTGATGAGATTGTATGGTCAATAGGGCATGATAGGAACTTGGACAAGAGAGGAAAAGGTCCAAGTTTAGTCCTCATAAGGAAATTCAAACTTTTTTTTTTTTTTTTGAGACGGAGTCTAACTCTGTTGCCCAGGCTGGAGTGCAGTGGTGTGATCTCGGCTCACTGCAAACTCTGCCTCCCGGTTCAAGGGATTCTGTGCCTCAGCCTCTCCAGTAGTTGGGATTACAGGCGCCCGCCACCATGGCCGGCTAATTTTTGTATTTTTACTAGAAACGGAGTTTCACCATGTTGGCCAGGCTGGTCTTGAACTCCTGACTTCCAGTGATCCGCCTCTCAGCCTCGCGGAGTGCTGTGATTACAGGCTTGATCCACCGCGCCCGCAAAAACTTTTTTATATATAAGTACCTAGAAGAGAAGGAGCAGAAGGAGCAATATGAAGTTTCTTATTAAGATCCAGCATCGCTATATAAAGAATGGGGGCATTGTATGTTTAAGTGTGTGATTAGGAAAAGGACTTTTTCACACGTTTTCAAGCCTCTTCTATGTTAAAAAGCTATTACGAGGAACACCATTTCATGCATAGATGTATTTCCCTTTACAGTAGAAATCTAGTCCATATGTTCAGAGTTGAATTCAGCAAGAGCGTGTAATATTCAAAGCAAGGCAGTGACATTTATATAACCTTTTCATTTTCTTTTGATGATACTTTTTGAATTCAAATCATTACTTGTAGAAATATATAAGTTCAAATATGAATAAAGGAGTAATGGAGGAAAAAAGTGTGTTATGTGTGATTGCATGCAATGTACATTCAGGAATATGAGTAATTGAGAATAATTATAATCACATGTATTATATTCATCCATGATGAATATTTGTGAAAAGTAATGTGCTAGTCTTTTGTATAATTTTCCACTGAATGAAAAAGGCAGATAAATGATGGAACCATTTCTCAAATTATAATGAAATGAATAACTTTAGAATGTAAAGCATGGGAAAAAATGCCTGCTATCTGGAACTAATGACTTTATGTTGCACAATAGGGACTGTTTGTATATCCTGGAAAGTGCAGTTTTTACATTACAATAAATAATATTTGGGGTTATTGTTTTATAAAATGGATTTATTTAAATCTAGAAAAGTAGTTTGGGAGGCAGAACAAGGACTTTTGGGGAATGTGTTGAAGATATCTAAGAACTTCCTAAAGGGCGTTTATGTTTACGTGTGTCTCAGAGACAGTCAGTGCAGCTAAACAATGTAGAATCCACCAGCAATAGTGTGGGCAGAGGGAGGAAACCCCAAACCTGAAACACAAAACAATGAATTGCTTCTCCCTGAAAAAGGAAGAATGGACGCAGGCTGGAAACTAGTACTGGATGTCTAAAACAATTTGAGCCCTGGGAAGTTTTCAGATCATCCAAAAACAGATAAAACAGGTTGCATTCAGGAAGTCAGAAATCTATTATTTTTATGACAACAATTTCAGCCATTGTTAATTTAGGCTAAAACAGCAGTGGTCATTTTAATTTAAAATCAAAATCATACACTTCTTTGCTATCCTCTGGAATTTTTGATTTTCTGTTTTTCATCACTTTGGGAATGGATGAGTTTGTAAAGAGAGAATCTGGTGTGTATGTTCAGGAAGGAGGGGTGGGAGCTACATGCATTCACATCCACAGTTAGAACTATATCCTTTACTATAATACACACGCACACACAAACACACACACACACATGTATTTATGAAAAACTCTAAAGAGTTTATGAGTTTATATTGAGCTTCCCAGAACTTCCTTAACATGGTGAAATAAATAATACTTGTTCTTTCTAGAAACTCCTCTATATATTTGTTAATTTTTCCAATATGTTTTGTGAGATTTCTACTTTTTACATGTGGGCTTCTACTCTGAGATTGTATTCTTCACTTAGGCAGTTTCTCAAACTTCAGTCTTTAAGTGCTGAGCCTTTATAACTTGAATTATGACAATAACTTACTTACTTTCAATATACTCTATAAAATATCACCTGCCTACTGTATTGGTTGGCTTCAGGAATGTTTCAGCTCTATCTGTCTTGAACTGTCTGGGCATTCTTTCTCTCTTTGTATTCCTTGAAGTTTGATAACATGGGCAAACCATCATCACTTCTTACCATATTGTTTTAATTTTTATTACTTGTCTCTATATCCAAAGTAGTTCAGAGACAACTATTTACAGTGCCTAGCAACTTTCCTGTCATTTTGTTTAAAAAAATTTTGTTGAATAACTGGAAGAATGAATGAATGAATAATTTTTAAAAGAGAGCCACATTTGTTTCTTTCTGCTGAATTATCCATGGGTGTCTGGTTTATACCAGGGAGACTCTTCACAAGAATTGTGGCAAATAAGCCTTCGTCCCACCTCTCTGATCCAGCCCTGGATAAGGACCCTCTGTTAAAAGAGAGGTGAAGGGTCTTCCTCATAAATCTCTTTTATTATTATTATTATTATTATTTTATACTTTGAGTTCTGGGATACATGTGCAGAACATGCAGGTTTGTTACATAGGTATACACGTGCCATGGTGGTTTGCTGCACCCATTAACCCGTCATCTACGTTAGGCATTTCTCCTAATGCTATCCCTCCCCTAACCCCCAACCCCCAACAGGCCCTGGTGTGTGATGTTCCCCTCCCTATGTCCATGTGTTCTCATTGTTCACCTCCCACTCATGAGTGAGAACATGCAGTGTTTGGTGTTCTGTTCCTGTGTTATATCATTCTGTAACCACACAGCAGGTTCTCCTTGCCCACTGCCCAGACATAGCTGATTTATCAAGACAGGGGAATTGCAATAGATAAAGACTTTAAGTCACATAAAGCTGGCTGTACAGGAGATCAGAGTTTCATTATTACTCAAATCAGTCTCCCTAAAAATTCAGGGATCAAGGTTTTTAAGGATAATTTGGTGGGGGGGGGGTCAAGAAATGGGGAGTGCTGATTAGTCAGAGATGAAATCATAGGGTATTGAAGTGGGTTTTTCTTGCAGTCTTCTGTTCCTGGGTGGGATCACAGAACTGGTTGAGCCAGATTACCCATCTGAGTGGTATCAGCTGTTGCATCAAAATGTAGGGTCTGCAAAATGTCTGCAGCAATGATCTTAGGTTTTACATCACAACAGTGATATAATCCCCAGGAGCATTTTGGAGAGGTTCAGAATCTTGTGGCCTCTGGCTGCATGACTCCTAAACCATAATTTTTCATCTTGTGGCTAATTTGTTAGTCCTACAAAGGCAGACTAGTCCCTAGGCAAGAAGGTGGTTTGTTTCAGAAAGGGCTGTTATTTTTTTTTTTTTTTTAGCGTTACACTAAATTCACTCCCAAAATTAGTTTGGCCTGCACCCAGGAATGAACAAGGACAGTTTGGAGGTTAGAAGCAAGATGGAGTTGGGTAGGTCAGATCCCTTTCACTGTTACAATAACGGCAGTTTCAATTCCTCTGAGTTTTCCATAGGAAAAGAAAATTCCTTTGGTTTACATTTGTGCTTAGGGTTTTATGATTTCACCATAATCATAGGTACACACTGTAATATAATCTTACCCTCCAGGGCTAATACAAAAGTCTAACAGACACAATAAAAGCAGACAATAAAATTGTCTAACAGAGCAACATCATAATACAAGAGCCCACAAACCAAAATAAGGTTACTTTTATACATTTTGGTATTGATATTTCTTATGACTCCCAATTAATTTAAAGTTAAAAATGAGATGTATAAATAGCTTCATGTGTGAATACCTTTATCTGAGTTTTTTCACAATATTTACTATATATCCTAACAGTCTTGGCCTATGCTCATTAGCCGTTTGGTAATACTGACAAAGTTGGTAGAGTCTACTTATGTCTTCTAAATAGATGTGTAAATAAAGAATAGACATACTTTGAAATAGTGTTCAAGAATAGATTTTTTTTTTCACATTTGTTTAGTTTGATTTCTGGCTGTCTTCTTAAGGATGCAAATACTATATAGCATCAAATATTATAGCATCATTTATTTTTAAAGCCCTGTAGGCGGTTAAAGCCTATGGCAGTTTTTACAAGTAATTGAGCTGTTTCAGCTTGAACCAATCTGATTGTCCTAGCAAATCCTTTGAAGTGAAGTTATGTAAGCAAAAACTGCTCTTCACAGAATACCACATTATAAAAAGCAACATTTTCTTTTCCTCTTGGTCACAGGTAAAAAGCTTAAGAACTTTAAGATAAACTGTAGTCATAATACTTTCTGTATATTTGATATGCTGGATGTTTTATAAATAGTGATTTTCTTTTGAGGGGAAGGTAGATCTCTAGCTGTAGATCAACAGGCATGGTGATTAGAAGCAGCAGTTTTTATATAACGCCCAGGTTCTTCTTCCTTTACTTGATGGACACTCTTGTTTTGAGCAGAAACATATTAAAATTAAATTTAAAGGATCCCAAAACATACCTTAAAAGGTATTTATATGTGACTTGGAAAAATACATTATTTTTTCTTTGGCAATATTGTAGTTTGATCTGTATTCCAGTTGAACACAAACCACACAATTACAGAGGACTCCTTGAACTTACTTTGAAGGTTAACTCCCTATTCGTTAACCTTTTAAAAATGCTTAAGAAAAATCAACTCACCAAAGGCAGCCTTTGTTAGCAGCATCTTTGCATTGTTATTAAAGTTTAAAGCCTATATTCATTTCCATCTCTTGAAATTTCTATCTATGAAATACTAGTGTTTTTGACATGCTGATATTTTGAAAAATACAATATTTAATAACCAGCTCTTTGAATGTGGGGCCTAATTTCTTCTCTAAGTCATGAAAATGTTCCAGGCTGATTTTGCAACCACATTTTGTTTCCAGCAAAATGTGCAGTGTGAATATTTTTGTAATAATCTAGGAATATTAGCTTTTGGTTGGATTAACAGGAATTCATCTGAAAATAGTATAGCACTTCTGAAAATAAAGTACATTTGTACCCATGAGTTTTGAACTTTTATTTTTTAATACATGCTTTTTCAGCAGCAGCAGCAGCCGTAGTATCAATCAGGGATTGTGGTATGATGAGGAGAAAATTCTAAATTATTTTAATGTGCCATGTTATAATAACACATAATACATTATTTGTGTGATGCCCTAAAATGCTAAATATTGAAAATAAAGAATGACAGCTACATTCATCAACTGCTTTTCCTTGCTACAATCATATAAAACAGTTTTGGATTCTATAATTCTTAAAGGCATTGGGTCAACATTTATTATTGGTCCTTTTATTGGTATTCTATGGGATTTTATTTGTATTTTTATAATAAGGATACTGCCATGCTCTGTCTTCACTTGTTAAGTGCGTATTAAGTTCTTGTTTGTTACTATGTCAAGTAGGAAGGACTATGAACACTTTTAAAATGTTGTCTTTGCCATTAAAGAGTAAACTATCTACATAAGCACATGTAATTAGTTTAAATGAAAAATAAGATTAAATGCTTAATACATGGGAAACACATTTTCAAGAATTAATATGATTCTTATGTGAACTGCTTACATTTTCCTAGATTCTTCCTTCTTGCCCACAGTCTTCAAATGAATCTCCAACTCCTTTCTTTTCCACCTTCTAATTGCTCTCAAATCCATTCATTTGTCTTCATTTCCAGATTCACCTTCATCCAGACAACCTACTGATTATCCTGATGGGGCTCTGTCCTAGTCTGTTTTGTGTTGCTATAACAGAATATATGATGCTGGGTAATTTATAAAGATAAGAAGTTTGACTCACAATTCTGCAGGCTGGGAAGTCCAAGATCAGGCAGCCCATCTGGTGAGGGCCTTGTGCCACTTCAACTCATGGCAGAAGGTGGAAGGGGAAATGGGTATGTGCAAGGAGACCAAACATGAGAAGAAACAACTCACTTTTGAAGTAACTAATCCAGTCTTGTGAGAGCAAGAACTCACTCCATGAGATGGCATTAATCTATTCATGAGAGATCCACTCCCATGACCCAAACACCTCCCACTGGGGCCTACCTTTCAACACTGCAACATTGGGAATCGAATTCAACATAAATTTGGGCAGGAACAAACCTCATCCAAACCACAGCAGCCTCCCTTCTCAAAGCTTGCCTACTCCTCTTAGAGCGCTGCTGGAGGACCTTCCCAAACCAAATTATCACTGGTCTCTTATTTTCCTAACAACCTTTTAATGACTTAACACAAAGTCAAAAGCCATGAACATGGCCAATAAGGCCCTGTGAGATCCAATCCTTGCCCAACTTTCCAGTCTTTTCTTGTACACTTTCTTCCCAAGAATTCCACATACCTGCCACGTGGAACTACATTCATTGGGTCTCCAAGCTTAACATGCTCCCTTTTACCTTGAAGGTTTTCTGTATGTCTAAAAGAGTATTTGAGTAGTTAATGAATACTGCCACCTTTGCTTAAAGTACCATAATCATCCACCCCTATCAGTTGGGTTTGATGTAATTCCCCCCAGGGACTCCAGTGGTTCCTGTAATTTCCCTAATGTAGCATTTATGCACGTTTCAAGTATTTCTTACCCCCACTAAATGATGTGAATAAAAGGACTATATCTGTTTTATTGTTTTTTGTTTGATTTTGTCTTTAGAGCTTACTGAGCTCAAATCTATTATTTTTGTACTATTTTATAACCTATGTCAGAGGCAAATGAAATATATAAGTCCCAATCACCATTACCATGTATCCTTCAAATCTTTTTTTATGCATTTACATACATATACAGACACATATTCTTATATATAAAAACACAGTATTGTTGTAACTCCTTTACTTCTACCTTAATATTATGTCCTGCAGTGTTTTACATACTATTTGCTTAGAATTATTATTCCATTTTGTAGAGAAATAGTTTTATATTGCATGGATATATCAAAACTTATTTAATCATGCCAATATTGATAAGCAGTTAGGTAGGTTTCTGTTGTCCCTTACTACAAAAAAGTTACAGAAACCCTCCTGTAACAACTTCTTTGTGAACCCAAGAGGATATTTCTGAGGGATGTGGAAGCACTAAGAATGAGAGCACTGGAGGCAGACTACCTGGGTTAATTCAAATCCTGACTCTACTTAATCTCTCTTTACCTAATCTCTGCACTTAGTTTGTTTGCTATAAAATGGGGATTATAAAAATATGGCTTTCCACATAAAGTTTTTTGAGAGTTAAATGAAATAAGATATATAAATCACTTAAGACAATGTCTGGCAAGTATCAAACAATTAGCTGTTATTATTATTCATATATATTCATAGAATATTCTATGAATATATATGAATGACAACACAAAGTTTACTTAAATTTATTAGATCAATGGATATGTAGATTTATATTTTGGTAGATGTTGTCAAAAATTCTTAACTTGTTGAAGTACTTTTTTATCACTCCCACCAACAATGCTTGAGCACTTACTGTATACTATCAACATTCTAGATTATCAATCTTTTCGTTTTTGCATATATATGTGTATAGACATATATGTACATATTTATTTATATTTGTATAGATAATTGCACAGATATATCGGGGGTCCTGCCCCGATAATCACGTAAGTTCTTTTCTATTTTCCTAAGCGTCGACTGGCTTGAGAAATAAAAGGACAGAGTACAAAAGAGAGAAATTTTAAAGCTGGGCGTCCGGGGGAGACATCACACGTTGGTAGGATCCCTGATGCCCCACAAGCCACAAAAACCAGCAAGTTTTTATTAGGGAGTTTAAAAAGGAGAGGGAGAATACGAATAGGTGTGGGTGACAGACATCAAGTACTTAACAGGGTAATAGAATATCACAAGGCAAGTGGAGACAGGGCGAGATAAAGGACCACAGGACCGAAGTGAAATTAAAATTGCTAATGAAGTTTTGGCATCATTGTCATTGATAACATCTTATCAGGAGACAGGGTTTTGAGATCAACGGGTCTGACCAAAGTTTATTAGGCGGGAATTTGCTCTTCCTAATAAGCCTGGGAGCGCTATGGGAGACTGGAGTTTATTTCACCTCTGCAATCTCGACCATAAGAGACAGGTACGCCCCGGGGAGAGCCAGTTCAGAGACCTACCCCTAGGTGCGCATTCTCTTTCTCAGGCACGTTCCATGCTGAGAAAAGGAATTCAGCGATATTTCTCCCATTTGCTTTTGAAAGAAGAGAAATATGGCTCTGTTCTGCCCGGCTCACCGGGCGGTCAGAGTTTAAGGTTATCTCTCTTATTCCCTGAACAATTGCTGTTATCCTGTTCTTTTTTCGGGGTGCCCACATTTCATATTGCTCAAACACACATGCTGTACAATTTGTGTAGTTAACGCAATTATTACAGGGTCCTGAGACAATATACATCCTTCTCAGCTGACAGGATTAAGAGATTAAAGCAAAGACAGGCATAGGAAATCACAAGGGTATTGATTGGGGAAGTGATAAGTGTCCATGAAATCTTTACAATTTATGTTTAGAGATTGCAGTAAAGACAGGCATAAGAAATTACAAAAGTATTAATTTGGGGAACTAATAAATGTCCATAAAATCTTCACAATCCACGTTCTTCTGCCATGGCTTCAGCCGGTCCCTCCGTTTGGGGTCCCTGACTTCCCGCAACACAGATAATCTGGTTTTTTTCCCCAATTGCTGGTAGCAATGAACATCTTTTGCAATTTGCTATTGACATTGGGATTTCTTCTGTAAAGAAACTAGTCATCCTTTTTATTCATATGCTTTGTTCATTTTGCCATTGAATATTTTTGCCTTTCTTTTATCTATTCATAGATCTTCATGTATTCTGGTGATAAATTATTTGTCTGTTATATACATTGTCAAGGATTTTCTCTGAGGTTATTACATGTGTGTGGTAATTTGATCGATATACAAAAAGATATTTTAAAAGAATTTAATTGTTGAAGTAAAGTCTATCTTAGCCTTTATGGCTTTTTTGGTTTATACATTGTTAAAACAATCTCCCCCAAGTATAGCACATTTTATGTGCCCCAGAAATATTTGTTAAATGATTTAGGCTTGAGTTGAACAAAATTAATGTTTTGCTTGTTTGTTTGATTTTTAGTAAAGTCAGTGGTCTCTCCGGGCAATAACCATGAAGAAAATACCAGAATCAGATATCTTTCCTTATGAAAAGGGGCTTTGTTTGTATACATGGAACAAAAATAAAATTATTAGCTTGACAGTTAAAGTTTTAAGTAAATCTATTAATGTGATTATATTACAGTAATTCTTCCTAAATATCTTGAATTGTATTCATGAAATAGAACTAATAAGCAGACGGTATAAATATTATTTGTTGAATATTACAAAAATATTGAATTGAAGATGGGTAGACCATTGCATCCTCATCAACTTTGATTAGCATTTCAACAATTATTTTGAATAATTATGTTCTCAAAATAATTTTATCATAATGAAATCTGGATAGTTTCCAACTATTTCTAAAGTGAATAGAACTTAAGTTCTAGTGTATATATACACATATGTGTATATATATACACACACACTATATATATATTTCTGCATATGTATATATATATTTCTGCATATGTATATATATATATATACACACACTAGAACTTAAGTTCTATTCACTTTAGAAATAGTTGGAAACTATCCAGATTTCATATATATACACACTATATATATATATTTATACATATATATACACTAGATATCTATATACACTATATTTATATATGTATATATACACCCAGTAGAGAGAGAGAGAGAGATATACACACACACACAATATATACAAATACATATATTTAGATGGAGTCTCACTCTGACGCCAGGCTGGAGAGCAGTGGTGTGATCTCGGCTCACTACAACCTCCACCTCCCGGGTTCAAGCGATTCTCCTGCCTCAGCCTCCCAAGTAGCTGGGACTACAGGCATGCACCACCATGCCCAGCTAATTTTTGTATTTTTAGTAGAGATGGAGTTTCACCATGTTGGCCAGGATGATGTTGATTTCCTGACCTCGTGATCTGCCCACCTTGGCCTCCCAAAGTGCTGGGATTACAGGCGTGAGCCATCATGCCTGGACCTAGTATATGTTGATTCACAGAATAAGTACTACCTTCTAGGGTTCAGATACCATGATCATTTACATATCTTGCTTCTGATTCTCCTTCAAAGAAAACATGGATACCTCTAGTCTAATCATTTTTTTGTATGTGCAACCAATGCAATAGTCTGAAATTTTATATTAATAAATTCTACCCCAATTGGATTGGATGGGCCCTGATTACTTTCCATTACCCTAAACCTGCTGAATTAGTCAAGGTAGGAAATTACAAAATTTTTCAAATGATCAAGAACACTTATGAAAAATGCATGGATTTTTGGTCAGTAGTTGGCTGAGTTTTTGTTTGATGTAGGAGTACTACGTCTGAATTAAATATTATTCAAGTACATACGGAGGCTTTATTATAACTCCTTTCATCTTTCAACCTACTCTTCAGAGTACCTCAGTTTTACTAGTTAAATCTAAGGTAACTAAAACTGAATAGCTTAAAATTATATGAGTAATTACACTAAATTTCAATTCTAATTTCTTAACAAAATTGAAGAGATCACTCTGACACTTAGTAGCAGTCATTTATATAATGTTATTGGTGTAGGTGGTTACACATTGCAGATTTCTTATCTCTCATACTCTCAGCTAAGTCCCCCAGATTAGATATTCTGGTGGATTGCATTTGTTTGGATTTATACTCATTGTCTTAGTCTGATTGTGTTGCTATAAAGGAATACCTGATGATGAGTAATTTAAAAAGAAAAAAGGTTTATTTGGCTCACAGCTCTGCAGGCTGTACAAGAAGCATGGCATCAGAATCTGCTTGGCTTCTGATAAGGGGCTCAGGCAGCTTCTACTCACGGTGGAAGGTAAAGGGGAGCCAGCATGTGCAGAGATCTTGTAGGGAAAGAAAGGAAGCGAGAGTGAGGGAGATGGGAAGTGCCAGTTTCCTTTTAACAACTAGCTCTCAGGGAAACTAATTGAGTGAGAACTCAGTCATTACTGCAAGGATGGCACCAAGCCATTCATGAGGGACGTACCTTCCTTCACTTCCCATTAGGCCCCTACCTCCAACATTGGGGATCAAATTTCAGTATGAGGTTTGGAGTGTCAAATAGCCAAACTATAGCACTCATCTTTGCCTGGATTCCAATGTTGAAACACACTCTTCTTTGCCTAAAACCCTTCTTTGCCTAAATTCCTATGTTATACTCATTTTTTGGCTATTTTAAATATAATTTGAGTTCACATCTGGAATGACCCAGCTACACATACTCTTAGGAAAGTGATGCAAGAATGGCTTAAAGAATTAAGAAACCCAGTCTTTTCTCTACCAAATAATAATATAAGATGGATAAATTTCTCAGATGTGCTAAATTGTCCCTTTAAAATGGTCACTTATAAAAACAAAACAAACAAACAAACATACCACAAACTTTTTTACAGGACATTAAACTCTCAATGACAGATTATCTCAGGACCCTAATAATTTACATTCCCTTGGTAGCAGTTCTTCCTCAGGATATTAATACAAATTATCTAGAAAATAAAAATTCTATACTTATTAGATATCTTTATCAAGTGGGATTATGAGTTTGAGAGCATTGCAGTAAATCTTCAATAGGAAAGAATGCTAGACAATGGATCCAAGCTGGGATGAAAAGTTGCATCAGGGAGGCAGGGCTAGGGCTTTAAAAACAGAAGGGGAAACAATTTCTGAAATAAGAAGTTTATTTAACAAATAAGCCTTCTGCCTGATTTTATCAGAAGCACTATTAATGTGGAATTCTTGATGCCTAAAGGCTGGTGCATAACTGCCTTGCTATGAAATATCTGGTGTGAAAGGTCTACTTAAGACACATACACACACGTATACATGATTCGTTAACACATCCTCAGTGTGGTAGGTACTAATTGTATATTGATTGCCTAAAAATGTTTATGTTTTAATTACAGGAAACATTCACCAAAATTAAATGATGGTTATATTTTACAAATTGATTTAACTGGAGTTTCAAAATAATGAAAGACTTATTGTTGGTTGCTTCAGTTCAGCAAGTGAATTGTAAATTACATATAATATTTGCATGCTGAATTAAGATATATTCTACGCACACAGGGACACTGATAAAATGTATCAAACCGGATCACAAGGTCAGGAGTTCCAGACCAGACTGACCAACATGGTCAAACCCTATCTCCACTAAAAATACAAAAATTAGCTGGGCGTGGTGGCAGACACCTGTAATCCCAGCTACTCAGAAGGCTGAGGCAGTAGAATCGCTTGAACCCTGGAGGCAGGAGTTGCAGTGAGCTGAGATCGCGCCACTGCACTCCAGCCTGGGTGACAGAGTGAGATTCAGTCTCAAAAAAATAAAAAAGAATTTTTAAAAATCAAACAGTTAAATGTTTGTAATTCATATCATTGAAAATAAGATAAATGAAGTTAGAATGATACTATTATTATTACTGAAAGGTGTTGTGTCAGAATTGTCATTAGTAAGTGAGCTGTATTATGCCATTTTAACTTTCTAATTGTTTTGTTTTATAAACTTTGCACATTCTTAGTGTAACGTCTGTCGTTAACAAAAACAGAGCAATACATTTGAAAATTGTGATCAACTAGGAATTTTGTACAACTTAAAAATTTAGAAAATTTTGTCATTTTAGCATGATTTAATTATGTTTTCAACAAAATTTTTTTATTAAAATTAAGGAATATAGATTACAAGTTCCTGACTAAGTTTTCAGTTTTTCAAAGTGAACACAAAATCAAATATCACTAAATATAAAACTAGCTGTCTCAGTCCATTTTCTTTTGCTGTAACACAATACCCGAGAGTGGGTAAATTATAAAGAAATGAAGTTTATTTAGCTCATGGTTATGGAGATTATGGGAAGTCCAAAAGCATAGTGTTGGCCTCTGTTGAGGGCCTTCTTGCTGCATCATAGCATGGCAGAGGGCAAGGGAATGCTCGTCAGCTCAGGTCTCTTTTCTTCTTCTTTTGCCACAAGTCCCAGTGTGGGGGTCTTACCCTGATGACTTTATCTAATCATAGTTACCTCCCAAAGGCCCCCCTCCAATCAGCATATAAATTTGTGGATTAATTTTCTAACACATGAAATTTGGGTGACACATTTAACACATTCAGCCTTTGCCTATGTTATATAAACAACAGTGAAAGGAATGGAGCTTTGACTTGAAAATACAGGTGGGCCAGCTGCGGTGGCTGATGCCTGTAATCCCAGCACTTCGGGAGGCCAAGGCGGGCAGATCACTTGAGGTAAGGAATTCAAGAGCAGCCTGGCCAACATGGTGAAACCCCCACTCTACTAAAAATACAAAAATTAGCTGGGCGTGGTGGTGTGCACCTGTAGTCCCAGGTACTCAGGAGGCTGAGGCAGGAGAATCTCTTGAACCTGAGAGGCAGAGTTTGCAGTAAGCTGAGACTGTGCCACTGTACTCCAGCATGGGTGACAAAGCGAGACATCTCAAAAAAAAAAAAAAGAAAGAAGAATGGTGTAGGGTTTTTACTAAAAGGAGCTCTTATGAGGAAGAGCTTAGACATTTGTACAGATTGAGAAGATAAGAACATAGATACAATTTTAAATTCTAGATCAATAAGCTTTCCAGAAAATGTTGTATTTGGAATTGATTTTTAGTGCAGTAAGCTACAAATTGAGTAATATCTAGAAATATTCAAAGGCTAGATGTTAATCTTTTAGCGATGTTCTAGTGAGAATTGAATAAGAAGCTGGATTTGATTTCTTATCCAAACTTTCTAACTCTCAAATTCTACCATCATAGAAACTTATATATCAATGAATAAAATCACATTATATTTTTTCTAATAGACTCTATTAAAATGGAAAGAAAATGGATTTCGACTCAGCACGAGAATCTTCTAATAAAAAGCTTTTCAACCATGGGACAGGAATCTTTGAAAGAAGGCAGCTATACATCCCTGTTTCTCTGGGACTCCTGGTTTATGCTTGTTTCTGAAGATAATGATATATAGCTCCTCCATTCACTCACCACAGTGTCCTGATTTTTGAACAATAAATTACATAGTCATTCTACTTATAAGGCATGGAGCACACTGACCCTGGAGGTAACTCTCTCTAGAATGGACTAAGTGGACTGCCAAGGATAACAATCATTCTGACATTGAACAGGACATAGACTCTTATTCATCCAGATTCTTGTCCTACCAAAATCTAAAAAAAAAAAAATTATATAAGTCATTTAGGCTTTTGCAGACTATCAGTTTGTAGATAACTGCTCTACCTCAGTAAATTTCTTGATACACAAGACAAATGCCCTTCTTTAAAATACTACCCAGAAAGAGGTAATAATTAAAAATACGCTATCTCTTTGGACATAAAATTATATCACTGAGTTTTGACAATTTTTTGGAAATGTATTTGCTCTCATTTTCTTATTAATTTGTGTGATTGATTATCCCTGGCTTTATGATAATAAGAAGTCAAGTTCTAAATGGAATACTAATGTTTCTAAGTTTAAAGTTTGTGATACCTCAAAGTATCTGCAAACATTTCTACAGGAATTTAAATATTCCAAAACGCCTTAAAAAACTTAATGAATATTACAATGCAATTTAGTTCATGATATAACATTAGAAAGAAGGAAGGAGTGATGAATTAGTAATTTCACAGATTAAACCACAGGATGTGGTAGCTTAAAGAAATTTAGAAATTATTAGATTAGTCTGGGTGCAGTGGTTCACGCCTGTAATCCCAGCACTTTGGGAGGCTGAGGCAAGTGCATCACCTGAGGTCAGGAGTTCGAGACTAACCTGGCCAACATAGTAAAACCCCATCTCTACTAAAATACAAAAATTAGCCAGGCGTGGTGGCATACACCTGTAATCCCAGCTACTTGGGAAGCTGAGGCAGGAGAATCGCTTGAACCCAGGAGACAGAGGTTGGAGTGAGCCAAGATTGCACCATTGCACTCCAGCCTGGGTGACAGAATGAAACTCCATCTCAAAAAAAAAAAAAAATTGTTAGATTAAAATATGATCTGAAAAACAGAAAACAGCCAGGATTAGTGGATTCAATTATTCATGGAATCACCCAATGGTTAAACATGGTTGTACATGCCTCTACATTTTATCTGTATTTTAAGTATACACACGCGTGCGCACACACATGCACAGACATATATATACACATATATATACACACATATGTATACAGAGAGCATATAATAATCATCCAATGAACTGGTAAGTAAAGACTAATTGAATATTCATTGTACTGGTAAAGTTCAAAATGAAGGCTAAATAGAGCTATTTCTTTTCACCACAGTTTTTGTTTACTTAAGTGCAAGTGAGGTACATTAAAAAATAAAAACTCAATGGACACCACACATAACCCACGTTAATTGTTTATATTTAAACTTATCTGTGTAAAGTATGGGGAAATTATGAAAATAGAATAGGAATCTGAGAAGTTAAAAGTACATAAAATAAATGTATACGGACATTTGAACAACAGGAGCTTTTGTTTCACATTTAAAAGCATAGGGAAAATGAATACTAATACATAATTCAAACAAATGAGTATACAAATTACTGAGCAATTCTATAGTGAATGTTACTGGAAGAATTGGCTAGCATTCCTTTTGATCAATCCTTAATATAGGCCAAGTGTAGTGGCTTACGCCTGTAATCCCAGCATTTTGGGAGGCTGAGGTGGGTGGATCACTTGAGGTCATCAGTAAAAGACCAGCCTGGGCAATGTGGTGAAACCCCATCTCTACTAAACATAAAAAATTAGCTGGGCATGGTGGTATGTGCCTGTAATCCCAGCTACTTGGGAAGCTGAGGCAGGAGAATCGCTTGAACCCAGGAGGCAGAAGTCGCAGTGAGCCGAGATCACACCACTGCACTCCAGCCTGGGTGACAAAGCAAGACTCTGTCTGAAAAAAAAAAAAAAAGAAAAATATTTCTTAATAATGTGATCCCATTTTAACTGAAATGTTGCTTTGATGATACTTTATTCTAAAAATATCAGTTAAATTGAGCATTAGTTGAACAATAAGCATTATATTGAACTAGAAATATTACTCTTTTCATTCAGTAACATATTTTGATTTATTTTGTTTGTAGTAGTTATTTTTTCATCATTTTTATATACAGTAATTTAAACTTTCACTTCATAAAAAATGTAATCTTATTTGACTTCTTACTTATAGCAGACATAAAAGAAAAACTAGAAAGACTAAGTGCTGACATATATATACATATCCCAATATATTATATATATTATGCATATATATATATATCCCTCATATATCATGAGTCCTAATTTTGAGTAACTTATGTAATAACAGACTATTGTTTCTATGGATACTGTGGATCTGACTCTTAAAAAATGGACATTTTTAAGGGTAGCTATTTACCAAGATGAGGTTTTTCTCTGCCAAATGATTAAATGTACAATCAGAACATATTTATCGTTTAAAGTTAAAGTTAATGGTTTACCAATCTAGAATCTGCACCTTTAATAATGAAAATATAATTTCTTCATTGTCAAGGGAAAATAAGGAAACTTGGAAGTCAGTATTAAAGAGCAAAAGAACCACCTACTAAGACCTTACATTTACTAAGTTCTATTTTCTTCCATTATACTTTCCCATGTTTAGAGTCCTTATGTATTATTAACATGGAAGTAAACAGAGAAAGTAAGCAATTAATTGATGGGCTTCTTATCAGCCTTCTGAGTATAAATTCAGTAGGGATGTTGCCCAGAAATGTTTATTTTTGTTAGGGGCTACATTGTGCTCACAGAAGTCTTTTTTTCCACTGCTGTCAGTAAAGAGTAGTAAAGAGTGGTGGCTGTGTGGGAAAAATTTCCAATGCATGATGTACATGAACAATAGCATAAAAGTTGTGTTTTATTGTAGAGTCACTGATGTCCTCCATGACTGACCTTCTCCATTCTCACAGTCCCAGGCCTTCTTAATCATCTTTCAGGGACCACTCTAGCCTGCCTTACGCATGGACCAGAAAGGCTGAAGAAGGCTCTTTCTTTTTTCTACTTTCAGATGCCATCTTATTCTGGTATTCACAGCCAGATCTTTCTCTGTATAAACCTAATCATCCAAAATGCTAATTGGCAATGAACTTTATCCCAAATCAGACTCCTAGGGACAGTAACATTGAAAAGATCTTCTTTTCACCTTGTAGTAACTTTTCCAATAAGAATTACTTGATATTCAGATTTTTTATTTTCTCTGGTATTTATTGACCTCATTCTGGAAAATCCTCAAATATAGGTGGGAAAGGCAATACACAGGAACCATCTTGGGAAATGTGTTAGCAACTGGCATCACAAGGGCACTTTGCTGAGTTGCCCAGGAAAATGGAAAGATGAGAGGGGATACAAGGATCTGCAGTAGGCAGTTAAGGGAAAGTAGAACAGGGAGGAGTAGAGATACAGGAGGAAAAAAAGACCATGGTGTTGTAATTCAGGGCTCAGCCTGGCTACATCATGATGGACACTAAACCTAGATGAACTAAGATTTGGAACAATAGTAGCTGTCTTTCACAGGTGGAGCTTTGGTCATGTGACTCATGGTCTTTCTTTCTCCTATCCTATAATCTTTGTCAAGTGATCCCTATATTGCCATAGCTGCTTTCAATGAATTGCATTCTACCATCTTTTAAAAATGCAATTTATTTGAATATAACCAATAACTGCTATTCCTTTTCATCCCTTTGTCTGTAAATTAAGACTTTAACAGAAAAAAAATTTAACTTTTTTGATCAAGCATGTATTAATACAGAAATAAAGTCATAATTCAATACTAGCAATGTAACCTTGGACAAGTTACCTAATATCTGTATACTCTAGTTTCTACCTCTGCAAAGTAGGAATTTTAATATTTACCACAGAGAATATTTGTGAGTATTAATGAAATAAAGTATGTTAAGATATTGAAACTGTATCTGAGACACACTAAAGACTTACTGAATTGTAAATAATATATTAAAAATATCTGGAGAAAATAAGGAAGCACTGGCTAAGGATCAAATATTTGATATATGTGTATATATTGTATTATGTTTAAAAGCCATTATTTAAAATGTCATTAAGTAACATATATGTTACATTTTTGTGCATAATAGAATGACACATTCATTTATATAAGCATATATTTCTGGATTTCTTTAAGGTGATGTTTCTTAACCTGGGGCAGGGATAACAAACTGAAAATCTGATAAAGTCTGTGAAATTATTCCTAGGTATATACATATTTGCCCAACTTGATTTACACAAATTTGGCATTCATGGAAGCTTTGGTTCCCATTTATGGAATTCACAGGAGTCTAAGACCAAAGGCCTAGGATTCTAAAGGCAAGAAAGTAACTTAGAAATTTTGAGTTTGAGTTTACTTTCTAAAATATGCATTTTTTTTTTTTTTTTTTTTTTTTTTTTTTTGGTATTCTGGGATACTGACCTAACCTCACAGGCTTTAAATATTTTCATTTAAATTGGCAGTTGTAAAGGATTATTTCTAATTCCAACTTCACCTTCTATATTCTTATGCAATAACTAGCTTCTCCAATCCTTTTGAAATACAAGACCATTTTCTCCCACTTGATCATGCTGGTATGAGTGGGATGATTCAGCAGCACTCACTAAAGAAGTGCATCTTCCTCTGACTCTGGCCTTTTAAATTGGGACATGGCACTAGGGGCAAGAGCCAAAAGTAGAAAAGACAAGAGGCTTGCTCACAGAGACTAAAAGGACAATTGAATAAGGATGTAACTGTATAACTACATATCAGTGGCAGCCTTGGTTTGGAGGAGTCTGACTCAGAGTGGGAAACAGCTTTTAAGTGTGTTAATATCATTTTGTTTATATTTGACTTTTAGTCCTTCATATTTTTAATCCCTGACTCCTTGTCTTCAAAACTAGTGGTAGTCAGGTTGTGTTGTTTGTCTTGGTTCTAGTTTTCTCTTACTATATAACAAATTACCCCAAAACTTAGTGGCTTAAAATAACATTTTATTATATGGCAGGATTATGTGGGTAAGGAGCTTAGGCTGGACTCGACTGGATGATTTCTCTCCCGAAGCCATTGACTAAAGTCCCTCACTGGTATTCAGCTGGCAAATGGGCTGTTCTGCAGGATCCAAGATGGCTTTACTTACATGTCTGGCATTTTGATGTGACGGCTGGAAGACTTGGCTGACCTAGAATGGTCAACTGAAATGTTTATCTGTGACTTCTCCAGAATAGTAATCTCGGGGTACTCAGATAACTTTAAAGGAATCTGGCTTCCCCTAGAGCAAATGTTTCAAGGGGCCTGCACAGGAGCTACAAGAATTCTTTTGAGCTCATCTCAGAAATTCTAAAATGACTCAGATTAAAGGAGATGGATTATAAACGCCATGTTTCAAAGGAAGGAGTAGCAGCTGAGCATAATGACTTCTGCCTGTCATCCTAGATACTTGAGAGGCTGAGGCAGGAGGATTCCCGGAGCTCAGGAGCTTGAGGCTACAGTGAGCTGTAATTGTGCCATTGCACCTCACTGCCTAGTGAGATCCTGTCTTTAAAAAATAAAAAAGGAGAGGAGTAGCAAAGTATTTGTGTCCATCTTTAACCTACCACAGTTTTTCCCCCTAAACTTTGAGTAAAGAGGGTTGAGTTCTCAGTTTATTGCACATTAACATTTTGGTCCCTAAATAGCTTATTTATTTGTTTGCTTTATCCCCCATTATAGACAACTATTGCATTTTGTTTAATATGTATATTTTATTTGAATGTTTTATTGAAAAATGTGTATTGTTTGGGGTTGATTTATTTTGGATTAGCATGAATGGCATTGAGTTATGTATCTTACTACTCTTCTTCTCTTTATCATACAACTTTATGTGGTTAAAATTAATTCCTTGTTTCTAAGTGTGCATCTTTGTGTTGCAAAGTCCTCAGTAGTGGGAATCCACTGCACTTTAACTATTCACCCAGTGATAGTTACCCAGAGTATCTCCAACTTCCTGTTACCATTAGTTTCAACAAATAACATCAATAATTTTCTGTGTTCAGACACTATTCTAGGTAAAAGCAGCATACGTATTCTTATGGACATATGTCCATAAGAATGGGGAAGGTGGATTTCTTTCTATGAGCAAAAGTTCTGAGTCATAGAAGTTTGTCAGACGGTTTTGCAGCATCCCAGCAAGTATTATCTCCCAGGTGCCAATTAACTTTGTCCATGGTGTTTATTTTATTAAACAAGATTCATTTAAAAAATTTTTAAATACCCATCCTATTTTGGATGTATAATACATTCACATGATTCCAAAGTAAAAACAATATAGCAAGGTCAACATTTAGAAATCTTAGTCCCATCCTATCTCTACCTACTCCACTCTTTTCCCACACCTTGTATTCATTTCTTCTCTATTGTTCCAATGAGAATTCCTCGATTTTGTTGAAACTGATTTTTTTTTTTGTCTTTTGGTTTATGCTCTTGAATTTTTTTTAGAACATATTTTTAGGGTTTTTAAATTATTTTAACATTTTGGTTCTTTGTCTTTTTATTATTTTATTGTCTTTAATAGTCTCAATTAAGTCTTGTTTCTAATAATTTTAAAATTACATGCGAAGGGTATAATTTTGTTTTATTATTTTTTACTAGATAAAATCTCAACTTTGTCCACTGGAGGATATTCAGCAATACAACATGTGATGATTTTGTATATTTATATTGTGATATATTTAACTTACTAATTTTGAGAAGCTTCTTGTGAATTAGTTGGCAAATGCTACCTCTACATCTTTTATGAAGCTTTGGTCCATGGGGATAGGGTAGGTTGATTTGCATGAGGAGTCCATGGTTTTCCTGAAAAGAAGGAATCATTTCTCTCCAAGTTTCAGGTTTAAAGGGTTAAATTAGGGTGGCTACAAGGAAAGTAGGTTGCAGAGAAAATAGGGAGAACCAGTGGGCCAGTCTTGCCTCTAAATCAGAAAAGTGGAAATAGAAAGAGTGGTCCTGGTGCACAGAGCAAAAGATGAGGTCACTGATTATAACTGAGAGCCTCCAGGACCAGATGCTCACCGGCAGGAGTGTGGTTGCTTGGCACCAGCCAGTGGGTCTATTTATAATAGGTGGAAATTCTTCTGCCTCACCACAGTGGTCTGGAGATTGTCCTGAGAAGCTCCGGAAGTAGTATGTGTTTTTCAGTGAAGAGACGGAACCTTATTTGTAAGATGTCTCACCCTGTTAATAAGTTTGCCTTGTTTTCTTTTGTTTGTTCATGGGAGACCCAGCCTTCATTCTTCCCTGAGCTCTGCATGCGGTGGCACTGTTTCACTGTAGCTGGAATCTCTATCATCTCATCTCCATGAGGCCAAACCTTGGGGCATCCTAGTTCCCTGTGTGAGTGGCTCAGTGAGAAAGTAAAAAAAAAAAAAAAATGCTTCATATTAGAGAGCTGGGGCCAGTTTGAACAGGAACATCCTTATCCCTGAACCTAAACCTATGCCTAAAAAATGATGAGGCCCTCCTCACAGGAGAGGAAAATACCACCTGTTTTCATGGTCATCCCAAACAGAAAACTTTGCTTCTGTTCTAAATGTGAAATGATTATTCAAAGCCATCTTAAGCTCTGTTACCAGAATTCTCCACCACTTCCACATTACAGGAACTAGATCGGGTTCCTCCAGATTAAGGCCCTCAAATACACTAGAGTATGTTAAGGTAAATGAGGTGAGGCCTTGGAATGGGATAGATCTTGCTACTACTGCTACTGGGGTACTACAATCTAGGAACTGAGTTATATCATTTGTACTTGTACTTTTTACTTATATTAATCATGTATCCCCCTAATTATAGGTATTTAGATTTTTCTTTTAACCTTTATTTTTTTAAATTTTAATTATTATGGATACATAATAATTGTATACATTGATGGGGTACGTGTGATGCTTTAATATAGTCATATAATGTATGTCACAAACAAGAGTAATTGAGGCATCCATCACCTCATGCATTGTAACTCATTTTTAAAACTAGATACTTTTATTTAATTATATATAATCAAGCATATATTTCATTTTTTAATTTTACTCTTTCAATATGGTATATAACTAGCTTAGGCATATAGAGATCAGCTGTGAGGGTAACTCATCCACTAATTCTGGGTTCTCACATTAGCAAAATGAGCACCACCTGGGAACTTATTAGACCCAAACTCCGAGGGCGGGGCCCAGGAAGCTGTGTTTAATAAGCCCACCAGGTGATTCTACATGCGCTAAATTTGGAGAACCACTGTGCTCATCCCCTTCTATTCAGTATGTGTTGTCATCATCTGTGCTTATTAGTCAGGCACAGTCTAAGGCCCCATTCCAGGCCCACAGCATCAGAATCTGCATTTTAACAAGATCTCTGGTGATTCTTGTGGACAGTTGAGAAAAACTAGTCTAATAAAAATTGCTTGTTCTCATTTTTATCTGCTCTGGTTGGCCCTGTCTGGTGTTGCCCTTCTGGCCTCTGTAATAAATGCACAGGTTTTTCCAACATTGAATCCTTTAATTCTAAAATCACTGAGCTTCAAAATATGATTACTTTATATAGAAGGGGATTTCTGCAAAAAAAAAAATACAAGTTAAATCTGAATGTCAGATCAACAGTAGATAATGTTTTAATGTATATATGTTTCATGTGACATTTGATACTTGGAACATAGTTGTACAAATAAATTATTACTTGTTGATGTGAAATCCAAATTTAACTTGGAATTCTGTATTTTTATTTGCTACATCTGGAAATTCTACATATATATATAAATTATCTCCTAGGAGAACCAGTAATTTCTGCCAACATCAATATGAATATTTGCTAAAACAGCCCTGTCTTGTTACATAACAATTTTTCCGTTCCTTTGGAAAAAAATGGAATCTGAAATTCTGATCTCTACTTCTAATAAGCCAGAATCTATATCCCTTTTTATACTTACAAAAGATAAAATCGAGCTTAGCCTTATTATCTTAAATAAGAACTGACCTAAGAATCAAAATAGTCTGCTATCTGAAGCTAGTAAGAGGGAAGGACAAAAACAAAAATCATTTTTGAGAAGCATTGTCTAACACATAAAAATTAGTATCAACTAATTCTCTGCAGTAAGTTAAATTTTTCAGGTGTTGAGGTCACATTTTACAACTAAGTCATTTTGGTTCGTCCATCAGGAGTTCCTATGGATGCAAATTTGATACTTTCTGCTGGATTATTTCTTAGAGGTCTGATATGGTTAGGCTTTGTCTCCCCAACCCAGATCTCATCTTGAATTGTAATCCCTATAATCCCCACAGGTCAAGGAAGGGACCAGGTGGAGGTAATTGAATCATGGGGCAGTTTCCCCCATGCTGTTCTCACTATCACTATCCCATAATAGTGAGTGAGATCTCACGAGATCTGACGGTTTTATAAGGGGCTCTTCCTCCTTCGTTCCTTTGTTCGGCATTTCTCCTTCCTGTCGCCTTGTGAAGGTCGCCTTTGCCTTCCACCATGGTTGAAAGTTTCCTGAGGTGTGCCCAGAATGCTGAACTGTGAGTCAACTAAACCTCCCTCCTTTGCAAATACCCAGTCTCGGGTAGTTATTTATAGTAGTATGGAAACAGACTAATATAAGGTCCCTCTGGTCTTGGAGGTTAACTGGTAACACCTGTTCTGACTTCTTGTTTTTTAAGTTAAAATTGTCTGCTATGATCCAAGTTGGGGATTTGCAGGTTAACACAGGTTTGGTGACAGAGGGGAACTAATTCACTTCCCTAAAGAAACCTCTTATTGGTCATCCTTGGGCCCAGCTCTATGTAGATATGAAGTGCACTTTTATTTGGATGGAGTACTCTTTAATTTTAATAATATATTCTGAAGCCTGTCCTGCTTATCTGGTTTCCAGAACTTACATAAGTGACCTTAATCGACAATATCACATTACTGCAATTTAAACTCTTACACAGGAATACTACTGATACATACTTTGTATTTTCTACCAAAAGTCTTACAGAAGACAATTTAAGGGATATACTGCTAACAATGTACTCCTGTACATTTAAAGACAATCATTGGATCAAATTAGAATACCAGAGAGCTGTAAATTTGATATTACCTTGGAAGAATCTTCCTTTCTAAATTAGCTTTTTAAGTTTTCCCTTCAAATTTTATCAATTGTCATACAAGATATAATTTCATACATTTTGATTTTCACTTTATATTTTGTTAACCTCACTCTCCTATTTTATACACTTGTATTTGTTATATTTTTAAAAGGAGCATAGTGTATAGCACTTCTGTTTTTTTATTATAAAAACATTCATATGATAAAATGCACTTTAAAGAATTACACGAAAATGAATATCTTTGTCCCCAGCATGCTGTTTTAAAAACTAGGTACTGATTGTACCTTAAAAGCACCTTTTCTGCATCTTAATTGTATCATGTTGATCATCCTGCTGCTAGGGTTAAGTGCTATCTTGAAAATTGTAATAAACTTTCTTTTGCTTTCTTTCCTTATTGAGTTTATCACACATATGTTTGCTTGCTTTTGATCTTTTATATAACTGGACTTTATATTGCACTGAGATTTATTTTTTGGTCAACATTGTTTTTGATACTCATCCACACTGATTCATTTTCACTGGCATATAATGTTCTATGGTGTTACTGTATCATAATTTATTTTTCCCTGCTGCCAATTATGGATATTTGCATTGTCTCAAACTATATGTTATTGTAAATGATGCTGCTGTGATCATTATTTTTCATGTTTTCTGGTGCATAGCTACCAGAGATTCTCTGGGGCTTGGTACTGAAAGTGTGCAGTCCAGGGACTAGCAACATCAGCATCACCTGGATCTTGTTAAAAAATGCTCCACCCTACATCTACTGAATCAAAATCTGTATTTCAATCAATCATTCCATGGCATATACCTACAGGTGGAATTGCTGAACATGTTTGATTTCACAAGATAATGCCCAGTGTTTTTCTAAAGTTGTGCCAACATTACTACCCACAAAGTCCTCCTTGCTCCAACATTTTCTCCCACAGTGGCATTCTCAGGCTTTAAAAGTGTAATGTGAAAATGAGAAGATGATCTTGTTAAAAATGTTTGTATCAATTCTGTCTGTAAATGCAATTGATGTGCTTCTGTGCAGCCATCTTGTTCATGACATTAAGCATCAATTATTTTTCAGACCATCAATATTTCTCCCTCTCTTGAAAGACTGCTCACAATTTCGTTCATGTTTTATTTGTATTTTATCTTTTCCTTATTGACCTTAAGGTATTCTGTATACTTTGTACTACTACTTTGTTGGCTTATAGGTGTTGAAAGTGTTTTTTACCCAGTTTGTGGTTTGCAATTTGGTTCCTTTTTTCTTTTTGTTGAGATGAATCTAGCTCTGTCACCCAGGCTAGAGTGCAATGGCGCAATCTCGGCTCACTACAACCTCTGCCTCCCTGGTTCAAGAGATTCTCCTGCCTCCACCTCCCAAGTAGTTGGGACTACAGGTGCTTGCCACAATGCCAGGCTAATTTTTGTATTAGTAGAGACAGGGTTTCACCATATTGGTCAGGCTGGTCTTGAACTCCTGACCTCAGGTGATCTACCCGCCTCGGCCTCCCAAAGTGCTGGGATTACAGGCGTGAGCCACCATGCCCAGCCTGAAATTTTATTCTTTATGCTGTTGTTGATTAAAGTTATTTTTAAAACATAGTCAAATTTATCAGTTTTTTATGTGGTTATCAGTGTTTTGTGCTTTGCTTTTGCCAGTTTGGTTTCTCTGGACATCTAGTTTTTCACATTTTGGAAACAGAAGACATGGTGAATTTCTTATAGTGCAACCCACTTCATATCCCAGCAGCTATAGTTGGGATGTTTGTCCCCTCAAACTTCATCTTGAAATGTGATCCCAGTGTTAGAGGTAGAGCCTAATGGGAGGTGTTTGGGTCATGGGGGGTGTATCCCTCATGAATGGATGAAATGTCCTTCCTAGGGGAGGGGTGTGAGTGAGTTCTCACTCTGTTAGTTCCTGAGAGAGCTGGTTGTTAAAAAAAAGGCCTGGCACCACACCTCTGCCTCTTTCCTTCTTTCTCTCTCTCCTGTGATCTCTGTGCAGAATGGCTCCCTTTCACCTTCTGCCATGGTTGAAAACAGCCTGAGGCCCTCACCAGAAATAGATTCTGGTGTAATGCTTTCCTACAGCCCACAGAACCATGAGCCAAGTAAACCTCTTTTCTTTATAAATTACCTGGCCTCAGGTATTTCTTTATAAAAACATTAAATAGACTAAGACATCAGCCAATTAGTTCCCAAGTAGAAGTACTATACACACAAGGAAATAATAGCCAAATGGGAAATATCACCTTATGGTAGCCAGGCAGATGATATGCACCCATCCTCAAAGCAAGGAGACACAATCTCATCTAGGAACCCAGGCTAGTAAATTTTAAAAATGCATTTTAAATACAGAGAGAATGACCAGCACATGTTTTCTAACCACAAGGGAGCAGCAAGTGCTGGAGGGGCTAAAGCCTCTATTCCTGATTGTCGAGTCCAGGAAATCCATTCGTTAGTATAACACCCTCAATGAATGTTTGGGAACTGAGACCAGTCAAATTTGCAATGCCTTCTTCCACAGCCAGGGAACGAGAGAACCACAAAGGCAATGAAACGAATATAAGTGTTCTCATGTTCCTTTACCTGTTGGCCAAAGCTAAATATGGTAAGACAGACAGATAGTAATCACCTTGCTCCCTAATTTATATACAGCTGATTTCTCTTTTCTCTCTTAACTGACGAGGCTGTGGTTAACTAAGAGAAGCTTCTCTGATTCCCAGCTTGATAATGCTCCTCCCCTGCTCCTTCTGATTATCCAGGGACCAGTGATTTGGCCATTCAGCACTTGCTTCCAGAAATCTCTGAAACAGATCTTAATAGGATATTAACATTTCACTCAGACCACGCTACACCATGGATCAAAAATTCATAGTTCTAAACCCAAGTTTACAGTGGGTTCCATTATGCTAATATAGTGAACCTGAAACTGCACCAGTTCAAATAACAAAATGAATAATGTTCTAAATTTAAACAACATAACCCTTCCTCACATTAATAAGTTTCTACTGACTGTTCTAAAATTCCCTTTGATATCATGTAAATTCAAAGGAATTGTAGTACAACTTAATTTTCATTCACAATTTATGATTTCCCTAGTCTCAGCTGGAAGAGTGATAAGGACAAAAGATATAGGAGTAAACTTGAAGTAATTAATATGCCTGGACACTGTTTTGTATGTTTGTAAACATTATGAGGACTTTAAAACTTACAGCTCATTATACATATTCCCTTTATAATATCCCCTTTACAATATTGTGCCATATTATTAAAATGCTACGCAAAATAAAAATTTAATCAAGGCAGTGGCTATACATGAGATAAAAGTAATACAAGCTTTAGAGAAGGGGGAAATATGTGGCAACAAGCTGAAAAGATTATCGTCTGAAATAATCTCCACTAAAAAAAAAATCTATTCAGTAACTACATTTTTTTTTAACTGTTCCCCTATGTCTATTAAAAGCACTCTTCATTGCAAGTAACAAGCTGCCTGGTTTGGAGTGTGGTAGAATTATCATAGCTCACTGCAACCTCCAACTCCTGAGCTCAAGCCATCCTCCCACCTCAGCCTCTCCAGTAGCTGGCATCACAGGTATATGCCACCATGCCCGCATAATTTTTTTTTTTTTTTAATGTAGAGACTAGGTCTCGCCATGTTGCTCAGGCTGGTCTCAAACTCTTAGCCACAAGTTCTACCTCGGCCTTCCAAAGTGCTAGGATGACAGGTGTGAGGCACTGTGCCTGTCATGAAATTTTCATGAAAATAAATTTCTAGGGAGTTAGTTCAGAAGAAGGTAAAGCTATCTAATTTTGACAAGGTAATGTTAATATACTATTTTATGTAGTTTTCATATGTGAGTTTATTAATAACCAGGATACATTACATGTGGGCATCTGTCTCAGAGTAGTGAGTACTAATTTTAAATGACTTTTTAAACTTTTTTTTTTCTCCACAACCCCATATATCTAGCTCTTGGAATAAGCTGATAGCCACTTCTTGCTACAGAAATAGAAAACTGTAAATGTGTTATTTGCGAAAGACACAAGAGCTCTGGAAGCAAATGCCCAAGGCAGTCTTTATTAAGGAATAAATTCATTTGACTGGTTTGAATAATTTGAATAGCAATGTGCTGTCTCCATGTGATCTATTTCAGGCTTGAATGCTGTTGTACTGGGTTGAATAATTTACAGAAAATATTTGAAGCTATTACCTCTGGCATTCAAAATACCATGCTTCTCATACATGGATAGCAATCCAGACACACTTAGCCTCTGTATCTTTATATACCCTTATGACCTTTTCTTTTATCTCAAAAAAGTAAAAAGGAAAAACTGGAGGAGAAAAGAATTGAGGTTGTCCTTGAGTACATATGTTTTATAAGAGACAGAGAGATTGTGTTTTCTACCTCTGCTGAGCCTAAAAATAACAAACATAAATGCTGACCTTGAGGCCAGAATGTTCAAAGCTTGGTTTTTACAAGAGTTCCCTAGTTTTGATAAATTCTTGAATCTCAGTGAGTCTCCTCGGCAACATCTGTAAAATGGGAACTGATTCTGCCCCTTGCTATCCCACAAAAAAAATTGAGTATCTAACCAGGTAAGATGTTAAAAAGACATGAGGGGTGGTCTACAAAGCCCTCCTGCATGGTTTAAAATGAAATTTAAAAAATAATATTCTTTATGGGACCCATTTGTCTACACACTGAATGCTCAAACCACAAGTTGAGGAACCTCTTTATAAGACACCTACGTCTTCTAGTTTTTCACCCAGCAACAAATCTCTCCAGCACATGAATCTGTCTTCCGGCTATGTGAGCTGGTTGCCCTGTTTACAGACTTGCCAGTAGCTGTGGCCAGTGCCTCCTCTTTCCCAGAGAAATGTTACTGATTGAGCAAAGTTATGAAATGATATTTAACTCAATCCTAAAGGCAAATGCTGAAAAGCCATCAGTTTTCTTATGTGATAAAAGCAAATGAATGAAGAATAAGAACTCTATCTTCTCATATACATATTTTCACTACTTTCAGTTATCTGAATGTTTTGTCGTAGAAACACAAAAAACCCATAGGTGTATGCCTCTTGGAATCTTCCCTACACATCATATCTCCTTTTCCTAATTTTTCCTAAGCAGAATTAATCACTTCATTCTCAGTGTTTCTGGAGAATGCTTCTGTAGAGTTACCTTGGTTTTCAAACGTCACATGGCTTTAGAATGACCTTTTGATGAGCCTACCTTCCCCCCAATTAAGGAATGATTTCTAGGAGCCCCATCTTTTTCTTTCTGTATTGCCAGGACCTCCTTAGCCCTGCACCTGTGACTCAGTAGAGCCTAAGGACACCTAGAGGTTAGAAAATAAATACAAGAATTTTCAGTGATTATCACTGATATTGGAGTTATAGTTGTATTGGAAACTATATATAAATGTATACATATATGTAAAAAATACATAAATGTTTTTCTAAATAGAGACATGTTTTATAAAAGAAATATGAATTATTAAAATAGTTAAATATTTTATTGATTATACAAAGCGATTCTGTAGCCAGAGATTCTAGTCCTGCGTTAAAGAACATGTATAACTCTTTTATCTAGAAAGCTTTATTCTTTGAAAGTAGGAAACTCAATTACATTATTGGGTTTGAAATAATGAGTTTCTCATTTGCCATTAGTTGAACAAAATAATTGATGAAAGCAAAAACAAATTGCACATCTTCAATTGTGTAAAACATTTTCAATGACTTGTCTTTCCCCTATTTTATATTAATTTTTAATTCACTTGAAATAGCAATGAATTCTTTATACCTGTTTATAAAAATGATGAAAAATGTTTCAAAATATCAGTTGGGCAATGACTAATAGCAATTATAAATGCACAGCTCTTGCTATTGTAAAGGGAGTTGGCAGCTTATCCCTCCTCCTAGACAAATTAAAATGATGACTATTTCTCCCTGTTAAGAGAAAATGATAGTAGTTCTACTAAATCTGCAAGTGGCAGCTCGTGCTTCATTTGAGACTAGGCTTTTGTTTTTAACAAATGAAAATAATCCAGTGTCTTTGCTTGGATACTAATCATGGAAGATAATATCAAATTGGCCTATTTCTACAATTGTCGTAACTTGCAAAGCTTTACAGACAGCTGAGTTCATTATGTTGAAATTGTCAATCACACAGGCAGTCGTTTATATTCCTTTTGAACTCTGTTATGTTTCCTCATGGATGACTTTTTTTTCTCTTTTATATGATGTTAGAACATTCCATTCTATCTCCTTTACAATTGACATTCTAGAAAATACCCATAAGATTTTCTTTGCCTTAACAGAGAAATACAATACTTTCTTCATTCAACTAATGTTAGAGATATGATCCCTTAGGCTAATCTCAAACTTTTGAAATCACATTTTACTATTACATTGAGAATTTCTTTCTACCTGCCTTATGAAAAACTATAGGATGCAATAGCATTCGACACCCTGTAAATTCATTATAAATTCACATAGCATTCACCAAGGTAACTCATTTATATCTATGAAATCAATAGACAGCCTTTAAACTAAACTGGAACTGAAAGTATTATCAATACTACAGAAATTTTTAAGCTGTAAATATGATGGAGAGAGCAATGTTGAATAGCTGATGTGGGTTTTTAGTTCTGATCATCTAACCTCCACTACATCAAAACAGTTTTGTGGGGTCCCCATTTCAGACAAAGGCAGTAACCACTTATTTGCTTGCATCAGAAAACTTGCCATCATTCTTCTCAGTTACAAACTTTCCAGCAATCACTACAGTTTGTTGTTCCGAACGCCAGAATATTCCTGGACTTTGTGTATATCTCTCCATTCTCACTACACAGGTTTGGGCAATCAACATTGATACTTGGTTTATTATAATACACCTTGCATCCTCCAATCTTCTCTCCACTCCAATTCCTTTTCCAGGTAACAGCCAGAGTGATTCATTTTCCACCTGTTTCCTTAATTCACACCCAGTTGCCCTTTGAGATAAATTTCAGGCTGCTGCTTAACTCTTCCAGTGATATTAAATTTCTCATTTTTGGTTCCTAGACAGCATCATACTCTTAATTCTCTGCAGGGACAAACTGTGATCCTTCTGGCAGAAAAACTACATTTTCCCACTAGTCGTCTTTTACCTAGCTAACTTATGCTCAGCATAAAAGTCTCTTCACTCAGAAAAACTATTATGAGCTCCTACAAGTATTTTCAGAAGACTTCCTATATGTTCTCTTGTACATTTTCATTCTACACCCTACTTTTCAACTGCATCCTAATTGTTTATTTACTTGTCTTTATTTACTTCTATGTGGTAGCATTAAAGAAGATTTGGGGTATAATATTTTCTTCAACTGTTGAAGAAAAAAAGAATGGAGTCACGATTTGACAGCAAAAGGCATTATTAATATACATTTCATCATAACTCGAATGTATTGACAAATGAGCAGAACTATCTAATTTTCTTCCAGCTCAGGACTTTCAACTCCTTAGCCCTATCCAGGTATCTAAAATAATGTCATTATTACAAAGGCTTTGCAGTTCTTTTATATTGTTCCAAATGTGTTTTCTCCCCTTTTCAGGGGGTGGGGAATTTTCTGCTTTCTGGACAAATAAAATCCACTTTTCTCTCACAATCAAGTTTCCTGTTGTATAGGTGAGTTATTACACTGCCAAAACACCAAGGATATTAAATACAGTAGACTCCTGGAACCCTTCTCTGTAATGGCCCTTTGTTGTTCTTCTAGGTAGAGGAAAAAACAATGCATATACATTGAACATTTTTTGTTAGAAGTTATATTTATGCTTCATTAATTATAACGCATAATATTATATGGATTAATCAAAATTATTTATCCAAACCCTCATTACTAGGATTCTCGGTTATGTAAATCTGTTATAAAGAGCATAACAATGAATATTTTTAAAGTAAATGTTTGCCCATTCCTAACATGTAAATTACTAGAAGTTAAACTGCTGGAATAAGTAACAAATATAACCAAAAGAAGCAAGTTTCCTCTTGATTTGGCAACTTTATCTCTTATATTTCCACTGTCTAAATTTATGTATTTCTTTTAGTGTTTACACCTTAGGTATTTACTTGGTACTTTGTTAGAAATCTTTTAGGAATTCAAAGGTGACTAATATATAAAAATGCATATACCTATTAGGATTAGTGACAAATACAGAATACCAAAAGACTGAATCCACGTGAATTGTGGATTAGAGAAATAATCCAGTGTCATCCACATATAAAATTTCCTAGCACACTTACAAGTCTAGTTGATTAAATAAGCTCCTTGCTTTGTTTGGGATTAAAAGAACAGACTGTGTGGGGCAATCCAAATGGTTAATGGTAGAGATATTTTAAATAATCATTGCAGTTTATGAAGACCAGAGCCACAGACTGTCTGGTCTTTTGAAAGTGGTCCTAGCCTAACCTACTCAGTGATCATCAGGAATACCACAGGCCTTTCCCAATCCAGAGAATTAGAAACCATGCCCATCAGTGAGGACTACTGCATTCACGTCAGAGATATTCTTGGCTTCCACCTCATTCATGAGACCACAGGGGCCAATTTAAATTTCAAATCATCAATAGGGCTCATTTCATTTAGAATCTCCTATGAAGCATGGAAAGAAATGCAAAGTTACTGTGTTGGCGAAGCATTTTATTTAAAGTATGGTTATATTTAAATAATGCTTTTATAATTTAATTTTGAATTCAGAAATCCTGGAAAATGCCCATCAAGCAAATAATAAAACCACAGATCTTTTTTACTATAATTATAAAATTAGTTTCACAAAGGTCAAATTTATTTTCTTAGTAAAAGCCCTTTGTAGTAATAGTAATTATAACTTGGAATTTGGTTGTGGTTGTTTAAAGTTTTAATGTCTTAATGCTTATTAAGGAAATCTACGGTGAAATTACTTCTAGTTAACTTAGCACTCTCTCTGCAGTGGGACTTCTTGACTACAAGGTCCTTTTGGTACACAACTGGGTAAACCACTGAGATAAGAATCCTAATTTGTTCAGAATATTAGACTTTTTTCTGGTTCAATTTTTTGAATAATATCTAAGCAGAAGTTATTATAATCAGAGTAACTTTTCAAATATACCATCTCCAATTATTAATATAATTTTTAAATTGTTAAATTATTTCTCTATAAAAAGATATACATGTATGCCTGTTAAAATAGGCCTGATATGCCTGGCAGTTTCTGGTAAAGTACCAGGCCCCCCATAACAGGTATTCCAAGTTAGGGGCAAGGTTTAAATTGAAATGGTTAGTTAATAATTTGTAAAATGGAATATAGTGATGCAGGCTCATGTTAGTTCAATATGAAGAGACATTGTAATACCATACCAAGTAAACTTAAAATGTGGTCTTACTGATTACAGAGTAATATATGTTCACTGTAGAAACCTTTCTAAAAAGTACATATGAATGATAATTGCTTTATTGGTAAATTATGATGAGGAAGGAACAGGATTAAGTGAAGCTTTTAGCTATGTTTCAAATATTTTATTTTTTAAAAAGACAGAAAACTCTGAAGCTAATATGTTAAAATAATTGACTTTGTTACATCTAGATCATGGGTATATAGTTTAATTTCTCCATTTTTGAAATGTTTTAAAATTTAAAATATTTTAAAACCCATAAGCATACCACATAGTGATAATTATTAACATTTTAGTGCTTAGCATTTCAGCTTTTGTTGTATGAATTTAAATGTACATTTTGTTATAAATATGGAATTATAATTGTTAAATATTTTTGAGCAATGTATTTTACATTTTTCCATAGGCCATATACAGTAACTATTAATTGCCCAAGTCAAAATAAAAATATAAACACAAATCTAAATTTAACATTCTTTTGGGAAGAAAGAATTGCAATTTGATGCATACATAAAGACCAGGTGGTCTTTATGTCTGAAGAACAAGAGAAAATTGGGGGTATTATAAAAAAGAATGTTGTCGGTGGTTGGAGAGAAAGCTCATTTATATTAGTAAAGCTTTGGGGAACTCGCAAGCTTAATTGGTGGGTGATGGCAGCAAGCAAAATTAGTTCCTAGACTTGCAGCAAGTTATCTCAGTAGTTATAGATAAAACTGGTCTCAGGTTATAACAGGCAGTTTCAGCAGCCAGACTTGCAGAGAATTTCTTTTCTAGAGCAATGCTGTGTGCCCTGAGTACCTTGTCCCCCTGGCCTCTAGACTCTGATTTAGTTGAGTATGATAAAAATAATCCAATTTGCATGATCAACTTTCACATAATATATTTTTAACAGCACACTATTCCATTAGGCATTTTAGCTAGCTTTTTAAAATTAGAAGCTGAGTTAATTCCTGCAATATTGGTTTAAGTATTACCAAAGTGTTCTACAGTGTTTGTACCAAATTATATACAGAATAACCAATTTAAAATCTTAGTCAACTTTATACGTGAAAAGTCTTTCATTGTTTTTTTTCCCTACTTTTTTTTCCCAATATGTGGAGTTGTTTCATTGCCAGCGTTTTGAATAGAAACATTTTCATTGAGGAATTATGTTTTAAGGCTACCTAGGATTTGTTTCAATTAGGGATGGCCAGATAGGCAGACATGGAAATTACTATCTTGAAGGGAGGAGTTTTACTGTACTCACAGATTCCTGGAAACAGGAGGCATGACACACCATGCAGGGCCACATGAGGCAGCCCCAGGGTCAGTCAGGAGGCAGAGGGAGGTGGTAAAATGTGGGCAAGAGCCCCTATTGTGGTTTCCATGAGAAGAAATGAGCAATGACCAGGTTTAGGATCAGCTAGTTTGAATAATTTCCGTAGGCATAAGGACAGTTCCTAGTTGTCTGGTACCAGGGCCTGGGAAATTTAGGGCTGGTGGATAATGGCCTAGAATTTGAGAGCCCTATAGAGAAGGTAGTTAGGGTGTGGGGTCTGTCATGGTTGCTTTGCATTTGAAAGGCAGGCTCCCTCATGAGTTGTCTACTATATCTAGGAATTGGCTAACAAGGGTCTGCAGGGCCTTATACCTCAAAGTATCAGAACATAGAAAATAGAAAAACATGGTTAATGCAAATTGGTTTTAAATATGATATTTCTAAATCCTGAGCAGAGGTGCATAATGCACTTTGGAGAAAAGAAATTAGACCAAAGATAATACGGTTGAAAAAATTCTTTATTAACTCATTAGGCAAATGTTTACCAAGCATCTACTACATATTAGGCATTCAATCATGGGCAAAATCAGATCCGCATACTGCTCTTACACTCTGAATTTCATTTTCAAATACATTATACTGGTGTGGATTTCTCATAGTTTCTATTAAAATATTTCAAAACCAAGAGTAACTAATATGCAGTTGGTATATCTATCATTATCTTCTGTCTTCTACATAGGATGGTTTCTCCAGACTTTCAGGTTTCCCTTAGTCTTAACTGTAATAATACTGTTGTATCATTGGTTGCTTCTAATTTGGAGGAACTTTGGATAAGTAACAAATTTTTCTTTCAGTGACTCAAAAAAATAGTGGGTGTACTTTAGGCTAGAATTAACTCTGTGATGTGCTTTAGTACTTGCCACCCTCTGTTAATAAGAACTGTGTTGGCCAAATGTGATATTTGAAGTATAGTCGTTATTTGGAAGGAAATTGCTGGAATTTTAAAATATAGTTCTTATAGAGACATGTTTGATTGGAAATAATTAAATGAACATAAGGAATAGCATTTGCTGTGAAGTTTTACAAAGAGTTTTAATATTGAATTGTGCTCAGTTCACACACAGAAATGGGTGTCTACTTTAGTGACAATGGATATTAAATGATTAGGTTTTTTTCAATTATTTAAATTCTGATTTCCAAGGAATCATTTGAACAGCTTTTAGTAGTAAAAAACTTTATTTTGATAATCAATTTTGGTTCCTGAGCTTTCTCTCTCTGTATATGACAGATTTTCTCAAATTGATGGCTTATTTTGCAGTGAGTGGCTGGAAAGGATTTTATGTTCAAACTGCTAGAGGTTTATCAGCAGGTGAAATATACTGTCAGTTGCAATGCATGTTTTGTAAATATATATTTTATGTTTTCTACCACAGAGGTATTTTGCAGGTGTATTAGGTCATATTACACAAACTGATTTTTAAAAGTGTCTATTCTAATTCTGTCTTCAAAATGGTAGAATGGAAAGAATCACAATGTTGTATATGGCTTTCAAATAATAGACTCTGACATTTCCTAAGACAGCCAGGCATAGTATTATTTCCATTGGCTGTGCAGATCACTATTGCTCCAACTCTCTAACTTGGTCAAAATATGTTTCCCTCATTCTTTATGTTCTACTTGCATCTTCCTTAATCCTCTTTTCTCATCCTTCTTCATTTATTTGCTTATTTACCTTTTAGAGACAAGATCTCACTATGTTACGCAGAGGGCCTAGGACTCTTGAGCTCAAATGATCATCCCACTTCAGCCTTTCCTGTAGCTGGGAACTACAGGTGCATGCCACTGTGCCTGGCCCTCCTCACTGATAAAACATACATATATTCTCCAAATGCAATGCAGGAAAGTTGTTTGGCTCTTAATGTCACTTCACACTGAGTTTTCTTGATGATGACTTCAATTTAATAAAATGTTTTTTTGATTCATTTCTTTATTATTCCGTGTGTTGCCTGATATAATATATTGCTGTTGATGGTAAAAAGGAATTTTTCTAAGTCTCTTCTTCCTTTTCTTCCATAGCTGAGGAAAAATCATTATACCATCATCCTAAATTTAGATTCAGAACTAGTCCCACATTAAATTCACATGACAAAGTCCATGGGACAAAAATAAATATGTAAATGTAATTGAGTTATTGCCTAACCTAAAAAGATTAGTGTAAAAATACATAGTATCCTCCCTTGGTAATGATCTAACATTGAACAACTAATAGTTTACCAAATATCCTTAACACGTTTATAAGATTTTATCCTTCCAATAATAGTTAAGTTAGGCAGTCACAGATATCTTTGTGTGTATGTGTGTGTGCGTGTGTGTGCCAGCGCGCTGCGCACGCCTGTATGTGTGTGTAGTATGTGCATGTATGTGTACATTTATGCATATATTCATATATAACACATAGAGATTTTAGTCATAAAGATAAAATTTCAAGTCATAGACTTTTGAACTGACCCAAGAAGGCACACATATAAAGTAACATATCAAGGGCTAGAACTCAACATTTGTGTATCTTGATTTAAAGTCTGCACTAGCTTTTTTTCCTTTCTAATAAAATATACAGGCATGTACAAAGGAAAAAAATAAAGATCACCCACAATGCCTGTATGAAAAGGTGTTCACTTACCCAGCAAATATATTTTAAATTCCTACTATGCCACTTTGCTACTAGAGAGAGCCATAGTGAAACAGGTTTTAAAAAATCTATGCTCTTGTATAGAGTTCACATTCTAGTGGCAATGATTTAAATCGCTAAAATGTGCAATATACATTAAGTGATAATGTGATGGAAAAAAATGAAGCTGCTGAGATGGAGGTGTGGAATGCAGTGTTAAAAGATCCATAATCAGGGAAGGCCTCGTTGGGAAAATAATGTTTAAGCGAAAAACTTTGTTACAAAAAAAGATAGTATATTCCAGACATAGGTGGGACTGTCATGTTTCAAAAATATCAAGGAGACCCATGTGACTGCAGCAAAGTGAGAAGTTGTGGAACATGGGGTCAGACAAGTTGGGGAAGAAGGAGGAGAGGAAAAGAGGCACATAGGCCACTGACATAGGGCTTTGTAGGACACAGCAAGTACTCTGGCATATTTTTCTGAGAAAATTATCTCCTGTTCTGGAAAAAGGAGTGACATGATGTAACTTAAGTTGTAAGAAATCACTCTGAATCCTCTATGGAAAATAGACTGTAAATAGCTGAGGGTAGAACATCAAGAGCAGTTGGTCTTATTGTGATAATCCAGGTGAGAGATTATGATAATAGTAACAGATGTCATGAAATGATTGTATTCGAGATATATTTCCCAAAGATAGAGCCAAGAGTGTTTGCAGGTTGAACAGATATGTGTTGTAAAACAAAACATTTAAATATGACTCAAAGTTTTGAGCCTGAACAAACAGAAGGAAGATTGGGATAGAAAGACTTGGGGAGGAGACTGGTTTAGGAAGAAGATTGAGTCTAGTTTTGGATGTGTTCAGTTTGAGATGTATTCATATAATAAAAACTCAACGTCTTCATTTGAGTGGAGTCCAGGGTTTAGGAAAAAAGTTCAGGCTGGAGATATAAATTTGGGATCCATCAATGTTTAGATAATTTTAAGGTCAGGGCACACTGGATGAGCTCACCAAGAGAATGGAGGTAGGAAAAAATGATCTAATAAGGGTTGAGTACTAAGGTAATTCAAAGATACTAACAATAAAAGAGTTAATTCACCTCTCAAAATGTGATTGAGTTCTTAAGTCAGCACATAAGAAAGACAAACTGTAAACATTAATCTTAAACTCCTTAAATCACCTCTAAATTTCAGTATATGTGGCTTGGTTTATACCAGAGGTTAACTATGGCCATAGAACAAATCGAGGCTGCTGTCTGCTTTTGTTTTGTTTTTTTATGGCCTATGAACTGAGAATTCGTTTTACATTTCTAAATGATTTTTTAAAATCAAATTAAGTATATTATATCAAAATTCTATCAAATTCAGATTTCAGTGTTCATAAAAAAACTTTAATTACAACACACATGCTTATTTGTTTCTGTGTTATGTATGACTGTCTCAGCTCTACAACAGCAAAGTTGAATAAGTACAACAGAGACTGTATGTCTCGCAAAGGCTATTTACTCTCTGGCCCTTTACAGACAAATTTGCCAACCACTGGTTTATACAATTTTATACAGTTGTATCTATATATACAGTAAAGTGTATTATATAATTAAGAGTGTGCGTGTGTGTGTGTGTGTGTGTGTGTGTGAATTTCTTAGGGTATTTAAGCTTTAAAATATTTAAAGCATTTTTTTCTTATGGAGCTCACTGTTTCAGTTGCCTGAGGTAAGCTCACTGTTCTTAGTACCATATTTGAACATCTGTTTACCAAGTACATTGCAAGCATTATATTTAGTATGAATTTGCCACGCCCATTTTAGAGACAAAGAAGTCAAGGATCAGAGAGGTCAAAATATTATGAGAATACAAACTTGGGTGGATCTGGGTTTTACATCTGGGATCTCTTTTACTTTACCACAAACCCTGCCCTGCCCTTTGGAGCTAAACATGGGGGCATCAGCTCTCGTTCCAGCCAGGTCTCAAGGAAGATACCAGAGACTTGGAGGATATTCTGAGATTTAGATTTGAAAACTCAGTGAAATTAGTTTTAAAAAGAAAATGTTAAGGAATTGTTACCTGCCTCAAGAGATTGGAGCTATCTGTTTAGGGAAGGGGAACAACTTAGTAAATATATATATTTGCTTATTCATAAACTTGTTTTAAGAAAGTGGTTGTTACTGGAGATAAAATGGTGAATGACACATTAGGAAAACTTTCAAACTGGCAAGCAAACAAGCAACTTCATTATGCAAGAGATACAAATAGGATGTGATCTCATAAGCCTACTATTATACAATAGAGTGCTAGAGCTTTTATTTTTTAAAGAGTATATTTGAGTATTCATTACTAATGTTTGAAACTTACATCAAGTCAGTCAATAAACTACAGGCATGCCCCTGTCCAGCATGCCTTTTGTTGCACAGTTTTTTTGACTTGAAACTTACCTATGTTGATCTTGAAGATCCAAGATCTTCTTGAATATGTGATCTCAAATCATGGCTGTAACATTGATATATACAGTGAATCAAGTTCATCCCTAACTACTGATATAATCAGAAAAGGACAAGAGTCCTTCCAGGGATTTTGGTTGAATGAAATGAGGTAATAGATTAAGAAAATATTTTTAAAACTTTATGAGCTATTCAAGCTTGGGAAGATAGCTGCTCTGACTGTTTTTACTGTGACTAATTGAACCCCTAAGAAGAACATTTTGCATTTTGAGAGGATATGTGATTCTGTCACTTGTGTCTATTTATAGATAGAATATTTCAGCAAGTGGCACCTTAGTGGCTTGGAAATATGAATACAGCTCAAAAGGGACACTCTTTTCTCTCTCCTTGTGAGTCTTATGACCCATTACTTGATAAAATATGTTTCTAAGAAGGATTTTATGTATTCTGTCTCTATGATCTTTACAAATCCCTTAGTAGATAGTGTCATTAACCTCAGATCTAGAATTTTCTGCTTTTAAAACACAAAAGACTGTTTGCAAATTGCATAATCACATAGTAGGCATTTACTAAATTTAAAGAAAATTAATGCTACATAGTTAACAAATAGAAGGAGATCTTGCCTGTTGACTCGCCTGACAAAGACTTCCAGCAAACCATCATGTTATTGTTCTGTCATCCTTTTATCTTCCAACTAACAAATAACATTCTGACAGTGTTAAAGGACATCAGAATTTTTCGCAGAAAACAGCCCTGAGCTGACATCAATGCTTTCACAAAGGAATAAAATAAAACTGTGAAGATATTAGCTTGACATCATGGGGAAAAAATTGTTGAAATGGATTTACATCTAAATCCATTATCCCATTTAATCTTCGCAAAAGACTCTGTGATGTAAGTGTTGTCTTCATTTTTCCTATGAAGATTCCAGCTCAAGCTGGTTTAATAATGCCTGTGGATACATAATTAAGAAATTGTGGAGAAACAAGACCTAGGTCTTATTCTAGTTTTTGTTCCCTTTAAATGATACAATCTTGCAATACTACCACCCCCACAACCAGAAAATCTAAATTCTCTTATTTCTAGAGAGTCTCGTTATGCCATCACTATTAATCATGAATTGCTCAGGTAAGAATTAGTGCAAATAGAATTTGAGAAAGGTATATTTTGAATTCTAGATGGAGGGAGAGAGAAGGAAAGATTAATTTTGAGCTTTTAGAAGAGTTAACTGGGAATTATTGATGGGATCTATGCCCACTGGAGGACACCTTAGGACTCCTCCAAGCACTGTGTGGCTAAAAATAGGGGCAAAAATATAAGAAACTCAGAATATGTGGCTGTTGCTAAAAAACAAACTCCACATGCTTTACAACTTTATCTCTAATTAGAAATGCCTTAGGATCCACTATATGGGGAATTGAGACAACAAGGACAGAAATTCTTAGGAGCAGCTTTTGTATATCTCCTAAATAAGGCTTTGAAAAAGACCTTAGATAAATAAGTGCTTCACTCCTAAAGATATTGTTGATTAATGAGTGATTCATACTTGCCACTACTATTCTTTCTTGACCTCTTAGTAGCCAGAAAGTTCATAATAATCCTGAAACACGTAGAGCAAAAGACCGATGGTCCCTGAGATCAAGAATAACCTCACAAAAGGATTCAAGCTCACCAAATGGTTCAACAGTTTTCCATGTTCCCCAGGTTGAAGGTTTCCTCCTTAGAAAAAGCAGCCATAATCTAGGAAAGTTGTTGCTCAAGAGAACATTCTGTGATAATGAAAATGTTCTATAAATTTGCACTGTTCACTATAGTAGTTACTAGCTATACCTGGCTTCTGAGTGCTTAAAATGTGCCTAGATTGATTAAAGAACTGAATTTTAAATTTTATTTACTTTAAATTTAAATGTAATTATTCGGACAGCACAGTTCTAGAAAAAAGAAAGGGTGATATGCTAGACCCAGAGCATACCCTAAAATTGAATTGCTTTTGAGACCCACTGAGGAATGTTTGAGTGACACAAACTCCTAATAATTATAGAAATTCAGCCTCTTCTGGGAACTCCACCTAATTCTGGAATGGAGATCCTTGGAGATAAATCATAACTATAGGCTCAGGTACAAATGCTCATTTCTATTGTAAAGACTTTCAGGTGAGAATTTCCAGACAATCTTCTCATTCACTTCTTTAGCAATCAGTAGGACCTTTTACTGTAATATTCTCAAGAGAATAAAAGCTAAAGAAAATATTTGTAGATATTATCTTTCTCTTTCTACTGCATCCAAATTATACTAAACCTCTATTCAAAATTTCCATTTTAGCCTATATTAACACTCCATTCCTATAACTGAAGCTCATATATTAATATTTTTATTACAGTCCAGCATCATACAAAGTATAGAACCTTTAGTTCTGAGACTCAGGTTCAAGCCTAGCTCAAGTCTTTGCTGTCCCTCTGAATTTAGTGTAACCATTTAACCTCGCTCAGTTTTAATATTATCTGTAAAAGGGAAATGATATATATATATGTCTTTTACAGAATTATTGAAGGAATTAAATAAGATAAATATTTATGTATTTATTTTAAATAAGAGAAATAAATGCTTTCCAAAACTAAATAAATAAAATGCTAGGAAAATGTCAACAAATATAATTACTGTCAACCATCTGTCCTCTCTCTCACAAACTGAACCTTCTTCCCATTTCTAAAGTTATATCCTGATACAGTTTGGCTGTGTCCCTACCCAAGTCTCATCTTGAATTGTGGCTCCCATAATTCTCACATGTTGTGGGCGGGAGCCAGTGGGAGATAATTGAATCATGGGCATGGTTTCCCCATACTGTTCTTATGGTAGTGAATAAGTCTCACGAGATCTGATGATTTTATAAGGAGTTTGCTCTCTTGCTTGGCTCTCATTTTCCCTTGTCTGCCACCATGTAAAGTGTGCCTTTTGCCTTCTGCCATGATTGTGAGTCCTCCCCAGCTATGTGGAACTGTAAGTCCATTAAATGTCTTTCCTTTATAAATTACCCAGTCTCAGATATGTCTTTATTAGCAGCATGAGAACAGACTAATACATATCACTAATAATATCCTATATTCACATAGTATATTCACATAGAACACTATATTCACAGTCTGCTTTTAAATATAAGATACTGCATGTATTTACTGCCTAATGTCACCTAGATTCTCTCCTAGACCCTGGTCAAATAGCCGTGCAAATTACATCTTCTAGAAATATTCTGAAAATAGATTTGATACATAATTGTTGTATACAGTAAACAACCGTGGGTTTCATGTGTTCTCATCCTGGTATGAAAATTTTTGTCAACTACTCCAAAGCTGTTAATCTAATATCTAATTATTTTAAGTAGCAATTCCAGTTAAAAATAATATTACCTCATGCAGAAAATTTGAAAGTTAGGGAAAATACAATGCTAGAAAGTTAGCATTTCATTGGGCCTCACCACCAGCAATAATGATTGTTAAAATAATTAACAAGTAATTAATGCTATTATTTAATTTCTATGCTTGGATTAATAAGTTCTAGAGATTTTGCTTTATTTGTTCAGTACTTGTATTTCCTCTTCTATATACTCTGCATCCTTGCTATTGCCCGTTTATTTGTCAGGACCTTAGTATATTGATTATCAATCCATGGGAGCACATACTGCATAAAAGATGATAATACCACTTGATCTTTCATGTTTGTTATAATATTTTATTCCCAATGCCTTTTTAAAGCTTTTAACATAAGTTGAGGATCTAATTTTTAAATTTTTATGTACTTAAATCTGCAATTATGCTTCTCTCTAATTTTTTTCTTTATTTTGTAAATTATCTGCTCTCCAGTAATTTGACCAATTGTCAGATTTGGTCTCTCCATACCAATATGTCACCTATAGATTTTGTTTTTTCTCAACTGTCTTTGCTCATAATATTGGAGCAAATACAATTAAGAGCTCAAATTGTCAGACAAAGTCATAGAAGGAAAATGTTTGGTCTTTTCAATTCTGCCCAACTTGAAATGATGGACAAAGTTTATAATCATAGATTTTCAGTGAAGGCAAAAGGGACTAGCCACATACTGCTGTAGGTGTGTGGTATGTGTGACCTTCTTTCATGTTCAGCACAACTCTCAGAAGTAGTTAGTATTCTTATTTACATGGTAAGAAACTGATGCTATGAGGGACTAAGTAATATTCTAAGATCATACTGCTAGAAATTAGTGGATCTGGCTTCCTTATCCAGGTTCAGTTGGTTCAAAGTCAGTATGCTCTTCCCTGGACTGTGATATTTGGAAGGCCACTTACCTTATCAGAAGTGTTTTTAAAAAATCAAGTACATTCATATTAGTGATTCGGTAATAACCACTAATTATCAAACTTTACTAAGAAGCAGTTCCTGCTTAAGACCTGTCATGCTTTATCTTATTTGAGATTGACTGTAATTCTATAGCATTGTGTTATATCCCTGTGTTAAAGATTAGGAAACAGAAGCCCAAGGTCACAGAATTATCAAGTATTGGAGAGAGGCTTATAATCTTGGTCTTGGTTCTAACTCCTGGCGCTTAACCACTGTGCAATCCTGCCTCAAAGTACTGTATACTGTGTCATACTTTAAATGACTTCCCAGTCATTTGAGAGTGGGAAGAACCTACCCAAATGAATGGCTACCCAAACAGCTACTTTAGCATATTTGATAAATTAGGCACTTGTTGTATACTCACTTCCATTTGAATAGTGTTAATAGTGCTTAATAGTTTCTCGGTGTTACAGTGTGCTTTGGTTGGTTGGTTGGTTTTAAGTATACTTTCTATTAGTCAGAGATTAGAGTCAAAAGGGAAGAAACACCCACACAGTCATAGGTTTCCTGGCATGTCCTAGAGCTCCTTTGAAAAATGTGTTCATTCCCTCCTGACAGGAGCCCTGACCCCGAAGTCTATCATATTCATAACAAAGCCATGGCATCTATTTTATGTTTGGGGCTGGCCCATCTCTCATGTGCTATCACTTGCTTCCCAAAGGTGCATCCCAGCAGGGGAATCTATTTGAGGAAGTCCCAATGTCATTTTATACTAGATGGTAGGAAAACCTTCACAAAGCACTCTTTGTCACTGTTATTCTACAAGGTCCTGGAAATACACTTGAATATCTAGTGCTCCGGAGTTTGCATGTTATTCAGAGGTGAGCATTCAGGATGAAAGTGCATAGTCAGAATCAAACAGAGCCTTTCCAGAACTTTTTAAAGGGTCATGGAAATGAAAAGACTAGTGAATTCTTTCAGAGAATTCTGCCTTTCTACATTTCTCACTAGATTTTTAGAAATGAACACTGAAATTTCAAGATAACATTTGTTGCAGGTTCACTAAACTACCTTAAATACCAAATTATTTAAAATTACCACAACATTTAAGAGATTGTAACAACTCATATGTGCTGTATTAATCAAATGCAATTTTAGAGAGTACCAAGAATGTCTCCACAAATGTCCACATGAGCAATCGTCAGTAAACAGGCACGTATAATCCCAGGAGAGAGCTATAAAGCAAGAGCCTAAGGATCTACATTTGATTATCATCATCATTAATAATTAGACACATAATTGATGGGATATGTCATTAGATTTACCCTGTTAAATTTTCCTATCCATGAAATGTGGATAAAATACAACTGTTTTAACTGGTTTACAAGAACATTGCAAGGATCATCTAAGTACCACCTAAAATAGTTTAAAGCACTTTTTAAATGAAAGAAACTAATTTCTAGGTTTTGCTCCTCCCTGACCAAAATATAAATGAACAAGCTATAAGTCTTGAATCATAAATATATCCCTTAGAAACTGGAAAAGTCAGAATGTTCTATTGCATAAAATCAAATTATTCACAAACAACATTGCTGTTAGGTCAAACACTAAAGCTGCCACAAGTCATCTTTTAGTATGTGGATGAGCATGGCAATTTACTATGATATCATTCAAATTGGGAAAGGCCCTAGAAATGGATGTAAATCCAAACCCTAGGTTGACACAGGTGCAGAGAGAGAAGCCAGGAAGGGAGGAGATGGGCATATCCAGAATCAGATGCTGGGATGATGTCCAAGCCAGTAAACAGACTTAATAACCTAAATCTCTGGACACTGATAAGTAAGTGCCATTCAGGCCCACAGGCAATATAAATTGGGTCCAGTGTTAAGTAACTCAATCTTCTTGCACATGTTTGCCAAGCATGGCAATGCTGGATGGAAAGCAGAAGTAGGACCATATAATAGGACCATATTAGAGGAGTCCAATGGAAGTATCAGGAGTCTAGCCATTAGACTGTGCAGTTCAAAAACAGATGTCAGTTCTAAGTGTTGCTAACAGCAAGGTAGGATTTTGGTAACCTAAAGTCTATGGGATTCAAGGACAAAAGAATAAACCAGAAGAAATTTTTATCAAAAATAGAACGTTAGTTCAGAGTGAGAATAGTAGTGTCTAGTTTATTCATTTGTGCATTCAACAAACATCCATTAACTCCTGTGATGGTTAATATTGAGTGTCAACTTGATTGGATTGAAGGGTGCAAAGTATTGTTCCTGGTTATGTCTGTGAGGGTGTTGCCAAAGGAGATTAACATTTGAGTCAGTGGACTGGGAGAGGCAGACCCATCCTCAATATGAGTGAGCACCATTTAAATCAGCTGCCGGCACAGCTAGAATAAAGCAGGCAGAAGAACGTGGAAGGACTAGACTGGCTGACTCTTCTGGCCTTCATCTTTCTCCCATGCTGGATGCTTCCTACCCTCCAACGTGGGACTCCAAGTTCTTCAGCTTTTGTATTCTTGGACTTACACCAGTCGTTTGCCAGGGGCTCTCGGGCTTTCAGCCACAGATTGAAGGCTGCGCTGTCAGTTTCCCTACTTTTGAGGTTTGGGGACTTGGACTGGCTTAGTTGATCCACAGCTTGCAGACAGCCTATTGTGGAACTTCACCGTGTGACTGTGTCAGTCAATACTCCTTAATTAACTCACTTTACTGTATATATCTATCCTATTAGCCCTATCCCTCTAGAGAACTCTGACTAATACACTCTCTACTATGTGCAAATGAATATGCTAGTTTCAGTAATGTGTGGCGGGGGAAGGTACAGTAGCCCTCATATGCTCATGAGGGTGAGCAGAGGGCAATTAGCATTGTGTAGCGGCAGTGGAAGGCAGTGGGGACCAAGCAAAAACTTAAGAGAACTTCACACTTGAAGCAGGTGTTCAGTGATAAGTAGAAACTAGCAGTTCTACTTTGAGAAGAATATTTAGAGCAGAGAAAATGTGTTTTTAAATTCCTGTGTTATTGGAGAACAGTAAACAGTTTGATGTTGATGAAGATTAAGGTAGGTATGGGAAACGCAGTGGAGCTGGTGGCAGGGTAGTTGGGGACACAGGATTTGCAGCTGCAAAGACAGGAAACTTACAGGTCCGTGAAGGTTCACGTGTGCCATGTAAGAGCTTTAGTCTGCATCAGGAAGCACATGAGGAGGCCCTGAAGGACTTGCAACAACAAAGAATGACTTTGCACTTTGGCTGTGATTCAGTCAAAGCTTTAATGGCAAGACCATGGAATATCTTTTGGAAATGGTGTCATAAAGCTTGATTTTATTATGTTGAAGGATCTCAGAGTGAGTAAAGCTGAATTTGTCATTTGGAAATAAGAATTAACTTTATCATATTCTTCTTGCATCTTGTTGATGTTTGCCGTTGTGAGCTTCAAGAACTGAATTGAAAAAAAAATGCAATAGACCAGAGCTCTGGCCGGGCACGGTGGCTCACGCCTGTAATCCCAGTGCTTTGGGAGGCCGAGACAGGCGGATCACGAGGTCAGGAGATTGAGACCATCCTGGCTAACACGGTGAAACCCCGTCTCTACTAAAAATACAAAAAATTAGCCGGGCATGGTGGCGGGCACCTGTAGTCCCAGCTACTCAGGAGGCTGAGGCAGGAGAATGGCGTGAACCCTGGAGGCGGAGTTTGCAGTGAGCTGAGATGGCGCTACTGCAGTCCAGCCTGGGCGACAAAGCGAGACTCCGTCTCAAAAAAATAAAAAATAAAAAAAAAGCCAGAGCTCTATTTTATGAGATCACTCTGTCACTTGTATACAATACATTTTGTATAAGACCATATCGATCTATGTATCTATCACAAGGAATAGTGTAAGTTCTAAACACTTTGATCAATAAAACAAGTAGTTTTATATATGCATGTAAAAAGGAAGAAATAAAACATATTAATCAAGCATAGACTATAAAAACTTCACCACAGGGTTCATTTTTCTTTGAAACAAACTACTAGATGTTTTAGGAAATCTAATTTCATGTGAAGTTTTGCTGCATTTTAGTTCCATGAGGAAAATTTTTCATTCATACTTTTTCAGTGTCATTTGATAACAATACAAACTAGTTCATGTATTCTTTTAGAGAATGTACTTACACAATTTGATTTGGTTGCAATGTTCATAATATGCTACCAAAAAATTAGTATCCCTTTTAATAAATAAGTTGAAGTTCAAGGAAATACCCAGTATTGCTGCACCTGCCTCAATCCCATTTCTTTACATGAACCGGCCTCATCTGTGCACTAATAAAAAAGCTGAACCATGGACATGCCACTGCAGTTGGCCTCCCATAGCTCTGCACTACCTGTTTCTGTTCTGGGACAGTTTATAAGATTATGCCAAGACTGGTTTCCCCCAAACTTGTCTTTGAGTCTCAGGTAGATAAAACAGGTATTTACTTTTCAGAAAAGTAAAGTCCATAGCTATTTATTGAATGCTTGCTAATATTGTTAGACACAGTTCTAGGTGCTGTTCATGCATTGTCACATGTAAGGCTCACAATCAATGAGGTAGGTACTTTTATTACTCCCAGATTACAAAGGAGAAATTTGAGGCTCAGACAGGTGAAATAACTTCTCAAAGTCACCCACAGAAGAAGCAGTTGTATACAATGAGCTTGAATTGAATGCAAGTTAGTCAGGCTCCATAGCTCATAACTTGCCAACACCACATTCTTCTTATACTGTGGTCAATACTATGAGAAATGTTTCCCACACTACATAAGTTTCTTCAATGTACCTCCTAGGGTTAGTACTTTCAATGTGCCTCCCACTTAGGGTACCTAGTCAGTGTCCTCACTGTCTTTCAGCTCTGTCTACTGAAATTTAGCCTCTCCTTGGTTTCTGTGGAATTTGGCAAGTCCAGTGCAGTGTCTAACTGGGACCATCTCCTTTTGGCAGCATCAAGTTAGGCTTACTGTCAGTATCCTCCAAACTTGTTGCTCTGGTTTGCTGGCAGCTGGAGTCTAGCTTTGACAGTTACTCAGAAATGGAGCATTGGCCTTTTTTCTCTAGTGACTCGGTAGTTCTTTGAAGAAAGTCATGGGAAGAATATGAGCTTTACACTACAATGACCTGAATGCAAACATCAACTCAGCCATGTATTGTTGTGCAGCTTTTGTCAAGTGATTTGACCTCTTTGAGCCTCAGTTTATCATCTATATAATGGATATTAAAATATATACATCATTAGGCTTTTTGTCAATTTAAATTAAATAATAGAATCTCTCTATATTCATGGAACCCCTGTATAGTTAGCACTCAATGAACCTGCCTTGTTATAACTTTAAAAAAATTATATTCACTTAAAAAAATTGGGTATAACTGAGGTTTACATATGAAGTTATGGGATACATATAGATAGTAAAATGGTTATTACAGTGAAGCAGACTAACATATCCATCACCTCACATAGTTACGTGTGTGTGGTGTGACAGGAGCAGCTAAAATCTAGGTATTTAAGAAAGATCCCTAATACAATACAAATTTATTAATAGTCCTCATGTTGTATATTACATCTCTAGACTTGTTCATCCTACACATCTGCTACTTTGTATTCTTTGGTATTTCCCCATTTTCTCTCCTCCACCCTGGGCCCTGTTAGCCCTAGATTTTTTCTGCAAGTTTGACCTTTTTATTTTAATTTCACATGTAATTGAGATCATGCAACATTTTTTCTTTCAGTGTCTGGCTTATTTCACTTAGCATAATGCCCTCTGGGTCCATCCATGTTGTGGCGGATGGCAAGATATCCTTTATTCTTGCTGAATAATATTCCATTGTGTAGGATGGGTATATATATGCCACATTTCCTTTATCCAGTTGACTTTGGTCGTTTCCATGTCTTGGCTATTGTGAACAATGCTGCAGTGAACATGGGAATGCAGATATCTTTACAAGGTGGTGATTTCATCTCCTTCAGGTATATATCAAGAAGATGGATTGCTGGGTCATATGGTAATCTATTTTTAACATATTTAGGAACCATCATACTGACTTCCATAATAGCTACACCAATCAACATTTTCACCAACAGTGTATAGGGGTTTTCTTCTCTCTACCCCCACCACCGTTTGCTATCACTTGTCTCATTGATAAAAGCCATATTAATGGGTGTGAGGTGATATTTTTATAGTGGTTTTCATTTGCATATCCCTGATGATTAAACATACATTTTCATATACCTGTTGGCATTTTTATATCTTCTTTGGAGAAATTTCTGTTCAGGAATTTTGCACATTTTTTAATTGGGTTGTTTTTCTGCTATTGAGTTGTGAGGGTTTTAAATTTTGAATATCAATCCCTTATCAGATATGTGGATTACAAATATTTTTTCCACTCCACAGGTTGCCTTTTAATTTTGTTATTTCCTTTGCCAGACAGATAGGTGCCTTTTAGTTTGATGTAGTCCTTTTTTTTTTTTTTTTTTTGCTGTTGTAGCTGAGCTTTTGGTGTGATGTCTAAAAAATCTTTGCCATGGCCATGTCAGTTTTTCCTCTACGTTCCCTTCTAAGACTTTTATGGTTTCAGATCTTACATTTAAGTCCTTTGTTCATTTTGAGTTATTCTTTGTGGATGGTGTAAAATGGTGGTTCAATCTCACTTTTTTTTTTTTTTTGAATGTGGAAACTCACTTTTGCAAGCACCGTTTATCGAAGAGACCACCCTTTTCCCCATTGTGTTCTCTTGGTGCCCTTGTTGAAAATTAGCTGATCATAAATGTTTGGATTTATTTCTAGGTTCTCTTCTATTCCACCGGTCGATGTTTCTGTTTATCTGCCAGACATCATACTTGCAGACATCATACTTCGTGATTTTAAATTATAATTTGTAACCTTAGTTTCTCACAGCAATTCTCTCTACTGCTTCTTCATGTCAGGGTGCTTCTACTCGAATGCCAGTGTTTCTATACATAGAATTTCCCATTGTTTTCTCTGACACTAACTTTCTACCTGACTGGATTTCTGCCATTGCCTGCCATAACCCTTCCCATTCAGAAATTAGATTCAGTTGGAATTGAATCACAATCCATTTAATTTTTACCTTTTCTTTTGTGGACTGATTTTGGCCTTACAAATGACCTTAAGCTTTTCAGACCCCACTCAACTGCCATTAGAATACTACACAGCAGCTTTGTCCCCAAGCCCAGCCACATGTTTTTCTCCTTCCCAAGCTCAGATTGTATAGCCTGTAGATATTCATACCTGACCAAGTACTTTTGGATGTGCCATCTCATTTAATTTTTGCAGTAATTCTGTTGAAGAACTGTAAAAGGTCACATGAGATAACGGAGACTTGCCTTTTAAAAATATTTAGTTAAACCACATGACATGGCTGATATTTGGATATCTTTGACCTACAAAAACAATTTCTTAGGATTCAATCTAATCCTTCCTTGAATATGCAAGATATGAGTTCTTAAATAGTTTTAGTTCACGAAGTGCATCAGCACAGGTACATATAAATGTCACACTTCATTCTGATATTGTATTTGCCACACTAAAATGAGGAAAGGCATCTTATGTTTTCTTTTGGCATAAAGCACAGGATTCCAAGGGACTAAGATATAATATGATATAATAAAAGCTCATTGTAGAGCTGGGAAAAGTAAGTCATTCATTATCATTACTGCTAATATGTGTAACTGATAAGCCCAGAGTTTATTTATAAATGTAGCAAGTATTTCTCACAGCATCCACAAGACAGTTTTTAGTTCGAGAGGCTGCATAAAATGAGTACTTTCCCAATACCCATTTAGGCAAAATTATCCACTCAATAAAAATGTTCTAGAACTTTGGACACTGTGTTCTGAGGTCGGATTGTTTTTGATAATGGACTGTGAGGTCATGTTTTTCTCTTGTACCAGTGTACCAAGAAGAGAATTTAAATTTTCTTAGTGACAGGAATCTCAGTCTGGGCCTTCTGACTTTCTTCCTGCCAGTATCTTTAATTGTCATGTGTTCTTATTGAGAAGAAAAGTTGTCATCAGGTTCCCTTTGATATTAAAATGGTTTCAGACACCTCGATTTGATTTAATTTAGGTCTGATATTACTAAGCCTCTACTAAACACAATTTCAAATGATTTCTCTTTGATCACTATTCTATTGGTGAGATAAACTTCTCAGAAGTGGCTTAAAATATGTTTGCTTTGTTTTTTGACAAAGTTATCTACAGATTTGCCCATTAGCTTTTTCCTATTAATCAAGTTAATTTAAATCTAACTGCTAAGTAGGTTTTCCTTAGAAATCTTTTTAAAAAAACTATTGAAGAAATGTGTCTCTGGTGGATTATTCTGATTTCCTAAACTCAGACTCTAAAATTGTGTGTTTTCATTTAAGATTCTGATAATTGCTAGTGTTCAATTTGCTCAGATTGGATTTTAGTTATGAGAAATCTGGACACATGGAAAAAAAGTGCTTTTTAATCAGTTTTTGAAATCAATATAGCAATAAAGCAATACATGAGAAATAAATTATTTTGAAAAAAATTGTATAGGGTGGATGTCACAGCGTATTCTACATGAATACTCATTTCATATCTTGCATGAGGTACTTTATCATTTACACTAAATTATTCTACTTAGGAAACTTCATCACTGGCACATCTTTTTGTAAATAACTACCTTTCCTCAATTTTATATGTCCAATATATTCTACTTTAGGTCAGTTTTTCCCAAACCTCCGCCATTAATTTACTTACCTTTTTATTACCTTTGCCATATTCTAATCCATATTTATTTGTTTCTTTAAATTGATTTTCAATCTTCTTATACTTCTAACTGAGCCTTAAACTATAAAACTATATGTTGATGCATATTTTTCAAATGTACATTAAATAAATACTTTGCTGTTAGCACATAAATTGATAACCATGTACTACCTATAGTTATTATGTCTTCCACTAGACTAGATACCATAGGTATCTGTTTAGGAAAAGCTTTTGGTGGTCTTATATGATCTATATAAATATAGATATTTGATAATACCTGTTTTTATTAACCTGAAGATTGATTGAAATGAAATAAAACTGTGGGAACTTAGTGTATAAAAAAGAACATTTTATTTGGTATTACATGAACTAGAAGATCTATCTTCTAATTGCTTTTGTACCTCTTGCTTGCAATATAGTTTTGGGGACGTACATTTCCAAGGTCAAATCAGTTGCTGCATCTACACATTAAAGACATAGAATCATTAAAATAATCTGTAAGATCTCTTTTAGCTCTTAACTTTCTAGGAGAGTCAAAAATTCTTTGTAGCACTCTTGGATGACTTATTTGGGGCAATATGTATTCTAAGCTGCATTACTGCTATATTTTGTAATTAAAATATTTTGTATTACTGGTGAGTATTAACCTTTAATTTTCATATTTCATGTGAGTTGTCTTCTCTTTATTAGAGTTAGATGTTTGTCCTGGTGTCCCAGTTCTATTCCCACTTTCTCATTCAACTACATGCACAGTGTAAGAAGTGGGGTGCTGCTGACATTTAAGGCGTGTAAAAAGGCATGCAAATTATTTAGCTAGCTGAGTTTAGTCACTAGCAGGTAGTAATCATGAGCCATTGTGCATAGTGGATGACAACGGCAAAAATACCTGACTTGTATCTTTCCTATGACATTAGGCAAACTTATCAAATATTCTGATCCTCCATGTTGTCACCTGAAACAAAGCTTCATTACTGAAGGATATGGGTCAAGGGATGACTGGTCATTCACTGGGATAGTCATGATACTCATTTATATCCCAGTATCAGTCACATTTGACATTCAGCTGGAGTGATGGCAGATGTAGATAACATCGGTCTTTCAGTGTATGCTTCATTGAGGATAATGATGGTTTGCAGCTATTATGTTCAAATGGGACTTAGAAAATAGCCTACTAATTAAATGACTAAATCAAATAAAACTACACATTTTAAAATTTCTCCTTTATTTAAACTTAGCAAATTATATTTTTTGATCTTCTATACTGAGTTTCTGACTTACTCATCTCAGCACAATTTGTGTATATCTGAGCTTTGAGTGGAATGTGCCCTTCCAAACTATAATACTTCTATAGAATGTGAATATTTTTACACATTGCTTATGGAACACTCGACTTCTTGAAATTCTCATCTGATTTGCTTTGCTCTTACACAAATTACATGTGCTACACATATATACATTGAAACAAAGCCACTTTTCCAAACAGCAAGTTCTCTTACCATGGAAGTGTGATCCAGTTATCTTTGATATTTCATTTCTCTTAAATATCTTTTAGCAACACACATCTTAGAAAGTGTTGTCATTTTTTATAAGGTGATATATTTTAGGTGAATTTTCATATTTGCAGAAATCTATTTTTTCCACTCTTCACTAAATGAACTCAGATTTGGTTACTCATACTAAATGCTCTGGCTAAACATCAACGAACAGAAATCATTTATCAGTCTAAACCAACTTTATATGCATTTATAGAATATATTCACTTTCATATAAAATTTTACAATTCCATATATATTAAAGCACTATCTGGACTCAAAATCACTAAATTTGAAGTTTCTATGTAATATAATAACTTCTAAAATGGGAGGTTTATACAATACTACAAAGGAAAATCATATTTGGATCTATGGGTTTTATTTGCTTTTTTGATTTTTTTTCTTTTCAGGATTACAAACAATAAGTCTTACTGTTTTTAAAATTATATCCTTATTTGCTAATTTGATTTACAAATGCACATGATCTTTGAGCACATTTTCTTTGCATCATTCCAATGTTTACGCGGCTAACTTAACTACTTAGATACTTGCCACGTACAGTCTCTAGCTTTTTATGAGAAGCTACAATGGAAGAAGTGTGTGACTTGCATTCATAGTACTGTGAATCTGTTCACTCACTGAAATTCACTAAAAACAGAACCTGTTTTCAGCCATTCCTTGTTTCAATCTGCATTCCTTGTCTGAATAACTGTAATAAAATAGGACAAAACAAATTTTGATGGGCAATTTCATCGTAGCCCATCTGTTCAGTTATGCTGGGAGGCAGGAACCTAGTCTTATCTGTCCTGCTGTTTGCAGGGCTGTCTTAATAAAGTTTGGTGAATCAGAACTACAAGGTATTTCATTTACTTCTATGTGTATTCCTGTGTTTTGACTTTCCTTCCCCTGCCCTTCACAGTGGAGTTAAAGCAGGAATCTAGTGGCATCAGAGATAGGAGTCTAAATGAGGTTGAAACTAGACCGGGTATCCTATTCAAGGTAGTCTTGAAAATAGAGCACCAGCGGGACAAGTCCCAGGTAGCCACTAGGGAAAACTGAGATTCAAACACTAGGAAACCAAATATATACTCCAAGTTCAAATGACAAGAGAAATTTAAAGTGAAGTTTCAGAGCCAAGAGTGAGCAGGTGGGCAGAGACCAGATCAGCTCTGGAGCTGACCATAATCCAGTAGGGAGAATTGCTGCCTGTAGCCATGGGTCCTGGAACTACCGTTCACCTACTGGAGGCTTCCTAGAATTGAAAGATCATGAAAATGTGAACAACTACCTTAAGAGCTAAAACGAGGCAAAGGTGAGACTTATGGTCATCTCTTACCTTCCTGGTAAAATTTCTCAGATCATCTGATACAATGTAAGACAATCTGCTTGTGAGCCATAGGCCACTCGTTCTTCCTCCAAAATGGCCTTGTACATGTTATTATATTTTATTTGAATGTAAACACAATTACCAAGCAGTAAATAATGATTTTCCTTACCCATTGATTAGTGCATGTTGATACTGAAGATGCATTGATTTGTACAAGCCTAGCTTGAAATGGAGCAGATGGGTATGTAAAGGTTTACTCAAAATCAATGTGAATTAGATTGCTGCTCCTCAGTAAAATGAATTATAAGTTAGAATGGCTATTTTCTTTAACTTAATGTAATAGAATGCTGTCTAAGGCAATCTGTTAAGGTAGACTTACTGAAAATGTAGCCTTTGATCTCAAAAATAAGCATTCCCAAAACAACATGATTTAATGAGCAAAGACAATATTATGTCTAAGAAAATGTAGTTAAGGCATTGTAGCAAATGTCCTGGAAAAATGTTTGACAATAAACTTGTTTTCTTTTAAAAAATAATAATCATGTTCTTTCGAGTTATACAGTATTACACTGACTGCTTTTTTTCCTTGATTGTTTGTAAATATTCACATATACATATGTTACAGTGGTTTAATCACTGTACTGCTCACAATGCAACAGTGCTGATGGATAGCTTTTGTTAAAGAAATATCATTAACATTTATATCCTTGTTTACTGCTGTTGCTTACAATGTAAAGAAAACAATAATCCATTTATAGTCCACTGGCTGTATATTCAGGCTTTGTTCATTCCTTTAAAAAGAATAGTCCAACCATTCATGTTCCTGAAATATTAAGGGAATAGGCCATTCTTTGTCCAACTTCTTAAATAGATCTTTGAGTTTCGGAAAAACTATAGGGGAGAGAAAGGTGTCAAAGGAAGTACCACAGACTGTGTTTTATCCCAGTATAGGGTGCTGCTTTCATAGAAAAGCGAAAAACATTCCCAAATAAGAGTATCTTTTTGTTTTTCTAATGGAATTATTCCTCAGATGGCTTGTGCCTGTTTTTAGAGTGATACAAATTTGCAACGTGTACCTATGTGTGGATGGATGTCTCATAAGTCTATTGTCATAAATGTGACTATTCAGTATATCTTTATTGAGCACGTATGTTGTACCAAGTAACATACTGTGTACTAGAAATTTAAAGAAATAGAAAGCACAGCTCCTGCTTTCAAGGAACTCAGTTTGATGTGGCACCATGATAGCTCTCAGGCAATTTAAGTCTATACAAGAATTCAGAGAAGGAAGGATGAGATTAATCCAGCCAAAAAGGGTTGAGGCATTTGACTTGGGATTATAAAGATGAATCATACTTTAGAAGCATGGGGAAGGGGAGTGAAGATGGGGTTGGTTAAAAACCTAGGAAATTTGAAAACAAAAAATGAAAATACAAAACACAATTTGGAAAGATGGGTTATGTAAAACAATTGGAGCATGGAGTGAGTGGTGGGGAAGAAAGTAAAGTGATCTTGCATAAATAGCCTAATTTCTCTACATATTTTTCATATTAAACACCCAAAAGAACAGCTTATTTTTGTCTGATATTTAAGTTATGTTTATAAAGATTTTATTGAGCAGAATGTGATCAACACTGCTGGTATTACAAAGCATAGGGGCATATTGTAAATTAATTTGTATGATGTATCCATATACGGTTTATATGCATATATAGCATAAACGCTTCCTTCAAGATTGGTATATGTGTAACCTAAATTAGTCTCTAGCTCCAATTCTGATATTGTTTAAGTATGTAACATTGGCTAAGTTATAACATTTCTAAAATGTAACTAGACGGTCTATAATTCTTTCAGCCAAAACCTTTTGGAGTGATCTTATGACTTTGTGATTCAAGGCTGAATATTTGGAATCAGACTGTCCTGGATTGAAATCCTAGCTCTCCTGCTTGCCAGTTGTGTAAACTTTATCATTTTGCTGTAATACAGTGTATTCTCTAATCCTCAAATCCCTCTTATATAAAACTAAAAATAGTGTCTATCTCATAGGATTGCCTTTAGATTTAGTGTAAAGTGCTTAGCCCATTTCTGTCACATAGTGAGTACTTAACAGATGCTGCCTATTACTATTGTGCGATTCCATACTGATTAGTAAAAGAATCATATCCACTTAATATCTGGGCCTTTGAATGTCAAAAACTAGGCCTGTGTCATTCTAATAAGCATGATTAGGCTTTTTAAATAAACATTATTCACCTCAGTCTTGGGCAGTGATTCCTCATGCTTGAATTTTAGTTCTGGCTTTCCTAAGACTTCATAGTTTAGCTTCTGGCACTCTTTCCAAGACTTATTTATTTTGGAAAACTAATATGACTCATCTCTCAAGATAACTGGCCCTTGACTGCCATACTTGATTTAGTTTGCCCACAGTTCTTGGTAAAAGATCCTGCTACTACTGAGCCCAGTCCCATGGAATCAGCGCTAACTAAGCTATCACTTCAGACATAGAAGAGTAAAGAACAAAGAGTAAAGAAGGCAATGAAGATAAACAACTGAGTGTCCACAGGAACTGGTGGCACCTATTTTCACAAAAGAATTGGCATTAAGAGTTGGAATGGTCCTTGGAAGTTTCTATTCTAACACATATTTTCAGAGTGTAAAAAATGATCACAAATTCTACCCCCACCCCCACCCCACCCCACATCAAGAAGTGAGTCTATCTAGTTTCTCGCTTCTTGAGTCTGGACTAGTCTTATTACTTGCTTTTCTGACATACATGACATAGAATAAAATAGAGTAGATTTTGATTCTCAGACTAAAGATTTGTATATTTCATCTGTGTCTCTCCCCCACCTCTCCTTTCATCTTTTCCTCTCTCTTTCTCTTTTTCTCTCAGAGAATGTTTAGCATATGAGCAAGCCAGTTTAACCTATTGGTGGGTGAGAGACCATGTGTAGAGAGGTCCCATTCATCCCAGTCTTTCTAGTCAAAGTCATCTTAAACTAGCTAACCCCCACCCAACCCAAAAGCTCTTGCCAAATGCAAGAGAAAACTTGATATACAAGAAGAAAAAATAAAGCCCGGCTAAGCCCAGACAAATTGTTGACTTACAGAATTATGAGCTAAAAAAACTGGTCATTGTTTTATGCACTAAGTTTTGCATAACTGCTATACTAAGCAATGCATGAATCACCTCTAAAATACTGCCTACAAGTGGCCAAATAGCTATTGCATTAAGGAAGAAATTTTCTCCCCACATTCATTTTCATGAGTGTGAGGATACTATATGGCTCAATAATTAGCGTAGGTCAACCTTTCAAACCCTTTAAAGTATTAAAGTAATCACGTGAGTTTTCATTATAACAGATTTAAATCACAAATGAAATTGTCAGTTTATTTTTGAGTTACCAAATTCCTTACACAGCTTTTAAAGTTTCATTGTACACTGTTTTGCTTTCTCATTTACTTTAACCCAGAAATACTTTCTAAGCTTAAGTACATTCAAAACTTGTTTTTTCTCACCTGATTCTACTGATCTCTGGGATTTGTTATTTTCAGAATCCATTGTTTTTCTAACTTTTTCTCGCACTGTATTACCTTTCTTGGCTTAAAAACCCAATAGGCTTGGTAAGCCAGATGTACGCCTGTCCAACCAGCTCACCCCAGTTTGAATCACTACTCTTTCATCTTCTCTGCCTTCCCAGTATGGCTTAGATATTCTCAAGCCTTGGCTTGCTTCCAGTCTTTTCAGAACAGTATTCTGAATTATGTCTATAGCATTTGTTTTAACTTTTTCTTGTGGAGTGGGGGAAGCTCAAATGTTCTGATTATTTATTCTGTGGATTTCTGCAGTGGACCAGTGAGGATTCTGCCTGTCATAGTTATCTCCATCAATCCATCAGCTAATTGCACGACCTTTTCTTAAAAATGCAATTTTGTTGCAATCACTGTTCTGCACACTCTGACCCATTATGGTGATGAAAGAAAATTAAACCACATTCTAAAATATGAAAAAAAGCAAAGAACAGTATGATGAAATGAAATGGTTATGTCTATATGCTGAAATGTAAATGTGGGCAAATTCTTTTTCTGTAGGGAGTTTTTATGTGAAGCTCTTTTGGAATAAATATAAAAGATAAAGACTGGAGTTAAATAGAAGTGTTGAATTGACTCCCCAGACCTATGCCTTCCACATCATGTTTATGCAATTGTGTTTTTAAGTCAATGTCTATATTTATCTGAAAATATCACCCAAGTGCTTTATCCCATCTACAAAAAGAATCATATTTGAGAACTGCCTAGTGGGTAGGCATAGACGTCTCAATCCCTGCATAGCCTTGAGATGAAAATATCTGGGGGGTCTAAAAAATGAAAGTCTTCAACATATATCTTTCAATAATTATTTTTTGTGTTAACATTAAAAATCCATCATCCTTGAATTAAAAATTGCATGAGCTAAAAATCACACAGGTTATATATTGAATGGAATAAAATGAGAAGTATACTATATTGACCAGAGATAAGATACTGTTGTATTATCCTTACAGAATTTAAATGAAATCATAATTTCTATTTATAGGCAAGCTGTATGGTATTGAGACAAGGAAATAATTTACAACTGTTATAGTAATAGAAAGGTTATTTCTAATTTTATCTCATGGAGTTAAAATAGAAACTTAATTTTAAGTTAATCTCACTTTTGGGAGTGTAATAGTGCAACCTCTTTGTTAGCAAGAATATTTTTAACCTAACTGTATAAAGCATTAACACATTGTGTAATGTCACTTATCCTGTAGGAAATCATCAAAATCTGATGATTATGGAAGACTGGCTTTACAAGTTCAAGGGAGAATATCTCGACTCCAGTAAATTCCATCAAGACTGAGAACAGTGTGATGGGCAGTTAGAAAGTATAGCAAATTCATATCCTTAGGCTGTTTTCTAAGGATATCAGTGAAAATGAAATCAGACCTTTCTTAAAATGCTGTTTTCTAACACAGTATTTTAGAATTAAACTTTTAATCTGTTTTCTTATATGACTATTGAGTATTGTTATCCTTCACTTTTGTTGTTTTGTTTTGTTTTGTTTTGTTTTGTTTTGAGACGGAGTCTCACTCTCTCTCCCAGGCTGGAATGCGATGTCGCGATCTTGGCTCACCGCAACTCCACCTCCCGAGTTCAAGCGATTCCCTTGCCTCAGCCTCCCAAGTAGCTGGAATTACAAGCTCCTGCCACCATACCTGGCTAATTTTTGTATATTTAGTAGAGACGGGGTTTTGCCATGTTGGCTAAGCTGGTCTTGAACTCCTGACCTCAAGTGATTCGCCCGCCTCGGCCTTCCAAAAGTGCTGGGATTACAGGCGTAAGCCACTTCACCAAAGAGTTATCCTTCACTTTTTATGTACATTTGCATTCTTGTACTTTTTGCAAAAATATAACTGCCAGTTTAGCACCTACTAGACAAACTAGTTCAACATCGTTCAATTTTCACATGAAAATTAGCATCCCACCTAGTTGGGGTGATCTTCCCATTCTGTTCTTTTTTCTTTTCAAATGAGTAAAATCATTAACTTCATAGAGGCTTTATTTATCCATTTATCCTATTCACTGAACACCTTTACCAAGTGTGTTACTAGTTTAGTCTCTGGGTTTCTAAGAATAGATACGTTTTTTCCTAAGCAGGTCACAATCAATTGTTGGATATAAATGATTTTCATACAACTAATTCCCAAGCATACCCTTCAATTTAAACCAGAGCAACACAGCTACCCACCCTCAAAGACAAAAGGAAAAATATATTTGTGCTCTATTTATAAATTGCCAATATTTTAAAAAGAGAATGAAAAACTTTGACCTTATGCTAGAACTTGCCATTTTTATTATAAAAAGTTCCACAATTTCATCTGTGCATTACTATGATTCATCCCAAAATTGTTTTAAAGGGTAAGTATTCCCAATAAAATTAAGATTCAATTTGGAAACAATATATCTATTTCATAAAGTAAGGTGGACTTCTGTGACAAGATCATCCTATAGATGAATTGAGACTTGACTGAAGTAAGGAAATGTTTCTTCACCAGCTTTATTCAGAGAAAGTGGCTTAAGTCATCGACTTAGGGTTCCATTGTCTGCATTCTTTCCTGTTAGATACTCAGTAAATATAATTAGATTGATTAACTGACTAAACAAGTCTTACTTACTGCATGAGAAGAACTATCTCTGTAAAAGGAAATCTCCCTTAGCAGCCAAATTTTCTGAATGATGTCTTCAATGTGAAGAGTATTAAGTATTTTCCTCCACAGAAACCTGACCCAATATCAGCCTGGTGAAGAGACCTAGACCTCTGGCCATTAGTGTGTGAAGTCAATGCTATTGACAATCATCAAAGATTTTCATCCTTTCCACTAGAGTACTTAAGAACTAAATATCATTGATGAGAACTAAAGCCTGTTGATGTGTTCCTGTAATTTTAATTAATAATACATTAAATTTTTTTCCTGATTGTATGAACATATATCATTTAACAATGATTTATACCAAAGCCATTAGGAAAGATTTAGTGTCATATCACAGCCAAAGTTATTCTCTTTTCTTCTTCCTTACCCCTAAAAAATGTCCCAGATGCAGAAAGTCATAATCTGATATTCAGATATTTACATTTAAAAGGTTCCTGTCTTTTAAAGAGTTTTCAAAGTTCTATCTTTGTCTAAAATATATAGTTTAGAAAATATAATGTACATGTGTATTGCATATATGTATATTACAAATTTAAGGATGTATATGTCACTCGCTATATATGTAATTAACATATTTAATCATGAGCACTATGCCTTGCATATGTAGCACAGCCTCAGACATAAGTCATACCTAGAGAGGAGTGTGATGGAAACAACCAGAACCTCGTAACAAGATTGAGTAAACCAACTGACATCTTTTAGACTGAGATATCAAGTACAATGAGTTAAACTGTTAAAGCAAGTTCAAATCTGCTCCAAGTGAGCATTAATTTTTAACATGTGTTATACATGTCACGAATTCTGAGCAGTGTTAATCAGGTGAGAATTCTCAGATGAGAACTAAGGTTATATGTCAAGGAAGCAGGAATTTGTGCACCGTGGGAAGAATTCCTCTGTATGATGGACAGAAACAGAGTTGGAGTCCAACAATGATTACTGTGTGGAAAGTGATCACCAGAGAAGAGGGAAGGCGGAAAGTATAGTTACACAAAAAAGCAAGTCTAAGTTTCAATCAGGTGATCTCAAATAAGTCAATTCCAAATGTCACTTAAGGTACAGGGACTCCAACAAACTGTGTCAAACATTTAAGGTGAGCATATAGGGACTGATTAGACTGGATTACGAATGATATATAACGGAAGAAATACCATGGAATACTCTCCCTTAGACCAGGTTGGACACTGTGAAATGAATGGGTTTCATTGTTGCTACTTTTTATGTTCATTATTTTAGTTAAATAAACTCCTTTTTTTAAAAAAAATTGAAATTATATAACAGAGTAAAAATAGAATTCACTTTATACAGTGTAGAGAGTTTCTGGTTATAAAACAGCTGAGATGTAAACCATAAATGAGGAGATGAAACATAAGTGATTCGAACATAAGCGAGATCATTCTAAAAATAACTATCAGGGAACCCAAGGGAGTTCAAGATGTTAAGATCCCTTATCTATGTGGAAAAATGGATGATAACTTTGTCAATCCCCTCTCTAGAAATGAAAACAAAGAAAAATTTAAAAATGAAAAGGTTATTAGCAAATGGTCCAGAAGTAGGCCAGGCAGTAGAAAGCATAATTTTGTTAGCCGTTAGTTACATAGAGCAGGTTATGTACGTCCCTACCTGGAAAGTCATAAAACATTCCTGAAAATCCTAGCTGGCATTTCCAGCAAATTGTGAGAGAACGCGGTTTACATTCTGAAGCCCAAGAAGCATTGTTTTTTTAATATTATGTACCATTTCACTACTTACCATTTCAAGAGTATAAAATAACAATAGAATTGGCCTTCTCATTCTGATATTTTAGAAAATTCCACATTTTCACGGTTCCTATTGCAAACAAGAATAAAATCTTTTGGCAGAGCCTGACTATAAAAAGATCTAGAAGCTATTCTTATAATGTAAAAAAAGAGTATGTTTTTATGACCTTGCCAATTTCTCTATTGATAAAGAGTAGGAAGTGTGGATATGATCTATAAACATATTTTTAAATGACAGGCATAGATAAAGAATTCTCTGAAGCAGAATAATTTATGGAACAAAAGCAGTTAAGGATGAAAACATTTATCATGGGAAATGGGAATACTGTGAGTAAAAAGTTCAAGAATAAAGTATGATTTATGATAATAGAGATTCTCACAATATTTTCAGAACTATAGTTGAATAAAAATATGTAGTATTTGACTGAAAACCAAAACAGTGGATTAATGTAACTAGAAAAGTCTGGGTTTGGGCCAACAGCGGACATTGAAATATGAGTATATTTTTAGAATAAACATCTGTATATAGCTCCAGTGAATTCACTTTGATTAAAAGATAATTCAATGGATAAATTGGATAAAATATGTAAAAAAAAAATTCTCTGGCTCTGATGACAAAAAGGCAGTTTCACAGATTTGCTATCAGAAATTACTTTTTCATAGAAACCTACATATATTTCTCTTTTATTCTGATATGAGCTTCTCATGTGAGATTAGTCAGTGCGAAGGCCAGTATAGCTCAGACAAAGCTGACCACAGCATAGAAACCCCTGCCAACACTAAGGTGGTAGCAGATCCCTCTCTGGGATGCAGAGATGCAGATGCAGGCCTATCTTTCCCAAAGAACCATGGCTGCCACTTCTGTGGGATGAAGGCCTTTTTTAATGGAGAATATCTAGTCAAATGTCTCCGTAATATTACCTTCATTGTTCGTAGAGTAAAATGTAAAGGGTTTTAACTTCAGAGGAACTGTGCACAGGCAGGGAGGTGGGTGAAGTTGACCTAATGCAGAGATGGGGAGCCACAGCTTAGAGTCAGGTTTGTCATCTCTTAATTCTGTTTATGCCATTGACTTGTTATTGGATGGTGCACAGGTAATTGATTTATCTGGCTAAGTTTTCTTATTACTAAAATGATGTTAACATCTGCATCATACAGTTATAGGAACAGGGCCTGGGACAGAGGAAACTCTCAGTAAATGTTGGCTATTGTAATTATTACCTTAGTATGACATCCTCCCAAATTCTTCATAACTTTTTGGTAACTGGTAAGAGATGTTAAGGGGTAACAAGATCCTGCTGGGGTACCATTCTCCTTGACTTCCTTCAAAGGTCAGATTTTGCTGGCCTTAAACCACAAGTCATCAGTAAATGTACCATTGTGTTCCGGAATTGTAAAGTATCTAGTGGAGGCTTTAAGAAGACACCAAGTTGTTGTTGTTGTTGTTGTTGTTGTTTTCAGGATTATACTTAATTTAGTCAAGACAGATTTCTTGTGATGTAGGTTCCGTGTCTTGAATAAATAAGTACAATTCTGGAAAAAAAATGTTTCAAATAATGGTAATATTAGGGAGACATATAAAAAATTTAGGGAGCCCTTAAAAAGCCTGAGATAGAATTGGTTTCAGATGACACTAAGTATCTCGTATTTCCAAGGTACTTTGGGAGAGGCAGCATGGCACTATAGAAAGAGCACAAACTTTGTAAACAGACTGGACTAAGTCCTGCTCACTTACATGTAACCTGGGGTAAGATTCATTTATAGAAGCTTCAATTTTCTTGACTGACATAATACATATGTGCCTGATTTCTGTGAAAATTAAGAAATGAATGTACAATACCAAAATAATACTTAAGTGTCAGCTCTCAGGAAAGGAAAGGAAAGGAAAATCAAAGACCTCTGTTTAAGCATTGCATGTTTGCTGATACCATGTCAGTACCACACATAGCTTCCTCAAACCATTTGAGTAATTCTTAGATCCTGGATTCTCTTGGGTTCTATGGTTTGAATATTTGGCCCCTCCAAAGTTAATGTTGAAATTTAGTCCATCCATAAGGACAAAGCCCTCATGAGCCAGTCTCCTCTTAAAGTGCCACAGTGGAGATTAAGTTTCAACATGCGGTTTAGAGAGGGCAGATATTCGAATCACAGCAGGCTGCTATAACAGAATACCATAGACTAGGTAGCTTAAACAACAGAAATTAATTCCTCAAAGTGCTGGAGGCTGAGAAGACCAAGATTAAGGTGTCAACGAAGTTTCATTCCAAAGCATCTTCTCTTGGTTGATAGGCTTCTCGCTGTGTGCTCACATGAATTCTTTACAATGTGTGTGTAGAGGGGGAGAAAGATATTTAAATTTCTACCCAGTCTCTTGAAAGATCACCTTGGCTTTCATCTCATAATTCTCACCTGATTCATACTGTTCAGAAGTCTTAACATACATAATCCATTTTAGAAATGATGTGGCCATGAATCCTATTGGATTGGAGCCCTGCCCTGAGATTTCATTTTTTAAATTTTCCTCTGAAAGACTATTTTCAAATATAATCATATTGGGGGTTAGTGTTTCAACATATGAAGTTTAGGTGGGGGATACAAGTCAGTCTCATTGAAGCTAATAAGGCATAATTACTGAGGGGGATTTATATATAGGTAGAAAAGTAGAGTGGGAACAGATCTTGAAGGTCTTCTAGACTAGTCTAAGGGGTTTGATTTTATCCTAAGAGATCCAAAAATCATTGAACAGGTTTAAAACAACAGAGTCTGATATGCGTTTTTCAAAAAATTACTCTGGTGGCTATGTGGAATATTAGATGTAAAGAGGAAAAAGCATAAACAGGAAAACTAGTTAAGACTACTTCACAGTCAAAAAATAACTTGGGTGAGGACAGCAGTAGGAGAAATGGCATAAGTGAAATGGGCTAAGATATGACATAGAGTTAGTCAACAGGGTTTGTGAATAAAGTTAATGAAAGGGAATGATGAAATAAATAGAAGCACAAAGTCTTCTAAGTTTGTTATGAGCTGCTGTGTGGTTAGAGGTGCCATTTGCTAAAATGGAGAAGATTGAAGGAAGAACATTTTGGGGTTGGGTTGGGCTAGATCCAGAGTTTTGTTTTTAGATTTGTTGAGGTGCCCTTCTAGATATTCAAGTGTAGGTGTCAAATAGGCAGACTTATAAATCTTGAGTTAAATCAGGCTTAGTGTTAACTTAAGAGTTATAGATAATATTTAAATCCATGTAACAATTTGAAAATTATAGCTAGTATTTAAATCCACTGGACTAAATGAGATGCCCTAGGAAGAAAGTTTCCATTAAAACAAAAGAGTCTCAGAATTAAGTCTCAGGGCACAACATTTAGAAGGCCAACATAAGAGGAGTCACCAACAAAGAGAACCAAAGATGGCTATAAAGTTAGAAAACCAGAAGAATGTGGTGTCATGGAAGCCAAGAAAAGATAAGCTAGCAAGAAGGGAATAGGCACCTGAGTGAAACCCTGCTGAGAAGGGAAGATGAAGACAAAGAAGTGACTATGAGATCAGGTTACATGGGAGGAATTGGTGACTTAGAGGAGTTTCAATGGAGTGGTGTTGATAGAAGCCACCTAAGTGTAGATTGAAGGCAGAATAGGAAGTGTGGAAATGGAAAATGACAACATAGGCTAGTGTCCCTTAACCCCAGATCCACCCATGGAACTTTAGAGAATTTCCAATGCCTGATCCCATACCAGAAGTAGAGGGATGAGCTTGAAAGTATTTTTGAAGCTGGAGTATTTTTAATGAGTTTCCAGGTAATTATAATGTTGCTGTCAACGTTGTGAATCACTATTATAGACAAATGTTTCTAGAAGTTTTTGAGTGTGTGTGACAGCAGAGGGGTGACCATGTGGCAAGAAAAGTATATGTTGTTATTACTGTAGTTTTGATTGTATTTTTAATAGAAAATACAAGAGGATATTATGAATTCATGAGGAAAATCCTATATAAAGGGAGAGAAACTGATGATTCAGGATTAAGAGGAAACAATAGCAAAAGGAAATTTCTTGAGGAGGGCAGAGGGGACAGAAACTCTGCATAATTTTAGAAATCACATCTGATGGTAACAAGGGTAGGCATTTTCGTTTTAACCACTGGAGGAACTCAACTTGCTTGGTTTGCACCTTCTGATCCTGAGTAGGGAAAGGTAGAAAACAAGGCCTTAAGCTTTTTGTGTGTGTGTGTGTGCTTTAATTAAATCTTAATTTCCGATAGAAACATTAGTCTTGGAGTCATGATCAGGAGGTAAGTCAACATACACATAAAAATACTCACCTATCCTTTATTTAGTTAAATAAGAATGAACAGTCCATTAATCTATTTAATACAGAACTTTCCAAAGTTTAAGAACACAAGTTTAACCACTTATACCTGACATAGACAAATATATAAATAAAATGAAAATTCATTGCCTAAACTGATATTCAATGAGTTATTACAACATATTAGGAAGAGATGCTCTCATCAAGAATGGGAAATAAAGGTTACTTTTCAGTGAATAGTACAGAAAGCTTTGAAGATTCTAAAGCTTAATGTCTTTATAAAAAATTAGTCTTTTCTCAGATTGTAAAGAAGTTACCTGGATTTGTAAAGAAAAGAAATGGTTTAATTCAACCTCCAGAATCCACCAAATTGAGTGAGATTTTATTGTCACACTATTTTGAAATTCGTCTAGTTCAAGAGAGGAATAGAATTTGCTCAGGGTTGTAATCTAAAGAAGTCAAGACCTCAGCATGTGGAAGAATCCTCTAATCCCCCTGATGTACTGATTGATTTGTGCGGCTGCAAATTTTTCCTAACAACTAGAGGCAATAGAAAATAGATTTCTGGTCCCTGGAGCCCTATTAAGAAATAAGTTTGCATTCAGATATCTATGTACAAATGCATTCATGCCAATGTCATTTGTAATAATACTTGCACACGGATAAAATTTAACAATCAACGATAGGGGACCAATCAACTAAATCATGATACTTCTATTAGGTTATGATACAGCCATTGAAATATTTACAAGGTGTCTTTTATTAAGAAATTTCTTAGGAAGTGAGGTAAAATATAAACACACAAAATATAGTATGTTTTTAGCTAGCCGAAAAAGACATACAAAATAAATATCAAAGGTAATGTTACATATGCTTATTTTTGGGTAGTGAAATTGTCTGTGATTATTACTTTTTATTCTTCCCTTTCAGCATATTTGAGTTTTCACAGTGTGCATACATTGCTCTATATTTGAAAAAAAATCATTCCTTTTACACATAAACCTAAATCATGAAAATTGTATAAACTCCATTTACTTTTTGCCCTTTTCAATTGATAATTTTAAAATAAATTAAAAGATAAACCCAGTTTTTTATTTAATCATTAATACTCTGTCAAAAGAATTCTTAGAACACTTTCCTTTTTAAAGGACACTATTCCTAGGAGCTAAGATAACTGAAATTATATTTTGGTTTTAAAAAGTCAAAATATTTTAAAAAGTATTTTAATGTCAAAGTCAATTAGAGTACTGAAAACTTATATAAAAAATGAATCATTTGCAAAAATATTTCCTCAGTTTTCATACATTTTATGGTAAATCTTCAACACTTATTTATTCCAGATGCTAAGATTAAGACATCTGGTACAGTGTGAGGAAACACTATTTAAAAAGAAAAAATACATTGAATTTAGTTGTGCTAGTAACCAAATTAAGTATAAGAAATGTTATAACAAAACTGAGGTTGTATTACATATATGTACTTGTCATTTAAATTGAGGCTTGAATCATAATGGCACCAGGATTTTCTGTTCCCTTCATCTTTGATTCTGACTGTCCATGTCTTGATCATTCAAAACCTTGAAGATAATTTTAAATTCAAATTCAAAACCTTGAGAGCTGATTGTCTGGTTCAGACCTTCAATCTGCTAAGAAAAATGATGTCCAAAAAGATATATTATTTGTTGAAGAGCATATAGACAGTAAGGGATAGAACAGACAACTTCATCACTGGACTTTTTGCCCTCAAAAGATCTTGTATAAAAATCAGACCTGCTTTTAAAATAAAAGAGCATCCCATGTTTCCACTGCTTTTTATATTGTCTTTACTTACATCATCATTAAGTCAAAAGACATAAAACAGGTTTTGATTGCAGAATAGTAACAACAAACGTTTTCCCATATTGGGCACAAGTCTTCCCTTGGCCTTGTAATAGCCACTTAACAGGTGTGGCAGGAGTACTGTTTTAAGGACTAAAGATTCTTACAGAGTGTGAACAATAACAAAGATACTCAGAGCTCTGTGGGTTTTGTTTATGTTTTGCTTTATTTTATTTAAGATTTCATACTTCTGAGTGCCATTTTTTGGTCTCAAGAAGTGAGGCTAAAGTTGTGTTCAAAATTTGCTACAACTCCTCAAAGCCTTTTGTGAGTGCCTCCTTCAGACTTGTCAACTGAGACAGTTCACCAATTATAACATGAAGTACTGTCTTTACTCCCAGCCTTCTTCCTTTCCCGGCTTCCTTCCTTCTTCACTCTTGTGCAGTATAGAATTGATGTTATGACTCGGGAGACTGAAACCTCCATTTTGCAAATTGGTAATATGATTTAATTATCTATATTGCTGAAAGCCATTGAGAAATTCATTGAGGGTGAATTTCTAATATTCGGTAAGCATCATTCAAATATTTTATCTAGATCTCCCTTTGTTGAAGAAGGAATACTTATTAATCTGGAGAAGTTGTGGTAGTTGTTGTTTTTCAAATCTTAATTAAGCATTATTGCCTTTTTGTCCTTAAAAGCATATGGGGAGACAGTTAAATTAGTTTTCAATGAAACGTGAGCTGATGGCTCTTGTTTAGTACAAGGAAAACCGATGAGCTGTTGGAAGAGTTAGAAGCCATTACCAGAGATAAGGCTCTAAATTAAAGCTGAACTATAAACTTCAAAATTGAGTAAGGAAAAAAAGGATGGGAGAACCATTACCTATCTAATTATGATGCAATTCAGTGGCAAGTATGTAAAGTTTATTTCAAGTACTCTAACTATACCAGCAGAAGTTGTCATTGCACATAATTGTTTCATTAGTTATGACTTGTAAACACATGGAAACATGATTCAACTGCCCCTTTTGCAGTCAAAGAAAAGTGTGGCTTCCCTGATGAAGTGTTGATTCCATATTGAGGTTTGAACTGACAAACCCAGCTTATACTGTACTTTGAAATGCTCCAAGCCCAGATTTTTATTTTTTTAACTACCCTTGTTTTAAATATCTTTCAAAAAGACAACGAGCTAAATAACCAATCTAATAGATGGATAGTGATTTAATTAACCTCAATGATTAAATCTGATCAGTTATTTAGAATATAGTCATTCATTTCCTGGACAGGGAAATGTAAATATAATCTATAGTTTTTCACAGAAATAATTTTGTTGTTGTTGTTGTTGAGACAGAGTCTCGCTCTTGCCCAGGCTGGAGTGCAGTGGCACAATCTCGGCTCACTGCAAGCTCTGGTTCCCTGGGTTCATGCCATTCTCTTATCTCAGCCTCCCAAGTAGCTGAGACTACAGGCGCCTGCCACCAAGCCCAGCTAATTTTTTATATTTTTTAGTAGAGACGGGGTTTCACCATGTTAGCCAGGATGATCTCGATTTCCTGACCTTGTGATCCGCCCACCTCTGCCTCCCAAAGTGCTGGGATTACAGGTTTCAGTCACCGCATCCAGCCAGAAAAAAATTCTTAAGACTAGTAAGAAGACAGAGAGGACAGGCCCAAGATAAAAAGATAGAGCTATACATAGGGACAAGGAGGAAACACAGTCAGTCTTCACTTTAGCATCACCCTCCGGAAAAACCCTGGGCTACTTTCCTTTGCTCATTCCAGGAGGATCTAATTTAGAGTGTCCTTCTTCGCTCATTGGGCGCTTGCTTCCAAGGAACGATAATGGACGGAAAGAGATGTAACCACTAGCCTGGGAAATTTATCACTGAAAAAGGGCAACAAGAACGTGGACACTAATGCAGGAAGACAAACAAACCCACGCAGCCATCAAGAGACTAGCTTCAAGAATCAATTTATTCTTCCCATTCTCATTCACCTCATGGGGGTCAAGACAACTTGACTTTAATAATGCGATTTTCAAACCACTTACAAATCACGCAAACTGTGGTCTTTCTGATATGCTCTTAGGAGAGGGACTGTTTTTTGCACCGAGGGATTAGCAAATCCGACTGCATGTATGCTTTTGAAGCAGCTTTAAGTTTTAAAAGGGAAAGGCTTCCATCTACTGGATACTTTGAGTAATAAAGACTATGAGAATCCACATGACAGATTTCCTTTTGTGCCGGCAATGCATAACCTGGCATGTTCACTTAGAGGTTTTGTAATTCTTTTAAAATACATTTTGTTGGAAGAACGTAGTTGTTACTGAATACGTTCAGCTTTTACAAAATACAAAGCCCACAATATATCACAAAGGAGAGACAAAAGGAATATATAATTTGCCCTTCTTTTCATTTGGAAACAATTGCATGGAACAGTTAAATACCCAACAAAGACATTCTATTTGTTAAGAAAATCCACAATAAGCATAGCTTTAACTGGAATATGAAGATGGTTGAAACAGAATGGGGTGTTTCAGTCACCTCACTTTTTTTCTTTTCTAAAAATTGTATTACTTTTAATGAGCAAATCTCATCTTCATTAGAGTCTGCCTATTTTGAGTTCAGCTACTTCTATTTAATGACACATATTTTTGCTAATATATTGCATTATATAGTCAGATAAGAACACGAGTCTTTTCCTGGGCATATTTTGTAGATGGGATACATTTGAGCTAAATCATGTAATCTTTGTTCAAGTCAGCACATAAAGATAAAAAATCTTTTTTCCAGCAGATAGATTTTTTAAAAGAATGTAAGAATTTAATGCCTTTATTTAAAACAAATTTAGTTAATAAATTTTTTAAAAGTACACAGAGTACAACATTTTAGTGTCTGAGTCTTAATGAAATCTCTTAAATTTATATAGAAGTCAAAATTAATATCAAAATTGTACTGAATATCTTTTATACCAAAGAAAACAAGCAAATTACAGGTTAATAGTGTCAACTTATAACTTAACTATGAGAATATTATGGCAAAAAGGACAAAACTGAAAAATCATGAGAATTTTTTAAATTCAAACTCATTAATATCTAGGACAGTATTATTCGTGGGTTTTCCATGTTTCCATAAAGTGAGGTTGAAGAAATAAAGCAGAAAAATCTTAAGACTTGCCCCCTAAACTATAGTAAATATCTAAGGATTTGCAGATGCGTTCTCTCAGCTTTATACCTTCCTTTATAAATTAATAAATATATAATCCCTCACACCTAGAAAAGACTAAGTCTTGCTAAAGCAGATTCCTGTCAGGGTTACTGTAGAACTTATTTTGAATATTCTTAGTACCAGAACCTGGAATATAATACAATGTTAGGATCTACCTAGTTCAGATATATCTTTATAATTCTACCTGCAGGATTACCTCAAAATAGTATTTTTGAAAACAGTGAAATGATGTGCTGAGAATAATAGGCAATGTAAATTGTTCATATTTAAATATATATTAGCTTGGTAAGTATATACAACAAATATTACAGAAGATACTATGATAATTCCTCTTTGATAAGGACCTAAATCTTTTCATTCAGTGATATCTTTTCTGGGTTGTCTGGGTTCTGTTCATTGTCTTTTTTGTGACCAAGCTTTTTTACACATTTATGGCCCATGCTGATTGACAATGGAAATGTTTATTTCATTTTTGCAACTGAAAATTTCTTGGCATTTACAGAAGAAAGAAAAGAAAGAGGATGGAAAGAAGGCAGGCAGGTAGGAAGGGAGGGAGGGAGAAATTAGCCTTTTCTTTGCACTTGCTCCTCTAACTAAATCAAGCCCAGAACTTCTAAATATAACAATAAAGGAAGAACCGCTCATAGGCTTTAGTCCATACATTCACCTCAAATTATTCAAATGAGACTTCGCTAAAGCCTAGGGGAGAACACAAAAGAAATAAAAATGAAAAGTTACATTGGCGTAGTTAATCTGACTTAAAAATAATAGTTCATTCATTCATCATTTATTATCTAATATGTCCCAGGCATTCCTCTAGGTCCTAGGGATCTAGAAGTACATGAAACAGACAAAATATTTTTTCTTCATTGTACTTACCTTCTAGTATGAAGACAGACAATAAATAAGATTATGATAGTAGCTGAGGAAATTAATAGATCATGAACAGGAACTGGGTGAAGAAGCAAAGTCATTTTAGATAGGGTAGTCAGAGAAGGCTTCACAGAAAGAGTTTAGTGTTTTTATCATATGATGCTGTGACCTAGAGGAAATCAAAGCTCAGTCTCTAAAGACGTGCCACCCTTTTGGAGTGCATTCCTTTTTGGCTGGATTATCTTGGCTTTCTTCCTTGTGACTACATTTATATGACCCTTGTCCTTATGGAGTGCCCCCAACCTCATATACGCTGCTCAGATTTCAGACCCACAGACTATTTTACCTTAAGTTCCCTGTCTGGAGAACGAACACAGAGAACGCCAATTCTCTGTAAAGGAAACACACCACATTTAAGTACAACCCACATTCAAGAGGTTCACTGGGATCGCAGGAGGAGGCTGTTCTGCCATACTTGCTCAATATTCAGATTAAGAAGTAATCATTTATCACAAACGTTACTGAGACTCCTTGGTTGACTATCTTAGGAATGATTTGAGATGTGCAGCCTTGTGCCTTCACTTGAGACAATAAGGAAATACATAACTAATATTTTAAGTTAGGGAGAAGGACTTACTTCCACACCTCCTGCTATTAGGAAACGCTTGAGCTCTAGGAAATATATTTCAAAACCATTATCCATCTTCTCTGTTGTAGGCAACTAATTTAATGTAGTTTACACATGCACAGAATTGCATTTTATTCTGCCTATGTTTAACAATGCAGACCGCAGATTGGTTGCAACAATTTGCTGTCTTACAAAAGTATGTATCAAATGTGAATTTTTAAGTCACAGATAATTTTTCTTCGTACCCATTGACCAACCTCTCACATTCCTCCCCTCCCAATTCTCTGGTATCGACTCTTCGGCTCTGCTTCTATTAAATCTTTTTTTTTTTAATTTCACATATGAGTGAGATTAACCCTGATTTGATCATTATACAACATATATAGTATTAAAACATCAAATCGTACCCCGTAAGTATTTACAATTACAAAGTGTCAATGGAAATAATATAAATATTTTTAAAGATACTTTTCCTTGAATGAACAATTGATCTGCACCATTTTGTCATGATGCCTCTACTTTGGCTTGGATTGTCAAGACTCTTCTCTCTTCATTTAACATTTGATAAACTATGACTTTAAAATGTTTCAGGCCCAGTCTCAAGGAAATTTCCTGTTACAGTACGTAAAATGAAACCATAATAACGGCAGTAATTTCAGAGGACATAGAATATGTGGCTAGAAATACATAATGTGTGCTTAATAAATGATGCTAGCCCTTTTAAAGCAGAAAACAAAACTACATTAACTATGATATTAAAAAAAACTAAATGTTATGTCATTCGCTCATCTTAGTAAAACGGTTAAAAATTTTGTATTTTCATATGATAATAAAGACATATCATATTGACTAAGGACTACCAATATGTCTTAATAAAATAAACTCACCTTGTAAAATGCTATGTAGCTTTCTCTACTTTTTTTAGAGCCTTAAACTAGATTTTCATAAACCAGGTTTTATCAAATGTTCTTAACATTTTCTTAATCTTACTACAGACTATCTTTAATAGTAGATATCATGGTTATGAAGCTATGAATGAAAATTAAGATATTGCTTAAGTGCAAATAATTTTAAAGTAATTCATTTTTGGTCTATTAACACTGTCTAATAGTCTCCTACATATTCAATTCCTTAGAAGGCTGTTTGATTCTCATGTATTTAAAACAAACTTTAAAAGTAAATTATCTAGAAACTACTTAAAATGTAAAAACATACTGATGTTTTAATAATTAATGAGTAGTCCTATAATGTCTGTGTTCTTAAATATTGAAACTCAGCATTGGTTTATTGTCAAACAGAAATCTATAATTACACTATGTAGTAACTGTACAATTTTAATGCTGTTAAAATTTACAATGAATTCTGCAACATTGCCTTGCTGAGTAACTCTTAACTCAGTAAATACTGAATCCTGGGCAGGAAAAAAATTGCAAAATTAAGTATGCATTTAAAAAGATTAAAGGAATTAAGATTACTGAACCCCATGAAAATATTAATAAAACACTTATCTTAATGACTGTTATGTGAAGTAGCAAATATCTTAATCTATGACTAAAATCACTGAAAATTGCTTTCAAATTTTTTTATCTAGCAGAAGAAATAAAATTAAACTTAAATATTTCTATTTATGTCTAAAAATTCAAAAAGTGGAATAAATAAGACAGTAACCTGTTATTAGATTATGAAATACTTTACTGTAAAGTTTTTATAACTGAACAAAAGGTATTTATCAGTTTTTTGACACGAGTTAACATTCTTTAACTCTCACTGTGCCAAATACTTTGTATATATCATTCTATTTATTTCCTCATGATAATCCCATGAAGTATTAAAAATTATATGTTTTACCCAGGAGTAAAGCAACTTATAAAGGGTCATATAGCTAGCGTATGATGCACCTGAAATTCATACTCAGAGGGATCATTCACATGAATGAAATTAATAATCTAAGTCTCCATTGCTTCATGGTTTTCTCCCTAATGCTTTTTAGATTCTAGGATGACATTTTGGTAAAAGGTGATAGCATATCTTTTTTAATGTAGCCTTAAATAGTTATGTGTTAATATTTCCAAAAGTTCAACTCTTAAAATATTTTTAATGTATATATTAAGAAATTAAATGATGACCTAAACAACCTTATAGTCATCCTTCCAGAATTTTTTTCTTCATTTTCTGGGAGATTTTCATAAGATGAAAAAGGACTTAATGCTCTCAGCATCAAAAGACATTCCAAGTGAAATCTGAAGACACAAAGGGGCAACATATTGTCTATTATGTACAAATATGTGTACTAAATTGCCACGAACTTGGTGGCTGAAATCCAGACATATTTATTATTTCTCAAGAGTCTAGGGATGGCCTAGCTGGGGCCTCTGCTTCAGGGTCTCTCACATGCCTGCAATTAATGTGTTGATGGGGGCTGCAATCTCATCTCATGGCTCAACTGGGGAAGAATCTGCTTCCAATTTTACATGTCAGAATTTAGTTCCTTGGAGATTGTCAGGCTGAAACCTTTAGTTTCTTGTCTGTTTGCCAGCATTTTCTTATGTGGCCCTCTCCATAAGGCAGCCTACAACATGGCAGTTTGCTTCACCAGTGCCAGAAATGCAGAGAGTAAATAGAGTTCCTGCTAACAAGATGTAATATAATCATCAAAGTGACACCTCATCATTTTTGTCCTATTTTCTGGATTAGAAGCAAGTCATAGGTTCTACCTACACTCAAGGGCAAGGGGTTACACCTAGACATAAATATCAGGAAGTAGGGGTAATAGCCTTTTTAGAGTCTCTTTGCTACAGAAAATAATGTGGAACCAAACAAGTAAACAATCCTTGGAAATAGCCAAATAAAAACCACTTTTTATCAATAAATTCCCAAACAATTAAACCAGGAGGCACTTTCTGTAATGCTCACCCACTCTTCTCTATCTCATTTCCCCTACCTTTATATCTCAGCTCAAAGATCACTTTCCTCAGAGAAGACTTCCCTGACCACCCCTTCCTGACCACCAGTGAATCAGTTGCCTATTCTTTGCATTTATTCTCTATACATCTCTCAAATAGACTTGTAATCTCACATTTGTTAATTTTTGTGTGGGCTATCTTATTAAATCCTGATTAAGCTGATGAGGAAAGAAACTGTATAGAGGTTTTGTGGAACATTGTATCCCCATCACCTAGGACAGTGTGTAACATAAGATGCACAACAAAACGTGAGGGAAGGAACAGATGTTAAGGACACTAACCTGGAAGTCAGGAAACCTAGTTTCCAATGTGGGTTCTTTCACTTACTAGCTGTTCTGTTTCACCCAAGTCCAATCATATTTCCAAGCCTCAGGTTATTCATGTGTGAAAGGTCGTTTTCTAATGCAAATGGTTGGAACTTTGATGCAATTTTTTGATTTTATACTGTTGTTAATAGTTACATTTTTATTGTATTGAAATTTTTTCCCCAGAATCTTTTGGCAGCTGCTGCCTTCATCTTTTGACCAGTGATTTTGAGATATGCCCAAACAGTTTGCAACAGGCAAATTTAGAGGATAAGAGAAGTAATGTGAGAAGCTTAAATCAACATTTGTAAATTACATACATTTTAAGAAACACTCCTGATGCTCTTCAGAGTTTGTGCATTTGAATGCCACAGCTATGATATAATTCAAAATGTTTTCCTTTCCCCTAGACAAATGAAAACCTCACCAGAAAACAAACTACATTACACACATGTTGTTTCCTTTCAAGATGTTGGCATCCTGCCTTCCCCTTCAGCTGCCCAATCCCCTCTATGGACACAGAGGGTTTGTTAAATTAAATGGTAGCATAGTCCTAGACCAATGATATCTTGAAACAAATATAAAGCTCTAAAAAAGAAGAGAGGCACGTTAGAATTCTCTATGTAACAGAGAACTAGACTATTATGTAGAAGAATATTTTAGCATCACAATAGTACAGCTGACATGCTTGGCCTGCTTTCATCATGACTGAATGTTACCCTTATTTAGTGATTACTGAGAAGTTCTCATACCAAGCAGTGTTAAGTTCAGTTTTTGAAGTGTATCTTATGTATGCAATAAATAACTTTGCATTGTTTTCGGTATCAATTCTTTGACATGACCAGTGCTAGAAGAAGATAAATACTGCATGGGAAACCCAGGAGCAGTATGTTACTCTACCATTCCCTGAAGTCATATGTCAAACTCATGGTTATTGAAATTTTCCTCATAGATTGTTCCACAGTTAACAGTGCACAGTGTCCTCCGGGTAACTAATGATTCTCCTGTAGCCTTTTCCAGCTTACTCATTTATAGTAGTTTAGGACAGAAGGGGAAAATTGGTTGACAGTTGAGGCCATGAATACTTTTTACAATTGTTCTTTCAATCCACAAATAACATATTCTCTTAAAACGTTTTTTTTTTTTTAATATAAGTTTCTACTGTTCTTAGTAGTGTGTCTTAACTGAGAGACTGTGGTTATGGAATTTGTGTTTTTCTTTGTTACTGTGTGGCGTTTGTGTCAAAATCACCCTGGTACAGAAATGTAGATAGGAGAAATGGCAAGTGCAGAGAGGTGGGGAGCATCAGTTTCATGTTTATTAGTACTTTGGGGTTAGAAAAATCCACGGGCCAAGACCTTAAATGATACCTCTAAGAGTGCGATTCTGAGACACACTGGAGGTGAGGTATAGTATGCTGCTCGTTGAAAAGACATCTGAGCCAGAGTAAGTGGTTGATTTCCCACTTCATTCATCTGGTATACAACAGAAGTACACAATCCCAGAAAATAGCCTAGCCTACTCTTCTGTTAGGAGATGATGTACCTCTTGAGGTGCATATACACAAGAAAACAACAGACATAATGGGTAACATTTAGTGAGTATTTACTATGCATGATGCACTGTTTGAGTGTTTTATATGTTAACTCATTTCATAATCATAGTAGCACTCAGTAAAAGGTGCTATTATTAGCACTGCTGTATAAATAGAAATCTTTAGATGTTATAAAGAACATTCCTGCTGAAAAAAAAATTATATGCCCTATGTTTACAGTCTGCCTAGATAGTCAACAATTGACTATTCATAGTTATTTATTTCCTTGGTTTGAGTTAACATGTTCCATAATATAATCTCAGATGCTCCTTGAGTTGCTAAATTGTAACAACAATTCACAGTAGTCTTCCTGGGTCATACTGTGTTTTTTCTTTACTAACTCATAATTTTAAAACATAATTAGATTTTCTTAACTGCTTTGCAAAACAGAATGCTGACTAAATACAGACTAGACCAATGCACTTTAATAAATATTAAAATATTACTGTTATATTCTTTTATCAATGAGGCCAACTAATACTTTGAAGCCGATTTTTCATAAACTTATTGCTATCTATATAGCTGTATCTATATACTACAAGAGTAATATAAAATATATATCTGAATAAGTCCAAATCACTTTTTAGTAAGTGTAGGTAGTAATTCTAAGACATAAAAGCAAATATATAGAGATATATTTCTAAAACATACATATATATGTGTGTGAGAGAGAGAGAGAATAAGACAGAAGAGAGGGCACATGACAGAGCTCTGCAAATAGTAGTTCAGCTAATATTTAGAGAATGTCTACTGACACCAGGTACTGTTTTAGGAACTGAATGTAAATACACATATCAGCAAATATGTGTTTGCTACCATTGTCTTGGTTTAATTAAAACTTTGTGATTACAACTTGTTAATGGAAGAATTTGAAAAGTACATGGAAGGAATTATGTTTTGTTCAAAAAGATTTTTCTCTAATGGGATCAATTTATGTTTTGCTAGTGACTAATATTTTTGGTTAAATATAGAAAATACAACAAAGCTGTGTTTCTCAAAATATTTTCAGTGGAGCACTGTTGTCTCAAATTCTGGAAAGCGGAAAATGAATCTAGAAAATGTGAACGCCTTTGGTTATTCATGATGCACTTTACCATAGTAAAAGTTCTAAGTCCTGTTTAAAGACACCTATTTAACTTTGTTTTACCCATTCTTTCCATTAAAATATAAGCAGATTGTAAATAATTAATGAATAAATATATTTCATCTAATTTAGATTGCCATCAATTGAAAGATCACCATTATATAATATATCTCTAAGAAAAAATTGTTTAAACTATAATGCAAAACTTCCTTTTTACCTAGAATTACTTTGTCCCTATTAAAGGAACTCTTTTAGACATAACTAATTCAAAACCAGCTTTTAAATCATATGTCATTCATATATATACATAAAAATATAAGCAAAGGAATTGATCAAACAGCTTTATATTTGCAGGATGACTCTTTTGAATCACTTTTCAATGCAAATTAACTGATGTTCATGTGTTTCCTACCCACTGTCATTCTCAGTGCCATTAAGAAGATTGACAATCCAGGCTATCTTAAAATCATGATTCAGTATTATGCCAGGGATATTCTTTCAAGTCCCTGAAACCATTCAGGAAATTTTTATCTTGGTACTTTTTAATTTTACCAGAAGGGATCAAAGGAAGCTTTTTCAAACAACAATTAGGATGCATTAAAATGTCCCCTAATTTAAATGGCCATAATTATCTACTGAAACTGCAGTTGGCTACTGATTTTAGAGATGGGAAAACATATTTGCACATGCTAAAGCAGTGACGACTACAATAAAGTTGCTTTCTCACCAACAGCAATGGTAAGATATCATTGATTATAAAACATAGCACTATTTCAGAAAGGTTCAAATAAGATAGTATGTGGCATATAACTGAAGAAACAGTTATATCTAACTAGCTTCCTGCAGCACTAGTGATGGATGGGGCACAATTTGTAAAGCACTTTAGGAAATATTTTCGTTTGTCAGTCAATTGCACACTGAAATCTTCTGGCTTGTATTTAATTGTCAGATCAATAAAGTAACTCATTATATATGAATTCAAGTTTGGGATCTTGGATCAATCACACTGATATTAGGTCAGGGAAAATTTGCAACGTGAGTCCTATCATTCAAGGGATGATAATTACCATGTTCTGTACCCAGGAAAATATTTCCCTTTATAGGTTTTTCAAACTTTCCCCAGTTTCATGACCCATTCTAGTAGAGTGAACAAGAGCATGGATTTTGATATTAGATAAAAGTGAACAACATTTGACCCTACTTCTGCTATTTTCTAAGTATACTTAATAAAGTTATTTAACCATTCAAAGTCTTAATTCTTTCATCCTTAAAACAAGTAACAATAATAATAGATTAAAATGCTATATAGACTTAATGAGAATGTGTATCCAAAAGTGCTTACTATGTAGTCGGGAACATGAAGTCCCTTAAGTAATAGTTTATCTGTTGTTCCAGTACTTCCGGTGCCTAACTAAACCATACTACTCCATGAAGGGATAGATGAGTGTCCTCTTTCAATAATGGTCCAATATGGCTTTCTACATTCTAAATTCTTATGATACATGGGAAGAATATAGAGGGATACCTCATCAATTATAAAGTTAGCAATATTTGTCAGATATAGCAAGTCAGTTGCTAAGGAAAAACACAGCTTTTCCTGCTTCTGAGTCCACAAAAGAAATTACTCTTGAGATTTCTAATAAAAACAAAATGCAAAACAATAGCAACAACATGTATGATAAGATAGTCAAAGGCCTCAGCATAACACAAAATGCTGGTACAATAACAAGTTTGGTGTCACTATTTTTTTTTGTACTGACTCTCAATATCTTACCAAGACACCAGAAATTCAGTCTTAGGTCCTGCTGGTTGCTGCACAGAAATTCAATCACCAAGACAATGAGTATTGCCAGGGAAGAAGACTTGAAATCAGTGATGCAGCTGAGGAGATGGGAGATAGTCTCAAATTCATCTCCTCAACTGACTAAAATTAGGGGTTTATATAGCAGGGGGAAAAATGTAACCATGTGTGGGAAAACAGAAAAAGGGAGGGGTAAAGAAGTGGAGTTGATCCAAAGGAAGCAGGTGGTAAGTAAGGCAATCATGATGGGTCAGTGGTCTGTCATCTCATTGTCCATATGTGGTGATCTGGTAAGTTTCAGTTCCTTGATACTATCTGGGTGGCCTGATGGTTGGTTTCCTGAGAAAGTACTCAGATAAGACAAATACAACTTTCTCAAGTTTCAAGACTGGGAGGGTCAGTTTTTATGCTTATTCAAAAGAAATGATAAGCATCAGTTCTGTGGGACAATTGGACCAGTTTCAAATGAAAACCAATATCATAATTCCAAATCCTCATTTAGACTTGATAGGGGTCAAGATAATGCTGAAATATACAGCTATATATTAGACTAAGTTAATTCTAGATAAAATTTTGATAGCCTGCAGACTGTTCAGTCTGTGTTTGTCTCAGTGGATATCAAATTGTTCGTTTATTTTAAAAGACTACTGCAAATACTCACTTTTCTTATTTCCCATATTCTCAATGATCTTGGACCAAGCATTTGAATATGAGATCTTTATTGTCAAACTGATCTGAAGTTTGAGGTAATTGCCTAGAAAACTCAGCCTCAAGACCTGCTGTAACTTTTGACTGTGGATATTAGAGTTAAATGAATTGAAAGTTGTCTGATAATCCTCTTCCTGTGTGACAGCTCTGTGCAGAAGCTATGATTTTGTAAAATTCATTATCTCATTTTTATTCCATTAAAATAAAATTGTGGTAATAATAGTAAATGATAAATTCAACAGATAATCACTATGTATTATTAGTTGGAATAGGCAATCAGCCAGTTAATGTAGTTCTGTCCACTGACATGCTAATGAGAACTTATGAGCCTGGGTAATTTGTATGGACATAGGGAATAGATAAAAAGGTAGATTAAGGGAATAGTTTTAAATTTAAAAACAACAGTGATAATTCCAAGAAATCGCCTAAACCTCTGAAACAATACAGTATCTATTTATGTACTTACAGGCTTATTCATATTTTTAATTGACAAGTTTTAACAGTAATCATAAGGCACAATGTGATGTTTTGAGATTACACCTACAGACACAAACAGTATGGAATAAATAAATCAAGCTAATTAACATAGCCATAACTTTGCTTACCTATTATTTTTAGTGATAATGTCCTAGTTATTTGAAAATACACAATGCATCGTTGTTGACTATAGTCACCTGATGAGCAATAGATCCCAAAACGTGTTTCTCCTGTCTATCTGAAATTTTATAGTCTTTGATTAATAACTCCTCATTCCTCCCTCCTCATGCCTGTAGCCTGTGGTAACCATCATTCTATTCTCTACTTCTGTGAGTACAACTGTATTAGAATCTACACGTAAGTGAGGTCATGTGGTATTTGTTTTTCTGTGCCTGGTTTATTTCACTTAGCATAATGTCCTTCAGCTTCATTCATGTTGTCAAAATGATGGGATTTTCTTCCTTTTTAAGGCTAAATAGTGCTTCATTGCATAGAATACAACACTCTCTTTATCTGTTCATCTGTTGATATACATTTAGGTTGATCCCATTTCTTGGCTATTGTGAATAATGCTGCAGTGAACAAGCGAGTGCAGATATCCCTTTGACATATTGATTTCATTTCCTTTATATAAACCCAGAAGAGGAATTACAGTGTCATGTGGTAGTTCTATTTTTAGTTTTACAAGGAAGCTCCATACCACTTTTATAATGGCTGTACTAATTTATATTTCCATCAACAATATCTAAGAATTCCCATTTCTCCACATCCTTTCCAACATGTGTCTTTTATATTTCTGATAAAAGTCACTCTAACAGGTGTGAGACGATACCTTATTGTGGCTTTAATTTGCACTTTCCTAATGATTAGTGATGTAAGCATTTTTTTCATGTGTTTATGGGCCATTTGAATGTCTTCTTTTGAGAAATGTTTGTTCACAACCTTTGCCCATTTTTAATCAGGTGTTCTCTTGTTTTTGAGTTGAGTTCCTCATGTATTTCAGATTTTAATCCCTTATCAGATCCATGGCTTACATTTGTAGGCTTTCTCTTCACTTTGTTAATTGTTTCCTTTGCTGTGCAGAAGCTTTTTAGTTTGAAACCATCAAACTTGTCCATTTTTGCTTTTGTTGCTTGTGCATTTACAGTCAAATCCAAACAATTTTTGTCCAGACAAATATGGACTATTTCTCCTGTGTTTTCTTTTAGTACTTTTACAGTTTCAGATCTTAAATTTAAAATTTTAATCCATTTTGATTTGATTTTTATATTTGGTATAAGATAAGAATAAGATCTAATTTCTTCTTTTGCATGTGGATCTCCAGCTTTCCCAATACCATTTACAATTTGGTATTTAGATGCAATAGAATACAATAATTGCTAGCTGGATTAACAATGGCTTATTATTATATTATTTTAAAAAGGAGAAAAATGCAGATTCTTATTCATGAAGTTCATAATTACAATTACTGAGAGTAAATAACAAAATAAAGTCCACTTTCTATTTGGAATTTAGAAAATATCACAAAAAAATTATTAGCTTAAACTGTATATACTGGTCTACTCCTGTAATGTGAATATATATCATTAATATGACATACATAACAAACTTTATAATCAACTGCATAGTTTTGACTGTTAAAGGTAAAAAGGAGCTTTATCTCAATTTTTTATTATTTCATATATTTTAATTACAATAGCTGTATAATAAACATTCATTTGGCTTAACATTTTTCCATATTCTTATATAGACATAATTATTTTAATACGAGAGTTGTATTTTGTCAACCAGATATAACTTTGATTTACTTAAGCATTCTTTTTGTTTTGTTTTGTTTTGTTTTTGTTTTTGGGGGGGTGGTTTTTTGAGATGTGGTCTCGCTCTGTCACCCAGGCTGGAGAACAGTGGTGCCATCTCGGCTCACTGCAACCTCCACCTCCCGGGTTCAAGTGATACTCCTGCCTCAGCCTCCCAAGTAGCTGGGATTACAGGCACCCACCACAATTGGCCAGCTAATTTTTTGGTGTTTTTAGTAGAGACAGGGTATCACCATCTTGGCCACGCTGGTGTCGAACTCCTGGCCTCAAGTGATCTGCCCACCTTGGCCTCCAAAATTGCTGGGATTATAGGCATGAGCCACCGTGGCCACTTAAGCATTGTTTATTGAATAAAAATAATTTCCCTTTTAAGTTATGCTGCAATATGTATTCTTGTGCATGAAATTGTAAGTTTTAGCATGCATTAGGGTATTCTTTCTTCAGGTACTTTGATTTTAGAGAGACAGAACTATTAGACTTACTAGACATCTACTAGGGGAAGAATTTAACTGAAATAATTATTATCATTGAAATGCCAGGGGTTTGGTCTAAGGCCCATTGCTTGCCTCACAGAAGTTCAATCCCTGAGACAATGAGTATTGCCAGGGAAGAAGGCTTTAACTGGGTGCTGCAACCAGGGAGACAGGAGAGCAGTCTCAAATCCATATCCTCAATTGACTAAAATTAGAGGTTTATATAGCAGTAAAAAAAATGTAATTATGTGTAGGGAAAACAGGAATTAGTGAGGGGTATTAAAGAGGAGCTGGTCAACAGGAAGCAGTTGGTTGGTTTAGGCAGTCATGATGGGTGAGGGGGTCTGGTGTCTCACTGTCCAGATGCAGTGATCTGGTAAGTTTCAGTTCCTTCAAAATGTCTGGGTGGCCTGATAGTTGATTTCCTAAGAAAGGAACTTGGATAAGACAAATACAGTTTTCTCAAGTTTTAAGACTGAGAGGGTGAATTTCTATGTTTATATAAAAAAATCATAAATATCAGTTCTATGGGACAGTTGAGCCAGTGTCATTATGATCTTCCATCTAATATCTATTTAAAATTTAAAACATGATTTCTCTAAAGAGTGAATTTAATACTATAATGCAATAGACTTATTATGAATAAAAGACAGATTTTTTTATATTTAAATTCAGGGTGCATGTACAGATTTGTTACATGAGTAAACTTGTGTCAAGGAGGTTTGTTGTACAGATTATTTTATCACCTGGGTATTAACCCTAGTACCCATTAGTTATTTTTCCTGATACTCTGTCTCCTCCCACCCTCCATCCTCCAATAGACTACAGTGTGTATTGTTCCCCTCTATGTGTCCACATGTCCTCATGAGTTAACTCCCACTTATAAGTGAGAGCACGTGGTATGTGGTTTTCTGTTCCTGTATTAGTTTGATAAGGATAATGGCTTCCAGCTCCATCCATGTCCCTGCAAAGGACATGATCTCGTTCTTTTTTATGGCTGCATAGTATTCCATGGTGTATATATACCACATTTGCTTTATCTAGTCTATCATTGATGGACATTTAGCTGGATTCCATGAAAAGACAGCTTATTTAAAAAAAATAGGAACCCATAAATTTTATCATTTACCTATTAATGAAACCTGCAAACCTGGAATTAATTAAAATACTCTTTTGTTGGTACTCATTATGCATCTTTATTTCATTGTCAAAGCCTTTACATGGCTTTTGCAAGTTCCATTGAAAGACTTGCCTTAAAAACTTATAAATTTTTGCCACAGCATGTGTCACCTTCTAATGTATTTACTGTTTATTTAGGTCTTTCTCCAGTAGAATATAAACTCCATGGAGGAAGATAATTTTGTTTTGTTCACAGATATATCCCAAGTGCCTAGAAAAGTCCCTTGTACAGAGCTTGACCACAGTAAATATCTGTTACCTTAATCTTGGCTTGGCCTCTGCTGTCTATCTTTAGATAGTCTTCTCTTTTACGCTCACACTCTATATCTTTCCATATGTGGATTTATCTTACTTCTATATTGGTGTCACTTTCATAGGCCTTTGTTGTATGGTAGCCCCAAAAACTCCAGGCTTAACTCATCTATACAGCTACCCAGTTCCAGAGGAAATAGAGTTTCAACTTTCTGATAGCCCTAGTGTATTCTCAAGGGTATGCTTTTATTAGGCTGACTGGTTTATTTGCCCATTCCTGAGTCAGTCATTGTTATCTGGGTTATATGTAAGGATGAGAAATAGAATGCTCTAGTTATTTTGGGTGCTAATCAAAATCTGGACTGAGCAAAAGCAGGATCCCTTGGAGCTTGTTAGAAATATGGACCCTAAGGCCCCCACTCCAGACCAACTGAATCAATTTGCATATTAACTAGATTTTCTGGTGATGTGCCTTTAGTCTGTGCTCACAGATGGAACTGGAAGAGTGGGGAAGGCAATGAAACCAGCCCCATCCAAGCTGAAAGTGAAGTGGGAGTGGTTTCCCAGAGAAACTCAAGTGCTTTTACCAGAGGGCAGAATGGATGTCAGGCATGCAAAACAACAGCTATCCAATGCAATATATGATGTGTATTAGCAATTATTATATTCCAGTCATTGTACTAAACCTTTTCCAGGCATTATTTATTTAGTAGTCACAATATCTTGTAAGATATTATCAGGTAGGATACCTTATCCTTCAAAAAAGATAACTCATCATCCAAAGTTTTTGTTGAGAAGGCAGTGAGCAAAGTGATCTGAAATATGATATCAGATAGTAATAAGTGCCATGGAAAAAAATTAAGCATGATAGAGGGATAAAGACAGACCTAGGAAGATGAGAGAAAGTGATCAGTTTTGATAGGAAGGTCAGAATAAACCTGAAGAAGTAAATTTTCAGCAAAGACTTGGACCAAGTAAAGAACAACTCATGAAAGTTGCAGGGTAACACCATTACAGACAGAAAAAAAGAAGTATAAAGCCTTGAATTGTTGAATTATGAATGAACGTGGGATGTTTGAAGAAATGTAAAGAATGAAAAAAAAAGTGGGGCTTGAATGAAGATGTTACTGAAACACAGGGGTTCTGTCTGTGTCCTGCTGCTTGCTGCACTGGAAGTCAATCACCAAGACAACCAGTATTTACAGGGAAGAAGGCTTTAATAGGTTGCTGCAGCCAAGGAGACGGGAAATCAGTCTCAAATTCATCTCTTCAACTGACCAAAATTAGCGGTTGATGTAGCAGGGAAGAAATGTAACCATGTATGGGAAACTAGGAATTAGGGATAAGGAAGAGGAATTGATCAACAAGAAACAGGTAGTTAGGCAATCATGACAGGTGAGGGGGTCTGGTGTCTCACTGTCCAGATGTGGTGATCTGGTAAGTTTCAGTTCCTTTATATTATCTGGTTGGTTTCCTGAGAAAGGAACTTAGATGAGACAAATGTAATTTTCTCAAGTTTCAAGACCAGGAGGGCCATTCTTTCATGTTTATTCAAAAGAAACCATAAACATCACTTCTGTGGGACAATTGGGCTGGTTTCAAAGTGAGTATAAATGAATTCAAAAAGCCAGCCAAGAGCTATTTTCTAAAGGATCTTCAGGCAATGGTTAAGACAGATTCAATTATTCTTAGTATTATGGAAAATCACGGTACACTTTTGGGCAGGGGAGTAACATGATTTGATTTGTATTTTAAATATATTGACTAAGGAACAGGCAATAGTGAATAAAATATAGGTAGAGGAATGTAAAATGTTTTGGGGCTAGTTAGGAGACTATTGCAATGCTAGTGTAAGCAAGAGATAGGAGAAGTTAAGACCAGGATGGTAACAGTAGAGTGGCTGAGGATATATTGTGAAGTAGAGCCAACAGGAATTCCTAATGAGTTAAAAATGTATATGTGCGAGAGAAAGAAAATTATTTGTTTTTCCTTGAGAAAATCAGTGGATATTTGTGCTAGATACTGAAATGAAGAACCTTGGAGATGGAGCAAGTTGGAGAAACAAATTTTTGACTTGTCAAATTTGAGATGCTTAGTATAGATCCCAGTAAAATTATTGGGTAAACAATTGGATAACCTACTTTGAAGAGGTTTGAGTTGCAGATAAGAGTTTGGGGAACAAGTAAGATTACATATCAAACCATGGATCTGAATAATCTAATTCAGGCTCTACAGTCACTAAATCATACAGTACAAGAAAAGTCTCTCCATCTTGTAGCTGCACCCACTGGGATACAAGTCCTCCTCAGTCCCTGTGGCAAAGGAAAAGAAAGCTCTCATACTTGCTTTCCTATCTTTAAAATCAGAAGTGACATAACCCCTTTCTCTCACAGTTTGTTGGCCAGGACCAGTTAGATGTCCTTACCTAACTGCAGGGACCTGAGAAATGTAGAGGAGTACATGGAGTGTTTGTGAGGACTGTTGTCTCTTAATATGTCTCACTTCTAAGAAGAAAAACATGGATTCAGAGAGAAAAAGCCATTCTCACCAAAATGTTAAGATAGCCCACCATATTTTTTTTGTACATTTCTAAAGGTAATTTAGCATAATTATCTAGGATTAGAACAAAAGCAAGTTGCAGTGGAAATGCCAGGGGGCGGCTTAGAGGTGGCAGGATAAGAAGGCTTTTGCTTTATTCAGTAATCTCTACAATTCCCCATTAGCCACTTTTTGCCAAATCTGAAGTGGACAATTAATGTTTTCTCTGACCTCATATAAAATGGTATGCAAATGAAACTTTAAATTTTCATTTCAATCAGATAACTGCTCAGAAAAACCTTCTAGGACTTTATCTTTTAGAGCAGAGGTTGGCCACTGTGACCCATGTGCCGGAACCAGCTCACTGTCCATTTTTTAATGACCCAAGATCTGATTTTTAAGTACTTGAGGAAAAGTCAAAAGAATAATATTTCATGACATGAAAATGATGTGAAATTCATATTTCATTGTCCATAAATAAAGTTTTATTGGAAAACACATGCACAAAGAAACCCTTCTAGGAAGATATTATGGAGCCAGAACTACCAAATCTTAACATGATGAAAAAGGGAGGATGTTGATATTAAATAAGCTACCTCAATTAAATCCACCCACCTCAAAAATGAAAACAGAACACTAAAATTGACTATTAAGTCCTCTGAAGATACAGTGTTTTGCCTCCTCACCAGGCACAATGACATCTCTTTATATGATTTTGAGGAAAATGTATTCAATTATTTCAACTGTAATAATACTTAACATAATGAGAAATTCTTCTAGTGATTTATTTTTGTAAATACTAAATTGTTTTGAGCCTCTTATTTTGAAGGTTGCATTCCGGATTGGAAGTTCTGAATAGAATTATTTCGAAAGCAAATATTTATCTGTTTAAAAAGCCCAAAGACCTTGTTTTTTCTGCCCAAACACCAGCTAGGAAAATCAATATTTTCTCTTGGAAGGAAATGGTTTGGCTGCTTCAGCATCAGAATGCTTTCTAATAACACTATGGCATTTAATTTTGAAAAAACAAAAGTTCTGAAGAGACAAGAAGGTTGGAGCTAGTGAATGATGAGTTTTGAGAGTGTTGCTGCTTTGGAAAATAGTGGCTTGGTAATGGCATTAGTTAAAGACATTTAGATTGTCTAAACACTTGCTCTATTTTAGACAACAATTGGTTGGCTTTGTTACTTGGTTGGGATAGAATATCCTAAATACTAGGCCATTTTGTGCCAGCATGTTGCATAGTGGCCTTAAAGAAGAGAGTTAAACATTGAAATATTTTCAGAATATTGTAAGAATAATTGCTGTCTTGTCACAGTTATTAGTTATTTCAATCAAATGCCAATATTAATATTGAGCAAACCAAGTTGTCATAAAATTTTATATAAAAATTAGTAGCATTATTATTTCTCAACTAGAAAACATTCTTTTCTGATTTTCAGTGGAAATATTCATTTAAATATCAAATATTCTATTATGTGAAATAAAATTAATCATTTTTCATATATACATGTGAATATATTTCTGTTCATTTGTTTGTTAGTTTCTTTACACTTAGATATTTACTAACTTTTTCAAGGACAATGGTAGCTTAGAATAACTCAATAAATCAATAAAAATTAAGTTTATGGTAACTAGATAGAAGTTCAAGAAAAAGAACATATGTACAGTCTATTACGTGAATTATTCTATATAAATTTCTTATAAAATCTACAGGTGGTGAATAAGTGACTCTATGGGGAAAGTGTGAATATTAACAAAAACATTGGCACTACTAGAATTTTTTATTAAGGAGAAACAGACATATTACACAGCTCAGTTAAGCTTTGATTATGAGATACTAAATACCAATTTACATTTAGTTAATTAATTATTTAATCTAAGTAGTACAAGTACTTGGTGATAAATATTTGTATTTGAAAAGTCATAACCAATGGGAGAAGTGTTATTTATATCTATTTAATGTACTAATTCGATGGTAGTAAAAATCCAGTGTAGTAGCAGCTGCATATGCAATTGAATTTGCTGGAATTATGAAGAAGAAAACTGATAGCAAAGTAAATGTAGTAAAACAGTACTAAAACAAAAATAGCACAAACTGATTTGTGTTTCTCTGAAAAATTCCAGGTGTTGTCAAAGTGGATTATGGAGATGTGTCAGTCAGAAAAACACTAAGAGAAAATCTGAAGTGTAAGCCCTTTTCTTGGTACCTAGAAAACATCTATCCGGACTCCCAGATCCCAAGACGTTATTACTCACTTGGTGAGGTATGAATTATTTATTTTGGTTAAGTTATAAATATATTTTGCAAATGGAGCAATTTCTAAGGAGCTCAGTATTTTTTATGTTATGAAAATGCTGTAAGGGATTTTTAATTAGATCTATTTTAAACAACTTCTCATATTTCAAGGACCATGAAGTCTTCATCATAAGGAATCATAAAAATGAGCAGAAATTTTAACATTGAACAAAAAAAAATTTTTTTTAACACTTCTAAAGCTTTTGGTCATTTACATTCTTAAAATTTACTGTGTACCCCAAACACCTTTTGTTCATGTGGGTTACAACTATTATTAATATTTACTGTATTTAAATTAAAACTGAGAACTTTAAAACCCATTTTTTACTAATTAAACGTTATATAATAAACAATTACATGTTAATGTAAGTAACATATTTTTGAAAAGTTAATATATTTTTTCCAAGCAAAATCAAGTAATGATAAGAGAGTACCATTGATTGTATTTTTGTAAATTGCATTAATGTCTGGCTTAATAGAAGATAGCTGGATTGTCATATGTGCTTCGGTATTCCACCTATTGCTGCAATACAAGGCAGTCTATTACAATAGCCTCTAGAAAACTCTTATACACTCAGGAGAATGTGAAAGTGAAAACTGCAAGTAATATCTTGGTACTATAACAAAAGTGGTATTGACGTTGTAGACACTCTGAGAACCATTGATCTGCACCATTCTTTTCTATGTATCTATTTTACCTTGAAATACAAAAATGACTTCATTATAACTATACAAACATGTATATAATGTATGTATAATATATAATATATTCATACTATAGATAATTATATATAATATATTCCTGTATTCATCTCATAGATTGATGATTATATATAATATATTCCTATATAGCATATATATCTCAATTGGTCAAAACAAGAATTATATTTCCTTTATGAATTATATCCTCCATATTGATAATTTTCCACTGAATAGGAATCAAAGCTACCTTAATATTGGTTGTGATTAAAGCATTTCAAGAGCAATAAATAGGCCGGGAGCGGTGGTTCACGCCTGTAATCCCAGCACTTCAGGAGGCCAAGGCAGGCGGATCATGAGCTCAGGAGATCGACACCATCCTGGCTAACACAGTGAAACCCCGTCTCTACTAAAAATACAAAAAAAAACCTAGCCAGGCGTGGTGGCAGGCACCTGTAGTCCCAGCTACTAGGGAGGCTGAGGCAGGAGAATGGTGTGCACCCAGGAGGCGGAGCTTGCAATGAGCCGAGATCGCGCCACTGCACTCCAGCATGGGCGACAGAGTGAGACTCCAACAACAACAAAAATAAAAGCAATAAATATGCACTTAGGAAATAATTATCAAGTAAACATATTCTTAGATTTAAAATGCCATTGTTGTAGACCATAATGGTAGAATATCTGAAAATGTATATGGGTTAATCTAATACTTTTTTGGGTCATCTTCCTTAATGCTCTGTAACTTTATAAACATATCTTACTTACAATTAACTAGAAAAAATGAAAGAAAAAAATACTTGAGGTGACTGGAACCCTAGCTGAATCGTTTTTAATGACTGATTTAAGTGCCATATTCATGCCTTATTGTCCAAGTCTCCACTTCCTCATTAGCCATATAAATATCTCTCTATAGAGCTTGATTTACATATATTTAACTTTCATCTGAATAATGTAGTGAAAAATTTCACGTGTAATAGCATTGATTTACCACTGTCTAAGTGTATGACTTTAGACTAGTCACTTAGTCCTGTACCTCAAAGTATTTTTTTGTTTGTTTTTATTGGAGAAGGGGGTATTGTTGCTATCATTTTCAAATGTGTAACATCCTCATGTTGGCACTGATCTCACAGGGATTTATATTTCATGCAGAAAATATACTACAGTGCTTTTTAAAATAGAATAGTCCTTGCATGTTAGTTATTATAAATCACTGAAGATCTCTGATAAAATATCTAATACCCTTATCACTTTATTGAAAATTTGTTTGAACATTCATGAACCTGACTATATCCTCAGAAGAAAGGAGTTTTTCTATTCTTATTATAAAATGTTTCTGTCACTGTTGTCAGTGGACCCAAATCATTAGTAAACATCGATTCCTTTTTCTAAAAGGAGGAATGACCAAGGGCTATAACAGGACAGAAATGAGCAAAGAGGACTTTTGGAAATTCTCTGGGGCCACCAAGGTGACTCCTGAGAAAGACTCAGGGCTCTGTAACAGAACTAGATGTTTAGTTCCAAGTTAAAAATCCAATTTTATGCTGTCCTGCACTATATCAAGGAAACCTAATTCACTTTCTAAAATGTAAAAATAAAATATAGTGTGGGCAAATTCCTTTGTACAAACTACTGATTTCAAATAAGCTATCTTCTGCAATGGATCAGGTGACCATATTTTAATCTGTAGAAATACTTTAGGAAAAGATTTTAAAGAGAGGAATTGAGCCTTTCATAGCATCTAAAAGAGGCAGTATGGTGTATTGAAAACATTCCAGCCCCTGAAGTCAAGCATAGGAGGGTTCAAATCCTAGCCTTACAGCTTTGATTTTGAGTGGCATTAAGTATCCTCTCTACTATCTCTGTCAACAGAATAAAGATAATAATACTGGGTTATAGTGATGACTGAAGACATAAAACATCTAGCCCAATGCCTGGCAAGAATAGTAACATACCAGTAGTTACAGTTATTATATCTACCATTTATTGATTTCCTATGCCAACAGTTATTCTAGGTGCTTTAGATGAATTAAGTAGAAATTAGAACAACTTTCATGACTTGGATTTTATTATCGCAGGGTTAATAAGGAAACTGACACACAGAAAGTTTATGTGCTTGGCCTATAGGTCACACAGCTAGTTAACTATTGAAGTTAGGATAAATTACGTGCTAGTCCAACACTAAGGCTCACTTTTTCTTATAACTAGAAGGAGAAATCGATGATTTTATTATATTTTAATCATTCAAAATGTTTTTATTAAATAAATAAGAGCATGAAACTGAGTGTGTTGGCATGTGCCCGTGGTCACAGCTATTCAAGTGGCTGAGGCAGTAGTATGGCTTGAGCCCAGGAGTTCAAGACCAGCTGACTAACATAGTGAGAACCCATCTCTATTTAATAAAAATAAAAAAAGAACTTGAGCTATGTCTTAGTCCATTAGGGCTGCTATACCAAAATACCTTAGATTGGGTAATTTATAAATAATATAAATTTATTTGTCATAGTTCTGGAGATTAGGAAGTCCAAGATCAAGGTGCCAACCGATTTAGTGTCTGGTAAAGGCTTCTAGGATGGCACGTTGTTGCTAAGTCCTCATATGGAAAAAGAGGCAAATGATATATCCTCACATGGACAAAGGGGCAAGACAGCTCCCTTCAACCTCTTTTATAAGGGCACTAATCCCATTCATAAGGATGAAGCCCTCGTGACTTACACACTTCCTAAAAGTCTCCACCTCTTGCATCTTCTGATTCATAGTTAGACATGTTATCTCTTGGGCCACTGGTCCTCTTGGCTGCACCTCTTAATACCACTACAATGGGGATTAGATTTCACCATGAATTTTGGATAAAGGCATTCAGACCATATCAAACTAAACCTTTTGTTATATGTTGAAAATACAAAGTCAAATAAGGAAAGACCTTTACTCTTAAGCCTTTCTACCAAAATAGGGATGCAGAGGTGGGTAGGGCAAGAGAGAATCAAACAAGTAAAGAAATTCAGTAGAAGTAAAAGATGCCCTGCATGGGTTATATGGTATAACGGCTGTTTAAAAAACCTGATACATTTAAGAGATAAATTAAGTTCTGTGCTTTCTGGAGTATTAATGTACTGTAGTTTTCTACTTTAAAACTAGCCTTAAAGAAATGCAATCCAGCATCTGTTTCCATGGAAACAGAAGGACAAATTCACCAAGCACTACCTCCTAATTCAATTTTGCATGGCCACGTATACATAATTTAAGATGGACATTTTGATAATGAGTTAGAGTTGAACTGTTAATGAACAACAGTCATTTTCTAAAGCTTTTTCCTTCTTACTGCCTGTTATTAACCTTTATTGGAAAAATGTAAAAAGATAATCTTTCCTTATGTATAAGACACTTTCTCTTAAATAATTAGAGTCCCAAAGCAATATCAGGTGTTCAAGCTACTTGCCATCAAAACAAGAACAATATTTCTTTGCAGTATATTCATTTGTACTTCTCACTGAGTTTGAAATGAAATTGTGTGGCTTTAACAATTTATATATTTTTAACTTCAATATTTTTCAAACTCTATTTGATATTGCTGTGTATTGGTGAATAAAAATGTTTCCTTGTCAATTTCCTTTTATAACTTTCCTTGCTGTATTGGAATATATAGAGGCAAATATGGTATTCAGTTTCTCTATTATATACCATCACCAAAGTCAATAGTTATTGATATCAGATATCTGTATCTTAATTTGTTTTATGTTTGCATCTTACTCAAGTAATTGAAATATTACTTTATCCAGCCCATGAATTACATGCAGTTTCCAATGGGAAGTTAAAAGCTGTGCAATTGCTTTGAACTAAAACCTTTAAGTAAGTTAATGAAGCATGTGTCTTTTAGACTCAGTAAGCAGATCATAATGGAATAAGGAAGTTGAGCTCTTTGCAGCATTAAATTCTCTCTTAACTAGCCCTGAAGCTTATGTAGATTTAACATGCTGGGTTCTGATCTTGTAAATTTAAGTTTAAGATTGAAAGAAATGGCACTCTAAAATAGAATGTCTCAGCCCAAATTTTTGGGTTATGACAGGCTTTCTGAAAAAAAATACATTGTGAACTAAAATTGAACACAATCTGAAGGCAAATGAAGGAGATGAGGATTTCAGGAGCCAAGTGACAACTCTTGGTGCTTAAAATTTGCATTTGCATGTTGCTTTGAAGATGTTTCGACATTAGCGTACGCATTTTGTATTGTGTACTTAACCTCAGGGTTTCTTTTTCCTCTTGTATCCTTTAGCCATAGTAAGTAGTTAAAGTTCTTGCATATATTGGTATTGTATTCCTTAAATATTGCTGAAGAGCAAATTTACATAATGGAAAATAGACATCCATGAAGCTGCTAGGCTGCAGAGATTAAGGGTAAAATCAGTTACTGCCAAATGCAGAAGCTAAAACGCTTAAAAGTTTACCCTTTCTGTTGGTAATCAGATCTATTTATAGATCACAGTCTTCTTGGCCCTTTAATAGGATGACCAGCAAGAAAGCCTTATTTTAGGTGACTTACGTAAATGCGGACATTTTTCTGTTCATTTTATTAGCAAAATTCTTGGGGACTCAGTAGCTAATTTTTATCCCAGGGTTTCTGAATATGTGTATGTGTAAGGAGAATATGTCACCCTTTATTGGATGGCTACCTTAAAGTATGTTGGGCTAGGCAACTCACCTGTGAACAAAGTGAGCTATTTTTATTACTTGAAAATATTGTATTTTTTTAACTTCATATTTCTAATAAACTAAAATTCATTCTAATTTTATTACTTAAATGTGTACTGGCACAAACAGCTGCAACAAACTATATGCCAGTTTGGCATTTATTCAATTCTCTCAGGATTTTGGTTGTCACTGTTTTTGTTATCCACCAAATAAATTAAATTGTTTATTTTGCTATGTTCTTTACTTTTGGGGGGAAGGGATTTCAGATATCAGATAACAATAATTTTTGAATCTCACAGTCATTAATCAAGGACCTTCTAAATCCAGTTCTGCATAAGTGAAGTCAACTTGAATTGTTTCAATATACAGATTTTGTTCTCATCTTTCTGATTTATTCACAATTAGATTAAACAGAAAATATACTTTAAATGCATATCCACAAGAGCAATCATATTATGGAAATATTAACATTAAGCTCTGGAATTCACTGCAAATGTGCTTATTTCTGTCTTTACAAAGAAAAGAGAAAACAAATGAGGTTGACATTTGTAAAATAATGATAAAAAATAATATGCAATTGAAGGATAAACGTATGTTGGGATAATTAAAGTAAAATAATGCTAGTTTAAGTTTAGACTGTCTTATCTTTAGAATGGATTTTCTATGAGTTTTTAAAACGGAAAGATTGGTGGTGGGGGCGTGGGCAGTATATATCTCTCTCTTTTAGAAATGGAATTCTCATTGCTACTTGCTTTTACATTCCAGCAGAGGGAGCAAAAGCTAGTGAACAAATTATATAAGTGATACGAACACTACCAATGATGCTGCAATGCACAGAAACATTTAGAAAAAGTCTTGCTGATTTCAAACATCAAAACACAAGTGGGAAAAATGCCCTCAAGTCTGTGTCATTAAGAATTGTTTTCAAGCAATAAAAGATTATGTGTAAACATAGAAATCTCAAAGCAGACAGCCAATTAAAGTTAAAACTATCTTGGCCTTGTGCCATATATTCAAAGCTCTACCGTAACATAAAGAATGAGTCAAAAAAGTTTACCAGATCTTAGAGCTACCAGTGTGCGCTACTATTTTGATTCAAGTTCTGGAACAGACTTTGTAAAGAATTTTTAATGGATAAAGTTCTTTAGTTGTTGGTTGCTTTGATTTTTCTCAGGATTAATGACATGACCAAGCCATTCTTACTGTCAGGTAATATGGTACCGGTGACAAAATTGCATCTTTTCTGAAATTTTACTTCTTCCCTTGAACAACATTCTTTGTGAATATATATTTGAGGTCTCAAGGTGTTCTTAGAAAAATTCTGATTTTAAAATTATACATGATCCTCCTAAATTTGATTATCCTTTACATCTCAAAAGATGAGATCCATAGTTTCAACTCTCCCATATGCTAGTATTGAGATACACGTTAAGATTTGTTTGTTAAGAATTGTTAGAAAACACCAGTGACCATTTTTGTATTTTGAAGACAATATAGCAGATGCCTACAGGGTTGGGCTCGCTCACTCGGGAACAATTTATGTGCTTCTATCTGCCCCTTAGGTGTGCATGGCTTTAAAAAAATCTGAATATTTTAGGCCTAGTGATAAAAACCTTTCAGATTTTAGGCCAGGCATGGTGGTTTACGCCTGCAACCTAGCACTTTGGGAGGCCGAGGCAGGCGGATCACTTGAGATCAGGAGTTTGAGACCAGCCTGGCCAGCATGGTAAAACCACATTTCTATTACAAATACAAAAATTAGGCAGTTGTGATGGAATTCCATGCCTGTAGTCCCAGCTAATTGAGAGACTGAGACATGAAAATCACTTGAACCTGGGAGTTGGAGGTTGCAGTGATCTGAGATCACACTGCTGCACCCCAGCCTGGGTGACAGAGCTGGACTCCATCTCAAAAAAAAACAAAAACGAAAAAAAAGCTTTCAGATATTGTCTCTATCCCAGGTGATATGTCCCTCTTATTTGTTTAAGATGGCAATTGATATCCTGATTTCCTGACACTCTGTCCTCCACACTGCTTATCTCTCAGGTCACCCTGGACATAGATAGAAATTATTTGCCTGACCTCAGCTCATCAGGATGGCACTAAGCATAAAGAATACTTTGTTTTTAGGCTTTTTGACCTGGTCCCAGGCCTAATACCAGGTTGCCTTTATGTATCTTGTTTCATGTGTCTTCACCTGTTGTCTAGATAACCTCTGGTTAGCTCTGTTCAAGCAGAACTGAGTCCTCCCTTGCTCCTTCCAGGCCTCCGTTCTAACAAACACTGCCTGCCTGTCTGGAAGTCAGGACTGGCAATTCCCAGACTCAATAGAATACCTTTAAGTTTTGTTTTGGCAAATTAGTTAACCTCTCTGTATCTTAATGTTTTTGTTTGTAAAACGGGAGTAATAGGTTGGCACATACAATTCAAATAGTTTCTAATTTATATTATTATTATCATCATATTGGAGGTGGTAGTGGTTGTCTCTCTTTTCTCCCTGTGGCAGGTTTCCTAAACCATTGACTCCTGTCTATTGCTATTCTCCCAGATTCTACATCCAGCCAGACTTGACTTCAGTTCCTATTTTGTATCCACTTAGCACCTGCTGCATTCTGAAGGACAAGTAATATTACACATCCACAAAGTACAAAACCACATTGAATGTGGAGTAGTTAGAATGTGCCAGAAATAGGATAGGCTTCTTTTCATGCAGTCTTCCCAAGATAAGTCTATTCTGGAATTCTGGAAAAATTGGTGGCAGCAATGACATTATGTGTGAATCTCTGAATTTTCCCATTAAAACAGAAAATGACTAGAACAGCAAAACTTAAAAAAATGACAAACAATTTTGACAACAAATTTAGGTGGCAAAGTGTTCTCACAAATTCTCAAATATGAGCTGACATTGTCATGAACCACATGATACTACAATTTTTGCAGGAGACAACAGAGGAAAGCAATGAGGTATATGATGGAAATGAGGTCAGGATAAACACCCAATTTTCTAATAGATACTCATGAGAAATTGTTTCAGGCCAATTGGATAATAGTAGCTGAAAACGGGAGAAGTACTTTGCAGGTGAGAAAAAAAACTCCTCTCTAATATCTGAAGGGTCTGAACAGTCTGCAGTCTGTGAATTCTTGAAACTCACTAGCTGAAGCTCCTTCTCAGAAGACACTTCGGGGAATAAAGCCCAACTAGAGTGGGAGGAAAAGGAAATGAATGGTCCAGATTAAAATGGGTGAGGTAAATGGGGTCAGGAGGTCTCAAGAAATAGAAGGGTAATTTTTTTTTAACACTTCAAAAACTACAGAAAAAGGTGTTCTATATTTGTGAAATTAGAAATGGTCTTTTGATCAATCATTTCCCCTTAAAAGACTAGGAAAATTGATCTTATGCAAAAAAGGAAAGAAGGAAGAACAAAAGGAAGAGAGAAAAGAAAAACTAGAAAAGCATGACTGATGTAAGAAAAAGATAGTAAGAAGTAGAATGGTATCTCTGCAAACAATGCAAGCACACCAGTACTTTATGCTCATAAGACAGAGGAAAAGTGTAATCTAATATTTCAAAAGATGCTAAAATAAATGCTCTAAATGATAGAATATAGAAAAGAACAACATAAATCAATTTAGAAAAACTGAAATGCGCAACTATAATGCAGGAAAGAATCAGAAATCAAAGACTAAATCATTTCAGAAATGAAGGCCAAACTTGTAAGAACACATGAGTGAATAATACCAAGAGAGCATGCCATAAGAATTTTAGAAAAGAAAAAGGAGCAACTAAAAAAATAAAAATTGGAAACTAAATTGTTCAATTGAAAGTGACACATGTAGAAGATAAGCAACAAGACCCAAAATATTAGGATTTCCTAAAGAGAAAAACCAATGAAATAAAATGAACATTAATAACTCTAGGCAGGGTGCAGTGGCTCACACCTGTAATCCCAGCACCTTGGGAGGATGAGGCTGGTGGATTACCTGAGGTCAGGATTTCGAGACCAGCCTGACCAATATGATGTAACCCCATCTCTTCTTAAAAAAAAAAAAAAAAAAATTTTGACCAGGTGTGATGGTGGGCGCCTGTAATCCCAGCTACTTGGGAAGCTGAGGCAGAGAATTGCCACCACTGCACTCCAGCCTGGGCGACAGAGTGAGACTCTATCTCGAAAAATAAAATAATGACTATAATTCCGGGAAACTTTTCTGAAAATAAAATTGCAACGATATTGTGAAAAGGAACACTACATCCCTGCGAGAGTGATCCATAATGAGTAATGTCAAGATACATTGTAGTAAATCTCCCAAACTTAAAAGATAAAAAAATCAGTGTGGCTTCGAGGGAAATAGATACTTGTAAGAATGAAGGGGGGAAAATCCCAGATTGTCATCAGAGTTTTCAAAGGAATCCTTTACTCTGGAAGTAAATGGAGTAACATTTAAAAGGTAGTCAAGTTTGGTGAGTCATGGATTTTAGATCTATCAAAGTGATTTTCGAGTATAGCAGCCACACATATAATTATCAACATGCAAGAACTCAAGACTATTGTTCCTGGTAAATAGAAATAGCATTTGCCCACTTGTTCAGGCCCAAAGCTTGGCATGTTTCTTGATGTCTTTATTTGTCTTATAACTCACATTCGATTCAATGGAAAGTTCCAGTGGCTCTACCTTCAAAATATATCTGAAATTGGACCTTCCACCCCCATTGTTATTCTGTTAATCACCATCATCTCTTGCTGGCATGACTACAGTGGCCTCCTTCCTTGTTTCTCTGCTTCCAGTCTTTCTTCCCTCTAGTCTGCTCTTTGCACAACAGCCACAATAAGCTACTATTATACCATGCCTATGCTAAAACTCTCATGTTTCCTTACATTACTTAGTCTGGGATACCTCTCTAACCTGCCCCTTGCTCACTGCAATGGTGGTACAAGGCTAGTCCGTTATTTCACTCAGTACTGTCCAACTACAGGAAGCATCCGTTTGCTGTTCCCCTGCCCAAAATGTCCTTCCATAGATGAAAATATGGTTGCTCTCCTCTTCATTAAACGTCTTTTCAAGTGTCTTTATTCCAACTGACCTTTCCTTTCTAAAATAGTACCATCTCCTTCACTTTATCTACCCTTACTATGCTTTATATTTCTTCGCAGGACTTCTTGATTTTCTGACATATTACAAATCTATTTATTTGTTGCTCTCTTCCCTTCTAAAACATAAGCTTTATGAAGGAAGAGACTGTGTTTATTTTGTTCCTTTCTGTCTCCTCAGCACCTCAGGTAGTGCCTGGTATGAGATATACATTTTCCTGATACTACTACTCAATTGAATAAATGAATTCACAAGAGGTGTTACATACTAAAACATTAAAGTGTTATCTTTTGTAGAAAATAGATCAATAATAGGTTGTTACTGAAGACAAAATATTTTGGAGCCATTCTTAAAGGTTTTTCTTAATTTGTCAAAGAGTAAGAGGGCATGCATCTCCGATAAGTCCCTTTCCAGTACCACTGGCTGAATATGTACTAGGCTGAATATGGCTTTGAATTTTCTGCTTTCCAGCAAAGAGAGAAAGCCTTACAAACAATTCAAGCTGTAACCCCTGTAATTATTAATTAGTGCCTATTCAAGTACCAAGTACCTAGCAGAGATTCTTCTAATCAGATTGCATACCTTACATCTAAAAATGAATTAGTCATTTTGTGAGATATGTATTTCTCTAAGTATAATGGCATTATACTGTCCTACACTCTTTTAGGAACTAAATGGCAATAATGTATAATCTTATTTTCAAGAAATCTTCCTTTTATGAAAAGTCAATAAAACTGATGTAAGGGATTTAAAAATAATTCAACTTATATAATTTGATCAGACTATGTGCAACCTATACCATCCTATTTACTACATCATACTACAATTTATCAGTTGTTACCTTCCTTAATCCTCTCCAGCTGCAGGTCCTGAAAGGTCTTTTGCCTATAGGTTCAATCCCTTCTAGTGTCTGGACCACCTGAAATCAGATTGAGAATATATTTCAGCCCTATATGAACTGGTACGGGTTTTGCTTCTAGAAGCCCGTGCCCTTTCCTTGTAATATTCAGTGTGCGTTGTGTCTTTTTTAATGGGTTGCTGCTCAGACTTTTTTTATGAAAACACATATAACTCTGCTCTAAATCTCAGCCCCTTGAAACAGGGCTTGATGACTCTGTCCAGCTTTTTCTAACTTTTACCAAATGGAAATTCTGATCCATACTATTCTCAGTTATTGATGGGGGCCTTAATGCAAGTCATACCACTTCCCCCAACTCCAGGTACTAGTACTTGGCCATGAGGTTCTGCACCACAGAAAAAGTGAATTGTATAAACCAAATTCATCCTCTATATGTTTATGTAATAAGTTTCTCGTCTTATTCATTAGCCAATGTGAGGAAACACATACTCAGAGCATAGATAAGTAAATATATGTGTCCAATAATTCTACCAAGTGAACAGTAAAATATGCATGTCTATGGTTCAGAGATACAAACTTCTCAAAAGCAGAGTGGACAAGCATAAATACATACTTGGGGTTGAGACTAAGTAAAAATCTGAAATATCCCATTTATTAGAAGGTTGAAGGTTTTTTCTTTTTTGCATTCATTTGTTCTTGATTCAGTCAGATTAGTATCTTTAAAGTCAATTACTGGTTTCGTAATTACATTTGGCACAAATATGTATTAACTTTATGTTAATTATGGGACTAATGCCATGTTAGAATGTAAACCAAGAACTTTATGTCTGTAGTCAGCAATTCAATCTTGCTTTTGAGGAATTTGTAATGTGAAATCACTGTTTAGCATTGTAATAGCTTTCCTTAGGGTCAAGCACTTCCCAATAAGTTTGACATTAGGCATGAAAGAAGATGCATGAAAATGTTTTACTCACAGATATAAACAGTGTAATCTTTATTAACACACAGAATGGAACATACAGTAATGAAGCAATCTAAAAAGAACATAAATTTCAATATTTAGCCAATTTGTTTTTATTTCCTTCCATGCAATAGTATAGGAGTTCAAGAATAGTCGATGGTTATTTGAGTGGAATATGAAAAGTGTGTCCTAATTTTCAGAGGATTTGGGGAAGAATTCCTAATTCATAATATGCAGCTGCTTCCTTCTTCTGTGATACTATGCTATAAACAGGGAATGTTTCTTGATTAGATGCCAGTGCCAATTCTGTTCAAAAACTTCAGGAGGAGTTTAGAAATGTATACAGGTTAAGAATGGACACAGAAAAAGACAAATATTTAAAGCAATATGTTTTTCTTGGAGAAATTTTCTTATGAAGTTGTATTATTCAGTTAACAATAGTTAGTAACATAAGAAGGATTTGATGACTTAAATAACTGTCTGATTTATGTTTTATCCCCCCCTTTTGTGTGTTTCCTTTAGATAAGAAATGTTGAAACCAATCAGTGTTTAGACAACATGGGCCGCAAGGAAAATGAAAAAGTGGGTATATTCAACTGTCATGGTATGGGAGGAAATCAGGTAAACTCTCCCTTTTTATCAGCTTCATATTTTAGAGGAAAAATATTGTTAAAACTATCAGTGGAGACCATGGCTCACATGTTAATAACTATAAACTGAGCTTAATAAATAAATGTGCACTCAAATCTAGAACTAATTTGGCTATTTTATTGTCCCAAGGATCTTAAAGGAGAGCTGAAAAATTAAAATAAAAAGAGCAACACTTTCAGTGTGCCTACAGTTAATGAAGATATCCAAATATTTTAGACACATCTCATTTTATCATGTATTAGCAAATGAGGAGTACATTTTATTCTGTTAACTGAATATAGAAAATAATTCCTCACTATCTGTGATGTTTTCCCGATGGTTATTTTTATCCATTTCTTTTCAGATTTTTATGTATGTTATGATTTTTAAGAGCTTTTGAAGTTTAATAAAATGTTTAAGTATATAGTTCAGTGTTGAAAGCTGACTAAAAGTCTTAGACAGCCTTTCTTGTGTGTGACAAGAGTTCTTGTGCTCTTCTTAAGCATTGGAAAATAGCTTTGCATGGTGGGCCACATGGAGGCTATTTGGCTGTGAGTCTTCAGGACAGAGCTATTTTACTGCCATGGCCACTTTGAGAGGTAGAATTTGGAGTTCCTGGGAACTATACCAACAAAGCAGAGTTTGAGGTAGCTGATCCTCTGTAAACAAGTTATCTACAGAAGTTTAGGAGAACCAAAAGTTTTTATCCAGAGGTAGAATTTCTGAGTTAGTGTGAACCGAGGTTGCAAAAGTTATCCTGTCCAGCACAATTATGGTTATATTTGTGTCAAGATTTATTACAGAAATACTTGTTGATTCTTGTACTATAAAGAAGAAAATGAACTGTGTTGAGTTTTGGCGCACCATACTTCAAACAGGGCCTGTGTTATTTAATGGAGAACATTAAAAGGAAGTTTCTCCCTTAAAAATTCTTAATTTAAAAAATCCTAATTAGTGTTCCAAACTGTCAATTTGAGCAAGAAAATATTCAAACCAAATTTCTAAATTACAGCATGGGAAATTGACCTTATGGAGGAAGAGGATAGAAACAACATAGGCAGACTAATGACAAAGCATTCAGAAATGATTCCATTTATTGTTTCACTGATTCATAATGAATGTGACGGGCCTCTACTGCCAAAAACCAATGAAGTCCTGATGAATTCAGCTGGAAACAACAAAATGCTTAACTATAAGAGGACTAAATGTGTGAGGGTTTAATTTTCTCACATAATAAGAATTCTGACATTTGTTTACGACCTCGATGATTTCATAAAGAAACCAACAACTTTATATCTTTCCATTCTTTAGTGTTTAGAGTTAACTTTTATCATCAGCTGGTCAGAAGAGGACTACTGAAATTCCAGACATCATATCCACATTCAAGGCAGGAATATCAAAGTCAGGGAAGAACTGCAATAGCCATATCTGTTTTTCTTTTAGGAAAAGCAAAAGCCTTCCTAGAGGCTCTACACATCTCAGTGTATCTCTCTTTAGGTAAAAATGTGTTACTTGGACATCCCTAGTACAACAAAACACTGAATATTTAACCCCACACTCACAAGTAGCTGCTTCTCACAGTTCATTTACCAAGATATTGGGGGGACATTTAGAAGTGCCAGCCATAATCTGTTTAAACAACTTATGGCAAAAAAAATCAGCTAATTATCTGCTCCATAATGTCATATAGAATTTAAAGAAACACTACTTATGATATCTCTCTCATTCTATTGCTTGTGAAAATGAGAAAGGTACCCCAGATGAATTCTCTACATAGAATCATTACAGTGTCATATTAAAAATTACTTTATTCATCTGCACGTTTTCAAATACCCAGAAATAAACTATCTCACTCTACTGCAACCTTCTTGCTGGCAGTCCTATATCTTACTCCTGTTTTCATACCCAGCACCTGCTGCAGTCTTGGGACATGGTGAGCACCTAACAAATACTAGGCAAGTAAATAGATGAAAGATTGTATGGTCAGAACAGTAGATTTGTACCTTAGATCTTTGTAGACATTGCCAAGAAATAATGAGCTGTTATTTTCATAGTAACTAAAAGTATATAAAAACAGCTCAGGGATTCATAAAGAAAGTGATCAAATAATAATAAGCATAAAATCTATCCCTACTTTTATTCTAATGTGCTCTACAAGATCAATTTAATAACAAGATAAAAATTAAAACCATTATTTTTCCATCTACATACTTAATTGCACATACACACACACACACACACACACACAAATGTTTTTGGAGCCCTTTTTGTTAAAACACAAACAATAGAAACAATTCAGTATTCACCAAGAGGGGAATGGTTAAATAAAGCATGGTATACACATAGTATAGAAAGCTGTATACCATCAAAATGACTGAGGGAGGTCTGCATGTGTGTAACTAGAACTTCAAAAGAGAAAAACAATCCAGACAACTTATTTTCAATAATCTCATTTATGAAAAAATATTTGAACATTTTTCTATATATAGTATCTGTATATTTATATGGATGCTATGTAATGTATTACAAATCTATAAAAATCTATCTGGAATATAGATTGTATGTGGCGAGTGGATATCTGGAAAGAAGACTGAGTTGGAAAAGAAATTTTCCTTTTTACCACACATTTTTCTGCATACAGTAGTACATGTATTTCCTTCATAATTAAATAAGAATGGGGAAATTTAAACTATTGAGACTAGAAGAACATTGTTGTGTTGCATTACCCCGATCTGATTAATTGGGTAACTTATGGCAAGTTACATAATATTTTTGAGCTTTGATATTGATTGTCCATAAAATGAACAAAAGATTTCACTCAAATTTTTTCTACCACTAGGAAAATTCATTAAAAAAATTAACACTAAACATGGCACATACTAAACATGCAATGTGTATTGATCCATTGCCATTAATTAGCTCCTTTACTTGCTATTTCTATTGATGTTGTTAATTCTCTTATTTCTGAAGTTAAAAAATGTTCGTTCAGTGGCTAATGTTACAAGCAAGATAAAAGCACAACACTTCATTTGGTACTGTTGATTTCAAAACGATGAACAACCTCTCCTGTAACTCTAACAAATACAGATTATGGAAAAATTTAACCATCATATAAAACTCAATTATTATGAATTCTGCTCTGATGGAATTCAATATTTCTAAGATAATTAATACTAGGAACCTGTTTCAGGTTTTGTCTTTCTCACTTTAATAAAAAACAGATTTTAGAATTTTATTCTCAGAATTACCCTCCCTGGTTTTATTGCTATTCTTTTATGTTACCATGGAAGCAGCATTTATTTTTACGGTTATTTAGTTTTGACTGTTTTATAAGTAGCCCCCAACCCATAAAAATCACTCAAGCTTCTCTCTCTTGCTTTTACACAAAAATCATAACAAATGTTAAAATCCTTTTTTAACTTAGTTACATTTCTAAAAAAAGGTGTTTTTTTTGTTTGTTTGTCGACAATTATACCTTAACCATTTCTCCTTGCATAGGAGTTTTGATAGTTTAGGGGTTTTTTAAGGCCTTGGAAACATCAGGAAGAAACTTACTTTTCAGTAGTTGTTAGAAATAATTTTCTTAAACACTCAGATTTCCAGCAAAATCTAAATGGAGTTAATGAAAGTTTTTGTAGCAGGAATACTGCAAAAGCTAACAACTGGAGAATTATTATTCAATTCAACATGACCATTTTGAAGTGCTCTTTTTTTAAAGCCTTATAAATAAAAAACGTCTCACTCAAAGAATAACAAAATTCAGCACTCCATTTATATCTATTCTTGCAATTATTTCTTTTCATTGTCAAGCAACTTCATGATAATCATTAACACTTTGAAAAGAATAAGAATAATTTGATTAACTTGAATATAAACTTTTACAAGTGAAAGACAGAAGTTACAATTTACTGAAATAAAGTATAGCAGTTGTGAGAGTGTCTTCTCTGTACTTCTGAAAGATGGCATGGATTCCTGGAAGCACTTCCATGTCCCGTACAATGTTAGTGACTCAGATTTACATGTACAGCCCCAACCTCTCTCCTGAGCTCTAGAATCTATAGCCAGTTAATTATCGTTAATGTCTGCAGACATCTCAAACCCACCTGTTTCCAAACTGAACTCATTTCCTTTCCTTTCACACAATCATCCAAAATGGAAACCTAACATAGAAACTTACTTCTGAAGTCCGATTAGTCACCAAATCCCAACACTTCTATGGAAAAATGTCCCTACATCTTAGTCCTTTTATAACCAGGATCTCTGCCTTTGTTCTAGCCTATATCTACTTTTACCCATATGGATTTAAAACCTCATTATTTTCATGACTCATAATTCATGCTACATTAGTTTAACATCTCATTAAATTTTCAGCAGCTTTCCACTGCCCAAAGAATAAAAGCCAAATTCTTTCCTATGATATACAAAACCCCTCATAATTGTATCCCCATCTGGTTTTCCAGCCTGATCTACCTTGATGTCCCATCGGTCTCCTGTGCTCTAGACATATGTCTCATAATTTCTCATTCCTTGAATGCTTTCAGTGTTTTCCTATCCTAGCAGTTCACTTACACTGTTCTCTGAAATTGAGCTGTTGGCTACACTCTGCTCCACTAAAAAACTTAAGACACACTCACTGTTGAAAACCCAATAATTTAGCTTCTCATTTGCTAGCTATTCATTAGCAACTCCTTTACCTAAACAGGACACATTTTTAATGGATAAACTATAATTGATTTATTCATTGTTTTATTGTTTAACATACAATATTTATAAAAGTTCATTGTTGTAAACTAGGCCCATCAATTTCCTTGTAGCTAAAATCTGGCGATCGCCAATATTTACTTCTTTAGAAATATCCCTAGAAGTACATTTGCTACAGGACACATTTTTAATGGATAAGCTATAATTTATTTATTCTTTTATTGTTTAACATACAATATTTGTAAATGTTCAGTATTATAAACCAAGCCTATCAATTTCCTTGTAGCTAAAATCTGGTGATCACTAATATTTACTTCTTTAGAAATATGTCTAGAAGTACGTTTGCTCAATCAAAGGTTATGCAAAATTAGAAGGCTTTTAAGGTATAGTAACAAATTGTTCTTTTTTCTTAAGATTTCAGCAAATAAGACTAATAGCTAAAATAAAAAGGACTCTGATAAACATTTAATACAAATCACCCTCTTTGAATCTTACAATGATCTTTGAAGTAGATAGTGTTATTATCTTATTTTACTTACGAATGTAATGGAAATCTTGAGTGATTAGTATCATGATTGAAATGGTAAAGCCAGTGTGAACCTAAGTCTGATTCCACACCAGGTGGAAATACAGTAGTCACTGTATTTGCATTGATTTCCAAGCACACTTTCCAGGATTATAATCGCAGTGGCCAACGCTGTGTATTATATATTTTTTTTGTTTTTTATCTTTGCCATTTTAGTATGGGAGAAATATTTTATCTTGTTTCAACCATATTTCTAGCATTATCAATGCATTTAATGATTTTTAAAACTGGCATTTAAACATTTCAAAAATTGTTATTGCAAATTTTCTAGTGATATTGTTGCTTATGTTTCCATTGGGGGTTGAAAAGGGTCTTTTTTCTCTTGTCATTTATAAGAATACTTTGTTAAATATTATCGTCCTTGTCATGCATTTTGCAAACATTTTTCTGACTTTTTGTTTACAGTTTTTTTTATATACAGACTTTTCAAGTTTATATATTAAAACCAATGTTTGCCTTAATACTTTCTCTTTTTTGTGTAGAGATGCCATTCATTTTTAAAGTGCTTTGAAACAACATTTATATCATCATAAAGGCATAATATCAAAATTGGTACTCAGATCATAGTCTTATTAGGAATATGTTATATCTACTCAAACTGATACTAATTTTTATTTAAAATTTACATAAAATAGCTGGGCATGGTGGTATGCATCTGTAGTACCATCTATTCAGAAGGCTAAGGCAGGAAGATCTCTTGCACATAGGAGTTTGAGTCCAGCCTGGGAAATGTAGCAAAACCCCATCTCTAGAAGAAAAAAAAACTCTAATACATAAAATATATTCATAATTAGGTAAAAATTAAATTAACGTAACATTTATAAAATAAACATTTTACTTTGAAATTAATCACTATAACAATTTTAAAAATTCAATGCTGTTTCCCTCTGAATAACAGCATATCTTTAATTAAAAATGAATAAAAATAGCCCCATACACATTGTACCTTTTCCTTTTAAAGGCAAAAAAATGTAAAGTAATGGAAAAATATTCACAACCCTAGTGAATGCATTTATAATGTTTCTTTTTCTCCCTGGAGCCACTCATTTGAAGACAGCTAGAAAGCACGTGGAAACATTCCATATAATTTATTGTGGTAAATGATTCAGAGCTATTTTTCAAGGTAGCAAGCCTTTAAGGAAGCTTATGCTAGCCATTTGTTAAAATGCTGTTTTCTGCCAAGATTAAAGAAGAGATCATTAGGTATGATCTACACTTTTATACAAATATCTCCTCCTCGTCTAACATCTGATTACTTAAATTGAATCTAATCTTATGACAGGTGTATTAAAAATTTAGAGAGTAAACAAATCCTTTGTTTCATTACAGATCCTCTCCTAGAGAAAGCTTAATTATTTTATTAATATGTTCTAATGTACTCACAGATTGTAATGAATACATTCAACAGATATGTATTCATTTTAAAGTTTGCATTTTTATAAGTACTGTAATTACTTAGAAGCCATTTCAATACTAATTTGGTCCCTTTTTAGTAGCTTGCACAGTGGAATTAAAACTTACCAGGGATTTCACAGAGTAAATTTGCAAGTTAAATAGAATGGCCTATGAGGAAAGAAGGAAAATCTACCATTCATTAAATGTTTAAATGAGTTGGATACATGCAAGCTAGAAGAAAGCAGGGTTACCACAACTTCTATAGAAACAGGAATTATTACAAGAGCCTTTCATTATCATTAATGCTTGACTGGGAGAACTTCTCTGGTCTTTGCTGACTTTGTCCTCCTGTCAGGAGATTATACTATACTTGGGATGGAATGCTGTCTTAGTCTATCTGGGTTGCTATAATAAACATACAATAAACTGGGTGGTTTAAAAACAACAGAAATTTATTGTACGCAGTTCTGGAGGCTGAGGAGTCCAAGGTCAAGACACCAGCAGATTTGGTGTCTGATGAGGGAAAAGTTCATTGAGCCTTCTTCTTGCATGCTCACATGGTGAAAGAGAAGAGCTAGATCTCTGGGTTTCTTTCATGAGGACACTAATCTCATTCCTCGGGGCAGAGACTTCATGACTTGATCACCTTCTAAGGGCCCAGACTTCTAATGCTATCACCCTGGGGACTGGATTTCAATGCATGAATTTGGGAGGGGGGGACTCAAACATTTAGACTACAACAAATGATAATTTCAGTCAATCATTCATCCAACAAAACCTGATTATCCTAGTCAATAATAAACACTCTAGGTAGTATATGACTAAGGGGAAAATATCCAAAGAAAAGAAACATTTCACTTTGGCTAGCTTTTTGGGGGATCATGAGTTATCTCTTGACCCTCAAGTTCTTCAAACAATGAAGTTTGAAGTTTTCTTTCAAGTAAATCCAATAGGCCCTGTGATCATTTGATCAGTCAGGTTTCAACAAAGTCTTAGGATACTTTTACATGTCAGTGAATCTCTTATTGCCATGCTACTGTTCATTCTTGATTCTTCACATTTTATTTTTCTACAAAATTAATCCCCTCAAGTTTAAGGAGGCATCAAAGTTGTACCATATCCTGGGCTTGCAGCCATTGTTTCAAACTCAGTGTGTCTATAATTACCTTATCTTTTGTCCCAAGCCTTTTGTCCTCTAATCTCTTTCTTTCATCTTTTACATTTTTCTCTCTCATCTTTCATCACCCCATGCTCACTACAAACTGGACCTAAGCCCTGGGGATTCATTCTACTAGTCTTTTTAAAATCTATTTCTTCTTTTCTTCCATTAATAACTCAACTTTCTAAATTTGAGCCTTGATTGCCTCAGACTTGAATTGCTACAATAATTTTCAGTGTAGTTTCCCCAAACTCCAGCCTGTCCCTATCTTCATTCCACCTTCCTTAAATAATAAAGTGATGACTCCGTCGAAATTATCGCTCCCAGTTGGAAAAACATACAAGCACCAAAAAAAAAAAAAAAACCTGAAAGAGTTCCTAGTTATTACAGGATAAAATTGGCATTGTTTACACAACTTTGACCCCTTTCTGCTCTACTCCATCAACTTTATGGACCCTGACCAGACTTGTAAAAAATTGTTATTGTTAGTTGTTGTTTTTCTTATAGCTTTGCCTTTTCATAAACCCATTTGCCATGACCTTTCCATGCTTTTATTTTTATTTATTTATTTATTTATTTATTTATTTATTTATTTTTTTTGAGGCAGAGTCTTGCTCTGTTGCCCAGGCTGGAGTGCAGTGACACAATTTTGGCTCACTGCAACCTCCACCTCCCGGGTTCAAGTGATTCTCCTACCTCAGCCCCCCGAGTAGCTGGGATCACAGGAACCCGCAACCATACCTGGCTAATTTTTGTACTTTTAGTAGAGACAGGGTTTCACCATGTTGGCCAGGATGGTCTCGAACTCCTGAACTCAGGTGATCCACTCGCCTCCACATCCCAAAGTGCTGGGATTACAGGTGTGAGCCACTGCGCCTGGCCACTTTTAGAACTATGTAAATTCTATCAATCTAGTAACACTTCAAAACCCACCATCTCTATATAGTGCTGTATTTTTTCTGCTTTTCAATACACATTTATATTTCCTTTGAACTTAGACTGCAGAATTTTTTCTCGTGTTTTTAACTTATATATTATTTCTCAATATTTTATTCTTTAATCATTATGTTGTCATTCAATTATGTATGTTTCATTATCCTATCTGCAAAAATAAATTGTAGTCTTTTTTGGAAGCAAGAATTTGTTGTTTTTCTTTTTAAAAAATCCCCTTACAGGAATAAACGCTTATTAAAAGAATGAACAAGTAAACAATTGTTATAAAAATGTTTAAAGTTACACAAGAGCCTGTTATCATAAAAATAGCTTCAAAATTCTGACTACATAAACTAAAATCATCTTCCTGGAGGATGAAATTGTTCCTCTAGAAATGTGTGGATTTGGGGCTTTGGTAACTGAAAAATGAATATCAAAAGATACCCATGTTCTAACCCCTGGAGCCTGTGTTTTACCTTATGTGGCAAAAAAGATTTTGTAGACATGATTTTGTTAAAGATCTTGAGATATGGAGATAATCTTGTGTTATCTAGATAGCCGTGCTACCACATGTATCCTTATAAAAGGGAAGCAGAGGGAGAAGAAAAGGTGATGTGACCATAGTGGCAGAGCTTGGAGTAATGCGGCCAATAAGCCAGGGAATGGTTGTAGTCACAAGAACCTGGAAGAAGCAAGGGCTAGATTTTCCCCCAGACCCTCTGGAGGGAAAGAGGCCCTGCTGATACCTGATTCCCATCCAGTAAAACTGATTTTGGACTTCTGGCCTCCTGAAATGTGAGAAAATAAATTCCTGTTTAAGCTTCCAAGTTTGTGATAATTTGTTTTATCAATGACAGGAAATTAAGGGCTCACAAAGAAAATTCTAGAAACAGTATAGCTCAGAGTTCATAAATAGCCAACTTCTTTGGACAAAAAGTTCTAAGATACTAAACCTTCCTTAAAGTTGGAAACATACATGATTTCATCCTGATACTTCTAAACATGTTCTGATAGCTAGAAAGAATGGACCTCTCAGTTATATAGTACTGATTCTTCAGAAAGTTTTAATTTTAGAATTTTTGTTTTTAGAGATTCTATTTTAACTCAAATTTTTGTATTCTCTACCATCATAGTAATTGTAAATAACATTGTCAATTATAAATCCTATATTAATAAAAATATAAAATAACTAAAATGAAATCCTTAAAATATTAAATGATAATGGCTCCTTCTGTTAATAAATCCTGCACAGGAGTGTTAAAATTATTTTATCCAATAATTGAGCAAAAAATCAACAAGTAACATTTTCCTAATTCAAGAAAATTATATTAGAGGAACATCTATGAAAACTTGGAGTCGATAAAAACTTGTAGGAACTTGTGATCTGATCCTGCCGAGTGTTGCCTGGCCACAGTGTTTTCTAGCATAGAAATGTTAAATATGTCATGTTTGGCCCTTTTCTTTCCCTGACAAGAGTTACTCAAATATTGTAAGTTTTTGTTTTCTTTCTTAAGGTCTCCTAAAAATTGAAAACTAGTATTGGCTGTTTTTTAGATTTATCTTTTAAGTATTGTAGAGTCTCATTTTATGTTTCTACATTTTGATTGTTAACATCTACCATGTAAGACATTTTTTCAAAAGTGTTAGAAAAATTGTCAATTCAAGTCAATCTAGAAAACACCTTTTCCATTTTCATAAGATATTTAAAATTCATTTCATGGGATCCTACATTCATTTAAATAAGTCACAACTTTGCCTCTATGCTTTCTAGCTATGAGCACAAAGTTGGTTATATGATTCCTTGTGTCCATAATATTAAAAAACAGCTTCGTAAAAGTTCAGATATTCCTGGTGTTAAAATCATAAGGATGTCTACTGTGATTATTGATAAGAAAAGCAGTACATGGAAAAGGGACTATGGCACCAACAAGGGAAGGACACCAGACCAAATTGGAGAAGACAGTGTCTAAGAAGGCATCTTAGAAAATAGCAAAGTATGTCAGTGCAAATAGTAGGACAAAATATTATTCTGTTGATTAATTGGTTAAAGTATATCACCATCATCCCATGCATAACTGAGATTAATATTACATTTCTATAAGGCTTAAACATTAAAATGATATTCTGTTTTTTAATGTACATAAATGTGTATCAGTTTTATTAATGGGATTCCCAGAATATTTGGAAAAACTCCCCTTAAAGTGAAATATCACAGTAAGTGTATAAAGCAGAAAGTTTAATACTACCCTGGTTTAATAAAACCCCACTACATACACACACACATACACGTAGACACAAAGGCGTACCTCAACCATCAGGACAACTTTTCTTACTGAAAATGGGAATTTTACCTGAAAAATTTACTAAAAGGAAAATATTTTGCTACTAACAGCATCCACTTTGTACCCATTGCCCACCAATTTGTCTCCTCTAAAGCTCTTGTTATATACAGATGGACTGCAAGCTCTCTGCTGACTTTACCAAGATGAATTTGTCTCCATTAAACTAGATATTTATTTCCAGCAGAACTTATTACTCCTCTGTACTCTTTAATCTTCTGACCCTCATTCTTTTCTCCACCTTGTCTTCAAATATTTTTCTCCTGTTTTATGCCTAATTCGTTTTGACTTGAGGCTATAACCTTACTCATTACTGTGAAATGTATCCTTGTTCAAGTAACCTTCCGGCCAACATTTTATCATATTTAATACTTTTTTAATTAAATGATTTGAATGCATGAGTCTACTATATGTGAAGAATATTAAGGTCTTTTGAAATACTCTTCTATTCTCCATCACCCTTAGACTAGCTGTATGCCTGTTTTTCATCGAGGACATAATTATTTTCACCATAACCATTTTAAGCACTCTATAATAGATAATATAACTTTATCTTGGCTTAATCCATGTAGTAAAAGTCAGTTTATTATTTTCTAGGTAAGGTAAATAATGTCTGTGATTTCTAAATTAACAGTGTTGCCTAGCCCACTTTTATATTCTTGAGAAGCCAAGCAGAATCCATACTTATGATTAGTTGCTTTGCTGTATCTGTGATTGTCTTCATCTTACTGCATTTGCAATTCCATCCTAGTTATTAAATTGTTACAGTTTTGGAATAAATTAGGCAAGGGTATTCCTAGTTTTTTTTGCTTTTTAAATATGAAAACTTATTTTTTCAGAAATGAAAAGATAGCACAATAAAGCCAAGATGACATAAAACTATACAAGAAATTCATGTTCAAATATTTGACTAGGCAATGATAATACTTTATCCCAGGAAGAGAAACATTAAGTTAAGAAAAGAAGACATCTGAAAAAATATGCAAGTGAAATGAAGATATTTGATATATTTTATAGCACAAAATACATTTTATATTCTGTACAAGATTTTTAAAAGATTCCTTGCTTAAAACTTACCAATTTTTAAAAGGAGTCATCAAATATAAAATATTATTGAAAGTAGCCCAGTGTAAGGAGACTAATCAAGTGGAAGCTACACATCGATATGGCTAAAACACAATGTTTTAGATATGTCATTTAAAGTTAACTATATATCCCATATATATTTTGCCTTGCTACAAATATAGACGTAGTAGTCATACTATGTCAGCAAAATATCTTCTATTATAGGTTTTACATGCCCTAATTATATACTCATGATGTCAAAAAGGAATTGGATCTGAGATATGAGATTGTCATTTTTCTGTATAAATGATGAAGAAAAATTATTTCTAATTTTTTTCCAAATTAATCTATTCTTAACATTAAAAGCTATCTTTATACTGAAATATGTCTAATACTTTTTTCTTTGCACAAGAAATATGTTTTCTAGGATTTTATTGCATTCTACACTAATTTGAAGCATGTGTTAGCAGTATGAAATGGGTTTTTTCTTTTAATTACATCATATATAATTACACATGCAAGAAATATATATATATTTGTTATAGATAGATATCGCTGTTTAAATCCACTTTGAAACAAGATGTAATATAAATAGGCACACAAACCATATACTCAATCTCATAGGGAATACAAAAGAATCATTAACAATACAGCAAGCATTCATAATGCTCTACAGGAGGCATTCAGGAAAAGTTCTGATAAGGACAGGAATGGGTCTAAAAGACTCCACAAAGCACTCAGTGTGCACAGAGAGCAGAGGGTGAGTAAGGACAGCAAGGACACTGCCACAAATGGAATTGAAAGTCTGGAGTGGGACAGTGGAAAATTAAGTTTTATAAGTAGAAGAGCTAAGGTTACAATAGAAGGTAAATGTCAAGCAAGGGAATTTTGACTTGAGGTGACAAAAGAAGCAATGAGCTTTCAGACTACAAAGGTTGTCAAAGGATCGTGCGTAATAAGCATCATGAAAATACTTGGACATGCACTTTTGTTATTAAAAATGACACTGTGAATTCAGCCAAATATGAAAAGGGCTTCTTATTCATGTTATTTAGTGTTGAAGTATAATTTCACAGCAAGCAGGGGCAGACTGTAGAAACTTTTTCAATTCATTTCTTTTATTCTGCTATCAAAGGATTTGATCCAATACAAAGCATGAAGCTACATGTGGTGTATACAGAAATGATACCTTTCCATTAAAGGAAAAAAGCTTCAGTAGGTAACCATGGAAACAACCTAGTGTCCATTCCAATTTCGAATAGAAAATCTTAGTCTTCTAATGAAAACCTACCAGAGAGACATACTTCTACTCCAGCTCTCTAGTTCTAACTCTCTAAAAAGGTTTGGAATATTCATTTCATTTAAGAAAGTAAAATATGTGTTTATGACTGTAATATGCAAAATTTGATTTTTTCTTTTAGCCAAAAAATTCAAAGGTGCATTTTAAGATCGTAACACCAAAGAATGATCAAAGTAGTCTTGATAGCTCACCATAGCCAGTGTCCAATTCATGGTTTACACATTACTGAGAGCAAGTGTCACTTCTGGGTGGCAGAAATTGTCATGTTCCAATCCACCTAACAAAGAGACCTGATTTTTTTTCTTCACTCAGTGAGTTAACCAAGTGACCCGTGAGGTGGACTTATTTTTTTTTTTATTATTATACTTTAAGTTCTAGGGTACATGTGCACAATGTGCAGGTTTATTATATAAGTATGCATGTGCTATGTTGGTTTGCTGCGCCCATTAATTCATCATTTACATTAGGTATTTCTCCTAATGTTATCCCTCCCCCCTCCCCCCACCCCACAACAGGCCCTGGTGTGTGATGTTCCCTGCCCTGTGTCCAAGTGTTCTCATTGTTCATTTCCCACCTATGAGTGAGAACATGCGGTGTTTGGTTTTCTGTCTTGTGATAGTTTGCTGAGAATGATGGTTTCCAGCTTCATCCATGTCCCTGCAAAGGACATGAACTCATCCTTTTTTATGGCTGCATGCTATTCCGTGGTGTATACGTGCCACATTTTCTTAATCCAGTCTATCATTGATGGACATTTGGGTTGGTTCCAAGTCTTTGCTATTGTGAATAGTGCCACAATAAACATACGTGTGCATGTGTCTTTATAGTAGCATGATTTGTAATCCTTTGGGTATATACCCAGTAATGGGATTGCTGGGTCAAATGGTATTTCTAGTTCTAGATCCTTGAGGAATCACCACACTGTCTTCTACAATGACTGAACTAGTTTACACTCCCACCAACAGTGTAAAAGTGTTCCTATTTCTCCACATCCTCTCCGAGCTGGACTTATTTTTTAAATGTATGAATCTTAATGTGGTGTTACTTATAAATCTAACATAAATACATGGCCCCCAATTTCTTACTGAAGCTTTAAGAGACAAGTTAAAATTGATCTCTGGGATCCCTTGTACAGAAGAATTTCATATAAGTTTTGTAGCTTACTCCAGGAGGTATAACATAACCTTCCCCCTTCCCTGGCATGTGTGCTGTGTTGACTTTCTTCCAAAGATTACAATGTGGAAGAGGATAGTGGCAACTTTACAATGGAGAAATATTGGCAAATACTACCTTGAGTATGTAATCAAGATTCTATAATGTGAGTCATAGTGATTCCGTGCACCCTTGGTGTGATGGGAATGACACTGTACCTTTGTGGTCTTCCACCCCCAACCCTAGACCCCTAATCCAGCCATGAGATAAACATTAGAAAAATTCAAACTGAGAGATATTCTATAAAGTGCCTGATAAGTATTTCTCAAAACCATCATCAAAAAGATAAAAGTCTGAACATCTATCAGAGTAGGCTGAGGGCATATGATGACTAAAAATATATTGTGGGATGGGATCTTGGAAAAAAGGAGCATGGATTGGATTCGTAGGGGAACATGATGGAAAACCTAATGAAATATGAATAAACTCTAGAGTTTGAAAAGTATCACCAAGAAGTGAAATGTTAATTGTGTGGAAAGAACATGGGACTTGGAGCCTGACAGACCATAGTTCAAAGACTGGCTCTCCCACTTGCAAACGGAGTGACTTTGTAGAACTTCTTTAACCTTTGCAAACCTCATAATCCTAATTTGCAAAAAAGGAATAATACTGTATGTGCCATATCATATTTAATATACAGTATATTTTAAATGACCACTGTCTTTCATAACACACAACAGTTGCTCCCAAAATGTTGTTTCTCCCCTTGCTTCCAGCCCAACATCAAAAGGCTAGCACCTCTGACCCTCTGGGGGTCTTTTAACCAAAAGAGGCTGCTTTGCCCATCAGTCACATTAAATTCTGCTCCCTGGAAGCTCACCTCAAGCAAAAGCTGAGGGCAGATGATGTATAAATATCTCAGCCCTGTCACTCTTTGAGGGACTGACTCCGATGTGCTTATTCTACACTGGTTGCCAGGGATCCCCAACAGAATTAAGCTCTAGTTATCCACAGTGTAACTAATTAGATAATTTACCATGTATTAGCCTTTTTCTCTTCCCTACCACCATACTTGTCTTTTCTGAGATCATATTCCTAATGAATGACTTGCACTTGAATTACCGTCTCAGTGTCTGCCTTTGGGGGAACCCAAACTAAATAGACCCTGCTCTTAGTTTGTAGCAATACTGACAGATGCTATAAGTAAATAAGATTTCTTTAAACTTGAAGCCATCTAGAAAACTTTGGTATTATTTGCATCCAATGCAAGCATTGTGGTAATAATTGCAAGGTAAATTTTGAATATTGTGTCCGGTGAAGAGTACTCTCCCTTTACAGATAGAGAGTTGTAAACAATACATAAGTATATCATTGTGCCATTTAGGATATTATACTTTGGCTTTTCAGAATCTTTATATATGTAACAATTTTATCTAATTACATGCCTGAATATATCTGGTATAGTATATACCAGAGTTTTAGGAAGTGTCTAAAGATATAAGTGAAAACTTTTAAAATTATATGAAACGTTACAAAAACACCTGTAAAAGACATTCAGATGGGATAGCAAAAAGTCTTTTATCATTATTTTTCAGCTATTGAAACAAACACTAAAATATAATAGTTTATCTAGGTGTCATGTGAATGATATATTTATTGTTGTTATGTCTGTTTTACATTCACATGCTTAGATCAGTAAGAACCTCAAAGATCAGATATCTTGCTGCATAATGGTACCAACTAATGAGACTGGCATAAAGGGAAACTATGTATGCATGTATGTTGCCCATTGCTAAAGAAGAATATCTCATTTAGGAGTCAGTGTTCTTGCCTTGAAATATATGTTCAAAAGCCAGTTCTTCATAGAATAAATACTTAAGGAATGATCCAGTTGAGAAGACATAGGTGAATATACCATCAATAGAAAGATAAGTTGCTAGAAGACCATTACAAAAAGAAGAGAGTTCAAATGAGGTTGGAATAGTGGGAGAAATTCTTACAGAAATGATAACACTCGGTTAGATGTATGTGTATCGAATTCAGCAGTTCATGAAGGTGATGTGTAATTTGGATAAACCAGACAGATTAAACACACAGAAAAGTATGTTGAATAAATAGATGATTGAATAGCTGAGAAATAGAATGATAGAGATGGGTCATGGGAGATGATGTCTCACATGGTGAGAACAATTCTAGTTTTTGCATGTTTCCTTTTTCCTGATGGTCCCGTATTAGTTTTCTATTGTTTCATAACAAATTACTACAAATTTAGTGGCTTAAAACAACACAAAATTATTATTTCACAGTTTGTAAGAGGAATTCAGGCACAGTGTGGCTGGGTTCTCTGCTCAGGGTCTCACACAGCTGAAATATAGGTGTTGGCCAGAGCTGTGATCTCAACTGAACCTCAGGGGATTCCTCTTCCAACCTCCCTGGTTCCTGGCAAAGTTCAGTTCCTTGCAGCTGTAAGACTGACTTCCTATCTTTCTTTGTTGTCTGGCTCTCTGCCAGGGTTGCGCTCTGCCAGCAGCTACAGGCTGCCCTCCGTTATGTGCCATGTAGCTCTCTCCAAATCATGGCAGTTTTCATCTTCAGGCCAGCAGGAGAGTCCCTCTCTTCAGTGCTAACCCAAGGTTGTATCTAATATCTTTGTAATATAATGTAATGTGATCTTGAAATGACTGTGCTGTCATGGTCACAGTCTGTCTTGCACTTAAGGGAAGGAGGTTATACAGGTCATGTATACTAGGGGATAGAAACCTTTGGTCATCTGCAAATTGTACATCAGTCACATAAAAAGCAATATGTGTACATTCAAGCATAACTCGTGGGATATATTTTGGAAGGGATTCCCAACTGAGCTTAAATTTGCAATTTATATTCTTCAATACTGCAATAGTAAAATATAAGCATCTGGAGCATAATGTTTATAAATTAGATTTCCCAAATTGTAGACTTCCTTTAAAACCCTTCAGGGCAGAGTCAAGTATTAAAATTACATAAAATTTAACATTGGTAATGTTTAAAATGGGAAGATTTAACAATGAAGTAGAATAGAAATGTCAGTCACATTTTGTTATTATATTACTGCATATGGCTTATTGTATTATCTTGCACTCTTGCTCTGTTTCCCATAAAGACTAGGGAATTTCAAAGACAAATTATTTTCATTTCAATTCAATTCGTAATTGTTGGACACTACTCTCCTACTAGAACAGTTTCCATAGGGATTCAAAATATATCCTTAGCATTGTTATTGAGTCCACAAGATTTTTTTAAAAGAATATAAAAACCAATAGGAAAAGATTAGATAGAATATAATCAAATGTAGATTTTATGCATGAATATTGCACAGATAATCACTAATATTTAGATATTACTTGAGGCAAATGCTTTGTTTAGAGCTTACATGAATTTGGCTTATTCAGTCTGTAAAACAGCCTATGAAAGAGGAGGCATATATTTATCCCTTTTCTCAGATGAGGAATCCAACATTTTGACAAAGACTCCCAGTAACCCTGGTCCTGAGTCATACCTCTCAAGCTTAGGTTTGTGTAATCTTCTAGAGCTCATTGTTGCAGTATTGTCCAATTCCAAATATATACAGATATGATACCTACCTGCGGTACAATGGCAGATAAGCTATCTGGGTAAAAATGGTAAGAGAGTGCTAAATGAAAAAACTGAAGAATGTATGAAGACTTTAAGGAGATTAGCCTTTTGCTTGGCAAAGCGGAGTGGGGAGGATAGTCCTAGTGATGTGATCAGCACATACGAGGTCAGGGATGGAAGAATAAGCTGGCTTGCTGAGTGCAAATTAAGCATCACATTGTTATATATTGTTATATTGAGGTGAAAGCAGAAAAAGGGACGCTTTACAGATGATGTTGAGGACAGGATGAGAATACTGAACATAAGATGCATACCCACATCCTGTTTTTAGTTGTAGAATTTTAGAGCATTAAAGCTGTAAAAAATAAGTGATATCATCTAGATGTGTAAGAGTAAGTTAAGAGTGTACAGCTAGATGCTACTTACTCCTCCTGACCCTCCTCTGAACAAACCGCTGAGCTAACAGCCTGTAGATGAAACCTGAAATCAATTCAGGCATAGGAAAAGGTACTGTCTGGGAATAAACTTGGCAGCTCCACTGGTGACTTCAATACCATCTATGAATTCTCCATGCTGACTTCAGGATGGTGTGAATATGGAGGAAGATAATCTTTTTAAAAATAATTCACATTGCTAAAGGTATAATTTTTGTTGCTAAACAGTTATCTCTTTGATTTCAATACAAATTTTCTTGGGTTATTTTTACAGATGAGGGAGAAAATCATTATGACAAGTTTATTTTCTTACAAGTTTTATTTCTGGATTTTTGTTGACACACTTTTCAAATTGACTGCGTTCCAAATACCTAAAGAGATCTCCCAGAGGATGCAAAGGTCCAAAATGACTAAATAATGGGTGTGTAAAGAGAAGTTTAAGCACGTGGACAAGTAGTGGCAAATAGCAGAGCTTCAGGTTCAGAGAGACCTCCGTCACTAAGCAGCTCGGACATATTGGGAATCCTGTAACTTCTTTGGCTTCAGTTTCACTTAGCGAAGCAGTTGGCATAATTCGATATATATCAAACTGTGAACTTTTATAGTAAATATTGTCCTGATGAACTCGCACAAGAAAAGTATTTTATAATTTAAATGTAGGGAAATCAAAACCTGTGTGATAGAGCTGCACCAAATATATATGTAGACATTTTGAATTCAAATATATATTCATTTGTAAACTATACCTTAATAAAAATAAAACAAAAATGAATACATGTATATGTATCTAGGCATACATTGTTTTATTACACTTTGCTTTATTGTGCTTCACGGATATTGCACTTTTTAACAAATTGAATGTTTGTGACAACCCTACATGGAGCATGCCTATTGGCTTCATTTTTCCAACAGCATGTGCCCACTTTATGTCTTTGTGTCAAACTTTGGTAATTCTCCCAATATGTTAAACTTTTTCATCATTATTTTATCTGTTGTGATGATCTATGATCAGTGATTTTTTTTTTTTTTTTTTTTTTTTTTTTTTTTTTTTTTTTTGAGATGGAGTCTCGCTCTGTCGCCCAGGCTGGAGTGCAGTGGCGCGATCTCGGCTCACTGCAAGCTCCGCCTCCCGGGTTCATGCCATTCTCCTGCCTCAGCCTCCCACGGGTGCCTGCCACCACTAACTATTGTAATTGTTTTGTGGTGCTGCAAACTGTACCTATATAACAACAGTGAACTTAACTGATGAATGTTGTGTGTATTCTGACTGCTCCACAGACTGGCCATTCCCTATCTCTCGCTCCACAGGGCTTCCTGTTCCTGAAACACAACAATATTGAAGTTAGGCCAGTTAATAACCCTACAATGGCATCTGTGTGTTCAAGTGAAAGGAAAGTCACATGTTTCTCACTTTAAATCAAAAGCTATAAAAGATTAAGCTTAGTGAGGAAGGTATGTCAAGAGCCGACACAGGCCAAAAAGTAGGCATCTTGCACCAAACAGCTTGCAAAATAGTGAAGGGAAAGGAAAAATTCTTGAAGGAAATTGAAAGTGTTACTCTAGTAAACACATAAATGAAAAGAGATCAAACAGCCTTATTCCGTATATAGAGACAGTTTTAGTGGTTTGAATAGAAGATCAAACAAGCTATGAAATGCCTTTACACCAAAGCTTCTTCCACAGCAGGGCCCTAACTCTAATTCTATGATGGGTGAGAAAGCTGCAGAAGAAAATTTGAAGCTAGCAGAAGTTGACTTATGAGTTTTAAGGAAAGAAACATAACATAAAAGGGCAAGGTGAAGTAGCAAGTGCTGAGGGAGAAGCTACAGCAAGTTATCCAGAAGATCCAGCTAAGATCATTGATAAATGTGAATACAGTAAACAACAGATTTTCAATGTAGATAAAACAGCACCCAATTGGAAGAAGATGCCATCTGGGACTTCCATAGCTAGAAAAGCGAAGTCAATGCCTAGCTTCAAAGCTTCAAAAGACAGGCTGATTCTCTTGTTAGGAAAAATATAGCGAGTGACTTTAAGTCAAAAGCAATGTTCATTTATTTACCATTCCCCAAATCCTAGGGCCCTTAACAATTATGCTGAATCTACTCTGCCTGTGCTCTGTAAATGGAACAACAAGGCCTGGATTATAGCACATCTGTTTGCAACATGGTGTAGTAAATATTTTAAGCCCACTGTTGAGACCTATTTCTGAGGAAAAAAAGATTCCTTTTAAAATATTACTCCTCATTGATAATTTACTCAGTCACCCAAGAGCTCTGATGGAGATGTACAAGGAGATTAATGTTTTCATGTCTGCTAACACAATATGCATTCTGCAGACCATAGATCAAGGAATAAGTTCAACTTTCAAGTCTTACTATTTAAGAAATACATTTTCTAAAGTTCTCACTGCCATAGTGATTCCTGTAATAGATCTGGGCAAAGTAAATTGAAAACTTTATGGAAAGTATTCACAATTCTAGATACCATAAATAACATTTGTGATTCGTGGGAGGAGGTCAAAATATCAACAATATCAGGAGTTTGGAAAAAGTTAATCCCAACCCTCTTAGATGACTTTGAGGGGTTCAAGACATCAGTGGAGGAAATAATTGCAGATAAGGTGGAAATAGCAGGAGAACTAGAATTAGGAGTGGAGCCCGAAGACATCATTGAATTTCTGCACTCTCAAGCTAAAACTTTAATGAATGAGCATTGCTTCTTATTAATGATCAAGAAAAGTGGTTTCTTGAGATGGTGTCTACTCCTATTGAAGATGCTGTGAACACTGTTGAAATGACAACAAAGTATTTAGAATATTACATAAACTCAAGTCGATAAAGCAGTGTCAGGTTTTGAGAGGATTAATTCAAATTTTGAAAGAAGTTCTACCATGAGTAAAATGCTATCAAACATCACATGCTACAGAAAAATCTTTAGTGAAAGGAAAAGTTGATTGATGTGATAAACTTCATTGTTGTCTTATTTTTTAAAATTACTACATCCACCTAACTTTCATCAGTCACCACTCTGGTCAGTCTGCAGCCATCAGCATTGAGGCAAGACCCTCCATCAGCAGAAATATTACCACTCACCGAAGGCTAGGATAATTGTTAGCATTTTTAACGATAAAATATTTTTAATTAAGGAATATACATTGTTTTTTGAGACACAATGCTACTGCATGCTTAATATGGCTACAGTATGGTGTAAACATAACTCCTACGCACAGGGGAACAAAAAAATTCATGTGCTTTGCTTTAAATGCGATACTTGTTTTATTATAGTGATCTGAAACTGAACCCACAGTATCTCTGAAGTTTGCCTTTGTATATGCATGTATATACATACACACTCACACCCCTCTTCATCTATGGATTAAAAAAAGGAAAGAAAGAAACCCTGTGGCAAGATAAAGCAAGTAAAGGGCATTTAATTCCTGAGATCTTTGCAGAAAGAGACAAGATTCAGGTCCCAATAATACTGCAATGCCTTTGCTTTCTTACTTTGTAACGTGTACTGCTGGAACAAGGTTTCATTAGCACAGGCTCATGCTAGAGATTTGAGCAAACGTTTGTTTGTAGTTTTTCTAAAGGGTCATGAAAAAAGAGTATTTTAAAAGAAGTAACTATACATATATTAGGATTTTAAACATAATACAACTGGGAAAAAATGTGGACACCTAGTCTTTCATTATATAAAATTAATTTAACAGAATATTTTAGATCCTTCTCACAGAAGTCCTTGAAATTATTTAGATGTTTTAGGTATTTGAAGAATTGTAAAATGTCTTTGGACATTCTCCCTAAAAAGAAAAATCCAGAACAAACCATACATGTATGTGAAAAAGAAAGAATGCTTACCATCTGATATGATTTGGCTGTGTCTCCACCAAAATCTCATCTTGAATTGTAGCTCCCATAATCCCCACGTGTCATGAGAGGGACCTGGTGGGAGATAATTGAATCATGGGGGCAGGTTTTTCCCGTGTTGTTCTCATGATAGTGAATAAGTCTCACGAGAGCTGATGGTTTTATAAAGGGCAGTTTCCCCGCACACGCTCTCTTGCCTGCCACCATGTGGGATGTGCCTTTGCTCCTCCTTCACCTTCCACCACAATTGTGAGCCTCCCCAGCTATGTAGAACTGTGAGTCCATTAAACCTCTTTCCTTTATAAATTACCCAGTCTTGGGTATGTCCTTATAGCAGTGTGAGAACGGACTAAAACATCATCTATGAAAAGAAAAATACAGAGATTAAAAGGAATTGAGATTTGAATTGGCTTTATATGTAGTATCATCCATTATAGATAGTACTCATTTGATTACAATATAAATTCAGAAGCAGAAATCATTACAACTTCAATAAAGTATACATAAAATCAGGAAATCACCTAGTCACATTATAAAACATCTTTATGAAGATACAGCTATAATATAAAAGTATTTTGAAAATGGTTGATTTTATACTATTGGAAAGTATAACTGGATGTTAAAATTTCAGCCCAGATACCAAGATACAATAAATGTGAAATGTAAAATCAGATTTCCCTATGCAAAATTTGCAATGACAATCTAAAATCAGATTTTCCTGTGCAAAATTTGCAAAGACACTTTGGAAATCTGATTTCGTGACTTTAGACACTTCAACCAGCATGAGGAGGAAAAGGAGGTATGTTGGTTTGCTGGAGCTGTTGTATCAAATTACTGCAAACTAGGTTGCTTAATAGAAACCTAGTAAATTGCTTAATAGAAATTTATTGTCTTATAGTTCTGGAGGCTAGAAGTCTGAAATCAAGGTGTCAGAAGTGCCATACTCCCTCTGAAACCTAAGGGAGAATCATCTTTTTCCTCTTCTAGCTTCCGGTGTTTGCCAACAATCCTTGGTATCCCATGGCTTGTAGATGCATCATTCCAGTCTCTACTTCCATCATCACATGGCTGTCTTTTCTCTGTCTCTATTCTCTCATAAGGACGCCAGTCCTTTTAGATTAAGGGCCCATCTTACTCCAGTATGACTTCATCATGAGGACTATCTCCATAAGTGTGCACATTTTGTGGTACTGGTGGTTAGTACTTCAATATATCATCTGGGGAGCCACAGTTCAACCCATAATGGAAAGTATCAGAATATGGAGAAGATTACAAGATTTTGCCTGGAGAGATTAGTTGCCCTCCCTCTAGAGGAGATGGGCTGGGATTCTAGCTTCCAGTAAGAGGAGGATTCAAGGCCAGGAAGTTCTTGGGCTTGCAACCCATGCAATCACACAGATCCCTACAATCTTGGAATTCTTGGTAATTTTATAAAAATAAGTTCTGCATTTTCATTTTGCACTGGGACCTGCAAATTATGCAGGATGCCAGTTGGAGAGCTTGGTATATGCTTCTGGTACTTGAGAATATGGCAGGCTGTGGCCTGACTCAAACATGATAAGGCTGGCTTGTGACAACTGAATACAGGGAGCTGACTGCACTGCCTAAGGTTAGCCTGCCTCCCAGAGTTTTCACAAAAAGTGGCTCACTTATAAAATATGCATTGTCCTCTCTCTTTGCACTTCAGTTAAGAGGTGCTCAGAGATGGGAATCTCTAAGAAAATCCAAATGGTCTCAGGACAGGGAGCTTTAAATCTCTGGCAGGCCAGAGAACAGGAAGGAGTTATACAAACCAGTTCAAGTAAGACCTCTCTTACAGCTTTGCCACTCTGGAAGAATAAAAAAATAAAAAATAAAAAATAAATTGATTAGCAGACTGGGTGAATTTGGGAGTGGGTAGGAACAGTGAGGAATAAAAAAAAAAAGCTTAAGTCGTAAAACAGAAAAAGCCTTTGCCTCTGCAGGCTGCCAACATAAATTAGGCCCAATGTGAAGAAGGGGGAATTATTTGATATTACATTACATTTAGAGTTTTGATTAGTACTACTAAACAGTATATTCTAATTTCTGAATTGAATCCCAAGGTGATCTAAACAGGTTGGCCAAAAAAAAAAAAAAAATTCATGTACACCATGTTTTTCATTTAGGAATAAGGAAAGATATGTTATCTACTCCAATACATTGTAAAGGGTTAGTGCTGTTGTGGCCTGAATTGTGCTCTTCTAGAAATTCATATGTTGAAGTCTTAACCCCCAGTTCCTTAGAATGTAACCATATTAGAGATGAGTCTTAAAGAATTTTGGCATCATTAGGGTGCCCTAATCTAATGTAACTGGCGTTTTTATAAAAAGAGGAGATTAGGACATATGCAAACAGAGAAGGAAGACCGTGTGAAGACACATGGAGAAGATCCCTCTTACAAGCCAAAGAGAGTGGCCTCAGCAGAAACCAACTCTACTAAGATCTTGATCTTGGACTTCCAGCCTCCAAACCTGTCAGGAAATAAATTTCTGTTGCTTAGGCCACCCAGTCCATAGTACTTTGTTATGACAGCCCTAGTGAACTAATACAACAGTAAACAATAAAAACTGAGTTATTACAGTGATTAGTTTGTTGGTTTGTTTTTTTTAGAGGAGTCTCACTCTGTAGCCCAGGCTGGAGTGCAGTGGTGTGATCTCTGCTCACTGCAAATTCCGCCTCCCGGGCTCACGCCATTCTCCTGCCTCAGCCTCCAGAGTAGCTGGAACTACAGGCGCCCACCACCACACCCTGCTAATTTTTTGTATTTTTAGTAGAGACGGGGTTTCACCGTGTTAGCCAGGATGGTCTCAATCTCCTGACCTCGTGATCCGTGCGCCTGGGCCTCCCAAAGTGCTGGGATTAAGGCATAATAATCAACAAGGTCCATAAAATGGAGCATAGACATCATCACCTGTATCATTATCACCGTCTTATAAGATAGCTGAGATTAAAAGAGTTGACTCAAAAATGGCCGTTTTAGTGGTTGTTTGTAGACCTAGCTTGACTGAAGGACTACATGAGAATATATGTGATACTAGACAGCTCATAATTTTACAGTTTAGACAACATGAACATTAAGTGTGAAACAGAATTTTAAAAACACTATAAATTACTAAATCCATAGGATTCATACAAAGAGCTCTACATGTTACATTTTGCAGTACTGTAAGTTGGTATACATTCATAGAAATATAAATGTAATTGCACAATAGAAGAATAGAGCAAATTTATTTAATGTAATATATACGAAGCATAGAACACATTTTTTAAAAAAGGTAGTGTTCAATTAATGTTAACTTTCTCCCTGTTTCCTCTTTTATAATGGAAGGAAAGGCACAGAAATTGATTGTTTTTCCCTGCTTCTAGTCACCCTAGCTTAATTAAAGTGATTAGACTTTGAACCAATTAATTGTCATTAAAGTCAGGCTGCCACTGGAACAAATGGAAACATATGCTAAATCTATGGTTCATGTAACACAGTTCTGCTTTACTAAGTATTGGTAACCGATGATAAAGCAATTTGAGAGATAATTAGAAAAGGAAGAAGAATAGTTTCCATTATTTTAAGAGAATGTACAACGAGATTTTATTAATGAATGAATCAATCTTGTATAGTGTAGTTATCAGCATATGTGATAGTTTAAGGTAAAGTGCTTCATTGGTGTGCAGGTTAGAAATACTTTAACTCACAGAGTCAGGCATAAAGGTTTCAACCACAGCAAGGACAGGCTGGGCCTTACACATACTAACTGAGAGTGTCTGTGGAGTAGTGAGATGGAAAAACAAGCAACAGCTATAGGGAATAGCTGCTTCCTAGGAAATACAGCATGAGATTTGGAGATTGTCCCCAAAGTCATAAAGGAACTCATAAGTAGTTAATCTAGAGGGTCATAATACAATGCTGAAATTATCAGAAACATCTGTCATCAGGTATTATAAACTCTCTCTCGGGACTTGTGTAGTGGCCAAGGGTCAGCACAGACAGGCAAGAGCAAACATTGCTGGACCCTTATACTAAAATTTCTTGGCAGTATTGGGAAGAAATCCTCAATTTGGGATTAACTCCAAGACTGAGAATAATAACTCTAAATATCAGCTACTGAATTTTGTCTGTGTGCTAGAATCTCTGCAAAGTATTTCACATATAATATTTTCAGTATACCCAAAGTGAATTCCATGAACCTTTCACAGTAGTAAATATGAAAAAATTTTAATAATGACAATTATGGGTTAAAAAGCTAATGGATATAAATGATAAATAATTGAGATCAAACCTAATAATTTCCAGATAAAATCAAGAAGGATATGTATATACTGACATGCACTGACTTTTTATTATTATGAAGAGTAAAAGACATCCTAGAAACAAGCATACAAACGAGATTATTTCCCAGGTACACAAAGCAAATTAATCCTGATTTTACATTAATCCAAGAAAAATAAGGAAGCATTATCTACAGATTGTTTTTAACAAAAATTGCTTGTGAGCCAAATATTTTAACATCTGTTAATTTTTTTCAAGTACAAAGGCCAAAAAAAATTTAGCAGACATATAATTTATATACACATATAAATGCAGAAACTGTTCTACAGATATATCTTTCTTAAATGTACATTACTTATAACTGTAACAATCACAAATGAATCTAAATTAGAAATTGAGGATCAAGGGATATATGGTAGACTGCTCTCTGAAAGTTTCAACAGGTACTGTTTCCAAACTATCTTAAGAGACTGGAGAAGAATACACTGTATAAAAACGGCCTGAGCCACTAGAAAATTAAGGCTGAAATGGATGTTATGATGTTTCCTTTTACACTGGCATTTGTACACTTTAAAAGGAAGCAATTTTAATGTCGAAGACTATCCTTCAGTATTGAAATAATCCTATAATGAACAAAAGAAATTTCTCTAGAAATTTTCTTCTCTCAGCTTAAGATTCTCACTTGTGTAATTAAATACGTTTGTAATTGTGTTTAAGATAATACTGTTTGGGGAGGATATGAATATTTCTGTTTGATGGGTTTTTATTTTATTCTTCTTAGGTGACCAGATGTTCTTCATAAAAAATGTATGAACATGAAAAAGTAAAGAACCTAGAAAATTTATTTGTGAATTGAATATATGAAGTCTGTGTTACATTTTACATAATTCACTTAAATGTACTTCACATTTCTCAAATTTGTATATTATTGAGAAAATGTATAACCGTTGTGAAGAATTTTCTGGTTTTTGTTGTTGTTGTTGTTGTTGTTTTGAGACTGGGTCTTGCTCTGTCACCCAGACTGAGTGCAGTGGTGTGATCATGGCTCAAGCAATCTGCCAACCTCAGCCTCTCCCACTCAGCCTCCCAAGTAGTGGGGACAACAGGCGTGTACCACCATGCTTGGATAATTTTCTTTTTATTATCGTTTGTACAGCTGACATCTCTGTATGTTTCCCTGGCTGGTCTCAAACTCCTGAACTCAAGCAATCCTCTCGCCTTAGCCTCCCAAAGTGTTGGGATTACAGGCATGAGCCACCGAACCACCGACCCAGCCCCTCATAATTTCCTTTTAAGCGGTTGGCGGAAAAGGGTATTTGTGTTGTGTCATTGATTTTGCCGCTTCCTCTCACCACTTCTTGTGGTTTTCATAGAAGTTCTGAGTAGCAGTGCTGCAGAGGCAACTCTTCCAAGACTAACTCGTTCAGCTTACCGAGCTCCAGAGTTTATGTTATTTGTAAAGCTGACTTCCTCAGATTTCATCAGATATCTTTGAGAAACAAAAAGACCCTGACATGACCTTTCTCATTATGTATTCTGTTGACATTGCAAGGAGAAAGAAAAACCCACAGAATACTGAACAATGCTTGTCGTAGTTAAAAGAAGAAAACACATTCTATAATTATGTGCTTAATAACCCTCATGAGGCTGGGCGCGGTGGCTCACACCTGTAATCCCAGCACTTTGGGAGGCCGAGGCAGGTGGATCATGAGGTCGGGAGATTGAGACCATCCTGGCCAACATAGTGAAACCCCGTCTCTACTAAAATACAAAACATTAGGCTGGCATGGTGGCACATGCCTGTAGTCCCAGCCACTTGGGAGGCTGAGACAGGAGAATCGCTTGAACCAGGGAGGCGGAGGTTGCAGTGAGCCCAGATCACGCCAGTGCACTCCAGCCTGACGACAGAGCAAGACTCCATCTAAAAAAACAAACAAACAAAAAAAAAACCCTCATGAAACCTTAATAATCAATGTTGTAAATAAATTATTCACACCAGGAACAAAATAATAAAGATTATTATAGTTCAATTGAATTATCTAACAAAGAGTCCATAATCCACCGTGACATTTCTTGGATATTTTCAGAAGAATTGATGTAGTTAAGCTTGGGCAAACCATATTAGAGAGATAAGTGTAGAGCCTACCTTTAATAAGATCTCTAGAGAAGATACTTCTACAACCTTCAGAAGCTCACTGACAGTATTTAATAAAACTTACACGATGTACTTATGTTATCAGAAGAAAGATTTAAACTTCTATATGAAAAAATGACATTGTAGAATTGGAGAACTGGTCATACAATAGTAGGAACAGGGACTGCCTTCACTGAGCTCCATGCAGTTTGCAAACTTTGTTTTATTTAACCTATTGTGAGCTTTATAGTGCAAGTATCATGCAAGAAATACAGTGCCAGCAAATAATGGGTATTTAAAAGTTTGTTTTGTTAAACTGAGGCCTCACCAAAACATCATAAAACAGATGACTTTGTCCCTATTTTGCAGTTGAGGAAAAAGACTCAAAGAGATGAATTAGCTTTCTCAAGATAACATACCAGCAATCGTTTGAAAACACAAGTTTATCTGATACGAAAGCTTCCATGGATAGATCTGCTCTATTGTGACATTTTAAAACATACGTATTATTTTATTAGCTGAATTTTATATTTTCAGGTATTTTCTTACACTGCTGACAAAGAAATCCGAACCGATGACTTGTGCTTGGATGTTTCTAGACTCAATGGACCTGTAATCATGTTAAAATGCCACCATATGAGAGGAAATCAGTTATGGGAATATGATGCTGAGGTATAGTATTTTCTTAATTTACTTATTATTTGATGCTTAAGCTCAGTTATATATTTCAACATTCAACATTTAAATCTTAAGCTGGTTTTTATCTACATTGGCAGAATTAGATTTTCAAGCATGCAGGCTCATATCCGGTAACATTAGGATGGCCTATCATATAAACAGGTTTCACCAAATTGGTCCATTAATATAAAATATGAATGAGGACAATAAAATCAGTTTTGTGTATGACAACTTGTTATCTCCATGTACATGCCAAACATAAATTAGGCAAGAGGTAAGCTAAGCCTATCTGAGAGGTTTGTATGAAGATGTGCATACAGGATAATATTGACAATATGTCCATATTTTCAAATTTTAAATTTTACAATACTAATCACTGACATTTATGTTCCTCAACTGGAAGGAACAATATCTGACAGGATTAACAAGATTTCTTTACTGTTTACAATTGTAAATATTTTGCAGAATTCAATAAACTAATTAGTCACATAAAAAGTTGAGTAGCCTCTTCTCAATATAGCACACCTTTCTGACAGAGAAGAGGGAGAGAAAACCACAAAATTACTGTTGGAAATTTATCTCCAGGCAGTGTGTAAAAACCAGATCAGCCATCAGATGGAGCTAATAAAAAAGAAATATTTTCCTTTGCATAAGGAAGCTTACTCTTGAAAACAGCTTCATTTCTTTCAGTTTTCTTTTTTGATTAACAAAATGAATTGGTTGTCTGTGTTACATTTCCCACATTATTAAGTGGTAGGTGATTTATTTAAAAGGAAAACTAAACTTCGTTCTGCTTAAAAGATAAATGCTACTATAGAGGTAAATGAGTCTCACAGATGCAGTATTCCATGCAAGCCTAAAATTTTCTACAAGAATAACATTTTAAAAACCAATCTACAGAGTTTTTGGTATTGTTGATATTTTAGCAAGACCTTTTAAAAACCTTTTTGAATGTCATTTTAATATTTGCATGAGTCTGTAGTTTCTTAAGTTGAATATTAGAAAAATTTACTGAATTCTCATAGGATTTGAAACTGGTTATGCAGGGTTAATTTTGGGCCTAACACTCATACAGTGTTACCAGGATCTTAGGACACAAAATCATCTTCTGGGCCATAATTGAGGGCAAACACTGAGAATTCTTCCTATGTTGTACCAGTGTGTTCTATTAAGATGCTATTGCCTACGCTATATCTTACTCACCTTGTCTGACCACCAATTTTTTTCTCTTCAACTATTATTTATTGTACCATCCTTGATATTAAGCCTACAGAAAACAGTGCCTTTGCAAAATACATGTAGGTAAATCCTTCATCAGTACTCTCTTCTATGAGGAAAAGTGCAGTAAAATGTACAGATATAGTAGAAATCCTGTAAGTGATATTTGTTTTTAAATAAAACTTGTTCTTGTTGTGGTTACTGTTCCATTTCTACCAGGAACCTGGGACTCTACTGAGCTTATGCTAAAAATAAGAAAATCTAGAATATATTTATTAAGAAAGGGGAATGATCGTATACATTTTTATAAAAGCAAACAGTGTGGAATTTTAGAATACCACTTTTAATCTTTAAACTTTTCCATAACTCTTGAGTGAACGATGTCATAACTCAAATTCTTTCATTTCTCAAATAACTAGTGTTAACAATTTGGTGTATATTTTGGTTTACATTTTCTGTCAGCTAGTAGCAATGCTATTGAATACTAAGGAATTTTAAGTAAAAAGTGAAAAAAATAGGTAGCTTCACATAGGTAGATAAATAAATTTACTCTTTTGGATGACTAGTAGTTATCTGTTGCAGTATTTCAGAGCACTATAATATTTTGTGTCATGTTTACTTTGACTTTGGAACACACACACAAAAAGCTTATAAAATGCCATAAATATTGAGAAATTTTTATTTTAAATAATTTGATCATCTGAATTATATAGCTTAATTAAATTCTCTTATATGTTTATGTTTTCAAAATTAACTAGTGATGTTTACATTGTCTAATGACAGCACTTTGCCAAATTAAAAAATGCATAGATCATAATCTAATAAATGACACGAGAATAGAGCAATTGTAGGAATAATACATTGCCTTTCTGGAAATTTCAGCTTTGATGTGCGATTATATTTTTGAGAAGGTCGTTAAAAAGGATTTTTTTAAAACATAATTGAAATATAACATTTATTACTATGCTTTTAAGTTTTACATTTAGGGTTTCTTTAGTTCACAGAATGGTTCCACCCCTTGCTACCCACAGGGTGATTCCAGGAGTAGTAGCGTCACCTGGGAACTTGTTAGAAATGCAGGATCCGAACCCGTGCTAAACACACTGAATCCAAGTTTGTATTTTAACAAAATCTCCGATCATTCATATACACATTTACATTTGAAAAGGACAGGGTCAATTATCTATGTATCTTCCATAGTCTTTTTATACACTGATTAAAGAATGTTACAAATTTAGGAAAAGGCATGAATACAATTTGGAAAATGGCAAGGCCTCCAGAGGGGAGCAGAGAGAGGGAAAGGGAGCAAAAGGATAAGAGGTGTTGAGATGAGAAAGAAGAATAATTGCTCAGTGGTTCTATTCTTCTCATATTCCAACCTGTGGAAAGTAAATGCGCACTGCTTACTACTTTAACTCAATTCTTTATCTTTTGCTAGCAAGGACAAAATTATTCTTTGAAAAATCTCTGAGGTGGTGCAGGTTCAAGGCAGAATAAAAATTGTTGGAGTTCATAGAATTACAGAACTGAAATGTACCTTAAAGTTCTCTCCTTTAAGCCTTTATCAGGAGGAACTAAAGCACAAAGATTACACCGCTAGCAGCAGAGCTAGGATTCAGGTCCTAATAAAGTATTCCAAGCAAGCTAGCTATCAGTACAATTGTGAATCTCACCATGTGAACAGCACAAATATTCCATCACCTTATCTCCCATAGTCCTTTCAATCTTAGAAAAGAAAGTCATAAATAGAAGCAAGATTGTTGGAATATCCAGAGAAAAATGGAAACAGTGTCATGAAGCCTCAAAAGATGGAATCTATCCAGCTACTTTGGTTTTGTTTACTTCTTAGGTGAGTGGGGGAAAAGAGAAGGAATACAGTTCAACACGTATTTATCTGTTTTTTCATGCAATTCTTACAATAGTCTTATAAGACAGATATTCTGTTTTTCACATTAGTAAAATGAAGCATAGGGTAAATGCCTCGTTTAAGTTTGCACAGCCAGATTCTGGCAGTAAATCCAGCAATTTTTCTACTACACTACATTGCCTCTTGATGTTATCGAAAGACTGGAAATAATTAGATTCTTTCAGTGGTTAAGATATAATAAGCTAAATATACAGTATTTCAAATGGAATAGCTAAATGCTATCAGTTATTTGTTATGCCAAATTTTGAAATAAAATTTCTCATTTTTTTAATAGGGGGAAAGATGTTCTACAATAAATATGGTCTATTTAGCTAAATAAGCAGTCATAAAACTACTTTGTCATTTTGCTCTAATTGCTTACAAACTTCAGCTATACATATTCATAATATAATATCTAATGGCTTATCCTTGTAATTGAATGAAACTAAGCACGTGTTAGTAATAAATGCACTTCTTTGGTCAACTTTGATTTCAAATGTAGTTTCTCACACCCCTAACTAAATAGTTCTTAAATAACCACGAATTCAATTCACTGTCATCTTATATGTGGCCTAAGGCCTGTTTGAATTGAGGGCATCCTGGGCATCATTAGCAAAATTGTGGGGTACCTACGTGGTCTGGAAGCTTAAATAAATTGCACAAACCCTTCTGTGCCATGAAATGCCTATTGCCAAGATTAAATGAAAAGAAAAAAATTCATCTCACTGAGACATTTTAAAAATTATTTTTATAAAGTGCTGTCATCCATTCATTCTATTGTTTTCAGGTGTTCTTATATTCTGTTTGAACATTATAATTATGTTCCAATCAATTTAGAATATTTCCCTATGATATGTGCACATAATTACATTTCTTTTTGAATAACTAGGCAGCTACATACAGTGTGAGAATCTAATTTTAGATCAGAACACTTATGTTCAACAAACGCTATGTAACAAAGAAAAAAAGGGAGAAAAATATGCTAAAAATAACTTATTTTTCATGTGACTGAGCAAGTTGACTTAGAAAATACTTGTTGTGAATTCTATATACATCTGTATCAAATAATTTCCAGAGTCACAATATAAGGAATTTTTTTCCATAGGTGAAATGTGTTAGATTAATATTTAGACTTTACTTACACTACCATCTTTTATTTACCTTTATTAGAGAGCAGGTAAATGGGATTATAATTTCAAGGTAAGTGATCTTTAAGTGCATCCCAGCCATTCCCCTGTGTAGCATTCCTAAGAAAAACAATGGCTCAATTTACCTTTTGAAGGTTGTGTGCATTACACAGGTATTACCTTTCCATATTCCTTTTGACCCATAGCTGTGATTTCTTATTAGAAGTAGTGAGTAGGAATTTCAATAGATTAGCGTCATATTTGTAGTTCCTATATGTTAAATGATTACACTTCATATTTTATAATATTTCTGTTCAACTGAATGCGTAGATTACCTTGTCTGGAGATCATAATTAATGTTTTGAGTAACAACTTTGTTATATTAATTTTTAATTGTTATTCTATGCTTGATTAACAGAAGAACTCCTATTATCTTTGCTATTAAATTAAATATAATAGTACAAATTTATACTTATTTTGTATATGATTATATGTAATAACATAATTGATTGGGTTTTATTTTAATCTTTTACTATACCAACTTTTAAACTGAGACCTGTGCGATTGGCTCTTAAATCAACTATGCAGTCAGTTCATTAAAATATCTATTTTTTTAAATTAGTATGTTTTAATACCAAGGTATGGCCTAATTTTACAATATTAATGGCTCTTATTTTGTCACCAAAATTGTTTAGCCTGATTCCAGTTGGCTTTAAGTAGGAATTATATATTTGGAAGGGTAAAGTTAGAGATACTCCATGCTACATTTTATGTTAGTCAAACTTGCAAATATATTTAAAGGCACGAATCGTTAATATTTTTCTTATGTATTTTTACATGTTATGATTAAAATATTCTACATTGCAGGCAATACCAAGGCTTTACATTCTAGAGGAGAACAATAAAGTAATACTATGTTATTAACAAAACTCAATACTATCTTAGGGTTTAGATGATCCTATTTTTAGTCAATATTTTAAATAAAGCTATAGGAAAATATATTTGGCAGTAAGTTGCATGTCAGCCTGGATGTCACATTGTCTTCAAAGTTGAGTTAATATAGCTGGATGTAGTGGCATGGGCCTGTAGTACCAGCTACTTGGCAAGCTGAGATGGGAGGATTGCTAGAGCCCAGGAGTTCGAGGCCAGCCTGGGCAGTATAGTGAGACCCTTTCTCTAAAACAAAACAAAAGTAGACTAATTAGGCATTTGCAACAAAAACAGATATAACTAAGGGTTGATATACCTAATAAAGAGCATATCAACCCTTAATTACTATACTTTTTGAAAGGGAAATAGTATACCACATATAGAAATGTGCAAGGACTTGAATAAACAGCATAGTAGAAATGTAGCCAAAGAAAATGAAAAAAAGTTTTTAAAAAACATAAATAAAAATCATTTTATGTGTGTTACTCTATTCATTTCTTGTTTATCCTTTCAATACAGCAAGAAATGTTTTTAGCAGCAACATGTAATATTGGTGAAGATGCAGTGAAACTGACACCCATAAAGTATCCTGGCAGATAGCAAGCACAAGAAGTGTTAGCTGCTGCTGCTATTATTACAAAATTACTGTTATAGATATATTTTAAAGGACTTTGCTGATATGTGTTAAAGTGTTCGTGTATTTGACCTTGCAATTTCACTTCTAAGAATCATTTCCAAAGAAATAATGACAGATGTAGGCATTGATGTTCAGAGATATTTGCCATGTGTTATTAATAATGGCAAATATCTCTGAATATCAATATATTGATCAAATATCTCTGAAATACAATATATTTTTGTTATTTGCAATAGCTCCAAATTGGAAAGATATTCCCTGCAAATAAAAAAGTTAAATGGATTTTGGAAATTCATTTTAGAGAAATAGTTTATTTCTTAATAGTATGTTTGTAGATTATTTTAATGATAGAAAAAATGCCCACAACATGAATAAAAGAATATTTTATTATATGACCCCAATTATATAAATACATAAAATTATTAGAACATACATACAATATTAATAATTGTTATCTTTTCAAACAGTATACTGAGAAAAAAATGAACTGTGCTTTGTTTTCAAGCAAATGAAGACACTAAATAATTTTGTGTGTTTTTAAATGAAAAATAATTTTTGTCTCAATAAGAACAAGATTTGTAATTTTTCTTCTGGGCTATGGCTTTTTAGAAGTACCTGGAATGAAAGTTCTTTGACTATTTTTTCATGGCCATTCATTTGATAAACACCTTTGGAACATATGTTACAGTCATTTTTTTTTAATGAAAATTCTATATTGTATTTATGCCCTGGGGTCATGTTTCCAGAGGATAAGCAAAATCATTTTGTTTTTGTTTTATGTCATAAAAATAATTTTTCTTCTATATTCCAAATGAAATTAACATCATTTACACTAATATCTTTGATGTTAAAGTGGCATTTTCCAAGAAAATTCACTACAAGGAGAAATATCACTGAGAGTAGAGGATGATCTAGCCTAGCAGTTTTGAACAGTATGGGTGGAAAATTCATGTTTGGTTTAAAAACAAAAATATAAACTAGTCTTCTTAAAAAAATCAAGCTATATAGTTAACAATATTATTTATAGTTACAGTTTTAATATTAACTACATAGTTAATATTATGAATACAGTGTTATTTTTTCTTTCTTTACAAATTATATACTATTTTACTGTAGAAGATAAATCCTTGAAAACATAAATCCAATAATTTGTGTTCATTAAGCTGCCTGAGAGAAGTAGCTTAATTTTAACAGGATTTATTGTCTGCACTGGTCTTTCACTAAGTGTTTGAATCAACAGACTTACTTAGTGTCTCCCAAGGGCAGGCACTGAGCTTCAAGATGTAGGTGGCCATAGTCTGTGGCTTTCCTGGAGCTTATGTTCCTATGGAGGAAATAGATGGAGAGCAAGAAACAGACAGATAAATTAATTAATTAAAATTGTTTGGAGAATTAGATTAAGAGTTAATCTTTTTCTTTTTCCTCCCTTCATTATCTACCTTTCTAATTGACATCTAACAAAGGTGGCAATGTACATGTGGAACACAACCAGGTTAGCCTTGTAAAAACATAAGTGGGAGCAATTTGAGTACCATACTGTTCAAAGTAAAGCCTTAAAGCTAAATTATCCTCCGAATTTGTCCCGGATATTTATTTAATTTTAGGGTGAAAGAATGAGGAGGCCAAGGGCCATAGTTGGACTAATCAACTATTTTGAATATCCACTCACAAATAACTCATCTGGTACTAAAAAGCATTGTATTACTAGGATGAAGGCTGAGAATATAATCTTTTATATCTAAAATAACCTTTTGCCAAAAATATTTCATTATTTAATCATAAGCCCCTCTCCATATTCTCAGTCTTATCTTCATTTACTCCTTCCTTATAGGGTTGATATTAAAGCCATCTAAAAAAATATGGCTCACAGCTCCATGGATACAATTATTGTGACATGTGCCTTCCATCTTTATCCAGTAGAAATTGCATGTTGCCTAGGATGATTGATTTATTACTGTCTTTGTACTTGATTTTGTCATTATTCATTATTTTCTTTGTCAAACAGACCCACACTCTTCTTCATATAATCACCCAGTCTTGTCTCTCAGTGAACAAAGTAGCTGATGGCTCCCAGCATCCTACTGTGGAAACCTGTAATGATAGCACTTTGCAAAAATGGCTACTAAGAAACTATACAAGAATGGAAATTTTTAGAAATATTTTTGGGAATTCTACTGATTACATTCTCTAATGATTTTTGGAGGTTTGTGTTGCAGATTTTATTAAATTTATTTTAGCATTTTTGTTATGTTCAGTTATTGAAATCTGGAAACTCCTTTAAAATGTGGTTAAGAAAAATTTGTATGACCTTTTCTCCATGGAGTTAACTCTCTGTCTTTTACTTCCTAGCTACTCATTAATTTGGGGACTGCATATATTAAGTTGTGTTTAGTCTATCCTTAATGAGTAGGGTTTTTTTTTGTTTTTTTTCTTTATTTTAAACATATATATGCATAAATATACTTGATGAACGATATTATGAAATATTAGCTCTCTTTGAGGCAAACTATAGCCATGTCTATATGACAACAGGTTCTGCGTCATCAGATCTGAAAAAAATCAATTAAAAAACTAACAGGGCCAAAGAAAGTATTGTTTCTAAGACACTGAAATCATTTATTTTTGTTTCTTTTTATTCAGATACTTTGGTTAAATGCAAATATAGCATATCCTTTCTAAAGTATCTTATTATTTTAATTAAAACACTAAGCAAACACATTATTAAAGACTAAGATGTGATTTTTAATACCTTTATAAAGAAAATTATTTGTAAGCATTTCTTTGTGGTTGCCTAAGTGAAACAATATTTTTTTAAGTTGTATCTTTTATCTCTCACTTGTATGATTTTTGACTATCTTTTCAGCAAGCAATAAAATGAATCATTACACAGGTCAAGTCAACAAACTGATATGGAATTCTTGTAAAGAGTGCAAATAAGAACATGTCCTAGCTTTTAGTTTTAAAGAGTGTATTATCCAATAATTAAAGGATTTTACTTTGTCCCAGACCTTACAATGAGAACACAAGGAAGATTGGGGCATTTTTCTGGTTCAGATGAACCACTTAAAGATTGTTAGTGGAGGAAACAATTGAGCTCAGAAGTCTTGGAACAAGGCTAGAAATGAAATTATGGATGAGGGGACAACATATAGGGTACTATTTTACTTAGAACTGTATTCAAGCCAAAGACATTCCAAATGTAAGAGTTGGTAAAGCTGGAAAAGTCTAGGTCTTTTGCACAAAGAGAACTTATGTACAAAGCAATTTATGTATATTATCTTAGTTTGCTTTCAGAGCAACCGATCCTGATACGTGCAGTGCCAAAAAAGGAAGCTTAGGCTTAACTAAATATTTATTCTCACAAGTCTACTATAGAGTGCTAGAGCAGAGACCACAGAGTGCTTCTCTGCATAGGAGAAATTGGAGCAGTTCCCTTAGCAGTTCTTACAGCCTTCTTTACAGGTGAGAGTCTGTTGCAAGGAGATGAGATCCACATCAGGCAGATGTCAAAACCATCCTGGCTTATTGGCCTTATCCTCACAGAAGATGATGTTTCCTTGTAACAGCTCCATAGGCCTAGCTTCCAGGAACCAAATAAAACATTTAGAATTACAAGTCTGCATTTAGAAAAGCCCGAAGTTTGCTTTTCTGTTAGTATATATATGCAATTTATCAGTTGCAGATGCAGTTTATCAATCAGAGTTCACTTTTACTATAAACAATGTAGCCTAGAAACATAGTTAACATTTTTACCCTTTCAAGGTTGCCAGGGGATTACAGTTAGATAGTTGACTGAAGGTCAAATTTTGTAAACAAAAGGGAAAAACTGTATTTGTAAGCATGTTTAAGTCTAAGTATTTTCTGACAAAGAACATGATTCCTCAGAATAATTTGAAACATGCCTGAGTGTTCACAGCCAGTAAGTAAAGGACAGGAATTTACCTGAGCCTAAAAGGTCTGGTTTTCCACTGCACTACATTATAAAGGAGAAGTATTTAGTTCTTTGTCTCTGCAGCAGTGGGTTTTGACTATTAGTGAATTCCTTCAAATAAATCATATATTGTTTAGAAAGAACAATAATAACTAGTGTTTTTAAAATTATTATTTGTGCAGTTGACAACATCTATTCAACATGTTCCTTAAAGAAAAATCTCAAGTCTGTGCTATATTTTGAACTAAGGTAACTGATAATTGATCAAAGCATTCAACTACTATGATATGTGATCAATTGCAATAAGACACTGGGAGTGCTTTCCGGGGTAGCTTAATGGGCAATGACATATTTGATATATGAAAAATCATACTTTTTTAAAAAAGGGATCTAATAGAAGTATGCAATGGTAAGTGATATTTTTGAAAGAGAATATATACACAAAAGACCACAGGTATGTAACAAAAATGAAACAATTTTGTTGATTTTTAACTAGAACTGTCTAGAAAAAATACATATTGTTTTTGTTATGCATCTTTATTTTTTCAAGCTGGCTACTGGTTGAATTTCTGGCATAATAAGCATAAATCAGCCATCTTCTTGCCTATCTTTGGCCATTTATTCCTTTCTTTGTTTTTTAGTGTAAATAGCTTGATTCCATGTTTTGAAAGAGCAGCAACAAAGGTCTCAATCTTGAAATCTCCTTTGTATCTAATTGCCTTGCTCTTTTAATTTCCTGCTTGCTGTCTCTTAGGCCTCTTCCGCCACAAACCTATTCTCCATTCCATCGTTTCTTACAACAGTGCAGTCCACGATGTTTTCAGTCCTAATCTAAGCAAACTACAATCGTCTGGCTGCTGTTCCTCTACCATTTTTATGGCCCACCCCTTACATTTACTTTCATCCCATTTTCAATGTAGTATCAAGAGCCAAAAAAAAAAAACCATTTTCTTTGCCTTTAATTTTGGTAATTTGCAAAAAAAAAGTATCTAGAGTGCTATTTTCAAGATATATTTGCAAATCATCTCTCATACATTCAAATACTTCACTTCTGGTTGGAGAGGTTTTCATATAATATGATCCTAGGTATTGCCCATGAAATAGCAGAAATATATATAATTAGTATGTATACATCATGTTGATTTAAAATGTATATCTGAAAAGTCCAAAAATGTGATTTCCAATGTACATAAAAATGCCAAAGAGAAGATATATAATGACTGGTTAACATACAATTATTGGAATTTATGAAGAAACTAAAATATAAATATAATGTTTAAAAATATGTGATCATCATGCCCCTGTTTTTATGTTATATTTTTAAGATTCTTAAAAATACAGACCAAACTATTGTAAGGATTTTATCAAGTAAGAGATTATTTTTTGCTCTGATAATCACTTTCTACAATGAATGTCTTACAGTCACAGATACTATAGCTTGTTTAGTATTTTGAAATGGGAACATCTCTAGCAGTTTTGTTCATTTGGGTCACAGCTGTGCCATCTATTTGCATGTTTACCAAATGGTTACTGAATAACACATGCCTAAGAAAACTAAGCTTTTGCAAAAGCTTGTTAATATTTGCAGTCCTCAACTGAACTCGGAGCTCACAAATGGGCTTTTTGCAAAGGAGCCTGAATTCTTGGCAATGCTTGATAAATGTCAGTCAGTTTCTTTAGCCATCTGCAAATAAAGGTATATTAGACAATGATGACTTCATAACAGTCAAAGTTGTATAATAATTAATCCAGGGACACCTGTGCACAGTTCCTTTTACAAAGCTATCACAGTGTATTATACTATAAAAATCATAAAGGAGTTTTTAAAGAACAGATTTTTTTTTTATCATACTTTAAGTTTTAGGGTACATGTGCACATTGTGCAGGTTAGTTACATATGTATATATGTGCCATGCTGGTGCACTGCACCCACTAACTCGTCATCTAGCATTAGGTATATCTCCCGATGCTATCCCTCCCCACCCCCCACCCCACAACAGTCCCCAGAGTGTGATATTCCCCTTCCTGTGTCCATGTGATCTCATTGTTCAATTCCCACCTATGAGTGAGAATATGCAGTGTTTGGTTTTTTGTTCTTGCGATAGTTTACTGAGAATGATGATCTCCAATTTCATCCATGTCCCTACAAAGGACATGAACTCATCATTTTTTATGGCGCATAGTATTCCATGGTGTATATGTGCCACATTTTCTTAATCCAGTCTATCATTGTTGGACATTTGGGTTGGTTCCAAGTCTTTGCTATTGTGAATAATGCCACAATAAACATACGTGTGCATGTGTCTTTATAGCAGCATGATTTATAGTCCTTTGGGTATATACCCAGTAACGGGATGGCTGGGTCAAATGGTATTTCCAGTTCTAGATCCCTGAGGAATCGCCACACTGACTTCCACAGTGGTTGAACTAGTTTACAGTCCCACCAACAGTGTAAAAGTGTTCCTATTTCTCTACATCCTCTCCAGCACCTGTTGTTTCCTGACTTTTTAATGATTGCCATTCTAACTGGTGTGAGATGGTATCTCATTGTGGTTTTGATTTGCATTTCTCTGATGGCCAGTGATGATGAGCATTTTTTCATGTGTTTTTTGGCTGCATAAATGTCTTCTTTTGAGAAGTGTCTGTTCATGTCCTTCGCCCACTTTTTGATGGGGTTGTTTGTTTTTTTCTTGTAAATTTGTTGGAGTTCATTGTAGATTCTGGATATTAGCCCTTTGTCAGATGAGTAGGTTGCGAAAATTTTCTCCCATTTTGTAGGTTGCCTGTTCACTCTGATGGTAGTTTCTTTTGCTGTGCAGAAGCTCTTTAGTTTAATTAGATCCCATTTGTCAATTTTGGCTTTTGTTGCCATTGCTTTTGGTGTTTTAGACATGAAGTCCTTGCCCATGCCTATGTCCTGAATGGTAATGCCTAGGTTTTCTTCTAGGGTTTTTATGGTTTTAGGTCTAACGTTTAAGTCTTTAATCCATCTTGTATTGATTTTTGTAGAAGGTGTAAGGAAGGGATCCAGTTTCAGCTTTCTACATATGGCTAGCCGGTTTTCCCAGCACCATTTATTAAATAGGGAATCCTTTCCCCATTGCTTGTTTTTCTCAGGTTTGTCAAAGATCAGATAGTTGTAGATATGCGGCGTTATTTCTGAGGGCTCTGTTCTGTTCCATTGATCAATATCTCTGTTTTGGTACCAGTACCATGCTGTTTTGGTTACTGTAGCCTTGTAGTATAGTTTGAAGTCAGGTAGTGTGATGCCTCCAGCTTTGTTCTTTTGGCTTAGGATTGACTTGGCGATGCGGGCTCTTTTTTGGTTCCATATGAACTTTAAAGTAGTTTTTTCCAATTCTGTGAAGAAAGGCATTGGTAGCTTGATGGGGATGGCATTGAATCTGTAAATTACCTTGGGCAGTATGGCCATTTTCATGATATTGATTCTTCCTACCCATGAGCATGGAATGTTCTTCCATTTGTTTGTATCGTCTTTTATTTCCTTGAGCAGTGGTTTGTAGTTCTCCTTGAAGAGGTCCTTCACATACCTTGTAAGTTGGATTCCTAGGTATTTTATTAAAGAACAGATTTTATGTGATGTGCTAGCGAAGCCAAAGATGAAATAAGCTGCACTGATTATTGGTTATCTTTTACAGAGACTCACGTTGCGACATGTTAACAGTAACCAATGTCTCGATGAACCTTCTGAAGAAGACAAAATGGTGCCTACAATGCAGGACTGTAGTGGAAGCAGATCCCAACAGTGGCTGCTAAGGAACATGACCTTGGGCACATGAAGATCATGTCCTCCAAGCCATGAAAGTGTCTACACTTTTGTTTTTCCATTATTTCAATTGAGGGAAAATATTAACTTCGCTGAATTGAAAGTTTTAAAAATCCTTTTAGTATTCTAAAACACAATTGTTTCTAATTCATTTCTAGAAATGTTTGCTTATTTCCCTACTAAAATTTGTATCTGATCAAAGCACATAAAAATATAAATAATAGCAAACTATTATTAAACAACAGAACAACTTGTAAAACAAATTGTGTTTGCTTTAAGAAAAATCTTTATTGCACTCATGTCGTAGGGTTAATTGGAGGTTATTTTATTTTTGGTTGTCATGGTGATTGAAAGAGATAATGTAAATGCCTTATAAAATCTTCATTATGAAATATCAGTTGCTTTATAAACTCACTCTTTTTACGGATCCTTCATGGAAACATGTTTGATTTCTGTGTCTACAGCAGGGCCACATATTAAATTACTTCTGAATGGTGAATTCATCTTACAAAATGTTCCAAGTTTTGGACAAGGAAAAACATTACATTGGATATTGAATTCATAGAGCCTTTACAGAAGCATCACATTTAAACCAATGTGAATTCAAAAAAGAGAAGGAAACTTTTTAAATTCAATTTAAAGTACATAAAAAAATCCGTGAAGCATTGAGGGGAACAAGATGAGTCTAATCCGCAGCACTTCGATCACTGTGAGAGAACTCAAAGTGGGTTGCAATCATTCCTAACACAGGCTGAAACTAAATAATCTTGCTCCCAAAGTTTATGTTGGAGACTCAATTCTTAACCAAAATCTTGGTCTCCACAAACTCTACCATCCCTTTTCTCTTCAATCTATAGACAGTGGCATGCCATTGATGCTGTACAGAATTGCAGGTGAAAGGGAGAATTTTAGACTTAATTTTTAACTCTATTGCACTTAAAGATTTTAGTTAGGTTACCACTGTCATTTTCATTTTCTATGTTAAAGAATACCTTTCAGTGCTATGCTCCAGTATCTAAAAATTTTATCACCAGGGGAATAAGCTCAATACACATTCATTAAACTTTTATTGTAATTAAACTGCTATATATTGTTTGCCATATATTATGGCCCAAGGAATATAGTTATAATCAGGCTAGATTCACATTTTCTTTTCTCATCTTAAAACCCTTTATGTTCAAAATACATTAGCAGAGGCCATGAAAATGAAAAAAAATCAGATTTTTGCTAGTAAGTTTTTATATTTGACATCATTTTAAATGCTCAAAGAGTTGCCCTATATATGCATGTTATTCATTATAAATGCACTCAGCAGCTAAGAGAAATTTGAGAGGAAAAATGGAAGAAGTGTTTTCTGGAGCAGAAGATTCCACTTCTTTGGTCCTCATCTTTACTTAAAAAGCTCTTATAGAAAGGATTAATCATTTTGACTGCATACAAACTATGTCTCTGACATGCACATACACTGCTTTATAATGAAAACGAGGACACTTTCTGATGGTCAGTAAAATCTTAAATGATTTTTGCAACTGGTGTTCCTTCCTCTTTTGACTTTTTATTGGTACAACTGTAGGGAAGAATCTACAACCGGGAGCATTTCAGGTTTGCTCTTTAAATATAGACACCCCTCACCATGAGCTCTCTCTGAATCCGTGAATTTCCTAAAATTGTAAGCAAAATGTTGAATATCAGGGCATTTTTTTTTCTGAGGTGGGAGTATGTCACTCACAGCAAACTTGGAAAGAAGGCTATGACTCCCAAGAGGCAGTGAACCATTGCCTTAAATTAATAGCAGCCTCTCAAGTCCATTGAGGCCTCATGTAAAATTCCCATTTTTCACTTTTACACTCCTTTTCTTCCCTCATTTCCTCTTCTCCTTACTAAGGTAAAAAGACCCTGCACAGCATTATTACTTAAGTTGAAAAAGCTTCAACTCTCAAGGACTCATGTATACCATATGTTCCACTTATTGCTTTGTCAGTCAAAATGCATGTTATGTAGAAAATGGTCAATGGCAAATTTTTATAAATACAGCTACCCCATCAAAGCTGAACTTGAAACGTTTTAGCAGAATTTTAAATATGTGAAAGTTCATTATGGTCATGGTGAGAAAACTAAAACTACATGAGTTTCATGTTAGAAAAGGATTTTTAAACAATCTTCAGATGGCTTGAACACGTGCCATTATAGTATCTAACAAAAAGTGGCATAAAATATTACAAAACATCCAACACTAGAAAGCAATGACTAACATTTAATTTGTTTACAAAAATGTTTATTGTCTTCAGTACAAAAAGTTAAAACCATGATTGGATTCATAATGCACTTGTCTTATCCCTTATTTATGGAGCTAGACTGACATATTTCAAACCAATGTCTTCTGTGGTCTTCTCCATCTCGGTTAATGCAACTTCAACCTTCCAGATGCTCAGGTCAAAAACTGAAAGTTGCTTTTGACTCCTCTATTTCTGTTTCAACTCTCATCTAATCCAACAGCAAATCCCCTTGATGCTACCTTTGAAATATAACTAGAAAAGAATGACTTGCCACCATATCCACTAGGTGTCACTACCTCTAACCTTTTTAATCGCAATATGCTTATTATTTAGTTCCCTAATTTCCCAGTCCTTGTCTTGAACAATCTTTTCTCAGTACAACAGCCATAGTGATTCTGTTAACCATGAATTTGATTGTGTCACTTCCCTGCTCACAATCTTCCAATGACTTCTCCCTCCGGTGGCCTTCAAGGTCCTTTATGAGTGTTACCCCTCTACACGTCCACACCACTCACCACACATACATACACAAGCACACACACACACATGCGATTCTACCTTTTTCTAACACCATCTTTTATCTCTTATTATTCTGCATCTTACTTACCCTATTATGGCTCCCAAGAAAGTTCCTGCTTTAGTGTTTTGTTCCCTCTGCCCCAGAGAGCTCCCCTTAGTGATCTCAGTTCAAATATTATCTTATCAGTAAGACAAACCCTTCTCCCGTCTGCCTTCCCTATCCCCTGTACCTGACAATCTATGAGTTTGCTTCTTTATTTCTGTCTATACTTCCCCCTCCCCGGCCCCACACATGCCCATCACATGCCCTAGAAGGTAAGTCCCATGAAGGCAGGGGCTTTGTCAGTTTTGTTCATTTGGTATTTCTGGCATATATATTCTCTAAATATTTCTTGAATTAATGAACTGAAAAATGTGTGTTAAAGTTGCTAAGTGTTACTGTATCATACTTTTTTTGTATTTTAAATTTTAAAATAAAGGCTAATATATTTAGACAGGATTTCCAAAAACTTTGTCTTCAAATTTTAATTTTCTTCCTAATATTCTTCACATTAAACTATGGACTATAATTTTCTGGATAAAATATCCTGCCTTATGGAAATGAAATATGAAATTTTATTAAAATGCTGCTATATTATATAAGTTGCTTCATTAAGCTAAAAATAGTTTTTATTTTTTTGTTGTGCCCAATGGCCACTTGAAGGTATAAGATTTTGACTTTCAGAGGAGAGATATCACTGTCTTAAAAATTATGTATTTTCATGATTTCTTAAGAACTATTACTAAATTTATCTTCTAAGTGCAGTCAATGGAATAAACACAGAGATTTTTAAAGGACTTTACAGATGACCTTGTCTTAGTTTCTCTGTTTATAGATAATAAGGCTGAAACCCAGATATGTAATATAACTTTTCTAAGGATCATATATCTAAAGTGGTGTTGCCTGGACCCCCTTATTGTTAATATAAACTAAAACTGTCACTCAAAAAATTATAGAAATGGAACAATAATGGAAAAATATCTTCATTAAACATGTTATGGGGCCAGGCATTGTGGCTCACGCCTGTAATCCCAGCACTTTGGGAGGCTGAGGTGGGCGAATCACTTGAGTTCAGAACTGCGAGACCAGCCTGGCCAACATGACGAAACCCTGTCTCTACTAAAAATACAAAAATTAGCTGGATGTGGTGGCACGCACCTGTAATTCCAACTACTTGGGAGGCTGATGTGAGAGAATTGCTTGAACCTGGGAGGCAGAGGCTGCAGTGAACCAGGATCACACCACTGCACTTCAGCCTCAAGACTGTCTCAAAAAAAAAAATTATGATTAGTATATTGATTCTTTAGAAATATTTAAATTCTTACTAGTAATTTAAATAAAATTAGTTCTTTAAAATAATACAAGCACTAAGACCTACCGCAGAAATAAACTAGAAACAGCATGATTACAGGAACATCCAAGCATTATTTGGCAAACTGGGTTTCAGGGAAGCAAAGCCTTTTCAGTAGTAACTAATGGAACATACTCACTTTCATTTTCCTTCTAATTATCTTCAGGTTAAAAGTAAGGTTTGGCCTACGGCTTGCACAGAGAATTAGACCATCTATTACTGTGAAGATTGGGTTCTATGTTATGGAGCTTCAAAGACTGCAGGGAAATCAGCAGAGATTTCTAGGCTTCCCAGTGGAGCTCTGTAAACTCTGGTAAACACAATCCATAAATTTGATTTTGCCATGGTGCTTAGAAACAGTCTAATAAAAAGGAAAAAAGTGTACAGAGAGAGAAAAAATAACTACACTAAAACAGAACTGTTTTTACCTTTTTAAAAAATTTGGTGGGAGGTTAGGATCATATTCTGAATTAGTTCGGTAAACCTCAAAATACTGTCTCCCACCACACATGGTGTCACCACTTAAGAAATGATGATCGTATCTGCTCACAACCATTTTACTTGCATCTCATTTACAGATGCTAAATCTAGTCTCAGAGGAGGCAAAACATGTACGCATTCTTAAGTTATAAAGTGTACTGATTTCACAAATATGAAGAATTTTAGAAATTCAAGTTTTTAATGGATGTGTCACCATCTACAGCTGTCATCCTGCATGGCTGATATCTGCTGCAAATCTTGAATAAATTTCCAGTTCAGTTGGGCAGCAAAAATTCAATTAGATCTAAAGGCAGCTTGTGTTTCAGGATTCCGCCACTGCCCATTTTCCCCAATATGTCAAAATATGGAATAGGTGAAATCAGCCCCTCTTATGTATAGTACATGGACACATCTGTTGTGACTACACCATGTTCGAACTGCTACTAAATATCAGCTATTGTATGAATTTATGGTGTTGAATGAGCACCAGCAATGTGTTTTAAATAATTTGTGTATATTTGTAGCCCAGTTTGTTTTATATTGGTCAATAAATTCTAAAGACAATTTTCACTGTATTTGTTTTAAAAGAAAAATCCCTCTGAAATACTACTGAATTCAGGCAGCTCTTTTCTTAAGGATCCTTTAAGATAAAGACCACTTCTGCGATACTTGTGTTACATTATATAAAGTTATTTTGTTTTTGTTTTTAGCTAGGGAGAACAAATCACTCAATATTCTGTTTTTAATGAGTTAGAATGAGAATGGAAAATTAGATGATTAAGGCTATATCTATAATGTTTTTTAAAAATGAGATTTTCATCATGCATTCCATTGGTGTGAAAACGAAAGTAAGCTGCTGCTTGGTTCCAGTTGTACTGAAATTTCTGCTAAAAATAGCACAAGGGGGAAAAAAGAACTTGATGATTACATGTCTTTTTTTGTTTGTTTTTTTTTTTTTGTATTTCAGCTTTTTTTGTTTTGTTTTGTTGTTGTTGTTGTTGTTGTTGTTGTTTTGGTCAGTGTAGCCACAGCTAGAAAGGAGTAATTTCAAAAATGTTTTAGATATATGCTTGGCACATGGTTCTTTAACATTTATAAAAGTAGATTGTGCATAATGACAGATTTTAAATACTGTAAGCATTATTAGATGATACAATTGTTCTTTTGCTGTAAATTTAAATATTTACACATTTTTGTAGAGTGAAAATATGCCAATTTAGTTTTCCTTTGGTATATATTGCCTTTTTGGAAAATAAATGGTTAACATTTCAAATAGATAAACAATGTCACTATTTTATGCTTAACCTCCATGTTTGTAGATTATTTAAATAAATGATTAAGTGCCTATGAATATCTCCTAGCACCAAGAAAATGTTGTGTTCCCAGTACAATTTTGTTATCAAAATATATAAAATAGAAACACTAAAATATGCATGATTTTAAAGCATTTATTTTTATTTATTTTTGATTCTGAAATGATTTGAGGTGGATTTTTTTCTTTCTGTTTTACAAAAATGACTAATAATAGAAAAATTTAAAAGTCTCACATCAATGATAAAAATTATTTTTCAGAATATAGACCATACCCAATACCTGGCTTCTGAGACTGGAATCCTAAGACAGTCTGTCAGGGTGAGAGAAGATGGAGAGAAGCTGCCCACTCCACAGCACAGCGCAGGATCAACTCTTCAGTCTTAACCACTAAGATAATCAAAAAGAGCATTTAATTTTCTAAGGTGGAGAAAGGAAGGAAGGGAAGGAAGAGGGAAGCAAGAATAAAGAAGAAGGAAAGGAAAGGAAAGGGAAGGGGAGGGGAGGGAAGGGAAGAGAGAACGACGATTCTAATAATCTGTTTTCATAATTTTATTCTGAAGAGACTCATCTGAAATTTCCTGTTCAGAAGTCCATTGATTTGCAAACATGAACACCTCGCTAGTTTTCCACAACTTATAACTGTCAGCAAGTGTAAAGGACATTTCTAGATTTTGTCCCTTCTTGGCTTTCTGTAAACCAAGTGTGACTCCAGATACCCAACTCTGTTACTCTCTTTTCGGTTACTCTTGTCCACGCACAGCATACATTTCCAGCAGTAACCAGGTACCCAAGTATAACCTAATAAAGCAACCCCACCCACTTCAGGTTTTGATAGATCCATAACTTACCCTGTCTTGCTTTTCTTCAAGCACCTGGTAGAAACAGAATGTGAGCTCTCATGCTCAGAACTGTGCTTTCGTCTTCCTCCTCAGCCAAGGAGACTCTTAGGTAGGCTTTCTGTTGACTCACTCATTTTCTGACATCATGAATTTTTTTCCCCCGCAGGACAGAGGATATTAATCACCAATCTCTGCTTCCACTGTGGGAAAGAGGTGGTAGGTAGCCCACTGAAATTCTTTTGACAGAAGTCTCTTCACCAATTTTTTGAAGTGAAAAACTAGGTAAATATGCAAACATCTAAAACAGATTTTACAGTTTTCTCTGCAACACAAAACACCTGAACTTACTGCAGCAAGCACTCTATCTACTACATGATAATATATATAAGGTGGAGGCTGTGAAATCAACATTGTCTAAACAATTGAGGTCAGAATTTAAAATACTCTTCCTTAAGACTAATGGGACCTGTGTTCTCAGCCCTGAGCCTGCAGCTTGCTTTCCCTATGTACCTGTGAAACATTTTGGCTTTTAAACAATGACATGAAGTTAAGTTGCATATATAAAAGCACTTCAAATTTCTTCCTTTATTTATATGGACCGAAGCGGGTGGAGAATCCATTTTTTCCCACATACTTAGCTTTTTAAAACTCTAGTTTCCATTAGTGGATTTAGAATCATTTGCCTCAGCAGCTCACCAACTCCTCCTTTGGATATTCTTTCTTCATTTTTTGGTTTTCCTTCCACCTCATTGGCCAGTGATTTCCAGTTTCCTTTGCTAAGCTTTCCCTTCTTTCTCTCATGTCTTAATATTGGAGTGCCTCGAGGTGCAGTCCTTGGCCTTCTCAATTTGCATTGACTCTTTGGTGATCTCATCCAGAAGCACATATTTCAATGTCTCCGATGCTGATGACTCCCAAATATCTCTATCCAGTTCAAAAACTGCCTACTTGACATCTACACTTGGATAACTAATAGACACCTGAAACTTGGTTTGTCCAAAACTTAACTTTTTGCCTTCTCCTACAAATCTGTTCAACCCAGAGATTTTCCATCTCAGTTGATGGCAACTCCATTTTGCCAGTTGCTCAGGCCTAAAATCTTGGTATCCTTGAAATCTCTCTCTCCATTAGAAAATCTCCTTGATTCCACCTTCACAGTGTTTGCTGAATCTGACCACTTCTTAACACCTCAACTACTCCCATTCTGGTCTGTACCACCAACTAAATGATAGCCGGAGTCTCCTGACTGGTTTCCAAGTTGCTTCCACCCTTGCCTCCTCCATAGTCTGTTCTCAAAGAGAGCCTTAAATTTATATTAAAAAAATTGTTTAAAAGAGAACCAGAATAATGATATAAAATGTAACTCAGATATGTCTCTCTTCTGCTCAAAATTATCCAGTGGCTTCCTGTTTTGCATAAAGTAAAAGGCTATGTCCTTATAAAAGCCAACAACACTGCATGCTGATCTGGCCCCTGTTAACTCTCTGACCTCCTCCCATACAGTGTTTCCCCTTATTCACTTCATCCCAAGCACTGTGTCCTTGCTGTGGATCTGAACAAGCCAGGCATGTCTTTGGTTTAGGGCCTCTACCTGGAATACTTGTTCCTAGATGTCTACATGGGAACTCATTAGCCTTGATCACAACTAAATTCTCTATGAGATCCCCCATCTACTCTTTGTAATACTGTAGTCTAATTTACTTAGTTATCACTTTTAATGCTTAGTTGTTTATTGCCTCTCTCTCTCTACCCCTCACCCCTACCAAGCACCCTCACCCCTTGAATAAAAGGTACCGCAAAACAGGAATCTTAATTTCATTGTGATATACTGCAAGTATCTAGAATAATACCTGGCACATTCTAGGCACCCAATACATATCTGTTGAGTATCAAGTGAATTTCCATCCTTCCCTTCTATTGGTGCATTGTATTCCATGCAAGGGACTTGGGAGTTGGTGGGAAAAGGGTTGGAGGCAGAGAGAGAACTTTAACATTTTTCTTGTTCTTCTTTATATTGATACAGTTTAACCTCCACTACACTTTTTAATGTCCTCCTACTAATAGGGTTATGTCATTTATCTTCACTGCAAAACTATTAATTTTTAAGGGAATGGATGCATTTGGAACTTGAGACAATTCCATAATCATACAACTATTAGGCTAATTATATTTGATATGACCCAGATGCGCATTTTTTTCTCTAATGGAAGGATGGTTTGGGGGCATAGAATAATGGAATGTTAGCATGACAAGGCAGCTGGAGATGTCATTATAAAAAACTAAAAAAGTTGCAGTAGATTATTTGTACAAATTTATTGTGATGTCTTTCTAAGGCTTATTTCTGAAAACTACATACTTAGACATTCCTAAGGATACATATGTTTAAAGGAAATGCATAGTATAAATTTATAGATTCCAAGTTAAAATAAAATACTGAAAATTACATCCTCCCTCCTGTGCTTTTTATTAGGGTCACCATTTGTGTGCACAAGTCTCTGGAGATAGGTATGGAGATGGGCTTCTCTCTCTGATGTTTGTCAAAATCTTAGGTGGTGTTAGCTCTACACTAAATATGACATTCTCTTATCTTCCATCTACTATGGACAGATCCAGGAGGTGCTAACTATCCTACCACAATTGGCAAGAGGTGGGAGTACAGGTTCTTTTTAACTGCATTGCAGGACCAGGCTCTGAAGACAGCTGCTTAGATCTAACAGCGATTTCTTTCAGTAACAATCAAGTAGGAGAAGAGCCACATTTGCTTAGGTAACTGCTCAGTTCAGTTTTCTTTAACTTGAAATAGAATCTGACCTTTTTATCCTATAGGTAGTATAGTAGGAAGAGTATGGACTTTGAAGCCAGGTAACTAAAGTTGTCATCCCACATGGGCCACATACCATCTAAGCTGACAGTTGTACTTGTCCATATCAACACCAGTGCCCCCCTCAGGCCCACCTTGAAGGGCTTTTGTGAGGGTTAGCAATGATTCAGGTAAAGTGCCTCTTGCAGCAAATGTTAGCTACATAAGTTTACTTCAGTCTTCTATGTTCATTGTAATTCTTCCATGTAGAAGACTAACTGACACAAAAGCTGCTTTTAATGAATAAGAAATATCCAGGCATTTTGTTTTTCTTTTCCCTCATTTTCCCATCATGTATAGAAATTGGCTTCTGTTTTGCATCATAAGCAGACTAAACACCCTGTGTTTTGTCCCTCTAGGCCTGCAAGTCAGTGGAGGAGGACTTAAACTACAGCACCCTGCAGCAGACACATTTTGGAACTTCAGCTATTTATGTAAGAAGCTCTTGAAATCAGCTTTTCTGAAAAGTGGCACCTTAGATTTACAGAAGTAAGCCCAGAATGCAAACGGTTTTAACCATTCTTCAGTAGCTACCATACTGATATCCAAAACTCTGTTTATGATAAGCTATGTTGATCCTTAAAGCTGTGCTTTATAGATAAATATTTTGAAAGGATTTCCAATGCTGTTTGACTTATTGCTGCTTTGTTTTTCAAAAGATGCAAGTAGCAGCAGAACTCAAATTAATGTACATGTGCCAGTACATGAGTCATTACGTAACTTACTTTTGACTTTAAGAGCTGAAGTTGCCCATGGCATTGAACTAATTGATATTTTTATCCTTAATTATTCTCAAAGACTCAAAATAGAACCATTTATTTTTCCCATAATAGTTTATTAGCATATTTTCTTTTTTTTTTAAATGTTTAATCTATTTAGAGAGAAAATCGCCAAGTCAGAAACAGTTGCCAACAGATGAATAGTACATCTTAGGTAAAGTTCATGCTTTCAAAACTCTTATTGGGTTCGAGTAAAACTCTGGATTCTCTTTTTTATTTTTATTTATTTATTTATTTTAACTTATATTTAAAGTTCAGGGGTACTTGTGCAGGTTTGTTACATAGGTAAACTTGTGTCATGGGGCTTTGTTGTACAGATTATTTCATTACTCAGGTACATTCTTTTATAAGGAAAGAAATTCTTAATTTTTAATAATCTGAATATTGCCAGAAGGCTCAGTATAGAAACACTTTCCATGCAAGTTAGTGATGACAATGCAGGATGTGAGGATTTTTTGTGGTTGTTGCGCTGTGCGTTATGATTAAACGTCAAATATTGGTTATTATGTGATTAGTTATTTAATGTCAACATGTAAGAATTAAAGAAACATGAAGACAACAATCTATTTGCATTTTAACAGTTAAATTTAAATTAACTAATCACATTGTAATCTTCAAATAGAATAAGGGAGCCAGTCAGGCAAAAGAGCTTTCTTCATTCCCTACTCAGGCAGAATATTTCAACCCCATTTTCCCTCCTCAGTGCCAACATCTGTCTCCACCTACATGTCAACCAGATGCATGTTTAGGAAGGTGATATACTTTTGGCATTCTCTGGGAATTTGCCAAGATCTTAGGCAAAAGGAATTAGGGTTAATGGGAAATAAATAGAAAAGTGAGATCTTTTTTAAAAAATGAAGTTCTCATAAATCTCAGTGAAGAAATATTATCCTGATTAAAATAACATGCATAGCTTATAAAAGATTATCATCAGCTAATCTGAGTGTATTGAAACCAAGCAGGATATATTAACATGTATCCTTATGCTTGCATGCTATGTTTTGTGATTAGAGAATACGGTTTGAAAAAATCCTTTTCAAATTAAAGCTCTTGGGCCAACAGCAATTAGATAAATCTAGTTTCTGACTAATGCTCTATATTCAGATTGCTGCTTGGATATTAAGGTGGAGATCTGATGGGTAGACAGATAGAAAGGCTCATACATTTGTTATGATATTGATTCATTTTGTGACTTCTTGCCTATTACATCCACTATTTATTGCTCCAAAATAAGAAGTCTCTCTTCTAGGTCAAGTTTGACAGTCAGAAGAGAATGTCTGTAATATTCCTTCAGTTTAATTCAATTGTAACCTAAAACCACCACATTTATAGCAAATATGTTTTACAATAACAAGGTGTATTAGGAAGGGTAGGCTTGAAATATGTTTTACAATAGCAAGGTGTATTAGAAAGGGCAGGCTTGAAATGGATGAATCAGAATCCAACTGACAATTCTAGCAATGAGAAAGTTCTTGAAAGCTATGGTTTTCATGTGCTAACCATTGCACTGGTCCCCACCTCCTTCCCTCTGGGAACACATGATCAGGAATGAGCCAATCATGAACCCCTTTGCCCCTCTGACTCTAGTGATTGCTCCAGAGATAGACCTATGATAGAAGCGAGGCTAATTAGATTTCCGTTTTTTTCTGTTTTATAAGTGTCTTATTTGGAACTGGAGGATAATCTTCCCATTTCCTCTTATGGTGAATTAAAGAAAAAAGACTGTGTCCCAAACTCAAGCATGTGAGGTTTCCTACTCACAAAAAGTGAGTAAGAAAGTAAAAGAAAAAAAGAAAAAAACGAGAATCAAAGTTTAGGTCCCTTGAACTAAGTGCAGTGCAGTTCTGCCCTTATCGTTTCTTTTGTTTAGATAGTTTTTCAAAAAACTCCTGTCTTGCTTAAACTGGTTCAAGGTTGGGTTTAAGCACACACAGATGAACGTGTACTGGGTAATCCATTATTTAAGCTAGCTGAACATGTTTCATCATTTGAAAAACGTAAATGATAAAATGGTCATCATGGATTTCTTGTAAAAGTGTAATCTATGCAGAGAGTCTAATTGTGCATGAGTCAAGGGGGTGCTCAATGGAAATTAGTTTCCTGATGCCACTTTTATTTCCAATATGCCACAGAAAAAGAACTTGTCTAGCAGACCTTATTATATGCTCAAGTGAAATATTTACACACCACTAATATATCTAGAGTTTAAGCTAACTGGCTGTGGCTTTCTTGGAAGTGAGGGGCCTTAATTTTTAGTACTTTATCATAGTAAAAAAAAAAAAAAAAAAGTAGGCCTAGTGACACAATCCCTCTCAGTTGAGGTTACTTTTTGTTTTAATACAGGAAAAAATATTACAGATTATATTAGTTACCTTTCAAGTGTAATGCCTTGAAGTGTGAAAGTGTGCTTATTAAATAGCATCTATGGTACAGTGATTATGCACTATTATTCCCCCCACAGACCTTACCTCTCTGTTAAAGGATTGCCTTGGCCAAGGAAGCCATTATATTTCTAACTCTCATAAACTGAGTTTTCAAATGACAGCATGTGAAAAAAAGTCTTTGTAGAGGCAGGGCACAGCTAGAAATGCATTTCAGCAATGACTGACAAAGAATATGATTGAATCAGAGGGATGATGGGACCTATATTTGAAGAGAAAAAGTTAATTACTTTGCATTTGATTACAATTCATTGACTATATTCATCACAATCAAAATTATTTGTAAGCACCTATATTCTAGAGACTAAAGCTAAATTTTTTATGCATGATTTGAATAGACTGAGACCCTACTTTCTGGGAGCTTATGAGTTAAGATGGTAAAATAATGACATTAGAAACAGACATCAACATCATCAACACCTGTGCCTATCTTGATGTGCCATCTGTAAATATATTAACTTAACTATAATTTTATTTAGTATAATGGACTATATGTAATATTGGAATAGTGTAATATTATTTGGTGTAATGCCTTCAGGAAGGAGTGGCATTGGGTCAGTGTTTAAAAGATGAAACAGAAGTAATTTTGTGATAGCAAGAATGGAAAATCTCAAAGGTAATCCCTCAGATACAAAAAAAAAAAAGCTAGTGTTTTTGTGACTGATGTTTCTAGTAAAATTTAAAATCAAGATTCCTAATAGTAATAAAATGTAGGCCTAAAATCAATTAAAGAAGTCATAAATTATAAAATATTCTTAACTCCTTTTGAAGAAAAACCTTTCAAAATCACTCATCCATTATTGTGTATGCGTGTGGTTGTGTGTGTGTGTCTGTATGTGTGTATGTAGAGTATTCTTATTTAAAACATGATAAATAGGCATCTTACAGGCTTGGAAGCAGGCTAAAAATATCCGCTAAACTCCCCTAGGTTTCACGGCAGAGGCTTAGAGCTCAGAGTTAGATAACTGAATTCTGTTTTCAGCTAAACCCCTGACTTCTGAGAGTAAGGCTTCAAGGAGCTGTTGTTGTTGCTAAAGGCACAGTAAAAGGCATGAAGAACAGTGGTGCTTGCCGTGAAGATTTTCTAATGGAGGTGGTCCAACCCTGCTGTTTTCTAAGGCTACTGTTCACTCTCAAGCTGCCTTCATGATGCTTTCTCTGTGTATTAATTTCCTAGGGCTGTTGTAACAGAGTAATAAAAACAAGGAGGCTTACAACAACAGAAGTTAACTCTCTCACAGTTCTAGAGGCTAGATGTCTGAAACCAAAGTGTCAACAGGGCCATGCCCTCCCTGATGGTTCTAGGGGAGAATCCTATGCCTCTTCCAACTTTTAGCATTTGCCGGCAGTCCTTGGCATTCCTTGACTTGTATGAATGTGACATTCTAGTCATGTGGCCGTCTCCTCCCTGTGATGTCATCACATCATCTTCCCTCTGTGTCTGTCTGTCTGTGCATCCAAAATACCACTTTTATGAGGATATCAATCATAGTGGATTAGAATCCACACTAATGACTTCATTTTAACTTGATTACTCCTGTAAAGACCTTCTTTCCTTTTTTCCAAATAACGTTACCTCCTGAGGTACTGGAGGTTAGAACCTCAATACACATTTTTGGGGACACAATTCAACCCATAACATTTGGGGCTTATGCCTTCCTTTAAGGTTGACTCACAAAAATAGGAGTCTAAAGGGATTCTTGGAGCAATTTTCAGCACCTTCACTTTCCGTGCCATTCTTATTCATGTTTCTACACTTTATACATTTCTAGCCTTCTCACACCACACTCCCTTTTCTTCTAAAATCATACATACTGCATTATACTCAGAGTTTATTTTTCCTTGTAATACTCTCCTCTACCTCCCACCCCCTTGATAGAAATACTAATGACCTGCAATCAGAACTTCCTATAAAGAGTCATAAGAGGGAGATGATATTATTTTTAAGTGTGTTTCTTTCCACTCCACCTCTCACCTATGCAGTTTCAACTTCCACATGGACAGGATTGGTGAGTAGAATAGGATGGAACACCTACCCAGTTGTATATTGGTTTCTTGCCAAAAATACTTTTCTTTTTCCACTTTGTCATGATGCACCCTAAATCCCTTACTAGAACCTCTCCAACTAAATATTGTGTTAGTCGTGCTGAGAAGTTGATATCCTTCAATCTTTGGAAGACAAGTGACACCACCTTCTGACAAATGGTGTCCAAGCAGCATTCTACTTTGCCCAGCATGCCTTATAAACCATATTCTAATTATCCATGTGTGCTGTCACATGAAGCATTGCTCTACACTGATAAAGAACAGTGCCCAGGGACTACCAGAAACCCACCCATAGTCAACCAAAATTAGGTTTATTAACCTGCTTCAGCAAAGAACATATATTGTAGTGAACACTAAGATGTGTCAGAAGTTAGTAAGCAAGGAGGGAGAACTTTCTGAGCAGAAGAAGCAAGAGATGCAAGGCATAAAGTTATGAATCATGATGATGTGATTAAGGAGCTATATGAAGTTTGCTATGGCATAAACTGGCTCACATGGAGGTAAACAGAAATGAGAAATAAGAAATAAGCTGTCTGGGACAGCTTTGCCTGCCGGATAAGGGCCTGGGACTTTTTTCCATAGGTAATGGAGTGCCATTGAAAAATTAAAAGCATGCTGGTGATATAATTATATTTGGATGTTGGAAATTGCTCTTTAAAATGAGAAGGAAGCACAGGTTTGAGGGCTTGAGACTTTCATAATAGTTTAGACTAGAACGGATGAGACCTTGAAATAGAGCTGTGGCTTTAGGAATGATTTTTGAGTTATGTCAGACAGAGATGAAATTGTATGGCTTAATAGGTGATGAGGATGAAGTAGAAGGAAGAATCTAGGGTAGGAATATTAAATCGATTTCAACACAGAATGATAACTGATGAATTCAAAGTGCCTGCTTGGAGTGCTCAGTTCAGACTCATTTTATGGCTATGGGAGTACATATTAGGAAAGCGGTGAATTAACCACAGTTTCCATGGCATGAGGAGGGAGAAGGAACACACTCATCATGTGAAAATGGCATTGTGGCTGCGTAACTAGATACCATTTCATAATTCTCTCTTCCTTCCAGATCTCCAGTTTCTTTTCAGACAGCCACTTTTATATTTTATGTTCTTTAGGAAAAGGGATCATATAGGGCAACTTCAATGGATATTCATAAAATGTCACTCATCTCCTTTGCAGAGGGATTGTCCAAGAGCCTAGGCCTAAGCACATCAGCCCCCGTCACTTCCAGAAACAAAGAGGTTGGTTTAGAAGTGGGCATGTGATGCCATTCAGTTCAATGAGATGCCAAGAGAGCTTTTCCAGAGGCTTCTGGGAAATAAAGTTTCTTGCTCTTAAGAGTAAGCTGGGGGAAAAAAAAGGGTAAGCTAGGATTAAGCCAACTGTAGTAGACCAATAAATATCCATATTGTTTAAAGCAGTTTGAGCTGAGATTTCCATTACTTGTAATCAAAACACATTACTTATTGATGCTTTTGTTGTCCTTCCTGTAGCACAACTCCCAAGTTCTTATTTTCAGTGACTAGGTGGATGTTGGTTGCATTCATCAAGCTGGACAACAGAGGAGGTAAAGATTTTAATCCTAGGTTGGTTGGATTTGTGACACATATAAGACATCCAGAGAAAAATAACTAATAAATAATGTACATGCTCATCTATACTTCAAGAATGAGATCTAGCATGGAGTTTTAGATTCGAAAATTACTCACGTACAATAGGGGCTTTAAACCATTGTGCAAAATGAGACAGAATATTAACTTACAAGGTAAAGGGCAGTATTTGTGTTTTTTTCAATGACATACAACATGATACTTAGAGTTGAACAGAAGATAAAATATTAATGTATATTGAATGTAACAGGGGAAAATATTGTTTTTTAAAATTTCATTTAGTTATAAAGCTGTGTGCTCTGGATCATAATATAAGATATATTTCTTACTATAAGTAGAAGTCAAAATAGCTTTCAAAACACTGATAGAGAGGGAGAAACTTAGAAAGCTAAGAATAAAACCTGGGGACCATGAAGGGGAGAGCACGAGAAAATAATTCTAAACAGGGGAGACTGAGAAGGTAAAATCCACATAGAATGCTCTCACCATTTTAAATTCATCTGTATTTACCTTTTAGCAGAAATTTCTGACGCAACAAGAGTGATGGAGAGTCAAATTTGGGTAGGAACAACATTAGGTTTAGTAACTACTCTGTCTTACCTATCTTGCACCTAGAAGAATATGCCTTTCCTTCATGCACACTGATCCTTTACAGTTTGGACTCCTCCAGTCTCCTATTCCCCAAAACTCCATCTTTTCTCAACACCCATTTCTTTTTCCCTAGTAATGTTTGAATATTCAATAGCTCCAAAATTTTATATTCAGCTTCTTTTCATATCAGCTTAAGAAGTCTCTACTTGTAAAGAATTGTAAACTTTTTATATGACAACACCTTGGAGTGACTAGGAGTGTAAAAAAAAAGCGAGGAAAAATCCTAAGTTTTAGTTAGCTGAATTATCTTATATAAATATGACATTTTTAACAGAATTCGCCCATGTGAACCTAGATTAGACAGACTAAATCAGTTTTTTACTTGAATCATAGGAAAAACCTCATTTTTCACCTAGGAAGTGAGAATGTGAGTTATAGGAGATCCCCGGAGACTCAGTTGGATCAAAATTCAATTCTGTTTTTAAATAGATTTGAAAAGTGTGGATCACTGTTTTCAGCAGCATCCCACGTAATCATAAAAATTTCATGCTGGCATCTCACAAATCAATGGTGTTTTTCAAGACTTTCTTTTTTTTGTACATTTGTTTGAGTGGCTAGAAGGATTAATTTGTTCTCATCAGGGTACAGACCACACAATACTGCAGAATGAACATTCTAATATGGTTGTCTATTTAATGATTGCTTCTTTCTTGTATAATGTGTATTATAATTTTGAAATATATCTGAGATGTTTGATTTTTATTGTATGTTAATTTACATTTCACATGCATTCATCTAAGATTCTGTGAAGAAAAGGGTCTCATCTCAAGGAAAGAACGTAATATTTCATTATTTAAACTGTATCTGAATCACAAAAGCAAAAATAGAATATTTACAATGCATATTTTTACCCTGAAGATACAAAAAATAAAAACAAAAAGGAGCAATTTATGAACAAGTCTACTTATTACAGCATTATTTGTATAATAAATAATTTTGTAATGCAAAATTACTTTGTATAATAATTCAAATGACCTTCATTAAAGAGCAGGTTGATTGAGCTATGATATAATCGCACAATAGAATAATATCCAGCTGTAAAAATAATGAGAAAGATATGTCATTATATGACTCTATAGTAATCTCCAAGACATATTACTAGGTAAAAACATCAAGTCGCAGAATGGCAGATTGCATTTTCCAGGAGTTGTGTAACTTTTTTTCATCCAACATTCCACATGTTCTTCAGAACCCAGTTACTTCCCCTTCAATAAGTGGAGTATATGACCCCTCCCTTTGAAACTTGGGAGACTTTTTGACTGTTTCAACTAATACACTAGTGATAAATGCTACTTTCAAGGCTAGATTTTAAATAGTGATTGAGCTTCTGCCAGCCACCATGTCAATTATTTTAGATCACATTCATCATGTGAAGAGTGCACTTCATTTTCACTGGAATAGACACTAATTCTGTATGTGGAATTGCTTTTTCACAATTCTTCCAATATCACCATCCTTGCATTTACAACATGCTTTATTCTCCTTCACAATGTCTCACATGGCATCACTTCTGACAAAGAAACTCACTTTGTAGAAAATGTTGCAGTGGGTTCAGGTTTATGGCATTCATTGGTCTTACCATGTTCCTTATTACCCTGATGTATCTGGCCTGTGAGAAGGGCAGATTAGTCTTTTGAAGACTCAGTTATGGAGCCAGTTGGTTGGCCACACCTTGTGGGTGGGGTGTATATTCTTCAGGATGCAGTATATACTCTGAATGAGTGACTATGGGTACTGTTTCTCCCATATTCAGGACTTATGAATCTGAGAATCAAGGACTGGAAATGATAGTGGCCAATCTCCCTATAACCCCACAGATGTGTAGTTGCTTCCTCTGTCTGTAACACTAGCTTCTGCTGGTATAGAGGTCTTAGATTACAAAGGGAGAAATGCATCTTCTGGGACATACAGTAATAAATCAAATAGAAAGCGACAGGCAAAAATGAGATTTATTGTATTTGCTAGATTGATCTTGAATATCAATGAAAAATTGAGTGAATATCAATGAAAAATTGGGTTACTACTACACATTGGGGATAAGGAAGAGTATTCCTGAATTCAGGATATTCCATAGGGTATTGCTTAGAACTCCCATGTCCAGTCGTTAAAGTCAGTGGAAACTAGAATGACTCAATAGAGGCAGCAGTTCTAATGACTACACCTTCAAAAATAAAGATTTAGGTCACCCTACAAAGCAAGGAAGCATCACCCATCAAGGTGCTTACCCAGGTCATAGTGGATATAAAAGGTATATTGGAAAATGGTCATTATAACTATCAGCTATGACAATTTTTCAAGTTGCAGAAAGGAAATGATAATCATTAATATTTCTTCCTTATTTTGATATGAATATAAATACATACATGTGTGTATACACATATGTAACTCATTTTCTTTCTTTCTTATACATAAGTCATTTTTTTTCATTCTCCCTCCCGTACCTCTACCATCTAACATGTGTTCATAGTAGCAAGCATTATATCTAAGCATTTGAGAAAGCATGGTTCAGTAAGAAGAGGAATAAATATCAGCCAAAGATGGCTAAAAAGACTCTGAATCCTCTTTTGGGAAAGGAGAGTGAGTTTTGGTTATACAGAGTATGGTTGAATCCTATTAGGTAGACTCATGATTTTGCCATTGCATTTATTTGGGAGTTTAGTATAATTAAAAGAGGGATATATATTGGACGATGACTTCACAAAAGATAGACTGTGGTGGCTTTGTAAAATGTCAGGTTAGTTGGATCTAAGTTTCTCAGTATTCTCTTCCATGTTCAGTTCTAAGTTAAGATTTGCCACAAGTGAAATTTGCATGGAATTTAAAGTCTAACTGGAATCCAGCAGCCAGAATTACACTCAGACCTGTGTGGGGTCACGCACTGTTGCTGCTCACACAGTTTATGACATTGTGGTGGATCTGCATAGTGCAGCAGCTTGGTTGGCAGCTTCTCAAACTGCCCCTGGATCTCCTCCTTCAGTTTTTCTGAAAGCTGCTCATGTCAGGGGCTGATGTTTTGGCAATTTGTTCAAGCTCTTTTGCAGAACATCATCAAAGTTGGAGGCTTGGAGGTGCTGAGATACCACTGCCAGTTCAGCTGAGAAACAGATATGGATGCCAAGTTTATCTTCACAGGTTCCACTTTGGTCCTGCCCTCCTCATTCCTTCCTAGTCTTACAGACTTCAAGCCCAGCTCCAGTTCTAGGGGTAGCAGGCTCACATAGCTTAACTGGCTCTCTCAATTGTGTAAGGGGTATTCCAGCAATAAATTCTTAACATTGCTTGTAGTGGTTCAGCTTCTCTGTTCAAATTCTAAAAGATTTAAGAAGAATTTTTATTGTATGCTGTTTTAAAAAGAAAAAGTGAAAGATAATCTAAAAATTAGTGAAGATAGTTACTCTGTAGAAAGAGAACAATAAGAAAGAGAGAATGCAGACTTTGAAACTCTGAAAGTATTTTAGTTCATAGTTTTGACTTTCAAATCACGTAAATATGTTTCATGAATTAATAACCCAAATTAAAAGCAAACAAAAACCAAAGTATTCTGTTATAATGGAACAGTATATAAAAAGTGTGTGTATGTATATACATATAAAAACACATGTATATATACACACATATATAGTATATTCAAAGAATATAGTATAAATTCATATATAAGCAGTTTCTATAGTATATAAAATATGTAAAATTTGCCAGGCGTGGTGGCTAATGCATGTAATCCCAGCACTTTGGGAAGCCAAGGCAGGTGGATCACCTGAGGTCGGGAGTTCAAGACCAGCCTGACCAACATGGAGAAACCCTATCTCTACTAAAAATACAAAATTAGCCAGGTGTGGTGGCACATACCTGTAATCCCAGCTACTCAGGAGGCTGAGGCAGGGGAATCACTTGAACCCAGGGGGTGGAGGTTGCGGTGACCCGTGATTGTGCCATTGTACTCTAGCCTGGGAAACAAGAGCGAAACTCTGTCTCAAAAAATAAATAAATAAATAAATAAATAAATAATGTAAAATTGATGAAATAAACAGACATAGAACTGTTCTTTCAAATGACCTTAAAAAACACAATGCTTTGATTCAAAAGGTGGACGTACATATTCCTCAGTTTGGGATATTAAAAAAAATTTGGAAGTATATATTCTAAAATATAAAAAAGAAAAATCAGATCTGTTTTTATTTTAATTAAAATGTAAATAATTTTATTTTGAAACTATATAATACACATATATAAACTTACGCAAAGGTGAAATGTGGCTTTCTATCTTGATCAAGATTTTCATGTAATATTAAAGGATAATGAAAGATTTTTGTTTGCCTCTTGAATAAACTCATGAAATAGAAGGAAAAGACAAGAGATAGATTGTTTGGAAAGCTAAGTCTTCCGTCTATCAATGAGTAAATGTTTTTGCCTGTGTAAAACTTTTGAGTTATCATTTTGGCTAAATGAATGACTTATTGTGACGTGGAATTCTATTTTATAATGTCAAGTGTTTTAAACCTTTAACGTATTTGATAGGCTTCCCAAAATCAAATTTCAACTTTAAAGTGGTCTTTTCTGACCTCTAACTTTGGTACAATACAGAGGGCCCCTGAAGCATCCAAAAGAGAGATAAACAGGATTATTTGGCATGTTAAGTTACATGGAAGCATTGTCAAAATAAAAAATAATGCTTAATCTTCTTCAGGTTATATTTTAGTCAATGATATTAATATATGTTCCAAAATTGTATGGAATTTCTAATAATAAAACCTTATAGACAAATCAATTTAATATTAATCAGTTTGGCCATAAGGTGAGAGTCTCACAAACCCTTTATAATCCTTTACAGATCTTTGTTTAAGAGCGGATCAGTGCTCTAAGAAAACCCTGTTATGCTGTTATTCCAACATTCAATTCCTGGGAAAACTTAACAATACCCTTTAAATTTAGCCAATATGTTCACACACAGAATTTTTTTACAAGATTATTTTTCCAAAAATCTTCCTCAACTTGCTTAAACCTTCAGCTTTATCCTAACTAATTTAAAACAATCCTTTAACCCTCTAAACTAGGAAAAAATGTATATTCCCATGCCTTACAGTCTTTCACTAAAAGCACATTTTGCTTTCCTCACACACCTTGCATGTAAAACTGTTTTTTTCAGTGGTCTCAATTATATGTTACAATGTTAACTCTTAGCAATTTTTATTTTTGGTGAAAAACCTAGTAAGTGATTTTAATTATCTATTAGGTGTGGAGCCTAAGACACCACACAAAAGTGCAGATAAAGTCTGACTCTTTCCAGCATAACCAAGGGGATTGGCTAACTCTACATGTCTCCAGGCCTTACCTAGAATCTAATAGCTCCAAAGCAGTTAAGTTGAAAATTTTTCCAAAGTCAAAGAAGCAGCTTATTACCTTAAAGCATTTAGTAAACCTAATATTTGACCTGCCTAATTTAGACCAAGTGTCTTTATTTTACCAATAATCTTTAAAATTCTTTATATTCTTTATTTCTCAAAGCTTACTAAAGTCATGTGAACTAAAAGGCATTACGGTTTTTATTTTTCTGACAATATATTTAAGTGCTTATTACTTTCAAGCCAATTAATAAGAGCTCTTTCATATCTAAACTTTATACATATAACACATATGAATACACAGAAAGACAAAAGGAGATCCAATAGTTGTAAGATTTTTTATTGGTCAGTTTTTAAATTTCTTAATCCAGTTACTGGCTTCAGGGTAGTCTTCAGAGGAACAGGGCTAGGAAAACATGCAGTTTCTAGGGCCTAATAAGCAGGCACAGCTGTAAGGCAAAACTGTACCCTTGAAATTCAGGGTAGCATTTTTATACTGGATCCTGGCCCCAAAAGAGAAAGGCTATGGAACAAGACAATGTAATGATTTCACCCTGCATTTCATTGCAAAGCAACTCAAAGCTGATCAGCCCATTCTGTGATTAACCCATCCCCACAGAAGTCTTATCGCATTGAGGGGTGGAGACATTTCCATATTTTCTAGGTGACCAAGAGCATGCTTCTCTGATCCAAACGTGCAAAGAAATGAGTATTTCCCCATAACTGCCATTTGTCATCCCTAAATGTGTATTTGCCTTAGATTTCAAGAGGGATCTATCTGCTTTCAATTCCTTGGGTTTCACAAGGAAAACAGAAGTTTTTCCCAAAACAGGCTCTATGGCGTTTCCTCTGTTTTTCCCAAGGAATCCAGGCTATTAAAACTTGAAAGTTCACTTTTAATTAAGCTGGCTTTTAACCATAACACTCTTTAAAAAATATTTTAAATCTCTAATTATCCAACTTTAGCCAGGCCAAATGGCTAATATTTCTGGCTGTTGAACTTTACTAAAGGTAACCTCCCAGATGCTCAAAAGAAGGAAAATTCAAGAAGGGAAGCCAGAAGTTGTATATGGAGGGGAAGAGTATCAAGAAATGGAAAAAGTCACACAGATATCACCCAGAAAGCACTTATACCCTAAGCCAAGATTGAACCTGGGCTGCCATTGTAAAATGGCAAAGCCTTAGCTGCTGAGATGAAGCATGGGGTGGTTTCCATTGCTCTTCCCATAAGGAGCATAGAGCAGTCAATTTTGAGCTTGCAATGGCTTTTAACTGATCTAGATAATTTTTAGAGCTATCTATGGCATGAGCCCCCAAATTCCTGTTTCCTGGATGTTAGAGACCAAGAGAAATTACTATCACGTGGTTACAAGGTCAAGCCCCCAAAGACATAAAACAAAACAGGATGGAAACCTCATCCAGTTTTGTTTGTTTGTTTTGTTACCGACCAGCTTGCTGAGCTGTCTTGAACAGCCAGATTATGGAGCCTAGGCCTGCATTCCACCCTGTGGTACACCTTTTCATGGCAGAAGGATGTAGAAAGACCAGGTCATAGCATAAAGTACACCAGATTTGCTACAGCTTCAGACTAGCCTCACAAATCCTTTTTCTCATTAATTAAAACTTTGTAAGAGATAGTAATTTTTACTAGTCCTACAATCACTTTGCACAGAGGAAAGGGAAGGGAGAAAAGCATTGCCTGCAGCAGGCTGGGGAAGAGGAAGAGCTCAGGGAGGCCAGAGAAAGACCCACCCTTTGCAACAACACGGAATCAAAAGTTCAGGCAGCTGCTTGTCAGTTGCAAAGGGATCTTTTCCAGGAGTCCCATTGGCTCTCAAGTTTCTCCCTTTGAGGAGAAAAAACTCCTCATGTCCTGTGATCCCATGCATGCCTAATCCTGTCACCCATAACCATCAGCAAAGAGTGCAAGGCAGATTAATCCAAAGAGAATAGCAGTTAACATGCCATAGTGCCAAATCAATTTTTAACCAAGAGGGACTTTTCTCGGGGAAGGGTATCTAACCCAATCCCATCCTTTACCCAGGTAAAATGTACCCCATTAGTTATTCAAAGTCAGCCAATTGGTGCTGCCGTCTATATCCTTGAATCAGGATAGTAACTAAGCTAAAAGGTTAGCAGATTTAATGTTTTTAATCAATTAGTCATTTATGCTTTTTATTTGCCTTTTGTAAAGTCTTTAAATAAAAATATTGAAATTTTCTTAGATGTTTCTGCATATCAATAGGCATCCCTAGATGAGACTAATTTGGGAGCCCTCATTTTTAAATGCATGTCTGTGCAGTGTTGTTCATTTGGAACATTCCACTGTAAGTTATCTTTAGTAAGATTTCACCATTTCTGTAAGAGTTTGCTGCTTAGTTCTTCAGAAATTAAGGACCTCATTTTTAGCTCAAATATTGGCTTTACTCTCAAGTTTCCTGGATCAACTTAGCCAGTGATTTTTTCCTATCTAAGCACATAAGACAAGTGAAACAAATGAATAGGACACAAAAATTCCGGTGAATTCCCAGAAGCCAAAATTTATACCCCCTGCAATACTGGCATTTATTATCAGTTTTTTTCTAACCCAGACAGATGTAAGAGGCCTCTAGTTGGATCCAAGCCAGTTAATTACTGGATCCAATCCAATCCTGGACCCACTCTAGTTTCTGTCATGACTCCTAAACCCAGTTTGAATCAGAAATTTGCTCAAAGAAACTCAGAGGTCTCAAAACACAAATCCGTGGAGCTTCAGAATATGAGAGAGAGCTTACCACAATCCCCAGCTGCTCCAAGAGAGCAATGGGCACAATGGGCCGAGTAGGAACCACGCTCAGCGCTCCTGGGGGTTGTTAGAAGCTGTTCTTTGGATTCCACTTCTGACACCATCTGACAAAAGAAAAACTTCAGCTGAATTAAAATTAAAGGAGTTCACTTGAGCATGGACAATTCACAAATTGGGCAGCCTCCTGAGCCAAAACAGGCTCTAAGACCCCAGCACAGCCACGTGATGAAAAAAGATTTATGGACAGAAAAGGAAAGTAACGTACAGAAAATAGAAGTGAGGTAGAGAAACAGCCGGATTAGTTACAGCTATGTGTTTGCCTTATTTGAACATGGTTCAAGTAGTTGGCTGCCTTTGATTAACCAAAACTTGGTTATTTGCACAAGTGTAGGTTATGGTCTGTTTACACCTCCACCTGTTATAGTTTACAATGTACAGAGAAACTTTTAGGCAGAACTTAAAATATGTAAGGAGGCAGATTTAGGCTAAACTTGATTTAACAAGTTCTAGAAGCAAGGAGCAGCCCTTGTGCCCAGACTGTCATCTCTAAATGTAACTTTTCAGTGTAAAGAACCAGGACTCCTTAGACAAATGGCTAATCCAGAGTCTGGAGTAGAAAATGAACAAGATGAAATATCCTGTTGTATTTGAAAGCAAGAAATCCATCTAAAAAAAGGGGACACTACAAGCCACTGATCAAATACGGGAGAGCTTGAGAATCACCAGTAATAATGACTGCCATGGACTGAAACCATAAACTATGTTAACATCTATGGGTGCCTAAAACACAAGGAAAATAAAACAGATAGAGCACAAATTATAGGTCTCCTTAGGGGTTGACTAAGGGACAAATTAATTATTTTAAAAATAATTTAAAAAATGAGAAAGAACCAAGCATTTATCTAGCCTTTCTTCAATCAGCTTTCAGAATCACAAAACTGTTGATGAAGAAAGATCTTTATGTAAGAATCAAATCAAAGCAAGTAAATGCAGGAGAATGTTAAAACTAGAAGGCCACTTTTTTGCAATATCTAATTGATACAGTTTGGATTTGTGTCCCCACCCAAATTTCATGTTTAATTGTAACCCTCATATGTCTGGGGAGGAGACTAGCGGGAGGTGATTGGATCATGGGGGCGGATTTCCCCTTGCTGTTTTAGTGATAGTGAGTTCTAATGAGATCTAATGGTTTAAAACTGTGGCACTTTCCCCTTTGCTGTTTCTCTCTCTCACCTGCTCTACCATGGTGAAATGTGCCTTGCTTCACCTTCATCTTCTGCCATGATTATATAAGTTTCCTGAGGCCTCCCCAGTCATGTGGAACTGTGAGTCAATTAAACTTCTGTTCTTTATAAATTATGCAGTCTCAGATAGTTCTTAATAGCAGTGTGAGAACAGACTAATACAGAAAATTGGTACTGGGAGTGGGGCACTGCTATAAAGATACCTGAAAATGTGAAAGAAACTTTGGAACTGGGTAACAGGCAGTGATTGGAACAGTTTGGAGGGCTGAGAAGAAGACAGAAAGATGAGTGAAAGTTTGGAACTTCCTAGAGACTTGTTGAATGACCAAATTGCTGATAGTGATATGGATAGTGAAGTCCAGGCTGAGGTGGTCTCAGATGGAGATGACGAACTTATTAGGAACTAGAGTAAAGGTCATTCCCTCTATTCTTTAGCAAAGAGACTGGCAGCATTTTGCCCCTGACCTAGAGATCGGTGGAACTTTGTCCTTGAGATAAATGATTTAGAGTATCTGGCGAAAGACATTTCTAAACAGCAAAGAACTCAAGAAGTGACCTGGCTGTTTCTAAAATTGTATGCTTATATGTATGAACAAAGAGATTATGTGAAACTGGAACTTATATTTAAAAGGGAAGTGGAGCATAAAAGTTTGGAAAATTTGCAGCCCAGCTATGTGGTGGAAAAGAAAAACCAATTTTCTAGGTAGAAATTCAATCCAGCTGCAGAAACTTGTGTAAGTAATGAGCAGCTGAAGGTCAATAGCCAAAACAATGGGGAAAATATCTCCAGGGTATTTCAGAGATTTTCACCCATTATAGTCCGAGAAGCCTAGGAGAATAAAAGTGGTTTTGTGTACTGGGTCTCAGGGCCCTCTGCTGTATGCAGCCTCAGGACATGGCACCTGCATCCCAGCCACTTCAGCTCTAGCCATGGCTAAAAGGGGCGAAGATACAGCTCAGACCATGGCTTCAGAGGGAGCAAGCCCCAAGCCTTGGCAGCTTCCATGTGGTGTTGGGGCTTCAGGTTTGCAGAAAGCAAGAACTGAGTTTTGGGAACCTCTGGCTAGATTTCAGAGGATGTATGGAAATGCCTGTATGTCCAGGCATTTCCTCTGCTGCATGGGCGGAGCCCTCATGGAGAACCTCTAATAGGGAAATGCAGAAGGGAAATGTGGGATTGGAGCCCACACACAGAGTCCACAGAGTCCTCACTGGGACACTGCCTGGTGAAGCTGTGAGAAGAGGGCCACCGTCCTCCAAACCCCAGAAGGGTAGATCTACTGACAGCTTGCACCTGCCAAAGAACTTGAGAGTCTACCCCTTATATCAGCGTGGCCTGGATGTGAGATGTGGAGTCAAAGGAGATTTTGCAGCTTTAAGATTTAATGTCTGCCCTGCCTGGTTTTGTACTTCCATGGAGCCTGTAGCCCCTTTGTTTTGGCCAATTTCTCCCTTTTGGAATGGGAGCATTTATTTAATGCCTCTTTCCCCAAGTTAGTTACCTCTAAGAAACTAACTTGTTTTTGATTTTACAGCCTCATAGGCAGAGGGACTTGCCTTGTCTCAGATGAGGCTTTGGACTTGGACTTTTGAGTTAATGCTAGAATGAGTTAAGACTTTGGGGGACTGTAGGGAAGGCATGATTGCTTTTGAAATGTGAGGAGGACATGAGATTTTCAAGGGGCCCAGGCTAGAATGATATGATTTGGATTTGAGTCCCCACCCAAATCTCATGTCAAATTGTGATCCCCACATGTCAGGGGAGGGGACTGGTAGGAAGTGATTGAATCATGGGTGCAGATTTCCCCCTTGTTGTTCTCACGACAGTGAATTAGTTCTCACGAGATCTGATCGTTTAACAGTTTGGCACTTCCTCCTTCTCTCTCTCTCTCTCTCTCTCTCCTGCTTTGCCATTGTGAAGATGTGCATGCTCCCACTTCACCATCTGCTGTGACTGTAAGTTTCCTGAGGCCTCCAGTCATGCTTCCTATTAAGCCTGTGGAACTGTGAGTCAATTAATTCTCTTTATTTTTTTTTAAGTAAATCACTCAGTCTACAGTAGTTCTCTATAACAGTGTCAGAATGGACTAATACATGAATCAAATAATGTCTCTAGACAATTACATCAACAAATGCTAAATCCTTTAGGTGAATATTTGAAATGCTAAATCCCTTAGGTGAATATTTGAAACTCTATAAGAGTCGAATGACATTAAAGATTTCTATTACTGTTACTATTGATGAATCTTTACAATTCTAAAGTCAAACAATCAGATACAATGTATCTCTTTGTAGAATGCAGCGAGATGCTTAATTGAATGTTCGTTAGCTACCTATTTACAGAAAATTCAGAAACACAATAAGAGAGAGAAACATGTTAAACAATACCAAAGGGACATAACCTATCCAATTCAGAATGTGTTGAAATTTTTACAGGACAAATGACCCACTTTTGTAAACATATAAATGGGAGAGAGTGTATGAGTGAGAGAGAATGAGAATGAACAATTATACCATTAAAAATGATATAAGAGACATATCAGCCAAATGCCATATGTGGGTAGACGTTGTTTGGACCACAGTCTTGATAAACCAACTAAAGATGTATCAGATATTGCTATAAAATTTTTCTTAATTATATTGTCATAATATATATAAAATTTCCTTATCTGTTATATATATTACTTGAAGTATTTATAGGGAAAGCTATGTGATATCTAGAATTTGCTTTAAAATACTCCAGAAAAACATAATGTATTATGAGGATTGATAGAACATTTAGGACAGAAAGTTGATCATTATTGAAACTTGGTTAAGGGCACGTGGGAGTTTATTTGATTAGTCTCTCTACTTCTACATATATTTGCAAATGTCCATAAGAAAAAGCTGTGCATTTGTTAAAAAAAAAAAAAAAAAGAAACACACACACACACACACACACACACACACACACAATGGTATATTTCAGTTTCTAAAAAAATCGATACAAAATTATAGCTGAAGAAATAATTCTTTTAGGAGCTATCTAATTAAAGGCTTTTGGAAAACCTGAAAATTGCATGGTTCCTTATTTCTCTTTCTTTATTATCATATCATAAAAATGGTATGTATGTTATTCTATAGTGAAAGTTTGGAATAAGGAGGATGTTGCACTTGAAATGAGAATAGAACTCAGCAATAATATTTCTAATATGTGTCCAATGTGCAGTTACTTTAAAGGAGGGCAAAACATTCTTCTAGTTCAATATATTGTTTCTAAAATTCATATTTTATAACAAACTATAAAATGAAAGACTTTTGCTTTATCTTACTTTTCAAAAATCTTTTAAAAACTTACTCATAAACACTCCTTATTTTTCAGGTATAACACTACAGTTAATTTTGTTTTTTGTTTTGGCAAAAAAATCAGATTTTGACTATTTCCCCTTTTTTGGTAATTTCTTTTAGCAATTAATTTCTGAGGATCTGTGTCTTCTTAATGAGTACATTTTATCTCATGAGCTTGAAACTGCCTTTGCAAAAGCTGTATCAGTGAGAAAATTATAACAGTAAACTAAGCTAACCCAACCCCCATCTTTCCTTTTCCTTAATTATTCCTGGGCTATTGGGCCAAGCCAACTTTGGCAGACATTTAAGCTACAATTTAAATGATAGTAGGCTTTGCCCACAACTCAGCCACTTTTGTAAAACCAATAGGAGGCCATCAGGCTGAAGGGAGGAGAGGAGCCTTAGTCTTGATAAGGTCAGCTATTATTTCAGAGGTTATAAAATATGCAACTTCCTCAATTACTCCTGCAAATAGCACCACTATTGTAGATTGGCCTTTTGAGATATCTTTTCAGGTTTTTTGTATGTCTGACTCCCAGGGCTCCACCTGGACCCACAACACCCCCCCAAACCCCCACTCCTGTGGCCCCACCTAGAAGCAATTCCACCTGCAGGAGAACAGCTTCAACCCCCTGTGATTTCATCTCTGCCCCAACATATCAGCAGCAAGCACCTGTTACCTGGCCACTCGCACCCTTCCCCACAAACTGCCCTTGAAAAACCTCTAACCCAGGAGCCTTGAAGGTGATGATTTGAGTACAAACTCCTTCTCTTACCACATGGCATGGCCATCCTTGTCTATTAAACTCTTTCTCTACTACAGTGCCATGGTCTTTCTTTAGGCAGAAGCAGGAATAACCTCTCAGGTGGTTACAAGCTTAGAATACTTGGAATATTCTATAACGATTTCAAGATTGATTGAATTTGGGAAACTCTTCCTAAAATTCCAAGTTGCCACTTTATATGTGACAGGTAATGTGAGACCAGATCAAACTTCCTAACAGAGCCAACTGCAAACCCATTTTTCTAAAAAAAGACTGTATCCTAATGATTTATTTTTAAGTACAGGATTCGTGCCTTGCTAATTGCTCTTTTTGTTCTCCAACCAACCTGAAAACATTGTACTTAATAGGTGGTCAATTAATGAATGAATAAACTAGTATGGGAAAAATTAGCGATCAGAATGCGTAGTACAGCTCTAAAAGGTTAAGCAACTAACAGTTAAAAGAAAGAAATGCTGAAAAAGTGAAGCACTAATCACTACAGCCACATCAGGGAATGTTTTTCCAAGGCAGTTGCACAAATACAGTATACCCATAGGGGTGGGGCAGTTTTCACCCTGCAAATGTTTGGAAAATACATCCTGTTGGCTTCTGCTTCCTGCTGCAGATCCATAGGGTATATGAATGGCTGGCAAACAGTAGCATGCTGTGTCTGATTGCTCAAGGCATTATTTTTTTTCTCTAAAGTTTGCATCAAGGAATATTTTTCAAAATGTTTCTAAAGGTCATTTGGAATCTTCTTGAAACTAAGAAAATAATGAGATGCCTGGAAATGCTGAGAAACTTCCTTTCTAATTCATAGCTGAAAACACAATAAGCCTTTATGTATATGTCATTTTCAAGACAGCCTTCATTTTCTGCACAGATGCTCACATACCTGAAACTAAGAGTTCAGTATAATCAGGACTGAAATTTTTAGAATATATGGTTCTAAACTCCTATCCTAAAGCATTTTGCATAGTTCCAATAATATAATTTCATTCCTGCCACAGGAGATTTCTAATAATTAGAAAAGAGTTACTAAAATGCAGAAGATGGCTGGGCATGGTGGCTTCTGCCTGTACTCCCAACATTTTGGAAGGCTGAGGTGGGAAGACTGCTTGAGGTCACAAAGTCCTCACAAAGGTGCAGCTAACGATTCACCCTATGTTGACTTTAAATATCTCATTCCACCACCCCCCCGCCCCAAGTAAACAGCAATATCATTTAATGTAAAATTCCCTGCAAGCAATGCTTTTCAATTCTAATGAAATCAGTAAAGATGATGCAGATGATTAAAAATGATTTTGCTTCCATTTGTGAAGTAATATTTACTTATGAGCAATTAAGTATGTGCTATTTACTGCTTATAAATTAACACAAAATATTTACTGTGCTAGCTTACAATTATTAAAAAAAACCCAAAAGTTTGACTTAATAAATTTGACCCTGTTAAAAATTGTGTCAAAGTATTCCATTCTGAGGAAAGTGTGAGAGGGAAGACATAAAAGCAACTTTAGAGCTGAGATGAACCACTGAGCTAATTTCATCTACCCTCTTACTTTTTTACAAGAGGAAACAGGAGGTCCAGAGAGGGGAATTTATTTGTTCAAAGCAATTAGTCTCAATATAGGGACTGGACCCCCTTAAATAAGGAAAACAGAAAAACAGTAAGGTTGAGAGAAGGTGGGTGTATTAACATCTCTTAGGGCATATAAATCTGGCTTTCCAACTTGGGTACAGCAGTAGCCATTCCTCTCCTCTTCAATTTGCATTTCTTCCTTCTCTGTATATTTACTCTTTATGCCATTTCTAAATGCATGGGAAATGCAAGAGGTGAAAAAGGATTGAGGCAGGGGCACTTAGATCCAAGGGGATACAGGCTTATTTGAGCTGATTAATTTAGGTTGGACCTGCTCTGTCAGTATTCACAGTAAACTCTAATTCCTCTGTGCAAATAAGAACATAAGATGGGCAAGACATAACGTAGATAACAGCTTCCTATGGATCAGATGCTGTTCCAAAGCCCTTTACATGGATAATCTCATTTAAACTGCTAAACTCTATGAAGCACTTAGCATACATGATAAAAGAAAAGCACATAAAATTTTAATTGAATTACACAAATCACCTACGTAATTAATGATTGAGTCAGAACTTCAACCCAAACCAGGTGATTCCAAAGACAGTACTCTTGGCAATTATTCCATGCCAGATCTAAAAATTATGCCAATTCTATCATTAAATATTGTACTCATAGTATTTCTATTATTTGGGTTAATAATTTTCAACCACACGCAGCATGTATTTTAACATAATTCATAAGAAGTAAATGTCACTGATAGGATCTTTAGTTCCTTTGTCTTGGAGGTGGGAGGTGATTCCTGTGGAAATGAAATTCATCAGTCTATTCAACAAATAGTGCCTGTTTTACATATAACACATCAGGCATGGAAATACAATGGGAAGGAAGAGAGATAGAGAGAAGACAGAGGGTATGATGAAGAATCAGTGACAATTAAAAATCCAAGATAATTTTACCGATTTATGTTATATTGAGATAATTTTCATAAAGTAGAAGTAGAAGAGATGGTAATGTGAATAAAAAAGAAAACAAGGTAATCTCTAGAAGCTGAACTATGAAGAATAATTTCCAAGTAATATTGAGTGCTGCCAACAGTGAATGTTGAAATCTCCATTCTTCAATATTGATTAGAGTAGAAGGAAGACAAAAACTCTTTTTGAAGGTATAATCTTTAGAGAGATTTCACTGGGACAGTTAGTAAGTAGAAAAAGAACATCTCTTTCTTTAGCTCTCAAAAGGACATTTTACCCATTTTTATTTCTTACTCTTCCCTGAACTAACAATGAAAAGGTCAAGAAAATTTTTTTAAACCTCCACTATACACCTATAAGAAGTTTCTACAGCATTTGTTAAGGAATGACAACATGATTAACAGACAGTATGACCTTCTAGAACATACAGCATGAAATGTGATTTTAAAACTTTTTTTCTCCCAAGATAAATCACAATACTAGAGGGGGAAATGAAACTTCCTATTAACCCTAAACTGGGCAACAGCAGGGGACTTGGCACTGACTTTCATTTACCTTATTCCTCTAACACAGTGTACTTTTCCTTCATCAGACTGGAAGTAAACATGTTCATGTTCATGTAATCTCCACATAAAGTTGATTGAGAACTTCTGGGCTGTTTTCTAAAAAGATATGTGTACATGTCCATACTAGCACATTAGACTTAGATAGAAAAAAAACTGCTACATTAATTCTCTTTGTTCTATTCTAGGACAACACATGTAATTATCCTTTAACTAAAGCTTGCTGAGGAGGGTGACTCATATTCAAATATGTCTCTGCTTCCAGAGTGCAGCAGTGAAAAGAGTGATTATCACCTCCAGTCTCTGCCTACTGCTTTAAATCTCAGCTCCCAAAAAGTGGAGGAACTTAAAATTTTCTTTCTTTTAGTCCTTTGGGATTAATTCATTGTTAATTTAATCTTTATAAAAGAAACCACCCTTAAGGATATAGAATTGGATTCATTTGCTGTGATTTGATTGGTACTGAATGGCAATTGGGCTTTAATACAAAAAAAAAAAAGAAGAAGGAAATTATAACAGTCTGTGTCATACACAAGGTTTTCACATTTAACACAGCTCCTGTACATGGTAGGTGCTTCACAAATATTCGTTTAATGAATTGATGAATCCCTTTCGGTCCAATAGTTCAGAAGTACCCTATCAAAGTGCAACTAGAGCAAGTTAAAATCAAGGCCCTTAGTGAACTGATCAGGTTAGGCCTCTACAGGGGCAACGGAAGGTGAGCTGAGCCCTTCAAGGTTATCCACAGGCCAGTGAATTCAGAAGAGAAGATGTCAACGATGAAACACTCTCAAATTAACTGCTTTGCACAGCGCCTTGGATAGAAGGCCATAAAATCATAAAATTATGTCTGTGAACCTTGTAAATTATAATTATTTTTTGACGATGCTGGTTTTAATATTATATAAACAGGAACTGTGCCAATGATGAAATTACTGCTCTGAGAACAACACTGGCAGTGAGTTATTAGAAATGACAGTCGAGGGCTGGGCGTGGTGGCTCACACCTGTAATCCTATTGCTTTGGGAGGCCGAGGCAGGTGGATCACGAGGTCAGGGGTTCGAGACCAGCCTGGCCAATACGGTGAAACCCCGTCTCTACTAAAAATACAAAAATTAGCTGGGCATGGTGGGCCACTCCTGTAGTCCCAGCAGCTTGGGAGGTGGAAGTTGCAGTGACCCGGGATCGTGCCACTGCACTCCAGCCTGGGCAACAGAACGAGACTCTATCTCAAAAAAAAAAGAAAAGAAAGAAAGAAATGACAGTTGATGATCTGATTATCTCAGGGACAAAATAGAAAGTTATTGTGTTTAAGGCACTGCAGAGAATACAAAGAAATACAAGGAGACAAGAGGGCTTCTCCCCTGTGTAATGTACATTACCTTATTTAATGCTTGATAACAACACTCAAAATGGGTGCTATTTGCCCTTATATTACAGATGGGCAGATGAGGCTCAGATAGGTTAATTACCTTGTTTGAAGTAACATAAATAGCAAGAAAATGAACTAACAAGCCAGATGCACATTCTTTATTATTCTACTCTGAAAACCCATACTAAGCACCAATACCCTTGCAGATATCTGAGTACAGAGAAAATCCAAGGACTGTGCCATGTATTAGCAGCATCTAGGCACATAATAGGCTTACCTAAGAAGTTAGTGAATGAGGATGAGAAGCACATTTTACAAATTGGTTTTTGAAATACTTTTCACTGGTTTCTGTTACTGAGTTAGTACTATCAGAATACTCCTCCTCCAGTTTTGCCTAAATTAGCTGAATGGTTACTTTCATCTCTAGTTTCATATCACCTGAAACGATTTGGTTCATTATTTTGTCATTATGGAATCTGCATACTTTAGCTACCAAGGAATGAACTGTTTAAAGTCAAATTTAAAAATTATCTTCTTATGCTCTGATATGGTTTGCTGTGTTCCCACCGAAATCTCATCTTGAATTATAGCTTCCACAATTCCCACCTGTTGTGGGAGAGACCCAGTGGGAGGTAATTGAATCATGGGGGCGTGTCTTTCCCATGCTGTTCTCGTGATAGAGAATAAGTCTCACAAGATCTGATGGTTTTATAAAGGGGAGTTCCTCTGCACAAGCTCTCTTGCCTGCTGCCGTGTAAGATAGGACTTTGCTCCTCATTCGCCTTCTGCCATGATTGTGATGCCTCCCCAGACATGTGGAACTGTGAGTCAATTAAACCTCCTTTCCTTTATAAATTACCCAGTCTCGAGTATGTTTTTCCTAGCAGCCTGATAACAGACTAACACATGCTCTATCCTTTAAACAATTTTGGGTTTGAATTTTCAGACACAGAAACCAAGTTTTGTTATTTCCAAAGTTACACAAGAGCATGAAATGCAGTCTTTGAAAGACAAAACTAAAAAGAAAATGCATTCTCACTCTCAGAACATTCTCAAGTTTATTAATACTTCCCATAGCAAGCTGAAACTATGATTTCAAATGCCCTTGAGGAAGTTTGTTTAAAAAGCAGGAAAGGGGGTGTGGACTTTGGGCTATTTTTATGCCTCCCTAGAAATTCTCTATGGTTTTCTCACAAAGTGCTGATAACGATGGCACTACTAATTTCTTTCTAGTTTATGAATTTATTCGTCCCTGCAGGATGCTATATTGAATTTTTGGAGAGAAAGTGAAACATGTCTGGGTCTAAGCAAGAAGTGAATATCTGCTTGGAGATTCTGTACAAGATGGTGGGGCTAGAGAAACAACCTAGAAAGCAGGTGGATTGACTTGTTACCTGAAGTACTTCATGATTCCTAGCGAGGGGAGGGCATTAAAGAATGATACCTGGGAAGTTTGCTGCTGCAAATATTTGAGTTTATAAAGAGAGAAAAAGAGTACACTAAGAATTTACCTTCCAACTCAGCATGCTTAATCACCTTTTTAAAAATGCAGCTATCGATAAAGAGTTACATGCTTTGTGCATAGGTAGGAGGAAATTCAGAGCACACACTGAAGGTGAAAATCCCATTCTAACTCTTACTAACTGGACCACCTTGAGAAGTTACTTAGTCTCTTCAGGCCTCAGTGTTTTCCTCTGTAAAATGGAGATCGTAATAATACCTACTGCATAAAATTATTTTGAAGGTTAAATTAGAGAATTCATGTTTACTAATAACAAAGTCTGGAATATGAGTGCCCAAAAATGATGACGATTATTACATTCTTGTAGAACTCAAATTGTTTATAATTATACCTATGATCTTATTTTTCCTCAAATTGGTACAAAATAAATAGTGACTTCACTTTCTGATATGGTTGCAGAATAAGATTTCATGAAACCAAGAAGGAAGTACTATATTATTTTTTCAAAAACTGTAAAATTAGAACAGAGCAAATAAGGTTTTCTTGCATTGGTGCATTTAAGGTTGTGTTGTTCTACCCTTAAAAGCTAGAGGAAGGCCATGTGCAGTGGCTCACACCTGTAATCTCAACACTTTGGGAGGCTGAGGCTGGTGGATCACTTGAGCCCAGGAGATTGAGACCTGCCTGGGCAACACTGCGAAACTCCATCTCCACAAAAAATACAAAAGTTAGCCGGGGGTGGTGGCATGTGCCTGTAGTCCCAGCTACTCAGGAGGCTGAGGTGGGAGGATCACTTGAGCCCAGGAAATAGATGCTACAGTGAGCTGTAAACTTTTTTTCAAGATAAATCACAATACTAGAGGGGAAAATAAAACTTCCTATTAACCCTAAAATGAGAAACAGCAGGGAACTTGGCCCTGATTTTTATTTATATCACTATCACCTGGACGGCTAGTGAAACCTTGTCAAAAAAAAAAAAAAAAAAACAATGGAAGAAGGGCTAAATAACCCCCTCTTGTTATATTTGATAGTAATGTTTAGTAAACTGTGAATAAGTGACTTCTCAGGGTCACAGAAACGTAATAACAGGTGAAGACAAAAGCCTCACGTATGTTAAATCCCCAAGGTCAAGTCTGTATTTTTATTTTTACGTTGCTCTTTCTACTTCTTGACAGTTGGCTTTTTAAATACACTAATGAAATTTTGAGGCTAAGAATACTTCAGATTGTACTATATACTTATTGGGAATTATCTGTCACTACACGTAATGGCAACACAGATGATAAATAATAGGGCTCGCGATCTTTGGGGCACTGCAGGTGTATGAGCCAGACTAGTGCTGTATGCATTGAGTATCAGGCTGAGACTCTAAACCCAACAGACTTCACAACAGGGGGAAAACGTGCATTTAATATAAAAGATAGGACTGTAAGCAAAATTTGTAAGATTGCGTCTGCCACTTTAAAAACATTTTACTACTCCCTATCCTTGTGACTATGGTCTTGCACATTTTATGTGATTGTAAAGATCAAACTGGCTGAAAGCTGAGCTGCCTCTCTTGCCATGGATTTTTATTTTCAAATTACAGCGGTTATAATGTGTTATTTAGTCATCTTGGCTTGAGTTAATGTTGAATTAATCTTACCTGGTTAACTCACTTAACCTTTCAGACTTCTCTCTTCCTGTCACCTCTTAGGGATTTCGTGCTTGGTCCCCAGTCAAGGTCGGGTATCTTGCTCTAAGTGCCACTCTCCATCAATGAACAAACTCGGATCCTTTTCTTTCAGGGAACTTTTCTTCACTAGTAATTCACATTTGTTACTGTGGTTACTTCATTAATGTTCAACTACCCATTAAACTATAATTTCTGTCAGAGCATTAACTGTGTTCCTTGGCTCACAAATATTTCCCCAGTGCATTATAGTGCTGGGCACCAAGTAGACACCCAGCAAATATTTGATGAATGAACACTTGCTTTGGATTTGATGGAGACATAACTCCTGGGTTCATCATAAATAATTTACCCATTTCATTTTGAGAGAAAAGTTTATATGGAAATAGTATTGGTTCTATGTTTTAGTCTTCAGGAAACTTCTCATCAATGAAATGTCTCAGCCCTTTCATCTAAAAATAGATCTTTTATTTTGGGTACAGGATGTCACTGAGTTTGTGTTTATAGTGGTACTCAACAAATGGATAAACCAATAAATTGAAGTGACAGACTGGTGATTAGCCACCAGTCGTTTGGTCACGGTTAAAAACTTATGCGATACTAGAAGTTGCCTCATGAGTTTTATGTGTAAGTGCAGTCCTATTACAGCCTAATGTACTCTGCTGACAGTTCCATGGAGAACATCTTGATGACTCAACCAGACATAGATATCTGAGAAATAGTAGTGCTAGCAGAAAATCAACGATCTATGCACTGCCTATGAAATGTGAGCTCTTAAATATCTTTGTTTTTACTGGTTTATTTTGGTAATTTAATTACTCTTTTATCCCAGAAATCTGCTGACTTGACAGCCCCTCAGAAGTTCCAGGGCACAACTAGGAACTCCCCAGTTGTTTCTAGGCCATTACCAAAGTGATACCTCTTGTGTACCTTCAGCTATTTCTGTTGGCTTCTGTACCACTGTAGCTTCTTCCCATTCTGCTCTGACTCCCTGTTGGATTATTTTTCCTGTTGGAGAAATTTCACTATTGTGGTGACCTAAATGAGAATGGCACTACCATGCCAAGGGCTGCCCTCCTCACCTTGCCTTCCCCGCCCACCTTCCCCGACTCTCTCTGCACCAGTAGTCAAAACGCTGGAACAGTGTTGATTTCCATGCAGGACTAGGTAGATGTTTGCTCCAACTTCTTGACATACCTACCTTCCTATCTGGGACATGAACTTCCACAGTCTCCAGGAAATGATTCCTGCAGATTTGGCCTATATTCCTACCTATAGGCACCCAATTCTATTGAACACATAAGCCAGACATACTGTCCTACACTGACTGAAAAAGGGAGGCTTATGCATGCTAGTATCTTGTCAGTTGTTTTCCTTTACCCCTCCTCCTTTCTGCTACAAAGAAAGAGTGAATGGGATATAAATACAGAAAATTGGCGCTTAAACAATTGACTTCTTTAAAATTAATTTTACTATCTTACCTTAGACAACAGTGCCTGCAGCAAGAATTTTCAGGGGTACTCTAAAAATAGACTAATTTTACCTGTCACTCCCTTTTCTCCTGCTGTTATTTCTCTTCCTTGTTAAAATTGGGACTATCTTAGTGCTCAGTGTTTAACATTGTTCCCTGAATATTTCTGGCTGTCCATGTAGCTGCATATTATTTTTTAGCCTTGAGAAGTGAAACGTTCTCTTTCTTCAGTCCTTAGCAAGCTAGGTGTGAATCTGATGTTAATAATTCACAGTAAGCAATAAAGAAGGGTAGATAGTGTCAGGAGACATTTCCATTTGAAACATTTGCTAGCGCAAGTGTATTTCAGATAGAAGAATAAGTGAAAATGGTGTTATTGAGAAAAGTCATTTGCTCATTTCTTCTAGGAAGTGACACATACAGAATCAAAACTTGAATCACACAATCTCCTTGCAAACTAGGATCTCGTCATTTCACCTGATTGTGCAACACTGAGGTCATTCAGTAAAGGGAATAAGATGGGTGTTAGTTATGAGGGGTGGGATCCAGTAAAATGTTGTATTTTGAAACCTAGCATCATTTTTTTTTAATATAAAAGCACCAGTGTGAGCAAAGGAAAGTAAATTTGAGCAAAATTTAAAGAAACAAACATCTGGTTATCTTTATCAATTCTTAATTACTAATAACTTTTTATTTTAAGCCTAATTTTCTTTTTGGGGGGGTTTAGTGTTTTTCATACACAGTAAAAAAAAATGTATATTGTTAAATATTAAATTTCCTTTATACTGTCTCTTAAGATTTTCTGTCAATGGAATTGCTTTTACTCAGATTCCCCTGAGGAGTACATCATTTTTATCCTCTAATTGCCGGAGATCCATGATGGAGACCTCGATTTCCATCAGACGGCAAACCTCCTCTCTCATTTTTAGGCTTGGCCATGAAAAAGATGGTTTGGACAGGGCTGTGGTAAGTCCATCACTACATTCATCCCCCTGTTTTTTTTTTTTTTTTTTTAATCGGCCAGGAAAGCTTTTCTATGGCAACTGAATTTATCCAGTCCTTATATGCATCTATCACAGGTTATAACATGTCCAAATTTGGAGTCAAGAATTATAACAAAGAGACAGGTAAGAAGAAAAAATCCCCAGGGAGGCTTTCTTTTGTGGGAGGCAGGCCACCACAGTGCTGAATATTGGAAACCTTTCAGCCAAGCAGGTGGACTAGAATTGGCAGAGTCCAGCAATAGCTCTTAGTCTAATTAAGAGTTTTCTTCAGTGACATTTAAAAAGTGTAAATTCAGTTAATAGTTAATAGGCAACAAACAGTAATAAGAACATTCAGGAATTCAGTCAGGCAGTTAGTTTAAAGAAGAGAAGTGAATAAGCCATAGGAGCTAAGATATTTATTTTATTTCATGATTGACAAAATTGTGTATATCATGTACATGTTTTTATTTGAAACATGCATATATTTTGACATGGCTAAATAGAGCTCATCTACATATACATTATCTCCACACTTAACATTTTCTGTGGTGAGAACACTTAAAATTGACTCTCCCCAATTTCCATGAATATATTGTTCTTAACTCTAGTCACAGTGTCGCATGATAGACTCCTTGAACTTATTTCTTCAATCTAACTGAAATCTTGTATCCTTTGATCAACATTTCCCTTTCACCACCCCTAGCCTCTTTTACCATTATTCTACTCTCTACTTCAAGTTCAACATTTTTAGATTCCTCATGTGAGATCATGCAACATTTGTCTTTTTGTGCCCGTCTTATTTCTCTCAACATAATGTCCTCCAGGTTCATCTATGTTGTCACAAATGACAGGATTTTCTTCTTTTTAAAGGCTGAATAGTATTCCATTGTGTATAGATCACATTTTCTTTATCTACTCATCCAGTAACTGACACTTATGTTGTTTCCATATCTTGGCTCTTATGAAGCAATGAGCACAGGAGTGCAAATATCTCTTTAACATAATAAATTATTTATTTCTTTCTTTCTTTGGGGTATATACCCAATAGTGGAATTGCTGTATCATGTGGTTGTCCTATTTTTAATATTTTGAGGCATTTCCATACTGTTATCCATAATGGTTGTACTAATTTACATTCCCACCAGCAGTGCACAAGGGTTTTCTTTTCTCTATCTATTCTCCAACACTTGTTATTTTTTGTCTTTTTGATGACAGCCATTCTAAGAAGTTTGAAGTGATATGTCATAGTGGCTTTAATTTCCATTTATCTGATGATTAGTTGATGAACATTTCATATACCTGTTGGCCATTTGTGTGTCTTTTCTTGAGTAACATCTATGTGGATTCTTTGCCCATTTGTAAATTGAGTTTTTTGTTTTCTTACTACTGAGTTCAATGAAAGAACTCAGATAGATATACTTTAATATTTTAATGAAAATTGAACATATAAAAGTATATTTATATACTTTTTTATATTATACACTACATATCCTAAAATATGTCACATGGTCCCATAGAAAATATACTGAACTTAGATTTAAATGAGGGGAATTTTATCTTGTTTCCTCCAATTACCATCTACCTGGATAATGGAAAGCATTTCTTTTTCCAATGTACTTATCTATGAAAGGGGTTTATGTGGCCTGTCTTCCTCATAGGGTTAGTATGAAGCTTAAATGAGAGGATGCAAAAAACATGCATTTAAAATTAAGTACTAAGAAGAGGAGTAAATAAAAAAGTCCAGAACCAGTAATAAGGTGGGTGGCAGGTGTAGTGGAGTAGAGGAAGAAGTCCACAGAAGAAATTCAATTCTATATTCAGATGTAGAGAGAGGTAAGTTAGAGCAGGGCGTCCCCCCATGGTACCAGTCTGGACCATGGCCTGTTAGGAGCCAGGCCACACAGCAGGAGGTGAGCAGCAGGTGAGCGAGCATTACTGCCTGAACTCCACCTTCTGTCAGATCAGCAGTGGCATTAGAATCTCACTGGAGTGCGAATCCTATTGTGAACTGTGAATGTGAAGGATCTAGGTTGTGGCTCCTTATGAGAATCTAACTAATGTCTGATGTTCTGAGGTGGAACAGTTTAATCCTGAAACCATCTCCCCCTACCCATGAACGTGGAAAAATTGTCTTCCATGAAACCATTCCTTGGTGCCAAAAAGGTAGGGGACTGCTGTGTTAGAGAGATGTGATGAAAAAGATGATAAGCCTACAGGAACATTCTTTTGTTGCCTTGAGAGATGAAACCCAGATTATAATCACCTCTTCTCCTTGTCCTGAAAATGTGAATCAATTAATCCTGGATTTCAGTACTTCATCTACTCTGTACTCTTAAAACATAATTAACGTCTCTAGATTAGTTAGAGCAATCCACATGAAGTGAAACTATTTTCTGGATGGTTGTATTAACACATAGACCACTGTAACACTGTAGACCTATAATAAATAAAATGAAGTTTCTTGAAGTCAGGTTGTTTAATCTTTATCTGTGCACATATTTTCCCTCAGAGGATGAAAGAAACAAGCAACTACTGGGTGCCCACCCACCTTAGGTCAGGAAGTGTGCCTATCTCAGTGAGTCCTCATGCCCAATTCATAAGGAAGGTCTGTTAACATAGGGGAAGATGAAGGTCTGTTGAGGTTAAGTAGACTGACAGTAGGTCTTCTAGAGACAGTTGGAAATTGTTTTTTTTTTTTTTTTTTTTTTTTGAGACGGAGTCTCACTCTGTCGCCCAGGCTGGAGTGCAGTGGCACGATCTCAGCTCACTGCAAGCTCCACCTCCTGGGTTCATGCCATTCTCCTGCCTCAGCCTCCTGAGTAGCTGGGACTACAGGCACCCGCCACCACACCCGGCTACTTTTTTTTTTTTTTTTTTTTTTTTTTTTTTTTTTTTTTTTTTTAGTAAAGATGGGTTTTCACCATGTTAGCCAGGATGGTCTTGATCTCCTGACCTCGTGATCCACCCGCCTCAGCCTCCCAAAGTGCTGGGATTACAGGTGTGAGCCACCGCGCCCAGCCAACATTTGGAAATTCTTAATTCTGATTATGTTTTTAAAAAATTGCACTAGACAAGATGAGCAAACATTGACTTTATTCCGATACTATTGCCTGAAATAGGGCAGAGATATAGATCAAGTCTCCATACCCAACTCTGCTGAGGCAAAGGGCAGGAGGGTTTTTAAGTGCTGAGTGCTGAACTCTGAGCTAGGGAAAAAGTACTGGAGGACCTCAGGGAAGATGTTGATCAATGGGATATATTGAATGCATTGAGTTATAACTGAGTTTGCAAATGTTTTCTCTGTGATTAGGCTCTCTGTGTTTGCTAATTGGTGACTATTCCATGAAGATATGCTGCTACTCTCCCAAAATGACTGAGAAATAGGGATGCTATCGCCTCCTATGTTCAGATTTCAAAGAGATGGTTCCCAGATTCTTGAGGATGACATTTTCTGAATTATAAAACTAGCAAAATATTTACATACATTTCAAAGGGACAGAGAAAAATTTACATTTGTAAGTATTCTAAAGTAAATGTTCTAACAAAAGAGAGTTTGGCAGCCTATTGTCCGGAAGAAACCTGTTTAATGTAGTCAAGCTTAGGCTTTTTGGGTCAATTACATTCAAAAATTGCCTAGGAAATGTAAAATGAACAAACCTACCAAAAAACAAAACAATCAAACACATAAATTCCAGGTCCTACTGTGGACCAATTAAATCTGAAAATTAGAATCTCTAGTGACCTGGGCATCAATATTTTGAAAAGCTACTCAGGCGACTGGAATATGGACTGAGCATCATATGTCTATATGCCTGTCCCATAACATTACACTCCAACACCTCTCCCCTAACTGAGCCATAATGGTCTTTAGCCCCATGATCGGCTTATTGGCTAGGATTATTTTAGATGTATTTTTAGATGTAGTGATGGTTTGTAGGGGCAAAGGGGAAGTTTTATCTCTGAAGTCCTCTGCAAATCAACTGACGAAAGGCAGATTAATAAGAGAAATGGCATAAAAATTTATTAATGCGCATAGGGAGAAATCACAGAGTAATTGCCCCATCACAAAAAGGGGTACAGATGATTAATGCACCTTTCTTCTTAGGCTAAAGGGAGATGGGGAAGTATGGATGATTTTAGGGAAGGTAGTAAGTGATTTTTAGGGGAATCCAATGGGCTTGAAGAACATTCAATGGTTTATGACAAAGTCTGTTGGGCCCACAGAGCAGGCAATGGTTCGTGACAAGCCTGTGTGTTTACAGACTTCAGTCTTTCTTTCAGGGATATGAGTTCAGTTAATGAAAACTCAGAGAAGGTACCTGGGTTAATTATTTTCTTCTGTGGCAGGCCCAGACTTTAATTACATAAGGGAACTTCAGATAACAACTTCATTCTGTGCTTTAGGAGATAAATGAGGGACAGGAGAAGAAAAGATCAGACGGACTTTGAGGCTTCTTCAGTTCAGTGAGTCAAAGCACCATATTTTGGAGTATTGGTTTCTGAGCTCAACGGTGTAGTCATTTCAGTTTGGGTGATTGCATAATCTAAGTACTTAGTTACATGAATGTGAATGTGTTCTCACAGACACTGTTGGTTGTCATCTGCCTCCCTTCTATAAACTCCTTTGATTTATAGATTCTCAGTTTTGTTTGAGCAGTAACACTCTCAGGGAAAGCATGAACCTCCACAGCTTCAGATAATATATAATGTTTGGCCAAAGACAGGTAAAGTGAATGTTTCCCCATTTGCTAAATGCCCATTTATAAGTAAACGTGGCCCAGTACTGACAAATAAGATGTAAGAGAAGTATTCCGGGGACCTTCTGGGCAGAATATTTTCCCCGGATATAAAGAAATAGTGAGAAATCTTGCCTCTTTCTTCTACTTTGGATGGGTTGTATAGCACGTAATGCTTGAGGCAGGCATCTTGCAACCAAGAGGTAACAAGCTATAATAAATGATTAAAAGTCAAGTTCTCCAGTAGAGTGGAGAGTTAGAGCCTGGATTCTTAATGATATCATGATGTTCTGTACAACAATTAGAACCACTTACTTCCAGATTATATTTTGTGTGTGTGAGATTTCTTTCTCTCATTTAAGCCAGTGTTAGTTAATTATTATTGTGCTTGCAACTGAAAGCATTCTACTTGATAATGTGTCATAACATGATGAGCAAAAGCTGAGATTTATAAAGAGGTTGCAGAAGTCATCAATAATGGAAAAGACAGTGCTTGTTCTATGTTTCTGCACATAGCCAGAATTCATCTCTCCTTCTACATCTTAATAATAGAAATACTTACCAGAGTTTCCCTTGTTTTAAAATTGTTAATGTGCATTTCTGTTCCCTACTGGACTGTGGCTCTCTGGAAAATGAAGACTATGTGCTATTTATCTTGGAGTCTCCTCCAGTTCCAATTTAATGCTTTGCGCATGCTATTTGCCCAGTAAGTGTTGAATCAAGTGAACTGAAGTTTGAGTTTGACAGCTTAGTGATTTATGAGGAGCTGAATGATATGTGAGTTGAATAAAGTTCTCATGGAGATAAAAATGTTGGTAGGATTGAACATGTCTTCTGTGAAATGAGTGACATGGAATCTCCTTAAATTGGTCTTTGTGCTATCACCATTAAACATCAGCACTTGAATTATCAGGTGTGGGTTGAATAATCTAGAATTAGTTAGAATTAATCTAAAATAATCCCTTTAACTTTTCATTTTCTCAGTAGTAAACTTCTGGTATGCCTGAATAGTTCATTAAAATCAGTGTTTATTTTTTTATTACCATTCTTTTTGAAAAGCTGTCCACTATCCTTAAGGATCATGTGAACTAAGACTGCACCTCAAACCCTTTCACCTCAGCAATAGAATCATCATGTCATTTTGGCCCATTTTTCCCTGCAAGGACAGTCATGTGCATTGATAGTGAAGTTAAAAATAACTCTCTCTGTCTGGAATTCAGGATTGGTAGAAACCTCATCAGCCTACAAGGCCACAGTCTTTCAGAACTGTCAACTGCCACTCAAGGGAGTTAACATAGCTGCAAGGCATTTTAATACCAATATTTTCCTCACAGTCTAAAATGATTCAGGATTGTGCATGAGGGAAAGAAATCCACTAAGGGTATGAACTCAAATGGTCTTCTTTGTTAAAGTAATGTGAATTTTTATTTAACATTATTATCTAATTGCACATAGAGCTCTAAGTTATCCTAGGAAGCTCTACAGTCATGTAGCCTTTTGACTCTAGGGAGATCAGTGCCTATACCATCCTCTACAAATTATTGGCTATTCAGTTTTTAAAGGTTGCCAGACAGGGAATTTTGCTAATATTAAACAGAACCTGACTCTACGTTAATTAGCATTAAAGAAGTTATTTCATCTAATCAGTTGAGCTCTGTGATACTGAAATAAATAATATATCAATATGACTGTTAAGGGCAAAGAAGTAGCCATTTTAGGTAAGTCTAAAAATAAAGTTTTAAATTTCATTACAAAAAACTTAGCAGATTCTTAGACCTCATTCTCTCTGATAATGTTAGTCTCACCCCAAGTCCTTCTCAAGACAGGTCACTCCAACCATGATCCTACTACCACCCATCATTCCTACCCTTACCTACCCTTAGCAACCATATCAACATGAACCACAGGAGATTTCATTGTCTGATTTTATACACAACTGTTTGTATGAGGGGTTAAGTGTGTTTCTTTCCTCTCTATGAAATGAAGTGTATAGTTCTTGTGTCTCAGAAAATGTGTTTATGTGGTCTCTCAGCCAGAGACAGACAAATCTAACTAAATAATGTCCCAGCTCTGTACACGAAAATCTACAGAAATTTGCTGGGATAAATTTTATAAGACCCAAATAAATGGTCTTTGCATTGAGTCCAGTGACTCAATATTCTTAAGGTATCAGTTCTCCTCAAGTGGATCTGCAGATTCAAAGCAATCTCAATTAAAATTCAAACAGACTTTTTTTTTTGGTAGAAATTGACAAGTGGATTCTAAAATTTTTATAAATTTTAGAACATTTCTTTAAAAAGAATGATAAAGTTGGAGGATTGACCCTATCTGATTTCAAGACTTATTCTAAAATGACAGAAATCATGAGTATGGTGTCAAGGCTGACAAGTAGATTAATAAAACAGAATAGAGAATCTAGAAATAAATCCATATATATTTGGACAATTGATATTTGACGTTTCAAAGGCAGTTACTTGGAGAAAGAATGTTCTTTTTAACAAATGGTGCAGCAACAATTGTAGCTCTATATGCAAAAAGAGGATAAAAAGCAAGAAAGAATCTTGATTCACAGCCCACATCATTTACTAAAATTTAATTTAAAAAGTGAAATCTAAAACTTAAATTTCTAGGAATAAGCAAAGGAGAAAGATTTGTGATCTGGGCTACGCAAGATTTCTTAGCTATGGCACTGAAAGTATAATTAACGAAAGAAAAAATGATGAATTGTACTTCATCCAAACTAAAATGTTCTGCTCTCAGAAAAACACTATTAAGAGAATCAAGAAACAAGAAACAGATTAGAAGAAAATATTTGCAAATTATAAAACATGAATTACATCCAGAATAAAAGAAGATTGTTCCAACTCACAAATATGAAAATAAAAGGGCTAATAAAAATAAGCCAAAAACTTACACATACTTTTAACTAAAGAAGATATTTGGATTGGAAAATCCAATTTCATTTGTTTTTAGACAAATTCATTTTAAAAGTCACTCTGTGTTATCCTGAAAAGCTTATTGGGATAATTGAAATAAAAAAGACTAGCCATATCAAATATTAGCAAGGATATCGAGAAAATGGAGCTCTCGTAAGCTGCTGATAGGAATATAAGATGGTACAACCACTTTGGAAAACAGGTCGGCAGTTTCTTAAAAATAAATAAATAAATATACAACTACTATATTATCCAGCCATTCCACTCCTAGATATTTATCTAAGAGGGTATTCACACACAGACTTTTCCAAAAATATTTATAGAAGCTTTATTTGTAATAGCCTCAAACAACCCAAATGACCTTCAACAGAAGAACAGATAAGAAAATTGTAGTATAGCCACATAAGGAACTAATAGTTTCTTATATGGCTATGCTACAATAGTACTAACCCACAAAAACAAACACACCATTGATACAGACAACATTGTGAATGAATTGGCCCCAAATCATGCCATGTGTTAAAAGCCAAGAAAAGAAAGAGAATATACTATATGATTCTATTTTTACAAAATGCTAGAATATGCGAATTAATCAACAGTAACAAAAAGTAGATTAGTGCTTGTCTGGGAAGAAGGTTAGATGGTATAGGAGGATGGGATTGGTCAGGAGAAAATGAATGGGTTTGATGGATGTTAATTATCTTTATTGTGGTGACGGTTTCTTAGATAAATATTTCAAAACATATCAAATTGTACATTTAAGTTTGTGTGGTTTATTCTGTGTAAATTAGACATTGGTAAAGCTTTTTTTTTTTTTAAAAAAAGAATCAGTAGGAGATTTTCACTAGTTGTATGTGGGCAGTAAGATTATCTGCCTAAGTTTCTACTTAGGAGTAGAATAGTTGAGTTAGCAGAGGTATATTTAGCCTAAAACTTAAATGACCACCACCACAACAAGGGTAGAGAAACAGGGTAGTTGATAGTTATGAATGAATGAATGGGTGAATCTCTAATCTACTTACCCCTGGCAAGTTCCATTTGAGAGCAAAGAGCCAAGGAAAGAATGCTAATGAGAAGTCTTGCCTTGCTGGTGCTAGTTATCCAGCACTGGGTAAGAAAGTTCATATTTTTTTAGCCTTAGTTTCTTCACCTCAAAGAGGAGAGCCATGATATCTGCTCTGGTATAGGCAAGTTTTTGGTGATGATCAAATTTGATGATTATAGAAAATTATTCCATAAGCTATGAAATGCCATATAAACATGAGCAGTTAAAAATGTATAACCAATTTATCAAATGAAAAGGACACAGTCTGGACCCAACAGAAAATGAATTTGTTATTTTTTCCCCATTACTCTTCTTAAAAACTTGGTCAAATCCTTTTCCTATTTTCTGGATCTCTCAGATGCCTTAGGTTTTCCAGACTTTCTCAGGAATTAACAAATAATCTCATTTTTCCAGGTGTTAAAACATTAACCACATCCGTATAAAAACTCCACTCTCTCATTTGATTGGAAGCTTGGTCCTCCTCCAGTCCCTCCCCCAACACCTAGGCTTGTTGAGATCAGAACCCTGCGTGGGAAAGGCCATAAAATTTTGCCTCACTGTTTCTCTCTGTCTTCTTTGCTACTAGGGAGTTCTCTGTTTCTTACCACCACAGTTGGAAGTGGAAGGTTAGCCAATTTTGATTGGACTGGTGTTCTTTAAATTTGTGTTTGGAGTTCTCTATTTGTGAGTGCTCAAATACTGCCTTTCTCATATGGTGATTTTGTAGCTTCTTAGAGGATGTACTCCCATTTCTACCCTTTACCTCCAATAGCAGCCTTTCCTGTCTTCAGTGACACATTCATCCACCTGGCTGTTCATAACTTCTTCCTCAGCTCCTGGCTTCCATGCAGGAAGGCTTTTTCTGTTGGGTTGACCTAACCATGCAGTCAGGTCTTGTATGTTAGCATGAGCTAGGTAATTCAGTTCTAGCTCACTTCTGCAGGTGGCACAACTGGCTTTTGGAAAACAGTCACCTCTGCCCTCCCAGGTAGAAGGCTGACATGTTTCTATTGAAGATATATTGCTTCTCTTCATTACAGTGGCAACTCCCACCAGAATTTAACCTTTAAAAATTGTATACATATGAGTCAGGTATCAGTTGTTGTGGCCACCCAACTTCAAGAACACATACCAAGTTCTCTAAGGGGTTCTCTCTTGAACACCACCCAACTTAATTGAAGAAGACAATAATAATTGCCTTCTCTGAGCAGAAAGGCAGGAAGAAAGAAAGAACCCTTTGACAATCTTCACAAAGGAATTTCCCCAGACATTTTCACTCCTGATGACTCTGAGCCTGCTTTTATGCAGCCGGAGGGTGGAAAGAGGGCCAGTTGTAACTATTGCTTTAGAAAGTGAGGGTTCATATGTTTGTTGGCTGTTTGGTTGTCTTCTTTTGAGACGTGTCTGTACGCATCCATTGCTCACATTTTAGTAGGGTCTTGTGTTTTTTTCTTGTTGACTTTTTTAAGTTCCTTATCGATTCTGGATAGGTAGTTCATTTTTGTCAACTTTGTCAAAGATCAGTTGGTTGTAGTGTGCAGCTTTATTTTTGGCTTCTGTATTCTGTTCCTTTCTTCTATGTGTCTGTTTTTGTACCAGAACCATGCTGTTTTGGTTACTGAAGCCTTGTACCATAGTTTGAATTCAGATAATGCAATGCCTCCCACATTGTTCTTTTCACTTGGGGTTGTTTTGGCAATTCAGGCTCTTTTTTTGGTTCCGGAGAAATGCAAATCAAAACCACAATGAGATACCAACTCACACCAGTCATAATAGCTATAATTAAAAAGTCAAAAAATAACAGATGTTGGCGAGGTTGTGGAGAAAAGGGAATACTTATATACTGTCAGTAGTGATGCAAATTTATTCAGCTTCTGTGGAAAGCAGTTTAGAGATTCTGTAGAAAGCAATTTGAAGAATTAAAAGTAGAGCCACCATTTGACCCATTACTGTATATCTACCAAAAAGACACCTGCACTCATATGTTTATCGCAGCACTGTTGACAACAGCAAAGACATGGAATCAACCTAGGCGCCCACAAATGGTGGGATGGATAAAGAAAATGTGATACATATACACCATGGAATAGTATGCAATCATAAAGAAGAGTAAAGTCATGTCCTTTGTAGCAACATGAATGCAACTAGAGGTCATTATCCTAAGTGAATTAATGCAGAAACAGCAAACCAAATACAGCATATTCTCACTTATAAGTGGGAGCTAAACCTTGGGTACACATGGACGTCAAGCTGGGAACAATAGACACAGGGAACTCTAAAAGGGGGAAGAGAGGTAAGCAAGGATTGAAAAACTACCTGCTGAGTACTACGCACACATTTTGGGTGATGGGTTCAATACAAGCCCAAATCTCACCATTATGCAATATACCCATGTAACAAACTTGCACATGTACCCCCGAATCTAAAATTAAAAAAAATCACAAAGAATGTAAGGGTTTTTTGGCATATCTGTTCTAAATTTACCTTAGCTAGAAACCACAAATAGTACCTCCTTTTTAAAAGACTAACATTTCATTAAAGAATGAAGCAGAAAAATGCAGTAAATGATCTGTTGTAAATTTGTATTAATGTAGTTTTTATGTGTTGGTAGCAAAGCCAAAAAATAATCTCTTTGCATTCTCTAATAATTTGTAAGACAGAGTATTATATAAAGACTTGAGTATGCAATTTTTTGACTTGAAAATATAAAGTGAAAGGAAAGTAATGATTATGGGAAAAGATGGAGAATTAATCCATTGTTTTAGTTTTCAGACTAATTCTGGGTAGTGGAGCCTTTTTCATAAAACTTAAAATTATAAAGATAGTTTTACTTACCCTCATCATTACTATTTTAAAAGTATGAACTAGCCAGGTATCTGTAATCCCAGCACTTTGGGAGGCCAACGTGGGAGGATCCTGGGCTTGAGCCCAGGAGTCAGAGATCAGCCTGGGTGACACAATGGGACTCCATCTCTACAAAAATTTTTTTTAAAAATTAGACAATCATGGTGGTGCATGCCTGTAGTCCTACCTACTAAGGAGGCTGAGGTGGGAGGATTACTTGAGCCCAGGAGCTTGAGGCTGTAGTGAGCTGCAATTGTACCACTGCACTGCACCCTGGGTGACAGAGTGGGATTTGTCTCAAAAATAACAACAAATCTCAATAAATAAGAGCAGGAGCTAATGGGATTGATGTCAACATCAACAACAATAATTATTATTTTAAAATATTAATCTTATTGCTTTTATGTGCTATGATCAGTAAGTTTCCATATAAATTTAATACGTCAGAGGGATAGACCTATGATCGAAAGAAATGATTTACATCTGATATTGTTTGGCTGTGTCCCCACCCAAATCTCAACTTGATTTGTATCTCCCAGAATTCCCCTGTGTTGTGGGAGGAACCCAGAGGGAAGTAATTGAATCATGGGGGCAGGTCTTTCCCGAGCTATTCTCATGATAGAGAATAAGTCTCACAAGATCTGATGGGTTTATCAGGGGTTTCCTCTTTTGCTTCTTCCTCATCTTCTCTTGCTGCTGCCATGTAAGAAGTGCCTTTCATCTGCCACCATGATTCTGAGGCCTCCCCAGCCATGTGAAACTGTAAGTCCAATTAAACCTATTTTTCTTCCCAGTATTGGGTATGTCTTTATCAGCAGAATAAAAAGGGACTAATACAGTAAATTTGTAGCAGTAGAGAAGGGCATTGCTGAAAAGATACCCCAAAATGTGGAAGTGACTTTGGAACTGGTTAACAGGCAGAAGTTGGAACAGTTCGGAGGGCTCAGAAGACAGGAAAATGTGGGAAAGTTTAGTACCTCCTAGAGATTCGTTGAATGGCTTTGACAAAAATGCTGATAGTGATATGAACAATAAGGTCCAGGCTGAAGTGGTCTCAGATGGAAATGAGGAATTTGTTGGGAACTGGAGCAAAGGTGATCTTTTTATGTTTTAGCAGAGACTGGTGACATTTTGCCCCATCCTAGACATTGGTGGAACATTCAACTTGAGACAGATGATTTAGGGTATCTGGCAGAAGAAACTTCTAAGCAGCAAAGCATTCAAGAGGTGACTTGGGTGCTGTTAAAAGCATTCCATTTTAATTAAAAAAAAGAGCATAAAAGTTCAGGAAATTTGCAGCCTGATGTTGCAGTAAAAAAGAAAAACCCACTTTTTCAGGAGAAACTCAAGCTGGCTGCAGAAATTTGCATAAGTAACAAGGCAAGAATGTTAATCACCAAGACAATGAGGAAAATGTCTCCAGGGCATGTGATAGGTCTTCATGGCAGCCTCTCCCATCACAGACCTAGAATTCTAGGAGGAAAAATGGTTTCATGGGCTGGGCCCAGGGTTCCTATGCTGTATGCGGCCTAGGAACTTGGTGCTCTGAGTCCCAGCCACTCCAGCAGTTGCTAAAAGGGGCCAAGGTACAGCTCGGCCCATGGTTTCAGAGGGTGCAAGCCCCAGACCTTGGCAGCTTCCATGTGGTGTTGAGCCTGTGGGTGCATAGAAGTCAAGAATTGAGGTTTAGGAACTTCCACCTAGATTTCAGAAGATGTATGTAAACGTCTAGATGCCCAGTCGAAAGTTTGCTGCAGGGGCAGGGTCCTCATGGAGAACCTCTGCTAGGGGCAGTGCGGCAAGGAAAGTGGGGTTGGAGCCCCCACACAGAGTCCCTACTAGGGCACTGCCTAGTGGAGTTGTGAGAGGAAGACCACCATCTTCCAGACTCCAGAGTGGTAGATCCACCGACAGCTTGCAGTGTGTGCCTGGAAAAGCCACAGACACTCAATGCCAGCCTGTGAAAGCAGCCAGGAGGGAGGCTGTACCCTGCAAAGCCACACCAGTGGAGCTGCCCAAGACTATGGGAACCCCCCTTTTGCATCAGCATCACCCGGATGTGAGACATAGAGTCAAAGGAGATCATTTTGGAGCTTTAAAATTTGACTGCCCCGCTGGATTTCAGACTTGCCTGGGGCCTGTAACCCCTTTGTTTTGGCAAATTTCTTCCATTTGGAATGGCTGTATTTACCTAATACCTGTACCCCCATTGTATTTAGGAAGTAACTAGCTTGCTTTTGATTTTACAGTCTCATAGGTGGAAGGGACTTGCCTAGTCTCAGATGAGACTTTGGACTGTAGACTTTTGGGTTAATGCTGAAACGAGTTAAGACTTAAGGGGACTGTTGGGAAGGCATAATTGATTTTGAAATGTGAGAACATGAGATTTGGAGGGGGCCAGGGGCGGAATGATATGGTTTGGCTCTGTCCCCACCCAAGTCTCATCTTGAATTGTATCTCCCAAAAATCCCACATGCTGTGTGAGGGACCCAGGGGCAGGTAATTGAATCATGGGGGTGGGTCTTTCCTGTACTATTCTTGTGATAGTGAATAAATCTCACGAGAGCTGATGGGTTTATCAGGGGTTTCCACTTTTGCTTCTTCTTCATCTTCTCTTGCTGCCACCATGTAAGAAGTGCCTTTCACCTCCCACCATAATTCTGAGGCCACCCCAGCCATGCAGAACTGTAAGTCCAAGTAAACCTCTTTTTCTTCCTTGTCTTGGGTATGACTTTATCAGCAGCCTGAAAACAGACTAATACAACATCCAATATCTCAAAACCATTGGTGTATATACATAACATTTAATAAAGTCAATAAACAGAGAATGGTTGTGTTTAACATTGTTTGTAAATACTTTAAAACATAATAAGTTATCCTGCCTTGATTATACATCATAGAAACAGTATTTAACATCACTTTATATATAATAAATGGATAAGTTTTGACTGCTGTTCTTCAAATCTGCTAATGTGAAAACTGTGACTTAATTGTTTACTTTCATCACTAGTCAAGGAAGAAATGTTTACAGTTTACTTACTAAGAAACTGTCATTCTGTATTCTTACGAGGCCACCTCTTGTCAGACAACTAATGCTAGGAGGATAAAACACATGCTGGAAAAATGACACCTAAACAGCATACTTATGTTACACTTTCCACAAATTAAATTATGTGGTACTAACATCTAATCGCTCTTACTTCACTACAGGCAGTGTTTTAACGTTTTTTTGTCTTAATGTTTTAATGTCTTCTATAAACAAAGACAAGGAGGGAATTATAAAACATGTTACATATCATGGTAATTATTTTATATCTGGATCTAGACTTGGATCAAATACGGGGCACTCTTGGTCCCCACATCCTACAAATGTGGGGTTGTATAGTATTTGGCTTGACTTGGTCAATGAACAGTTAGGTAAAAACAGACTTAATTTCAAATGCCCTAAAAAAATAAAAAATTGCAGATTTATTTTTAATTGGTTAAATTATTCATATACCAATTTCATCTTTCACATTTCCCCATTATACAGAATTGGGATTGTCTGCATTAGCTAGACCAAAACACTCCATCCTGTGGTTTTTGTTTGTTCTTCCTGCATCTGTTGCTTCTCCTTTGAGGTCCACTTCCTCATCTCCTCCACATTTTAGATGTTAAAGCCCTTCTGTTCTCTTCGTGGCTCCTCCTCCTTTCAAAACTGGAAAAGCATTTATTTCATCTTTTTAAACTTGTTAATCAATAGTCTGGTCATTTTTTTTTTTCATTTCAAGGAGTTTCAGCCAAAGCTTTAGCTCAGCCAATCACTTGTCTTTCAAACTTTTCATTTCTCATCAGAAATGTGAATATCTTCAAGCATATGGCAAGGTATTTTGAGGAGCGAGTAGGTCCCTGAAATCATACTATAGCAAATTTAAAAGAATCTTGTTGAGGATTAGGATGACTACAATGTGTGGATTGGCAAGGAAGTAGGAAGGCAGAAAGACTTGTCTCCCAGATAATCTCCTCAGAAATTTTGGAATTGAGACCAACTGCATCCACAGAGCTTAATGTGGAATAAAACTACCTCTGTCAGTTTGACTGCAGCATTTATTTGAGGAGAAAGAAATGTTGGATTTCTTTTTTATGCAGAAAAAATTCTTTTGTATTTCTCTTTTATGCAGGAAAATGATGATATAAAATAATAAATGACTTTAGGAAATTCCTGAAAATCAGTTTTTCCAGACAAATAATTTCCTCATCTGAGTAAACAAGTTTAATAAAATTTTGTCCAGCAAAAGTTTAATAAACCTAACTTGAATCACTGTGACGAAACCTAAAACCCTATAAAAATCTTTATTTGCCCTCCCTTTCTGAGACACTATTGAGATTATCAAGATGTTGTTCATCCTTTCTGAAATAACTTTAATAAACTTTGCTTTGCTTGATCAACAGGGTAATCTGGTGGTCGTTTGGGAGTGGGGGAGCATTAAGGTAGCTGACAAGTCTTAAGTACATTTGTAATGGGGATTGCTTCTGCTATTATTTTTTTCTGAAATTGACTTGTTCTAGCACAGATGGCCCTGTAGGGGCCTCTAGGGCCTCTTCTCTGCGCTAAAAACACTAGGGAAATATTCTGTTTCTAAAGCTATTGCAATTTTATTTTTACAAACCTGCCCTAATTATAAACAAAAACTTCTACTTCTTGGAACACTTTCCCATTTCTGATTTCTATTTCTAGAAACTACATTTCTGATAGAGTTGTCTAAATTTAGGTAATTTAAATAATCATTTCTAGCAAGGGATTTTAGGAATAGATAACAACTGAGGTTTCTTTGAATGCAAATATTTCAAGATTCTCTGAGCTTGTATTTGGATTTGTTCTCTTTATGAATAGGCAAGACACTTGGACAAAAATATCTGTCACTCAACTAATAATCATGGTTGATTTAGCTGTTTTGCCTGACATAGATTTACTTTTCCTCTTACAAGAGCTACATGGAATCTTCCTGAATCTGAGAGTTTATTTGAAATAATAACATTTTAGTAGTGATTTATCACATTGTAGAGTTCAAAGAGCAGAACAACAAAAGCGTGTACTCCAGATTAGAGATCTGTGAGCACAATGCAATTACTTCTTTACTTTATACTTTCTACGGCCTAAATGAAATTATAATGAGAAAGCGCTCACTTCAAAATAACTTCCAACAAAAAAAAATTAGAAAGTTATCATTATCAATATGATCTAAAAATTAGGAACGGACAGGCTTCAATGAATAAACACTTTTGCACCTACATTCAGAATGATCAGAAATTACATGAAGCCATTGGGCTGTAATTTTTGGTTTATAAATACATATGTGATATGTTTCAGAAATGAAATGAATTGCAGCATAGGGTACCTTGGGTTTTTTGTTTGTTTGTTTTTTGTTTTTTTTGAGACGGAGTCTCGCTCTGTCGCCCAGGCTGGAGTGCAGTGGTGCGATCTCAGCTCACTGCAAGCTTCGCCTCCCGGGTTCACGCCATTCTCCTGCCTCAGGCTCTCGAGTAGCTGGGACTACAGGCACCCACCACTACGCCTGGCTAATTTTTTTGTATTTTTAGTAGAGACGGGCTTTCATTGCGTTAGCTAAGATGGTCTTGATCATCTGACCTCGTGATCCGCCCGCCTCGGCCTCCCAAAGTACTGGGATTACAGGCATGAGCCACCGTGCCCGGCCGGTACCTTGGGTTTTAAGATAACAGAAAATATTTACAGATTAATATTTTCTGAAATTTAAAGTATTTTTATAAGAGATATACTGTTAACAAATGACTAGGAAAGAGAATGTAACTTATTTTAGAGAAAAGAATACTCAATACACTATGAATCCTACAAATAATATGAACATTTAAATGGAAAACAGGGAAAAAATAGTTAATTATAGACATTGAAATATAAATGGTTAATAATTATATAAAAACATTTAATTTTGCTAGTAGCTACATAAAAATTAAAATATCAATCAGATAAAACTTTTCAGCAGTCATATTGGTAAAAAATTTAAAAGTGCAATTATAAAATTTTAGTGTACACATAAATACCTGGGAATGTTTTTAAAGTGCAGATTATTGTTTGCTGGGTCTAGGAAGGGACCTGAGAGTCTGTATTTCTAACAAGCTTCCAAAAGATGCTGATGTTGGTCTGAGGTCCACACACTGAGAAGAAAAAGGCTTAACAGACACTTAACCCACTAACTTAAAAAAAAAAAAATTCTCCCTTAAGCCTGAAAATAGTGTCTAAAATCTCATATGCAATAGGCATTCCTTTAGGTTAATTCATTATTCCTAAGAGGGCAACATTAGGTTTTACCATAGCTAGATGACATTTTACAATGGAATCTCATGAACCAATTAGCATTGGACTTCATCAGATTAGCTAGTTTTTAATGAAACATGACATTGAAAGAATGGGATACAGAAAAGTTATGTTCCCATTGGAAACTGAAAAAAGAGGCAAAGATCTAGAACACAGAGATGGCTAGGTGGAGGGCTAGCAGGGCCTGTGTGGCAAAATGACAATGTCCTTCCTATCTGTACAGGGGATCTCTTAAAAGGACAAGGAGCAGCATTAGGAAAGGGAAGGGTGTTAGAGATGGATTTTCATCCTAGACATCAGCACAGAAGGAACTCTGAAAAATGTGAGTACAGTATAAACAGTGGGAATTAAAAAGGTAAACACTTTCTGGTTGTATCTGTTTTTAAAGACAATGACAACTACTGTATAATGTTGGGGTTTAAAAAAGAAGTGTTTGGAATATAAAATCATTCTTTGGTTTAAAAATACTGAATTTAATAGAATTGATTATTTTCACACTAGAAATAACCCACTTGCCTACCCTAGTGAAAAACTAAGAAATACGAGGAATTAAAAGCATGAATCAGGTTATTATTGCTTTATTCTCAAAAACCTTGTGATTACAAGCAGATTCTAAAAATTAAGTTTAAATCCACTATGTATTGTTCAGTCCAGATTCTTAAAATTAAGTATTAATCCACAATGTATTGCTGTGCTCAACAAAGCCAGTTTAGTAGATACTGTGATTTTCTGTAATGTTCAGCATCAGCCCTCCTCATGGGTAATTCTGCTCAGGGCCCGACATCCCAGGGAAGATAAAGCAGCAGAGCTATGTCCACTTCCTGGTTTTGTCTATATCACACTCCTCAGAACGCCCTTAGAATTCTGACTTTCCTGTCAAGAGAGGACTATACTCACAATAAGGGTCTATTGGCTGGCCTAATGTCTGAATAAGACACACAACATAAAAAGATTCAACAGGGCTGTGGTGTTTGTATTTGTATGACATCTACATAATGCATTTTTAAGAGGGATTGTACAGTAAATACAAAGACGTCAAACAGTCTCATTATCTTTCAAAGGAGGCCTGTCAATACTCCTTTGAAACAGAGCTATGGATTAAAAGCTAGCTGAGGGATAAAGAAAAGTTAAAGTGTAATCATTTTTGATGAATGAAGGGGAGCTATCAAGTGGAGTGCTAAAGAAATCCGTGTGAGACCTCACATTTAACATTTCTCACATTAATCACCCAAAAGAGAAGGTAAACATACATTAATTAAATCAGCAGATGATACTAAAGCTCATCATTAACTCCAATACAGGGCAATATTTTCATAAAAGAAACTCTTTGAGTTGGGAAATGAGAGCATAAAATTCCTAAGTCAGATTTTGTCATTTTAAAACAATGCATGTTTATCAAGGTATCAGCATCTTGCAACAGAAAAAAAAATAAAAAAATAAAAAAACTACAATGTCTTTTCCTTCTCTTCCTCCACCTCCTCCTTTCCTAACTGTTTATTATACAATGTTCACTATGGACAAAATTGAAAATATATATAATTAAAAAGAACAAACATTAATAGCTATCATCAACATTTTGCTTTTTATTTTCCAGACAATTTCCTTTATGTATATAACACATTCACTTATATTTTTTAAAGTTTCTCTAAGTTTAAAATTTTTAATGGCAATGTCTTTCTCTATTAAGAAAGTTTATTTAAGTATTTTGTATCCTGTCTTCAAGATTTATCCATGTTAGCATGTGTCAGAATGTTCTTCCTTTTGAAGTCTGAATAACATTTCATTGTATGTATATATCATATTTCTTTATCCATTCATCCATTGATGAACACTTGGGTTGCCACCTTTTGACTATTTTGAATAATGCTGTTGTGAACGTGGATGTAGTCCCTGGTTTCAGTACTTTTGGAGATACAGCCAGAAGTGGAATTGTTGCATTACATAATAAATTCTGTTTATAATTTCTTGAGGAACTACTATACTGATTTCAAAAAAAGCTGCACCATTTTACATTCTCACCAGCAGTACACAAGGATTTCAACTACTTTTCTTTGAAAGATTGGCGATTCCATTTTTTTTCCACTAATATGTAGTAGAAAGCTTTCTTCCTAATATCTGATACCCTCTATTAAAATACTACATTTGCTTTAGTAGAACACTTTGCCTTTTTATATAAATAGAAAGGAACTTATAGATGATAAAGAGGTGCAAATGTAACATCTGCCAACTCGCCATTGCTTTGATACTGACCTGGTATACTCTATTTTTCAGTCTGCCAAAAAGATCCCAGATGTTTGTCAGCCATGAGGAATACAAACCTTTGTGATTAAATATTTTAAGTCTTTTAAGAAAAAGAATTCATAGAAAATTTTAGGTATAGAAAATGCACTTTGTTGTGTATTTTACTCACTGCCAAAGAGCCAAAAAAAAAAAAAAATAAGCAAGAGAAATAAATAATACTCCAGAAATTAAAACAATAGCTTAATGAAATCTATTTTGGTTCCATCTATTATTGTATAACACATAAGCATAACTATCTCTCAATTGCTTAAACATTTCTTTCTTTCAAGGCCTCTTCATAATGATCATATACGCTTCTGTGGGTATTGATTGCATGCCATTGAACAAAGGAATACATAGAACACTAATCTGCTTGATATTTTTACCTAGTACACATGTGATTTCAAATTATTTCAATTCTTATGGCAGGTTAGTAGGGCATAACATTAATAGATGGTCAAGCACACAAAACCTCTCATCCATTTCAGTGGTTGTAAGCCATTTCAACAGATATCTGTAATTGCTGACTGCAGGGTATGCAGGAAAAAAAATAAGAACCAAATGGGAAGATTTAAACAGAACTGTGGTCAATGAACACATCAGTAAAGTGAAAGTATCAATTGTCCCATTACTGCCTACAATTAAGAAGGCTTCAAAAGATCTTGACTTTTGCTCCTTATCTAAAAATTTATATTTGACTTGATTTACCTGATTTACTAGTTTTTTATTCTAAGCTCTCAAATCAGGGTAAAATTACAGACTCCTAGTTTTGTCTGCAATAGGACTAACATATGTGGAGCATGTGGGATTTGTGAATAGTGTGCTTTGCTGGGCCAACAGCCTCAATGCCAGCCTAATTGATCCAAGTAGTAGTTTGTTCCTTAATGAAGATTCCACAACGTAATTGTTGTAGAAAAATAATGATTACTTTAGGACAGATGGCAAAGTGGCAAGATGGGGAAATTGTCCATATAATTCTGAGTCTAAATCCTGAGCTTGATGAAGGATAAGTGTTTGAATACTCCAGGAGAGGTATTTATAACAGCTCTGAATCACCCACTTACTGCTCAGCTCTTCATTCTCTTTTCCTTAAATAATGTAAGCTTTGCCTGTAGGGCTGAAAAAATGAACGACAATATTAATCTTTAAACTAATTAAATACTTTGAGTAATGCCAAAACATTGTTATATTTGTGCCTGTGTGTATTCTAAATTCCAAAATGCAAAAATAAAAAAATAAAATTTAAAGTCCAGAAAAATGTATTTTAAAAATTAAACCATAAATGGCTCACTCAACCATCTGGATTATTTTAGATTAAATGTGAATACCCCTTGTTTTGGCTTTTACATTTGTTTCTGCGGCTGTAGGCCTATGTTCAAACATCATCCAGTTCAGCACATACCTCTCCAGAACTATGAGCATACAGACACATTTTTTATTTAATGTAATAAAGGAAATATTTGGTACATTGCATCAAAAACTAATTTTTAAATGATCCATTACTATTTTTAAACCAATAATTTGCTTTTTGGCTATATCATCTACTCTAATAGAATATATGACACTGTTAAAATTTTTCTTGATGTAACTTTAAACCCCAATTAACCAAGCACAAAGGAAAGTACGGATTGATTATAGCAGAAATTTTCAAGCTAAACTGAGTAAAATACTGAAATATTATATAAAAATTTATAAATGTAAGTTTATATACACATTATTTTTCTAAAAGTGGTTTTAACATTCATTTAATTGCCATAAGAGTGGTCTGTAATTCAAATCAGATTAGGACTACCAAAATACATACAGTGTTACGGTATACATGCTTTTCAAAGGATTTTGCCTAATTGTTTCTGAGGTTCTTTTTTTTCCATGTATCTGCCTAGAGGGGACATATATAAATCAGAGTACACAATAATTATCTCATTGGTTCAGTACATGTGTTCCAATTGCTGTATCAGCCATTTTTATTAACCACCACTACTGCTTAGCTATTGACAATGTGGGTACTTTACTTCACAACCTCCCTTTGTGTTGATAGATCTGTCTAGTCATGAATGATATATTACAACACATTTCTAGCATTCATTCATTCATTTTGGAACATTTTTTGAGCACCACTAAATATCATACAAAGTGTTCCATGAGCCAAATTAGGTGAAGATAAGATCTAGTATTAGAAAGGTAATAAGAGGTCCTACCTTCAAAAATATGCATACCAGGCTAAGGATTTGGGCATTTATTTGTAGAGGATAAGAAGGTATTGGAGGGTTTTTAGCTGAGAGATGACACATTGAATTTGCATTTTCCATGGATCGTTCTGGCAGTAGAATGAAAATTGAATTTGAGTTCAGAAGCAAAAGTGTGAGAGATAGAGACAGAAAACTCACTTCTGCCAAGTGGAGGCTGGAATCTAAGAGAGTGGACTGATTTCAGGAATATTTGAGAGAGAAAATTCACAGGACATAAATCAGTTTAGCTATAATTGAGATAGAGAAGATAGAGGAAGAAATGATATTGGAAGAAAAACTAACATTTCAGTTTAGGGTTTTTGTTTTGCTTTGTGTTTTTTTATTTTATTTTATTTCCAGTTGGAACTGTACAGCAGACATCTGAAGATGCAAATTTTAAATCTGGAGAATAAGTTTAGAATTAAAGGAAATTTGAAAATGATCATTTTTATAGTAGGTAAATCATACAAATACGTAAAATTATGAGAATACTTAGAATGAGAAGAGTAATAGGACAATATCTGAGTCCTGAATTTTATGACTTCGTAAATTTTCAAGGGTGGGCATGTGAAGAAGGGGTCCTTGAAAGAGAAAGAAAAGGAATGATCAGAAAAGTTGAGGATCAACAGAAGATAGACTATCATTAAGGCAAGAGAATAAAGAGTTTAAAGGAGGAGGGAGACTTCAATAGTGTCAAGTGATGTAGGTATGAACAGAAAAACACTTTTAAATTTGGTAGTTTATGAATTGCTACTGATCAATGAAATCATCTTCACAAATCTGCTTGCCTCTTTCAACAGACTTAACAAATTATATGAAAAAAACCTAATTTTATTGATATTATACTATTTCCATTTTATATGAGGAGTCAAACCAGTATACATGTTTATGTAATGTTATTATATATTCTATATTTTTCCAATTATGTTTACTCAGATAGTTCAATTGCTAAAATGAGTATTATGAGCTCATTCAATGAGAGATTTTATATAACAATATATCATAATTTTCCTGATGTTTTCACTTCATCATAGAAGAGCAGTTGGGGGCAGCAAGGGGGAATGATGGGATATTTACATAAGCAAAATCCAGTTATTGGATGAGGGTTGCCTTAGAGAGTGGTGTAATTTAGGACAGGCATAATTTCCCTTGACTGCTTTGGTCAAGGGAAATTCATGGGGAGGGACTAGGCTTCCCATCAGTGAGCAACACTCCCAGCACCTAGGGGAATGGTGCTCAGTCCTGAAACCAGGGTTCTGGGCAACACCACAGCATTTCCTCGTCATTCTTGTAAAATAAACACACAGAACCTGGCATATAGTATATACTTAGTAAATGTTAACTGATCTTATTACATGTTTGAATAAAATACCTAAAGACTTTACGTGGCTACAAGACTTTACATTGCCTAGCCCCTACAAAACTCTTCATCCTCAACTCATACACTTGTTCAAGTCTCCCTCACCCCCTTCTACATTTTGTGTTTCCTAAACTTGTCATCCTCCTAGTCTGCAAATACAAAGTTTCCTTTAACTGGAATCCACCCCTACCTCCCAAATTCTTAATTACTTTCTCTTAATTCACAACTCAAAACCAAGTGTCACTCTCCAGGGAATTTCTGTTACTCCCAAAACATGGGGTTTCTCCTGCTTGATATACTTATGGCGTTATGTGACTTTTGCTTCAAAGCACATATGACCATTGAAACTAGACTGATATTTGGTTGACTGTTGATTAATATAATAGCTATTACCTCCACTAGACAGGAAGCACCATGAGGGCAGGAAATACATTTGTTTCTTGCCTCAATACCTAACAATAAAATTGTCCTTAGTACCTAGCAAGAAATAATTATTTGAAGAAAGGAGTTAATGAATAAACCCGTGTTGATTAAATGCTCTGAAATGAATAAACATTTTCTATAATATATACAATAAAATTATAATAATACTATTAATAGAATAATCAAATCCCAAAGTTCAGGATTTTGTTTCCTCTATCTGGTCTCTTTTACAACACTGTATTTAAAAAATAACACTAATGAGTGTATATATGTAAACAGGGAACTGATCCTAATTAGTTGTGATCTACTTAACTATAGGAAGGATTCATTTAGTGAAGTAAGGGGTTCCATTAAATAGCAGTAGCATTTTTTCTTTGTTTTCTATAGTGAACTAGGAAAAGTCTGCAGCTACGAGTAGGTAATTCTTGCATACCTAGCTGTAATCTGGACCATCATGACAATAAGAGTGTGTTATTCTCTTGCTAAATCTTTTTATCTTCACAGCTGAAAACATGTTTCTGTCTCTAAGATGAAATATCTCCCTTTGATCCAATTTACTGAAAAATGCTCCAATCAAATTGAGTATATATTTTCAATTACAATTGGATTCTAGTGTAATAATTAGTGCACTAAACTAAAGGTTCTTCCTGATTAAAATTAATGAGCTAGAAATGCTATAGCAGCTTGGCCTGCGAAGGGGGTTCTGGGAGGCTTTGGATGTGGGTACTAACATGAACACCAGCTTTACCCACTTCTAGAGTAGAAATATTTATAAACAGCATGAGTTAACTGCTCAGCATGAAAACTTCCTGAAAAGTTTTATCTTCCTGCTATATAACAGTCTTTGACTGTGGGCTCTCAATATTTACTATGCTTAAGAATCACCTGGAGATCTTGTTAAAAATGCATATTCTCAGTTAAAAATGCAGATTCTTAGCCCCGCATCCAGATACTTTAATTTGGTTGCCTTAACACCTTAGGTAATTCTGATACAAGTTTCCAGAACAAGGAGATTATGTTCCAGCTCCTCAGATTAATGCCTGTGGAGCTGTCTAGCCTGGCACCCACCCTGCTTCCTTCCCAACCAACTTCACACTTACAGGAAGCGCTGACCACAACATTTAGGTTACTTTATGACCTATGCCTTTCTTCATACTTTCCCCTCTGCTTTGACTGCTCATTACCACCCACCTTCTTCATATTTAGGTCCAGTTTCAAGGGTCTTCAGAAATGTCAATGATCCTTTGAAAACCTCTACCTCCTCATTGTGCACCTGTTCTGCACCACAGAGCAGAGACAGCAAATAGACAACATGCAGACTGACCCTCTCCATCCCAGGCCTATGGCAGTCATCACCAGTTGATCATGTTGTAGACTCCTTTTCACATCCTTCTAAATCATGCTCTAGTAGCTATCATCAACCTATGAAGTTTGGTAGATGAAATAAAACCTATTGGCCATTCCAGTTGTTAATTATTTTATTATAACACCTATAGTATTCTATTACATTCATTTGTTTATATATGTGTCTTCTATTAGAGAGAAATAGCTGGCACAGAGTCAACCCATAATCAAGATTTGATTAATTAATTTATAGCTGAATAATACTTCTTTCTTGCATAAAAGAATATACATTTTCCATGTTCACCTATATTTTAGAAATAGTTTCTGCTTTTATTCCTTAGATTATAGCTTCACTTAGTTAATGTCTTCATAATCATTCAACTGAAGTCAATAGCTAGATGCAAATGAGTCTGTCTGACGGATATTTTTGTTATGTCATTTGTATGTCATGAAGATCTCTAAGCCAAAATATACAGCAATGAACTCTTTCTTACTGGTGGTTTGAGTAAAGAATTTAGATTGCTCAACTCACAAGCATCAGGAATTAAAAGAAGATGAGAAATCTGAGACTAAAGGCTCCTGTGTCTTAATTCCCACTTATCTTTGGGTCATTTTATAATCATTACAGTGATAACATTTATTGAATATCTTCTAAGCCTCTGACTTTTAATATATGAAGCTTTTACACACTGACCTGCCCTTAAAGAGCTTTAATAATGCTTATTCTTTTTAATGAAGTGAGATAAGATTGCATTGGAATAGAATATGCATAATCAGAAAAAAGGAATCAGGAGGAGCAAATGTTCAGAGCATAACAGGTACCGTTAATAAGTACTTCATAGAAGCATTAAAATTTCCAAAGACCTTGTTAATAACAAGAACAGTACCATTTAGAACATTACTGTGGATTTATATAACAAGTATCCTTCAAAAAGCTTGAAATAAAATGAATTTGCTAAAGTTGTTCAGTTGATGAGTTGTCTCTCCAAAGTAAAGTGGGTGAGGGAAAACACACACACACACACACACACACACACACACACACACACACACACAACCAGTAGCTTCCTGAGCCCTCAACTATGACTAGGCATCAGACAAATATTTAGTGAGAGAATTAGCTGGCAAAACATGTGCTGGTATATACATTTGTGGGATCTTTCTTTTTCTTTCTTTCTTTCTTTCTTCTTTCTCTTTCTTTCTTTCTTTCTTTCTTTCTTTCTTTCTTTCTTTCTTTCTTTCTCTTTCTTTCTTTCTTTCTTTCTTTCTTTCTTTCTTTCTTTCTTTCTTTCTTTCTTCCTTTTTGCTTTTTTTTTGACACGGAGTTCTGCTCTTGTTGCCCAAACTGGAGTGCAATGGCGTGATCTCGGCTCACTGCACCCTCCGGCTCCTGGGTTCAAGCGATTCTCCTGCCTCAGCCTCCCGAGTAACTGGGATTATAGTCGCGCGCCTCCACGCCTGGCTAATTTTTTGTATTTTTAGTAGAAATGGAGTTTCACCATGTTAGCCAGGCTGGTCTCAAACTCCTGACCTCAGGTGATCCGCCCGCCTTGGCCTCCCAAAGTGCTGGGATTACAGGAATAAGCCACCATGCCCGGCTGTGGGATGTTAGTTTCTAAAGAGTAATGCTGCAGTTGTTCTAAAACATCAAGAGCTTCATTACAAAATAAAGGCTCTTGAAGGCTATTCTTGATTGCCGCTTTAATTGTCCTCACATCCTGTTCACCCTTCCTTCTAACATCAGACCCTATTCGTTTTGTCAGTTTAAGAATTGCTCTAAGCTGAATATTCAGGTTTAGACCACTTTGCCTAATGGAAAATACCATAGTGAGAAATTGATGTGTTTCAAAATGCTCTTTCTTTTGTCTTTAAAAAAATTATCTCAAAGTTACAATTGCCAAGAATGATTATTTGTGTCCGTGAGAGAGATATTATGAAGAATGAATAAATCAGCAGGGTTTGAGACAAATGCAGCATGGGGTAAGTACAAGGCGATTAGTCAGAGCATTGGTTATGATAGCAAGTGATTGGGAATAATCTAAATTTTGAATTTCTAAATTAATCTATTGATTTCCAACTAATAACCTAAATGTCCATCAATAGTAGACTGGCTAACAAATTGTGATACACCCATATTATGGAAGAGTAGGTAGCCATAAAAGAAAGTTTTTTCCTAAGCTTGTATTGAAAATTAGTTACAAAAACAACAAGTTATAGAGGAATATATATTATATGATACTTTCTGTTTAGAAAGGAGAGATTATATATGCACATAGATATACATATTTGCTTATGTATGCATTTTTTTTTTCTTTTAGGACACATAAAAATCTGCTAACATTATTAGGACAGGTACCTAATGCATGCAGGGCTTAAAACCTAGATGATGGGTTGATAGGTGCGATGAACCACCATGGCACATGTGTACCTATGTAACAAACCTGTAAGTTCTGCACATGTATCCTGGAACTTAAAGTAAAAAAATAAAATAAAATAAATTACTCAGTATAAATTGCAAAAAATCTGCTAACCGTGATTGCTAACATTTGCAATTTGAACGATGTGACTATAAAACTTTTTTCAAAAACATAGGCAAATACATTTTTAAAAATTAAATTATAAATACAAGGATACAGATGCCATAATTTTGCCTGGGTTTGAAACCTGGATCCCCTAATTCCAGCTGTGTAAATCTGAGTAATTTCATTTAACCCTTGTGAATCATAGTCCTTATCTGCAAAATGAGGTTAATATAGTGCCTACTCCACATCTTTTGGGAAAGATTAAATGAGATGGTATATGGAAAGCATTTTCTGACAAATGATAGCATTCAAATGATATTGTCATTATTTTTATAGCATTTCAATGGGCTTATTTGCCTGGTTTAAATAATCCTTTCTTTTTCAAAAGTGGCCCAGAATTCTGACTGGCGAATTTAAAGAATTGTCCATTTCCCACCAGCCAGAAATTATAAGGAAACTGGAAAATGAAAAAGCTGCTTATGTTGAATTCCAAAATCCTTTTTTGAAAGATTTTACTGTGGTTAGTAGGTTACATACTCCTTGAAATGGAATTTCTCACTCTATGAATTTGAAATCTTGAAAGTTTCAAGTGACCTCCTAATTGTTAAATGTAAGTTCTTTCTCTCTTTTCATTCTTTTTTTTTTTTTTTTTTTTGAGACAGAGTCTTGCTCTGTTGCCCAGGCTGGAGTGCAGTGGCGCGATCTCGGCTCACTGCAACCTCCATCTTCCCGGTTCAAGCAATTCTCCTGCCCAGCCTCCTGAGTAGCTGGGATTACAGGTGCCTGCCACCATGCCCAGCTAATTTTTGTATTTTTAGTAGAGACGGGGTTTCACCTTGTTGGTCAGGCTGGTCTCGAACCCTTGACCTCGTGATCCGCCTGCCTCAGCCTCCCAAAGTGTTGGGATTACAGGCGTGAGCCACCGCGCCTGGCCTCTTTTCATTCTTTAATGATTATTTTTTCAGTTTTTAATTTTGGTGGGTACATAGTAGGTATACATATTTATGGGGTACATGAGATATTTGGGTAGCGGCATGCCATACATAATAATCACATCATGGAAAATGGGGTATCTATCACCTATGTATTTATCATTTGTGTTACAAACAATTCAATTACACTGTTTTAGTTATGTTAAAACATGCAATAAATTATTATTGACTGTAGTCCCTGTTGTGCTGTCAAATATTAGGTCTTATTCATTCTTTCTAATTATTTTGTTTTTGTACCCATTAACCATCTCCACCTATCCTTTCCCACCCCAACTAGCCCTCCCAGCCTCTGATAACCATTCTTCTATTCTCTATCTTCATAAGGTCAATTGTTATGATTTTTTGATACCACAAATAAGTGAGAACATGGGATATTTGTCTTTCTGTGCCTGGCTTATTTCGCTTAACGTAATGATCGCCAGTTCCATTCATGTTATGGTAAATTACAGGACCTCATTCTTTTTTATTATTGAATAGTACTCCATTGTGTATAAATACCACAGTTTTTAAGCCATTCATCTGTTGATGGACCCTTGGCTGTTTTGAACAGTGCTGCCACAAACGTGGGAGTGAAGATATTTCTTTGAAACACAGATTTACTTTCTTTTGGGTATGTACCCAGCAGTGGAATTGCTGGATCATATGATATTTCACGTGCGTCCATGTGAAGAGATCACCAAACAGGCTTTGTGTGAGCAATAAAGCTTTTTAATTACCTGGGTGCAGGCAGGCTGAGTCCAAAAAGAGTCAGTGAAGGAAGATAGGGGTGTGGCCATTTTATAGGATTTGGGTAGGTAGTGGAAAATTACAGTCAAAGGGGATTGTTCTCTGGCTGGCAGGGGTGGGGGTCACAAGGTGCTCAGTTGGGGAGCTTTTGAGCCAGGATAAGGAATTTCACAAGCTAATGTCATCAGTTAAGGCAGGAACCGGCCATTTGCACTTCTTTTTGTGATTCTTCAGTTACTTCAGGCCATCTGGATGTATACGTGCAGGTAACAGGGGATATGATGGCTGAGCTTGGGCTTAGAGGCCTGACACTATAGTTCCATTTGTAGTTTTTGTGAGGAACCTCCAAACTGTTCTTGATAGCGGTTGTACTAATTTACATTCCCACTAACAGTGTACCATGGTTCCCTTTTCTCCACATCCTCGCCAGCATTAGATATTGCCTGTCTTGGATATAAGTCATTTTAGCTAGGGTGATATTATATCTCATTGTAGATTTGATTTATCTGATGGTCAGTGATGTTGAGCATCTTTTCATATGCCTCTTTGCCATTTGTATGTCTTCTTTTGAGAAATGTCTATTCAAATCTTTAGCCCATTTTTAAATCAGATTATTAGATGTTTTTTCCTACAGAGTTGTTTGAGCCCCTTATATATTCTGGTGATTAATCCTTATCACATGGGTAGTTTGCACATATTTTCTCCCATTTTGTGAGTTTTTGCTTCACTTTGTTGACTATTTCCTTTGCTGTGCAGAAGCTTTTTTAACTTGATGTGATTTCATTTGTCCATTTTTGCTTTGGATGCCTGTGCTTGTGATGTATGACTCAAGAAATTTTTGCACAGACCAATGTCCTAGAGAGTTTCCTCAATGTTTTCTTTTAGTAGTTTCATAGTTTTGGGGTCTTAGATTTAAGTCTTTTATCCATTTTTATTTGATTTTTGTATATAGTGAGAGATAGTTTTATTCTTTTGCATATGGATATCCAGTTTTCTCAGCAACATTTATTGAAGGGACTATCTTTTCCCTCGTGTATGTTCTTTGCACCTTTGTCAAAAATGAGTTCATTGTAGGTGTGTGGATTTGTTTGTTGATTATCTATTCTGTTCCATTGTTCTATGTGTCTCTTTTCATGCCAGTACCATGCTGCTTTAGTTAATATAGCCCTGGAGTATAATTTGAAGTCAGATAATGTGATTCCTCCAGTTTTGTTTTTTTGTTTAGGATAGCTTTGGCTATGCTGAGTTTTTTGTGGCTTCATATAAATTTTAGGATTGTTTTTTCTATTTCTATGAACAATGTCATTGCTATTTTGACAGGGATTACATTGAATCTGGAAATTGCTTTGGGTAATATGGACATTTTAACAATATTGATTTTCCAATCTATGAACATGGAATATCTTTCAATTTTTTGTGTCCTCTTCAATTTCTTTTGTCAGTGTTTTATAGTTTTTATTACAACCATCTTTCTCTTTTTTGGTTAAAATAATTCCTAGGTTATTAACTTTAATTGTGGCTGTTGTAAACAGGTTTACTTTTTATTTCTTTTTCAGATTGTTCAGTGTTGGCATATAGAAATGCTACTGGTTTTTGTACATTGATTTTGTATTTTGCAACTTTACTGATTTTGTTTATCAGTTCTAATAGGTTTTTGGTGGAGTCTTTCAGTTTTTCCATATATAAGATCTTATCATCTGCCAACAAGGATAACTTGACTTCTTCCTTTCCAGTCAGTTTGGATGCTCTTTATTTCTTTCTCTTGTCTGGTTGCTCTGGCTAGGACTTCTAGTACTATGTTCATTAACAGTGGTGAAAGTGGACATCCTTGTCATGTTCCAGATCTTAGAGGAAAGGCTTTCAGTTTCTTTCCCCATTTAGTATGATACTAGCTGTGGGTCTTTCATATATGGCTTTTAATATGTTGAGGTATATTCCTTCCATACTCAGTTTTTTGAGGTTTTTAATCAGGAAGGGATGTTGATTTTGGTCAAATGCTTTTTCAGCATCAATTGAAATAATCACATGGTTTTGGTCCTTCATTCTGTTAATATGATGTATCATGTTAATTGAATTGCATATGCTGAAACTTTTTTGCATCCCTGGGATAAACCCCTCTTGGTTGTTATGAATGATCTTTTTAATGTATTATTGAATTCAATTTGCTGTTTTGTTGAGGAGTTTTTCATCAATATTCATCAGAGGTATTAGCCTATTGTTTTGTTTTGTTTTTTGGTGTGTCTTTAATTTTGGTACCAGAGTAATACTGGCCGCATAGAATAAGTTTGGAATTATTCCCTCCTCCTCTATTTTTCAGAATAGTTTGAGTAGGGTTGGTATTAGGTCTTCTTTAAGTGTTTGGTAGAATTCAGCAGTGAAGCCACCAGGCCTTGGGCTTGTCTTTACTGAGAGAGTTTTTATTACAGCTTTGATTTCATTACTTGTTAGTCTGCTCAGGTTTTGGATTTCTTCATAGTTCAATCTTGGTAGATTATATATGTCTAGGAACTTCTCCGTTTCTTCCAGATTTTTCAATTTGTTGGCATGTAGTTGCTCATAGTAGCCACTAATAATCCTTTGAATTTCTGCTGTGTGAGTTGTAATGTCTGTTTTTTCATCTCTGATTTTATTTGGATTGTCTTGCCTTTTTTCCTAGCCAGGCTAAAGGTTTGCCAATTTTGTTTAACTTTTAAAAACCAGCCTTGTATTTAATTGATCTCTTGTGTTGTTTTCTTCATTTCAATTTCATTTATTTCTGCTCTGATCTTTATTATTTCTTTTCTTCTACTAATTTGGGTTTAGTTTGCTCTTGCTTTTCTAGTTCTTTAAAATGCATTGTTAGGTTGTTTATTTGCAGTTTTTCTTCTTTTTTAACATAGGAACTTTAAATTGTAAACATCCCTCTTAGTACTGCCTTTGCTGTATCCTAACAGGTTTTGATATGTTGTATTTCCATTGTCATGTCATTTGTTTCAAAAAAATTGTCAATTTCCTTCTTAATTACTTCATTGATCCACTGGTCATTCAAGAGCATATATTTAATTTTCATATATTTGTATACTTTCCACAATTCCTCTTATTAATTTCTACTTTTAATCTATCATGGTCAGAGAAGATGCTTGATATCATTTTAATTTTTTTGAATGTTTTAAGACTTGTTTTGTGACTTAACATATGGTCTATCCTTGAGAATGATCCGTGTGCTGAGGAAAAGAATGTGTATTCTGCAGCTGTTAGATGAACTGTTCTGTAAATATCTATTAGGTCTATTTGGTCTATGGTACAGATTAAATCTGATGTTTCTTTGTTGATTTTCTATCTGGAAGATCTGTCCAATGGTGAATATTGGCTATTGAAGTCTCCAAATATTCTTATATTCAGGTCTATCTCTTTAGCTCTAGTAATAATTGCTTTATATATCTGGGTGCTCCAGTGTTGGGTGCATATTTCTTTACAATTATTATATCCTCTTACTGAATTGACCCCTTTATTATTATATAGTGACCTTTTTTCTCTTCTTATAGTTTTGGTCTTGAAATCTATTTTGTCTGATACAAGTACAACTACTTCTTATCTTTTTTGATTTCCATTGGCATAGAATATTTTTTCCCTCCCTTTATTTTCAGTCTGTGTGTGTCTTCATAGGTGAAGTGTGTTTCTTGTGATAACAGATCATTGTGTCTTTTTTAAAATTCATTCAGCCACTCTGTCTTTTTAATGGAGAGTTTAGTTCACTTACATTCATTGTTATTGTTGATAAGCAGGGGCTTACTCCCGCCATTTTAAAATTTGTTTTCTGGTTGTTTTGTTGTCTTCTGTCTTTCTTTTTTTCTGTCTTCCTTTTAGTGAAGGTGATTTTTCTCTGGTGATATGATTTAGTTTCTTGTTTTTTATTTTTTGTGTATGTATTGTTTGTGTTTTGGCTTGAGTGTACAATGATGCTTGCAAATACTATCTTATAATCTGTACATTTAAGCTGATAATAACACTTTTTACATAAACGAGCAAATGAAAACTAATAAAAACTCCATGCCTTAACTTCATCTCCCTGCTTTTAAAATTTTTGTTGTGTCTATTTATCTTATGTTACTGTCTATGTCTTGAAAAGCTGTTGCAGTTGTGATCTTTGATTGATTCATCATTTAGTCTTTGAATATAAGATAAGAGTAGTTCATACAACACAGTTACAGCGTTGTAATTTTCTGTGTACTTACTATCACCAATAAGTTTTGTACTTAGGGATGATTTCTTACTGCTTATTAACATCCTTTTCTTGTAGGGTAGGTCTGGTGTTGAGGAAATGCCTCAGGTTTCGTTTATATGAGAAAGTCTCTATTTCTTCTTTATGTTTGAAGGACATTTTCATCAGGTATACTATTCTAGGGTAAAATATTTTTTTCCTTCAGCACTTTATTTTATTTTTTGAGGCAGGGTTTCACTCCTGTTGCCCAGGCTAGAGTGCAGTGATGCAATCATGGCTCTCTGCAACCGCTGCCTCAAGAGCTCAAGCAATTATCCTGCCTCTGCCTCCCGAGTAGCTGGGACTACAGGTGTTTGCCACCACCCCCAGCTAATTTTTGTATTTTTTGTAGAGACAGGATTTCACCATGTTACTCAGGGTGGTCTCTAATTGCTGAGTTCTGGTGATCCACCCGCCTTGGCCTCCCAAAGTGCAGGGATTACAGACTCCTTCAGCACTTTAATTATGTCACACAACTCTCTCTTGGTCTGTAAGGTTTCCACTGAAAAGTCTGCTGCCAGATATATTGAAGTTCCACAGTATAATATTTGTTTATTTTTCTCTTGCTGCTTTTAGAATTATTTATCCTTGACCTCTGGGAGTTTGAATATTAAATCCCTTGAGGTAGTCTTCTTTGGGTTAGATCTGCTTGGTGTTCCATATCCTTCTTATACTTGAATGTTGATATCTTTCTCTGGGTTTGGAAAGTTCTGTATTATTTTCCCTTTGAATAAACTTTCTACCCCTATTTCTTTTTCCACCACCTCTTTAAGGGCAATAACTCTTAGATTTGCCTTTTGGGGGCTATTTTCTAGATCTTGTAGGTGTGCTTCATTGTTTTTTATTCTTTTTTTTCTGCTCTATGTATTTTCAAATAGCCTTTCTTCAAGATCACTAATTCTTTCTTCTGCTTGGTCAATTCTGCTATTAAAAGACTGATGCATTCTTCAGTATGCCAACTGTATTTTTCAGCTCCAGAGTTTCTGCTTATTTTAAATTATTTAAACCTCTTTGTTAAATTTATCTGATAGAATTCTGAATTCCTTCCCTGTGTTATCTTGAATTTCTTTGAGTTTCCTCAAAACAACTATTTTGAATTCTCTTCCTGCAAGGTGACACATCACTGTTTCTCTGGGATTGGTCCCTGATTTCTTACTTAGTTCATTTGGTGATGTCATGTTTTCCTGGATGGTCTGGATACTTGTAGATTTTCTTCTGTGTCTGAGCATTGAAGAGTTAGGTTGTTTATTGCAGTTTTCACAGTCTGGAACTGTTTTGTACCCATCCTTCTTGGGAAGGCTTTTCAGATATTCAAAAGGACTTGGGTGTTGTGATGTAAGTTGTATCTGCTTTAGTGGGGCATCCTAAACCCAGTAATGCTGTGATTTTTACAGACTTGTAGAGGTACCACCTTGATGGTCTTGGACAAGATCCCGAAGAATTCTCTGGATTACCAGGTAGAGACTCTTGTTTTCTTCCCTTGCTTTCTCCCAAACAGAGTCTCTCTCCCTCTGTTCTGTGCCACCTGAAGCTGGGGTTGGAGTGGCAGAAGCACTCCTGTGGCCACCAGCACTAGGGCTGCACTGGGTCTCACCTAAGGCCTACTGTAACCACTCCCTAGCTACTGCCTATGTTCACTCAGGGCTCTGAAGCTCTATAGTCTGCAGATGGCAAAACCAGCCAGGCCTTTGTCCTTCCTTTCAGGGAGACAATTTCTCCCAAGCCCCAGAGTGGGTCCAGAGGTGCTGTCTGGGAGCCAGAGACTAGAGTCAAAATCCTTAAAAGTCTACGTGATACCGTATTTTACTGCAGCTGGGCTGGCACTCAAACCACAAGACCTAGTCCTTCCCACTCTTCCCTCCCCTTTCCAAAGGCAAAGGAGCTTTACCCTGTGGCCACCCCCACTGTAGGCCCAAGGGGAGTACTGCCAGACTATGGCTGATGTTCCTTTTTAAGGCCCAAGGACTTGACTCATCAGTCAGCTTGTGGTGAATGGTGCCTAGCCTAGGACTCATCCTTCAGGGCAGGGGGCTCTCCTCTAGCCCAAGGAAGGTCCAGAAATGCTGTTCAAGAGCCAAGTCCTGGAACTGGGGACCCCAAGAGCCTGCCTGGTGCTCTACCGCTCTTGGCCTCAAGCTGATATCTTAGCTGCACCTTAGGGGGCAAGGTAGTATCTAAGGTACAATACAAAGTCCCTTTACTTTTCCTTCTGCTTTTCTCAAGCTGAAGGAGTATCATCCCATATCCACCACAGCTGGGAATGTGCTTAGTCTCACTTGAAGCCAGCAAATCTCAGTCTCACCCAATGCCTTTGATGTAGTACTTAGATATCACATCGGGTTATTCAGGACCCAAGGGCTCTTCAGTTTGTAGGTGATTAATCCTCTGAGGACTGGGTCCTTCCCTTCTAGGCAGTGGTTTCCCTCCTGGCCCAAGGTATGTCTGGACTTGTTGTCCAGGAGGTAGGGCCTGGAAAGGGGGACTCACAGCTCTGACCAGTGCCCTCTCCTGCTGTGGCTGAGCTGGTATCCAACTCAAGACAAAGTCCTCCCCACTCTTCTTTCTCCTCTCTTTGAACAGAAGGAAGGGGTCTCTTTTGGAGCCACAAGCTGTGCAGCTTGGGTTTAGGGGAAAGGTAAGGCCAGCCCTCCCTCACCTGCCACAGCTGGTGTCTCAGTATGTCCTCTAGTTCACTATCTCTGGGCTCAGGTCAGCCCTAGGGCTCACCTAGAAGTTGCAGCCCTTGTGGCCTAGACTGCTTTTCAAGTTTATTTGGAGCCCAAGAGCACTTTAGCCCATGGTGGTGAGGCTGTGGGAACTCCCGTTCAGATGCTGGGATCAGGGATTCCCCTCTGGCTAAGGCTAGCTTAAATGTTCCCTTTGTGGGTGGACATCAGCTGAGTTTGGTCTGGTTTTGTTTTCTGCTATAACAGGGCAGCACTATGTTCAGTGTCTCACAGCTGCTGCGCTTTCCCTGTCCTCAGTGCACAAAAATGCTCTCTGCGCCGCCCTGCAGCTGCAAGGGGATGGGGGAGGGGGTCACATCAGTGATTTGAGACTGGTTTTCCTATTTCTTTCAGTGATATGAAGTTAAAACCAGGTACTGTGAGTGTTCACCTGGCTTTTGGTTCTTATAAAGGTGGTTTTTCAGTGTGTAGATAATTGTTAAATTGGTGTCCTTGTGGGAGGGACAATCAGTGGAGCCTGCTATTCTACCATTTTGCTCTTCCCCCTCCTCCTAAAAAGACTGAACATTAATATTAAAAATACACTAATACAAAACTAAAAATTTTGGTCCCTTATGTTAGAACAACAAGGTTTTCTTAAATTATTGGTTGGCTTTTAATAAAAATACATTTTTAATTAAAAATAAAAATTACATCTTTAAATTTTGTAATCTGTAGCTTTTTGAAATGTCTCAGATATATATCTCAGAAGTTCAATTTTTGCTGTACCTTGCTGCATGTGATTTGTGGTCATACATCATTGCCTTCTGTTCTTTCTCCTCTTAAAAAGATACATTTTCTTGTTTGTTTGTTTGACTGGGATGATAACTCTTTCCTTCAACATTTTTGTCAATTCCTGTAGCTTTTTTCCTCTGGTTCTAACTTTGCTGTCATGGCCTGATGCTGAAATGTTTATTTTGAAGGTCTAGAAAAGCAATGTTTTCTTCACATGTAATGTGATCTGTGCACCTGGCTTTGCTTGGTATGTCTAAATTGGTCAATGTAACCAGGAAGCTTCCCAAGCTGTTACTAAAAGCCATATATTTCCCATTTCAAGGTACTAGTTTTCTTGTTTACATTCCTCGAAAATATAATGTGTACTTGTAACCCTGAACACGGTCTTTCTATGTCTAATTAAATTCAAGTATCCTTTTCATCAGTTTTGACTTCCAGCTTATCCAAATGGGCTTCACTTAAGGAGCTGTAATCACAATACAGGAAGTTTTTCTGGACCTTTTTGATACTGGCATAAAAAACAAAGATTTTACATTTTATCAAGATAATTCCTGTGTTGTCTTATTTTGATTTTTTTATTATTTAGGAAAACTGAGCTTTCAAAGGTTGAGGTTTTTGTGTCTTTTGATTATTGCTCTAGTTAAATAAATAGTTATTATTTTACGATGACCTGTGATTCTGTTTCGATTAAGTGTTTTAAACCTTTTGACATTTTTGGCAGCTTTCTCCAGGATTAATATCCTAAATTAAGTCTCTTGGGTCTAAAATTAACTTTTAGATTTTCCAATTGGGCTTCTGAGGAAACTCACAAAATGTCTCTCATCTTGCAGAGATTAAATGATTAGATTATTTGGTAAATTTTATGTAAAATATTATCAAATGATAGATTACAGTAAATATATAAGCTTTTGTTATCCATAGTTATTGTTCTAAATTTTTCTTAAAAACATTTGCAGTCAGCTTCAGTCTAAAATTGCTTTTCATGAAAAAGAATCTAATAAGTATAGGTAAAAAGAGGAGACAATAATAATACAATTAATGAAAGAATATGCAACTGTATGTCCTGGTTTTATTGGATGATTATCATGTTTTTTATTTTCAATCCTTAATTCATTTTGATTTTATTAAGTATATTCTGCTATATATAATTTATAGTATCTTTGTAGTAGTTCCGTTAAATATTATGTTAAGTGCAGGAAAAGACAATGTTATGTTTGGTGCAGAATAAAGGTGAATAGGCAAAACTTCACTCCTGCTGAAAACCAAAGCACATTTCAAAGCCAATTCAGATTCAGCAGAAGAGGAGATAGTCTCCACTCATTGATGGAGAAGCAGTACAGAATTTGTGGCAGTCTCTAACGCACTACTCTTTCCTTTCAAGCTGACTACTCTCACTTAAGTTTCTCTCATTTGACAGACCCAGCCCCTTCTGCTTATCAAATCCTCTCTTTTGTATGGTTTTGGATTATGTTAGCTAAATGGGAAATTGCATGAAGTTTGGAAGGTGGAAATTAAGTAGTAATCCTTACTCTCCGAAGATCTCTAGTATTAGCTGTGGTGACAAGACAGACTTATGAATGGCAAGATTCCTGCTTGTCCTCACTTTCTTCCACTCCATGTTCAGCTCCTACAGAACTGCGGATCCTGCTAACCAAGAGTGGCCCCAAGTCCCTCGCTAGACACTGGCTGAAGACCCATAGAATCAACAGTTCCTTAAGAACTTCTCTACCAGCTCACCCTTTGTAGTTCCACCTCAGTGCCTGCACTTGCTGACTTCTTATAGTGACTGATGGGTATCTCCTCTGATTCTTCTATTCTCTCTTTCAATCCTATCCTTACCCATTGCTCCCTCCAAATGTGTAAAGCCTAATTTCTATGACAAATCCCTTATCCCATAACTCTTCAGAGCTCAGCTTCTCTGATTAATCCCTGACAGATACACCCAGATAACTATCTTCTTTAAAAACTTTACAACTAATTTTTAAAATATCTGAAATGCAACATTTAGAATGATATAAGGAAGAGTTGTAGAGCATTATCATTGATTTTATTTCTATTGCAATAAAATTCTGGGGCCAATTATATTTAGGGAAAAATAAATACAAAACAATATAGACAAAAGTATTTATTGATTACAATGCTTGTATAGAGACTACACTGTATACTGAGGAGAAAACTGTAAAATCAACTGAATAAATAATCCCTTACCAAAAGTCACTTGACTAACTTAGAAGACTCTATTATTTATAATCTCAGCACCTTAACACATAAAGGTTTACTTTTGCTCTCACTATGTTTCCAGTGTAGGCCACTTTGAAGATTTGCTGTATAGCATCACTTGGGTGCACACGCCAATAGAGGCTCTACCATCTTGGAGCTGTGCCATCTGGCACAGGAAGCCTTATAGTGGTAGAGACAACTGGTGAGTTGAACTCCCACTCTTCTATACTTTTGCTCAGAAGTGACACATTTCACTTATTTTCCAGCCAAAACTATTCACATGGGTCTATCTAACTGCAAAGAGGTAGGGATATGTGAGACTGAAGATGGAATGTTTGATGAGGGCAACTCACTCTGCCATAGAGAGGGAACAAACATTAAAACCTGAAAGACATTTTCACAAAATATCTTAAAGTACAAATAAATAATAAAAGAAACTCTGGGAAGACTGATGAAAAGAGTGATTTAAATTAGTTGATGAATTATTATGGCTAGAAACTTTCTTGAAAAATGAGGACCACTGAGGCAAGATGCAAAGAATATGTTGAGTATGGATTAGTGTTCGTAGATAGTCAGACCCCCTGGTAAAAGCAGGAAGTTAGAGGTTGATGATGAAATGCTGGAAATTAAGTTCCTATGAGAAAAGATTCTCATACAGGTAAGACAATAATGAGAAAAGTAGCTTAAAATCAGTCACCCAATAGTTAAGGTAGGATGGTTGATGAGAAGGGCTTTAACTGTATGTATTAGTAATTTGGCTCTGCAGGTTAAAAAATTCTAGTGGATTCTGGAGTGTGTGTACATGGCCAAACTCAAAAAAAAAAAAAAAAAAAAGAAAAGAAATTAGTAAGAAATTAGTCTAGCGACCATGTGAAGAGTAGAGACAGAAGGCTGACAGTCAAATACATTAGTATGTTCTTACAGGATATTAAAATCTCATATCTGGCTGGGTGCAATGGCTGACACCTGTAATCTCAGTACTTTGGGAGGCCAAGGTGGGCCGATCACTTGAGATCAGGGTTTCAAGACCAGCCTGGTCTATATGGCAAAACCCCGTCTCTACTAAAAATACAAAAATTAGCTGGGCATGGTGGCACACACCTGTATTCTCAGCTACTCAGGAAGCTAAGGCAGGATAATTGTTTGAACCTAGAAAAAAAAAACAAACTTCTTATCGCTATGAAACAATTTTTTACTGAAACTGACTGTAAAGTTGTCTGCTGGGTTATATATAGTCTTACGTTCTTGGACAAGTATTTCCTTGAACAAACAGCTAAGTCTTGTTGACATAGGTCGCCTCAGTTCTCAGTCCTAATAGTTGAGTTGTTGATAAAAGTGGTTTCAAATCTCACAAGGAAAGTTTGTAGAGAGAATAATAAGACTTAGCAGCAAATTGACTGGAAAAGGGTTGAAGGAGTCTAAATTGACTCCAAGAGTCAATTTAAGAACTTGGAGGATCAGAGGATGCTTTACGGGAAGAGTCTGTGATCTTTATTGCTAATATAAATGACGTAGAAAAATTATATAGCCTCATGGTTATGAAAACAGGAAACTGAAAATTTAGTATTCAGTCTCCAATAATTGACAGTTGAAATCCTGTGAATGAGTGAATGTAGAAGGAAGAAGAATGGGAGTGAAAGTAGTGAAAAAATGAAGACTTGAAAATTACCTCAGGGATGATAGTAGCTAATAGCCAGTAATGAATAATAAATTAATGCCCGAAAGGGAAAGAAGATAAGAAGGAGAGTGCTATTATGGAAGTTACACACGATAGGTAGATTTATGGTATAAAATTAAAGAGGTAAATGTTTGGCTGTGGTCTAGTATGAGACTTTTATTTCACAAATTAGAAAACTGAGATTAAGAATGACTGATTTAGGCAAGACCATTCCACTGGTTACCAGCAGAGCTAGAATTTAAAGCAGGTCTTAGTTTTTGGCTGGCCTGTGTAACACACCGGCTGGCCACGTCCGTGCAAGTAAGACATCAACATGTATAAGCACTTATAAGAGAGTGCTGGCTTTGCCCTGGAGGAAAGTAATAAATGACTCTCAACTTAACACTTGCTGAAAAGTTATGACAAAACAGACCTGAAAGTGCTTGCCTTGAGGAGTGAAATTGGTGAGGAGAATAAGAGGTAGTGGATAGAGACTACCTATTTGCATAGCTTAGGCAGACTGGCCTGATAATTAAGAGGCATTTGTTTGTATTTAGGTCATCTTAGCTGAATTAAGGCTTAAGCTTTTTAAAGTGAACAATGTATATATTTCATATTTTTAGAACTCTCCAGTTTTATTTCTTCCAGATTTTCTTGTGGCATAGCCTGTCACAAAATTCAACCTTAAAAAGGTCAAACCTATTATAAAGCAAAAGTGTATGAAATTTTTCCTTGTTCTTTCTTTATGCTTTCTGTCTTAATTTTGAATGGTTAATTGGAAACCAACTTCAACTTCAAATGCCCAATTCTAGTTGAAGACAAATGCCCCTTGTAACATGGCTAGCTGACTGTCAGATCTGCTCAGCAAAGCTATGTCCTTACTTATTTGGGGGACCTTGAGAGTGAATTTAACCAATAAAACCTAGTTCATCAGTGTAAGGGAGGGCAGGTTTGCTTTCAGCTTTGCTGTCAGTAGATCAAGTACAAAGTAGTCCTTAAACAGTTTCCTCTGTTAGTGTTAAAAATTTCTTTGAGCTAAGGTGCCTGATTTTTACTGTAATTATGAAGGTCCCACTACTATTAGCCCCCAAATAACCCTGAAATCTGTTTTGCCTGCAGGTATAAGGCCAGGCGCTTATACACTCAACAGTCTTTTGGGGGCAAGTTTACGCCTCTCTCTGCCTAATACCAGGGCTTGTGTTCTCAGTCAGGGAAATCCTGGATCCTTTATTTACCAGCCACTATCGTTAGTGTGAAACATATTTTACCAGGGGGCCATTGTTTTCAACTGAGCTCCTGCACTAGGCCCCAGCAGACCAGACAAAACTAAATAAGGCTTACTTGTGCAAAACGCTACATAATCGAACTGAAACTTTAAGAAAGCTGCTAAATCCCTAAACAGACGGGTTTTCCCTAAAAACAGGAGATTCAAAGCAACCAATTAGAAAAGGCACAGTCAACCTAAATTATCATAATAAGGAAATTCTCTCTGCTCTAACCCTTACAAGAAAAATAATCTGAAGTAAACTGATGTTAACCAGTCCAATTTGTTCTATTATTCTGTTTCTGTGTTCCCATCTTACAAAAACCAACTGTTCTGCCATGACCAGTGGAGCACTCATTCTATTTTGTGGAATAAAATGCTGCCCAATTCTAGAATTACAAATAAAAAACAATTAGATCTCTAAACTAAGTTTGTTGCAATTTTATCTTCTGACATTAGGTAAAACTCTCTAGTCTTTACTTTTTTCCATTTTAAAACTGAGCTAGTAATAGAACTTGTTGTGCAAGATTATGTTGAAGATTAAATGAGAACACATTTGCGAAGCCTTCAATATATTGACTAACGATGAAAGCTTCAAAACTAATAAATGGTGGAAATTGGATTCACACTCAGTTCTATATCTTTCCTTCACAGTAAATATAATATCTGTTTCATAAGTGTAGCTGGTTACTATGGCTGTAATTGTTGTGTGTAAAAAATCTGTAATTCATGTGGAATTGCAAAAGTTAATTAGACCCTACTCTTCTCTGTATCACCATAGTATATCACAATGCAGTTGAAGAGGGGGGATATTCATAAAAGTGACAAAAACTACTCAGGAGGCGGTAATATGTGCCAACTGAACAGTGGACATTGGCTGTGTGAGGGAAACTGAAACTATTTCATCCCAAAACATACTTTTTTGACATATTTCAAGATGGCTATTCAGAGGAGCTAGAAATACAAGACTAGCTAAAAAGCTGTCTTCTGAAGAAAGATTTGCATCTGTAGAGGAAATAGTAAACGACAGATGCAAACAGACTTTCTCTGAAGGCCCCCTTGTCCATATCTAGAAACCTTTAAAGGTGTGACAAACATTTACCACTGGCTACCATCTATTCCTTCTGAGAGCTGCTACCTGTGAGAATTCATCTGTACCTTATTTAGGGAGGAGAATAGGGCCCGTAGCCAGGGAACCTAAGGATTTCCTAGAACTAAGTCAAATGGAAGCACATCAGCTATGACAGGAAACATTCTCTTCATTTACGTAGGGCGTACACTGAGTAAAAGACTTTGTAACTTTACTTCATCCTCTTCATTTACATAGGGTATACACCAAGCAAATAACTTTGCAACTTCACTTTAGCCTCTTCATTTACATAAGGCATACACCAAGTAACCAATGGAAACCTCTAGAGGGTATTTAAACCCCAGATAACTCTGTAACTGGGCTCTTGAGCCCACTCATCCCACTCTCACTCTGTGGAGTGTACTTGCATTTTCAGTAAATCTCTGCTTTTGTTCCTTCATTCTTTCCTTGCATGTTTTGTCCAGTTCTTTGATCAAGACCCCAAGAACCTGGACACGCTCCACTGATAGCATTATCTGTATAAAAAGAATGCCTTTTCTGCAGGTCTTTCCTCTTCTTCCCATAACCTGTCTTTGCCATGATCCAATCCTCTATTCTTTCTGTAACCTCAAGATGATACAAAAGTGTCAGCATCTTGCCTTTCTTTGGGTTTTTATATTTTGTATGAATCTTGTGTATATAATAAAATTTTTATGCCCTTTTTCCTGGTAATCAGTCTATTATCAGTTTGTTTTACAGACTCAAATTATTGAAACTTCAAGGGAAAATTTTAAACTTCCCTACATGTGTTAAGATTCAGATTGAAGGAGAGATATGTGAACAGGCAAACTTCATGAAGAAGGGACTTGAGCTAGACTTAGAAGGGGTGGTCAATTTTGAATAAAAAGAATGAAAAAGGGAGAATATTCCAAGCCAGAATTAAGTACAAGCAGAGGAGCTTGTATGGACCAGGGAGATTTGGCTGCTGGAGTGATTGAGTAGAGAAACAAGGAGAAATACATAGAGAGAGGCAGTGATGAATGGTAGAGCACTTTGCATGCCAGGCTAAAAGTTTGACTTTTCCATGAACAACGGTAAATTGATAAAATGGTTAGTGCTTTTGCATATGTGTTTTATCTTCTGATCAAATTTTCTTAAAACTGCTGTCTGAATTTGTGCCATGTTTTCAGCTGGCATTGGCCCGAATCTTATTAATTAGCTAAAAATCACAATTTCTCTAAGTTTAGTAAGATTTATCTGTCCATCCATTTTATAGTGAAAGCAGAAATCAAAAATGCAGATTTGAAACCCCCTTAGAAAATATTTAAATAAACTACTACAACAGAAAAATTATGAAGAAGAAAGTTCCTGACCAAATTATTTTCGATAGGAAAAAGAAAACCTTTATTTATAGAAGAACTAAAAAATTGTTTATGTGGAATATTTTCTTTAATATTGTTAGGATAAAGCTACATTAAATCTAAAGTCTAGAAACATAATATTGTCATTGTCCGCTGCTAGTTTTCTTTTCTGTTTTGTTTTTTGTTGTTTGTTTTTTTGAGACAGAGTCTCGCTTTGTCGCCCAGGCTGGAGTGCAGTGGCATGGCGCAATCTTGGCTCACTGTAACTTCTGCCTCCCGGGTTCACGCCATTCTACTGCCTCCCGGGTTCACGCCATTCTCCTGCCTCAGCCTCCTGAATAGCTGGGACTACAGGCGCCCACCACCACACCCGGCTAATTTCTTTGTGTAATTTTAGTAGAGACAAGGTTTCACTGTGTTAGCCAGGATGGTCTCAATCTCCTGACCTCGTGATCCGCCCGCCTCGGCCTCCCAAAGTGCTGGGATTACAGGCATGAGCCACCACACCTGGCCCTTCTGCTAGTTTTCTATAGATTCTAACTTTGTTGACATTATAGGTGATTCATAAAACTAATCATAGATATCACTTGATCAAACAAAACCAATACTACTCCTAAGCCTACACACTCACACCCTTTCTATCATATTCTATAATTCTTTTCTTCTCCGTTTTAACAAACCAATCATCTAGAATTTTTTTTTAAAGTCTGGTAAGTGTTTACAGGAATACATTCAGCTCTGTATTTAAAGTTCACCAACAATTTGTCCTTATAAGTCTCTATTTTTAGAGGTTTATCACTTAGCAAAATAGAAATACTGTTATAGTTTAAAATGTGGTGTACGTGCACTCTGTCAAGAGAAGTTGGTCACACAAGCTTTTGTTTCTCTTTAAAAGAGGTTATTTTGACTACATGTTAGTTTCAGAAAAGCTGAGCTAAAATGGGAGATTGTCATTTTTACACTTACTCTCTCACAGCTACTAAAAGAGCTCCACTTAATTGAGAAAAACCATTTTAGGTCACTACACTGTTAGGTGGTGGGAAATATATATAGCAGCAACAAGAAGTTGACATTTTAAAGGTAGATAAATTCTGAAGAGTAATAGGTTGCTGATTGACTACAAATATACATATACTAAGAAGAGTTTAAATAAGGGTTATTTCTTGAGAATATATTTTGTACCATCTCAGAGTCATAGACTCTTTTATTCAAAATTCACTATAGTCATCTATATGTGCATATGCCTTTTAATATATTTTCACTTTTTAATTCACAGAGGCTTACATTTATTTAAAGAGTATTAAAAGGATATTGTTTGGTTATCAGGTTTAATATAAACATTTTTGTTATTCAAAGGAGAAAGGTCAGTGTTAAAAATATTATGACAAAAAGGAGTTTATTAGTAAATTGTGGATATTTGGTCACTTAAATTCTATTGATAATGTTATTTATAGTTTATAAAGCTTAATAGCTTTTAAATCACATTCTAAGAAGATTTTGTAACTTTACCTTCACAATAATAAGGAAAACAGAAGAAATGTTATTTCCATTTTACAATAAATACAAATAGAAGCTTCAAAATTCATACTTCCTTTTATTCAGTCACTCTTACCTTTCCCAGTAGTCTATTATGAAATCAGAGTCTATTTCTGGATATAAATATTTCATTGCTTTGTTTCTGGCATCAATAGTTCTCTCTCCTTACATCATCCATGGCCCTAATATTAGCTGGGAAATGAGGTTGAGACATTGCTTCTCTAAACAATGGGAGCATCTTGCTATCCCCCAGCCAACAGAGCTAGGTAGCCAGAAGCAGAAGGTGGGAGTTACCCTAGCTGTTTAGTCAATTTCCTCTGTCCTTATTTTGTTCAAACTTGCTTCCTGGATTAATATCCTTTCATTTTCTTCCTTACCATATTACTGCCAATTTCTAAATTACCTGATTATGCTGTGAACACAAAAACATTCAACAGTTTAAGGCAGTTTTGTTTTTGTGTATGTAGTTAGTAATACTGCTGCAGTGGTTGTTATAGTAACCAGTTCTCTTCAGCAGGGAAAGGACTATGGACATTTGACAATGCTTAAGATTTAATAGAATGAGATTAAGTTTCTAAATTTCATATTTTATTAGGAGATGAATCCAGGGCAAATGCTGTCTTTTAAAGTCTCTATTTTTAAGTAAACAGTAAGTTAAAAGCAGGTGCTATCTATTCTTTTTCCAAAATTAACCTGGATAAATGCAGTCTCCATCAGACACTTTAATTGGTTTATGTAGTTATTCCACAAATGCATATTCAGATATTTCACAAAAAAGTGCCCAAGTGCTATGGTTTGAATATTTGTCCCCTCCAAAACTCATGTGGACATTTAATCCTTAATGTAGCAGTATTGAGAAATTAAGCCTTTAAGAGGTAATTGGGTCATGAGGGCTCTGACTTCATGAATGCATTAAGCCATTTATGGATTAATAAACTAATGGTTTATCATGGGAGTGGGACTGATGGCCTTAGAAGAAGTAGAAGAAGAAGAAAAGAGACCTGAGTTAGCACACTCAGCCCCTTTGCCATGTGATGAACTGCCCCCCACCTTGGGACTCACATAGTCCACAACAGCAAGAAGGCCCTCACCAGATATGAATCCTCAACCTTGGTATTAACACTAAAGCAACTCCACTTTGCATGCTAACCTGCCGTCTTTGTTTCTGATTAACTCCTGTTTCAGGAAGACCTGTAAGATTTTCAGTTTGTCTATTGTTCCTTCTGTGAGAGCACATATTTACCATAAACCTTGCCCTTAGATCAAACAATATTTTATGTGATCATACTTCAGTTGTCCTACACATCCTTTCTGAGTCACCCTTTCCCTATGGTAGATAAGCCCTGGTTCTGGGGGGATAATGGCGTGGGGATCCACCATCTCTCTCCGCTGCCCGAGACACAAACATGACTTCTGTTCATAAATTCCTATTAAATGTTTCTTTCTAAGAAATGGATTCGTCAGCTTCTTTCTTCACAGAAAGTCAGCTTCCTCAGACTTTGGGGGTAGGTTTACATAGGCCTACATACTACAGAACACTTGGATTTCTCAGCCTCCGTAACTGTATTAAGTAAATTCCTTTTTGTTAAAAATTATGGCTTCAGATATTCTGTTATAAGCAACAGAAGACAAACTAAAGTACCAAGTTACCCAGAAAAATGAGCACATTTCATAAAATCAGTTTTGTATGACATGGCCACGCAGAGCATACAATTTACCAAGAAGAGCAAGCTTTGCAGTGAGCACTGCCCTCTTTTGCTTCTTTATTTTTTATTTCAATAATATTTTCTATTGGTTTGAAAAGTTCTTTACTCTCTTTTTATTCTCAATTGTCTCCCAGAAATAGCACCATTAACAGATCTATTTTTATGCAATTATAAGAATATAAATATTTAGGCCAGGCCCAGTGGCTCACTCCTGTAATCCCAGCACTTTGGGAGGCTGAGACAGGCAGATCACGAGGTCAGGAGATCGAGACCATCCTGGCTAACACGGTGAAACCCCGTCTCTACTAAAATTACAAAAAAAATTAGCTGGGCGTGGTAGCTGGCGCCTATAGTCCCAGCTACTAGGGAGGCTAAGGCAGAAGAATGGCGTGAACCTGGGAGGCGGAGCTTGCAGTGAGCCGAGATCGTGCCACTGTACTTCAGCCTGGGCAACAGAGCGAGACTCTGCAAAAAAAAAAAAAAAAAAAAAAGAATATGAATATTTATAGCTGTGTTGTGCTTAAATCAATGTGTATACAAACAATAGGAATCAAAAATATTTATATTTGATCATAGGGACTTTTTATTCACCTAATATATCATGAAATAATTTCCATGTTTAAAGCTATACATTATTAAAATAAAGAGCGTATGGTATGTTTTGCTGTAATTTATGTAAGCAGTGCCTATTAATGAAGAGTTAGGTGCTTTCTAACTTACTGCCCTGATGAGTCAGTGTTCTGAGTGCTCTCATCCCCAGAATATGTATTGATAGATGAACTGCTGGATCATAAGATAGGAAATCTCATATTTTATAGAAATATTTATAAGTTGCAGTGAGCTGAGATCGTGTCACTGCACTCCAGCTTGGGCTACAGAGTGAGACTCAGTCTCAGGAAAAAAAAAAAAAAAAAAATTTACAAGTTAAGATTATAAATGATTTAGCTGCTATCCAAAGTATGTCACAATTCACAGTGCTATTAATTATATATAAATGTGCTAATTTCTTCATACCTTTATCAATGACAGATAGTATCTCTCTTTCAAAAATATATCACCTATCTGGTAGGCCAAAAAAAAAAAGTTACATTGATGCCTTTACTTATACTTCCCCTTTTTTGGTTTGTGTTTAGTGGGGTGTGGTGGTTCACGCCTATAATTCCAGCTACCTGGGAGGCTGAGACAAGAGAGTTGCTTGAACCCAGGAGGCAGAGGTTGCAGTGAGCCAAGATCGTGCCACTGCACTCCATCCTGGGTGACAGAGGAAGGCTCAGTTTCAAAAATAATAATATTAATAATAATAATAATATTTTCTAAGCTGTTATATCTGTTCACCTAACAGAAAATTTAACATTTTTGTTGGCTGATCCTCTATCCAAATAACTTACTAAATGACTATGTTAGCTATTGTTATATTTTACAAAGTACTCGGCAATGAAAGTGTTTCTTATATTTTACCATTTAAATGCATGCTGCCATAAGTTTCTATGTGATATATTTTATCAAGTTAAGCAAGTTGTTTTTCTTATGCTAAAATACTTAAAAGCACTTGTTTGGTGTTAAGAGTGGAATCGTATGAACTTCTTTTCAAGTGAAAGCTGATTATATTAAAATTCTAGTCCCAGCAACATAGAGAAGATTATGTTGGACTAATTCTCCCACACAAAAAGAGCATAGGCTCTGTATGAGTATATAACTTTTTGAGGACACTGAACAATATAAAAACAGAAACTAGAGGAGTTGGATCCTTGAAAGATGGGCAAAGCACTTAGTGAGATCTTTTACATGTATATGGCTTTTCCCCTGTAGCACTCTGTAGTCTCCAAGAAGGGAGATTTAGAAATGAGTTTAAAAAAAATCACTGTTTGCCCGACCCCTAAGTATACATATATAGGCACAACTCCAGGGAGCTCAGCAGAAAGCAGTAGCTTGAGGAAAAAAAAAAAACAAAACAAAACACAAAAGACCTAGGCATATATTTCACATTTTGCATAATTAAAGGGACATAGAGTTCAGAATATGACTTCAGCCAAGTTAGAGACTGTGTGTCAATGTCTTGGTTTTGCAATGAAAACTTATGAAAACTCACAATAGTAAACACTATGTAACAGAACAAAGGGATTTACCTTGGACTGAAGGCTAAACTGAAGTAGACAAGCATTAATAAAATTTAAATCAAGTCTCCAAAATTTCAACGTGGTCTGTACATAATTTAATAGAGCAGAATTTATACATTTCAGAGGACAATAACATAGCCTGTACAATGTGTCATCCACCATAATTAGGATACAGCAAGCAGAAAATTACTAAACATGCCAGGAACAAGGTTATGCGATCCATAATATTCAAGGGGAAAAACAATGGGTCAAAAAACAGCCACTGTGACTCAGAATTGTGATTGGAAAATAAGAAATTACAGGCAAGGATTGTCTTCATAAGTGAACATGAGGATTGGGAAATGTCAGGAGAGAAACAGATTATTATACTTTATTCTACCTGAGGAATGGAGAGAAAAAAGAAAAACAAATCTTAAAAGACACGAGGGGCAATAAGGAGCAATTTACTAATAACATACATATGATTTAAATTGCAGGAGGAAAAGACAGATGGGACAGAAAAATATTTGAAGAAACAATGGTCTAAAATTTCCTAAATTTGGTGAATAATATCAAAAAGCTTAATGAATCTCAGTCATGATAAATGCTAGGAAAACACACTTAGGTGCTTCAATTCCATTACAAATCAAAGAGAAGAGGAAATCTTTAACGCAGCTACAGGAAAAAAATAGGATACATTTCATGTAAGGGAACAGCTATAGAAATGATGCTGACTTCCCATAAGAAAAGTTTGCGGCCAGAATAGAATGGAACACGTTTAAAATACTGGAGGAAAAAAAATCCTGTTATACTAGAATTCTATGTTCAATAAAAATATTCAAAAATGAATAATAAAGTTGTTTCAGATAAATAATAGGTGAAAAAAATTGTCAAAAGCAGAGCTGTTCTATACAAAGTACTTAAGGAAGTTTTTCAGGATAAAGGGGAATGACAGATGGAAACCAAGTTCTACACAAACAAAAATTACTAAAAAGAGTACATATGTTATCAGACAGCTTTTACTGTATTTTTATATACACATATTAATCTCATGAAAGACATTTATTTTAAAATAATAGCAAGGAACATGTATTTGAGAGGAGGTATAGAATTAATATATATGAAATAAACAAAAAGTGGGGGAATGCTAATTGGACATATAACGACATTTCTACATTGTTGTTATTTGTGAAGTAATAGAATAGTTTTTGAATGCAGACTGTGGAAAGTTACAGATCCACATTCTAAATAAACACCAAAAAATACAAAAAGGTATGGCTAAAATGTTATTAGAGGAGATAAAATGGAACATTAAAAATATTTCATTTCCATACAATGGCAGGGGCATGGGAACGGAGGAACAAAAAGCAGCTGTGACAAATAGAAATCAAATGCTAAAATGCTGAAATTACAGCCAAACTCGTCAATATTTAAATTAAATGTAAGTAGATTGAATACTTCAAGGAAAAGCTTTTCATACTGGGTTTATGAAAAACAAGAACCACCTATTTGTGTTCTACAAAAAAAAAAAATTGGAAAACACAAAAACACATACAGGTTGAAAGTAAAGTAATAGAAAGTATTAAGAAAACTGTTGTGACTGCCAATATCAAAGAAGACTTCAAGAAGAATGCCAAGTAAAGGGTTCTATCGTGATGAAAAAAGAGCCAACTAATTGAGAAAATACAACTATTAAATGGGTATGAAACCAATAACAAAGCTTTCCAATTCATGAAGAAAATTATGTCAGAACAGAAGTGAAGTATCTACAGATTTATATTAATATCAGAGATGTACTCCATTTTCAAATAGAAAAGGTAGATCCTCCCCAAAAATATAGATCTATATGATTGAACAATACTATCAACTAACTTTTTGCTAACAAACTTGCCCTAATTGACATTTACACCCAACAAAAATACTATGTGTGGCTCTTTCACCAAGACTGACCAAATGCTGAGCCAGAGTGGAATTAAATTAGAAATCAATAACAAGTAGATAACTTACACAATTCTAGAGATTTTGAAACATGGAGATTTGAAAATGAGCTACTAAATGATCCATGGACTGAAGAAAAATTATAAGGTAAATGTGAAAAAATATTTTGTGATGAAAAAAATGAGAACACAACATATAAGAATATGTGAGATTTAGGGAAAGCAGTCCTTGGAGTGACATTTAAGTTTGAAATGCTTAAAAGAAAAAAGGCTTAAAACTAATGCACTGTGCTTCCACCTTAAGAATCTCAAAAGAAGAGCAAAGTAAACAAAATTAATTTTAAAAGGAAATGATAAAAATCAGAACATAAATCAATGAAGTAGAAACAAACAATAGACTAAATCAAAGAAATCGTGATTCTTTGAAAGATTTCTAAACATGATAAGTTTCATGAGTTACAAGTTATAAAGAGAAAAAAATTTAGCAACATAAATTATGAATGAGAAGATATAAACAACTTTATAACTTAAATGATTTTCCTTGAATAATAGAAATTATAAGAATTTAATAAAAACTTTAAAATGTAATAGTTCTATATATATATTTAGAAATTGAATTTATAGGCCAGGTGCAGTGGCTCACGCCAATAATCCCAACACTTTGGGAGGCTGAGGCCAGAGGATCACGAGGTCAGGAGTTCGAGATCAGCCTGGCAAACATGGTGAAACTCCGTCTCTACTAAAACTACAAAAATTAGCCTTAGCTGGGTGTGGTGGCAGACACCTGTAATACCAGCTACTCAGGAGGCTGAGGCAGGAGAATCACTTGAAACCAGAAGGTGGAGATTGCAGTGAGCCGAGATCATGCCACTGCACTCCAGACTGGGCAACAAGAGCAAAACTCCGCCTCAAAAAAAAAAAAATTAAATTTATAATTAAACTTTCTACAAAGAAAATCCTGGGCATGTATGACTTCACTGATGAATCTTTAAAAATATTTAAGGAAGAAAAAATATCATTCCTACACAAACTCAGACAAAAGAGGCCGAAGAATACTTCCTAATTCATATTAGGAAACCACTGCAGCTCTGATACCAAAACAAATAAAAACATCCCAAGAAGAAAAAAAAATTAAGACTAATATCTTTCATGAATATAGACAAAAAAATCTTAAAATATCAAATTGTCCTACAATATGTAAAAAGGATAGTACACCTCATAAGATTGCATTCACAATAGGAATGCAAGGTTTAATATAGAAAAATTAATATAATTCATCATTTACAGACTAAAGGAAAAGTTCATATGGTCATTTAGTTAGAAGCAAAAATAAGCTTTCTAAAAAAATACATAAAAAGCCTCAGCAAACTCTGGATAGAAGAAAACCTGCTAAAGAACATTTACCAAAATCCTATAGCTAATATTGTATTTAATGATGATATATTAAATGTCATCCTCCTAAAACAGAGAGAAGGATAAGATTGTCTGTTCTATTTCTATTAATTTTGTACCGGTCATACTAACAGTGTAGGGGACAAGATAAATACAATTTAATATACAGACAGGATGAAGTAAAATAGCCTAACCTCACAAATGACATAATTTTGTAGGCAGAAAATCCTTAACCATGTACAAAGACTACTACCAATAAAACTCAAAGCATCCCACCTGTCCATCAACAGAGGAATGTAAAAACAAAATATGTTATATTGATATGATAGGATGACAATAGTAAGCAAGAATGTACTTCTGACACAAAAATAACATGGATAAATCTCAAAAACATAATGTTGAGTTGAGTAAAAGTCCCATATTAGAGAATCCATTGGCAGGATCCTGTTTCTACAATGATGAAGAACCAGCAAATAGAAGTCAGAGCAGTGGTTGTTAATGAGTGGCAGTGTTTGAAAGGGAACATAAGGAAACTTACTGGGGTGATGGAAATTTTCCTGATCTTGATGGATTAATAGGTTGCATGAGAAATTACATGTATCAAAACTCATTGAAATTCTTAAAATTTGTGCATTTCATTGTGATATGGTTTGGCAGTGACCTCCCCTAAATCTCTTCTTGAACTGTAGCCCGCATAATCCCCATGTGTTATGGGAGGGACCAAGTGGAAGGTAATTGAATCATGGGGGTGGGTTTTTCCTGTGCTGTTCTTGTGATAGTAAGTCTCACCAAATATGACAGTTTTATAAAGGGCAGTTCCACTGTGCACACTCTCTTGCCTGCCACCATGTAAGATATACCTTTGCAACTCCTTCGCCTTCCTCAATGATTGTGAGGCCTCCCCACACATGTGGAACTGAGTCCATTAAACCTCTTTTTGTTTATAAATTATCCAGTCTTGGGTATTTCTTCACAGCAGTATGAAAATGGACTAAAACAGTAAATTGGTACTAGTAGAGTAAGGTACTGCTATTAAGATACCTGAAGCAACTTTGGAATTGGGTAACACGCAGATGTTAGAACAGTTTGCAGGGCTCAGAAGAAGACAGGAAGATGTGGGAAAGTTTGGAGCTTCCTAGAGGCTTGTTGAATGGTTTTGACCAAAAAGTCCAGACTCAGGTGGTCTCAGATGGAGATGAGGAACTTGTAACAACTGGAGTAAAGGTCACTCTTGCTATGCAAAGAGACTGGTGACATTCTGCTGCTGCCCTAGAGATCTGTGGAACTTTGAACTTAAGAGAGATGACTTAGGGTATCTAGTGGAAAAAATTTCTAAGTGACAAAACATTCCAGAGGAAAGACAGCATAAAAGTTTGAAAAATGTGTAGCCCAATGGCTGGCTGCATAAATTTACACAAGTAATGAGGAGATGAATGTTAATCACCAAGACAATGGGGGAAAATGTCTCCAGGGCATGTCAGAGACCTTCACAGCAGCTCCTCCCATCACAGAACTGGAGGCCTAGGAGGAAAAAATGGTTTCATGGGCTGGACCTAGGTCCCCCTTGCTGTGTGCAGCCTAGGGACTCGGTGCCCTGTGTCCTAGCCTCTTCAGCCATGGCTAAAAGTGGTCAAGGTACAGCTCAGTCTGTGACTTCAGAGGGTGCCAGCCCCAATCCTTAGCAGCTTCCATGTGGTGTTGAGCCTGTGGGTACACAGAAATTAAGAATTGAGTTTGGGGAACATTTACCTAGATTTCAGAGGATGTATGGAAATGCCTAGATGTCCAGGCAGAATTTTGCTGCAGGGGCAAAGCCCTCATGGAGAACGAATGCTAGGGCAGTGCAGAAGGGAAATGTGGGGTCAGAGCCCCCACACAGAGTCCCCAAAGGGGAACTGCCTGGTAGAGCTGTGAGAGGAGGGTCACCGTCCTCCAGACCCCAGAATGGTAGATCCACCAGCAGCTTGCACTGTGCACCTGGCAAAGCTGCAGGCACTCAATGTGTAAAAGCAGATGGGAGGAAGGCTGTATCCTGCAAAGCCACAGGGGCAGAGCTGCCTAAAGCCATGGGAGCCCATCTCTTTCATCAGCGTGACCTGGATATAAGACATGGATTCAAAGCAGATCATTTTGTAACTGTAAGGTTTAATGACTGTCCTATTAGATTTCAGATTTACATGGGGCTGGTAGCTCCTTTGTTTTGGCCAATTTCTCTAATTTGGAATGGGTGTATTTACCCATTTCCTGTACCCCCATTGTGTACGGGAAATAACTAACTTGCTTTTGATTTTACATGATCATAGGTGGAAGGGACTTGCCTTGTCTGAGATGAGACCTTGGACTCTGGACTTTTGAGTTAATGCTGAAATGAGTTAAGACTTTGGGGGACGTTGGGAAGGCAAAATTGGTTTTGAAATGTGAGGACATGAGATTTGGAAGGAGCCAGGGGTGGAATGATATGGTTTTGCTGTCCCACCACCCAAATCTCATCTTGAATTGTAGCTCCCATAATCCCCACATGTCATGAGAGGGACCTGGTGGGAGGTAATTGAATCATGGTAGTGGGTTTTTCCCATGCTGTTCTCTTGATAGTGAATGTCTCATGAAATCTGATGGTTTTATAAGGGGCAGTTCCCCTGCACATGCTCTCTTCTTTGCTGCCATGTAAGACATGGTGCCTTTGCTCTTCCTTCGCCTTCTGCCATGATTGTGAGGCCTCCCAGCCATGTGGAACTGCAAGTCCGTTAAACCTCTTTTTTCTTTTTCTTTTTGTTTTTTTTTTTTGAGACAGAGTTTTTGCTCTTGTTGCTCAGACTAGAATGCAATGGCATGATCTTGGCTCACTGCAACCTCTGCCTCCCAGGTTGAAGTGATTCTCCTGCCTCAGCCTCCCGAGTAGCTGGGATTACAGGCATGTGCCACCATACCCAGCTAATTTTGTATTTTTAGTAGAGACAGGGTTTTTCCATGTTGGTCAGGTTGATCTTGAACTCCTGACCTCATGTGATCCGCCCGCCTTGGCCTCCCAAAGTGCTGGGATTACAGGCATGAGCCACCGTGCCTGGCTAAACCTGTTTTTTCTTTATAAATTACCCCCTCTTGGGTATTTCTTCATAGCAGTATGAAAATGGACCAAAACGTGCTATGTGTAAATTATATACATACGAATATGTTCATGATTTATTCTTTCAATGCTCTAATCTATACAAATTAGAAATAGTGTAATGAATTCCTGTCAGGGTTCATTTTACAGTTTCCTAGGATTATTGCTATAATTCTTCTCCCTTTATTTATTGAATCTTAGTGTCAAAATTCATTGGAAATTCTTGGGAAGAAACTCACAGGTGTGTGTGTGTGTGTGTGTGTGTGTGTGTGTGTGTCAGAGAGAGAGAGAGAGAGAGAGATAGAGAATCCATTTGCATGTGCTGTTTATTTTCTAGAAATTCCTCTATTTCTGTCTCATTCTGACAATGCTATCTGGTTTATAGAGTGGCTCTGGATTGATTGTGTTTTTTCATTACCTTTTCAGTCATTTCTGCATTTTTATGTTTGTTTTAAGTCAGTTATCTTGAATTTGTAATCCTGCACCCATCCCTTTTAAAATCCAGATGGAATTTCTCTTGTTTCTTTTCCCTAAATGAATGTTTTTATATGCAGGGCCTTGTGGGAGGTTTGGTGGTTTAGAGCAGCAGTTAGGTAGGAGAAAGCAGGTCTCAAGAAGATACTGCCTTTATCAAAGTGCCTACCTAACTTGTGTATCACTTATTCACATAGGATATTTTGGAAATCAGGTTTAGAAATTCTCTAGCGCTATTTAATAATATTCTTATTGGATCAAATGTATTTTAGAAATGTAAATCAAGGAAGGAGGTCAGTTTTGTTTTCCTGTACTAATTTTATTATTTTTATTTTTACATTACCCTTTCAGCACATCCCAGTTACTTTGGTTCAGGAGAAATTGCTATGTTGCCTTGGCAACATTTCATATTTTGGGCAAAATTTATTGCTAAAAATTAAGCAATTTAACAAGCTTATAAAATATTACTTTGACCAAATGCTTTTTTATAGCATGCCAAGGGAAAGATGAGTGATGAACGAGACTATTATTCTTTTGTGACTATTTAAAGTACTGAAGTGAGAAATCTGCAGCTTGAAATAGAAAACAAATAAATGTAATCAATGTTCTCATAGCAACAAATGCTCGAGCCATTGTGTTCGCTCATAAGCTACCATGGTACAGGAATGGTGTTGTGGGGTGATATTCACTGAAGTAAGTGACAACTACCCTTGTTTGGTTAGAAATACCACTATGGAATTATTAATTCTCCTACCTCTTTGATTCTTACTAAATATAATGTAGTCTTTCCAAGTCAAAAGTGTTTTGGAGTTTGCAGACCCATTATTTAACACTGATAATTTTATCCAAAATCATTCATTTTCATTTGCCATGGATTTTGGATTTTGTTGGGGATTGAGATGAGTAAGTATTTTGAATCAATAAACACAGTCCCAATCTTGGCTAGACCAGCTGCTCACTTTGATTTCTTCAGAAGGCAAATCAGTGTATTTGGAGCTATTATAAGACTAAATTGTGTGTGTGTGTGTGTGTGTGTGTGTGTGTGTGTGGCCTAGATTTGGTAGGGGTACAATAAATGTTGCTTACTTTTTATTTTGTTTATATGCTTTATATGAAGTATCAAGTAATCCTGCATTATTCATTCATTTATTTATTAATTAACTGAATTACCGCTTATTCAGAACTGAAGAGAAAAAATAATAATATCATGGAGAAAGAGAGAAAAATGAGGGAAAATGGAAAGAAAGAAAGAAATATCAATTTGTGAAAGAAGGTCATGTGCATTCACAAAGGTTTTTATAAACTTACATACTAACAGATCCAATTGGTTGTAAATTGCAAAAAACCTTTAAAAATAAATAAAAGTAATGCTTTGGAAATAAATTCTAGGACTTCCAGTATAAACAAGGTTGACTGATCCCAAGGATTTATTTCTATTCCTTTCCCAAATCCCACTGAAAGTACAGGAAAAAATGTGATTTGAGAATAAATTAAAAATAGCACCAGCAAGCTGGAAAGGTGCCATCAGCAAGCTAGAATAGATGGGAATTCAGAAAGTTACAAAGCAGATGCTATCAACTTGAGAGAGAAACCCAAGAGAACTGAGAAATCTGCTACCTCATAAAAATGAAAATGGAAACCTCCTAAAAAGCTGCATTTCCCTGGTAGAACATCATCAGAGGTGCTGTGGGCTGACCAAAGGGGTAGAACAAGTGGAAGAACTTCAATATTTGTTACATCATTCTCCAGTTAAATTTGTGCATATAATTCTCCCAATAACCAGGGTGTTATTACCAAGGAGACTTGCAGAGTTGGCTCTGGGGCCAAAGTGGAAGAACAGTGAGAGCCACAGATTACTTAGGCCACCAGAAAGCAAATTATCATACCTAGAGTAAAAGATAAGCTACCCCCAATACTGGAAGAAAGGCTTCCTTGTGGTAAGCCTCACTTTCCCATATGGGGAAAAGGGAACCGGCTTTGGGCTTCCTGTGAAGCTCCGTTTTCTCTCATATACAACCAACACTATTCTCCTGATTAGCTCTTCTCTAATTCAACATTTCAGTGTCATCTTTTGGGGGAAGACTTCCATGACTACCCTACTTAAAGCAGACTCCTCTTTGTTATTCTCTAGCTCAGCTCTTGTTTTTTAAGTGCTTGTTATGAATCGAGATTATTTTATTTTATTGCTTGCTTATTTTACTGCAAATGGTTTATTTGTCTGTCTTCCACAATCAAAATGTGAGCCGTATCACTGTGACCTTGTTTTATGTCCGTGGTACTATCCCCTTTCTTTCCCAGAGCTTGGCACAAAAAAAAAAACTGCTCAACAACAGTTTGCTGACTGAATGAGTGAATGAATAAGGCACTCATAAAACATTTCAAAATAAGCCACGTTTTTAGTTACAAGAAAAGTATTTCCTTAGAAATAATATAAAATATGTTTTAGTAAGCAATGTAATACTCTAGAAATTATCTCAAAAAGATAACAAGAAATGAAACAAACAAAATCCACCTCTATCCAACTAAGCCCCTTATAAGTTAACTCTAAAGGTAAAAACAATTTCTGCTGAAATTACAGATTTTAGAAATGAATGGAAACACTGACTGCATACAAAAACTGAAGGAATGAGCCTTAGTACATATTTTTGAAAATATGAGTTTTTCAAAAAAAAAAAAAGTTCACTTTGAGGAGCTAAGGTAGATGAAATAAAATTTAAAATACAAGAAACAATAAAAACAAGAAAACTAAAGATTAAAAATGTAAAAATAGATTTTATAAATAAAACTAAAAGTTGGTTTTAGGGAAAGGAACAATAAAATAACAAGGCTTTGGTATGTCTGATCAATATAGGCGTATTAGCTTGCTAGGACTGCCATAACAGAATATCACAGACTGGGGGGCTTAAACAATAGAAATTTGTTTTCTCACAGTTCTGGAGTCTGGAAGTTCAAGATCAATGTGTTAGTAGTTTTGGTTTCTCCCGAGGCTCCTATTCTTGCTTTGCAGATGGCTGTCTTCTCACTGCGTCCTCACATGGCCTTTTCTCTGTGTGCCCATATTCCTGGTGTCTCCTCCTGTATATACTAATCTTCTATTTTCACAAGGATTCCAGTCAGATTGGATTATGGTCCACCTGAATGGCCTCATTGATATGGTTTGGCTCTGTGTCCCCTCCCAAATCTCATGTCAAATTGTAATCCCCATGTGTTGGAGGAGGGGCCTGATGAGAGGTGATTGAATCATTGGGGGGACTTCCGCCTTGCTCTTCTCATGATAGTGAATGAGTTCTCACAAGATCTGATGGTTTAAAAGTGTTTGGCACTTCCCCTTTCACTCTGTCTCCTGCTCTGTCATGGTAAGACATGCTTGTTTCCCTGTTGCCTTCTACCATGATTGTAAGTCAGGACTGTGAGTCAATTGAACCTCTTTTCTTCATAAATTACCCAGTCTCAAGTAGTTCTTTATAGCAGTGTGAGAATGGACTAATATACACATTTTAACTTAATTCCTTCTTTAAAGTGATAATATGCAAATATAGTTATACTATTAAGTACTAGGGGTTGGGACTTCAACATGTGAATTTTTTGGGGGAAGGGGACACAGTTCAGTCCCTAGCATGAGGCAACAGATGTTAAGAAACTATATTAAGTGTTAGAAGAGGGTTAGAACCACATATGTGGATAATTTAAATATCTTATTAAATTACATTAAAATTTGTTATTTTGTGAACGATTCACTAAATCTCATAAAATGAATATGTCCAAACTTGATTAGTAAAACAGCATAAAACTTGAATTCTCTGCTAGTTCCAAAAAAAACGTAAATGGTAGCCAAATCTAATACACCATCCCTAGTTTTGCCCTTAAAGTTGCTAGACCCAGGCAACATCAAGTAACATGGTTTCTATGGATATATTTTTTTTCCAAAACAAAGAAAACAGAGTTTCTCAACATGCTGTATCAATCAGTGTAATATCCTTAACTCCTCACAATAAAACAAGAATGTTAGAAATATAATATCCCAAATTAATTCAAAATAATTACAAATATTCCAAATACACAGTTGTTTATGCAATCTAGCAGAGGACTAGAGGACTAGTACAACATACCTACGTAGTTATTCCAGAAATGCAAGGAGATTTAGCACTAGGCAATATGGTAAACTTAATTAGATTAATAAATTAAAGTACACACAAAAAATTCAATAAAAGATAAAAATATATTTGATATAACCTAGTAAGCCAGAAAAAGAAAATCATGTCCAAACTCAATAGAATGAAATATATGAGAAATATTATACTTAGAGTCACAATGTTAGGATCATTTTCTCTAAAGTAAATTAGTGAGTCTGGAAAAAGTCTAAATGTCCTAGCCAATTGAGTAAAGCAAGGAAAAGTGCGTATAGAGTAGATTTCTCTTTGAACAATATTCTCTCTGGGATACTGTTCTTTTAACATTGTAACCTTGACTTTAATATGCCTAAGTATTTGGGTATGTGTAGACAGACACACATATATGTATGTGTAAACATCCTTGCAATATATTTATATTTATATACACACATGCGTACTTTTGCACATACGCAAGTTGTCTACCTAAATATGTAAATATTATTTGAAGTAGTTTATTTGGAAATTCATGAATCTAGTGACCATTTCATCATACGTAAGTGTTTACATGCTTTAGAAACTACTACAGTGTAAAGCACAAGCAAGGATCAAAAAGCTATTTTTAATATAAGACCTTAATGGGAGTAGCCATCAGTAGTTTGTATTACAGGTCCTATTTGTGCCTGTGGCAGCCTCAAACCAAATAGTGATGAGATATTTAAAGATCAGTTGATCTTTACTAGACCTATATTTGCTCATGGCATCATTTGCTGTTTTAAATGTGTAAAATTATTCCAGTGTAAAATACAAGTTGGTGAAAGGGCCTGGGGGTTCATCAACAACAATCTAACCCTACTCTTCTCAGAATGCTGCTTCTGATAACCATGCTAGTGTAGCACACACTTCTCATGTTATATAACATGCCTACGTACCTTAATATTTTTTCCAGGCCGGTACCGGTGGCTCATGCCTATATCCCCAGCACTTTGGGAGGCCAAGGCCGGTGGATCACCTGAGGTCAGGAGTTCACCTGGCCTGGTCAACATGGTGAAACCCCATCTCTACTAAAAATACAAAAAATAGCTGGGATGGTGGCGGGTGCCTGTAATCCCAGCTACTCGGGAGGCTGAGGCAGGAGAATTGCTTGAACCCGGGAGGCAGAGGTTGCAGTGCTGAGATTGCACCATTGCACTCCAGCCTGGGTGACAGAGTGAGACTGTGTCTCAAATATATATATATATCCTCCAAAATAAACCCGAAAACATAATTGCACAGTATCTCTTTAGAAATACTGCATAAATAAATGTGCCAAATATTTATCTGAGTCCAATCTCATACTCTCCTTGTGTTATGAGGGGCTAGAATTTTAAATTATATTTCTTGGACTCCCTTGTGAACTGTTTGCCGGTTAGATTCTGCCAAAAGAAGGCACTTGTTTTAGACTGAAATTTTATAAAAAGTATAGGCCATATTGTTTCTGCATAGCAGAATACTGGAGGTAGCCATTTGCTCCAACAATGGGGAAAGCCAGCAGCATCTGTGGGAGAGTGGACTTCAGGCTCCTGCAGTATCATGGTGTGCACTCATAGCTGCCTGCTAGGAAGCCACTCTGATGGCAAGGAAGCCACAAAAAGAGCTGTGGGTAACACTACTTTCTATTTCACTCTCTAAACCTCCTAACACTTTTATAGCCAATTCATCTATTAACTATTTTTTTTGTTGGAAATACCTAGAGTGGTTTCTTTTCCCCAGCGTGGACTGATATAACACAAGATAAAAAGGAATTTGAAGACTTAGGGAGTTATATAAAACAGATGTGAAATCTGAATAAACTATGACATACAGTGTTGTTAAGGCCTTGAGAATTACTCTCAAACAGAACTTACTGCAGATAGCTGTTAGTTTTAGGAGATGTCTTAGTCTGTTTTCTGTTGCTATAGCAGAATACCTGAGATAGGGTAATTTATAAGAGAAGAGTATTTTTTTTTTCTTATAGTTCTAGGGGCTGGAAAATCCAAGATCAGGCAGCCACATCTGGTAGGCTTCCGGTAAGGGTCTTGTGCTGTGTCATAACGTGATGAGAGGCATCACAGGGTGAGAAGGCAGGAGCCTGCCACTTCAGTTTTCTCTTCCTTTACTTATAAAGCCATCAGTCCCATCATGGGAGCCCCACCTTGATGACTTTATCTAACCCTAATTATCTCCTAAAGGCCCCACCTTTTAACATCATTATAATGGGGATTAAGTTTCCCACACATGAAATTTGGGGTGCATATTCAAGCCATAGCAGGAATTACAATAATTGGAATTTCTAACTCCCTGTATATAGGCTTTTCTTATACTTTTTCTATTATATAACAAATTGGTTTGGGACAGCCCTAGTAATCACATTCTTGTCTACAGCTTGCATGGCTTTGCTAGAAAACTATGTTTCCCTTTGGCATGTAAAATTTTCAAAAAATGAGACTTTAAAAACACCACCCTAAAATTAGCTATAAAAAGGAAAATCTTCTTGCCAAACTATTTACCAAGAATTTATGACTCAAGATCAATATTCATCTCAGCAATGATATTTTTGTAATTGATATCAACTTGTATTAAAGTGCTTTCCATGTGGAGCTTCAGAAATCATTTGCTTTCACAAACTCCATTAATTCTAAGGAGTTTTATCTTTTCCCAAAATTTGTATAAACTTGCTTTGTTTTGTGATTTTCAGATTAAACCAGAAGCCAAAAGAAGGTCAGGGATGAGTGTGGAGAGAGGTAGGGGGAAGATTTCTGTACAAGAGGTTAAATTGAGGAATTACAGTATGGAGTTTTATGTGAGTTAGATGGCATAAAGGTGATGAAATTCATAGATTTTTATAACTGGAAAGCTTATTATTTGAAACTGTATATCATTTTCCTAAAATATGTACTCCATATATACAGATCTGTTTCAAATGTATAGTGTTTGTTAAAATATGTGCAGAACTATAATATCATACACATTACCCAAAGAACCATATACTTCAACCTAAAGTGTTAGAATTATCCTACTGAGCAAATGACTCCTAGCAGAAGAAATAATGTTATATGAGCTATTTTTAAATAGTCGGATGTGTCACAGAAGCTCTTCAAGAAATACATATTTTAAAACCTAAGTTATATGTATATATAAAGTGTGTGCTAGTCCTCTAAATAGCATATCTTATACATAAAATAGAAACTAGTTAATTTAAGCTCTTAAAATTTCATATAACAAGTCTGCTGGAAATTTTTGTAGAGTTTGGTGATGAGAACTTGGCACAGGGATTGGGAATTTATGTTCTAAAGATGTCTTGGATTGCTTTATATGGCTCAAACCAATTGTGGTGGCTCCCTTTGCTTATTCAGGCAATGAGAAAAAAAATACCAGCCTTTCATTTTCTGGATGCAATTTGAAAAATAAAACAAACTCTTTTATTGATGTTTTATAAGTCTCAATTTTTAAATTGAAAAAAAATAAATGCAAATAACTCTGTTAAAAAAATCCCTAAAGACTGAAATATGAAACACTCAAGTCTACAGTATTAAAACAGCTCATAATTAAGGGTGCTATCTTAATATATTCACAGTTGTTTTTCTGGGCTACATGAGGCACAGGCATTAAGAAGCACCTGTTAATAGGTTACCTAGGTTACTTCCACTCTAGTCAGGAGGAAGTGAACTTGCAGAGCTCTTTCGGTTTGGCTTGAAATGTCTTGAGCCTTGCTCAACCACAGACATAGTCTCTGGAAAATGAGCTCTTCATTGGAAGACAGGCTTCCCATTTGGTTTTCCCACCATTAAGGAAAATTATACAATATGCAGAACTTTAGCAATAATGGATTCTGGGGAAAGGATGTTTAACTTTCCTGCCTCTGATATACAAAAATATAAAATAAATGAAAATGAAGATACTAAATGATTATATACAGCATGTATGTAGAATAAAAACAATGTATAAACTTATTTTTAATCATAAAGTGTTGACATATATACTGTAAATTCTCCTCCATTTTTCACAGTTGATTGTTTTTTGCCTCATTTGCTTTTTAGCCAATAGGAAATTTGTGATGCAGAGCTCTCAGGGGAAATATCTGTGGAAAGTAAGGAAAGGGAACAAGATTGGGCAGTGGAGTAATTTGGCCAAGGGAGTAAAAAGTGGCACCTAAGTGGTTCACTTGAGTGTGAACCATGTTCTTTCATGCTCCCATTGTGTAATAGTAGCCAAACTTTCTCCAATGATCAGCGTCAGTAAATCACTTCAGAATGATGACTTTTCTATCTGCTAGTCCCTTGACATGAAGAGTTAAGTGCTCCTGTGGTATTTCTAGTTTATAGTTCAATGAGATTCTTGCCAAATCTCTGGCTGAAGCATCCCCCAGCAGAATCATTCATTGTTTTGTTAGAAATTTGAGAGTTTTTAAAAGAATTTTCCAAACCAGAATATTTTGAGTAAAAAGGGGTAAATAATAATGGGCAAACTATGCTATCTGGTTACTATAATCATGTATGACAGTATAAATAATTGTGCAACTACTGCTAGAGAAGTAAACCTGGTTTAATATAATAACACGTAAGGTTATATTTTAATGGAGTCAGGTTGATTTTTCTATACTTCCATTATGTTATGTATGATTATGAATGGCAAATTAACATGAGGTATAGATCTTTTTGTGTATTATGTTAGAACATCTATGCAAAACAAATATTTTGGTAGGTAGGTAAGCACTCAGGCCTTCTCAATTTTCACCATAACTCAAAAAAATCATTTTAGACTACGACTAATTTCATTTTCTCCAACTTATAAGAGAGCAAAACAAAGACAAAAGGAAAGAAATAATCCACTACAAATAAAGACATTCTTGCTTTGAGAATGTGATCTGAATGACTGCAAAGACAGAATATTTTCCATGGAATAGAGGACTTTTTTTATATTGCTCATCTGAATATTAATTGTCTTAATGCTTTGGAACATCTCAAAATGCTGAATGAATCAAAATTCCTCATTTGTGCAATGGAGGAATAAGAAGGAAAATTAAAAGATTATTATATTAAGAAATCATGAAGTTTATTGACATTAAAGTATTTATGAAAGTTACATAATTATGCATATATAGGTGAAAAGAAATTGTTATTGTCTAAAAGTGTGGATGTAGTTGAAGTTATACTCACTGTTGACTGGGTATACAGGAGAAACCAATGACTGATTGGAATTTTCTGGGTGTAATCAAGCACTAAATGTACTTGCACTCTTGCACTTTAAAGACCAAAGTCTATAATTTTTGACTGCTGAATTGCCTTTATAATTCTCATTTTCTCATATATTCTCTATTGCTTTCCAGTGTGTTTATTTTCTTAGTTTTTCTTTTCAATACAGCATCAAGTTAACTATCTCCTGTTCTTCCAGCTTCTGGGGCAAATAAGGAAACTTTCCCCCAAAGTTAGTTTATTTGGGGTTATGTTTATAGGATATTGGCAAGTTGCCAGCATCTGCATGATAAATGTGAATGTTATACTCTCCTGACATTTCTTACAAATGATTTGTTTTTAACTATAAAAGACAGATGTATTCGTATGATCGAGTATTCTACATTTTGCATAATTTTGGGGAATGAATATTCCTATTGTGCCAGAATAACAGGCACAGAATTTTCTGTGTGAGATTTGAAAAAACCTTGTGTTTTGCCCTTATTGATAGATGAACTAAGTAACTGCAACAAAAAAGTAACCCAGTGATAATTACCACTTGTTTTGGATTCCAAATATTATTGTAGAAAAGTGACATCATCTCTACTGCCTGCTATTAAATTATCATTATTTTTTCTTATTGTAACTTTGATGTAATTTAATATATTTTTTCAAATAGGCTGCATCTCTAATTATGTATTTATAAGAGAGTCTTCATTAAGGAGTTGTACTAGAAAATTTTAAACATTCAAACAATTTTTGCCAATTATTGAGCCTCAATAATAAGTGCTTATTTGGTACTAAGAGCACTTAAAAGGCCTTGTCAAAAAAATCTATCATTCCACCAGGCGCAGTGGCTCATGCCTGTAATCCCAGCATTTTGGGAGGCCAAGGCAGATGGATCACCTGAGGTCAGGAGTTGGAGACCCGCCTGACCAACATGGAGAAATACCATCTCTACTAAAAATACAAAATTAGCTGGGTGTGGTGATGCATGCCTGTAATCCTAGCTAGTTGGGAGGCTGAGGCAGGAGAATCGCTTGAACCTGGGAGGCAGAGGTTGCAGTTAGGCAAGATCACGCCATTGCACTCTAGCCTGGGCAACAAGAACAAAACTCCATCTCAAAAAAAATAAAATAAAATAGAATAGAATAAAAAATAAAAAAATGTCTGATACCTGCTCCTCTTTGTACCTCTGGTAGAGTTCGGCTGTGAATCCATCTGGTCCTGGGCTTTTTTTGGTTGGTAGTCTATTAATTAGTGCCTCAATTTCAGAACTTGTTATTGGTCTATTCAGGGACTCAACTTCTTCCTGGTTTACCCTTATGAGGGTGTATGTTTCCAGGAATTTATCCATTTCTTCTAGATTTTCTAGTTTATTTGCATACAGGTGTTTATAGTACTCTCTGATGGTAGTTTGCATTTCTGTGGGATCAGTGGTGATATCCCCTTTATCATTTTTTACTGTGTCTATTTCATTCTTCTGGCTTTTCTTTATTAGTCTGGCTAGCGGTCTATCTATTTTGTTAATCTTTTCAAAAACCAGCTCCTGGATTCATTGATTTTTTTTGAAGGGATTTTCGTGTCTCTCTCTCCTTCAGTTCTGCTCTGATCTTAGTTATATCTTGTCTTCAGCTAGTTTTTTAATTTGTTTACTCTTGCTTCTGGACACAGGGAGGGGAATATCACATACCAGGGCCTGTCAGGGCATTGGGGGCTATGGGAGGGATAGCATTAGGAGAAATACCTAATGTAGATGAGAGGTTGATGGATGCAGCAAACCACCATGGCACGTGTATACCTATGTAACAAACCTGCACGTTCTGCACATGTATCCCAGAACTTAAAGTATAATAATACAAAAAACTATCATTCCTATTAGATAAAAATGCAGGAGATAGTTTTAGATGATAAAGCTAGGTCAAAGTCAGAGGTATAAACAAGCTAGCATTTCTTCAAAAGCATAGGTCACAAGTACTTTCAGATGGAATGATACACCTATTGGAGCAGTATACCTGGGATTCTTTTGAAAATTAAGATTCATGTCTGTTATATAATTGCTTTGTGATCAGGAAACAATATATTATGAGATGTTTGGATTCTGCTAAAGTTACCAAATAAAAGATAGCTGATTATCTTCATCATTGGTGATGTAATTGGAAGTCAATTTTTTAATATTGGATAATTCTTTGATTATTTAAATAGCATGTTCCTTTTCACAGTACCACACCATCTTTTAAAAACTGCAAAAAATAAAGAGAAACTTAGCTGTTTCGTGCAATTTGATATAGATATAGACATACAATGTGTAATGAATCAGGGTAATTGGAGTATCTATCACCTCAAACATTTATCATTTCTTTGTGTTAGGAACATTCCAGATCTTCTCTTCTAGCTATTTTGAAATATACAGTAAATTATTGTTAAGTATAGTCATGCTACTGTGTTATTGAACACTAGAGTGTATTTCTTCTAACTGTATTTTTGGACCAATTAACCAACCTCTGTTTATCTCCCTGTCCTCACTTTTCTCAGCCTCTGATAACCTTCATTCTACTTTCTACCTCCATGAGGTCAACTTTTTTAGCTCTCACATATGAGTGAGAGCATGCAAAATTTGTCTTTCTGTGCTTGGTTTATTTCACTTAACAAAATGTGCTCTAGTTCCATCCATGTTGTTGCAAATGACAGAATTTCATTTCTTTTCTTATGGTGAAATAACATTCCATTATGTATATGTACCATATTTTCTTTGTCCATTTATTCACTGATGGACAGTTAGGTTGATTTCATATGTTGGCTATTGTGAATACTACTGCAAGAAACATAATAGTGCAGATATCTTTTCAAATACTGATTTTCTTTCTTTTGAGTATATACCCAGCAATGTGATTGCCAGATCATATGGTAGGTATATTTCTAGTTCTTTGAGTAACCTCCATACTGTTTTATATAGTGACTGTATTAATTTACATTCCTGCCAACAGTGTAAGAGTGTTCCCCCCGTCTGCATCCCTATCACCAACTGTTATTTTCTTTCTTTTTGATACCATTTTAACTGGAGTGAGAAGATATGTCACTGATTTTGATTTGCATTTCCCTGATGATTGATGTTGAGCATTGTTAAATGTTCTTGTTGGTCATTTGTGTGTCTTCTTTTGAGAAATGCCAATTCAGATCATTTGCCCATTTTAAAATCAAATTATTTGGGTTTTTTTTTTTTTTTTTTTTGGAGTAGAGTTGAGTTTCTTGTAATGCCTTGTCAATGGATAGTTTGCAAATATTTTCTCCCATTCTCTACATGCTCTAGGTTGTTCCTCACTCCGGACTGCCTGCCTGCTTGCCTCCCTCCCTCCCTCCCTCCTGCCCTCCCTCCTGTGCAGAAGCATTTTATCTTGATGTAGTCTTATTTGTATATATTTACTTTTGTTGTCTGTGCTTTTAAGTTCTTACTGAAAAAAAATCTTTGACCAGAACCATGTCCATAAGCATTTCTCCAAAGTTTTTATCTAGTAGTTTCATAGCTTCAAGTCTTATGTTTAAGTCTTTAATGAATTTTGATGTGATTTTTTGGTATATTTTGAGAAATATGGGCCTAGTTTCATTCTTCTGCATATGGATAGTCAGGTTTCCCAGCATCATTTATGGATTAGATTGCCATTTTTCCAGTGTATGTTGTTTGCACCTTTGTTGAAAATGAATTGGCCATAAATACATGGATTTAGTTCTGGAGTCTCTATTTTGTTCCATTGGTCTATATATCTGCTTTTATAACAGTATCATACTGTTCTGGTTACTATAGCTTTTTAGTGTATTTTGAAGCTAAAATGTGATACCTCCAGCTTTGTTCATTTTTCTCAGGATTGCTTTGGCTATTCTGGGTCTTTTGCGTTTCTATATGAATTTTCTGTTGGTTTTTTTCTACATTTATTAAGATTGTTATTGGTCTTTTGACAGACACTGCATTGAGTTTGCAGATTGCTCTGGATAGTGTGAACATTTAAAAAATATTAACTCTTCCAATCCATGAGCATAGGATATCTTTCAATTGTTTCATGTCCTTTTCAATTTTTCATCAGTGTTCTATAATTTTCATTGTAGAGATCTTTCACATTTTTAGTTGAATAAATTCCTAGGTATTTTTGGTACCTATTGTAAGTGAGATTATTTTCTTGATTCATTTTGCGGATTGTTGTTGGTGTATAGACATGCTACTGGTTTTTGTATGTTGACTTTGTATCCCACAAATGTACTGAATTCATTTATCAGTTTTAACAGGTTTTTGGTGGCATCTTTAGATTTTTCTAAATATAGGCTCATGACATCTGTGAACAAGAATAATCTGACTTCCTTTGCAATTTGGATGTCCTTTATTTCCATTGCTTGCCTATTTTCTCTGGGTAGGCCTGCCAGTACTGTGTTGAATAAAAATGGTGAAAGTGTGCAACCTTCTCTTGTTCCAGAATTTAAAGGAAATAATTTTAATTTCTTCTTATTTAGTGCATTACTAGCTGTGAGTTCGTCACATATGGCCTTATTATTTTGCGGTACATTCTTACTATGCCGAGTTTGTTGAGAGTTTTTATCATGAAGGGATGTTAAATTGTATTGAATGCTTTCTTAGCATATGTTGAAATAATTATATGGTTTTTCTTCTGATTCTGATAATGTGATATATCATGCTTATTGACTGCATATGCTGTACCATCCTTGTATTCCTGGGATGAATCCCACTTGATCATGATGAATGATATTTTTAACGTTGTGTTGAATTTTGTTTGCTAATATATTGCTGAGAAATTTTGCTTTTATGTTCATCAGGGATATTTGTAGTTTTCTTTTTTTTTTAAAATTCATCCTTGTCTTGTTTTGGTATCAGAGTAATGCTAGCCTCATAGAAAGAACTTCAAAGTAGTCCCTTCTCTTCAATTTTTTGAAATAGTTTGAGTAGAATTGGTATTAGTTCTTCTTTAAATGTTAAGTAGAATTAATTAGTAAAATTGTCTGGTCTTTCCCTAGGCTTTTCTTTGATGGGAGATTTTATAACTTCTTCAAACTTATTATAATTATTGGTCTGTTCAGGTTTTCTATTTCTTTATGGTTCAAACTTGGTAGGTTCTATGTATTCAGGAATTTATCCATTTCTTCTAGGTTTTTCTAATTTGTGGGTGTATAGTTTATAATAATCTCTAATGATCTTTGTATATCTGTTGTTTCATTGTAATGTATCCTTTTATATTTCTAATTTTATTTATTTGGGTCTTCTCTCTTTTCTTTGAGTCTAGCTAATGTTTTGTCAATTTTATCTCTTTTTAAGGAAACGACTTTTTGTTTTGGTGATCTTTGTATTTTTTAGACTTAATTTTATTCATTTCTGCTCTGATCTTTATTCTTTCCTTCCATTAATATTGGGTTTGATTTGTTCTTGCTTTTCTAGTTTTTTGAAGTGCATTATTAGGCTTTTTGTTAGAAGTCTAATTTTTAATATAGGCATTTATTGCTTAAACTTCCCTTTTACATCTGTTATTTCTGTATCCTATAGGTTTCAGTAGCTTTTGTGTCCATTTTCTCTTGTCTCGAGAAATTTTTAAAAATATTTTAAAATGTCTTTATTAACCCATTTGTTGTTCAGGAGTAAGTTGTTTAATAACTATGAATTTATACAATTTCTAACTTTTTAAATTGATTTCCAGTTTTATTTCATTGTTGTCAGAAAAATACATGATATTATTTTGTTTTTTCAAAATTCATTAAGACATGTTTTGAGGACAAACATATGGTCTATTCCTGGAAAGGTTTCATTGTGACATGGAGAAAAATGTTTGTTCTGCAGCTATTGGATGGAATGTTCTATAAATGTCTGTTAGGTCCATTTGGTATAGAGTACAGTAGTATAGAGTCCAATGATTCGTTGTTGATTTTCTGTTTAAATGATCTGTCCATTGCTGAAAATGGGGTTTTGAAGTTCCCTACTATTATACTGCAGCCAATTTCTCCCTTTAGGTGTATTAATATTTGTTTTATGTATTTGGGTGTATTGATGTCAGGTGTATGTGTGTGTGTGTGTGTATATATATATATCTGCAATTGTTACATTCTCTTGCTGTATTGATCTGTTATTATATAATGGCCTTATTTGTCCTTTTTTTCTTCTTGAATTAAAGCCTATTTTACCTGATATAAGTATAGCTACTTCTGCTCATTTCGTTTTTCATTTACATGGCTATCTTTTTCCATCTCTTCACTTTCAATCTGTATGTGTCTTCATAGGTGACGTGAGTTTCTTGAAGAAAGCACATACTTGGGCCTTGCTTTTTTAAAAAATCCCTTCAGCCATCGTCTATCTTTTAATTGAATTATTTATTTCATTTATATCCAAAGTTATTTTTGATAGGTAAGGATTTACTACTGCCATTGTGTTACTTGTTTTTTGGTTGCTTTGTGGATCCTTTCTTCTTTTTTCCTTTCTTACTGTATTCCTTTGTGGTTAAGTAATTTTCCGTAGTAGTATGTTTTGATTACATGCCATTTTTTTGTATCTATTATGTGTTTTTGCTTCATGGTTATTATATGGTTACAAAAAAAGTACATAGTTAAGTTATTTTAAACTGAAAATGACTTAACTTTGATTGCAAAGAAAACTAACACAAACAAATTCTGTGCTTTAACACTAGTTTATCCCCACCTTTTGCCTTTTTGATGTTTTTATTTACATTTTTATATTGCCTATTTCTTAAACAATGTGGTTATTATTGCTTTAAATAATTTTGTATTTTAGTCTTTATATTTAAGATATAAGTGATTCACTTATCCCAATTACAGTATTAGAGTTTTTCAAAGTTATCTGTTTTCTTTCTTTTGCCAGTGAGTTTTATACCTTCAGATATTTTCTTGTTACACTTCAGTGTTCATTTCTTTCAGAATGACGAACTCACATTAGCATTGCTTGCAAGACAGTGTTGGTGCTGATGAGTTCCCTCAGCTTTTGTTTTTCTGAGAAAGTTTTTAGCTCTCCTTCGTATTTGAAGAATTGGTTTTTTGGGCAGATTATTCTTTGTTGGCAGTTATTTTCCTTCAGCCCTTTAAATACGGCAATCCCCTCTCTCCTGGTCAGCAAAGTGTCTGGTAAGAAATCCACTGAAAGCCATATTGGTCCTCTGTTGAATGCCATGTTTCTTTTCTCTTGCCCTTTTGAGTATTCATTCTTTGTCTTCAAATTTTGCTACTTTGATTATGATGTGTCTTGGAGAATTAGTCTTTGAGTTGAATTTGATAGATGACCTAGGAGATTTCTGTACTTGTATGCTGCTGTATTTCTCTAGATTTGGGAAATTTTCTGCACTATTTCCTTAAATATGCTTTCTAGGCCATTTTTGCTCTCATCTTCTGTGAAAATTACTATTACGCAGAGGTTAATTTGCTTGACAATGTCCCATAATTCTTGTAGGCCTTCACTTTTAAAAATTCTTTTCTTTTCTTTTGATGGAGTCTCTCTCTGTCACCCAGGCTGGAGTGCAGTGGCATGAATGATCTCGGCTCACTGCAACCTCCACCTTCCGGGTTCAAGCAATTCTCTGCCTCAGCCACCCAAGTAGCTGGGATTACAGGCACCCTCCACCATGTCTGGCTAATATTTGTATTTTTAGTAGAGACGGGGTTTCAGCATCTTGGCCAGGTTGGTCTTGATCTCCTGACCTCATGATCCACCGCCTTGACCTCCCAAAGTGCTGGGATTACAAGTGTGAGTCACCATGCCCAGCCTTCTTTTCACTTCTATGGTTGATTAATTTTATATGTTCTGAGTCAAAGTTGCCAATTCTTTCCTTTGTGTAACCAAGTGTGCTATTGAAGCTTTCTAATGAGTTTTTCAGTTCAGTTATTTTATTCTTTATTTTTATGATTTCTATTTGTTTTTTTGAAAATTGTTTATATTTCTTTATCAAAGTTTTCATTTTGCTCCTGAATTGTAGTCTAAATTTTATTTTGTTTTCTAACTCTATTTCCTGTGATTTCTCAATCTTCTATAAGAGGATTATTCTGAATTTTCTGTCAGATATTTCATGCATCTTCAATTCTTCTGGGTCTATTGCTAGAGCTTTGCTGGTTTCTTTCGGTGGTATAATATTTCTCTGAGTTTTCATAATCCTTGAATTTTTACATTAATGCCTATGCATTTGAGGAAAGAGCCACTTTTCTCAGTTTTTGAAAGCGTTCTTGGGTGGTGTTAGAGCTTTACTGCTTAGTATGAGAACTTAAACACTCATCTGTTCTTGCTTCATGTTATGGGCAGGACTTACAGTGAGTGCTGGAACTAAACCTACTACACTGGAACTAACTTGCTGCCCTGATGTTGTTTTCTAATATGAGGAAGACTTACAGTGAACTCTGGAACTTCAATATTTCTCCAGAACAAAATTACTGCGCCTCTGTTGTTTCCCATTCTGGGGAAGACTTAAAGTGAGCACCAGAACCTAAATGTTGTCTTAGAACTATATTGCTGCCCTGCCATTGTTTCCAGTCTTGGGAAGAATTAGTGGACACTAGAACTTTATCCTGACCTTTTAGTTGTTTCCAGGCCTGAGGAAGGCTCCATATGAGCACGTGGGAATTGTGGAAAATCCTATTAGGTATTTTCATGGATTGTGCCCCTGGAGTGCTATAGCACTAGCCAATCTCTTCAAAGAGTTGTATCTCCATTGATTAGAGTGCAAGTAGCCATCAATATCTTCGTGACAGTCAGTGAGCTCAGCACCCCACTCTTTGTCCCCAATTCACCCCACTTGGTTCAGCCATCCTGGCACTTTCAATGGTTCAAATGGAATAGGACTGAAGTAGGCTTCCTGTGAACATTCCAAGAACAGAGGGGAGATTAAACATCCACATCTAATTCTCTCCTCTTGCTTAGAAACTATGAGTCTAGGAAAATCTGTGAGTGGAATTATGCTAGTTTCGAGGAAGGGTGACACAGTCTAAAGTAACCGTTTCTCTTACTTCTCATGGCTTCTCTTGATTCTGTGGGCCCAGTGGGTTTCTTCACTTCTCCCCAAATTCTAGTGAATTCCCGTGGTAGTCTTATCTTTGAATAGTTTCTAATTGTATTTTTGTAGGACGGAGTGATCCTGGGGTATTTTTTAATCGAAATCATGCTGACTAACTCCTTGCACTATGCAATTTTTTATCTCAGGTCAACTATCAATAACTCAGAAAAGATTTACCTAACATAAGATGTTAATTCAACTATCTAAATGTTGTATTATTACAGCTTCAATGATGTTCACTTCTTAATATTTATCACCGTTGTAATTTTACATTTTATGAAATTATTTGATAGCTGGCTCTCCCACCAGATTGTGAGCTACACCACAGACATTTTGTTCTTTGGTTTTCTTTTCTTTTCTTTTTTTGGTGGGAGTTGGTGGGAGGCAAGATGGTGATTTTATCATCCTACAACTAGTGCCTAGTAGAGTACACAATAAATAGGAAAAAAAAGTATTTATTACCTCATTGACTGAATAATAAATAAGGATTGAAAATCATTACTGATTTTAATTATCTAGGCAGTTGTGTTTAACAATGAAGAGGCCCCAGTCAACATAGCATCCTGCAGTTATTTTAGTATCTCTCCATAAAACATCAGAGAAAAAAAAACAGTGAAATGTAAAGCATATAAACAATAAAAAGGATTAGTGGTCTAAACAAAAACCAATAATACAACAAGTTAAACACTTACGTAGACCAAAAGTAGAAAAAAACATATACCAGTAATCTTGGCCAATGTTTTAGACTTACTCCAAGCTTAAAAGAAGATGGAGGTGGGTAGTAAAAGGGAGCTCAAAAGCAACATTTTGGTGGCAATGTCGAAAGCCAAGAGGAAATTTATAAAAAACAGGCCAGTAAAGGCCTGTGCAAGAAATATAAAAAGATTGTGATTATTATGTGAGATCAACAGCCTTGAGCATTGGTAGCTTTTAAAGTTTCCTAAATTAATCTATTGTATTAATATTACCAAGGTTGAGAACTATAGGTCTAAGAAAAGTTATTTTTAATATATTTAAGTCAATATGTAACGTATGTGTAAAACACCTTCTACAAATAGAAACATGGACTCCTCATGCTAACATTTCAGAGAGAAGAAAATGTGTAAGTTCATAAAGTGAAAGTATATAAAAATATATTCCAATTTACCAGTAATCAGAGAAATGAAAATTAAAACACCATTGAAATATTCATTTTCAAGGACTCATAAGTAGGAAGAAAAACAGATTAAAATTGGAAAGCTTGAAGAAATAGAAATTTTATACATTATTGGTGCTAATGTAATGAAATTATGGGAACCAATGTAGGTTTATATAGTGAAATTGAAATTTTCTTAGAACTTCTCAGTTTTCTTTCTAAGCATATACTTCAGAGAAGTTCTTACTCATGTACTCAAAGGAGTCATGCTCATTGCATGCAAATTGGACACAGCCTAAATATCTATCAATAAGGAAATAAATACCTACATAGTCATATATGGATCTGATGGAATACAGGTTCATAGTTTCTTATCTGTATTAGCTTTTGCTGCATAATAATACAGGCTTAAAATTTAATCATTGAAAACAATGCCTATTTATTTAATTCATGTTTCTGTGGGTAGGCAATTTAAACCGGGTTCACCTGAAAACTTCTTTTGGTCGTGGCTGTGCTCAACCATGCATCTGCAGGCAGCTGTTGGTATGTGGCCTCATTCACAAGTCTGGAAGTTGGCAGGCTGCTGGCTGGGGAGAGGGAATAGAAGAGCCTTGTGTCTCTGATCAGCAATCAGGCAAGGCCAGGCTTTTTGTCATGGTGGTAGTCACAGGATTTCTATGAACAGCAACTAATCAAGATCTGATATGGGGTCACCTTTCAAGCTTCTGCTTGTGATCCATCACTAACCTGCTACTGGCCAAAGCAATCAAATAGCCAATCCAGACTAAAGTTGTGGATAAATACACACTACCTTCTCATATGAGAAGTTGCAAATTATTGAGGCTATTTTTTTCAGTCTACCCTTGGGGTTAGAAGTGCCTTCAAATTCAGAAATTTTTCATTGTAGAAAAGTGATTAACTGTATATATTAAATATTCACTGAGACCTCAAGCAGAATCTGGAATAGCTCTCTATATTCAAGCTCATTAATATACAGTAAAATATATAGCTATTGATAAAGGTAATAAATTACATCAATGTAAATTCAGGAGTTTTGTTAAAAAATTAGTTTTGTTATCAAATTGACAAACAACACAATAGCAAACTTTTGGATTTAGAGCTTTTGAGGTGTCAGAATTGTAAGTGATTTTGGACCTTGTAAACATGAGTTAAAACTAAATGAAGTTGATCATATATACTAACTTTGATAGAGCCGAAAACCATAGTTTAGATGAAAGAAAGCAAGTTGCATAAAGATACTTATCACAGTTTAACATTTATATATAATTTTAAAATCAGACAAAATAATTTTTATATATGTGCATTAAAATATAAAAACACAAATTGAAATAATATACACAAATTTCAAGGGAGTACTTAGTCCTGAAAACAAAAACAATGACAGATCAGGCTGGGGGTAAATAGAAAAGGAAAATTATTTTAAAACAATCTAAGGCAATACAAATAAGTACAGATGGAAGCTTATTATATATTATATCATGTACTATATGATGCGAATCTCAAATCACTAGGGAAAAGTCATACTTTTAAATAAAAGGAATGAGGAATTTGATGGCCATTGGAAAAAAATTGGAAAATTGGACCCTTACCTCATACCACACACTAGAATAAAACCCAAATAAGTCAGAAATTTCAATTGTAATAATCAAGCCAAACAATTACTACAAAAATGGATTATTTTATAGACTGAGAGTGGATAAAAGCTTTCTAACTGTGATTAAATTCAGCCATGAGAATTAGGAGAAAGATCTTATATATTGAATGTGTGAGATCTTTAAGACATATTGCTGGGAGAGAAAGAAAAGTGTAGAATAATATATGTAGCATACTTCCTTTTGGATAACAGAAGAAAAGGAAATAAATAATGAAATCTATAGACCCACATAATTCACTTAGTTTCAAAAAGGAACACGTGTCTATGGCATGGGAGGAGGTAGGCAAAGTGGAATAGCAATGGATGCAATACTTCTTTTAATAGACTATTAAATATAGCTTTGACTACAACCATTTAAATGTTTTTTTCAATTAAATAATAAAATTAGTTTAAAAAGAAAACAAACCAAACCCCATACTATTGAATACAAGAGGAAGCAAATCACTAGTTTTTATCTCAAATTTACAAAAAACAAAGTAGCAAACTTTTGGATTTAGAGCTTTTGAGGTTTCAGAATTGTGAATAAGTGAATAGTCTATTTACAGTGTGATATAGTTAGGATATTTGTCCTTGCCCAGATCTAATGTTGAATGGTAATCCTCTATGCTGGAAGCTGGGGGCCTTGTGGGAAGTGTTTGGATCATGTAGGCGGATCCCTCATGGCTTGGTGCTGTCTTTGGATAGTGAGTTCTTGTAAGATCTGATAATTTAAAAGTATGTGGCACCTCCCTCACCACTCTCTCTCTTGCTCCTGCTTTCGCTATGTGATGTGCTTGCTCCCCGCTTGCTTTCTGCGGTGATTGTGAGCTTCCTGAGCACTCCCCAGAAGCAGATGCTGCTATGCTTCCAATATAACCTGCAGAACCATAAGCCAATTAAACTTCAGTCTCAGGTATTTCTTTACAGCAGTGCAAGAGTGGCCTAATACACCACATTTGTAACATAGCCACACAGACAAAAATTTCAAGACTGCACTGTGTGTATTCTTAGAGGAACATATCCTGAAGACATAAACAACAAAGAAATCTTAAACTTCAGACAGTATCTTATTTTTCATATTATGGTTGATATTCTAGAGTAAAACCATTTAATTCATACATTGCAGGCAAATTGCAGAAATTATCTTGTGATATTTTGGAAACAATGTTTTCAGAGAAAGAAAATACATATTAATATACTAGTACGCTAATAATATATTAGTGCACTGATATATGTTTATACATATATTCTAATATACAATCAACAAAATTCAGAAAAATCATTTTGATGTTTGAAAGTGAATTAGAAATACTAATGTAAACTCATTATTCTATTTTTCAAAACATATATTCTAATTTTGTCACTGAAAGGGCCTACAAACAGTAAAGCATCCCTAGGGCCCCAGTCTTATTTTTTAAACGTAATATTCCATTGAAAGCAATTAGAACTCCTTCAAGAAATAGTTGATTCCAGGTCTAGGGAAGGAAATGTTCAAGATATACGTAGTATAAATTATGCCAAAAAGCAAGGAAATGCTCAAAGAATAAGGGAGTGTATCAAAAGGATATAGAAGTAAGTTTAACTACATGTTAATTGCTTTAAGTGTTGGATCCTGAAAAGACTGCCAGGACTCCAGTGGCTTCACTCATGGAATAGCTTTCTTATAGGCAAAGGAGGCAGTACAACGACTGCAGGGGAAGGATATGGATTGAAAGGGATATGGAGATCTCAGGGTTAGGCTTCTTTGATTTTCTACCACTGGGTTGCAGAGGAAGCACTGACAAATCAAGACAAATCTTCAACTTTGGATCATGGGTGGCATGCTTGTGAAGCAGCTTGGTAGCAGGAAACCCAGTTCTGCTTGTGAGAAGAATCTCTTATATTAAGCAAGTCTTATAGGTACATTCGAATTCTATAATCAACCTTAACCATCAAAACCCCTGAGTCTCTAATAAAACCATGTGTAAAACATGAGTCCAATTATCATTGCCAAGTAATGCTGATAGGCAGGTATGTCCTGCAGATCTGTAATTAAAGGACATCACTTATCTGTAGTTAATGTAATTCACAGATTGGCCAAGGGATTATCATATTCCAGGCTTTTCTGGGGCAAAGCACATGATTAATCCAAATCAGCTGAGTAACTCATGCTATACAAAAGAATTCTCATTAGCTCAAATCAGGGCATTTCAAGCACTAAAAGAAACAGTGATAGGCAACACATAAAAAGTTTTTTAAAATTACCCATTACTCAAAATGAAAGTTTTATTCATAATTTATTATTTTTTCAGTTTTTTCTAAATATTTTAATATTAATATTCAAAAACATTGGTACACACTAAAGCAATAGTGTAATGAACACCCATATATCCAATTTTTAACACTTTGCCACATTTGCTTTATTTATATCTATATTTTTTTCTGAAACATTTCAAAGCAAGTTGCGAACATCACACTTAATTTCTAAAATTACATTTTACCACTCCTAAAATAAGAACTTACTCTTATATGCTTGTATATCATTATGTCACATAAGATAATCTTAATTGATTACAATATCATTTAATTCACAGTTCATATTCAAATTTTCCCATTGCACAAAATGATTTTTATTAATTTTTTCAATAAATCTTACTAAGTTTCATGCATTTAATTTGGCCATGATTTTGCTTCCATTTCTATCACTCTAGAATGACTTTTTTTCATGACCATAATTTTTTGAGAGAATAGGTCCATTCTCTTGCAATTATAACATTATTGGAATCATGTGATTGTTTGCACATGGTTTCATTTAGCTTTCATCTCTAATAATTATATTACACAGGCATTCTAAGCTAGAATTGAAAGCTTATTTTTTTATATGTTTTTGGCAAGAGTATTTCATAGGTCATACTGTGTATTTCATATTATATCATATCAGATAGCAGACAATGTTTAGGTGGCCCCACTATTAGTGGTAACAGATTTGATCACTTGGCTATGATAGTGATAGCCAGATTATTAGTTTTGGGGAAAGATTTTTTTTTTTGCATTTAGAACACAATCTACTGGATAATATTCTGCAATATCCACTTTCACTCAGCCTTTCACCTAATGGTTTTAGGATCCATTAATGATCTTTGTATGAATCAGTTACTTCATTGGGTGTTACAAAATTGTGATTTTCTAATTCTGTCATTTTTCCCCCTCATTTTAGCTGACATTGTTACCTGATAGAGTTTGATCATCAGCCACTGTGGTGAACTCCAAAGTCTTATGAAAAGGCAGACTAAATAGTTAATTTTGTATCTTTAATTTTCAATGTCAGTGTAAGGAGGTCCTATAATAATCTCATTCGTGGCATATGAATTTTTTCCTCTTTCTTTTTGATTTTCATTATGGGTTTTTAAGTATCGAGTGTGTAAATATCAACTGTAGATGCTATTTATTTGATATTTATATTTTACCTAATTTGGCCAGTGACAATTCCAGTAATAATTCCATCTGGGTCCTGGGTCCATTTGGTATAGTATCAGCAGTCTTTGAACTCTTCCTTGTCCTCTGGCATAACAAGATGTCCTACAATTAAGGTATTTTTTTCCCCCTTACATGGAATACTAATTTCTCCAGGAAGCTCTGATTTGTTTTAGTTAAGAATAATATTTAAAACCAAGATTTATATACAAGGAGCGCTCATTGCTATTGAGACAACTTCAATTCTTTTTACATTCAGAGACCAGAGCTAGAAAATTTTTTTAATCAACACCTTATGATCATATTGATTTTTTTTACTTAATTTGGTTGATTTTATATTTGCATCTTTTTTTTTTTTTTTGAGATGGAGTCTTGCTCTGACGCCCGGGCTGGAGTACAGTGGTGCAATCTCAGCTCAGTGCAACCTCTACCTCCTGGGTTTAAGTGATTCTTGTGCCTCAGCCTCCCGAGTAGCTGGGATTACAGGTGCGTGCCACAATGCCCAGCTAATTTTTGTATTTTTAGTAGAGACGGGGTTCCACCATGTTGGCCAGGCTGGTTTCGAACTCCTGACCTCAAGTGATCCACCCACCTCGGCCTCCAAAAATACTGGGATTACAGGCATGAGCCACCGCACCCGGCCTGCATTATTTTTTATTGCACTGAAAACCTTGTTTCCTAATATAATTAATATATTAACATAATTATTTGTTTTCTTTATTTTACACAGGTAGCATATTTGGAATAGTTTCAAAGTTACCATGGTGATAATATTATTAGCATTATACCTACTGAGTTAGATTAAAGACTTCTTTGCTGGTTTTTCTTTTCTTTCTTTTTTTTTTTCAGTCCTTCACATATGTGTCACCAAGAATATACAGAATACAGTATTTAAAAGTCTCTTGAAATAATGTTTCTGAGATTGCACCTCTGTATTAATGTGTCCAAGTTGATAAGTAGCTAGGATTGTTTCTTTCTATTCATTATTCTAAGTTTTAGCATTTGCTTTTTCATATAACTTTATATTTTTGAGTAGATAAAACATACATATGTGTCAAAATTATATAAAATATTGTATTTAGGGAAGTCTCTTTTCCTTTTTTATCTTTACCACACAGTTCCTCCTGCCCTCTGTAGTTGTCTATTTTAGCTTCTGGTGTATACTTCCATTGTGTGTGTGTGTGTGTGTGTGTGTGTGTGTGTGTGTGTTTGCAAAAATGGACAAGTATGCCTGTATTTTGTATATTTATAATGTATAATTATATACTTAATTTATATAATTTCTTTTTTATATGGAATATGTAACTACTATATGAACTGTTCAGTTCTTTGCTTTTTTAACTTTTGATACATTGAAAATTACTAGAAATTGTTTTCTAGAAAGCAAACAAAAATAAGCTCATTTATTATTGCTCTTATTTTATTATATTTATACAAAGCAGGTACATTTACAATATATATTATTCTTTTCACCTTAGTAATTGTCTTCAAAATCTTCTCACACATTAAGCTGTCTTTCCATCCCACGCTCAAAAGGTAGCTTTTCCACTATCATTAGTGCCCATGTATGAGAAATAGCTTGCTTTACTGAAATAGTCATTCTACCTATCTTTCAACAACTGATATCATATTACTCTCTTTTGAGAACTAACTGGAGTCATTAAAGTTTAAGCAAGAATCTTTAAAAAAATTCTATAAAAGTAGTATTAATTAATCAAGGCAAGAAAAAGAAAATTAGCATTGCTCTGTTAAACATTAGCATCTGAGAAAATTGCTTAATAACTCTACATCAAAAATTTTAATTTATATAATCAAAATATGACAACATTCCATGCACTATTCATTTACATTTTTTTCTTTCAAGCATGTTATTGGAATTAAATAAAATTCATATGATTATACTCAATTTGCAGTCAAATTTCAAAATGAAAGAACACAATTTTTTTCAATTTTTTGAAATTATGTCTTTTTTAAAAATCAGTTTCTTTCTAGAAGTTAAGCTTATAGCCCCAGGTACAATGATGTATTTGATTTGAATACTGTTTTTCCCTAAAATTTAGTATATAGGCCATTTCTTTAGTGAATTTAATTTACCTGGTCTACGTTTTCCTTGTATTTGAAAATTGATTGATATTCAGATCTAGTTATAATCTTGCCATGCAAAAAATAATACAAATCAATCCAAAAATGAATATTAATAGTTACAATTTATTGAAACTATATAAATTTTCAAAAACTAATCCAAATAATATGTGCAATGAAGATGGGTATTTTAAATTTGCTATCTGTTTGCAATTTGTTTCAACGATTCACCTTTTGATTCATACAATACAATGATCCATATAAGGTCTGAACACATAAACCAAATTGGTAATTGCTGAACTTTTTACCCTTTCTCACTGTAGTCTGAATTTTTTTTTCCACAAAGAAAGAAATGTAAATGAGAGATAAGTTACCTCTTCACTTATAGGTCAAAACTTTTGGCTTTAAGGAAGGCATAAGTAAAGCTAATATTTTAAATTAAAGAGAAAATTAAAAGTACATGAACATATATGTCATTTGCATTATGTTAATACATGTTATATAGCATAAAATATCTAATAATATTTTATATTAGTAATGCCATTCCAAAATTCCAGAATAGAGTGAAAAAGCCCAGATATGGGAGCCAGAAAAACCCTCACCAAGTTCAGCTGAACTTGCTGTCGCACCGGAAAATGAGATGTGCGGGGTAGGGGGCAGGGACGAGGGGGAAAGGGACCACTCGGGTCGTTTTTAAGATGAGAGAGTAGTCACAGGGGAACAGAACCAGGAGTCTAAACGAAGTAAAGCATGACGGGCGTACGTTTCCCTATACAAGGTCCTATTTAAGGGCACAGGAAAAGTTACAGAATGACAAAAGAGGTGAGCAAGAAGGTCTGCAGGGTGGCTGTTTTGAACCCACCACCAGTTTAGTTTAGAAGAGGTCCAATCACTAGGACGTGGGGTATGACAATCTAAATACCCACAACCTTCATGGTGCCAGAAATTCCAATCAGGTGAACGTTCTTCACACCTGACTTGCCTCTGGCAGAACAGACAGGACTGTGCTGGCCAGCCTAAACGACCGATGAGAAATTTAACCTCTTGTGACAAAAAATCAGCACTAAGGACCTTGAAGAAGTTTTTATCCAGACGTCGTGGACAATATCGACGTCCTGACAGGTAACACCTTGACAACCACTAAACAAGACAATAGACACCGAACAAAACAATAAACATAAAACAAACAATTGACCCTAGGGCATGTAAACAATTATGACAGTTTTCCTATTTATTATTTTTTATTAGACAGAGAAGGGGAGGGGGTCCCGTGGTGGGATCATTCAGGTGCCTGCCCGGCCACTCCCCCTGAGGGAACTTGGGCTCCTCTTAGCATTGGCAGGCCGGTAGAAACCCCCGGCTGGGATGGAGCTATGCCTGATGCTGCCTTAAGCCTTATGAGGTCGCCACGGAACGGCAGGTGAGGGCCCACTCGAACTCCTTAGCTTTTGTCGTGGAGCTACAAAGTGGAAGACAAACCGCAAGCCTTTGTCCTCCCCACTCACTCACCAGTCACACAGAGTTTATTGCAGTTTTTTTTTTTTTCTTTTAAACAAAGATACCCAAGATAAGAGGTAGGAAAAAAGAGGGAGAGAGAGAGAGAGAGAGAGAGAGAGAGAGGGAGAGAGAGGGAGAGAGAGGGAGAGAGAGGGAGGGAGAGAGAGAGAGAGAGAGAGAGAGAGAGAGAGAGAGAGAGAGAGAGAGAGAGAGAGAGAGAGAGAGACCGGTCTTCCAGAAACCAAGGCTCAGCTCCCCAGTGTCCTGGGTCTTGAGATGAGTCAACGGAGGGTCCTCGTCAGGACCACTTCCCACCCAAACCAAGACACAAAGGCGCCTACCAGAAACCAAGGCTCAACCCACTAGTGTCCTAGAGTAACAGGCTGAGTCAAAAGAGGGACACCCTCGTCAGGGCCGCTTCCCTCTTACCAGAAACGAAGTCAAATCTGAACTACCTGACCCCGGGGTCAGAAGCTGAGGACTCAGATGTTGAATTTCAGGGCACTCACACGGTAGTCGATCTGCTCTCCTCTGGAAGACGGTCGCCCTTCGGGGACCTGAAAATTCTTTTCTCAGGTGGCACCCCCCCTACAAGCCGGCCGTCCTTCCGGGGAGCCTGGAGCGAGACCGGCTCTCGCCTGGTGGCGTTAATATATCTCGCTGGGGCATCCAAAATGTTGTACCCGAGCGAGTTAGAAAAACAACACACTTTGAGACGAATTAAGAATCCTTTAGTAGCCAGCGATTGAGAGACAGCTAACACTTAAAATTCTCTCGGCCCCGAGGAAGGGGCTTGATTAACTTTTATACCTTGGTTTTAGGAAGGGGGGGTCTAGTTAAAACAATTTTACAGAAGTAGTCAAAAAGTTAAAAGGATAAATGGTTACAGGAAAGTAAACAGTTCCAGGTGCAGGGGCTTTAAGACTATTACAAGGTGATAGACCCGGGGCTTTGGGCCTTATTAATCGGACGAATTCCTGGGAACCGCGGATATAGCTTGCCACAGTATCTTATCAGTTAATTGCATCCTTGGATGTGCTGGGAGTCAGTTTGCGCAAGTTAAGTCCTTGAGGAAGGGGCTGCCAGTGAAAGAGCCAAGGTGGAGTCTGTCTGGCTGTCTTAGCTAAGGGAGAGTCAATTCAGGTGGAAACAAGGCTAGGTGATTAAAGGAAAAGGGAGAGTCTAAAAACAGAGTTAGTAAAAACCAGGTTGGGCATTACAACAAGAATATACTATCATAGAGACAATTAAATCTCTTCATTTAGTTAACTGTTCTGAGAAACTGAGCACTCCGTTGCTTATTTTGATGAGCCTTATTGGTCATCCTACACTTGCTTATGCACCACTTAGTTTTCTCAACAAAGTCATCTAGGCTTTGTTGCCCAGCTGAAGGCAAGAGAGTCAAGAATATAAAACCTATGTCCCCTTTCTCTCTGCGTTCTGTTCTGTTTGGCCTCTCAATTTACTCACTCTTCACATGAATGTGGTCTGAGAATGGGGTTTCTTTCAGCCAGTAGTAGAAGCTCTCTGCTTCTTTTAATTTACCACCCTTGGGTGGATGTGCATGAGAGTTATTAATGTTTCTTTTCTACATTTCTGTAGTGTTTTGCAAAATAAAGTTTCACATGCCCTTTCACAGTCCTAACTACCCTGAAAACTAGATAGGCAAGTATGATTATTCAAAATCACATGCTCAGAAATTTGGGTGTGATCTACTTTGAAAGAGATCCAGCTGGTAATTAATGATCAGTATGCAAATCTGCATTTCAAACACCTAGTCCAGTGCTTTTGGCAACATACAACAACAGAAGAAGTTACTGTAGTATGGGGTCATTTCTTTCTTAGCTGCCCTAAATAATATTTAAATAACTAATTTATTAAGGAAAATAATTTCCTGGCAGTTTCCTTAAAAAAGTAAACATAAGATAATATTTATCTATTGTTTTATCTTAAATTTTAAAGCAAAATAAAAGCACATGGTACCATAGGAATAAACTGCCTGCCATCCCAGTCTTAGGCTCAGTAAAAATGTTCATTAGAAGAATTTTCTCAGGATAATTCCTTAGAATCTGGAAGCTACTGCAAATATTTTAGGTTTGGCATAGAACTGAAATCAACAGAACATTTAAAAATTGATTGGAGCCTTCTGGATTTACCTCTGACATGTAACAAGCTTAGAAGTCATTATGCCCTTCCTAATAATAAGAAAAACCTGAACAAACTGAAAACAATATCTTTATTGGACCTGTCAGGGGACTATGGTCACAGGGAAAATCACCACCCTGAAATCTGGAAAGACAGGTGAATAGAGTCACAGCTGAGATTGGCTTGCTCTGGACCCATGTTTTTTTTATTGTCTATTCTGATTATTTGACATCTGGGGCCTTGCTGCTCATGGAGGGACTGCCATTCTCAGGGTTCATCAATTCCTAGAGACAGTTAACAACTCACGTGTGAGTGCACTTTTTAAATACAAACCAACCAATCCAGAGCCCACACCCCAACCACTCCCTTTAATTGAAGTCTCTTACTGAGGATGACTATCCACCTGACCTCTTTGCCACAGGCCTAGATACCAAGAACATAAAGGACAGCCTTTATGTTCAGAGTTTGCTGAAATTATTCAAACTAGCCAATCCTAAAACTGCTTACTCTGTGTTTCCTGTTCCTTCCCACAGACAAAAAACACAATAAGGCTTTTGCCAATAGTTTTCTCCTCTCCCGCTACCCCTTGACTGATCCTGATTCTTCTTCATGTGGCCCCTATGGCATGGCACACCCTCTCTTCTTGGGAATTGTAACTGTCTTGTCAGTAGCAATCATCTCCTGATATGTTGGCCTTACTGTACCTCATTTAAAAAATTAATACTGTATATTTTAAAACAAGCCATGAACTGGTAACACTTAAATAGGAATTTTGACAGATTCCTAGAGGCGGAGTGTGGACTAAACTGAGAGTGACAAACTGCTGGGGGCACTTGGTGAAGTAGCCACATTGGCTTCTCATGGTGAGGAACAGAGAATCCCACAGTGGCTCTGGCAGGTGGAGTGGAAAAGTAACCATTTTGAAATAGACCAAAGCATTCTCAATAACAGTTCTACTCACCAGGGAAAAAGACTTTACCAGGGCCTTCTCCACTGCTGCAGAAGGGAATTTCTCCAACTCTAGTACCCTTTGGCCTTCTTGTCTCCCCAGTATGGGAGAGAGAAGGGGAAGGGAAGAAGACAAAGCCAAAAAATACTTGTGAAAGTCATAACCAAGGGGGATCGGCCCATTGAAAGAGGCAAATTCAGCTATAAGATTATAGTGTGCTTCCCTTCTCTTGTACCTTACTGCTATATCAACAGGCCTTCAGTATAAAAACAGCAGATTACAATTGAAAGTACTTTAAACACATACTCCATTTGAGTAGGACTTCAAGGAAAGCCCAGAAACAATAGAGAAGATAAGAACAAAGACATTATAGGAATTTGAAGTCTCTGGCACCTACAGCTACAGAAAACATTAACCATAGGATGTCTCCTTGTCAGATTAACATAAGAACCTCACGCTAAATACTTATTTACCTCAGTTCAGTTACCCAGTTTGTTATATCCAGCTTTCAACCAAGAATTACAAGGCATTCTTAAAGGTAAGGAAAATAGTCTGGAAAGAAAAGCAAATATCAGAACCAGACTCAAATAGGAAACAAATGTGGAATTATCAAACAGTGAATTTAAATTATTATGCATATGTTAAGGGCTTTAATGGAAAGAGTGAACAACATGCAACAACACATGGGTCATGTGAGAAGAGAGATGATGGAAACTGTAAGAATCAAAAGGAAATGCTAGAAATTAAAAAACACTGTCAGAAATGAAGAATGTATTTGACAGCTTTATCAATAGACTGGACATGAACAAGGAAAAAAATCAGTGAGCTTGAAGATATGCCAATAGAAACTTTCCAAACTGAAATGCAGAGGGAAGAATGAAAATGACAGAACAGAATATTCAAGCACTATGGAACATTTACAAAAGGTATGACATACCTGAATCAAGAAATAAATATTCTGAAGAGACCCATATCTGTTAAAGAAATCGAGTCAAAAATTAATAATTTTTCAAAACAGGAAGCCACAGGCCCATATGGTTTCACTGGTGATTTCTACCATACACTTAAGGATTAAATAATACCAATTATCCAAATCTCTTCCAGAAAATAGAAGTGGGGGGAACATACCCACATTCATTCTATGAGGCCAGCATTATCCTAATACTAAAACCTAATAGAGATATTTTGAGAAAAGGAAAGACAAATATTTACTTCTGATAAATATAGATCTAAAAATCCTCAATAAAATATCAGAAAATTTATCTAGCAATATATCAAAATATCTGGTTAGTATTCTTCAAAAATTTCAAGATCATAAAAAACATGGGAAGTCTGAGAAACCATCACAGCCTAAAGGAGTCTAAAGAGACATGAGGACTAATGTCTTGTGGCATCTTAGATGGAATCCTGGAGCTGACAAAGGAGAGCAAGGAAAAACTGGGAAAATCTGAATAATGTAAGGACTTTAGTTAGTAATAAAATATCAATATTTGTTCTTTAATTGTAGTACACACATATACTGAGGTTCTAGATGTTAATAATAGGGAAACTGTGGAAATTGGAACTCTGAATTACTCTTGTAATTTTTCTGTAAATCTAAAACTTTTCTAAAAGGAAAGTTTATTTTAGAAAATATATCAAAAGTATCAGATATCAACCTCAATATTTTTCAGTGTTGTGCTTATAAGTCTTTATCACAGATTATGCCTTTGCTTGCTATTGACTATCAACTTTGGTCCATGCTCAGAGGTTCTCTATCTTTATGGTGCTTTGCTTCTTTGTTTATCACTTTTGGGTAGAGAGGAGGTGAAGAGTTTAGGAAACCTTGTTGGTATTTGTTTTCTACTGAAAGCTTGTCTTGTTTTATAAGAAAATCTGTTAGTTATAAAATTTCACACCCATTTTCAAAAAGCAAGAAACCTTTCTTAACAGTGAAAAAGCACTTTTTAAAAAATAGTAGACCAGAATGTTTCTTTATATCCATTTCTTCCATATTAGGTCTTGCCTTTTCTAGATGTGTTCAGCCACAGGCACTGAGGCCAAGTGCTAGATTCACCACTGCCTTGTTTCTGAGCCTAATTTGTTAGTCTGTTTCTGAGTCCTAATTTGTTAGTCTTCTGATATCAGCAGGGTAAAGCTCAAGTTATGGAGCCTTGGACATGGTTAGATAGCAAGTCAGTTCCCATAGACTTAATTCCCACATCCACTGGCTTCTTTCTCTTTCCAGAATTGCCCATATAATCAAAATACCATAATGCTTTCAGGCTTAATGGAAGTAATGACAAAAAAAGAGAGCAAAATATTTTGTCACAAATAGTAATCTAATCCCAGTTTCCCACGAGGGTTGTTCAATATTTGAAAATATTTATCAAGTCATTATCCAGAAATGGCTTTCCTCTAGATTAATTATGTGCATTTCTGGACTTCCACAGCCTTGATTGTATTTCCATAAAGGACATCTCTTTCACTTGTGTCTGTGTGAGGAGACCACCAAACAGGCTTTGTGTGAGCAGCAAGGCTGTTTATTTCACCTGGATGCAGGTGGGCTGAGTCCAAAAAGAGAGTCAGCGAAGGGAGACGGGGTGGGGCCATTTTATAGGATTTGGGTAGGTAAAGGAAAATTACAGTCAAAGGGGGTTGTTCTCTGGCAGGCAGGGGTGGGGGGGGGTCACAAGGTGCTCAGCAGGGGAGCTTTTGAGCCAGGATGAGCCAGGAGAAGGAATTTCACAAGACAATGTCATCAGCTAAGGCATTTTCACTTCTTTTGTGGTGGAATGTCATCAGTTAAGGCAGGAACGGCCATCTGGATGTGTACGTGCAGGTCACAGGGGATATGATGGCTTATCTTGGGCTCAGAGGCCTGACATTCCTGTCTTCTTATATTAATAAGAAAAATTAAATGAAATAGTGGTAAAGTGTTGGGGTGGCAAAAATTTTGGGGGGTGGTATGGAGAGATAATGGGCGTTGTTTCTCAGGGCTGCTTTGAGCAGGATTAGGGGTGGCATGGGAACCTAGACTGGGAGAGATTAAGCTGAAGGAAGATTTTGTGGTAAGGGGTGATATTGTGGGGTTGTTAGAAGAAACATTTGTCGTATAGAATTATTAGTGATGGCCTGGATACGGTTTTGTATGAATTGAAAAACTAAATGGAATAAGAGAAGGAGAAAAACAGGTATTAAAGGACTAAGAATTGGGAGGACTCAGAACATCTAATTAGAGAGTGCCCAAGGAGGTTCGGCATAGCCCTGCCAGAAAAAGATTATTTATTTACTTTAAGAGTTAAGAGTGGCGGGGCCGGGCGCGGTGGCTCACGCCCATAATCCCAGTACTTTGGGAGGCCGAGGTGGGCAAATCATGAGGTCAGGAGATCGAGACCATCCTGGCTGACATGGTGAAACCCCGTCTCTACTAAAAATACCAAAAAGAAATGGCCGGGAGGGGTGGTGGGTGCCTGTAGTCCCAGCTGCTTGGGAGGCTGAGGTGGGAGAATGGCATAAATCCGGCAGGCAGAGCTTGCAGTGAGCAGAGATCGTGCCACTGCCCTCCAGCCTGGGTGACAGAGCTAGACTCTGTCTCAAAAAACAAACAAACAAAAGAGTTTAGCACCAGGAGATATCAGCTGTGATGGCTTGGGGAAACAGTGTAAACCGGCAGTGTAAACAAGAGCAGGGCATTTATGAGTAGTTGAGAATGGTGAATAGGAGTATGACTAGACAGAAGATAGTAGGGATGACCAGTTTTTTGGGTGGCAGTCCAAGTTGGTCTGGTGTTTGGAATGAGACTGGGGCCTAATGAAAAGGAGCATCTATACAGGAGCTTAAATGGGCTGTACCCTTTAGCATTCCAAGAACAGGCCTGAATTCTGAGAAGGCCAAGTGGTAAAAGTATTGTCCAGTCCTTTTTAGGTTGGTGGCTGAGCTTGGTAAGGTGTGTTTTTAAAAGACCGTTAGTCCGTTCTACCTTTCCTGAAGATTGAGGACCGTAAGGGGTATGAAGGTTTCACTGAATACCAAGAGCCTGAGAAACTGCTTGGGTGATTTGACTAGTAAAGGCCAGTCCGTTATCGGACTGTATAGAGGTGGGAAGGCCAAACCAAGAAATTATGTCTCACAGAAGGGAAGAAATGACTGCAGTGGCCTTCTCAGACTCTGTGGGAAAGGCCTCTGCCCATCCAGTGAAAGTGTCTACCCAGACCAAGAGGTATTTTAGTTTTCTGACTCGAGGCATATGAGTAAAGTCAATTTGCCAGTCCTGGGTTGGGGCAAATCCCCGAGTTGATGTGTAGGGAAGGGAGGGGGCCTGAACAATCCCTGAGGAGTAGTAGAATAGCAGATGGAACACTGAGAAGTGATTCCTTGAGGACAGATTCCCACGATGGAAAGGAAATGATAGGTTCTAAGAGACGGGCTATCAGCTTGTAACCTACATGGAAGAGGTTATGAAATGACGACAGAACAGAATGGGCTTGTGAATCTGGAAGGAGATATTTTCCTTGGTCTAAGAACCATTTGCCTTGTGTGGGAAGAGATTGATAGTTGGAAGTTTCAGCGGGGGAGTAGGTGGGAATGGCCAGATGAGAAGGAGAAAAACTGCTGTGAGGGATAGAAGTTGGGACTAGCTACTTTTTTAGCTAACTTATCAGCATAAGCATTGTCCTGAGCGATGGGATCTGATGCCTTTTGATAGCTGCTTTTTTAGCTACCTTATCAACATAAGTGTTGCCCTGAGTGATAGGATCTGATGCCTTTTGATGGCCCTTGCAGTGAATGACTCCAACTTCCTTTGGAAGTAAAGTGGCTTTGAGAAGCATTTTTATTAAAGATGCATTAATGATGGAGGACCCTTGCATAGTAAGGAAACCTCTTTCTGCCTATATAACAGCATGGTGGTGCAGGATGTGGAAGGCATATTTAGAGTCAGTATAAATATTGGCTCATAGTCCTTTTGTAAGAGTGAGGGCTTGAGTTAAGGCAATGAGTTCGGCTTGCTGAAAGGTAGTGGAGGGGGGGCAGAAAGTATATGCATCAGGTGTGAGGAAGAAAATAGATTTTGGAAGTTATGAGAACTGTAGAGGGTGAGTTGAGCATAGTTTGTGATTTTGAGGGCCTCTAAAAGCATTAAAGCAGTGGCAGCCGCTGCACGCAGACGTGAGGGCTAGGCTAAAACAATAAGGTCAAGTTGTTTGGACAGAAAGGCTACAGGGCGCAGTCCCAGCTCTTATGTAAGAAATCTGACCACACTAACCATGCCTAGGAAGGAAAGGAGTTGTTGTTTTGTAGAAGGATTGGAGTTTGTGGTATTAGCCAGACATGATCAGCAGGGAGAGCACGTGTGTTTTCATGGGAATTATGCTGAGATAGGTAGCAGATGAGGAAGAAATTTGGGCTTGACTGAAGTAATGGGGGCTGTCTGTGAAGCCTGGTGGCACTACAGCCCAGGTAATTTGCTGAGCCTGAGGGGTGTCAGGGTCAGTCCAAGTAAAAGCGAAGAGAGGCTAGGATGAAGGGTGCAAAGGAATAGTAAAGAAAGCATATTTGAGATCCAGAACAGAATAATGGGTTGTGGAGGGAGGTATTGAGGATAGGAGAGTACATGGGTTTGGCACCATGGGGTGGATAGGCAAAACAATTTGGTTGATAAGGCGCAGATCCTGAACTAACCTGTAAGGCTTGTCTGGTTTTAGGACAGGTAAAATGAGGGAATTGTAGGGGGAGTTTATAGGCTTTAAAAGGCCATGCTGTAACAGGCGAGTGATAACAGGCTTTAATCCTTTTAAAGCATGCTGTGGGATGGGATATTGGTGTTGAGAAGGGTAAGGATGATTAGGTTTTAAGGGGATAGTAAGGGGTACATGATCAGTCACCAAGGAGGGAGTAGAGATGTCCTATACTTGTGGGTTAAGGTTGGGGGATATGAGAGGAAGATGCGAAGGAGGCTTTGGGTTGGGAAGAAGGGTGGCAATGAAATGTGGCTGTAGTCCAGGAATAATCAGGGAAGCAGATAATTTGGTTAAAATGTCTCAGCCTAATAAGGGAACTGGGCAGGTGGGGATAACTAAAAAGGAGTCTATAAAAGAATATTGTCCAAGTTGGCAAGAGAGTTGGGGAGTTTTAAGAGGTTTAGAAGCCTGGCTGTCAATACCCACAACAGTTATGGAGGCAAGGGAAACAGGCCCTTGCAAAAAGATAGGACGGGCGCGGTGGCTCACGCCTGTAATCCCAGCACTTTGGGAGGCCGAGGCGGGCGGATCACGAGGTCAGGAGATCGAGACCATCTTGGCTAACACGGTGAAACCCCGTCTCTACTAAAAATACAAAAAATTAGCCGGGCGTGGTAGCGGGCGCCTGTAGTCCCAGCTACTCGGGAGGCTGAGGCAGGAGAATGGCGTGAACCCGGGAGGCGGAGCTTGCAGTGAGCCGAGATCACGCCACTGCACTCCAGCCTGGGCGACAGAGCGAGACTCCGTCTCAAAAAAAAAAAAAAAAAAAAAAAAGATAATGTGGAGTGGGTAGCCTCTGTATTGATTAAGAAGGGGACGGACTTACCCTCCACTGTGAGAATTACCCAAAGCTTGGCGTCTGTGATGGTCTACGGGGCTTCCGAGGTGATCGGGCGGCGTCAGTCTTCAGCCGCTAAGCTGAGAAGATCTAGGAAGGAGTCAGTCAGAGAGCCCTGGGCCAGAGTTCCGGGGGCTCTGGGAGTGGCTGCCAGGTGAGTTGAACAGTCCAATTTTCAGTGGGGTCCCGCACAGATGGGACATGGCTTAGGAGGAATCCCGGGCTGTGGGCATTTCTTGGCCCAGTGGCCAGATTTCCAGCACTTGTAGCAAGCTCTGGGGGAGGAGGTTCTGGAGGAACCCCTGGCAGCTGCAGTTCAGGCGTTTGGAGTTCTTGGGTGCTGGAGATGTGGCTGGGGTTTGTCTCACAGTGGAGGCAAGGAATTGCAACTCGGAAATACATTGCTACTTGGCTGCCTCTACTCTATTATTGTACACCTTGAAGGCGAGGTTAATTAAGTCCTGTTGTGGGGTTCGAGGGCTGGAATTTAATTTTTGGAGTTTTATTTAATGTCAGGAGTGGATTGGGTAACAAAATATATATTGAGAATAAGACGGCCTTTTGACCTTTTAGGGTCTAGGGCTGTAAAGAGTCAGGGTTGCTGCCAAACGAGCCATGAACTGGGCTGGATTTCTATATTTGATGAAAAAGAGCCTAAACTCTACCTGATTTGGGATAAAGAAAAAGGAGCATTAACCTTGACTATGCCTTTAGCTCCAGCCACCTTTTTAAGAGGAAATTGCTGGGCAGGTGGGGAAGTTCTCCACCTGTCCAGTGACCATTATATTACACTTTGCAGAACATTCAGGGCATTCAGGGAAACTCATCTTGTCCACCTATTAGCAATCAAATGCCTCACTGTTAGTAACACAGAAATGTGGGTTGAATAACCAACTTGGACACCAAAGAGTTCTAAATATCCATTGTGGTCTAAGGTAACAAAGAATGAATCCTTTAAGCTTCCCATCCATCCCAAATGTGGGGCCAAGCTGGCATTAAAGGTTGTGGAAAACAAGAAGTCTTAATCATAATCACTGAAGACTCTTAGGGTTCTAATCTGACCTTCTACAGCATTCACTCTGACCACCAACTTTGTGAACAGATGATTTTGAATCTTGGTTCCTCTGAGCTGTCTTTCTGATAACAATAATAACTAATTGTATAAATCAGGGTTTTCCAGGGAAACAGAACAATAAGAAACAGAACCCAATAAGAAATGTGTTGTAGGGGAAGGGGTGAGTGGTGTCAGTGTATATACATATATTATAGAAAGAGATTTACAATAAGAAATTTATTCATGTTATTCCAGCTCCAGCAAGCTGAAAACCTAGAAAAACCAATGGTATAGTTCCAGTCACAGTCCAAAGGCCTAGTAAGCAAGAGAGCTGATGGTGTAAGTTCTAGTCTGAGTCTGAGTCTGAAGGTCAGAGAAAACTCTTTTCTCAGCTCAAAGACTGCAAATTCTCCCTTAGTCAGCCTTTTGACCTTTTCAGGCCTTGAACAGATCAGGTGAGGCCCATCCACATTGAGGGAGACAATTTGCCTTACTTAGCCTACTGATTCAAATGTTAATCTAACCCAGACACACCCTCATAGACATACCCAGAATAACATTTAATCAAATATCCAGGCACCTTGTGGCCTAGTCAAGTTGCCAAAACAATCAACCATCACACTAATATTTACTGAGAACCCTATATATCCCTGTCACTTAAGCCGGACTCTAGTCCTATTATATTTGATTTAATCTTTTCAGAAACTCTAAAAGGTAAGGTACAATTACTGTCTCCACTTTTCCAGTGACAAATAGTAAGTACAATGTTGTTAAATATTGTTATGAACTGAATGTTCCCCCAAACCCACACCTAAAATTTATATGCTGAAATCCTAACCTACAATATGTTAGGATTAGCTCTCGTGAATGGGATTAGCACTGTCTTAAGAGGAGACATGAGAGAGATGCTTTTTTTATTTTTTTATTTTTTATTTTTTTGTCCATGTGAGGATACAAGAAGACAGCCATCTGCAAAGCAGGAAAAAGGCCCTCACCAGATACCAGGTCTTGCATTTCCAGCTTCCAGATCTTTAAGAAATAAATTTTTAAGCTACCTAGTCTATGGTATTCTTTTTTATAGCAGTACAAGCTGACTTAAACAAATCTTTTCCAAAGATCACACTTCTAAGTAGTGGAACATCTGTCTAGCCCCAGAGCTGACTCAACTATTACGGACTAACTGACCCTAGTATGCTTGTTTTTTTTGAGTCCAGCTGAGCCAGCTGAAAGGACAACAATCCCAGCTTTGGTAGCAATGGTTGCTCTAATGAAAGTGAACTTCAATCACGCTATTGTTTATATATTTTGTCTGGTTAGCATGGCTGAGGACCTGGTATCCCTACTTTTCTGTGGGGAAGAAAAATCACAAGGCTTTTTGAATGGTCTAGAATGTTTATATTATAAAAAAAATCTTAACGACAACCAAATTTATACTCCATATTCTATTGCACCAAACTACTACCTGCTCACATTTCCACATTGTTACATATCTCTACTCAGTGATATACTGCAGTCTGCTCTTACCTGCTTGCAAGGGCCAACTGTGCACATTCCTTCCCCAGAGCCCATTGTTAGACATTTAGCAGCCCACCACTGACTTTATTCCTTTGTTCATGCTGATCACTTTTCTTCCATGAACTTCCTTGCCATTTTCACTGGGTTTAATTTTCAAAGGTCCTCATTCATCCTGTAAAAGTAATGTGTTGCCTATGTAAGCAATTCTTAAACTCCTTTCTTGATGCTTTTGCAGTACTTCATGGTATGTATGTACTATTGCTTTTTTATTGTTTTAAAATTATTTAGTTGTTTGAGCTTTTGAAAGATAGAGCCAATATTTTATTTATTTTTATATTCCCAGGATATAACAGAGCTCCCAACATGTGGTTGATGCTCAGTGCATGAATCTTAGGCAGGGGATCTAATAAAAGTTTTTGAACACAGGAGAAATGTGATCAAAACACTAGTTGGAGAAAATGACTTTGGCAGTGGTAGGACAGGTGAATTAAAGTGAGGAAGATTGAAGATCAGAAGCATGGTTAAGTGTCTGAACCAGGATGGCTACAGAAGAAATGATGTTGAAAAGTCCATGAAGAAAGACTCAACAGGATTTGTTAATAATCAGCTGTGATATAAACCCTTGCTACAGCATGTGTGGAGGCTGAGCTAGCAGTATCAGCATCTCTTGGAAGCTTGTTAGAAGTGTAGAATTACTAGCCCTACTGGAAACCCAGTAAATCAGAATTTGCATTTGAACAAGATCCCCAGGTGAGTTATATGCATATTCAAGTTTGAGAATCCTTAGTCAAAGAAGAGGAAAGAGTATAAGATGACAAGCTTCAATCCTTTGTTTTTTAATCAAAGGCTTTCTCAATATTTCCTTCTTTTACAGATTCCTTTACTGATTCCTGTGAAGTGACTGTAGGACAGGGACAGGTGAAACATTGGTTCTCGCAAAGAAAAATGGAAATAATTGAGATTTTTGGTGCATGTGTGGAAAATAAAGCCCCTTTATCCATAGAATGGATGCATATCCTTAAACAGCTCATGGAAAAATGTGCTGCATTGAAGCTTGTTTTCTACTGCATTTTTGTGGCAAAATATCAACTATTATGTGTAGAGATCCCTAAGTCCACGAGTAGCCTTAATTCTCAGGTATTACAGTGTGTCCTTCAACTCAAACTTATCTTCCTCATGGGAACCGTTTCCAAATAATTTTTTAACCCATTATTTCTAGCAGTCTTGTTCCTCAAGGCCATTTTTGAAGCTAAATTCAATTAGCTAAACTGGTAGATTAGTTGTCATGTGACAATGTTAATAGTAATAGTAACAGTGATCATACACATAAAGCTTATAATACGCCAAGCACCGTTCTGAGCACTCGACATGTATCAACTCGCTAAATCTTCATAACAACATTATGAAATAATTATACAGCTCTACCACCCTGAATGTGCTTGATCTCCTCTGACCTTGGAAGCTAACCATAGTTGGGGCTGGTTAGTACTTGGATGGGAGACAACACTAAGAAAATGTAGCCTACATTTTACAAAAGAAGAAACTGAAGAATAGAAAAATTAAGTGATGTGCTTATAGTCACACTCCTAAGTAGCAGGCTTGGATTCAAACTCAATGACTTAAGAGACAGTTTTCTTAATGACTCTGCCAATTGTTCTGAAACTGTAGCATGCATCAAAATTACCAGGCGAATTTGTTAAAACACAGGTATCTGCCTTCCCAAGAATTTCAGATTCAGTAGGGCTGGATAATTTGCATTTCCATAAATTTCTAAGGTGATCCTGTGGCTGCTGGTCCAGGCATCACTCTTTGAGGATCACTTAATTGTGCTACATATGACCTCTCTGTGTTTGATAAATTTTAGCTTACCTAATTATGCTTTAAAACAGCCTTTTTGTAGAAAAATAAAAACTAGACCCAGATGAATGATATGCATTGAGAATTCCCAGATGCTTTGAAGAAAACATTTTCTGATTAAGCAAATAAATCTTTTGGAGTGGCTTGTACCACAAACAATTCATTGCCTTTTCTTTACAACTAACCCTTTTTGGTAATTCCATTCCAGTGAGAAACAGGACTAGCTGGATTTCCTAGGCTATCTAAAAATCCCTAATACTAGGGAATATAATGATTTCAGTATGATGAGTTAGAAATAGCAGGTGACCTTGATACTCTACTTGTTTCTGTTTTGTCATGAATTACCTTCATGCCCCATGAAAGATCACATGACCTCTATTTCTTTACCTGTTACATGAGAGTCTTGGACTAAGTTTACTTGTTTCCTTTGTCTTAATCCCATAAATGAACAATTCAGGATTGAGGGCCAACAATCTCCCATCAGAAGGAGATTAGAGGCCCTACTGCAGAGTTACTTTATGTTGTTGCAATGATGCCCATGGCTTTCTTGTTGCCAAAAAGGAGGAAATAAAAGAGAACTCTGTCAGCAGTGTACTAATCATGAATCTATGCAACAGTGACAGTTAATCTTCTCTTCCTATTAATAGATGCAGATGCCTAAGGGCTTAACATTTTCCTACTAGCTTAATAAGGAGAAAAAGATTGAAGGGGAAGCAGAGATGCCTAATTGCATAGCCAGCAGCTATTACAGTGTTGCTCAAAGGGAGAAACTCAAAAAGAAGAGAAAGAGGCAAGATGGAAATTCAGCATTGGCCATGCCAGCAAGTTGTCCCCTAAGGAAATTAAAAGAAAGTCGTTTTGATCTGTTTTGGTGCATCTCTAGGAGAATATTCAATTAAGAACCCAGATGAGCTTTCACTCACTGTGGTGCCTGCACAGCTGTATAAAACAAAGCTGAAGATGTATTGATCTTCCTGAGTATGCCATGGAATACTTACTGCAAGTTCACAAAAGAAAAATAAAGCTAAGTCTTCCTGGCTTTACAAAACCATTTTGATTTTCAATTCAGGAAGTCATCTTCCTGTGCTTAGGTGTTTCACTGGCATTTGAACATAGGAAGGTTGTGACAGGGAAAGGGACATGTATGCTTATAAAATGAAAAAAAAAATTCACGTGTGACTTTGAATTTTTTCTAGTTTCATTTATAAATTAAATGGATTTCTGTTACATCTCTAAGTACCATATTCTGACAGTCACTCTGGATTTCTCAAATAATGTATTCCCAATAGAGGAAAAATAGTATCTTAAAAATAACATATTAAGAAATAGACAGTTACATAAAAAAGCTAACACATTATTTACACATTAAATATACTTACCTTTAAACAACTTCCTCACTAACGAATAGCCACTATATAGACTATTAAAATGATGCTTTGTAAGCTCCTATTCTGAGATTATAAGTAATGTCTTGATGGACCACATTGAGTAGCAATTAATCAAATTTAAATTAAACAATCATGCTTGAGTGCTTACTATTGATATTGGTGGGCTCGGAGAGGTCCCCAAATGCCAGTGGGACCTCGATCCCAGTTAGTGTTCAGGCTTTTGACACCATTGTGGGAATGCATTCCGGGCTGAGTCAAAAAATAGTGAAAGTATGACAATTTCTTGCAAAGTGAAAAGTACACACTCAAGAAAAGGGAGTGAAGGTATACTCAGAGAGTCTCATACAAGGGGGTTTGGGGCTTCTTACCTTTATGGGTTTCTTCAACCCAGGGGTGGAATATTGATGAAGATTCTTAGAAAAAGGTGAAGATTTTTTGGAACTGTGATGCCACCCATTTTTACACCAACTATAGATGTTTCCAGAACTGTCATGGCACTGGTGAGTGTGGTAATTTAGCATATTAATGACTGTGTAATGAGGTCCTAGATGAAACCTGGGTCAAATCCAACACCATGTTGGGTCCAGTGAGTGTTAGCCAGCTTGGCCCATATCTTGTTTTTCAGGATCTTATAGGCCCCTAGCTTATGAATCTATTTCAACAGTTTCCTTTTGCTAGTCATGTGAAACTGCTGCCTAGAATTTTTCTATTCTCTGGCGATCACTCTGTATTATTCCTGTCTCACTATGAGCCAAGTCTTCTGCTAGATGCTGAGCACACAGATATGAAAAAGAAAATTGCCTAGCATCCAGTGAGTTAGTGAGGAAGCAATTCCATTTAGAAATAAGAAAACCTTTGAAACCACCTTTGCACAAATTATAGAAACGAGAAAAGGATGACAGTGGAATATACCTGATCTAACCAGCCCCCAACTTACCTATAGCCTCCAAACTGCCCTTAATCATCACTAGGCTTGGGCCAAGCTAACTTTGGGAGAAATTTAGTTTATAGTTTAAATGATAATAGCCCTTCCCCAAAACTAAACCACCTTGGAAAAGTTAATGAAAGGCCTGCCAAGTTAGGAGGATGAGAGGAGCCTGAATCCTGCTAAGGTGTAGACATAAAGGATTACCAGCCATTATTCCAGAAGCTGTAAGATTTGCAACTTCCCTAATTACTCCTGCAGATAATATCACAATTGTAGAACTTAAGATTTGGCCTTTTGAGATGTCTTTTCAGGATTTTGCATTTCTGATGACCAATGGCTCCACCCAGACCGCCAACAAATCCTGTGGCCACAGGCTGGCTCAGTGCACATGAGGACCATTTTCCACACCACTATGATTACATTGCCAACCAATCAGATGCAGACATTACCTTACCCGCCAAATTATTCTTGAAACCTCTAGCCTCTGATTTTTGTGGGAGTCTGATTTGAGTAATAATAAGGTCTCTTGTTCAGCCTGCTGTGTGTGAATTAACCTCTTTCTCTGTTGCAATTTTCCTGTCTTGATAAATAGCCTCTATCTGGGCAGTGGGCAAAATAAACCCATCGTGCAGTTACACCTTATCTACTTAACTTCTCATATTTCTCCAATGTGGGAAAGGTGTGTTTGAATTCTGGGAAGCATGAGGTGACTCATATTTGTTACAACACTAAAAATAATTGTGAATTTTCATTATTCTGTTATTAATTTCTGCTCATGTTGTTTGTCTAGTGTCTTACATTACTATGTCCATAATTTATTAATCTGTACTATAGTGTCTTGTACATATAAGCTCCCTGTTCTATCCAAAGTTGAGGTTCCTCATCTCTAATATAAAGATTATATAATATATTTAAGGGATTTTTATGAGAATTAATAATATCATAAAAAGAAAATGTTTTTTAGAAAACCAAAAAGCACCTTAAAATGTAGGCTTTTATACAGAAGTGTTTTGTACTATGGGCAACAATTTAAGCTCACAAGATGAATACATTATGATCTTGATAGTTTAATATTTATTTGTTATTGTGTTATATCCGAAAGAGGTTGTCAACATGGAGATGACTATTTCATTACTTTTTGTGGAAAAATGAATTTCATCAGAGTGATCACACCTTGACTGTAATTTATAAGTATTTACTTACAACTCCCCCTTTTCATTGCAACAATGACTAATCATGCGTCATCTAAGATGGATTATATGAGTGATTTAAGAAACATTGAATTATTTAACCTGATTGAGGGTTTAGATATTCAAGAGAGTTGAAATTGTCAAAAGAGATACTTGTGAATAGGAGAGATTGCATTGTTCATATTTAAAATTGTGGAGCCTAAGATACCGATTTTTTTTTTTTTTTTTTTTTTTGAGATGGAGTTTTGCTCTTGTTGCCCAGGCTGGAGTGCAATGATGCTATCTCAGCTCACCACAACCTCCAACTCCCAGGTTCAAGCAACTCTCCTGCCTCAGCCTCCTGAGTAGCTGGAATTACAGGCATACACCACCACACCTGGCTAATTTTGTATTTTTAGTAGAGATGGGGTTTCTTCATGTTGGTCAGGCTGGTCTTGAACTCCCGACCTCAGGTGATCCGCCTGCCTGGGCCTCCCAAAGTGCTGGGATTACAGGCATGAGCCACGGCGCCCAGCCAGAAACAGATATTTTAAACTAAACTTCTCATTCTAGTCTTGTTGACTTTGCATTAATTGCAGTTTTGTACAGATACTCTTTTGCAGGAAGAAAGAGACTTGGGGAAGTACACTCTCGTGTCTTAACCAGCTCATGGGGAGAAATTACTTTGGACATTATTTGAACCAAAATATATTTATTGTTTGAATAAAAATGTATTATAGGAATGAATTTCAAATTGAGATTAATATAAATCTTTTTATTCAGATACTATAAAAATGATCTATAATATATACTATATTATTTCATTTTTTAAAATGACATTTTCATAAGCTTACATAAAGTAGATTTCACCTCAACTCTTCAGTTTGCATTAACGAGTCAGTTATTATTGTGTTTAGCTGTAGGGAAACCATTAGGACATTGATAAGACATCTTAACTGTGATGAGAGCAATTGTGAATGTAAGGGGTAGCAGTTTGTAGAATGCAGTGAGATTAATCTGTAGTGTACTTCATAGGGATTGGTAAAATCAGGCAATTCACCAGGACACAGTACCTTTCCTAAATGACTCATTTCTCTGTTAGAGAGAAAATAGTTTAATAAATAAAAGACACTTTGTAAGAATTAGTTTCTTTAAGAGCAAAGACCAACATATAAACTGAAAACTTGATGCCTTTCTCTGCTCTTTTGTTTGCACTTTCTTCTTGTGGTGTTGTATTCTCCTCGTCCATCCAGTGTGAGAGTAATCTGTTTCCCAAGGACGTATGGTAATACAATGTAAAGAGGGGTTTTTAAAGTATAATAGTGTATTTAAGCTGTCTTTTCCTTCCTATGCAAAGTTATTTACCTTTTTAAAACAATTGAATGGCCTTATGGTATTTCACAGTAACATGATTTAATGCCATTTCCCTATTAATAAAATTTTAAGCTCTTTCTGTATTTTTACTATTGGAAACAATGTGACAAGGAGCACACTTGTATTATTGTGCACAACTGACTATTTGTATAGAATAGATTCCTAAATAATCTTTCTGGGACAAAGAAATGTATATACAGAATTTCACAGATATTGCTAACTTTCCCTCCAAAAAGCTTATGCCAATTTATACAAAAATAAACAATTGAACAAGGGCAACTTACCTTCCCAATATTTTCAATCCTCTTTAAGAACTTTTTAAATATGTAGCCTATTTCTTTTAAAGCTGTGAAGTCATTATTTTACTTGATAGTTTTATGCTTAACATTATATATTTCTACAATGAAGAATTTTCTTTCTAGATAAGTTTCTTTCTAGATAGGAAATTTCTGAAGGGGGATGAGAATAGCATTGGAATTCTCCAAAAAGCCAAGTTTGTGGTTTTCAGAAAAAATTCACTTGTGATATACTAACTTTGTTAAATAAAAGGTGACTTCTTAAGGTGTGTGATTGTCATTATGATGTGTATATATGAAGGATGTCTAGGATTATGTTTGAAGCATTGTATAATACTGCAATTTAACTTGTCTCTTAAGAAACAGAGAAATAAAAATTAATCTATGTTGGTTGAACCAAACGTAGTGCTTACAATTATTAGTCAGACACAAGAAAATAAAGTTGTTATTCATTAAAATGGCAAATTCAAAATTGGCCTCATTTTTATACTTAAATCTCTGTATGTACATATATTTTTGCATAAAGAAAGACTTTCCTTGAAAGAAGAGGAATAACACAAAAGGGTAGATACTGTGTGATTCCATTTATATGGTATTCTAGAAAAGGCAAAATAATGAGACAGAAATTAAATCAGTAGTTGCCAGAGGCTGGGATGGGGGAAGGAGATTGACTGCACAGTGGCCTAAGGGAACTTTTGAGGTGATGGAGATGTTCTATGTCTTGATTCTGGTGTGGTTACCTAACTGTCTGTGTGTCAAAACCAATCTTACTGTATACTTTAAAAGGGGGAATTTTACTGTATATATCATATCTCAATAAACCTCCCTTAAAATCTTTTTAAAGTTTTAAAAAAAGACTTCCTTACCAAATTCCTGGGTATAAATGATGAAACAACATTTATATAAGAAGAGTGAGGAGAAGGCTGTTTTTCAGTACATTAAAATGATTTTTTTTACCCCCAGAATAGCTCCTGGCCTTATAAATTGAGACACTTATAAAAGAAATGATTCCCTAGCCTTGGTACTTGACTAATGTTATAACACTAAAGACCAGTTGACACTGCATAATGATTACATGTGACAGTGGCTTTCTAAATATGTCCCTGATTTTTCCTTGAAAACCACTTTAGGTTTTAGAAACGCCAGCTCTGAATAAATGTTTCTGTAATATACTTTTACTTTCAGGTTTTGAGATTTATTCATCACAACTTGCTGTTCTGAAAGTTCTCACAGTTGCAAGTCACTAAACATTACACAAGTTACTAAATAATTTTATGCAATATTAGTTCTTCTAAATAAATTTTCAATGTGTTTAAACTAAAAATGGAGTGTTTTGAGTGTGTTAATGAGATAACTTAATATCTCATAAGATATTATTTTAAAATTTTATTATAGAAATTATAGCACTAAATACTATAAGTAAAGCACCCATCCCCTTCAAAAGCTATTGTTAATATTTGGTGACTTTTTCTTTGTTTTTGGGGGGATGGAGTCTCACTTTGGCGACCAGGCTGGTGTGCAGTGGTGCGATCTTAGCTCACTGCAACCTCCAGCTCCCAGGTTCAAGCAATTCTCCTGCCTCAGCCTCCTGAGTAGCTGGGACTACAGGCGCACGCCACCATGCCAGCTAATTTTTGTATTTTTAGTAGAGATGGGGTTTCACCATGTTGGACAGGATGGTCTCGATCTCCTGACCTCATGATCCATCTGCCATGGTGACATTTAAATCTAGTATTTTATTCTAGAAGAAATAAAACCATGTTTACATAAAAGATTGAATTGTCAAAACAGACTCATATGAATCACAATTAACCAAAAAAAAAAAAAAAAACTCTCACTGGTACTACACAGAATACATATGGTCAATGACTAGAATAGTGACTAGCTATTGTTCTGTAAATCCTTAATTTCTTCAAGATTTCTATTTGTCTTTAAGTCAGTTTTTATAAGTTGGATATTTTTGGAAATTTATCAATTTCACTCATATATATTTTCAAATTTCTTGGTATAATGTTCATTCAAATCATATTTTGATGTTTGTAATCCATATATAATCTGTAATATATAATATATACATATGTATATATAAATATGTATGTATATACTCTATATAATATGTAATCTATAGTAATGTACCCATTTTCTTTCTGAAATAGTTTTATGATGTTTCCTGTTTTTTTTTTTCCTTGCTTTCTTTTTTTTCTCTCTTTTTTTTTTTTTTTTTTTTTTTTTTTTTTGAGATGGAGTCTCGCTCTGTGGTGTAGGCTGGAATGCAGCGGTGTGATCTCAGCTCACTGCAACCTCCACCTCTTGGACTTAAGTGATTCTCCTGCATCAGCCTCTGGAGTAGCTGGGATTATAGGCATGTGTCACCATGCCTGGCTAATTTTTGTATTTTTACTAGAAATGGGGTTTCACTGTCTTGGACAGGGTGGTCTCAAACTCCTGATCTCAAGTGATCTGCCAGCCTTGGCCTCTGAAAGTACTGGGAGTACAGGAGTGAAGCACCGCAACTGGCCCCTTTCTTGTTTCACCACAGGTGTGTAAATCTTATTTATATTGTCAAAAAAATCAACTTTTAGCTTTGTGGATTCTTCATTATATGATTGTTTCCATTTCATTATTTTCTACTTTCATTTTTATTATGTCCTTCCTTCTAGTTTCTTTTAGGATTTGTGTGCTGGGTTTTTTAATCCTCTAACTCTTAAGAAGAATGCTTTATTAATAAAATTTTTTTATTTTAATTTTTGGCCATGATAAAAAGTCAAAAAAACAGATGCTGGCAAGGCTGCAGAGAAAAGGGAATGCTTATACACTGTTGGTAGAAATGTAAAATAGCTTAGCCACTTGGAAAGCATTTTGGAGATTTTTCAAAGGACTTAAGACAGAGCTACCATTCGACCCAGCAATGCCATTACTGGATATATACTCAAGGGAAAATAGACTATTATACCAAAATGACACTTTCATGCATAGGTTCATTGCCACAATATTTACAACAACAAAGACATGGAATCAACCTAGGTGCTCATCAATGGTGGATTGAATAAAGAACATGTGGTTCATACCTATAATCCCAGCACTTTGGGAGGCCAAGGCAGGTGGATCACTTGAGGTTAGGAGTTTGAGACCAGCCTGGCCAACATGGTGAAACCCTGTGTCTATTAAAAATACAAAAATTAGCCAGGCGTTGTGGTGCACGCCTCTAATCCCAGCTACTAGGGAAGCTGGGGCAGGAGAATAGCTTGAACCTGGAAGGTGGAGGTTGTAGTGAGCTGAGATTGCCCCACTGCACTTCAACCTGGGTGACAGAGCAAGACTCTGTCTGGAAAAAAAAAAAAAAGGACATGTGGTACGTATACACCATGGAGTACTATACAACCATAAAAAAGAATGGCATCATGTTCTTTGCAGCATCATGAATGGAGCTGGAGGTTATAATCCTAAGCAAATTAATGCATGAACAGAAATCCAAATGCTGTATGTTCTCACTGATATTTGGGAGCTAAACATTGCGCACTTATAGACATACACATGGGAACAATTGATACTGCCAACTAATAGAGGAGGGATAAAGGGAGTAAGACATGGGTCAAAAAACTGCCTATGCTCACTACTTCAGCGCAAAAAACCTACACATGTACCCACATATCTAAAACAAAAATTGAGAAAAAAAATCTTCATTCATTTAATAACATAGATTTATCTTGATACATTTCCTTCAAACTAGTATTTTAGCTGTATCTCTTGCATTTTGATATGTTGTGTTTTCATTATGGTTTAGTTTAAAATACCTTTTAAGATTCTATGATCCATTTGGTACTTATATTTGTATTTGAAACCTACCAAACTTGGAATTTTCTAGTCATCTTATTGATTTCTAGCTTAATTTCATATGTTCAAAGAACCTTTAACAAGTATTCTACCACATAAATATACAAATCTGTTTACTCTTTCTATGGGTAGCATTTGGATATTCACAGATTTGTGGTTGTGTGTATGTGTTTATTCAGTAGATTTGTGGATTTGTTTTTTAGCTTTATATGACTGTAGCCTTATAGACTTTGTATAATTTATATAGCTTTGGATATAACATAAATTTATGGGTAACATTTCTTTAGACTTATATTACTGTAAAGTTCTTCTTCATTGATTTTGAAACTATTTTATTATGTTCATATACATTTAGCAATGTTATATCTCTTTGGTGAACTGAAAGATTTTTATTAGCAGTATCATTCTAAATTTCTAATTGTGCTTTTTTGAGTTCAAAGCTATTTTTCCTTTTTACTAATATAACTAAAAAGGATTTAATTTGAGCAGTCTTTGAATGTTATTTTCTATTTCTTCACATTAAACTTCTGTATGAATATGTTTTATATATATTTCTCATAAGGGACATGTAATTTTGTTTTTAAATTAAATATATCATTCTGTGCTTTTTTAGCTAGTCCATTCATTCTTGTCATTTGAAATGGGTGTCATTAATGACCTATTTCCATTTGAGTTACCCATCTTATTATATGTTCCCTGTTTGTCCCTGTAGTTCTGTGCTTGTCTCCATTCAAAATTTTTCTTTTATAGTAAGAGTTTTAATTTTTTTCTTCTGCTGCTTGTATAAAGTTATAGTATCTCCTTTTATTTTTGTTTTCATTGTAGAAATTAAAACATGCATGCTTAACTAAATATTTTCTCACAGTAGTCAATATATATTACTCTTCTCAGATGTTACAAGTATCTTTGAATATTTTAACATCATTCCCAGAGCTCTAAACGTTCTCTACCCCTGGTTATTCAATCAAACACTAATCTAGGCATTACTGTGAAGAGATTTTGCAGATATAATGCAAATCACAAGTCAACTGACTTTCAGGTGCTGAAATGATCTGGGTGAACCTGACCCAATCAGGTAAGCGCTTTAAAACCGAGAATTTTTGCTGTCTAGTGGTAGAAGGGGAAGGTAGATTCCTAATACCAAAATGATTTAATATGCTATTGCTAGCTTGAAGATGGAGAGTCTCCATGTGACAAGAAATGAAAATGACCTCAATAAGCTGAGAGCAGCTTGTGCTGTTAGCTAGCAAAAGACCTCAATCATAAACCTGGCAGGAACGGAATTCTGCCAACAACCTGAATGAACTGGATTCATCCCCACTTATTCATGCTTTTCTGTATCCTTATGTAACTGATTATACTTTTGTGTTGCCTTTGCAAAAGAATATATGAGTCATTTTTTAAGGTTGCTACCTGGATGACTGGGGGGGCTCAACTGGACCCTTTCTTAGGCAGGCTTTGGACTTCGACTTCAGTCACGCATTGGCCCTGGAGTTCATCAACATCAAAGCTCAATTCACCACTCTGTTTCATGAATATTGATCTCCTAAAGTATATTATTTAATAGTTTCTCAACAAATTTCTGGGTTACTAAGTGCTTGCAGCTCTTAATTGTCTGAAAATATCTTTATTAGGTAGCCTTATTCTTGATGTTAGTTTAGCTTGACATAAAATTTCAGTTCAGAATTATTTTTCCTCGGCATTTGAGATTTTTTTCCTGAGATGTAGGCTATTAACTACGTGGTTTTTCCCTTCTAAGTAATCTGGCTTTTCTGATCACTAGTTTTCATGTTTTATTTCCTTTTGTACATTATTTTATTTACTTTTATAATTATACCCTAAATATAAATATGTTTCTACTAGGCGGCTTTTGTTGAATCATTTCAATGTGAACATTAATATTCTCAGTTCTGTAAAATTTCCATTCATTATCTTTTCAAGGCGCAATCTCTTTCAATCTAAAACTCATGACAGAAGTTTGAAATTTCTTCATTTCAAAATATTCATGGAGATTGTTTTTGTCTTTTGCTAATTTAAGGTGGAAATGTATAACATTTCTAACATCTAAATGGTACACTTTCTTTTTTTGTTTTTATTTTTATCTTTTTGAGATGGAGTCTCACTCTGTCACCCAGGCTGGAGTGCAGTGGTGCAATCTTGGCTCACTGCAACCTCCGCCTCCCGGATTCAAGCGATTCTCCTGCCTCAGCCTCCCGAATAGGTGGGACTACAGGCATGTGCCACCACACCCAGCTAATTTTTGTATTATTATTATTTTTTTTTTGAGACGGAGTCTCGCACTGTCACCCAGGCTGGAGTTCAGTGGAGCGATATCGGCTCACTGCAATCTGTGCCTCCCGGGTTCAGCCTTTCTCCTGCCTCAGCCTCCCGAGTAGCTGGGACTACAGGTACCCGCCACCACGCCTCGCTAATTTTTTTGTATTTTTAGTAGAGATGGGCTTTCACCGTGTTAGCCAGGATGGTCTCAATCTCCTGAGTTCGTGATCCGCCCGCCTCGGCCTCCCAAAGTGCTGGGATTACAGGCGTGAGCCACCATGCTCGGCTCTAAATGGTACATTTTCAATGCGTATTCTATTCTTGTTTCTCTAGATTTTTAAACCTTCTACTCTTATTTTGAGAAAACCTTTCCATTATTAATCTCTTTGATGGTTTTTGCCATAATCACATCTCCACAGTCACTTTTGACATATATGGTACTAATCTCAGGAATTAAAATGTGGATAGAGTGGTTGGGGGGCATAATTTAGTGTATGAACTCCATTTTATTTTATTGATCTATTTCTCCATCACAGTGTCTTATTTACTATAGCTTTAAAATAGATCTCAATATTCAAGAGTGGAAAAACTATTCTTATTCAAGACTGTGTCATTTTTTGCTCTTTTTATTTACATATAATTTTGAATATCAGCTTGCCAGTTTCCACACATATGTACACCTACTGAGATATTTATTTTGAATGCATAGCATTCATATATTAATTTCACAAACTTTAGCACCTACACATTTTTGTCTTTAATAATTGCATGGATTGAGAAGGTACATTTAAATTTCTAAATAATTACATCTATTTTGAAAAAAAAAAAAACCTGTTAAAGCAGACTAGCCTTGGGGAGGTCAGAATTGTTCAGGACATGCACAATTTGTTTTAGAACATTAAATATATCTGACTCCAGTTACACATGCACTTACTGATTCAATGTTAACTTGAAATAGTTCCTGCTGGTAAACTTGCATCATCATCTTTTCTATTCACCAACTTGCTGAGGTCAACTTTCTTCCTTGGATCTTGGTTGTCTAACTTTATTCTTTTCATTTATATTTATTCCTAGCTTTTTTGTATGTGCTCCTGATGAGTATAAAGGAAACCAAAGGCTCTCAGCAAAGTTGCAAAACAAGAAAAGACTGATTTGTAAAGACATGATGCAGACATATTTTCTAGAATATAAGTGCAGAATCTCTGCAGCTTCACTACCTGTACTAAATATGTCTACAGATGCCAGAGACTTAAAAATATTTTTAAATGATTTATGTTATTTATTGAGTCAGGTTCCCTTAGAAACAGACTGAAGTGAGAATTTGTGTGCATGGAAGATATCTATTAAGGGTGATCTTAGGCAAAATCGGCAAGGAAGTGAGGGGAACTAGAGAGGATAAGGAAATAGCAGTACAAGAGCAAGGTGTCAGGGGACGTCTAGCTTCAATCTGATTCATCCAGAAACTTTGATGCTCACGTTGCAATGCAGATTATGTTCTAACTGTAGTCAAAGAGGCTGGACTTCTGTAATTCAGACTAGTCTGTCATGAATATACCCTTGGCTGTGTAACCCTAAGACAACTCCCAGAGAAGTGGCTCCAAATGGCCAAGGGTGAGCCTCTGAAGAAGTTGCTGGGTAGTTACAGGTGTGAGCCTTGTGCCCACTGTGGGGATGGACACTCAGCAAGTACAAAGTTTCCCAGTTGATTTGTCCTGGAGCCAACATCATATTTTACATGTTTTATTCCCTTGTGAGCTCTCTTTTACATGAACATTGCTTATAGCAAATACTGATCTCATTGTTAACCATGATTTCTCAGAGTATTTGATATTCTTTAATTGTATGAATTGATTTATAAGAAATTTATTAATCTGAAGGTATACATAATTTTAGAAGGATATTCTTTGGCTTCTTACATGTGTTTAAAAATTACATCTTGGGCTCAAACATTTTTAAAGAAACATACATTGAAATTATAATGTAAATTAATAGGGTATTAATGGAATTAAGAGGCTACAGACGACACTGGCTAGCTATTTACCAAAGCTATTTTCCTGTTCTTTCTTTTCTTCTTAGACTGTATTTCCCAGCCTACCTCTACTGAGAGAGTTGTTACGAGATTATGCCAACAAAATGTTCATGGAAATTATGTATGCGACTGCCAAGCCTGATCTTCCATACAATCCTCAGGCTTGCTCTTTCTCTGTGGGCTGGTTGGATCTCAATGCCCAGGGTGACCAAGGGGTGGGGGATGGGGCGGATGTGTTCAAGATGGCAGAGCCTCCAGCCATCTGAGTTTCTGAATTAGTAACAGAGCATGTCACATCCCTTGCCTCTAACTGGACTCTAAAACGAGCAAGTAATGAACTTTAATTATACTAAGCTGTGGAGATTTGAGGGTGTGTAGCTAATGCAATTACTAGTATTGTCTTATTTAACATACATACCAGAATATATACACAAACGTACTTTCAGGAGATTATAGACCCTAAAAATTGTTAAACACACTTGTGTATGTATATCATTAGTATATAAGGGTAAATAGTAAAATCTTAAGATTAAAATCCTTTTCTATTATGTCATCCTTATTGGTAATGTATTTTAGAATTCTTTTCACTGTAAATACTATTGCTTAATATCTTGAAGCCAGAATCTCCCTTAGACTTATATATTCTACCTAATGCTTAAAATAATTGTTGAAGAACAAGAATAGCAGTAATTTTAGAGGTCAAAAGAAGAACATTTTAAGAATGGCTGTAAAATTTCCCATGAAGTTTTGTTTTATTTGAATTTGTCTATGCTTGATTTTTTTTTTTTTTTTCTGGTATGAAACCCTGAGCCACAGTAGGCATTCGATAATTTGTTTTTCTGCTCTCAGCTTATACAGCTAAGCAGCAAACCAGCTCCCCAAGGAAAATTGGAGAAATATCCATTCTTTCAGCTACAAATTTGACTGCAGTGAACTCACCAGGCACTTTAGGTGTCCATGATTAATGGGAAGTCAATCAGCTCAGACACAATATCTTATATTATTGACATCCCACTAATTAAAATAATTTGAGGGATAGCAAATAATTTGAGGTAGAATTTCTGGAAATATCATATGAAAATAGGATTATTAGCTGGTAACTCAGTAACATTCATTGACACAGTAGCTTGGTTTGCCAGACAAATTATCATCAATGAATAGGATATGAGATGTGATTTAGAGAGGTTTTAAGAAAGGGAACATAAAATCGAAGGTCTGTGTTCAGTTTTTTTCCTGATATCCTGGGAATAATTTGTGCTGCTTGTAACCTGATGTTGGAAAAGAACAAGTCTAGGGACTGTGGAGGACAGGACAACACCACAACTTTCTGCTACAGAATTACAGCTAGGACCAATCTTTTTTCAAAAGAAATACAGAACTTGGTTTGTCATTACATTATCTCTAAGGCATTTTTATCCATGTGGCCATGCTTGGAAATCGGAACATTTTTCAGTAAAAATCTACTTAATATGATAAAAGATGTGTTGCTAGCACCTGGGTCATTGTGACTTCAAAAAGAACATTATTTGAGGAATAATTAACACAGTTCTTCCTTTCCAGGATACGGTCCCCAGAAACATAATTTTATTCATAATTATGCTTAGAAATTATGTATGATGTTCAGGAAATTAAATGTATGTTTTATTTTGAAAGGTCAAAACATTGTTTCCAAAACTAAGTATTTATTAAATATCCCATTTAATTCATGACAAAGAATAAGAACATTCTAGAATTATAAATGTGTTTAATTTCATTTCCTATATTTAAATATGAATGTGGTGATTTGCTTTATTTCTTCAAAGGCCACTATAATAAATCTTTCTTCAATGGAAGAGTTCTAAAGATCTAAATTATGGTGGTTTTTTTTTGTTTTGTTTTGAGAAGTAGTAATTGGCTTTGTTGCCCTTTTAAGTGAATTATGTGGGAGGAATCTCTACATGTTTTCTGAGACCTAGAAACAATCAGACAGCAGTTGGCATGTCTATTTTTAGCATCATTGAGATTTTATAAAATAACATGAAAGCCCACTTATAATTATTTTTATTCCATTGGTGAAAGGGTCACAGATTATATTTTTAATAATTTAAGCTTTTTTAAATCCTTAAGGTCATAAAAATTGCTTAGCAAATTGCTAAGCTGAGAATGGAAGATCCTAGGTTGTCATTTAGGTCTAAGCAGTGTCTGCTCTCTTAAGTAAAATAACACCTTTTCTGATAATATACAGGATATTTATCACATATCTACTGGATATTAAATGCAAGGTATTCTTTCAAAGATGGCTATGAGATATGGTATGGTATGGTTTAGATACTAACCTAAAGATTTAATTCTGGATAATTGGATTATTTGACGGAGGGCCATAGAGATTCATTTGCTCTCCTAAATCCATAGCCTTATTTAGATAAAATTTAGATTTGGAGATGTAAGTCAAGATGCAGAGAGTGCTTTGGACATGTATGGGTGAAAGAAAAACTTATACATATTTAACTGATAGTATTTACCAAGATTTGAAGCAGGTACTTTATATACTACATTTTATGGAATCTCCATAAGAGCCATGTGAATTAAACATTGGTTTTCCTATTATACAATAGATGATCTTCTAGTGTTACCTGTAAGAGAAATTCAGAGATATAAATTACAATGGGATCTTTTACTTGGGACCATGCCAGCCTCCTTACTTAGTGTCTTTTACCCAGCACCATCTCCTGGAGGGAAAGCACTTCTCTCTTGATCATTCTTAGGCTCTTCTTTCCTGAAATTTTCTTTTAGTGAGAGAGGGGAAACTCATTGGAGCAAATATTTGTGGCAACACTGACTAAGGCCTACTTGTTTCTTTGTGAAGCTATTTACCACCCGAGGAATTCTCACAATTGTATAACCACAGAAAAACAAACCTATTTGTGGGCTGCATGACCCAGGCAGTTCCTGTCAGGTGGCCAAGCCAGGAGGAACACTTCTGACACCCAAATTTCCCGGATGACTAGGGTTCTAGAATAGCAGGTTTCTCATATTAGTAAGGCCCAACCCTTGATCATAAAGCTCCAGGTTTTCCAACTTGATTGCATCCCCACTGCCAAATCCAACTCTTTGTAAACATGTGTTTCTAAACATAAGAGGCAGCAGGGTATGAGATCCCCTTCTAGAGAGTCCAGTTGTGGTCGACCCACATATGTCTCTCCATGTTGTACTAGAGCTTGGGGAACCCTGTCATTCACCAGCCCTGTGCCTGAGGATGTCTGTTTTGAGATTTTTCCTGTGGATTATTTGTGCTGCTTAGCTTAATTCTCAATTCAAAAATAGCTTAATGGAAATTATTTTCCCCATCCTGTTTTTTTGTGTAACTGTAGACATGGCTTGGGACAGAATTTAGGAGGAAAAACTCAATATTGACCTCTACCTGTGTAAAAAAGACAGAAAGATTTCCTTTATGCTATTTGCTTTACTATTTCTTAGCTTAGCACTTCACATTTTAAATGGAAATATTTCAAAGCAAATAAAATACCTAAAAAGTAGTCATGGCATTCTATGCAGTAAAAAGAAACCTATCAGCAGAAAGGTGGGATTTATATTTCTGCAGAGTGTACCTTCTGAGTTACATGAGCATTAAAAAAGATGGGGGAAGAGAAAGAGGTACTTCAACTATACAGGGATAAGTGTCACAGTATTTTTAATTAAGAAAAAATACTGACTAAGGAGCTAAAGGGAGAGCTCTTGTTTTGGTAGTATCAGACTGTTGATGAGAGTAGAAAATAGTCTGCATGTGCCTATTAAGTTATTTTTTCTGCACCCTGCATCAATTCTTATTACAGCTGTCAGAGTTGGTACAGGTTTTCAAGCAAATTCAGGCAATGCATTCACTTTTCTTTTTCCCCATTTATTCTTCTCTCTAACATAGGGCCTTAAGTTGCCCTCAGATTTGCATCCTGCCTTATCATAACTCACCATGATATTTCTAGCAAAACTGGTGTCAACCTACTTGAAAGTACATTTCCATTTCTTCAGCAGACTAATTGTCTCCTTCAATCCAACATCTGCTTGCAGAGATTTTAAATTAAGCCCCAGAAGATTAAATAAGTTATATAGTTATTAGCAAAAGGAGATGGTACCAGAATATATCAAGAATTTAGCAAAATGCAAACGCTATACCAATATCAAGTATAACAAAGTGAGTCTTCCAAATGCAAAAGCCTAACAGAAATCTATATATTTATTTTATTGTGTAGATGTCAATATAACACTTGTTAGTATGTATGAAATGGTGATTTGGAATCTTTCCTAAAGCAGCAAATGATAATTATCCATGGATGTCTACACTATTTCCCTATTGACTGGCAATCTAATATTTAACTAAGCTAGCTTAAATTGAAGTACATTTCAATTGCACCATTTCCTTTGAGAGCAGATTGCAGTTTTAAAATTCAGTAGGCTGAGGTATATCAGATATGGCCATGCTAAGGGAGAAGACTGATTTTCTGTAACCAATTGCCTCCTAAGAAAGTGAAATAATAAAGAAATAACCTTGAGCTTTCACACTGTAGACACAGAATATTTGTTTCAAAAATAACAAAATAACAATAGCAATTAAAAAACTGAATCCCTGACTTATGAAAAGTGTATTAAGATCTATCTAAAAAAACCTATTAGACTTTGTTAAAAAATTCTTAGAGAATACCTGGGGCTATTATTTCCATAGCAAAAAGATGAAGATCTGGGTATTTACTCAGTTATTTGCTTATAGACTCTTTTCTTTATTTATGCATTAATAAACATATATTAAGCATTAATTCCTGAAACCTGGTATAAAAGGTAAAAGATTACTGGCAATTAGTTATATCAGGTTGCTAGTACCTAAAATGGTGGGAATCATAAAATAATCAAATAATAAAAAGTAACTTGTATTTTAAATTTACAAAACAGTTTAATGAATTGTTTTTATTAAATATATGTTTGTAGCCATAACATTCATATCAATATAAACAGATATATGGCAGTGCTTGACTAGTTGTACCAAGTATTACAATTTTACATTTAATTTAGCCAGAAATTGTTTCTAATATATGCTCAGAATGCTTTAAGCACCAAATGATATCACCTGCGTTCAGGCCCCCAGAACTGGGGTTTGAAGCACTAAGCTGTAAAATATATTGGGCTTCTTTTTCTTTTTCTGATGTTAGGAACATCCTAAGACTCTTTGAAATTGAGTGGTGCTATTTTCAGAAGACATTAAATGTGTGCCTTTTCAAAATCTTTTGATAGTTTATGCCACTTTTTTTTACCACAATAATAATTTTAGAGCATTGTGGTATTTTTCAACTCATATATTTCTTCTTTCCTACTTCACAGTCTTGAAGTCTTGTCAGATTTCCCCATATGATCAACTCACTCCACATTCAGATGAATAGGTATGAGATCCATGCTGCCCAATTCTTCTATATGCCCAGCATACATAAATAAGGAGCTATCATTAAGAGCTTCACTGCTATACCACTTGTTCATATAAGTTATTAAAAACAGGAGCAATTCTGTTCCCAAAAATGTTTCCACCGACAGCTCTAGGGAAACTAGAAAGCAGTAGCTGATATGAATGTAAAAAGGGGAGTGACTTTACAATATATGTCTTTCTGTCTTTATTTCCTAGGCTATAAAACTGTCGAATTTCAACTTCATATTTGATTTTTATTGCATTGAAAAACTTCAGTAGTTATTTTTAACAACAAATTTTTATTCTTTCCCATACATACTGGTTGAAAATAAAACTAATCAAATCATTTCATTATATTGTTCTTCAGACTTAATGAAATAAAAGTTTGATAACTTGTGTCTTTTATTCTTTCCCCCTTCTTTATCTACTTCAGGAATATTAGATTCCTTTACAGTTTTTAAAAAATTTTAAATTTATGAGTAATACATTTCTCTATGTTTTCCAAGAGGTTTGCATCTTATACTACTTTTTTGAGTAGACATGGTCAAGTATCATTGAAGGGGCAGCCAATTCCTGCTCTGTGAGGCCATTTTAACACCGCTGTCCCTCACCCGAAAATGCTTGTGTTACCATAGACATTAATTATCAGGTCCTTCAGCAACATAATGTCAAAATACGCACTTGGTATATTCAAATAATTCATTGAAAAATAAATCGACAAATTTCTTGGCTTCAGTGGCCAGGCTTTTAAATATTCTTTTTTTTTTTTTTTTTTTTTTTTTTGGTCGGAGTTTCGCTCTTGTTGCCCAGGCTGGAGTGCAATGTCGCGATCTCGGCTCACTGCAACCTCTGCCCACGGAGTTCAAGCCATTCTCCTGCCTCAGCCTCCTGAATAGCTGGGATTACAGGCGCCCATCACCACGCCCAGCTAATTTTAGTAAAGATGGAGTTTTGCCATGTTAGCCAGCTGGTCTTGAACTCCTGACCTTAAGTGATCCGCCCGCCTCGGCCTCCCAAAGTATTGGGATTACAGGCGTGACCTACCGTGCCTGCCCTTAAATATTTAAATCTTTTTTTTTTTTTTTTTTTTTTTTGAGACAGAGTCTCGCTCTGTTCCCCAGGCTGGAGTACAGTGGCGCGATCTTGGCTCACTGCTCACCTCCACCTCCCGGGTTCACACCATTCTCCTGCCTCAGCCTCCCGAGTAGCTGGGACTACAGGCACCTGCCACCACGCCCGGATAATTTTTTATATTTTTAGTAGAGACGGGGTAAATATTTAATTCTTTAGCATCTCACTTTTGTATTCTTGGGTTCATATTTATGCCCAGGTCTTGACACTGTGTCTTCAAGTAGCCTCTTGACTCCTGCCACAAATTACAGCTGTATATTATGTTATCTGAATTATCTAAAATCATGGCTATTTTCCTTTTTTAAGAAAAACAAAATCAGTTTTTGAGTACTTAGATATTGGTTTTAAACAAAACACAATAATGAGAGCCTTTACATATTCAGTAATTTAGCAGTCCAATTATGTCCTTCTGTCCTCTAAGTCAACATGTTTTAAAAGTGAGAGAATAGTAATTTTATATCTACATATGTGGAAACCATGTTTTTTTTTTTAAATACAACCTTTTAGCTTTGATATGAGGCAATTCTGTTTTTCAGTAATATCTGGGATCTATTCTACCTGTGACAATTTTGTGTGTTGTAATAAGCCACAGAAAACTGTTGTAGGAATTGGAGGGCTTGGGAAGTAATGCCTTTGACTCTTTGCTTGCATAACTACCTGGCAGAAATTTTTCCTTCCAGTAAAAATATAATATGAAAAGCTGATTACTGCTCAAATCAGGTGTACCTGGGAGCTCGGTAGATAAAGGAGATTTGTGATAACAACTGAAAGAATGAAAAAAGGGGAAAAAGATAGTAGTTTAGAAGGTAAGTAGAATAATGATTTCAGCTTTGTTTTTAAGAAAAAAGGACTCATTCCAAATTAAATGTGGTTCCTGTTATCTGTGAAAACATTGAAAAGTTTAAGGTTTCTATTTCTGAAGTTTTTGTATTCTACTAATATCACTTCCAAGTTAAAAACCCAAAATAAATATTTTAAGACAAAGTGTGCATATCATTTACTTTAAGGATAACTGTTGCACCTAAGAAACAACAACAAAAAAAGATATTTCTTGAAAAATTTTAATTATCTTATCCTCAAATATCTTGTGATTACATGCTGGAATCAAATACACAATATTTTTATAGATCATAAAGCAGTATACTTAATTCTATCAAGGAAAAACTATTCAACATATATACCCTTCATATCTAAGGTTCCCTGAATCAGAAGGTTTCTAATTCAGGAGGTTGCTTGGAAAGGCCGATGTATGAAGTGCTCTAATTTCCACTTGCATTAGAATGCTGAGGTCCATTCCTTCTAAACATTTTCCAAAAACATTTTTGAGTATGTCATTTATTCATTCATCCTTTCAGTTGATCTGACAAATATTTATTGAGCTCCAACTATATCCTATGTTCTGTGTTTGGGATATCGCGGTAAACAAGAAAGGCAAAATCAATTTTGCTCTCAAGGGATTTATACTCTAATCAGGGAAATCCACATTTGTTTATATGCTTATATAAACCAATATGTTTGTATCTTTATGTGCTTATGTACGTTATAATCATATACACAAATTAATAATTAAAATAACTTTAGATATTTTAAAAAATCCTGGATATTAGCCATGATGATCTGGCAAGGCCATTTTAAGAAGAATGCATTTCAGCTGCGTCATGAATAAGAAAATAATAAGCCAGCCAAGCAAATGTCTGATGTGAGATGTCTTCAGATAGAGGAAACTACAAGAACTAAACTTCTGAGGCTGGTGCAAGTTAAGAGATAGAAGTAGACAATAGTGGCCAGATGGAAAAAGATCTTATAGGCCTTAAAAGTAAGGAAGGGATTTCCTGGTTTCTTTGTTTATTTTCTTTTCTAATAATATTATAATAAGGATTTTAATCATAGGAAATAAGGGATTTGATTTATACTTTAAAAGATCAAATGGAAAGTGAGCTGTAATTAAACTAAATGGAAAGTGGACTAACTCTGGTAAGGTGTAGATTTAGCTATGTTAATCTATCCTAGCATTGTTTCAGTATAAAAGACAAGGTACTGTGTTAGTATAATTCTTTGCACAATCTTTTATACTAGAGGTAAGAAAAAAAAAGTTTCAGTCAGAAGCATCTAAGAGTGTTCCTTATCTCTGGGCCTTACTAAGATATCCTTTTCATTTCTTTCTAGCCTTTCATGCCAGAACAGGGAGAAGCTTTCACCCAATGGCATAGGGACCAGCTAGTTGGTTCATGTCTCTAGCAAACTTTCCTTTTATTCCACCACCAATTCCAACCACCAAATTGGGAATCTATGAGCATTTGGTTCAAAGAGCTCACAGCCTCATTCACAACCAAAAATATTTCAGAGTGTACTCTGCAGTAAGAGCTATACCATAGTGTGAACACATTGCAAAAAAAGAAAGAAGGGAGAGAACACTTCTGTCTTGGGGAAGTTAGGGAAGACAGCATAGAGGATGTTGTGTTTGAGTGAGGCCTGAAGACATCTAAAGTGGTTTTAGGCAGAGAAAATATAAATATAAAATTTTCTCTAAATTACAAGGAAAAGTAGCATGAATTAGAGCATGTAAGTATGATCATATATGATTTTTAGGTAAATGGAAAAGCACACGACTTCAGAAAAAGCAAAGATTTTTATGTCACTGGCAGTGGTAGGAAAGAAAATTGAAAAATTTATTATTTGTACCCATGGTACGGAATATGAGCATTAATTTTCAGGCCTTTGATGGAAAGTCTGCAAATAATTTTTGAGCATGAAGGTGACCACCAAATTTGTGTTTTACAAAGATAATGCTAAGGAAGAGTGTAAAGAATGGATTGAAGGAGCAAAAGGGCAAGAGACTAGCAGCAGAAAAACCTGTTAGAAGTCTTTAAAGTGATCTAGATTAGATATGCTAAGGGGCTGGACAATGAGAGATGGAATCAAATGGGGCAGAAGGATAAATTAAGGAACCATGTTGGTGTAGAAATGATAGGGTTCATATGTGAATCAGGTTTATCTGCAAGAATAAGTGACGTTATTGAAGTTTATAAAGCTTCAGGCTTAGACTACTTACTGCATGAGGATGCTGGCAACCTACTAACCTATGACCTGGCCCAGGTATTCCAAGGATTATAGTCATTTGATAGGCTGGAACTTCACCTAAATCTCCCCATAATCATCCTAACTTCCAGTTTCTTTTTTTTTCCCCTTGATGTTTGGTATTTGAATAATGAATGTACCTTTCTTCAAGTAAGATGCAATATGCTTTATGTTTTAAGTTGGAAATATCTCCTGCCTACCAGTTTTGCCAGTGTGTTTAATGTTTGTTTTATTTTTCAAAGATGAATAAATTTTGGTTGAGCCATTGCTCCTAATAGGCAATACAGTCACATATTGTTTTCAGTCCTCCTTTATAAAGCAGCCATATTTTTCACTTATGGCTGATTCACATCTTCTCATGAATTTAAGTTTCTTCCATCCACATTAATTATCTAACTAAAGATGATATGGAGTTGTAATATCATATCAGTGACATAAATTGCCTATTACATAAAGTTAAGATATAGTCAGTTACAAACAAAAGAATCAACACAACTAATTTTTAATGAGAGATTTTTATGTTATATATAAAAAGAATAGTGCAACCAGCAGGTTGGTTAATTGAAAGGCTAAATATAAAGCAAAGAAACAGTTTCCTTCAATCATCTTGCACTGCTATTTTCATCACACCAGGTTATCTTTTTAAGGTATCACAGATACCTTAAAAAGACATCACCTGTTCTGATAAAAAGATACCACCTTTTCTGTGATATCACTTTTTAAGATATCACAGAAAAATGAATAATTCTTATAATGTGTCCCTTTACAAGAGTTAGAAAAACTTTACTAGATGGTGTTGTCTAGACTTCCTCTCACATCTCATTGGCCATTTATACAACACTTGCTCTGTCTAAGCCAGTCAAATGTGATGACAAGAATAATGAAACCACCATGATTGGCTTAGACTCATCCTTCTCTGAAATGCATGACCATCTAATACCTGAACAAAATCAGGGTTTTATGTGAAAAGATGCAGGAACATGGAGGATGGTTTTCTAAATAGGCTACTAATAGTATTCACCACTGCAGTATTCCTGAAGGATGTTTCTTTTGGAATATTTTAAGATTTGTCAATTACATACCATGATCTCTGGGTAGATAATGCTCCCTGAATACCTTTCCAACCTTGGAGCTTTCAGCATTAATTGGTCACTCATTTGGAGAAGACAGAGGGAAAAAAAAGTCATCAGAGTTCTTACCTATTGCAACACAGTCTCAGGAATTTGAACTGGGCATTGGCAAATTTCAATATTGGTCCTTGTTCAACTGCCCTTCCAGTGCCATCCACCATGCTATTAGGAATCTTGTCCATACATGCTGTTCTGTGGCTGCTCAGAAACTCCCTAGCAGAACTTTAAGTATTTTCTTCCAGTTAGTAGCCTTCTGTTTCAAACTCATCTATTTGACCAAAGTGTAACTGTTTTCTAGTCTCAGAAGCATTTCTGATTCATATAAGAAGCTAAGCTCTATCTTTGTATTCACTGGAAGTAATGGGTTAAAAAAATTCATTTCTCAAGCAACAGAAATGTATTTTGACAAAGATCTGAAGGTTCTAAAGATTATCCAAAAGAGGACACTGTTTGAAGCAGCATTTTCTAGTTTGCTCCCTATTTGACATTTGGCCATGCACCGATTATATCACATCTCAAAAGTAGCACTTGCTTACCTGCATTTCTGTAATATGCCATTGAAATAATACATGTGAGAGGGCACTGACATTGTGAGGGGCTGCTCCAAGAAGTTCTTGGGACCTGGGGCAGAAGCTACAGATTAGAAGACCATGACAATGATGAGTATTGTTTCAGGCATTAGCTAGCTTCAGTTTTTGGTGGAACCAAAGTGTCGAAACTCCAGGTAGTCAGAGTGGTGAAATTATTAAATTATGGAGTGATCATCTTCTTCACGTCTCCCAGAAGTCATGGAGTAAATATTTTACAAACAACTAATTTTTGATCTCCAGTTACGTAAGAATGATCTGATTAATTTCTGTGAGTGAAAAGTTGTGGTATAGTGATAACAGTCAAAAAATGAATATTCCAATGATTATTGCAAATGTCATCTCTTCATGCAGGAATATAGCATTAAAACAATTGGGGCTTACTAGCTCTGTATATATGTGGAGGCACAAAGAAATTCTAATGAAATCCCACACTAGTGTAACAAATGTTTTAGTTTTGCAATCTATATATTTCCTGAAATTCAACAGAAAGCATGTCCTCAGTGTCCTGAGCATTTAAAACAAGAAGAAAACTTTATTTAAAAGGTTTTGATGGCAGAAGAGAAAAGTTAAAGTTTCCATTTCTTTCATCCTTTTATCTCCCTTAGTTTTTCCACATTTCACATCTGTCTTTCTTCTCTGAATACCAAAAGTAATTGATGTTAACTTGATAGGGTCTCAGAAATAATTTAAATTATTAAAATGTAGTTCTGCAGATATAAAGAATTTATATGTGCCATTTTATTCTTCACTGTTTCAGAATGACGTTCTGCCCTCCTACCCATGGTGTAGCCTTCTCCACTTGTCTGAACACAAATGACATCTTTTATGTGTAAAGACTAAAGTGAAGTTCCATGAATCATTTCTTTTTTAATGTTTCCCATGGAGCATTTCCTCTCCCTGTCAAATAGAAATCCACATTATTCTCTTTTAGAGTTAAACCTTAATGTATTTTCTTTTCGCTTGGAGTACTTTTCTATTTTACTTGGTTACTGCATTGCTTCTTACATCAGGCTCATTTGCTACATCACTCTAGGTGCCCACACTATCTTTTTGTAACCTTGCCTTGTTCAGGGAAATCGTTCTCTCAAAAGCACTAAGTGTCTGAAACCATGACTGTTTATAATAGGATGGTACACAGCAAGGATCCCCAAACCCCGGGCCTACTGGTACTGGTGCGTGGCCTGTTAGAAACTGGGCTGCACAGCAGGAGGTGAGGTGAGCAGGCAAGAAAGTGTTACCGCTTGAGCTGCGTCTCCTGTCAGACCAGCGGTGGCATTCGATTCTCAGAGGAGCACAAACTCCACTGTGAACTGTGCATGCGAACGATCTAAGTTGCGTGGTCCTTATGAGAATCTACCTAATGCCTGGTGACGTGGAGTGGAACAGTTTCACCCCGATACCATTTCCCCCGCCCACTCTGACCATCGTGGAAAAATTGTCTTCCACAAAACCAGTTCCTGATGCCAAAAAGGTTGGGGACCGCTGGCACAGAGAGCCAAAACATGATTATGAATTGTAAAGTTTTATAAAATTTAATAAATGAAACCTGAGAAGTAACCATTACAATTACAAAAACAAAATAAAGTTGTACATCTTTTAATCAACCATATGTATAGTGTAATAGAAGAAATGTTTACCATGGAGTCAGAAGATGCCCCTAACAAGCTCTATGAACTTACACAAGGCTTTTCTCAGCCTTGTCGTCTGCTTCCACATTTATAAATATATGGAAATATGTGAATCTTGAACTAAATGATCACTATGACCCTTCCAGGTCAAATGATCTTGATTATCAATATAATAATAGGTTATTTTATTTTAGGTTATTTTATTTTCATCTTAATCAACTGGAAATGGACTTTTTAATAAAAGCATTAACATGGAATGCTTCCTCTTCTTACGTGGAAACAACTCCTAAAGCACAAATTTGTAATTATGGTGCAGGAGAGTCTTATCATAGGTTGCAGATTTTTAGGCAGTTTTCCGTAATGAGTTAGAAATTATATTAGGGGAGCTTATGATGGGGTCAGTTACTTATAATGCTTATTTTGTTAGAGAATATAGTATACATTTTGATGGAATAAAAGCTGTTTGGGAGGATATTGCCCTGTTCTCTCACTCCACTTCTTACATGTCTTTTATTCTACAGTTGCTGTCTAAGTCTTAATATCAAAATTTGCTCCCTATGCGGAAAATCTGTTTGGTAACTATCTATTTGCTACCTAATCTGGGTAATGTTGTAGAACAGGTCTGTTCTCCATAATATATCCCTGTCTATCCAAATCAATGTTGTCTTTAGTTTGAATAATGAATATTTAGATAAATAATTTGAATAGAAATGGATATAACTAAAACTATTCAGTTCTGGGGTTTTGGTTAGTGAGAGTTCAAAGAGCAAGGGTTTGAATGTGAAGGAGGGGTTGGGTAATATTTTCTTGGGGAAGCAGAATGCCTTAGTGAAAAGGGTACAAGAGTTCATATAAGGAAAGATAGACTCATTCAATTTCTTTTTCTTCCACTTGCTATCTGGGTGACCTGGAGCAAAGGAATTGGCCAGATATGTATGTTAGGATTCACAGTTGTAGGTAGAAGAAACAAACTCTGGCTGATTAAGTGCAACTTGATTCATTAGAAGGATTAATATATGGCTCAGAGAAGCAGTAGAAGAATAAGTGTTGCATTTCCATTATAATTACATAGAATAGTAATGATGGTGTGTGGTAAATATACAATTTTTGAAGCTGGTGTTACACTGATGCTGTTTGACATTTAGTACTAATACTTTATAAACGGCTATTCGATAAGAACAGGAAGAACTTAAATTGGACATTAGCTAGTGAATGACTAGAAATTCTATCAGGATCTGTTCATTTAATTTTGTCTTGTCCTTTCAGAAAATGAATCTATAATTTATAACTCTCAGGAAAAAAATATTGAAATCTTCACATAGCTCTATTGATTCAAATTTTAAGATATATAGATGTTAAAACAATCTTATAATAAAATTATCACACCATTAAGATGGTTACCAGAAAGACTTCAGCATTTTTACTAGTTCTTTGTTTTACTTTTTTCTCTTAGTGGTTTTTTTTTTTTTCCCCAGTCTCTCTAATTATCACCTATTCCGTCTATAGGCATCTTAATCAGTTTTGGCCATACACATTTACTCAGAATTCCAGAAGAAAATTAGATTGTATAATACATGGTTGATTTCCCTTTATGTTAGCTTGACAAATAGCAAGTGACAAGATTAGCCATCCAGGAATCCACAATTAAAGACTATGGTTTAATTATAACCATGTTAATCAGACTGGCAGAATTTTTTGCCCAGTCCTCTGATAAACCAATAACAAAAATTACCAAAGTCTTCTTTGGTATAAAGAGAGGCAAGGATAATTTGTGAAAATAATAGCTTTTGCTTGAAAGATATAGAGGTTTACTCATTATGTTTTCTAGAATGTTTTCATTATATTTTCTAAAATAAGAGAATTAGCTTATGGTGTGAGATTCGGGGTTCTGGATTTTTAGAATTTTAACTGCTTTCGATGAAAAAGATTCATTATGCACAATACTGTTGTTATGACCATTTTACTTTTTATTTTTTTATCATTTACAAACAAGGACAGCACATGTTTTAAGTGATGCTTCTTTGCACTATCCATGACCTGTGAAACCGCTATTACCATCAGTGAAAGGATGAAGGAAATCATCTGACCTTGGAAAATAGTAACCATTTACCTTTAGTCACCAACACTTTCTTGTGATGAGATGTTCTGTTAGTGGCTGTACTTATACTTGTTATCTCAGTGTAAATGACTATGTACTGTTTCCTTCATACACTGATTTGCAGATGTGCAAATTAGAGAAGTCTACTAGCTAGCATTCCTTTTCACCCAAACTGCAGAGGAGAGATGCTTTCACTCTGTTAGTTATATGATTACTTTGCTGAGACCATTTAATGCTAATATGCGCTTTTGTCTGCATTCATCTTTTTGCTTTTAGTTCTGCCAGCATAGTCAGTTGTTACCCCCTCCTCATGTGCCTCAGCCTTGCTATTGGAGCCATCTACCTAGCCGACTTAATCTCTATTTCCATAGAAAATAGACATGTACAAGTTTAGTAATTCCCTATGACATGGCAAAAAAAAAAAAAAAGCCCTGTAGAGACTTGTAAACTATTCTTTAAAAGCACCTAAGAATGAAATGTCACATTGCATGATAAGAATAGTTAGTGATGCCTGTAATCCCAGCACTTTGGGAGGCCGAGGCGGGCGGATCACGAGGTCAGGAGATCGAGACCATCCTGGCTAACACAGTGAAACCCCGTCTCTACTAAAAATACAAAAAAAAATTAGCCGGGCGCGGTGGCAGGTGCCTGTAGTCCCAGCTACTCGGGAGGCTGAGGCAGGAGAATGGCGTGAACCCGGGAGGTGGAGCTTACAGTGAGCTGAGATAGCGCCATTGCGCTCCAGCCTGGGCGACAGAGCAAGACTCCGCAGCTCCCCCCCCCCCCAAAAAAAAAGAATAGTTAGTGATGTGACACAATTAATGGTCTATGCTAGAAGTGCCATAGTGAGGCTTTTCATATTTTTAGTCATCAGTCATTCACTGAATATGTATTAATACATGTGTGTATTAGAGTTCTCCAGACAAACAGAACCCATAATATATATAAAGATATAAAGAGAGAGACGTATTAGGAGGAATTGGCTCATGAAAGATTACGGAGGCTGAGAAGTCCCACAATCTTTCTGCAAGCTGGAGGCTCAGGAAAGCTGGTGGTATAGTTCCAGTTAAAACCTGAGGCCTGAGAAGCAGTGGAGCTGATGATGTGCTTCCAGTTAAAGGCCAAAATCCCGAGAAGCAGGCAGCTGCTAGTGTCAGTCCTGGAGTCTGAAGGCCCAGGAACCAAGAGCACTGATGTCTGAGGGCAGGAGAAGATGAATGTCTCAGTTTAAGCAAAGAGAGCAACTTCGCCCTTTCTCTGCCTTTTTATTATTTTCAGGCCCTCAATAGGTTGAATGGAGCCCATTGGTGAGGGCAGATCTTCTTCACTCAGTCCGCTGATTCAAATGCTAATCTCTTCCAGGAACACCCTCATAGACGCACCCAGAAATAATGTTTTACCAGCTATGTGGGCATAGCTGAACTGACACAAAAGCTGACACAAACTGACACAAAAGCTTAACTCTAACAACAACACATCTTTCTTTCTTTCTCTCTCTTTCTTTTTCTTTTCCTTCCTTCCTTCCTTCCTTCCTTCCTTCCTTCCTTCCTTCTTTCCCTCCCTCCCTCCCTCTCTCTCTCTCTCTTTCTTTCTTTCTTTCTTTCTTTCTTTTTTTCTTTTTCTTTCTTTCATACCATTAACTGTTCAGTCAGAAAGTAAAAGTCATAATAAAGTACTTTGATAGACAGTATAGTCTACATTCAGACAGACCTATGTTTGAATCCTGACCCATTCTCTTACTAGTAAGTTTACTTAGCTTCTATGAAATGGGTTTTACCTTTTGGGATTATTCTGAGGATATGATAAATTGATAAGCTTAAAGTGGCAACCAGGGTCTTACCGAATCTGGGTCCCACTCTTGGGTGTGTAGTTGTGGGAAATAAGCTACTTCCTGAAGCTCTAATGCAGATACATTTATATCGTAGATTCCCTGAGGACTGTAAATCACATCGCTATGTTGAAGATGTTTGGTGGCAAGGACATAGCAGTACAGGATTGTGATGCCATGGAGCTAATATAAATAGGATAAGTAGTTTCATTCTATGTATAGCCATGGGCAGGAGGAGGTGGATGTCCCTTTGGATATTTATGTCATACCTTAAAAAATCACATTGCTTCAAAAATAATTTTCACTTTATAATTCATTTATACTTACTTTTTTATTAAGCAACTTTCAGTCATATAAAATAAAATTTACAATGGTAATGATAATAAAAATAGAAAATCACTAACTAGTAAACAAGTGATCAATATTATATATAATATAAAATTATATATCATATTATATATAATGATATTAATTATTAATTATTAATTGATATATATTTTAATATGATATGATATATATTATAAATGTAAAAATACATAGGTTTTTATATGTGTGTGTGTGTATATATATATATATATATATATACACACACACATATATTTGCCTTTATGTTAGTTTCCAAGCTCCTTTTAACCAGGGTAAGATTGGCAAAACAAGTTGCAGTATTTTATTATCAGAAGGGAGGACATATATATGTGTGTGTGTATATATATATATATATATAATTCATTCAGTTGAAATAAGAAAATTTTTCACATGGGACTTCGAAGCAGACATATAAAAGGCAATCTCATCAATGATAAATTTATGAAAAATATAGAAGCAAATTTACTATGACTATTTCAACTACTTTACAAATTCTGAAGATACAACAAGTGTTTACAATTCAGTGAGAATTATACTAAGAAGCACTAAGATAATGTGATCCAGGCATATGTCTTTCTGGTGGTCCAAGCAAGAAGTGAATGCAAATGAGAAAATACTGATTGTAGTAGATAAAGAATGGAAAGTATTTCCCTTAAACAACTTTCCATCTGCTGAAATTTTAAGAGTGAGTGATTTGATGTGGCTTAGTAATGTCAGTGTTCTACAGTGCTAAGAATAAAATTAGATTCTTTAGAGACTGAGATAACATTAGGAAAGTCAAGAAATATATCTATTGTTCTGTCTTCATTAAATATCTTCTACCTCTATGTATGTGGTTCAAGAGAATCCCAAAATTGTGTTTAATAAAGGTTTTACAAATAGCTTTTCTACATTCCTTTATCTGTTATTACATTTGATTGGTTTTTAATTGTTTTTTATTGTCTCCCTTTCCCCTTCTTGGAGCATCTCTCGCTGTACTCTCCCCCTGACTCTCAGTGATTACCCAGGTCCTACTTCCTTAGTAGATTAGGCCTGTGTTCTTTAGTTCATCAATTGCTTACACTTCTAACTATAAACTTATCTGATTCTCAACTATCTCTGTCTCCTTGCCTTTAATCACAAATGGTGCAGGGTACTTCTCTTTCTTCAGGTCAAACCAGGTCAACTCAGGGCAATCTCCTGTGATCCTGACTTCCATCTCTTAAGAGACTGTGAGCTCTTCAAGGTCAGTTATTATGTCCTAACCACTTTGGTCTTCTCTAGCAGGTGTATAGTTGGCCTCCTTATGTCCCCTGGGCCTTACCATCTGAATCACTAAACTGGACATTCTTTGCTTGGGCTTGCTCTAGCACCTGTGCACTCTAGTCACATGCACTGCATGTGGAGATCCTAGAGAATTAATCCCTCCCTTCCCCCAACCCAGGTTCAGCCCTCAAATGATGACTTCTAAAAGTTGGTATATACATATTCCAGCCCTCTTGCTCCTTAGGTAGGATAACTAGGATGAACGTGCTCTACACTGGCTACCAGGATTCACCAGCCTGATTCAATTCTAGTTGACCCATAGTAATGCTTAATAATGTACCTTTCATCAGTTTTCATCTTTTCCCTGTTTCTCTTTGCTTTCCACTTCCCCTACCCAGGTGTTTCCCTGGATCACTTCCCAAGGAAATAACTTGCAAACAAATCTTAGTTTCTGGGTTTGCTTTCAGGGATATATAAAAAAAAAAAAATGTTTTCTACACCCAACTCTGAGACTATCACATAGAGCATTATAAGTGTTTGTTGAGTGAATAAATGAATAAAATTAACAAATCATGAATCTTGCCATGTTACTTGAATTCATATGAGCTAAACTGTATTTTAAGGTTTTAAATAACTCAGCTACTATTCTTGCCATATTTGCACTACACGTTATTCAGTATCTTGTCTGTATTGTAGTAAACTTAGATTATCTTTGCTATAAATTGCTTTACCATGTCAATACATATTCTTTCATGTTAATATTTTTCTAGATTGTAAAACATTCCCAGATTAAAGCACGTGCAGTCTACATGCCAGGAATTGTTCACAAATAGCAGAAGTTTAAGCTAGTAATGCCAGCTTTATCTGCAAAACAGATCACAATGACAATTGCAAGCTTCTGCTGTTGATGTTGAAAACATACGTTTGCTGTGCCTCCTAAATAAAAATAAAACCTAGTCACAGAAGACACATTTGTGCTAGGCAAAGACCTCATTGGAATCCCTTATTACTTCTCAGCTATCTGGGGCCAAAATACCCTTGAATATTTTTTTGATCATTGCCTCTCTTAATTTTTCCAAAATTGTAAAGTAAGTTAGGCACCATGTAAAACTTTAGGATTTGAAGATGCTTTTTCTCTTTGTCCTCCACAGTCCAGCAGAGGGAGCAGTGTGTCACCCAGAAAAGCTTCAGCCACACACATACTTGAGCACTGGATTCTGTGAGACAGACAGATGCTTGGATTTCAGTGAAAAGTATCCTTGACATAAGCTGAGAGCAGAGGCGCAAAAATGCTAGCGAAAATGGAAAGGACAGTCACATACACAGTGAAATTTGAGAGACTGAGTCAAACATATCTCAATCAAAATCTGCTTCCTAATCAGTTCTATTAATGCACTGAAGATTCCTTGGAAAAAAGAAAATATTGTTTAGAGGAAGAGAAGGCCACCCTAGAGCATTACGACTCATGAAAATCTTCAAATGGATTAGTCAGTAGGAAGCAGTGAGTATGATGACTAGCAAATTAAACTTTGGAGTCATGCTGTGGACTCAGTTCCTGACTTTCACATATTAACTGTGTGACTTTATTCAAGTGATATAATACCTTGAACACTCACACTCTTTACCTTAAAAGCGGGGATAATAATATCAACATCATAGTACAGTCATAAGTATTAAATACCATAAAATGGCTTAGCATAAATCATCAATAGTATCTCAGTAAATGTTAGCCCTTCTTGTTCGATTGATTAAAGTTATTTACCATGACCCTCAGGAAAAGAAACAGGCCAATGTGAAATCCAGTGCAAATAATGAAAAAAGGAAAATTACACAGGTGGAAAATTCTAGGGATGAGATAAAATGATAGGTCTTGAATTTTGGAGGCTGCCCAGTGTGCATCCACCGATATTAGGCACCAGAGAGTAGAAATATGAGGGTAGGAGAGGTCACCAGAAGCAGCAGGAAGTAATAGTATTTAAGTCAAGTACTGCCTCGCTTACACATTTATCTGGCTTGATTGTGCCAGGAAAGTCTTCTTTCACTGGGACCAAAGGGTTCAAAAAGAGGGTGAAATAGCTAAACTCAATGCAGAGCTTTCTTCAAGTCAAATTTTCTTGAGTGTACAAAACATTAAAATGTTGGCAAAGGCATATGAATACTTGGCATCAAGGGCAACTAGGAATAAAGGTAGACTGAGCTTCCTTTTTTGTGTGTATCAATCTTATTTTAGCTCTGTTTGGATATGGGCCAGCCCTTGGGACACAATTTTTCTCCTGCTCTTACTTCAAAAATCATCATTGTGTCCATTATCCTTGCCTGTCTTTCAGGAGTATCCTTCCTCTGTGTTAGATTTTTTGGAGGTGTATCCACAGCTGTATGGAACCAGAAATGACCAATGCTAAAATAGTTTATCCATGCTGCAATCCGATCCTTTCCTCTTTCTCCATCTCCCTCTGACTTCTTATTCCTCCCTTGAAAATCAACTGTTTTATTTCACAGTCCGTTGCATTTTACCTGTATTTTTCCCCTCAATTTTGTGCATGTATATCGAAGGGTTGTTGCTGTGGCAACCTTCTGTGAGGAAGCTTTTGAGCTGTTCTATTACTATATATTAAGGTAGATTATAGAAGGAATCATTTTTAAAATAGAAAGAAATTTAACCAAATTTATATCTAAAAATGTTAGAGCACCAGGACTCTGAGTGTAAAAATCTTCTGTAATTGTGTTCATTATTTACAAATATTATTAGTGTTATTACTCTTTGTGTTCATTTTTACCTTGGGTTTGGAGAACCATTTTCATTTTTTTTTTCCTTTTTATCCTAGAGCATACTGCAAGTTGGCATCTGGTACAATTGTTCTCAAGTGTATTTCTCAATATGTGCTATAATAAGTGTCTCTCTCTTTATTTTCTTTAGTTTTCAATAAATATTTGCTCATAATTTTTCTTTTCCTCTTCTCAATTACTCTCTGTGTAGCAAAACTTCTATGTATAGAATGTGTACTGGATCCTCTCTTAGATGAATCTGTCATGTATCAGGCCATCATGCCCTCAGAGTGTTATGGAACAGCTGTGATTTCTGACCGTGACTCTCAGGTAGGTATCAAGAAATAGGAATATGGAAAGTGAAGTCTAGCCTTCTGTAGTTTCTGCAGTTTTTCCTTTTCCTTCATTTCCACAGCTTCTACTTATGAACTGGAATTCTCTTGTTCTTCCACCAGTGGTGTTTATGGCACATGCACACACACAAACACACACTCCTCATTCAGAGAATTGTAGAGCTGACTAAGGAATTAACATATTGCTTTCAGTGGGAAAGGTTTAAAGTGCGTCTTCCTTATGGTTTCTTCTTCATGGCTCTCTTTTATCCTCATAGTCTACATTTTTCAAGCCTGTGTCTTTAGAGTCTCATAATTTTTAGGTGCACTAGACCAAGAATTCCTGAGAAGAGAAGTTATAGCTTTCTCATTTTTAACATACCCTAGCACAGGATCTGGCACATTAAAGGCACTTGGTAAATGATTTGTTGTGTGCCATAATGAAGGTCATACAGATACTATATATACATAATTTTAAAGAATCGTAGCCATTGTATTATGTCCATTGGAATTAACAATGTGCAACACAGTGTGTCCCCCATGTAGCAGTGGCATCAAATATATGGGCGTTGGTCAGGCCTGGTGACTTATGCTTGTAATCCCACCACTATGGGAGGCAAAGGCAGAAGGAAAGCTTGAGCCCAAGAATTTGAGACCAGCGTGGGAAACATGGCAAAACCCCCAAAATACAAAAATTAGCTGAGTGTGGTGACACATGCCTATAATCCCAGCTACTTGAGAGGCTGAGGTAGGAAGATCACCTGAGCCTGGAGAGATTTAGGCTGCAATGAGCCGTGATCACACCACTGCACTCCAGCCTGGGTGACAGAGTGTGCAGAGTGAGACTTTTTCTTTCATATGTATATATATGTATATATGAGACAGAAAATTCATATATATATATATGTATGGAAGTTAATTCAGTTCATTTTAATATTTGTTCTACATTTTTGGACTGATTGAATGGCTATCCTAAATAATTTGTCTTTACTAGCGTTTGTATATACATCCCTGCCAGTACTGAAATGTGTTGAAGTGGTTTGGCACTTCAAGGAATAGTTCATGAATTCTAAGGAGTAAGGCCATTACCCTACCTGACATATTTGGTACAGAAGTTTTAATCTCTAAAGTATCAAGCTTATTATTAAAATTAAGGTTTTGCTTTAGTATATATTTATATTAGAAACTTCACTTTCTCAATTCTTTGAGTTTAATATAACAAAAAGCTTTAAAATACCCCAATATATAAAAAAACTTTAATGTTGATGTTCTAATTTTAATTAACCATTGAAATTATAGAGTAAGCCATTTCCCTTCCAACTTTATCAATATCAGAATTACAGAATTGCTATTTTAATGTTTTAAGGTTAATTTTAAATTTATCTTTTTGAGACAGAGTCTTGGTCTATCACCCAGGTGGGAGTGCAGTGGTGCGATCACTGCTCCCAGGTTCAGGTGATCCTCCCACCTCAGCTCCCCAGGTAACTGGAACTACAGGCAGGCACTAACACGCCTGGCTAATATTTTAAATTTTTTGTAGAGATGGGGCCTCGCTATGTTGCATGGGCTGGTCTCAAGCTCCTGGCCTCAAATGGCCTTTCAACCTTGGTCTTTCAAAATGCTGGAATTATAGGCCTGAGCCACCATGCCTGCCTCAATTTCGATTTTGGAAAATATAAATTTAGTGCTTGCTGTTCAAAAATATCTTCCATTTTAACATTCTTGATGTGTTGGCCATCTAAGCAGTATTGTCCTATGTGCTGGCAATATATAGCTAGTGGGAAAATTAGATTTATAATTCTGTAATTTAAATTTTTTATTTCTCCTTCATCCATTTTTCAATAATTATTAAATTTGGGGTTGTGATGTTTGTTTTCCCATTATACTTTTTTCTAGGAAATTATATAAAAATCATAAGTTGTTTCTTTGACCATGAATTTTCAAATATTTCAGAATAACAGATTATAGGCACATATTCATTCTAAAGTGGACAATTTGGCAACATGGTACTAGGTTTTTGCAAATGTATGTACATATGTATTCATATTTTATATAAGGCTTAAAAAGTCATACTTTTATAATCTCTGGCCCTCACCTCTTCACCTGCAAAGTGAGGGATTCAATTGAATTGTTTTTGCACAACTGCTTCTGGGCTTTAATTGCCTTATTCTGAGAATAAATTCATCTAAAACTCATGACTACCTTTCAGTTTGACTCTCAATGCTCTTCCATTACTCCTTCTTTCACTGATTATCCCCACCATTCATATTGCCTTATCAGTCAGAAAAAGAGTATTTCTTGAAACAGTCCTCTCTTTCTCATCTTTAATATGTTATTGACTCTTGTTTGAGTTTATTCTTCAGTGTCTTACATATGTTCCATATCCATTTCTCCATAACAGTCCAATCCATAATCATATATTGCTTGGAAAATTGCAGTAGCCGCCTAAGGGGGTCTCCTTGAATCTCTTACTCTATTCCAATCTCCTCTTAAATGGTACTCAGAGATATCGTTTAAAATTCCAATTGCTCATGTCATTTCCTGCTTGAAACACTGCATTGGGAATTAAAAAAACAGCTATGTTAACTGGTCATGCTACACCCTAATTAATCTATTCCTACTCCTATCTGTTTCTCCACTTCCATCTTGGTACATTTACTCATCTTTTTTCCTTCAGTTTTCCATATTGGATGTCTTTCAGTTCTTCAAACATGCAATATTTTCATATGTCTCAAGTCTTTTGCTACTCTCTTCTCTGTCAACATCTTATTAGCTCATCCTATTCTACTTTTACTAGTCAACTTCTACTTAGTTTCTGCTGTCCACCCCAGAAACACTTAGCTAGGGGAGACTATTGAGACTCTGTACTAGACCAAGATGCTATTACACACTCTGCTTATTTTATATGATACCTTAATCTGCCAGAACTCATCAAAGTGCTAAATATTTTATAATTCATAAATATATTACTTCCATTAGATGAGAAGCTCTCTGAAGAAGGAATTGTGTCCATTTCATTCACCATCAGGCATTAACTATTAAGTCCACTGTAGAAGTAGAGAAGAACCACCTATTGGTAAGCTGGTAATGTGTACTGCATTACAGATGACAAGTCTCAACATAGGATACAATCATCCATCCCTGTAAAAGAGAGCTTTATAAAAATAGAATTATACAGTACATACCATTTATAACCTGTTGTATTCACCTGCAAATTCAGTAGATTGTCAATATGTACATGTTCTCACAAAAATCTGCATCGATTTTTGTAAACTCTGTAGAAGTTAATCATGGGAATTGAATACTCTTACTATTTTTTACCTGTTTTGTTTGCTTTGTGTTTTGATTTTTTTATTAAAACAATTACATAATCATTCAGAAAACTATATATTTATGTACTACTTTGATCATTTCAAAGAGCAGTGTTCTACAAGTTGTTCATTTGGTGTATCCCTAAGGCAGGGGAGAATAGAAGAATGCTAGCCACACCTGAAGTGGCTCTTATAATAATGGAGGATTTTATACACACATAATATACATATATTTATATTATATGTATGCTATATGTGCATACATATGTAATATTTTCTGTAAATAAAAGCAGGTAAATTTGAAATACAATTTATAATCTGTGTGTTCTGACAATACATTTGAAAGTGTTTACAAAAAATACTAATAATTGCCTTGCTGCTTCACTGTGTAATTAGTAAGATATTATTGCACTGAGTCTATAAATTTTTGAAAATGGAATCAAATTACATGGCCTATAAGATCCAACATCCTGCTAACTTTTGTATTCTTCTTTGTATTACGATATTTCAAGAAACTAAACTCACACATATATGTATGTACAAATGACAATAACATTTTCATTACTTTATTCTTCTTTTATAATAATTCATGAAAGGGAATGGCAGATTGCTGCCAAAGGACAATGTACGGTCTTTTCAATGTACTCTTTGAGAATATCGATGGGTCTCATCTTGGTTAGATGTGAAGACACTTGAGTATTGTGGTGGATTAAAAGAATATCTCAACTACTTGTCAATCTATTTCAAAATCCAAAGCCCTCTCTCTTTCTTTTTTCTTATGCAAATAAGCCAAAATTCACTAATAATTCATGAGATCCATCAGCAAGGCTTATCACTTATGAATCAAACTTGCTTTCATTGTGTTTTGTCATGTGTAGTAAAAACAGCCCCCATTTGTCACTTTTAATATGCACAATTTTAACAAAAAAACTTTAAAATTTATGAAATAAGTTAATTCAATACTTATAATTTATTATTAAGGTTGGCAAAATTTTTGTTGATCTTAACTGGATGTTTTCTCTCTTTTTTTAAGTGTTCTTTCTTTCATAAAAAAATCAATACAACACATAATTTAAAATTTTTATCAGAACATTCTTTCACATTATGTCAGCATATAGCTTCCTAGGAGAAATTATTCTTAAATTTATCTCCATTTAATTAAATATCACTTTAAAATAAATATTCAAGACTTTTTACCCCAAAGAAAAAGCATATTTTTTATTGTGTTTAATTCTATTGAGCACAATTAATAAACAAAAAAAAACCTTTGATGCAACATATATTTGATGAAAAATTATGAGGTGGATTCTGATACATAAAGGTTTGGATGAAAACTATCACTCCACAGTTCTTTAGTGTCAAGTTCATTATCTAGAAGCCTCAGATCAAGACAATGACAAACAAGATTTATGATTTTATGTACTGCATTTTCCTACCTATCTTTTCCATCAGAGTTTAAAGTTATATATCCAATTTCTATTTTTAACCACAAATCTACATTCTCAATTAAATTATACTTTTAAAGTGCGTATAAAAATTGATATTAAAATTACTAGCCTCACATGTTTTAACCTTTGCCGTTAATAAGTAACTCAAAGATAAAGTATAACTAGGCTGGGTGCAGTGGCTCAGGCCTGTAATACCAGCACTTTTGGAAGGCCAAGGTGGGATGTGGTGAGGAGATAAAGAACAGCCAATGCAACATGGCAAGACCCTATCTAAAAAAAGAAGAAGAAAAAAAGAAAAAAGCCAGGTGTGGTGGTACACACCTAAAGTCTCAGCTACTCAGGAGCCGAGGCCTGAGGATGACTTGAGTCTAGGAGTTTTAGGCCGCCATGAGGTATCAATGCCACTGCATTCCAGCACAGACAACAGAGCTAGACTGTGTCTCTAAAAAAATAAAATAAAAAAATAAAAACTGTAACTAATTGCAACATTCACAAGGGGTTGATTTGGTTTACTGGAATATATGATTCTTGGCGCCGGGGGGTGTGAATCAAAACACAGAGAAAAATTATAAATGACAGGGACATATAAAAATATGAATTTTAGTAAACTCTTAGGACTCACTAAGAAATCACACAATCCAGCGTAATTGTGCAAAGGAGTGGAGAGTAGCCATTAGCCCAATTCACATTGACTGCGTTTTGCAGGTTCATTAATATGAAAGTTCCACATTTGTCAATCTGTGCTTATAGAAATGCTACTTTTTTGATGTCAAGAAAAGAACTAAATTCTCCTGTATCAAATCAAGACGCTGATAATTTGAATATATTTTAGAATGCCATCTCACTATCTTGTAGATACACAGGAAAGTCAAGTTTGAGAAGACAATCTTAGGATACATTTTTAGAAGTGGTTTTCATCACTGGGTCAAAGGATACTTCTAATTAAGCAATTCATTTATCTTCTGAAACTGCCCATTTGAAAGGTAGTACAATTTTATACTTTCACCACTAATCAATATGTGTTTGTTTTCCTTCCTGTAACAGCATCAGTGGGTTCTTCTGCTTAATTTTTTTTATATGAAGCAATCTGTTATTATGAAGGGAAGGCTAAGGATAAAAACAGAAACAATATCGCAATTGACAGTGTGAATACTATAGAAAGAGTAAGGGTTTTTAACTTGGATATGATAATTAGGTGGACAAAATGTACATCTGTAATCCTCTAGACCTTTTCAACGATTCCCACCCAACTGTCATGGTCAAATCGTCAAAAGGCTGTTCAAATCAGCAGCAGAGTCTTGTTGTCAGCACACAAATTTATTCTGGAAAGACAAAGGAGTTATTCCTTCTACACAAAGACCATCAGTAAGTGCCACACATTCAGCATGGCCTAGTGAAATTATACCACATCTCATCTCAGCTCCACCAATACACCTAAAAGCTAGCATAATACATGGCAGAAAGCATACACTTAATATTAGAATGTATGGATGGATAAATGAAGGGGTTTGTATATGGATGGAAGGGCAGATGTCCTTAAGATGTTATATTGATTTAAAAACTTGAGTATCTTGGGCATACAATGAAGGAAAGAGAAAATTTTGAAAACCTATGTATATTTTGTCTGGTTCTTTTATTTGCTTATGACTTTTCAAAATTTGGAATATATGAAAAATGAATTTTAATAGTTTTTTTCTAAATAGAATTACCTATGTAGTCCTGAAAAATAATAAAGATAATTTATAATATTTCACTTTTCCAGGTCAAGGAATTCTATTTTGAGGGAAAATATCCAAGGAGACATTCTAAAATTACCAGTAACAGTATCAGAAAAGCAAAACCACATATTTAAATGTCCATAATTTTTTTAAACATTTAATATCAGATATTTTACCTAAGTAACAGTATAACAAGATCTTAAAAGTCTTGACAAATAGTTCTTCAGGTTTTCTCAATGTGGACAGATCTAATGTCATTTATTTTCACCTTGCGAGTTATGTCTAATGTTATATTTTATACTTCAAGATGTCTTCATTCATTTAAGCGGCATTTCTTTTTATTTCAATTTATAATTAGCCTTAATCTACACGTTCATTCTTATTAAGTAGTTGAACAGATGACAATTTTTGAAGGGATTTCATAGTACACTGCACAAAAGAAGACAAAGTTTCAGAAGGGAAATTTCTGGCAAAAGTAAAAGCCTGGGTAAGGATAAAAATATGTGTCATTGCTTTTCTTGGAGCAAGTATGGTTTAAAATTATTTCTGAAATGTCTGGAGATTAATCCTCAAACGTTGTCTACATCTCCTCCCATCAGCATTTAAGTCTGAGTTTCATATAACTCTATCTAGAGCTGAATCTCTTGATTAAATTAATAATAATAAAAGAGTCAGGTATAAATATACCATCATCAAATAAAAAAGGATAAGTTAAACATCATGAAATATTCAGCTTCAAAAAATCAGATGCACTAGCTATTTTGGTTTTGTGAGAGAATAGTGATTAAGGGCGTTAATCATATTAATTTCGAAAGCTGTTTCCAGAATTTATTTTCAAAAGTGGGAATGTCTGTCATTGGATTGAAAAACATTCAAATTAAAATTAAAAACACTTTCCCACTTAGGAAAAAACATAATTCTATAGCTTCAAAGAATATGTTATCATTTCTTGCATTTCTATTCTATTTTCTCCATATGTGATATTATTTCCATATAAATATATATTTAAACTACTATCGGCATTTTTTTTTCTATTTTGAAACTAATTTTATTAAATAAAATTGGGAAATTTGGAAAAGCATACAAAGGAGCAGTTAGAATTCTTTGTGTATATATGTTTCTTGCTCTCTCTCCCCCTTTCTCCAGTCTACACTGTGCTATATTTATGACTTAATATCCTACTTATTTTCATGTAATTGAGTAATAAGATTAGTAATTCCTCATGATCTCATAATTGTTTACAACTTGAAGAAGTGGCAGAATGATATTCCATCAACTGGAAATTCTATTTAGATTGCTTCCAACTTTGCTCTTACAAACAAAACTTCAGTGCATATTTTCATAAACATATTTATGCACAAATTTCTGATTATGTTCTAGATATATGTGTAGAATAAGGTGTATGATCTTATTCTAAAAGTCTGTGTTATTTGGCAAATTGCTTTCCAGAAATATTCTGATTTATGATTATACCAACATTTGAGAGAATGCTTATCTCACAGTGTGTTCGTATTATCAATCACAAACTGAAAACTATACCTCAATTTGTTTTAGTTATCATTTAAGCTGTTTATTTTTTATATTTATAAATATGAATTCCATAAATTGAATTATGTTTTTGATCCTCATAGTGTTACACTGAATGATATATATACTTTAATATAACAAGATATATGTTTTAATATATCAAAATTATGTACACATTTTAATAGACCTGTATATGTTATAAATAATATGTGAATATATACTTTATGAAAAGACATTAATTTTAATCATAGGATTATATGTATACATACATCTATCTTTACAAATCTTTACACAGATTAAAGCTACATAATATCTTTGTGTTTTACTTATTTTCATCTAACAGTGTAACATTAACAATTTCTTATGGTTTTTAACATTGTTCAAAACAATGAAAAAAGGCAGCATAATATTCTATCAATTGGAAATTTATAGTGAGATTGAGTGAAATGTAAAACTTAATAAAATGACAAACTAAAAAGATGTGCAAATATAAAAACAAAAACTTTTTTGTGTTTTCCCTTCCCTGACTGCCTTTGGTTTGAGTCTCTGGCAAAGGCTGGCTCTCTTGCTGTAGGATGCTCTGAATAAATAGGTTCTGTTCCCATTTTGTGATTTTCATTTCTTTTCATTGTAACATGTATCTTGAACCTGAATACTTTGTGGATTTTTGAAATTAGAATCATATAAATTTATCATCATATATCCGGCTGTAGATTGGTCTTTTATCATTAGTTTTGTGTGGAATTCTGTGATTCCTCTTGATTTGTATATATTTTTTTTCCATATTATGTCACATATTGTTGCTTCTCTTTCTGTCTTTAGATTTCTTACTTGCAAGCATCATTCTTGTTTAGGTCTTAGATCTCAGAACTCTGTATCTTTTGTCTTCTCTGTCGTAGTTTCAACATGTCCTTTACTTTCATATTCTTTTCTGTTTTCTCTCCAAAACAGTTTGTGTACTTTTATTCTACTGTTATTAGATAAATTTGATTCTGTCACTGTCTTTTGGGATTTCCTATACTCTTATTTCATCACTCATTCTTTCAGTCTCCCTGATCCCATTTAATTTAGTTTTCATCTTACCATCATCTAGACTATGTGCTTTACAATGGTTTTGAGAGCATCATGCAGAAATCTTCCTTTTTTCCCCTATTTACTTCATGTAAGTACTTTTAAAACTGCTAGCTATAACACTAAGAAAACATTATAAAATCATGGTTAAGAAAGAGATGGTCTTCAAGGTCAAATAACTAAAACATGACCTCTGGCTCTTCCTAATTGTGCTGGGTTGGGTCGAATTTCTTAATTTTCTAACCTGAAAGTGGGAATAATAATACTTATCTGTTTGGGACCACTGCAGATTTTTCTTTTGAAGTTTGTTCATAAGGTGGGCACTAATCAAAATATTTTTCCCGTCTTCTGTTTGTTCGTCTGTGACAGTGATTCTCAAATGTCTGCAGGCATAAGGACCACCTGGAGCACTTGTTAGACCACTACCCACCCCAGGTGGCTGGGCCCCACCAACAGTTACTAATTCAGAGGGTTGGAAGTGGGCTGGTGAATTTGCATTTCTAACAAGTTCCTAGGAGATGTTGCTGCTGGTGGTCCTGTGATTCTGAGTGCACACTCTGAGAACCTCTGGGGTATGATTTTTTATTGTTGTTTTTTTGTTTCCCAAAGATGGGTTACTTGATGCATAACTCAAGCCTCTGCTTCTCAATACATTATCAACAATAATAAAGTTAGTGAACTTCCTTCTGCCTGTTGTTATAAGATTTTAATTTGATCTTTCATTCCAGTGCTACTATTTGGTTTTGGCTTTTTGGATATATTCACAGGCATTTTAAAGGAAGTGTAGAGGACAAGTATGACAACTGGAAAATCTTGCTACCATATTAACTAGGGAGTCCTATATTTCTGTACAAAATTACACCATATGTACAGTTGATTTTTTTTTCTGATTATAAATTCATTGTTAAAAAGCCCATGTTTTAGACCCAGGTAGTGATGTATTATAACTTACAACTGAGAAATGGTAAGCAAAAAGTAGTTTTATTCTTATTTCTTTGCATAGCATTTTATACTTTACCAGTTGGTTTCACATATGCAATCTCACTTAACTATCACCACAAATATGTTATTTTTGTTCTATTTTCGCCATTTAAAAGTAAAAGTACCCTGTTGGTAAATGATAGAACGTGGCAAAGCAGAGCTTATGTCCGTGATTTCTAATTCCAAGGCTCTCTCAACCACAGAGCAGGTAATGTGTTACAAAGTTCATATAAAGACCATAGGTGAACAACACTCTCAAAAAAATAGATAACAAAATATGCCAGTCTGTAAAATATTCAGGCACAGAACTATTTGCCACATCACATTTGGCTCCTGTCCTGAGCTGTCTCAGCATACAAAGCCAATTTAACCTTGAATCTCGTATTTATGGTGATGGGTACTACAAAACCTGAAAGCCATTGTGAACAATTTGGCATTGTTTATATGACTTTTAAAATACCAGTTAAAACTTTGTGGACTATATGTGCACATATGTAAAATTTATACATATTACTTATATAGTATATGTAAGTATGTAGTACTATATACTATATTTTATACATATTACAATGTAAGTAATATGTATAAAAAAGAAAAGAAATACACATAATATATATGGCATATACATATAAGTATATACATATGACTTATATAGTATATATAAGTATATAGTACTATATACTATATTTTATACATGTTACTATATGTCTTATGTATAAAAAGGAAAAGAAATACACACATTATATATACATGCCTATTATATATATGCTATATATGCCACATATATATAATGTGTATATTTCTTTTCCTTTTCTTCTGAAAATGTCCAGATTGCCTATATATATTATATAAGTATATATACTTATGTATACTTATATAGCATATATTAATATATAGGCATATTATATATATAGGCATATATATACACACGCACACATATATAGTTTCTGTGTGTGTGTGTGTGTGTGTGTGCGTGCGTGTATTTCTTTTCCTTTTCTTTTCTCCTAAAAAAGTCCAGATTGTCTCCTTTGGTGGTTTAGCCAAATCAAAGGGGAGAGATTATAGCATATTAAACAGTTCTAAAATGTGTTTCTATTTCCCATAATTTTGGGGCCTACTTAAGTTTCTGTAGTACAGTGCCTTCTCCTCTTGCTTGCAGTGTTGGTGAGGAGATTCCATTTCTAGCCTCTCTTCTTTTGTATCGAGCTTTCTATTGTGTGAATGTTTCATTCTCTTCCTCAGCATGACTCACATAAAGAGCTTTTCCCTACCTAATATGTTAACTGAAGGTGGAAGTTGGACTTGATAAATTATGAAAGCATCAAGTGTTGGATTTCTGAACTTGTTTTTACTGATAAATGGGATTTTCAAACTTTAATGAAATGTTTTCTATCTTAAGCTCCTGGGATTTTTACTATTTAGCTTTTGAGATTGGATGAGGATATGTGATTTTTATTTGCCAATGAAAGATTAATTTTTTTTGCTAAGAGGTTGATTTCATTCTGCCTTCTGAACACATTTTACTTCTTAGCTCCTGTAGGAATTTGAAAACTGGATAGCATTCCATCTCATGGTGAGTTGGCAAGGATCCCTTCACTTGATATGGAGATATTCTAGCAGTGAAAGCATAGTGTTTTAATTCATACCCCCTAAGCTGAAATTTTCTGCTTACTCCTCAGAGTAACCTTTTCATTGCTCATATAAATAGGGGCAAACTGATTATTAAAAAGCATTAATTATACTTTTAATTAGATGATTCAATCACATATAAAGCTATTCCAGGCTCCCTTTTGGGTGACTGTATAACCTACTTCTGCCTTCTCTGGGAACTACTCATTGCAGTTTCATTTGTATCATGAAATATTGTCGACCTGACCGTGACTTACTGATTAAGTTGGATTTCTGTTGGACTTCAAAATAACCTTTAATAACTTACTCATATTTTTTTTTAGGAAGTGCAAAATTTCACTGTTTTAAACATTCAGGCCTTTATTTGCTCTTGTGTATTTTTAAAATTCATTTCGAGTATACAATTCAATGATCAGATAATGTTAAATTAATAGAAAGTAGGTAAAGATAATTTACAGGTAGATAGTTTCTGAATGTTTAAGATGATTATGCACAAGTGCAAATGGTATGAGTAAAGGCTAAAATACGTTTCATCATTGGAGACCATGTGTTGACCTCAGCAATGGGCAATGAATTTTTTCACCTTTTTCAGAATGTCAACAGTTCTCCTTGGACAATAGTAAAGAAGAGGCAATTTGCATAGTGGTCAAATCTGTAGGCTGTGAAGCTGGACTGAATTCTATTACTAGTTCTGTCACACACTATCTGTGTGCCATTGCACAAGTTGTTTACATATTCCATAATTCCCTTTCTCTAAAATGTCTATAGTAGCAGTGTTTTATTTCTGAAGATTCTTATGAAATTCAACATTCAAACATTAAACATTCAAAGTGCTTAAAATAATACAGTACTGGACACATAGGAAGCATTTAATAAGTTATTATTACTATTATTATCATTATGAATGCAGAAAAAATCTAGTCTAGATTTTCCCAATTATTTTTCTTACTAAAAATGTTTAGAATTTGGATACAATATATACATATGCCTCATATAGGCTATGGAGTTTTACAGCTGTATTCTAACATATATTCATGAGGGAACGTGTGTTTTATTCAGAACTGTCTCATGATAACAATTTGGGTTTCATTTCCATCAGGCTAATTTCATCATTTTCATAAATGTGCCAGGCCTACATGGAACTCACAAATTATATTCTCATAAACCATAAAAAGGCTCCTGATCCTTGTGCCAAGACCTTCATGCAAGAAAGGGCAAAGCAACACTTTAAAAGAATTTAGCACCATTACAGAGCTACTTAGAAGTACAGCAAGTAATATTTGGCTGCAAACCATCATCTCTGTTAGCAAGCTTGGAAGCAGAATATCACCGTGTCCCACAAAGTGTTATAGCACATATGGTAACTGTTCTTTATGAAGGCTCCTGAGAGGTGATCTGTGTTTGGGTCAAGATAAGTTTGGCTCTGCCTTCTCTACTCTGCTCTGGCAAAACAGCCCCCATTATTGTAAAATGATTTTATTCTGGGAAAAGATATCCCAATACAGCTGTAGTGGAGAGACATAAAAGGCATTTTATCCATTTATGTTTTTATTGATTTTATTTTAACCCTCATTGCATTTCGTAGATATGCATATCACGTATTTTCACCTCAGCCTTAGGATGTGATAGTTTATTTTTTAGAGTTCATGCTTATCTTTATTTTTCCCTTTAGACCTAGGAGATAGCTATGCACTTTTTGAGCTTTTGGCTGGAAGAGGAGTTTCCAAGTTATTTGTCCTTGAGGATAACCTGGAGGGTGAGGTAGGATTGCCAAGTGTTACAGAGTGATGATAAAGTACCAGTGTAGTCCACAAACTAAAATCAATACAAAATCTAAGTCTTTCCTGAGAAAGTGTGGGTCTCCCTCTGGGTAGTGCCCCAAGAGATTCTGTAACTCTTTTCTTTCACAAACTTTTATTAAAACACTATTATGTTATCTGGTGTGAGAGATGCATGGGTGAATAATGCATCCTTTTTCAGAGCATTCATGATTTAAGAAGAGATCTAGATTCACAAACCTAAATTATAATATGATGCAGAACATGTGATTTGAATGCAAGACAAAGAGAGATGAATTCTGCCTGGGAGGTGAAATTGTTGCTGAGGAGAGGTTTTCAGAGAAGCTACTGAGTTAGGTGTTGAAAATAAGTAATTATTTTCTAGGCTAAAGAATGGAGCTGTTTTCCAGAACAACTAAAACTGAGGAAGAAACATACCTAACTGCATGGAGTCAAGAGGAAACATGGCATGCTTGTGACAACAGTGAGACATTCAAAGTGGTCAGAATCTAGAAACGTGTGAAAGAATAGTAGTAGAAGAAAATCAGCTTAGAGAGGTGGAATGGGTTCTGGTTATGAACAGCTGTGGAAGACATACTGAGCAATATGATTATCCTGTAGGCAAAAAGAGTGAATAACGTTTTGATTTAGAAAGATTACTATGGCAATTGTGTCTGAAGGATAGACAGAAGGGAAAAAAATCACGGCTGTGTGTTCAAACAACAGGTGATTGCAACACTCCATGTGATTGATGACAAAGATCTTGGCATATACAGTTACATAATACAAAGCAGAGAGGAAATAAATTCAGAAATATTTTTGGAAGTAGAAAAGACAATTATGCATCACTGATTGGATAACGCTGGAAATGAAAGTGGAGAATTAAACTTTCAAGTTTGAAGCTGGGTGAATGACAAGAAATGAGAATATAGGTGGACAAAGAGATAATACTAACATAGATGAGAATTTCAATATTGGACTGCTAATTTTGAGAAGCTGTTGATTCAGGAGGACATGGCATTTGGAAATAAGAATTTGGTGCTCAGTAGTGACGTCTGACATGGATATGTCAACACAAAGAGGGTCATTAGAGTGGGGGGAATATATGACATCAACCGAGGAGATAATTAGATCAAGAGCAAAATAATGACCGTGAACAGAATGATCTGATCTAATCATATGATTAGAAAGAAATGCAGAGAATGGTTTTCTTAAATGACGTGCTTTTGTATACAATGAACAAAAATACTGATTTAACCTGGCTTAATCAAGAGAGGAATTAATTATCTATAATGGGAGAATGTCCTTACCCAAACTTCCCAATTTTTGTCACAATGATTTTTCAACTTTAAACTCTTTCCTGGCCTGGCTTCCCTTATCAGTATAAAATGGCTGCCAGAAGCAATTGGGATTGTATGCATGAGAAGAGAGAGACACAGAAACACTCCCATAGCCATGAAAATAAAATCTTCCCTTCGGATGGATAGGACCAATTAAACCATCCAGTCATCCTTGGTCAAATAACAATCACTAGGGAAAGGCCATTTCAGCTCGTTGACAGGTAGTAGAGGATTAACGTAATTGGGAATAATTAGGACCTACTGAAAATAACGTACAGTAGAGGTGAAAATGCTGTGAACTTTTCTTGAGTCACATAGGACGGATGAACTGGGAGGGGTAGATTCCTAGATAAAATGTTGATTATATTAGAAAGGAGTAATAAAGGCAGTGGTTTCTAGATAAGCAATCAACATTCTCTACCATATTGGTATTGTAATAAAATGTGCATTTTATGCTTACCAACAATTACTAAAGTGCAGTCGTGTTGGTGTGCACTCTCTATATAACATTAGGAATTTTTTAAGGGATTAAAAAATTTTTAGGGCAGAAAGGAAATAGGACTGTATGTGGGACAATAACACCATGACACCACATTCGTTTTCTGAGAGCAAGACCTCAAGCACTATTTGTAGATAGTATCTCACATTTGTTAAGTGCTGTCTCAGTCCTAGATATTTTGCAAAGTTCTTTACATGGGTTATCATAGTTAATCCTTTTAACACTATGATGCAACAGTTACTCAACTTTCCATAGGACCATATCGCCAGCATATGATAAAATCAAGATTCGAACTCAGTCCAGATCAAAGAATTAGGGTCTATTCTTATTTCTGACATTCCTGTCATCATGTTCCACCACGATTCACCACCAACAAATGAAACAGGGGTTTAAAAACTATGTGAGTTATTGGGTACCCCAACAAATGGGTTGAAGTTTAAGATGGTTTGGGCAGAACCCCAGCTGACAAAAGGAGCAGCAGCCAACATGGCTGAGGTTAAGGGAAGGACACTGTGTGACCCGCAGAGAGATTTCCAGGGTTTAGCCCCATATTTGAGGCCAGATAAGACTAATGTCAAACCCGCCTGCTGAGGGATGGAAGTTCCAGTCTGAGCTTGGATTGGCTCAAGGACTTGGAGAGAACTTTCGTGTAAAGAACATAAATATGTATGTATGTATGATTGCAAAGATCTAGGGAAGATGAGTTTTGATAATGCACTCAGTCACCAGTTGCTAAGTCACCAGTTGCACCAACACTGACTAATTGACCGACACTCAGTCACCAGTTGCACAAACGCTGACTAATTGCCAGCCACCAGCCTCTATCCTCCCCTATAGAGGAGTTTACCAATAACCTCACCAACAGGTTAGAAACCACGCCAGTTCCCAAATCAAACCTTTTAGCACACTAACTTTTTCTCAGCCTCTTAACTTCCTTACTTCAAGTAAGATGAGCCCTTTTTAATCCCATAGTAAGGAATTTTTTTTTTTTCGTGTAATTCTGACTTGTAACTTAATATACTAATGCTATCCACTGAGTCCTCTATTGTCACCTGAGTTGCAAATTCAGGCTGGGAACATGAAGGAGGGGCCAAGATAGGCTCCTCTGGCATCCTTGTCCCTCCTTCATGTTCCCAGCCTGAATTTTTCTATATCCTCTGGTCCATGGTTCAGACCTTATTTTGAGATTCTGTTTCAAAAACTTCTAGTGTTCCTCAAACTCCTTTAAGAACTAGACATCTTCTGGCCCTCTCCCTAGGAGCTTGAATCCTGATTCATACCACAGTCACGTGTTGCTTAGCAACAGAGATACATTCTGAGAAATGTCTTTAGGCAATTTTGTTGTGTGAACACCATAAAGTGTACTTACACAAACCAAGATGGTGTAGCCTACTACATACCTAGGCTATATGGTAAAGTATCTTGCTCCTAAGCTACAGATCTGTACAGCATGTTACTGTACTATATAGGCAATTGTAACATAATGGTGAGTATTTGTGTATCTAAACATAGAAAATGTACAGTAAAAATACAATATTATAATCTTATAGTACCACTGCATATGTGATCCATCATTGACAGAAAGATAGTATTTCAATTTGCCCCGGGTCTGAATAGTGAGTGGAGGTTTCCAAACAGCTCACCTGCTATGTTGAATATTCATTACCCCTCAGGCCCCTTCTAAGTACCCATGTTATCTCAGTGGGTAATTCTAAGGCTAAGCCTAGGCTCTTCTCTGTACCTGAGATATCTGACAACAAGTAAACTACTCTGCATCACAGATGAACGCTAAGAGAAAGCACATGTCATTGTCAACCCCACTGCCTCTGTAGCCATAAATAAATTTTCAGAGTTCTATGATCCAAAAATGTGTCTATATCATTGATTTTAAAGAATACATATTATCTGAAATATACTAGTGGCTTAATATTTTATTTATTTTTTGCATAGAATTGAATTGATTTTTAAATCAAAGGCAGGAAATATAAAAAATAACTTTCAGAAGAAATTTGTATATTACTTGGACTCAATCTATTAGTTAATTTTACTTTATGTAGTTGAAAACGGAGTAATTATGCAATTTTTAGAGCTAACACAAAATTCAGCCTGGCTAGTACTATTGAAGAATCATGACTCTTCATATCTAGCAGCTAGCAAATGTTAAAAAAAAACAAAGCAAGTTAAAAACTCTAGATGCCATCTATAAAGAAAAAGATACATTTTCCAAACCACTTTAGCAAATCTGAATTTATGTCACTAACTTGGTTACAGATGAATCTATATTGCCTCTGGCTTGACAGGACCTCAGACTGCAATAACTTTGGTTCTTCTGGGATTCTGAGGCTGTCAGGAGGCCAATATTTGTGAAACATTTTAGAGAAATTATGTTTATATCAAATAGGGGCATTGTTCATACTATTGATTGTGCTTGATTTATGTTTTGTCTTTTAAGCCAGGTAAATGTTGGAAACTACTCTTTTTAATAATTTTCTTCTCCCTGGTCCACCTTATATACAGGATGGTTCAAAAAGAATCAAATGCTTTAAAACATGTATTACCCAGTAAGTTGGTCATATATGAGCATGGAGTAACAAACAATTTGAAAAGAACTAACACAGGTATTGTTACACATGTTCAATATTTGGTCTTCATTGCACGGGGCACACATCAATTTTTGTGGCCTAATCCTATATTCCTTTTATTCCTTCCTGTATCCCTTTTATTACACATTGTCTTTTATATTGTAATAGAATCCACCCTGTGTGTTTTTTACTCTCTCTAAAGCTTTGAGAAAGAAGTGGTGGAACACTAAGGTTATTAATTTATTCCTCTCATAAAGTCTTGCGGTTTGCTATCTCAGGATCTGAGTGGCAACTCTCTACTTATTGCATGCGATTGTATACACATATTTTTATTTTCAGATATATTACTCATCATAATTAGAGGTGATTATGTCTTATTACAGTAGAATAAAAGTGAAAATTGTTATATTTCTTGACCACTGTGAGAAGATATTGAACAAATATTTATCTTTCTGATTTGGCAGACAGGGTGAATAATTTCTTGAATATTGAAGGTAGGTAATAAAATAAATTAGCTTATTCTAATTGTAAATACGTTACATATAGCAAGAATAAAGGAAATTGGGAAACTGTAAAAAGTAATAATTTTTGAGATGCTATGAGAAATTAGCACTTTTTTATCATATGTTGATATACCTAGGAAGTCTTGAAAATGATCTTTCCCAATAAGCAGTCCTAATCCAAAAATGCATTGCAAAAGTGAATTATAAAAGTAGCAAGTAAAAAAAGTGCATAATTTTATATAACATAGATCATTAATTAGTTTATCACCCACAGACATAAAGTAGATGAAAAATAGAAGTTAGCAATACAAAGATGACTAGGAGAATCAAATTTGTTATTAAAATGCAAAAAAAGTATATACACTTTACCATAATTTATAAGGAAGACTTGATTAATGGCGACCCCTCAAAATTGCTAATTTCATAGAACTAAGTGATACACTATATTTTTACATCGGTGTTTTGATATAGTAGATAAACACAGAGATGGTTGTGTCAAAACCATAAGAGAAGATGTCTTTGACTCAACTTCAACTTTACAATGTAATCTCTAATTTTTATATATGCTTTACTCTTTATTCTATGTTTTCCTTAAAATCATCCAGATTTAGTCTTTGAATCGTCCAATATCTCACGATTGGAAGTCTTAAAACTATTTAGCAAATGTTTACATTCATGTGATAACAAGCATGTAGTTATATTATTGATATTATTGATATCTGTTCAATATTATAATATGGAAACATAAGTTACTTTTAAAAACTCATAATGCACATATTAAAAGAAAACAACTATAAAGTCAGAATAGTCTCTAAAAGTCAAATGAATGCATTTAGCTTTGCTTCATGCTCTGTGCAAGTTGCAAATTTTTAAAGGTTTCCACGATATGAAATTCACTATAGCTGTTAGAGAACAGAAGGGAAGAGACACATTAATACTTGGAGCTTGATTTTAAACACACATGAGGTAATTATTACTAGCCAAAGCCACCAACCTTGGAGGACTTGGAAAATCTAAAATGTTATCTGGAAGATTAGAATAATTGAATGGTTATTGAAGTGTTATGGTGGAAAATGAAAATATCATTTTAGTATGGTAGAAAGATAGTAATGAGAATGATTACAATTACTGAAATAAAAGCCAATACTATATACTTGCAGAATTACTTTTTCTGTCATTTCTCGTCTCCTAGGAATAGATTCCAAGTATATGCTGTATATAAGATTACCTAAAATTATCACGTAAACCAGGACACATCTGATCATGAATGGAAGTGCTATTAACAATTACTACAGACAAACTGGCATGTATGTTCATCCTAGGTGGCAAAGGTATTTTCAAAGACAGCCTAGGCTAAAATTCCATTCCAACTGTTACCAGTAGTATAACCTCTCTGGAAATGTTGCTTAGTTTCTATAAGCCTCAGTTTTCTCCCCAGTGTAATGGAAATAATAATAACACGTTGGGTTGTTGTGTGGAAGTCTGGTTGTTGTGTGGAAGTCTCCTAGAATTACCATATTGTTTACTAATTTACTTTGTTTTACTAATTTACTTTGTTTCATTGCTGCTTTGTGTTCCATTAATAAATACACATAAGTTATTTACCCAATTTAGATTGTTTCCAATATTTTATTATCATAAACAATGCATCAGTGTCATTGCACTTATGTCATTTCACACATGTGAATATAAAGATGTTTGTAATTTCCTAGATATGGCATTGCTCTGTCAAAGGGAATATGCATTAAAGGTGTTTAATGAACAAACTCTAAAGTTTGTTCTTTGATTTTAAATACATAAAGATATACATTTAGTTGTGTCAGAGGTAATCTAGTCAAGGAATCATGTCATGTACACATTCAGTTCTGAACGTTTCCTGTTATAAGGATTATTGAATTTTTACATGCAGAGAATTTCATCATGGGTTTAATACTGCATTGCCAACTGATGATGTCTCATTACGTATCTTCCCCAATATTTTTTCTGCTTGTTCAACTTTCATTTTAAGCTTTTACTTTAAAGAAGTATCTGATAGAATTTTGTGTTTGAGATGGGGAATGAGGAATAGAAAAGGAAGGTAAAAGAACATGGAAAATTGGTTATAGTAGAGGAAAGATACTTTTATAACAGTAACTGCCTTTTTAATTCACATCGTTGAGATGGGGCTCAGAAACAATTCATTTTCTTCATGCTTGGCAGAATCATTTACATTTATTAAGTGGTTTCTTGAGCCTTGCTCATATCACTCCTAAGATGACACACTCATCCCAATGGTGTGCTTTTCATATTAAGTACCAATTTCTAGCAGCTCACAGTAATTGATGCTTATTAACTATATAAAATGAAGTAAATGAATTGAGGCAAAAATCAATATATCACTATTATTGCTCAAGTAAACTTTAAAAAGCTGGGCAGGGAAAGGCCCTGGAAAGATCTGAGTCCAGTCACACATACCTGGCCTTTATGGTCAGATTCTTTGTTATGGATGGCATGCTTTCAACCCTTGTTTTCAAGCGTTTTAGTGGGCTCTAGCGTAGCCTTTACTCTAAGGCTGGTTTCAGTCCCAAGGTATGACTCTAATCAAATCTTTACTGGATGTTCCCATGCGTCCAACAAGATGTCTTCACTCTGACTGGTGGAAACTCGAATGACTCTTGGCCTTATGTGAGTTCTTGAAATTATTTGACTTACATTATTTTTCTTTCTCTTGAAGTTCTTTTCTACTCAGGCTTGTAGGCTTTCACTCTATATGTGTGAAGATTAATATTCATCCATGTACTATAGAACACTCTGTGGTCCTGATGATCTCTGCTTCTTGTTGTTAAGCCCTTATTGTCCCCTGTCCTTGAGCTTGGGCAGGACTTGTGACTGGAATCTAGCCAATAAAATATGGCAAAGGTGATGAAATGTCAATCCCACAAATACTTATGCTATGTAAGACTTTTTCTTTTGTTTTTGTTTTTTTTTTTTTTTTTTTGAGACGGAGTCTCGCTCTGTCGCCCAGGCTTGCAGTGCAGTGGCACAATCTCGGCTCACTGCAAGCTCCGCCTCCTGGGTTCATGCCATTCTCCTGCCTCAGCCTCCCGAGTAGCTGGGACCACAGGTGTGTACCACCACGCCTGGCTAATTTTTTGTATTTTTAGTAGAGACGGGGTTTCACCGTGTTAGCCAGGATGGTCTCCATTTCCTGACCTCATTATCCACCTGCCTCGGCCTCTCAAATTGCTGGGATTACAGGTGTGAGCCACCGCTCCTGGCCTACATAAGACTTTTTCTTAGCAGGCTAGAGAAGAGACTCATTCTCCTACTGCTCTTAAAGAAGGCAACAACTGTTTTTGGGAACTCCTTATCCAGAGGGCCATCAGGCAGGGAACTATGGGTGGCTTCTAGGGCCTGAGAGTAACTTCTAGCCAACATCCTGTAAGAAGCCAGGGTCCTCAGTTCTATGGCCACAAAGAAAGAAATTCTGCCAACAACCTGAGACCCATCTGAAGCATATCTTTCTCCAGTTGAGCTTTGGATGAGGCCACAGCCCCAGTAGTCCCTGATTGGAGCCTGGTGACACCATGAAGCAGGGCCTGCATTTACTACTTTAAAAAAGCTGTGAGATAATAAATGTGCATACTTGTAAGCCACTATATTTGTGGTAATTCATTATGTAGAATAGAAAACAAATAGAAATCCAAATGTAGATTTCTGGAGCTCTGTGTCTGACTAGCTATCTCCTTTCTAGTACCCTGCCCTGCAAATTTTGGCCACCTCTGGTGCTCCAACCACTGTCCCTGCAAAATATCAAGAGTGCCTACTTCTGTTTTTGTTTGACTATTCTGCATCGCAGAAATTGCCACCAGGTCAAAAACTGAAACAAATAGAAGGTTCATTTATTTGTGTCTCTTCCTGCAAGGATCACAGTTTTGTGCTGTGTGTTGCTCGGTGTTTTAAAATAGTTGTTTATGTATTTTTCCCACTTTTTTGTTTATGTCTAGCTCTGTTATTCCATCATGTCAATAAGCAGAACTTATCTTCATTTTTGAAAACTACATTCTCTGAGTACCAGTTTCTAGGTTGCAGGTTCTTCCCTTTCAGTGCTTTGAAGAAAGTCTATAATATTCTAGCTTCCATTTTATCTGCTGACAACATGGCTGTCACTTTTGTGGTTGCCCCTTTGAAGACAGTGTCTCTCTTTCTACATACAATTCTTTTTAAGATTATCCCCTTGGCATTTATGTTCAGTTATTTTGCTATGCTATTAATGTGATTTTCTTTTTATTTATTGTGCTTGTGGTTTGTATTGCTTAAGTCTGTGGCTTCATGTTTTTCACCAGTTTGAGAAAATTATTAGGCATTATCACTTCATCTATTTCTCCAGCATTGTGTTTTATCTCCTTTCTGGGACTTCAATTGCACTTATGTTAGACATTTTCACTTACTCTCATACTTTATTGTTATCATTATTTCGGTATTCCTTTTGTCACTTTGGGCATCATTATGGGTATTTTCTTATGCTCTGTATTTTAGTTCAATAAATCTCTTTACAGCCATTGGAGTTCACTGTTAAACCAGTATTTTTGAGAGAGATCTTAATTTCAGTTAGTGTGTTTTTTTTGGTTATGCACTTTGCATTTGGTTATGTTTTATGGTTCAGCTTCTTCCAGACATCTAAATCTTATATTTTATTTCCTTGAGAACATTAAGTAAAGTTATGGTGACTCCATTATATGTCTTCCTTGTGTGACAAGTGCTATTAATATCCTGCCCATATCCCCTAGGCATTTATCTCTAAATATCCAAACACTCTTCAAACATCTCTTCCTCCCAGCCTTTTCCCCTTTGTTTTGCCAGTTGGAGTATGCTTGGTTTATGCACAGTGCAAACTGCAAACATTGAAGGGGGAATGCCTGTAGAAGTAGCCCTTATCCAGTGATTGTTGGGAAGTTGATGGACAAATACAACAGCTTTCTCATCCCTCGGTTGGGATAACTCTGATACATGTTTTAAAATGTCTCCTTAAGTTTCCCAGAGAGATTGAACTCCAGTTATCCTTAGAGAGAATTGGTTCAGTAATGCATCTGGCATGAGTTTTCTTTTTTCTCTCTTTCTTACCTTTTCACTACTCTAAAAAGTTTTCTAGGAACAGGTACATACTCTCAAAAATATTTGTGCCTGATGCCCGTTCTCAGGATCTGGTTCTGAGGGAAACCCATATCACTTTGCTTCGTCTTCCTTTGTACTTTGTTAATTTTGATTGAGAGTTAGACATTATATATTTAAAAAATACAAGAAAAAAACTGAGGTTGTGAATGATGTTATCTTCCTTTAAAGATGTTTATCTTCCTTTAAAGTTGATTAAAGTTATTTGCTGGTGAGGAAACTTGTCTAAAGCAGATACTGGCAAACATTTTCAATACAGGCCCAGGTAGTAAGTATTTTAGGTTTTGAAGGCCATGTGGTCAGTTCTGCAACTGTACCAAGAACACAGCCATAGATAAAAAATAAAAATTAAAAATTAAAAAAAAAAAGAATATGGCTGTTATCAAGTGAAACATTATTTATTTGTTTATTGTATTTATTTTATTTTATTTTTAAATGGAGCTTTGCTCTTGTTGCCCAGGCTGGAGTGCAATGGCCTGATCTTGGCTCACTGTAACCTCCGCCTCCTGAGTTCAAGCAATTCTCCTGTCTCAGCCTCCCGAGTAGCTGCGATTACAGGCGCCAGCCACTACGCCTGGCTAGCTTTTGCATTTTTTAGTAGAGATGGGGTTTCACCATGTTGGCCAGGCTGGTCCTGAGCTCCTGACCTCAGGTAATCCACCCGCCTCAGCCTCCCAAAGTCCTGGGATTACAGGCGTGAGCCACCGTGTCCAGCCTGAAACATAATTTTTAAAGACAGGTAGAGGGCCAGAATCTACCTATAGGCAAATCTGTAGTGTCCTGACATCTGGTCTGTATGAACTTGCAATCCAAGATAATTTTAATCAAATCAGGGATTTGGTTGAGCTAATTTAAAGCTGAGCATCTGTCTCTGTGAGAGCCAATATAGTTCTGATTTATGCTTGTTCCTGATAGACTTGGAAACCTCCTATCCAAAGCCTGGGAAGATTTTCAGTACCTCCTCCAATCCTTAGTAGCATTTAATCTTAAATTTGTAACCTTAGTCTTGGTAGTATTGTAAGTCCTTACCCTCTTAGAATTTTTTTTTTCTTCAAATATTGATGGTATCTCTTTGAGGAAAGCAATCCCAAGTTCTGGGTTACCTCTTTGGTTTTCTTCTTACCTCTGGTGGTCTTAGCTCATAATTCTTTACTGTCTTTGCAGCTCTCTAATGCTTTTAAATAAGTTTTTGTTGTTGTTGTTGTTTTTAAATATTTTGAGCAATTCTAGCTCTTCTCAATGAGAGAGTTACTCCATATTCCCCAGTCTTTCATTATAAAAATTGGAACTCCTCTACTCCCCTGTAGTCATCTGTGGTCAGGATCTCTCATTCCTTGAAGATTTCTTGGCTCACTGTCAATAATTCTTGTACTGCAAAATTAATATATATGATTTTTCCAATCTACTGCCCTTTCAGACACTTGCCCTTATTTTTGCCAGTGATTGTGTCCTCCACCATGAATACACTGATCACTTTCATGATTGCATCTTACCTAGATATTGTCATTATTAAGAACTGCTTTTCAACCTCAGACCAATATCCCTTCTCTTTCTAGTTTATTACCTCTGGAATCCCTTCTTGACCTTTAATGGTCTGTTTTGCTATTTCTTTCTTATTTCCCAAATCTCTAAGTACTGTATGGTCTCAGAGTTCAGTGACCTGGTTTTTATGTACACTCCCTACTTTCATGACCATTTCCAGTCCAACAGTTTCCCCTCAAAGAAAGGCAGGAATCCATAGGAGGGGGTGTTCAGAGCAAGTCAAGAGACTTGTCCACAACCCAGGAACTTGGAATTAAATTTAGAGTTGTGGATTTAAGTCTAGATCAAAAATGGTCAGAAACAAAGATAGCAAAGAAAAATGAAGTCTTGAAACTGGAGGAAATCTTGCCTCAGATAGAAAGCTTTCTAGACAATTTTTGTTTCTGTGGGAGCAAATTAATGAAATCTTGGGGCATTATTCTAGGGAATGAATAGTATAAATGCATTGGGAAAATAATAAATACACTTAAGTAAAATAAAAGTACTTCTAAAGGCTTGCAAACAAACTTCCTTTTCTCCCCCTTACTCTGTAAACAAACCAACTAATTAGAAACAATCCTCTTTTGTAGTTTTCATTCCTTGGGATTACCAGTTATCATATTGAGGACAAAGAAAAACTGCAGATATTACCTCCAAGAAGCCACCTAGTTACATTGGATTAGGTGCAGAGTTTTCTATAAGTTCTAAACAATTCTTTCATGGTAACATTTGAAAACCTTTGTCCTAGATTAGTCCCTTTCCACTATCATAATAATAAAAAATACTAACCTATAATTGTCACTGTCTGGAGGCAAATAAAGAGCCCTTCATTTCAACTTGTGTCATCAGGGGTATCTACTCTTGTAGTTCTCAGTGAAGAATCTTGCCTTATTCTTGTGAAAGTTTGAAATGTTATGACACACGGTGCCATTCCTTCCACCCTGGAAAAGGTTCTAGGTCTATCTGGGCTCTCTGACACCTTGGATCCAGAGGTATTCCTAGGGCGGAATACTAGATTAATAATTCCTACACATCAAGGTGAAGATTCTTAAAACAAAATAAACAAAATGTAGATTATCGTCTTTTAATTCTGTTTATTAGAAAGTAGGATTATACAAAAATGCCTACATTCTTATTTCTATGAAGATAGGGAAAAGTACTATTTAAATAACATTTGACATCAGAAATCTCCCTCTCCACCCCTCATATTCTAGTGGTTAGTTGCTTCTGCTAGGTCTCCATAGCAAGTTTTCATTATTTAGGAAATGATCGGATAACAGCATGGAGAATCTACCTGGTATAAAGGCCTGCTTACATCACATAATAGCACTATACTGGAACAAATGTTTTATATTTCTGCCTAGATAAGCCGATCTGCAAATGGGTTGTAAGGATTAAATAAGATAAACACTGCAAAATGTTTCCAACAGTGCCTGGCATATAAGGAGCACTCAATTGATATAATTGATCATCATCACCATCTTCATGTTGGTAATTTTTATAATCATTATATTATCACACACTTTTGTAAAGAACAGATAAAAATTCACAAAATGTTTACAATAACTGGGAAAAATTACAATGTAGTATACTTAATGTAACTACATAAAACATGTTAGAAGGTAAAGAACCATGCAGCTATTTGCAATCATGAACACAGTTTTATTACCATGGATTTTTTCCTAATTATAGTATTTGATACATTATTGTCTTAGTTGTAAAAAATCGTAGTCTCTTCTTGCTTTTAAACTAATCTTCCTCACCTACCAATAAATTAAGTCCAACTTCATTTTCAATTTGTTCAGTGAAAATGTGCAGTGAAATTCCCCTTAGGAGAACTCTAGATTAGTGTTACTGCACTAATCCTCTATCGACCATCCTTGAAAGATATTTTAATCTCCTGGTGAATGCTTCCATGTTACTCATCCTAGGGCAGAGAGTTTTAATGGTTAGAAAATGTCTCCTTCTGCCGAATTTAAATCTCTCTCCCAGTTATGGGCATCGATTGATTCCAGTTCTGCCTTCTGAAGCTGTACCAGTAATTCTAACATGTTCTGAGAAAAATATCCCTTCACTCTTACAATAGGGGATTTTAAACAAGCCTAATCAAACAACGTGTCTATGGATGTGCGTGTCTGTTTTATTCATAACTTCAACAATGAGGAAATAATATAGTATTTACACACAATGTTATGACTACATTTTATACATCTTAGGATTCTAATTTTAATGTGATTCATAATATTAATTATGTAAAGAAATTATTTCAATAAATGTTTTTAATAAATACATTTTTCTGTTTTAAAATTTAAATGTAAATTCAAAACTAAACTTAGGTTTGCAGTTGAAATATCTTGAAAGCACTTTCTGTCATTAACTACATATAATGTGCATATTAAGGAGAGTGTTACAAGCTTCCAATTTATAGAAAATGAGGTTTTTATCTTCTCTGCTGGATCTGTAAAATTTATGTTTAATTTTTTTGAACTTCTGAAAGGAGAAATGCTTTTTGGTACACTAACCTTTCAAATGTCAGCCCAGCAGGAGAATTTTTGGAGAGCTCTGAATAATAGAAAACACAGCTTACTAATCACAGTTATCTTGCTGGTAGGTTTTCTTTTGCAAACACTGTTATACACAGTGGTTCCAAAGATTACTAAATTGCCAAAAATGGTCAGAAATTGAATCTGAAGTAGTTCTCCTAAATATTTGGTAGTTTAACCTGATTTTTATCTTGGAATGTACTAAAAGTATAACACTACCTGAACTGAACATGCTTATTTTATAAATATAGTGTTTAGCTGGAGGTTAGTGTATTTTTTATTTTAGAAAGAGGGCATTTTATTTAGTTACCCATTTTTACAGTTTTTAAAATTTACAGTTAAATAAATGGAGTAAAAATGGAACTCTTGCAGCATGGTCATTTTACTTCTTGCCAAGATTCTATGATCCTTAAGTCATATTTAGAGGTTTAGGATTTTTTTCCTTCCTTGAATACATAAAGACAAAACAGAGTAGAGAAAAGATGCAGTTTTAAAACTACATTCTGTAACAGTTAATTTATTTCACCCTTGATGTGGCAAAATGAAAGGTCAATACCGTCAGTCTTATGCAAGAATCATCAGGTGGAAAGTTTTTGTTTTTTCAAAACATTTTTTTTCTCCTAATTTGGTCCCTTATGTATAGGTTGAAATTAGAGTTATTAAATTAGCCAAGAAAGAGAATTTTATGTGTTTTTATAAAGCAAGTAATTTTTTATTCAATAGACCACTGGATACAACCAATATTTTTTAAGCATCTGCTTTCTGGTAAACTAGGTATTTTTTATAAACCCATTTAATCGTATGAATGAAAATTACTATATCCATTATCAAACAAACAAACCTAGGCAAAAGGAATATATAATTTTTCTAAAATTATATAATAAATTTGGAGCGTCAGTGCTAATACACATAAATCCTAACTCTAGAGTTGTGACATTTCCCTCTGAACTATGCTCCCGCTACAATAAGATACCAGATAATCAAATCAGTATGTACAAAACCGGAGTTCCTATTAAGACATTCCTGATGTAAAGCCTCTGGAAACTGTACATCCTGAACCTGTCTGACACTCTCTAAACGATTATAATATGACATAGTATTTAATGTCTTATATGGATGCAAAATATCTTTGTACATAGAATAAACACTCATTATTGCAATAATACTGTTAATTGAATGGGATGGTTATATACTGACCACATAATTAATAGATGAGAAAATGGATGCAAAGAAGGCTTAGGGTTATCAGTATAGAATGAAAAGGGTAAGAACATTAAGAGAGTCTCAGAACATCTCCTGTCCTCCATCCCTGTTTGAAGAATCAAGATATTTCTGCATTACCACCACTTAACCTTACAAATATAGCTCTCTCTCTCTCCGTCTCTCTCTCTCTCTGTCTGTCTCTCTCTCTCTCTGTCTGTCTCTCTCTCTGTCTCTCTCTGTCTGTCTCTCTCTCTCTCTCTCTGTCTCTCTCTCTCTCCCTCTCCCTCTCTCTCTCTCTCTCTCTCACACACACACACACACACACACACACACACACACACACACACAGTTTTCTTGATTTCATAACTTGGATTTGGACATGGTACCAGATGGTACTGAGCTCTGTTAGTTTTGGTAGGATCTATAGAGAATATGTAAAACTTCTTCAGAAGTTGTTTAAAGTATTTACAGGAAGTATTATAAGCAAATTTGTGTTTATTATGGCTGACATTTCAACTTTCAATTTGTGTGACCGTACACACTTCTAAAAGTTCATCATAATTTTCTTAATATAAATTTGTAGTAGTTCACCGTTGATTATTACAGTACATGCAAAAAGATAAGTGCTTGGAGATACTGTGGACTGGTGAAAATTTTGTTCAATTGTTCTCTTTTTTTATATAGTTTTGAATTTTGTTGCCTCTGCCATAATATGACATGGGCATAAGGTTTGACAATGAAGGACATTTAGGTCAACAGATCCAAGAGCCCTAAAATAAAACTGTATAACACTTAAAAAGGATTCTTTCTTTTACCTTCATTTGCAAACTGTGAAATGCAAAACAACAAGTGTGCCTTAGGGATAATTTTAATATTTATCTTTCTTCCTTTAAGAACTATTTTTTCTGAATATGCATTCTCAGCAAATATCCTGTTCTTGTAGACATGGCTGAGCAATTCAGTTTTTTACTTGGTTGGGTAATTTCTTAAAATGCCTCTATAATCCAAATGTAAGTTTGAGTATAGCTTATTTCAGAGGTATTGAGTCTCAGGATCTCATCCAGCAATGAATGGAATTTACTATATTCTGATACACAAAGCACACAATATTACAGTTCTAACAGACATAAAGAATTTCATAGTGCTTCGGACTTGTAAAATTATACTCAAGCAAGCACTAGCAGCCCACTATTGTTCCCTCACCCTTTCTTAATATTCAGGGAGCAGAACATTATTTTGAGGTTTAAAAGTGGAGTGAACCCTATTTTCTTGAATGTTGAGAAATGCAGCTAAAAAGACTGGTCGAAGACAATGCTTAACAGCAGTGACACACGTACATTTTTCTTGGTACCTGATCCTCTTTGTCTACTGTAGTAAAAATAAAATAATCACATTTTACTTGTGGATTTTAAATCACGTTTTATGTGATTTTATTTTTTGAGACAGAGTTTTGCTTTGTCTCTCAGGCTGGAGTGCAGTGGCACGATCTCGGCTCACTGCAACCTCTGCTTCTTGGGTTCAAGTAATTCTCATGCCTCAACCTGCTCAGTAGCTGGGACTACAGGCACACGCCACCATGCCTGGCTGATTTTTTGTGTTTTAGTAGAGATGGGGTTTCGCCATGTTGCCTAGGCTGGTCTCAAACTCCTGAGCTCAGGTAATCCACCCGCCTTGGCCTCCCAAAGTGGTAGGATTACAAGCGTGAGCCACCGCACGTGGCCTTAAATCACATTTTAAATATTAAATTTTTAATAAAGAAATCCTATCTATCATTTATCTACAGAGAATTGAACCACCATAGGTAGAGAGAGCCATTTTCCTATTTTACAGATAAGTGAAAAAAAAAAAACCATTTACTATACCTAAAGTTAACATTAAAAGGATACTAGCTGAACGGTGGTATCACAAAAGGAAAAAGACAACCTGGTAAATGCTTGCCACATAATCTTAATAGCTAACACATGCTTTGGGTCAAAATACATTGAGATGATACATACCTTACATGTATCATCTTATTTAATAGAAGAACCATATGATAGGTACTACTATTGTTCTGATTTTCAGTGAAGACCATGAAAACTTGGAAAGATTAACTGTACAGCTCAAGTTTTTTTAGTAGTTAGCAGATCTACATCTCCAAGTTTCTCTCCCATTTCCGAGCCTATGCACTTAACCATTCAAATGTAAACTTGGGTAAATAGTGTTTTATCTTCCCTCCACTCTAGCTAACACCGTTTTGTTCCAGTTCCCAGGATAGAGAAAAGATGAGAAGGGATGAATGAGAACAACTGTTCATTAGTCCACCTTATTTCTGGGTCATTCCACAAGACCCCAAGTGTTTGGCACTTTTGTACTTTATTCTGAGATTTTGTAGGTCCTAAGGCTTTGCTTCTCGGCCTTCCCAGAATTAAGGTTTTACCAGACTGCTAGTTTTCCAAATAAAATTATTTCTAGGACTGTATAGAATCCCTCATTAGAAATGCTAAATATTAAATTTAAAATGAGATGAACAAGGTGGCCTTGGTCAAAAATATAGCTATAACATTTATTAGAGGATAAAACACAGATATTAAATCAGATGCAATTATGTGTCATTGCAGTTAGAGTCACCCTGGGTGAATTAACCAGTTAATTTAGAATGTTGCTAAATGTATATTCTTGTTTTGAGTGGATCCAATTTGTATATGCATTCGTTTGTTATTCATTAGATTAAAAAATATTTAATGGGCTCCTACTATATTCAATAGATTGTGTCCATCATGAGAATGCAAATATGACTACTAATGAATTTAAGAGAAAAAATAAATATCAGTGTCATGAGTTTTACAAATGAGTGATCTTTTGGATATCTTTGGTAAGATGGGACAAAAACTATAAAAAATGAGAACGTAACTTCTGAAAAATTTGATGTCTTCATTTTAGTTGTAAAAATCCTCCTTTTCACATAAATGCTTACTAGCTCTGCTATAATGCTACACATATATTTGATCTGAATTTCAAATTTTGTGCACCTTCTCATGAATATTAATGTGAATATCGCTAAAAAATTTCCAAAATGGGTAACAGTAGAAAAAAAGCAAAGAAAAGAAGTTACCAGCTTGAATAAATCTCAGATTTACTAATAGAGTGAAACAAATCAAAGAGCAGAAGTCAGACTCTGATTTGTGGGGTAACCTTTCAAGGAGCTCACCAACCAACGAAAGAGGATACGAGATGGTCTAAAATTCTCTTTACAGTGCAATGATACATCAGAAATTTTACTGGTGCCTTAAGTCTCAGAGCTCTAACTGGCTAACTGTGAAAAAAAGAAAGAGTTTTTATGTTCATTCTTTCTTTCTTTTATTTATTTATTTATTTTTTTTAATGAGATGGAGTTTCCTTCTGTCACCCAGGCTGGAGTGCAGTGCTGCAATCTCAGCCCACTGCAACCTCCACCTCGTGGGATAAAGTGATTCTCCTGCCTCAGCCTCCTGAGTAGCTGGGATTACAGGCGCCCACCACCATTCTTTTCTTTATTTTATGTTTTAAATTGACAGATAAAATTGTATGTATTTATCATGTACAGCATTATGTTGAAGTCTATATACATTGCGGAGTGGTTAAATCTAGCTAGTTAATAAATGTATTAACTCTCACAGTTATTCTTGTGGTGAGAAGGTTTAGCATCTACTCCCTTTGCATTTCTAAAGAATACAATATATCATCATTACTATAGCCACTATGCTGTACAATAAATCTCTTTAATTTATTCCTCTCATCTAACTGTCATTATATATCCTTTGACCACTATTTCCTCACCCTGCCTTCCCTGTAATTATCAGACTCTGATAACCACCATCCTGATCTCTACTTCTATCAGACCAACTTTTTTTTAGATTCCACATGAAAGTGAAATTATGTGATATTTGTCTTTCTGGGCCTGGCTTGTTTCACTTAACGTAATGTCTTCCAGGTTCATTCAGGCTGTTATACATAAGATTTTGTTTCTTTTTCATGTCTGAATAGTATTCGATTGTGTATATATAACGTATTTTCTTTATCCAATCATCTGTTGATCATTTGTTGATGATTTCGATGATTTCATGTTTTGGCTATTGTGAATAGAGGGAAAGGTATGTCAAGCAAACATTAGGGATATGTCCTTAGCGATTGTGGGGATGGGGTTTAGATATCTGATCTTGTTAATCAGATACTCATGTGCATTTGGCCTTATTGTCTCTAAATATTTTTGTAATGAGGAACCAGGAGAAGGAGAGTTTTACTGCTGTACACTCATCTTCACTACATTGGCAATGCAATCTAATCCCACACATGGAAATCACAATTATACAACATGGTGCCACTCCCACTAAAAACTAGCTCTGGGGATTGCAGATCTGTTTATTACTGTAGTCTCATTGCTTTACTTCTATTTCTTATCATCCTTTTCTTTATTCCTGTGTCTAACTGAATGCTGAACCTAAGACTTTGTGTCTCACTCTTTACCCATACTCACCCTGGGAACAGCTTTCTGCTTTTGATCTCTTAAACTCTTATCTATGATAGTGTTTCTGATGCCACTGCATTTGCTCCTGGCAACTCCGTGTAACCACCACTGGGGAATGAAAACCCAATATTTTCCTCAAATCTCACTGTCTGACATTCACAGCAATTTTCTGCCTTCCCCAGCCTCAGCAGCTCACCAACTTTCTTTTCCATCTCACACACACCACCTAAAAATGACCATATGCACAACCCAGCAGTATCTCTTAATTCCAGCTTCCCAAAAGAGGATAAACTGGAATGTCGTGGCAGACCAACAATTCAGGGTAGGTAGCTGAAAAATGATGGGTTTTCAAAATAGCAGGCAGAATTGGATTTGATTTGAGAGATGACTGCGAAAGTTTCACAGACTGAAGTGTGTATTCATAGACTTTAAAGAAAATTTGGGAGGACTACATTCACACAGGAGGCCAGGCCATTACATTAGATGATGTTTGAAGTGATAAGGAATTAGACTAAATGATTTGAACTCTGAAAGAGCTTTTGTGTTCTATTCTAGCTACCTATTTATTTTCTCTATTTACTATTGAAGCATGGATTACTTAACTGGCAGAAAAGAGTCATTTACATATAATCCCAGAGTATTTTTGCAAAATATATACTAGGTAGATTTTGATTATCAACCTCTTCCACATTTGACACATGGGGCTTTATTTTCATTGCAATTGTAGTTTCAATTGCTAGAAGTTCACAATCAAATAACGCTTGTGTTGACCGTTGAGGTCAATTTTGATTTCATCCAATTGATTTAGAAAGAATATTTCATGGAGAAATATACATTTCTGAGTGGCCAATTATTTTATTTATACTTATCACATTTTATGCTTTTTGAGTTTCCTTCGCTCCCTGAATTATCCTTGTAACTATGAATAAGTGGTTTTACTTTTATAGATGAGTGAAAGGAAGTAGCAAAGTTGTCAGTATCTCATATGCAATAAAACTTGCTAATGTAGAAAAAAATAGGTTTTCATATTATATTTTGGTAAGATCCAAAATATTGTAGGTGAAACAATGAATTATTTTCTGGTTGGGTAACATTTTTCAGGGCATTTGTGGGAAAGTTCTTATCTTGTAACAGATATGATTCGTGGCTCTCTCAGATGACCTTCCAACTAAGAATAATCACCAATAGTATGTCATGTAAAACTTAAGTAAAAATGTGAAGATGAAAATTTGTACATAAACTAATTAAAATACATTATAAAAATGTGTTTAGACTCAGTATATAAAATGAAATTAAAATATTCATTTCAGAAATCATCTATTTCTAAAGTCTAATTGTTATGTATAAATAAATCCTATTGATTTAAAAGTGTTAAATAAGTCCTCATATTGCAACAATACATACTACATGTTTATAAAAAGGAGAACTTTTTTAAAAAATGGATCTCATGCTACCTAAAATAATAGATCCAAAAGTAGTTATAAGAATTCAATATATTTCTAAGTATTTACTTGATTTCCAAATTGTTTGGCAATATGTTAACAAACCTTGTACCTTTAAAGAATTATGTAGGTGAATTAAAACATCTTCCTCAAAATTAACATAATTTAAAATAAATATAAACCTAAGTTATCTCTTACTACAGTATTATCACATCAGTTATCTCTTATCACATCAGCTTTCATACTTCAGTGACTTTGTTCACACGATTAAATGTAGCTTCCAATAACCCTTAAACTTTTTTCAGGGTTTGTAAAATCTACATATTCTTTAAAGGGTAGCTCAGATGTCATTTCTTCTTGCACACTCTTTGTGATCTGTCCTAAGACAGAATTTTGTATTTACTTCTAATTGCAAGAAAATAATCATATAATAATATCCTTTGTAGACTTAAAATATTACACAAGGATCTCTGTTTTCTAGTAGGATGTAGTGTGTTGTATCAAAGAAATGTTCACTCTACATCCTGTAAAAAACAAAACAAAAACAACAGAATTATACAAAAAAAACCCATATTTTAAAAAAATGTCAGAGAGCTGTGAAATCAATGCAGACTATATCAACAAAAATGCTGGATAAGGGAAGAACTTTTCTGAGGTGAGCTGATGATTGCCTGGCAGTTTGCCTTTGAGAATACTAGAGATTACATACTTAAGTCAAGGGCCTCTACTGAGAACAAGAGAAAACAGAAAAATGTGTAGTGTTGGACAAGACTGAAGTGAACAATTTGATTTTGATGGGCCACAAATGTCCGAAATGCATGGTTGATTTTAAGCACTGAATGCTTGCTTTTTCACGAGGCTTCAAGAGAAGTTGGGAAGTTAGCCTAAATGCTTCTGAATGACAAAGGCAATTATCTGGTAGTTCCATGGCATTTAGGAAAAATTCTTCTGGGGAAAATAAGTTGGTCTAAGCCCATGATGAGACTCTCACTCAAAATGTTTGTCAGATAACTTCCATGGGGCTGGAGGTAGAAGGGCTGGACTCAGAAGTTCACATACCTGGGAAGGGCATCTGAAGAGCATAGATAGACTTCCCATGGTCTTTCAGGACTGGAAAAAGCTCAGAAGAGCTGCACCCTAGGAACCGAAGGAAATTAGAGGTAGACAGAACCTTACTATAATGTAGCACAGCCCCTCCTCAGCTCAACTACGAATATTGAGCTGATCAATCTTATCTACTTAACAGAGTAAATAAATATCTTCCTTTCTGGAATGATATCACAAGAATAACATAGCACAGCCCCTTCTCATCTCAACTACTAACGTGATTGAGCTAATCAATCTTATCTGCTTAACCGAGCAAAAAAAAAATCTTTTCTGGAATAATATCATATATATAAATATATCATATATATATATATCTAATATATACATATAAAAATGCAAAAATAGTCAACATAAAAATAAAGATAAATGAAGTAAAATCATGGATGACCCTGATATTGGTGAAAATGGAAATGAATATTAAAATCACTGTGTTTATTATATAAATGTAAAGGGGGAAAAGTTGCACAAAAAGAAAAGAAAGGACAATTTTACTAGATATGTTAAATTTATAAAAATAACCAAATATGCATTCTAGAAAAATAATATGTTAGTAAAGTTAGTAACTTGATATATGTGTTTAAGTGCAGATTGGATACAGCAATAGACAGAATTAATAGACTGGAAGACAATTAAGTAAATATTGTCCAACTGAAGCAAAAAGAGAAAAAAATGAAAAGAAAAATCACAGTATAAGAGACATTTGGGATCTGTTCAAAGACTTTATATGTAAAACTGGATTCTTGGAAGGAGAGCAGAGAGGAAATGAGGCAGAAGCAATACTGGAAATGTAAATGACTAAGAATTTTCCTCAAATGTTAAATTATGTATACCCACAGATTGAATAATCTTAATGAACCCCAAGTATAATAAACACAAAGAAAACCACACCCCGTTACATCATAGTAAAATTGCTAAAAATCAAAGACAAAGAGAAAATCTCAGAACCAGCCAGAGAAGACACATGATCTTAAAGAGCAATAATAAAACAGACAGCTGGCTTCTCAAGAAAAACACTGGAAGCCTGAAGAAAATGAAATGGTATCTTTAAAAGGCTTAAAAAATCAACTTAGATTTCAATACTTGGTAAAAAAAATATGCTTCGAAAATAAATATAAAATAAAGCTTTTTTTAAAAAAGAGAAAAACTGAGGAAAATGCCAGATTCCTGAATAAAAAGGAATTCTAAGAGGAATTCTTTAAAGAAAAAAAAATCACGTTCAGAAATTTCAAATGAAATTAAGAACAACAGAAAGGGTAAATATGTAGATAAATATAAACGAACATTGAGAGTATACAATTATTTTTAATATTGTCTAAAATTTAAAATATATCCAGAAATAAACTGCATAGCAATAATAATACAAATAGTAGAATAATAGTAGAATAAAGTTAAAAGAGTCTAAGTTTCTAATGATAACAGGGAAATGTTAAAGCAGTGTTTTGTATGAGACGGTAAGTGATTATTAACTTTACGAGCCAACTTGATTGGGCTAAGAAGTACCCAGATAGCTGGTAAGGCATTATTTGTTGGCATGTCTGTGAGGATGTTTCCAGAAGAGATTGCTATTTGAATCAATGAACTAAGTAAGGAAGATCTGCCCTCACCTAGTGTGGGTGTGCATCATCCAATAGGTTGGGCTTAGGTAGAAAAAAAAAAAAGAGGAAAGGTGAATTTGCACTTTCTTTCCTGGAGCTAGGACACATATCCTTTCCTGCCCTTGGATATCAGTATTCCAGTTTCTCACACCTTTTGCCTTGGACTGAGAGTTTCACCTAGTTCTCAGGCCTTCAGACTTGAGAGTCGAGTGATGCTACTGGCTTCCCAGTTTCTCCAGTTTGCGGATGGCCTCTTGTGAGACTTCTCAGCCTCCATTATTGTGTGAGCAGTTTCATAACAAATTCCCTTTTATGTATTTACATCTATATCTATATCTACTACGGGTTCTGTTTCTCTGGCGAACTCTGACTAATAAATCGTAGTACAATAAGGTTGCGTTCCGTAATGTCTAGAGTAGTGGTGCTCATGGTCCCCAGACCAGCAGCATCAGCATAAACTGAAAATATAATAGAAATGCATATTCTTGACCTCATCCTAGAGCTACTGAATTTAAAATTCTGAGGATAAGGCTTAGTAAAGCTCTGTTTTAAGCAGCTCTCCAGGTAATTCTGATTAATATTAACATTTGAAATTTGAAATTAAATCAAATATATATTCAAATCAAAGTGTATATTATATATAAATAATATATACATAAAACCTAGTATATAATAATATATAACTAAAAAGTTAATAGAAACTAAAAAGTTAATAGAAACTAAAAATGGAATAATAAAAAATGATTTATCCAAATAAAACAATTAAGGAGAGGAAAAGGACACAACCCACGTGGACCAAATTAAAATTAGATGCTAAGATGGTAGGTAAAATCTAAAATATATTAGATAGTATATTAAATGTAAGTAGACTAAGTACTCTAAGTCAAAGATTAAGATTGTCAAACTGGGTAAGAAAATAAAACTCAAATATATGTTGTTTACAAAAGCCACACTTTAAATATAGGACAAAAATATTTGAAAGCAGATGGTTGAAATAAATATATAACCTAGACATTAACCAAAAGAAAATTGGCATTTGTATTCTAATATCAGATAAAATAGCCTTTCAGTCAAGAGGCATTACTAGATATACACAGAGATATTGCTTAATCATAAAGGGTCCAATCCAAAATAAATATATCACACTCCTACTGCACTAAGTATGTTCTCTTTACCACAGTGAACTTAATCTAGAAATAAATAACAAAAAGAGAAGTTAGAAAATCAAAACTACCAGGAAATTAAACAGTATACTTTTAAATAATCCACTGATTATTTAAAATCAAAACTAAAATTAGAAAATATTTTGAACTGAAAGTTAATGAGGGCACAAGACATCAATCATGTGAGGTCCAGCTAAAGCAGGCGTTACACAGAAATGTGTAGGCTTGAATGAATCTCTTAGAAAGGAAAAAAATGACTCCTCTTATGAAGGTTGTAAAACAATTATACATCCAATTTAGGCAAAGTATTAGAAAAGAAATAATGCAAGTAATTTCAGAATTCGATAAAACAGAAAATAAATTTCTTATTGAAAAAATTAACAGAGTTGATTATTGGAAAAAAATAGACCCTAGTAAGTCTGGATTTTTTTAAAAAAGATAAAAATACACAAATCACTAATATCTAGAATTGAAAAAGATTTACTACAAATTTTAGAGACTTCAAAAAGTAAACAAGAAAGCATTAATAACATCTTTATATTGATGAATTTGAAAATATGTATAAAAAAGACAAGTTTCTAAAAACAATACAAACATCCAAAGTAGATAAACAATAAGTCTGAGGAATTTTGTGTTTATTAAGGAAATTGAATCAATTATTTAAGAAAATTTTAAAGAAAGAAAACAAGTCTGGCTTCACCAGTGATGCATTCCAAAATTTCAGGGAAGAAATCACAAAAATTTTACTCTTAATATTCCAGAGAAAAGGAAAATTTGGAACACTATCTTTTTTAATTAGTCCAGCATAACTTTTATTCAAAATTTAGCAAAAATGTTAAAAAATGAAAATTATAGATTAATTTCCTAACTAAATAGATTTAATTGATTTAAACATTTTATCTAATCAAATCAAGGAATACTTATAAAAGGAAACTGTGTCATGACTAGGTAGCTTACATTCTGGGAATTCAAGGTTGGTTTAACATTCAATAATCAATCAATAAATTTCACCCTATTAAGAGAAAAACCGGAAAAACCATATGAACATCTTGATAATTACAGAAAATAACTGATGGAATTCAACATAAACTTATTATAATACTAAATGAACCAATTTTAGCAAATAGATACACAATGTCTACCAATAAATGTATAAAAATAGTATATGTGATAATGAGAAATTGAATTATTTCCCCTCAGAGACAACAAGGTGAGTAAGCCCACTATGACTTCCTATGGAAGTCTGAGCCAGTGCAAAAAGTCAAAAGAAATAAATAATACATGAATTAGAAGTAAGGGATTAACTGTCATTATTGTCAAATGATGTGCTTGTATCTCTAGTTGTTTACAAACTATGAGAATTATTAAGTGAGTTAGTAGGGTTTCTGGATACAAGGTCAATGTTAAAAAATCTATTAAACTGAGTGTGGTGGTATGCAGCTACAGTACCACTGCTTAGGAGGCTGAGGCAGGAGGATCACTTGAGCTGGGAGGTTGAGGTTGCAATGGGCTGTGACTGTGCCACTGCACTCCAGCCTGAGTGACACAGTCAGACCCTGTCTCAAAAAAAAATCAATTAAATTTGCATATGCCAGTCTCAAACATATAACATTATAACTTACAATAGCAGCTAAGCCCATAAATACCTAGAAATATATATACTAAAACATATGAAATATCTTTATATTAAAATATATAAAACATGTTGAGACAAATTATAGAAGACCTAAGTAGAAAAGGGATATACTTTGTGGACTGGAAGACTAAATATTGTGAAGAAGCCAAATCTCCCAAAATTATCAATATATTTGATAGTAGCCCAATATAAATTACAACAGGTATTTTCATGGCAATTCTAAAATTCACATGGAAATGCAAAGGTCAAGGATACCCAAGCCATCATGCAGAAGTGCAACAAACCTGGAAGTGTTATACCAGCAAGATCCAAGACATACTGTAAAGCTATAGTAATTAAGACAGTTTGGTTTTGGTACAAGTTTGGGAGGGGCAAATGACCAACAGAACAAAACAGAATCTAGAGACACTTGCTATTGTCTGAATGTTTGTGTCCCTTCAAATTTATGTGTCAAAACCTAATCTCCAAGGCAGCATTATTAAGAGGTGGGTCCTTCAGAATGTGAGGGCAGAACCCTCACGAATGGTATTGGTGCGCTCATGAAAAAGACCTTAAGGAGCTTGTTTGCTCCTTCCATGTGAGGCTATAGTAAAAGGATGTCAGACTGTGGGGAAGAGGGCCCTCACCAGACACCAAATCTGCTGGGGACTTGATCTTGGATTTCCTAGCCTCCAGAAAATGTTAGCAATAACTTTGTTTTATTTATAAGCCATCCACTTATAATATTTTTGTTACAGCAACTTGAATGGACTAATAAAAATACCTTCATGTGCAATTGTTTGATTTGTAACAATGCAGTGTTCTTAATGTGCTGAATCAATTGGATATTTATCTGGAAAAAAATGAATCTTGACTCCTTCCTCGCACCACATACACAATTTAATTCTAGATGGATTACAGATGTGAACATAAAATATGAAACAATAAATATGATACAAAGGAAAACGTAGTAAATCATCTTTTTGACCTTAGAATAGGCACAATAGACTTATTAAATAGAGCCTGCAAATCACTAACTATAAAAGAAAAAATATTGATAAATTGGACTATATTAAAATTAAGGACTTCTGTCATCAAAAATCACAAGAGTGAATTTATAACCCTCAGAGTAGCAGATATTTGCTATTTCTGATAAAGGGCACAAAACCAGAATATATAGACAGCTCTTTAAAACCAATAACAAAAAGAAGGGACACACAAGAGAAAAATGAACCAAAGATCCTAACAGACGGTTCATAAAAGAGTATTTTCAAATACAAATAAACCTATTAAAATGCTTTTTAATAGCGATTTAACTATTGCTTATCAAGAAAATGGAAATTGAAATGGTAATAGGATGCAACCGCACACCCACCTGCATGAATAGAATGAAAGGTCTGAAAACACCAAATGTTGGTGAGGATGTAGAGCAATCAGAACTTTTATAGACAGTTGATTGAAATACTAATTTCTTGAACAAATATTTGAGAAGGTGTGCTAAAGCTAAACATGTGCACCCTGTGACCCAGCCATTGCACAACTTGGTATATGCTCTCTCCTTAACTGCATGCATTATGTTAACAAAAAGATGAGTCCTAAAGTGTTCATAGAAATGCTGTATGTGATCATCTCAAACTGAGACCTATGCAAGTGTTAATTGTAAGAATAAATACATGTGGCAGATTCACACATGGAATAAATATCTATTCAGCAAAGAGAATGACTAAAATCCAACTACATATGTCCTTGCAGATAAATGTTAGAAACATAATGTTGAGCAAAAGAAACCAGACACAGAAAAGAAGTTTTTGTATGATTCTATTGAATTGAAATACAAATCAGACACATTTATCTATGCTGTTAGAAAACCACATAGAAGTTACTGTTGAGGGACATTTAGTGACTGGAATGGGACATGAGACAGACTTCTCTAGTATCAGTGTTTCATAGGGTATCAATATTTTATAGGTGTATTCAGTTTATAAAAAGCCATCAAGCAGAACACTATGGCATGCCCTTTTATATGTGTGTATTATACTTCTATAATATGTTAAATATCAGAGATTAGCTAAAATCCAATTTTACCACTATCCCTAATGATGTCTTCCTTTATCTGGGTATACCATTTCACATAATAATTTATTTTGTGTTTGCATGAGATCTACCTCATTCCTGGATAAGTTAGTTTTTCACATGCTGATGGACGCTCAGTGAGTAAATATGATTCTATTATTTGCCCTTTCAGAAAAGCCTGAACTAAACACCCTTATACACTGTTTTCTGTGTACATTATTTCTGTTTAGCCAAGGTAAATAAGTAGAAGCTGAATTGCTGTATAATACGATATGATTATTTCAATTATGATACATATTGCCAATTTGACCACCCCAAATTTATACTCTCACCAGCAGTATTGAGTACAAGTTTCTTTACACATTCATCAAACTTATCAACCTTTTTTTTTCTTTGTTTGCCATAACATTCTTGTTTTAATCTGAATTTCCATTGGCATGGTGAGGAGCTTTTCATTTGTTTGGCCTTCTAATTTTAAGGGAGAGTCTACACTGCAGTCTTCTACTCCTTATATTTAATCCATAAAAATGATAGAAAAGAACATACAAATGCATAAAGACCTAAGCCAGGAAATGAGAAGACAGCCTCTTCACAGAACAGAGGCTGAAAAATACCAAGTAGAGTTCATTGTCTCCATTCATCTTTCTTCTTCCAGGATGTTGCTCGAGTCTATATTTTAGCACCAATTTAATTCTGCTTACAACTATAGTTGGCTAGTTTTATGTCTATCGACTCCTACTAGTTAGTAAGCAAAACATTAAAAATGTTCTATTACTTTGGAACTAGCAAATATACAATAGAGCTCTGCCTATTTTAGACATTTAAGAAATATGTGTTGAGTAATATAACGTTAAGAATGGGAGAAAATCTTTCAAACTGGATATACTAGTTTTAAAAGTATCTGAATTTACTTACCAAAGCCTATTAATACTTTTATAATCCAAAACTAAATTTATTGTTCTCAGAGAACCATACAAAGCCATGTTATATTGCTTCATAATATTAAAATAATAGTTCACTGAGTGTGTAATCCACAAGACAAAGGAAAAAACACAGTGAGAAAAATATCCCTATTTCCAACAATCTCTGTGAATCAACTTTGCATGAGAAAAAGTTGCTAATACAATTTGAATATTCCATTTGCAATGTTAGCTTATGGCGGAAATACCTGGAGAAATTCCAGAGGACTTCTCCACTGTAGACATTTCCAATAAATATTTTCCTAAAATACAAATCAAACAAAGACACCCCATAGTTGAGATAGGATGAGTCTTTGCACTAAAAAGGAAGAAATATGGTGAGATGACTAATGGATGAAGATATATCTTTGAAAATTATTGTCAAATATTTAAGTTACAGTTTTTGGAGCCCAAATTGTGACCTAAAAATAAATTGTTCCTTTATCAATAACAGTCCATTTACAACCTCACAAAAAATATTGACCTAAAGGACTTATTAACATATCATACAAGAAGTTGTTTATTTTAGAAGTTATTTTAAAAGCATGAAAGGACAGAAAAGGAAGTTTCCAGTCCAAAAAAACATTATATTTTCAGCACCATAATTATTGTCATTTACAGTGCTGTAAAGCTTTAATCCAGGGGAAACTCATCAGTGGAATATGACTCAGTTTGATCTAAAAGTCCTTGAGAGGAGAACTGTCTGCAGATGGTTGCTCATCTGCATCTTGTAATTACAGTATATGTTCGTTCACACTCTAATAAACCTAAAAATATATGAGGACCAATATAGCCAATCTTCTGAATAAGCAATAACTAATGAACAAACATCTGGAAATGGCTACATGACTTATAATTGAGTAGATAATTTCCAGATCAATCAATGAAGTGTTGGCTGTTAATTTCTTAGTGTAAGTACTAGAGTACCACCTAAGCATTTAAAATCACTAGGCCTATTTGAAACATTTATTTGTGCAAATTATAATATTCTATAATCCTAAATAAGTCTGTATGAAAGTGAACTTTTTGAAGATGGACAACTACATGGTTTGGTGAGTGACTGGAAACACCAATAAAATGCTTCTAGGAAAAACAGTCTGCTTAGTGGGGAAGTAAATAAGTTCTGTTTGCATACGTCCTGTAACTGTAGCTGAGCTACAGACAGGAGCATCCCCTGAAAAAAAGACTCAGGCCAGTCAGGAGTAGCCACAATTTCAAAGACACCTCACTTTCTGTTGCCTTTCTAATTTGGTTACACTCAACATTATTATGGCATTTGTGTAAAATGAATTACTAAACTTATTCACTGGGAATCCTGACAATCTCTAAGCTAATGATTTTCTAAATTGCTGTTTCACTTTTGTGCTCTAAGCTCTTGGTTTCCAGACTCTGCTTCAACCAGAGTAGCTCAGTTTTTACTTGTTTTGTATTTTCAAATGCTATTAGTGCTTTGTTTTTGAGGAGGCATTGTGCTACCATTGGAAAGGGTTTAAAACCTACTCTTTCTTTTTTTTAATTTATTTTAATTTGTTAAAATTATACTTTAAGTTCTAGGGTACATGTGCAGAACATGCAGGTTTGATACATAGGTATAGATGTGCCATGTTGGTGTGCTGCACCCATCAACTCGTCATTTACATTAGGTGTTTCTTCTAATGCTATCCCTCCCTCAGCTCCTCACCCCATGACAGGCCCCGGTGTGTGATGTTCCCCGACCTGTGTCCACGTGTTCTTATTGTTCAATTCCACCTATGAGTGAGAACATGCGGTGTTTGGTTTTCTGTCCTTGTGATAGTTTGCTGAGAATGATGGTTTCCAGCTTCATCCGTGTCCCTGCAAAGGATATGAACTCATCCTTTTTTATGGCTGCATTGTATTCCATGGTGTATATGTGCCACATTTTCTTAATCCAGTCTATTATTGATGGACATTTGGGTTGTAAAACCTACTCTTTCAAGTATTTTTTTATTTTAAAGAAGACAGATCAATTTTTGAAATCAACTGATGAATTATGAATGTGAAAGTTCAGGAAAATAATATGGTACACATGAAAAGTAGATGCTATTTTTTGAAAGATGGTATTTCTGGTTTTCTGATGGATTTTGCACCAGAGACAAACTTTGTAACCTGCAGGAAACATTGAGACAGCTCTCACAGAAAGGAAAGGCAATATGTAGGTTTTTCAAAGAATTAAAAATAAAACTACTATATGATCTAGCAATTCCTCTTCTGAGTATGTACCCAAAGGAAATATCTGAGATATCTGAGCTGCCATGTTCATTGCAGCATTATTCACAACAGCCAAGATATAGAAACAAATGTTTATCAATTAATCAATGCATAAAGTATTATATATGTGTGTGTGTGTGTGTGTGTAATGGAATATTATTCAGCTTTAAAAAAGGATATATTGCCATTTGGAACAATATGGATGAGCTTGGAGGATATTATACTATGTGAAATAAGTCACAGAAAGAAAAATATTGCATGATCTCACTTATGTGTGGAATCTTAAAAAAGAAGTTGAGTACATAGAAACAGAGAGTGGACTAGTGGTTGCAAGGGAGGAAGAGGAGAAAGAAATGGTGAGATTTCAGTTTGATGTACAAACTTGCAGTTATGTAGAATAGGTAAGTCTAGAGATCTAATGTAGAGTGGGAAGATTACAGTTAATAATGTTGTATTTTATATTTAAAATTTACTGAGTAGATTTGAGAGGTGCACTTCTCTGTCCCACCACCCGACCACACACAATGGTAGCAATGCAAGGTAAATAATATGTTAAGTTGTTTACTTGAGTAATTTTATTATGAATATGCATATCAAGACATCATGCTGTACAACATAAATGTATATATTACATTAAAAAAGAAAAGCACACAATGAAAATAATAATGAAAACGGCAATAATAGTAATTCTGAACTTAGATATGATTTCCACATTTTTGGTTTTCAAAACTTGAAATATTACCTCTCTAGTTTTTAGATAAAAATGAAAATGAGAAGAAACTGAAGGAGCGAGAGTCCTTTTTAAAAATCCTGTTATGGGTGTTAAGTACTTAATAGGCATTATCTTACTTAATCTTTACAGTAACTTGTTTAACCTTCGTAAAACTAGTAAATACTATTTCTATCCAATTTAATAAATAGAGAAACTTGACCTGAACAACTGGATCCTTCAAAATTTGTGACCAACAATATTTGGGTTCTAAAGTCACTTCTTTCACAGTTTTATTTTTACAAGAAGATGATTCTTGAAAAGGATTAAGAATGTGGCCTTATATAAGTAGACTAGACTTGTCTGGTCTTATGTTCATATTTTTCTTACGAATATGAACAACAACAAAAATTAATTCTGTATATTGTAGCAAATTCAAAACTTCAGTACCTGTTACTTTAGATATACAAATATGATAAAGAAAAATCTTTTCAAACTAACATAGTGGTCAATGTTTATGCTTTTCCTCACGTAGACAGTTCTCATTGCATCATTTATTTTGGAGTACTGATGATGCAGAAGACAAAACATGCCTTTTCCTTCATGAGCTAGTAAAAGCTCCCAATTCTATACCTTAGGTTTTTAGTTTATTATAAATTTAAATTTGTATATAATATTCACCTATTTTTAATTACCAACCAGTTGCTAAGAAATAAAAATGTTTAGTTTTATTTACAAATAGATAATTTTGTTTCCTTCACTAGATATGGTCATCATTTGGTATTTTACAGCAGATTTTTTTCCCTAGTCCTAACTCTGATAAATTTATTTGGATGTTATTTTAAGTAGTTTTTACCTGATAAAAATATTTTAACAGCCTTCATCTAACATTTTGGTCTTGATATTTAAAAATATCATGCTTGGTTTCTGCAGTACACATATTATCCTGGCCATGTGGTGCTGCTTTATAAGTTATTTGCTTTGATTTCATGAAACTGAAATAAATAACTTCTCTTCTAAGTTGTAGTTTATGTAGTGTATTAGAATAGTTATTATTATAAACTGAATTGTATCTCATAAAAATTCATATGGTGAAGCCCTAACCCTCAGTACCTTAGAATGTGACTGTATTTGTACCTTTAGAGAGGTAATTAAGATTAAATGAGGCAAATGTGAGAGTGCACCCCTAATCCAATATGACTGCGTCCTTATAAGAAGATGAAGAGATACCAGGGACATGTGCACATGCACAGAGAATAGGTCACGTGAGGACACAGTGAGAAGGCAGTAATCTGAGGCAGGTGCCTCATGTTGTTTCCAGGTACTTTAAAAAAGTTCATAACATTAAACAATTTCTTTGATTATCAATATAACATTGACATGACATAATATCGTATGGTATCATAAATGCCTTTTCTTTTGAATTAAAAGATATTAAGACTCTACAGGTGAGAGCATTTTTTCTTCTGCCTCATTGTAGAGTAAATACAGCTTCTCTCTTTAGAACCCTTTTGTACCAGTATCAACTGTTGATTTGGTAGTGAGGGACTTCCCTTGATATCTCTCAGATTCTGTTGAAGACAATTTCAGTTGCTAACTCAATCTTATACGTTTGTAACTGAAGCCACCCAAACCACCTCTTCCATCACTAAGCTTTTTCTTTCTACCTTTCTCTCAGGCTGCTTCGGGTGGAATGCATTTATCTTTCCATTGTGTTGTAATTCCTGTTTCCCAGTTATTGCTCATGATGTGCCTGTCAGTTGGTCCCACACATCTCTGCAGCAGAAAGCAGAGTGCCGACACAAGCCATTGCCCTGGCAGTAAGTGTCATTGAGCACTTTTAAGAACAGCCTCGCTGCAGTTGTTCTGACTACAGGGAAAGGCTAATGATGCATTGCCAAGAATTTTTCTTAGAGAAAGCAATTACCTAGCTATAACAGCTTGAACAACAGCAACATGACCTTTGGTTATGACACTCTCTTTATTAATTTTTAATTACTTCTATGCAGATACCCAATAATATTGACAAGATTTTATCTAGTAAATTTGTTTTTGTGCAACCCCTGGGTCGTAGGTAAAAAAAACTGCTGTAGCGAAATTTTAAAGGAGACGCTCATTATATATTTATATTCATCACCATATTTTAATGATAAAGCATTATTTTTACATTAATTTTGCTGACTATTGACTTCTTTTATTTTTGCCTTGGTTCTAACAGACATAAGAAAATTATTATTGTGTAATAATAAAGGACATTAGACTCTTCTGAATACTTCAAAATATTGACAACGATGTCATGTCAATACGAGGATTGGATAAAAAGTCTAATTCATAGCGTTTGATTTCTTATTTTCATTTATTACTAGTACCATTTCTGGTTATCCTTCTTCTAGTCAAATTTATTTACTTCTTTGTACAAAAACATACAATCTACATCTGATTAAAGCACAGAAGCTTAAGCTACTGGAACTTTTGGAGCCGAACATTCTGATATTTGATATATACTGGCCTTCTCACAGGCTACTCTTCCAGGATCAAGTAGACTTTAGCTCATAACGTACAGATTACTTTTATTTTTTTATCATTTAATTTTTGAAAATATATAGCTCAGCTGAATTAAAATATAGCAGGCAACATAGATTGGTGATATGTGTGTGTGTGCCTGCATATACATGCCGAGAGAGAGACAGAGAAAGACACAACACAGAGAGAGGCAAATGTGTCTATCAACTTGTCATTATCTGTGGTGAAATTTTCTTTCATATTAATTGGCAGCATTTATATTGTCACATAATTGACAGTTCCTAATCAGTTTAATGACCTGTTTGTTGACTTACTGTTTCAATTAGGAGGCCATAAATTGCAAACAACAGAGAACTCAACTTTAATTGACTTAAAAAATGAAGAAAATATTTGGTTAAGTGCATGTGTTAATGGACGGGGAAGGGCTCAGGCATGATTTCATGGAGAGGTTTACAGTATCCTGAGAGATCCAGCTCTGTATCTCTCTGTGCATCTTCTTACATTGGTTTATCTTCACGATAACTATATTAAAATGACTGCAGCAGGCCTAAGCTTCATATCTATATAAGACATCATCCAAAGAAAGAGAGCTTAGATGCAATCCTTCAATAATTCTGGGATTCACTGTTATTAAACAAGCTTAGGATGAATATTAAGGTCTGAACCCAATGACTGTGATGAAGGAAATGGGATGTACTGTGTCAAGGTCACATTTCTCACACTTGAAGCTTGGAGGATGCCCAGGTCACATTTTCCGCACCTGAAGCTGAGATGGAACCCAGCTTTCCTGAAAGCACTAGGATCTCTAAATAAAACCATCCTTTTCCTTTCAAAAGGATGAAAGGAAAGTGCATAATAAAGATATAATCGACAAAGATAGATTATAGATGCATTTTAAAAATCTGCATTGCCTGCTGTAACAAAAAAAGTCTGTAGTATTCAAACTGCCATCTTCCATTCTATAAGGAAGGATTGACATTATTCTAAAAGATATTTTAGCTATTCCTTGTTGGTGTCAGAGAGTGGGTGTCAAAGAGGAGTTCGGCAGGGTAACAGAATGAAGAAAAAGCTGGACAATTTCCCAGCTTTCCTGAGTCAGGTCTTCACTGTATGGCTTCATTAATCTCTTTGAAGTAATTTCTCAGAACATCAGACACACATTCAAATGTTAGTACAAAAATACACTTCAAAGCCAAATGTGAATACTTTTTTATACCATGTATCACTTTGGATTAACAATATCTTTTTGATAAGGTATACCTATTTCTCCAGGATTTAGATAGGCTTAGGAGAGATATTCAAAATATTTAACAACTGCTATTTCATGAACTTCTGGCAATTATAATGTCCCCAGCAAAGCTGAAAGATGTATTGCCAGCTGATGTCACTAGCGTGTGAGTCGTGGTTGAATGACAGCCCTGGCTATGTCCTTCTGTAGGAAATCCTTGAGTTGTTATGGATAAGTCTTAAGGCCTAAAAAAAGTTATTTAAAAAATGCAAATCTAGTGTTGAAAGTGTCTGTCAAATGGTTTGATATTTGTGAGTAAAAGGTCCTCCTTTTGGCATTTTCTAGTTATTCTGGGGCTGCCTGCTTTCACCGTTGGTCTTTATTGTTGGTCCGAACTTGCTGTTCTTTAAATAGATGGTTCTCAAACATATTAGCTTTTTGACCTGTAAGAACAGATAAATTTTCCCATTATAAATTATTCCTTTTACAGTCATAACAATTTTTTGTTTTGTTTCTCATCTGTTGCTTCTATATCAATCACTTTATTTTACCTTTTGGGAGAATGCATTTGCTGAAAGAAAGTCACCATGTCTTTGGTTGCCATCCACCGATTGTTTATCTGTATTTGCAGCCCTGTCAGATTCATAGATGAGTGGTTAAAGGGTCCATACCTGAGATCCACCAAGCCATAAGAGAATGTTGATTTTGTTGGGAAACTCAACAATTCTCGGAGAGGCACTGTTGATAATTTCTGGAAAACAATTGGTGACTACAGCTTTCCAGGCACCCAAAATTTCCTGATGGCATACTCACTGTTTTCAGATTCACCACAGAAGTAAAACCCTACAGTCAGTAAAACCACTCCTTTTGATAGGTCACACAACATTTAGACATATTTCTGTGGTACATCAAGAATAAATCATAACAGCCTATGGAGATCTATTAATATCTTAATCAAATAAACTTTTATCAAAATGATTAGAGCTAGATTATTATTGACTTTAAGTATTACTAGCAAGGGCTTATTAATTGTGGCCACCCTTAAATTCTGAAAAAAGAAAAAACAGAACGTTAAAAAAAAACTGTCTGAAAGATTCTTTCTAAATGCTAGTCATCTCTTTTTTATTTCTCCTTTTCAGACCAGGCAACACACTACTGCTATGCTTTGAATGTGTCCTCCAAATTTCATGTGTTAGAAACTTAACCCCCCAGTTCACATGTTGATGGCATTTGGAAGTGGGACCTTTGGAACGCAATTAGAATTAGATAAGGTCATCAGGGTGGTGCCCCCATGATGGGACTGGTGGCTTTTCAAAAGAGAAAAAGAGACCTGAGCTGGCATGTACTTGCCCTCTCACCATGCGATGCCCTCTGCCATGTTATGACACAGCAAGAAGGCCCTCACCAGATGCTAGCATCATGGTCTTGGACTTCCTAGCATCCAGAGCTGTGAGCTAAGTAAACTTATTTTCTTTACAAATTACCCAGTTTGCGGTATTCTATTATAGAGACAGAAAAGAGAGTAGGATTATTATTTTAAGTATAGTTAAAAGAGGCACATTTTACTTGTACTTTGAGTAAGTAAACACACACACAAACCTTTTTCCACTGCAAAATCTTATATTTACTTCTGAACTCAGCCCTTATCTCATCTCTGTAATAATTCATAGTCCTTACAACCAGCATAAGTGTTGTCAAAGAAGAGATTACTGAGTTTATCACTTCAATGCTTACTGACAAATTTATATTTGTATTCTAGACATACATATAAAATTTCTTGCATATCAAGCTCAAATGCCCAAAATGGAGTCAAAACTTGGTCCTCTTAACTGTTTCCTGTTTAGTAAATGCCAGCATCTTGTTGCCGTCATCTGTTGCTTTCGACACCTAGGAGTGAAGTCTGACCCTTCACTCTTTCTAATGCCAGCACCCGGACAATCAATTGATAATTTCCTGTCAGTTCCAACTCCTAATGTACCTCAAACCTGCCAACTTTTCATTCCTTACTGCTACTTTCCTGATCTAAGTCACTAAATCTTCTTATATCCACACCTGTCCCCTTCACTCAATTCATTCTCTCCCAGCTGCCATGATATGCATTTTAAAAAACTCAACCCTGGTAAGAACATTTAAAATTTAGTAGCTTTTAGTGATTTCCTATAGCTCTTAGGATTAAAAACAAAACAAAACAAACAAGAAAGCCATTGATCTTGAAATAAGGTTAAGATCAATGGTCCTGTATCATGGGTCCTCAGCACATGAGGTCCTGTATCTTGGATTCTCAACCCTGGCTTCATATTATAAACATCTGGAATTCTTTTAGGGTATTCCCCTTGCCCCAAGGAAGACTGACATCACTTCCTCAGCTTTATTTCTAATGTTCTGGAGAAACAGTCTGGTTGGCTTAACCAGACATACAGGTTAGAGTGGACAGGTAGAGGAATAAATGGGATGGGAGTTCCCAGAATACTATAGAGTGCTTGCAAACAAATCAATAGAAATTCCATAACCCAGCTTGGCAAGTGTTGGGACTAGAGACATTATACAATTACTGCCATGGTTTCCTGTGTGTGTGTGTGTGTGTGTGTGTGTGTGTGTGTGTGTGTGTGTTTGTAGGCAGAGAGAGAGAGAGATCAGAAGGGCAGGAGCTGGGGATGGGAAGGAGGGGGCTTGGATAGATAGAGATTTACTTGAAGAAATGGACTCACATGATTGTGGAGGCTCGGTGAGTCCAAAATCCGATGGAGGAGCTCAACACATTGGATACTCAGGAAACAGTTGCAATTTAGTTCCAAAGTCAGTCCACTGGCAAGCCAAGAAGAGCCAATGTTGCAGATAAAGTCTAAAGGCAGCCTGCTAAAGAATTTCCTCTTGCTCATGAGAGGTCAGCCTTTTGTTCTATTTGGGTCTTCAGCTGATTGGATGAGGCTCATTCACATTATGAAGGTCAATGTTCTTTGCTCAAAGTTCAGAAATTTAAGTGTAAATTTAGTTCAAAGACATCCTCATAGAAACATCCAAAAAATATCTGACCAAATATCTGAACACTGTGGCCCAGGCAAGTTGACACATAAAATTAACAGTCATACCCCATTTGTCCTCTTTCCTCCATGTAGCCTTTAAATAGACTGTTATCTGTGAAGGCATATCAAGGTATTTGTACAACTAACACAGATTGATGGAATCAGGACTTGCCTCTTTTAATAAGGGCAACGAATCATTTTCCACCTAGGAAAAGTTGAGAATAGTTTGTATTTGTTCTGAAAGAAACAAATCGTATAATAGATATAATCATTTCCTTGGAATGTTTGCTTTACTATATACAGAGTCACAATCCATCTATCTGTTTTCTGTTGTCAGCATTGCCCTGGGTTCTCAAGGACTTAAATGTACATTTTCATTAAAAGTGAGAATATACTCCAAAAACAATATTATATGACTGTTTATTTATTTATTATTGTTGTTGTTGTTGTGTGGAATAGGGCATCATCCATAATGTTTGCTTGGAATGCCATTGGAAAAATAACCTTGCCTAAGCTGCTTTCACTTCCCTTGCATAATATCCAAAATTTAATTAGAATAAAATTGTATACTTGGGTCATATGATATATTATCCTGAAGAATAAAGATACACACGAGAGGAAGCTGTCTTTATTACCTTCATACAGTGAATTTGTGTATTTTTCTATAAAAGCATTTCCAAAGTCATTTTGTTAGAGCACTACTCATTTCAAAAACTCATTTGGTAGGCAAAAAGTTCATTTCATATTTTATGCTACATTGCTTTTTTAAAGAGTCATAATATGCATTAAAGAATATTAATGATTTTGGGAAGTACTCCAGTTTAAAAAATGTTTTATTTATTTTCCCAAAATGCCTCAGACTTGTTTGTCTATAAAGCCACAATTTTATATTACATTATTTAACATACTTGTTGCATATATTAGCAGATCCTGTCTTTAATGATTAATTCATTCAACAATAGCCTTTTCTGAGCTCCTACACAGCTCTAGGCAATGAATTACACTCTGAGACATAAAACTATGAATAACATAGAGTTTCTACTGTGAGAGAACCCACAGTTTGGAATTTTCAGACACATATATGGATAAATTGCAAAACTATGACCTAGATGTTTAAGAGAAGCCCAAACAGTGTGGTATAAGGGTTTGAGTTTGCGTATTTGTCTTTTAGGTAAGCATGAGGTTAAAAGAAAAGTATTGTTTCAAAAACTAAACTCTTGCTGTGAGGAATGGAAACAAGAAGAGGTTTTAAAGCAGGATAGGGACAAGATCAATTAAAAATGCTTTCAGGAAGATGATTTGGCAGGAATCTGGTGGAGAGACTGTAGTGAGGAGGGCCTGGTGTGAGAAGGAACACATGGAAAGCTATTGCAATATTTCAGATAAGTGATCCTGAGTTTCTGAACTAAGGCATTTGCAGTGGAATTGAAGACAGGCCAGATTTGAGAGACATTCTGAGAAAGAACTGACAAGAGAAATTGACTTGTTGAATATGGGGAAGGGGGGTAGGAAGAAAGGGGTGTCAAAATATTACTCTAAAAGTTCTACCTTATATTTCTATATGGATGTTAATTCCAATAACTTTGCAGGACAGGGAGGAAGGGACAATGATATATCCTAGAAAAGGAGGTATTGATTTCAGTTTTAAATCCACAGAGTTTGATATTCCCATAATGAAAAAAGATGGGCATATCCAGTTAGAGATAGAAATATTGATATGGAACTCAAAAAAGATCAGAATTGACAAAATTGATTTGGAGCTCATTAGCCTATAGACAATTAATTCTGGAGTGTGGCATCAAGAACATTAAGAGAGCATACAGAGTGAGGGAGAAACAGAAACAAGACAGGGATCTGGCTAGGACTAACATGTATAGTACAAACTACAGAGGGGGAGCCCTTGAAGGAGACCAAGATAAAGCAATTCAAAAACATGCAAGAGGAACAAGGAGAGAAATGGTATTCTGGATGATAGTGAAAAAAAGACTTTCAAGAAGTGCATTAAAGCATCCCTTAGTGAAGCACAGAGATTGTATTTCCTTTCTCATTTTCTTTTGGAGTCTCTTCTGTTGCTGGTATCCTTAGAAGCTTTTCTTTAGAGATGTTAAATATGCATCAATTTACCAATTGCAAATTGCAAAGCTGCAATTAAGCAATGCACCTTCTTTTTAATAGTTTCACTTCTCTAAATGTAAATATTTAACTATTGGCATTTATTCTGAGTAAAATCTCACATATACTTTTAAGTTAATGTCCTACTCCAATCCAAATTCAATTTTTCTGTCTCAGATAGGCATCACTTTAGAATGGTTCTGCCTCAACTGTTCTGTCGCACATGTTTTACTTGTTCTGGCCCCAGTGACTACTGTCAGGACCCATTGGGGGTAACCTATGACCAACTTCCCAATACAGGACTCCTGCCTCCTACTCTAAGGCTTCCCTTAGATGTAGAGAAGTGAGAGGTCACCATTTCTCTTTGTGTAACTGTAAGTGTTTGGCAGAGGTAGGGGTTTGGATTGATTAATCTCCTTGGGGCACATTGTTGACTAATCCGTGACAGACAGGGAGCCTAAAGATTAATTCTTCTGCTTTCTGACCCCAGGTGGAGTGTGGTGAGAAGCGGTTGCTTTTATGGCCTCTTAGAAAGTGGTCTTCCAAGGTGGAGCAGTCAGTCAACTCAGTCATTCATTCTTGCTCCCTCTGTTGGTTTTGCTCTTTCTTTGCCTTATTCCCCCTCCCTTCCCTCTTGCTGTCTTGGATTGTGCTTTTTAATAAAGGGGCATTGTATAAGTTTTTGCCTTAGGACTTGCATTCCATGGATCCAAACTTAACATCACTCATCAATAACAACAGCATCAACATTTATTAAGAACCCGTTCTTTTCTCACTAGTTTGTAATTTGTTTATACATAATAGGTTATTAGGTGGTTTCTGGGTATGTAATCTGTTCAGCTGACATTTCTTTAGTTTGCTTATTATTGTTGTATAACACATTTTAAAATCATACAGATCATTTCAGTCTACAGAATAGAAACGGGAAGAAAGCTTTCCTCAATCCACTTAGTGTCTCTGGGTAGGCCTGAAAGTAAAACTGAAAAAGTCATAGTAAAGAGAAAAGCATATACACTGATTTATTAAAAGTTTTATGTGACACAAGAACATTTGGAAAGAAAGACTCAAAGACTCAGGGAAAAACATGTATTTGTATGCTAAGTTTGACGAAAGTCGTGGGACATGGATAGTTATGAAGAAATAGGATTAGAGAAAAAGGGGTATGATTTAATGATAATAAACGGGGTACTCAGCAGGATCTGTTTGTTCACACTTTTTTTTTTTTTTTTTTTGAGACGGAGTGTCACTCTGTCACCCAGGCTGGAGTGCAGTGGCACGATCTCTGCTCACTGCAAGCTCCGCTCCCTGGTTCACGCCATTCTCCTGCCTCAGACTCCCAAGTAGCTGGGACTACAGGCAACTGCCAACATACCTGGCTAATTTTTTGTATATTTAGTAGAGACGGGGTTTCACCACGTTAGCCAGGATGTTCTCGATCTCCTGACCTCGTGATCCACCCGCCTCGGCCTCCCAACGTGCTGGGATTACAGGTGTGAGCCACCGCGCCCAGCTTGTTCAGACTTTTTCTGCATCTCTGTGTGCCATTCCTTCCCCTTGGGTATGGCGCAGGACATCTGTCATATGAGGGTTTTCAGGGGATAAGAGACAGAGGAAGTCAGACAGTGACCTTTTTAGGTTTTATGGCTTGGTCAGGATAGAAGAATTCTAGTTTCTGTGACCCACTTCAGAGGCCCTGGAGAGATACCTTCCTGCTTCTGTGGTTTTCTTATTTTTTTCAGTTTAAAACAGTATTCTAAAATGCCATAATTTAGGGTATTTTGTTCTGAGCCACGACTATTTTCCAAATGTTCTTACTTCATCCCATCATATAGTGTTATCATTGTATTAACATTATCATATTGATTATTTATTAACATGATCAATATATGTGCCATGGTTTGAACGTGTCATCCAAAGTTTATATGTTGGAAACTTAATCCCTGATGCAACAGCGCTGGGAGGTAGATCTAATAGGAGGTGATTGAGTCATTAATCTATTAACATGCTTTGCCGTCACTAATGGATTAATGTTATCTCACGAGTGGGTTAGTTATCAGAAGAGTGGGTTTGTTGACCTCTCTTACCCATCCACCATCTGCCATGGGAGATGAAGCACATAGGCCCTCACCAAATGCTGATGCCATGGTCCTGGATTTCTCAGCCAAATAAACTTCTATTGTTCATGAATTGCCAAATCTGTGGTATTCTATTATAGCAACACAAAGTGGGCTAAGACAATATGTGACCAATATAATGAGTATATTAATATAATGTGATAAATATATAAAGTGGTCAATGGGTAATATTATCATTATATCTGTGTTTCATTCAGCATGGACCTCAAAAGCCATGAACGATGTGACAAAGTCCCTACACTTCTAAAATGAGGTGCTAGAAGTCTTTAAGACATACTCAGAGATTGTGAAATTGGCTCAGTCAACATTATTCCATTAGCCATTTCCAGCTGAATATAAGAAAACAAAGAATTATCTGAGATTAAAAATTCTGTGGTGAGAATTGCTTTGCAAACAGTTGACAGAATATGATATGACCTCCTCTCAACTGCCCATGGGAGGAAGAAGAACAGAAAACCAAATGGAAAAAATTTCAAGATAGTACTCTGGAGCTGTTAATGTGCTTCCACTGGAGCTTGAAGACCACTGAAACAAGGACTTGTATCACACTTGAAAAGTGTAAAGAGGAAGGGCTATGCCTGAGTAGAGTACTGAGGAAGCCTGGGAAAAGGGCTTTCATGTGGAGCAAGCTATGCTTGTTTGGACAAAGCATTTTGCGTGATGCAGCTGGCTCTGAGCCTTTTCATAAAGGACCCCAAGGATTCTCTTGCATGGAGAGCAGGAGCTGGTACTGGCAAAGGTAGAAAGCCAAGGGCGGAGTCACAGGCAGCTAGCATGTCCCATCTGCAATTGAAGGGTAACATCAGGGAAATCTAAAGTACTCAAAGAAAAAAAAAAAAACCTATTCAAAATATTTTCAAAGTGGAAAATCTTCCATCAAAGAGGCTAATGCCTGTAAGGTTCAAGTCCTTTTAATTCTCTGCCACTTTATGAATATGAGGGACCTAGATGTAGGCTCTGGTGCATGCTAGCAGCAGGGCACATTAGAGCCACTCAGGGAGAAATAGGTGGCTCAAAGGGAGGCACTGCCTGAACCAGCACCTGATGGTTGCATCTGGAACACATCTGGGACACAGTTTTATCTGCCCAAAGTTCCAGCTTTGATGAGTAAGATTGTCTTATTATATATGTGACTCCCTCTCCACGAAGACAAATCTAGTCCCATGAGCACTAGGTCAGGGCAGAAGCCAGCTCTCTGCCACCTCATGAACCCAGAACACCTAGCTCCTATTGCCCCATCTGTCATCCACGTGGAGCCATAAACTTTAACAAACCAAGGCTATGGCCTCTTAGCCATTACTAAGGAGAGCAACTCCCTGTGATTTAAAGATGGATTATCCATCTAACCAGTGCTGTCCTCAGTGATTCTACAGTAATTTCTTATCTTTATTTGCCCGTAACATTGTACCAGTTTTTTCCCTACCGAAGAAAGGGGGAAATCTACACATTCACTCTCTTGTTAGGCAACTGGGAGGGAAGGGCACCCACTACGTGTGAACTGCAGAGGACCATGGCTCTCTACTTAGCATAATGTGAAGTGACTGAAAAATTTCAAGAGGGGTAATGATAGGATGTGGCAATGAGTAAAGGAGGAATGTGAACATTTCTTTTCTTGAAACTTAAAAGAGTAAAGGCTACACAATCCTGTTCTATATTGCTAAGCTCCTTTTCATTGCCACTTGATCCCAACATTTTATTTTTTAATTAATGTAACTTCTGCTGTCCATCACTTTTTTTTTAATCTTCTAGTGGTCACTCATTATTGTTAATGTATAAGTTGATGTCTAGTCCAGTAACAACCTTTTTTCTCTTTTTTCCTGCTTTGCCCGCTAAGGGAAGGGAATATACCACACAGAGAAGAAACTTCTGTATGCTTCCAGCTCTGTTAGTTCTCTTGGGTCCTGCCTGAGGAATTAAGTGTGGAGCTACCTTTACTGGGCATCACATGCTCCAGATGTGATAATATCCCCACCCCTACTCTTACCATTCTGAAACTGAAAACAAGTGCATTCCATCACATAGCAGCTGGGCTAGGCATATTTTGGGTATCCCAAATGCTCAGACACCCAGGTTTTTGTTTTGTTTTGTTTTGTTTTGTTTTCTAAACAGCCCTTTCCTCTGCACTGTTACACTTTTCCACAGGGGAACCAACGCATGCTGCTTATGCTCAACCTTTGTCTTGTTTTGTTATTACAGAAATCTTAATGAAACCTTTCCCTTTTTATTTAGAATCCCACAAACCCTTTCCAACACCTGCACATTTGCAACATTCATGTATCATATTAGACCATTAGTGCCTGGATGAGAGAGATTTCACACTACAAGTAACAAAAAATAAAACAAGTAACACGAGGTGCTTCCCTGTGTGATTAAACTTTGTTACTAGCTTTTCTGCCTTATTCTCTCTTCCCTTCAAGGGGATGAGTTAGGTCTTTCATGAGATTTTCAAGTCCCTCAAGGAATTCACTTTTGCAGTCTGCCTCATCATTCATCCAAATATGAGAGAATCTCATAAGTGAGCAGAGTTTGGGATGAAGTTGGCATCTCTCCCTCAACCCAACCCTGCTTCCATCCATCTACTGATTTCCAGAAAGTGATGGAGGATGACCTTTGTCCCTCAGAACCCTTTAGTTTCTTTAGATTTCCCTTGGAGGCCACCATGAGAAAGGAGAAAGGGTCCAAGTTGGTGGCGTTTTGTGCCCCAGTTCAACAATACTAGCTCTGCTTTTATCTGTTTTATTTTTTTCTCCCTCATGAGCTTCCTTTGTAAGGAAGCGTTCCAAGAATTTTATTATTTCCCAATCCCGAATCACAGTGCTAAAAAGTGGTCAGAGTGATACGTTAGTCAACACTGATAGCTATTAGCTGTAACTGGTATTAGTGTAGTCAATGCTAACTTTTGCAAATAGATGGTGAATATCAGGCAATTCAGGAGAACATACTTTCAGGATAAAATTTGTCTTCCCCCTAAACTTTCATTATTAACAGTTGCATAAAACTCACATTACTTTTAAGTGTCCTTGCTTTTTGATATGGTTTGGCTCTGTATCCCCGCCCAAATCTCATCTCAAATTGTAATCCTCACATGTAGAGGGATGGAACTGGTGGGAGTCGATTGGATCATAGGGACAGTTTCCCCCATGCTGATCTCATGATAGTGAGGGAGTTCTCATGATATCTGATAATTTAAATGTGGCAGTTTCCCCTGCACAATTCCTCTCTCTCTCCTGCCCCCTTGTGAAGAAAGTGCTTGCTTCTTCTGCTTTCACCATAATTGTAAGTTTGCTGAGGCCTCCCCAGACATACAGAGCTATGAGTCAGTTAAACCTCACTTTTTAAATAACTTCCCCAGTCTCTGGTAGTTCCTTATAGCAGTGTGAAACGGACTAATACACTTTTGAAAATTAAATTTTCTTGCCCTAAAATATGTGTATAAAGTTTTTTCTCAGGAGATTGTATATATTTATCACTGCTACAGTCTTTGCTTTTTTGAGGCATAAGCTGTAGTTACAGTTTTTCATACTGTTTGAAAGGCACGTAGAATTGATGAATCAGTGACACTTTTTATAGTACAGCTATTTTGCCTTTAAATAGCGCCAATTTAAGTGTGTGTTATTATCTTTGGTGGTCTTAGTTTCTAAAGTCATTATTTGAAATACTCTGTGAGTGTTGCTAGATTGTTATCTGCATAGTTATTTTAATAGCCTGGTCCACCCTTATCTCTTAATTTCAAAATGTTTTTCCTATTGTGTTATTTTGTAACTTACATAGAGCACAGTGAAAGGTTAATGGTGAAAAAGCTGATGTAGTGCAGTGCCTGGTCTCTGGCTTAGTGAGGAAAATATTTCTAAATGAATCAACCAAACAACTAGCAACAAATGAACAAAACCCTGAAATCAATTTATAAAGCAAGAGTCATCTGGGAGTCTCCTTGTCTCTTAGAGAACTATTCCAACTCGACTTAAACCTATGGCCTAATCCAATCTAAAACCCTCAAAGAGAGTTATTTGAGTTTTTAGGGTCTAATTCCTCCTGTGTCTCCTTACCTTTAAGTTGTTGTACCTATAAATACTGCCTTGGCTTTGCCTCGTATCAGGGTGAATGTGAAGTCTAGGTAATTCATTGGCTTCAGAAAAATCATGAGACAGTTTAGCTTTGTGAATATTGAACACTGTCATGGGGAAGAGTCACCTACCAGAGTGACAGGCCTCCTCTCCTAGTGCTGACACCTCTTCCAACTCTTCTTCTCTTCCTCTTATCCTTCTTCCTCTCAGAAGTAAAAGGCAGTTCTTCAGACCTCTCCCTGAGATAGTTCTATCCACTGTCAAATGTCCCAGAGTCTGACAGGCTCAATTTTTTTTTTTTTTTTTTTTTTTTTGAGATGGAGTTTCACTCTGTTGCCCAGGCTGGAGTGCAATGGCGTGATCTCAGCTTACTGCAACCTCCACCTCCCGGGTTCAAGTGATTCTCTTGCCTCAGCCTCCTGAGTAGCTGGGATTACAGGCGGCCGCCACCACAACTAACTTTTGTACTTTATAGTAGAGACGGGGTTTCATCATGGTGGCCAGCTGGTCTCAATCTCCTGACCTCAGGTGATCTGCCCGCCTTGCCCTCCCAAAGTGCTGGGATTACAGGCGTGAGCCACCACGCCTGGCCAGGCTCACTTCTTAAGTGTTCTGGTGAACAAGTCTTCCACCATTTCATTACAGGAAAAATTTAAGGAAAGTTTTGTTTTATTTTGCTTCTTGTAGTAGTTTTGTGGTTGTTCAGAGTTGGAGGGCGTGACAGTTTTGTTGGGTAGCTAAGAAGCCACTTCTTTTTTATATAAAGGCAAGGATTTCCTAAGTTGTGGAATATGGTCATAAGTGGATTTTCCCTTTCATCAATATGCAAAGATATTATGAATAAAAATGAATTAATGTATCTATGAAACCAGAGATAGTAAAGTCAGAGTAGGAGAATTTCAGATACAGCTAACATAAAAAAAAAAGTAACAGGAAAATGGGAAAACGTAGAGAGTAAAAGCAAGCACATTCTTATTTCTGTTGAGTTGAGCTGAGAAAACATAGTTTGCAGTTTATAAACCTAGAATGTTATAAAGAAGGGAGGACACAGAACTCTTTTGAACTTAGTTATTGCTTTAATTTCACTTTATTTCTATAGCTGCGAAATCATCTGTAGGCTTAGTGGCAAATTAGAAGTTCTCCATGTGGATTTTATTTTCAAGTAATGATAATTTTAGAATTTGTTTTCACGGATCTTGAAAATATTGTGTGACAGATCTTAGGCACTATGCTTTATGTAGATTTTCTCATTTAATCCTTTTATCAAACTACCTCACAGGGGTAGGTGCTATTTCTATTTCATTTTAACAGTGAGAAAATACAAGAACAGCAAAGTTAGTAATTTGCCTAAGTTCACACAGCCAGAAAGTGCAAAGCAAGGATTTACACTCCAGTAATCTCAGGGTAGTATCAGAGGTCATTTTTAAGAGGATCTTGAAATTCACGCTGATTAAGGTAACTTTGAATTGTGTTTTGAGCATCAAGTGTTTTAGTATGATTAACAGAGTGGAAGGTTATCCCCAATAAAATAATACCTTTTAATTATACTTTAACAATTTAAAATGTCTGATAACAAATTTATAATTACCTTACAAATTTTACTGACGGAGTTGATAGAGTATTTTCATAATGTGTGCTATTGTCCCATTGATTAGTGCTACATCTCTTATTACTCATTAGTAGATTCGGAACAGGAAGCAATATGGAATTGGAACAACTAAGGCGTTAACTATCTTAGTCACGTTGTGTACATTCTGCTGAGACATTATCATGCCAGACTTCGTTAATAATTGCAGTACCCTTAAAAAATGGACTTCAAATTCAATTCCAGAAGCAAGAACACTGGGAAACAATGACAAAGAAGAAAAAGAAATGACACTTCTCTTTCAGTATGAATATCTACATGGTAGCAGAGATTCAGAAATGCATGGTAATTAGGAAATGTTCTGCGTTAAATTGTTTAGGCAATATTCTTTCAGGAGAATCACAGTAGTATTTACTGTGATGGCTACTGCAAATATATCTAATTTAATAGCACAGTTTAAATGAATTCTGATAACTACTTTGTCCTTCATCTATGTTACCTCTAACAATTGGTATGCAACCTTTCACAGCCGTAGAGGCAGCCTTGTCATTCACTGATGTTGTCAAGAAGCATAAATAATCACTATGTGACATTTTGACACGAGGGTTTATTTAGTGATGTTTGCATCCTGACATTGACAGAATATGTGAGGACATTCTATCAGCGGCACCTCCAGCCTCACAGAATACAGAAAAGAATGTGCACTTTACTGATAACTGGAAGTGAGATTTGACCTCCCTCTCCCAACTTTCTTATGTTTTCCTCCACATTTCTCTAATTGTTACATCCCCATTCTTTGCTTTTATTAAAAAGAACTTGCTAAAATAACTTCCTTGTATCCAGGAAGTTAATTTATTATTTGGTAATTTCACGACATGTTTTTATTCACTTTTTGATGTCTGTTTGATGCAAAACAAAAACTACACAGAATGTTAATGTTAAACAGCAGGTATCTCCTTAATATTATGTGTCTGATACAGTGCTAACATCCATTCACCCTCTTTAATAGGGAAATTTGTGTATTTTTAGAATTCTGTCAATCATCTTTGCTGTGTTTGGAGAATAGACTTTCCAATTAGTAGATAGAGATGAGAGAAGGAAAACGAGTAGCTTTAGAAAATCATTACATTTTATATTTTAATTGGCTATTTGAATACCAAGATGTTTCTAGAGTCACATCACCTATGTGGTAATAATAAATAGGTAGATGCTCCCTATGAATGAATTGAATACAATTTTTGTTTTCAGGTTAGTTTTAAATAATAATTGCTAATTACTCAAATGGAAATTTGAGTTACAAGCACACACCTTGTAGGGTGGAGGAAAGACCGTGTAACAAGGAAGTAGAGAATTTTAATACATTCCCACTCTACCAATAAAATCATCCCCAGGGCCTCTTCTGTTATTTCCAGGAAAATCATGAAGATGATCTGAGGATGGCTGGGTAATCATGAAAGTGGGTGAGTTTTAGTGGCCATCTTATAGGGTAAACTCAAAACAGTTCTTTCCCCAAATGAAAATCATTTTAAAGTTCCCTTGAGTAAAAACTGGGAGGAATTCTACAAATGAGTGTGTAAAAATGACATTCTAGTTTCTGGCAGTTTTTTTTTTCTGTAGTTGTTCTCTACCCACCATCTCTAAATAATTGTATTATATAGAGCAGATGACCAGCGTGGCTGAACCCGGCCTGGCTCTGTATCTTTGTGGACACACAGTGGTGTGGTCTTCCTCTAGCTTAACGGTAGCCTTTGTGAGAATTTTAATTTCTGTGTTCTTTCTTCCTCCTGGAAAGTATGATGCAAAGTGGTGAGAATTATAAAGACAGAACTTCTACATACACATACACAGAAAGCAGAAATATTATTAATGGAAAAAGTTTAAACATTTATGAGCCTTACAATTCAGCAGCTCCAGACTCCCCCATCCATGTTCATTATTTATGCCTGCATGGGTGGTGGCATTGGATGAAACTGCAGTCACTGTACAGTGTGTCCTGCTTTTCCCAGTTGCTTTTCCACTGGGGGAAAGATCCTTCCATGAACAAAAGTTTATATCCACACGTTGGACTCTTGCGATTTGTGAGACAGCAGGGAACCAGGGTTTACTAATTGCAACTGTTCCTGGTGCCAAAGAATGAGGGATCTCAGGAGTGGGGAAGGAAGATTGATGTTCTGTGTGTGACATTTCCCAGGGAAGCTCCTCTGCAACAGGCATGCCGTTCCCATTGATCAGTTTCTTAATCCTAGCTGTGCTGTCAGAATCACCAGTGGAGCTTCTGAAAAATACCAACGTCTTGGTCCTCCCCCAGATATATAATTGATTGGGAGTGGAGTCCTGAGGTGATTCCGATGCATGGCTAAAAACTATAAACACAGCAATTAATTTCAGAAAATTCATTTCACCATTCTCCCTTTATATTCACCTTTCAATTTACCATTCTAACCTGGGTTACCTGCCATTAAATGTTTGAGTTCTGTTCCCTGCCCCTTTGTCACGGAGGGTCTTTCCTGCCTTACTGGCTTCTCCCTTATTCCCTATACCTGTCCTCTTGTCCAACTGCTCTGTTTCTCCCTTCTCTCCCTCTCCTTCATGCAGTCTTAATGCAGCCTCCATACTGGAGGATGCTAGAGGAAGTTACATAGATATATGTATATCTTCTAGCCAATTATATTCAAAACAAAGATGAACATGGATGGCTATGGGTTATACCCTATACCCCAGTCACCTCTTACTCCACAAAATGGAATTCATGTGATTGCACCAAAACTAAAGTCTAATGCATATATTCATAATCTGCTGATTAGATTATAGAAATATTTCTGGATATTTGTAACAAAACTTCTGAAGAGACACCGATAAGTTCCATTTCTCTACTCTGTCTGGCAGCCATGGAGATATGCCACTGGATCTTCCTTCAGGAAGAGCTTGCCCTTCACCTGGAGGCCATGCAGTTAGCTCATGGCCTCCAGCTACAGCACCTTTCCAGATCTGAAGCAGCATTCAGCTAAAGACAAGGACTGACAAGGGCAGCTCCCAGCCACTGACAACTCGGTGGGCTATTAGGACCAGGCCATCTTTTCCCAATGTGGTACTCTTCTAATGGGCACGCTGGGCTCGGGAGCTCCCCATTGAGTTAGCCAAGACTTTATCTGACTTACATCTGATTTACATCGTAGTCTGAGTCCCTCTCTACTCAATTCTTCTTCTTATACCTCTCCATCTTTCCTTTCACAGGTGTCAGCTCTGCATCACAGCTGAAGCCTGTCTCTGCTTCATTTTCTTCTTTCGCCTTTTATCTTTTTTAGGCATTGAACCCTAAGAAACTTCCCCTCTTAACTTTCTCTCAGCATCTGCTTCCCAGATAAGCTGTGTTGACGTTATTATCTGCCTTAATATTTTTAAACATTGTTTAAAACTTTTATTACTGTTTTCCAATTACTGAAAAATAATTTCAATCTTTTCTGTATATACATACACAGAATATTAGAGTGAAAATTTTACCACCTCTAAAATCTACTGTTTGTATTTTTCTCCCAGAATTTTAATACATGTTTGAAAGGTTCTATAACGTGGTTACAAATTATTTCTTATTTTATTCTAATTGTGTAAAAATCTTACCCTTAAAAATCTTGTCATTAAAAATCCATTCTCAGAGTTCTAAAATTAAGTAGTCTGAGCAGAGAGAATTTAATGCTGATTCCAGTTTGATAGGTTTGGAAAACTCCCATTAGCCAGAGCCATATTTCCTGAAGGGACTTACTTGTTCCTCTGAATGCAAATAAAGCAGTCCTCTTCCTTTAGGTACTTACCACATTGTATTGATTATTATTATTGTCATTATTATTTTGAAAAAATACGTGTTGTCATAATATATTTTGTTGACATAATTTCTTCATTTCTGATCTGCACAAACCTTGGCATAGTGCTAGATACATGGTTTGTGCACATTAAGTGTTTATTGTACTGAATTAGGCAAAATTCTTATACATATTTTGACATCTGTGACTTCATTGGTGTTCTCAGGGGGAGAAATCCTCAGTATAACTTCCATGTACATAGATGAGAATAGGAAATTGTTATTTTTCTTTGAAGCCCTGCCAAAAAAAACTTTAGGTCTGATAAAACAGTTATTTCTTTTTAAACAGATGTCGAGCTCTTGAAGACTTTAAAAGTCCTTATTATTTCATAAATCAGCATACTCCAATGTACAGCTTTGCAGTAAAGAGAGGGTTTAAGTCAGGAAAACCTTGTTAAATAAATGGTCTACAAGTTAGAATGGCATATTGCCTTTCTCCGAATCCTCAGGCAGAGGCCAGGGTTTGGAGCCAAGATTAAAGGCTGGATGAGTCATCTGCCATGGTATGGCAATGCCTCTGTTCTCACGTCTGCGCAATCAAATCTCAAACTGATTTCTCCTTCTCGTTTTTTTCTTCTCTTTTTGGCAAGAGAGAAAATAACTTCAGCATTCTTTTTTAGGAGGGTAAAAAAAAGGAACACCATTCTATTTCCCAAAATTGCATATAGAATTTCAAAGAGTGACCTCTTCCCAGATATAGCAAAACTTATGGTAGCAATGGGAATGTGTCACCTTTTGATGTATGAAAGCATTAGATCCCCAGGCCTGCCCATCTCTTCATTGTACTTTTGGAGAATGGTAGGATTAGGAGTAAAGGAGTATTAAATATAATACCATCTTCCCCAGACAGTAATTAATATTTCTGGCCATGCAGACTGTCACGTGGTATGTCACAGTGGCAATAAGTGAATGACGAGAAGACAGACTCCAGGGATACTGAGATGTTCAAAGCCTTGCTTTTGTCACAGTTGGCCGATTAAGTCATTTTTAGAATTTGGACTTCTCAGGGGCAGAGGTTTTTTCTTTCATATTAGATATACTCTTTTCCCCACACCGTTCAGTTACATAATAGGATAAGTGCATGTACAAAGTATAAAACACAGAATCATATTCTTCATTTTTGAAGTTATAGTTATTCATGATATTACTAATTTTGGACACAGCAAATAAGACACTGCCAGAAGTACTTTCCAGGCAGAATAAATATGTAGCTTGCTCCTAGCCGAGTTTGTTAAATATAGCTTTGATCCCCCCCACCCTCATGAACTGTATGGTAGTTTTCTCGTAATCTACCACCCTATCTTTAAATGTTAGACTCCAGATGATTTTGTATTCTGCAGTTACATTTTCCAGATCTTTTCTGGCTTTGTGGCCTGGCCTGAAATTGTGTGCCTCTCTCTCCTTTGACCCATTCTGCTTGCAGTGTTTCACTTCAGTTCATCAGACAGCACCTGATTAGGAGGCCTTCTATCATCCATTCCCCACACATCCTCCTGGCCTCTGCACCACGGGGCTGGCTGCCCTCCAGAAGCTCATCCTGGAAGCAGCTGCCCTCACAGGAAAAGATGAGTTTGGTTCATCTGTGAACATTTTCAAGGAGTTGAACTCAGTGTCACAAATAGGTCAAAGCCTCAGTGACATTTAAAGTGTGACAAAATGGCATCCTTAAAAATATTTAATTTCCCTGGCAGGACTGTGTCATTAAAAGAATAGAAATCTTGACAGTAAGCAGATGTGTTTTGGAATCCCTGCTTCACTGCCTATCTGTGTAATATAAATGCTAACCTGTACAGTTCAAAGCACATTACCTGGCACATTAAAGTAGGTTCTTAATAAATTTTGGTTCTCTCTAAAACTCTATCAAGTGTTTATCATGCGTAAGGCCAGTGTGGATCATGGAATACCGGATGGTACCAAATTATTAAGAAGTCGATGCTCAGGGTGCTCAGAGGGAATCTTCATAAATTCTAAGCTGAAATACCAGTTAGAATGTGAAAAATGCCACATTGCAAATCTAGGGAAATGAGAGTTCAGAGGAGGGATGTATTACCCTTAGTGGGAGTATATAAGGAAAAACTTTATGACATCAATAGCAATTGAAATAAAATATGAAGAAATCCTTCCCTTTCCTTACATACTAGTGCCTATTATTTGAACTTTGCAGTTGTAGAAAAAAGATATTCTAAGTGATGAGAAAAAAAAGTGAGCAAATGAAGATAATGTAGGGCATGTTTGAGAAATACCTAATAGTCAAAGTTGGCTAGAGCAAAGTGCCCATTAAAAGGAAGGTAGGAGATAATTTGGAAAGCTAGATTATGCCATGTGTTGGAGAATCTTAGATTTCACCTGCATGAGAAGCTAGGCCTATAAAGGAAGAAGGCCTTTGCCACGAATCAGGAGTCCTAGGCTCTTTTCTTACTCTGCCACTACCTGGTAAGGGACGGCAGAGCATCCAGGTTCTACAGTCATATTGTTCTGTGGTCAAATCTGTTTCCACTTATCAACTCTGTGACATTGAACAAGTTATTTTGCCTTTATATCCCCAATTTCCTCACTTGTAAAATGAGAGGATTAGACTAGACCATGTCTCCTGAAGTATAAACTTATTTGTTTATAAATTTGGTTGCTAGAAAATGGCAAAGGTTTTTCATGAAAAAGTGTTTTTCAAAAAGTGGGAATGTTTTAAGATCTTCCAGATGAAATAACTGGAGAACTTTTATTTTCTATAACAATACTAAACACATGGTTTAAGGCGAGAGATCTAGTACTACTATCCTGGGCAGTTTGCAGGAGATGAAAACCAAATAAAGACAAGAAAGTTATTTGAGTTGGGCCTAACTTGAAATGAGAATTTGAAGAAGAGTAGTGACTTTTTTTTTTAAAGAGCGGGGGAATTATGAGAGATATTGCAGCAATAACAATAAAAAAGACTTGGAACCTGATTCAGTATCATTTCTAAAGCTGACGAGCATAGGAAGTATTACTCTTTTTCAACAAAAACTTACATGTTTTTTATATTGCCATATAAGTGATCTGATTTAGTCATTACTTTTATTTAATTCCATATTACTTAGAGAGCTTCAATGCATGTAAAGTTTCCAGTGATATAGATTGGCACATATTATTGATCTAATAAATATTTATTGTGGACCTAGTATGTGATACTTTTCTAGGTACTGGAGACATAGCAGAGAACAAGACAGACGAGGTCCTTGCTCTTGTACAGCTTACATTCTACAACTGATAATGGTGGAAGAGAAAGACAACAAACAAATGAAGAAAATGGTAGCTAAAAAAAAAAGTGAGATGAGGAACATAGATAAGGTTGATGTGATGGGAATACCTGAGATGCTAGGGAAGGCTTCCCTGAGAAGGATGCATTTAGGTTGAGAGTTGAATGAGTGAAGGAGCGAGCAACACGGAGCGGCAGAGCAGGAACTTTCTAGGTAGAGGTAACAGATCTAGTGCAAAGGCCCAGGGCTGGAGCTATGCTTTGGTGTGTATCAGGAATTGAAAGAAGCCAAGCTGCCAAGGGCATAATGAGCTTGGGGGAGAGTAGTCAGAGATGAGATGAGAATATAGGTGTTAGTTCACAGCATGCTGCCAACTCCAAAAGCTCATTTGTAATCTCTTCTTGGCCTTGTTGCAAATTTATAGCCCACTATATAACATCCTTCATAGCAGAAATAAAAAAAACACATTTACTCTCTTTTTTCATACCAACACTAGGAAAATGTTCAAACTCCCAATTTCTCAGGGGAGAAAATTAGGTCTCAAAGTTGTTCAGCTACTTGCTCAAGGTCACACAGCTTGTAAATGGCACAGACGCGACTCAAATCAGGTCTTATGATTCTAGGACCAGAGAAGTTTCCACTTCCCACGGTGTCACTTTCCCTTCTTATGTAATTTTAAGAGAACAAACAGATAGTTACTGACCTTTTATCAGCGAACTGGCAGGAGAAGCATCTGTAACTGAGGATAGATGTTTTAACCAAATAACAGTGAAAGAGTCCCCTGCTTATGGCTGACAACCTGACATGCACTTTCCTGCAGTTGGTTTATAAGTAGAGAGGTAGAGAGGAGTACCTATTGGCAGAGAATGCATAGAGTAATTATGTACTTATTTTCCTTTCCATGGGAATCTTATAGCAGCCTTTTGCTTTTATAATGCCATGATTTGATGATTTTCCAACAAAATCAACTTCATGTATCTGGGCTGACTGAAATATGCCTTAAGATACCATGGCATTTTAAAGCAAACGTGAAATGTGGTAAACAAGCTGGTATTTACTCATGGGCACTCTATTAGCTATTTCTGCACTTTGCCCCTCCATTAAGTTAACTGCCAGGCTGAGGCCATTAAAATCCAGCCTTCTTCCTTCAATTATAGGCACACATTAACTCTAGATATTCTGAGCCTTTCTAATAGAGCCATTTGCAGAAAGGATTTCTATTAGTGTTTCTCTCCTTTCTGTTCTCATCCTAAGGCCCCTCCTGCTTCCTGCAACTTTGAGTTCTGAATATGCCTATCTGAGAGCCAGTTGGGATCTCTGTTTATGATGCAACCCCAAATCCAGGCATCCGTTTAAACGAGTGCCCAGTTATAGAGACATATTGTACTTCTCTTCCTTCAGAGAGCAGCATTTGCTTTTTACTGGGGGCTTTCTGACTGATGCAGGGGGCGAGGAAGGAGAGTTGGCGGGCGTTTGGGAGCAGATTTAGAGCCGCTTCTCATTGGAGGGGCTCGCTTTTCCTGAGCTGCCAGACACTGCAGGCTCAACTGAGGCTCGGAGGTGCAATTCAGGCTGGTGGAGCAGCGGGGGAAGGCAGGGACAGGCGGGGCTAGCGCGGCTCTGCAGCTGATCACACGCACCACCACACACACCACATTCCTGCTGCCCCGGCTTGCGCCTCGCATCTTCCACCCGGGGCCACCGAGGCGCTGACAAGGAGTGGGGGACCGAAGAAGGAAGAGGCAGAGGAAAAGCTAGAGCGGCGCTACTGTTTAACCTGAAAGTCTGACCGGCAGCCCAAGGCTCGAACCCCGTCCAGCAGCACCGCTGTCGCCTGGAAGGAGGGCACAGCGCCAAGGAACCCACGAGCCCCCGCTCGAGTCATTCTGTGCTCTGTGCGCCAAGGATCTTTCTGGCAGGGACAGCGCGGTGCCCTCAGGGAGGTGCGGAGCTTGGGGGACCTGCATTGGCGCCCATCGTGGTACACCAGGAAAAGTGGGAACGAGGAAAACAGCCGTGAGCGCAGAGTGCGAGGCCAGGCTGCCGCTACCGCCCGCTGCGCCGCCTCCTGCCCTCTCCCGCTGGGTGAGTGCCCAGGCTTCGCGCACTGCCGTGTCTCAGCTGAGCGCGGAGGCGGCCTGCGGGCCCTTGAGGGTCCGCCGGAGGGCCCCGGTGGCGCCCGCGGAAACTCGGCGGTCGGGGGACGCCAGGCGGACAGGTCTCTGGAGTCCGGAACCCGGGAATCTGAGCCCGGAGGGCGTGGGTAGGGGGCGTTGCACCAGTGCCCGGCAGACATGCCTTTGGGCGGGATTTTGGCTAAAAGATAGGAGACAGGTGCGCCGGGGGTGCGGGGAGCGGTCCCAGGGGGCGGGAGATTGGGGAGCGGCGGGGAGGGGGGAGGGTCTGGTCCAGGCAGGTAAAGGCAGCTTCTTAGGCAGCCAGCGAGTTGGCAGGTGGGTTGGGACTCGCTTGTCAACTCATTAATTTTAAGCAGTCAGTTTGGGGGTACTGCAGGATAATCAGGAGGGCCGTGGGGAGTCAAGAGCTGACCCGGGATGCCGGTGGTGGGGAAAGAAAAGAGGAGCCTCTGGAAGCTTGGAGGCAAAATTGCGCTTGGGTTCCTGTTCCTTGCATCCCTCCTGGCTTGAGTGCGGGAGAACACTTTTTAAAGACTCACCTTGGAAAGAAAGCCTCCGTCCCAGGGGAGAAGGAGAGGCGTCTGCAGGGGGCAGAGACCGCAGCTACCTGCCGGGTGCGCCCCCCACCCAGGAGCGCTCGCTTCGCCCCCTTTCCTCCCCCGCCCCCACCTCCTTATTGGTGCTAGTTTGCAGCGCCCAGCTCCTGCGCCTTCGCTTCGCGTTTGAATCTGGCTCGCCCCTTCGTATTATGTCTGCACTCCGAAGGAAATTTGGGGACGATTATCAGGTAGTGACCACATCGTCCAGCGGCTCGGGCTTGCAGCCCCAGGGGCCAGGCCAGGACCCTCAGCAGCAGCTTGTGCCCAAGAAGAAGCGGCAGCGGTTCGTGGACAAGAACGGCCGGTGCAATGTACAGCACGGCAACCTGGGCAGCGAGACAAGCCGCTACCTCTCGGACCTCTTCACCACGCTGGTGGACCTCAAGTGGCGCTGGAACCTCTTCATCTTCATTCTCACCTACACCGTGGCCTGGCTCTTCATGGCGTCCATGTGGTGGGTGATCGCCTACACTCGGGGCGACCTGAACAAAGCCCACGTCGGTAACTACACGCCTTGCGTAGCCAATGTCTATAACTTCCCTTCTGCCTTCCTCTTCTTCATCGAGACGGAGGCCACCATCGGCTATGGCTACCGATACATCACAGACAAGTGCCCCGAGGGCATCATCCTCTTCCTCTTCCAGTCCATCCTTGGCTCCATCGTGGACGCCTTCCTCATCGGCTGCATGTTCATCAAGATGTCCCAGCCCAAGAAGCGCGCCGAGACCCTCATGTTCAGCGAGCACGCGGTGATCTCCATGAGGGACGGAAAACTCACGCTTATGTTCCGGGTGGGCAACCTGCGCAACAGCCACATGGTCTCCGCGCAGATTCGCTGCAAGCTGCTCAAAGTAAGTGCTCCCCGCCCCTTCCCCACCGGGAGACCTGCGTCCCCCAAACCCGCGGAGTAACTCGTCTGAGAACCAGCCCGGGCCCCCTCCCCTGGTTCTACCTATAGCCACAGGTAAAATTCCTTTTGGGGGGTTGGGGGTTGGAGGACTGGGCAAAGAATGCGGTTGACAGTTCTGTTCCTTTTCCACTCACTCTCGTGCTCTTGTTTATATTCGTCATTTCGGATCTGCTTGTATCACTTACTGGACTAGTAACACGTGAGGACTGCTGTTGGCTCCTGGAGCCATGAGGGCAATTAGTGCCCTGTTCGCCTTCCTGTCCCTGTTGCTTCGCTATTCAGAGCGATTTTATTTGTTGTCTACACACTACCCCATTCAATGCGAGGTACTAGAACTCAACTGAACAGCTGTTATTTTGAAGAAATAGGTGCTGAACTTGCCTCAACTTTCACGATGGGCTTTTCTTATTTTTTTCTTTCCTTTTTTTCCCCCTAATAATATTAGGAGGCGGATTACTCCTCTGGACCCAATGACTTTAACTCTATGGTCATCTTTTTAACAAACACACAGATACAAGAAGCAGATAATAAAGTGGAAGAAACCACACTTGGTTCTTTTAAATTTTTATTTTTACTAAATATTTTCTTGGAGAAGTATTCTTTGAAAGCTTGAGTGCTTTTCCTGTGGAGCCTCTTGTTAATTTTATTCTTAATTGCCTGTTTCTGTGAAGCCTTTGTCAATTACAGATTTCACTTGAAGCTTTCAGCATCCATTAAAGAAGAATTGCTTCCTACCATCAACGGTGTAAATGCTAAAACAAATTGCACATGGAGTGGTTATTAAAGCAAGGTCCGTCTAGTCGTTAGAGGGCACCACCACAAACAAGAGAAGTCCTTCTTAATCACTCATCCAATTAGAGTATGGGAAGGAAGGCTTAAAGCCCAGTTGTTTGTCTCTGTGTGTGATTTACAATTCATTTTTTTCCCTAGAGGGATTTGTCTTAGTAGTTTTCAGATGTCCATAAATTGAAAAAGATGACCTTAAATAAATAGTTCGTACAATGAAAAATATTTATCTGAGGTTGCGTAGAGAACTGAAGCCAGAGTCTGAATTTAGTATTAATAAAATGAAAATCTGATCAATATTTGAGATTTTGCCTTTGAAATTTCAATTTCCAATCCACAAGTCTATATTATTTTACACAGCCTCAACTTAATGTTGTAGTTAAAAGGGATCCAATGTGCTTTTAAAAAGTTTTGCTCTTGTGTCATTTTCATTATTCACTTACAAGATCTTACCATAATTATCCTTGACCAAGTTGCTCAGTAAAGTGTTTAAATTAAAGCAGTTCACTTGTCCTGTCACTTCATATCATATGCATATTTACTGTGCTACATACAGTAAATAAACTACATTTTGTACACCACAGTGGAAAATTATCAACCTGGTTCTGATGTAAACGTTCATTAACTATGAATAAATAATTTGGGTAGATCATATTCATATATAATTAATTTCAATGAACTGCATACAATTTTTTAAAATTTAACTTAGTGTATTGTTATTGACCGCTGATTGAACCAAGCAGTTTGTCAGATCAAGCTGGGCAGTTGTGTTGTAGATATGTTTATTACAATAGTAACTGTATGTGTCTTTATCTTTGCATAGACCACAATATAGCACCTGCTTCTTTAGGTTAGGCCTACTAGACAGATAGAAATACTTTGTTAGTATAGTGGCAAGGTTTCTGTTCAAGCAATCCATGTTTATGTATCACTTTGAGACTTACTGAAGAGTAGTTTACAATATTAACTGATGTAATGGAAATTGAAAATTAGACATTAAAGGTTATTTATAGACATTCTTTAGTTTTTTAAACATTTAAGGTTATTTATTACAGATGTCTTTTCCAGACAACATATTTTTGATGTTTATAGATTTTATTACATTTTATTTCAACAAAGCCAGTCATAATTAGAATTAACCTATATGTTAGTTTTTGTTTATTTTCTTCATACAAAGGTACAATGATTCTGAAGCACCCAGTCTCTACACTGGTGCAGGGTACTGATAATAATTTTTCTGCCTAAGGAAATGTACCACATATACCATAAAGAGTATCCTAGTTAAAAAGATGAAAGATGTATAGTGTTGACAAATTTGGAGCAAGGTGCTATATTAACACAAGGTGATAAAAACATCTAGTTAAAACAATACATATAATATTCTTATAAAGTCTTTTACTTTTGATTTGTTAGGAAGATGTCAGTGCTAGAAGTAAACACGATTTACCTGTGGCATCAATTTATATTTAAACAAAATTATGGTGAAATTCTCCCCATGGCGAAGGGAGAGAGTTGATCTGTGAGTAGCTCTTCAACTAGTCAGTTAGCATAGCTTGTTCAAAGTTAATCTTTCCTGTAGGCATGGTAATTTAAATGAATTGCTGTAGCTCTTGTTATTCCTTAGACTTCATTAAAAAGGAGTCATGTTTTATTGGGGAAATAATAACATTCAGCAAAATTAGAGGGGAGATTTGCCTTTAACAAGTTGCTCTCATTTTCTCTTAGGAACTGAGATTAAGTGACCTAAAACAGTCAACTGTATTTTTAAATAGAAGCTATACCAAAATCTTGACGTAATAATATGTCCCTATCAGTTTTATACATTATTCTGATTAAATATTACACACAATTTCCCCCTTTTAACCTCCATTTAACAATTTAAATGCAAAATTTATGTGTCTTTAATGCAGAATGTGTAGAATTTTTAAGGCAACAAAAGCCAGTATAATATTTAACGCTAGTAACTATAGTGCATGTATTCTTTTCCTACTACCTAATTTAATTGACTAATTTTTCTATTACTGTTTTCTTATTTGCTAAATAAAAGCTTCTTTAGATAAATGTAAAACTTCTATTTAATAATTATAAAGCACCTTTTGATTCTTGGGGAGACAATAAGAACATGGGCATGGCTTTCTAATGCTTTCTGTTATGAAATTTCTCATGTATAATAGTTTTTAAATGCCTAACTTTTGATGGAAGTTTTTTGTAAAACTTATTTGCCTAATTTTTATTATGCTTTTCACTTATTTGAAAGCACATTTTATCTCATCTCTATTCCTGTCTTCCAGCCTTACAAACACTAAAATATCTTTCAGTAGTCAAATATAGATCTTTCAACTTTATGCCTGGAGGGGTCAGTCCTTTTTCTACTCATAAAAAGAGAAAGTAGATTACATAAAAATCAAAGGCTATAGTTTGAAGTTCCTCATTAAAATCTGTGATTGAATTATAAATATAGCTATAGACAGCTCTTTTAAGATGAATATTCTTTCTTCCTCTTCTCCCCATATTGAATTTTTACTTGAATTTTCCATTTATTTTAGTTATCTTCTTTTCTCTTTTTGTTTTACCCAGAAAATAAGGACTAACTAGTATCATGGCTATGCTAAGTTAATATGTCATCCAATCGAAAGTTTTTATAAAAATGCCTGGATTAGGGATTTGAGACCAGTAGTTGTAATGTTGAACCCTATAGTTTAGTGCTGGGTTTAAAGGATTTGGAAGTCTTACTTACCCCTTTCTACCAACCTAATAATAATGGTTGATAGACCTAGGCATACAACTTGTTAGGGCAAGAATTAATTACTATTCTTTGATACACTGTTTGAGAAATTACAAATTTATTATCTCAATGCCATCATATATATGGTTATATTCATCCAGTCAGCACACATTTTTTACATAAAGTAAACATAAAATAAACTATGGTTGCATTCATATTTTGAAACAAAAAGGTAAGGATTAATTTTCTGGAAGCGTAATGTTACTTCTTTATAGTTCTATTTATTGCCAATAGGCATCCTCTTTCTTTCCTAAGAGGTCAGCTGTGCAATCCTTAACTTTCACTTGTCAAAAGGTAATAGAGTATATTCCTTTCCTCTTCTAACATCACATATGTTATTTTTGTGCTCACCTTCTTTTATCCTCCATATATGTGTGTGTGTGTGTGTGTATACATATCCTCCATATATATATCTATATTCCAAATTGGATGTTGTCTTGTTTCTCCATATGACTATTATCAAGTGCAGATGCAATAAAAAAATGGTGGTCTGAAAGACCATTAAGCTCTTTATCCTCCTCATATGTCCTAACATTTTGCTAATCTAACCACAACGATTCCTGAATCACAGGATTCCTGCAGTTTTCTCATATATTTATAGGTTTGCTTTCATTTTATATCTTGCACTGAAACGTGATTATGTTTTTGACTCAGTATGATCTTAATTTTATAACTGACTCTTCACCAATTGACCGTGGCCAATTTGAACTTTATTTTTAATCATGAGACAATTATTTACCTCCCTTTCCAAAAATAAAATCCACAAATGAATGTCTATATTTGTAAAAGCCCTGTTCTTCTGAACATCATCTAAGCCATTAGTAAAAATATTCAAGAGGTCTAAAGCTGAGTACCTCAGAATGCTCAGGAGCTAGGTCCTGTATTGGTTGGTGAGTTCTTCAGGTAGATTCATTTTATCCTTAAAATTAGCACAGTTCCTATTTAGTCTAGTTTTTCTTTCTCTGACACAAGTATACTAATTCTCTAATAAGTATAGAACTTGGCTTCTAAAAATATATAATTATTATTCTTTTTAAAATAGTGGTAATATATTTTGTTTAGTTTTGTTTTTTATTTTTAATATTATTCCTGAAAAGTAAAGGGTGGATTGTGCTCAGGGAATAAAAAGTGAACAGAAATTAGGGGCATAAAGACCCATAAATAAACAGCAGTAGGTAAGAACAAATGATAAAGCGAAGCAGGAAAAAGCATTTAATAGATTGGAGGGTATTTGGCGAGTAGGTGGAAATGTGCAAGTAGGGTTACGAAGCCTGTCCTCAATTATTATAAATGCCACAAAGGCCCTCAAGGAGTTATAAAGCCGCTCTTTCATTTGAATGGTATGAAAGCCTCACATAATCTATTATAAAATAAATTACATTGCGTTCTGTAAGAAATGTTCTTTTCACAAAATTGAACATATTTTTGTGGGTTAATTGGCTCAGCATTAAAAATCCTTATTTTGGACTTGACATTGGGTCATAGTTTTTCCTTCTGAGTATTCATGGAGTTTCAAGCTTAAGGAGTCCAAATAAATGTACAATGTAATTGTAGACAATGCCAATAAAATTCTAGGTCTATATTTCCCTCCACCTGACTACTTAAATTTTGGTCTGGGCACCAAAGCCATTGCCCTAACTGCTTTGGGTCACAAGGTACTTTTGTTCCTGATTCTGGTACCTGCGTTTGGCTCATTTCCCAATGTTAGTTTCCAGATATTACCCTGACCTCATTCCATGTAATTTTTTTTATGACTGCAGCATATATTCAGCATGCACACACACACATAAATGCATATTACACATGTAAAGAGGATAAGTGAAATTACAGATAAAATGGTGGGGAGGTGGTAAGCAAGAATGGCTTGCTCTCTCCGTCTTAGCCTCCTTTCCTTTCCTTCCCAGACCACTGGCCCTGTGGGCCCTTTTCCAGCAAGGACTTGTGAAAGGTGGTTAGGCATGGATCAAACTTTAGAATATGATAGAGGTAAATCTATAGTGTAGGACAGTAGTGATTTAATGTGCTATTCAGAATTCCTTAAGCCTCACTCCAAGCTAGGAAAGAACATAGTTACATATTAGAGAGACGGGAGAGAGAGAGGGAGCAAAGATATGGATTGCACTGGATAAATATGTCCTTGACAAATGAATGTGGGCACTTGGCCATATATCCACGAGAAGGAGGGGGGCCAAATGTGGATCTGCTTGTGCCAGGGCAGTGCTAAATGTATATCCTAGGATCATGTATGTATATGTATGTGTGTGTCTGTCTGTCTTTGAATAAGCACTTAACAGTTGCCCTCTGTAATATGAAGACTGTTGGCAAAATACATGACAATGATGATCCCTTCTAGGCACCTGTGACTTTTGATTCTTTTTCCACCTATAGTCAGAATTGTAGTTGATTATCTTATAGGCCTCTTTTGGGGCTCTAAGGAAGTTCAAAGGCCTTTGACTTGAATTGCTTCTTTGAAATTAGTATAAATGACTATAAAATGTGACACAACCCTTAAATTCTACACATAGAGCATTTACATATAGTGAAAATGTGAATAATTGAAATATTATTAAATGATATCTGTATTATAAGTAACTTCAAAATTATTGCCACAACCAAAATTGTACAGAATTATCGAAAAATACCTAATGTTCACGTTATAATTTTTTGGACAGTTAATTTAAACAATTAATTTTTTTAAACAAATTTTAAGCTCTAGATTTCTTCAATTTTTATAACTCCCAGAATTTTTTGTAATGCAATCAACAAGATATACTAAAATGGTGGAAAGACCTTTATTTCCTTCCCAAGATTCTATAAAATTGAAAGTAGAAGTTGAATGGAAGTCATTCTCAACCCAAGGATTTTTTCAAATTATCTTCTAAATTTTTAAGAATTAGTCATTTTTATTCACTGTCTTTCTTTAAACTTCTTTTTTACTTTATTTGTTCCACAATTCTTGTGATTCTAAATAATTTTCTTATAAACTAAAAGTCAAACTTAGTAATCAACTTCTTATAAATTTAAATAATTTACTGCATAAATCTTAACTTTTAGCGATCGCTTTGAATTTGAAAATAATTTAAATTATTGTTGATCTAGACCATATCAATTTATACATTTGTATCTAGAAAACGATCCTGGTTCTATGTTTTCTTGGGAATTAGAAAGTTTATTGAGCTAAAGGCGATAACTGCATCATCAACAAATTGCTCTATCAGTGGAAATTTTCTTATATCATAATGCTTAACATGACACAATGAAGAAAGGTCAAACTGGTTTTTATCTCAAAATATTCTGCTTATTATCAAATATTTCTGAGTGAAATAGGGTAGTTAATTGCTATATAATATGAAACTGATGAAATATCAGTGGTGCCAATTTATTATATACTCAAATTACAGAAGAAAATTGATTTTGTAAAGACACATGCATAACTCATCTTTATTTTTTCTTTCACTTTCATATACATGTATTTATCACAGTTCCTTGAACAAACATTCAAACATTCTCTCACTCCTTTTACACAAGTTGAGATTTAAAACTAACTCATAGGCTTTTTTTCCTCCTGCAAATCCCCAGAATTGCACCAGAATTAGGACAGCCTAGATTAGAATTATTTAGAAGCCTAAAGTAGAATGTATGTGCTTCTGAAAATGTATTTGGTAAGCATGTATAGGTTTTGAGAGCATCAAAAGCATGTGACTGAACACTGCTAAGATAACTTCGCCGTAGTCAGAAGCTCAGACTTCAAACAATTGTAGTATTCCAGGCACCTGCCACATTAAAACCACACCCTTCACTTTTGACCTGAGCCAAAGTCTATGGAATTTCAGTGATTAACAGGCTCCTCACTCTACTACAAAGTCAAAGAAGGAAAAAAAAATCAGGGAGGTGAACATATTAATAGTTGAAATATTTGGTGGCCTAATATAAAGGAAGAAGGACCTGGACAATAAAATTGTGAATATGTGTAGCATCTTTGTCATTTAAAGAAAGGTTAAATTATATAGTATCCACTGGATACATATGTAAAGAATTCAATACATATGTAAAGAATTTCACTTATCTGAAAAATATATGAGCATTGAAAGCATGTTTCCCAAAGTGTCATATAATAGGAAGACCTGGATAGGATATCAAGTATTTGAGGTGGGAGGGTGGGGTAGGGTAATTTTGAGTACAAGTGTAATTTTCAGTGTATAGAGCAAATATTTAAAATCAGAAGGTATATTAAGTCTGAATGGAACAGATATATGCATATTTAAGCCAAAATTACTTATGTCTGAATAAACTACTTTGGTAAAAATAAAGTATTTCTTATTCCAAGTTGTCATCCTCCTGATAGACTGCCTGTTTCTAGGCCACTTATATCCATGGGTTATTAAATGATTAGGGAATACAAAATTTAATAGCTTACTCTAAAGCCTTTTAGAGTGAGGCACAGGTATAAATAACAAATATATGAACAAGGAAGACAAATTTTAATATTTGTGTACATATATAATACTTGGGAAAATATATCTTCTTTGGGGAAAATTATTTTAGAATAAATGGGAGATTTAGTTTCTAAAAGAATTATTATTGTCAACAATGCCATGTAGTTCAGGAAAAGCAGAACTTAGAATGGTCAGCAAAAAGACCCAAATTAATTATATACATCAGAATACCACCTTGTGTTTATATAGCACCTGTTTCTTAGTAGGTGAGAGAACAATGACACAAGGTTTTTGTTTTTGTAGCTTTAATTTTGTTTTGTGTCCGGCATTTATTTTGTTATATTAATCAATACTTGTTATACAACCATGTAGTTGGAAAGATGTTGGTCTCATTTATATTTTACTAATTTGAGAATAGATTTAGAAATACAGGTCACTCAAAAAAGTTCTTTTGGGAGCTTTTTCATGCTGTCTTGGAAACGCCTAGTTTTCTCCAACATTGGTTGCTAGAGCTGCTGTTTTAACTTTTGCACCATCAGATTTTTCAATGGGCTCTTTTATTTGTTTGTCAGTAATCATTTTTTTCATAGCCTTCTTTTTTCAGCCACACACAAGTTAGAGAAGAAAAATAGTCTCCCTTTCATTAGGATTTTGTCTACACAAATAATATCCCTGAATATTTCTAACTACAAAGTAGCCTCTCTAGTTGACTAATTCTCCTGTTGAAACTCTTTGCAACAATTGCTGCCATAATGAAGCACCACCAATTTGGAACCCTTCATTCTGTTTTGCCACAAAGGACATGTTGCTAAGCCACACTTCTCAGTGTTTTCAGACTCACTTACTCCACATAAAAAGCCAATGTATTTTTTTTGGAACTCTGAGAGTAAGAATTTTGTCTTCAAACTATCACTTCATCGGGCAGACCAGTCTTATAGATTGTTTTGTTATTACATTTGTTTTACATGGAATCTGTTAGAATACAATGGATTCATCAAAGTCCTATTTGACCAGCAGCATGCGCCACCTTCCCCCCATTTTTTCTGTATTTAATTCCTAACTACCTAGCCCTTATTTTACCCCATAATTACATAAATTAAATGTGTATGTTTGCTTGTGCATGATTATTATATGTGACAGATATGGAAAATAAAGATAAAAGGAAATAAGTAATTTTACTCTCATGGTTTGCTAATTTTTAATAGTCATATTAAATTTTCTCATAGAACCCTAGCATGCAAGCAATTTACTTAATTAAGCTTTAGAGTGATTTATACCGAAACTGAATGCCACTACCTTAGAAACCTTTTATTAAACTATGTTTCTCAGGTATAGCTTTATGAAATTGCATTTTGATTAAAGAAAGTTCAATTTAGTTCAGTTTTTCACTGTTTTAAAACTCATGAAATGACAGAGAAGCAAATATTTATAATGCAGTTTATTATTAGGAGTTTGAAAACCATTAGCTAACAACATCTGCCATTTATTTTTATTATGTAAGCTCTTGTGTACATAACATAGCTTAATATGGGAACATCTTCACTCTTCTATTCCATTTTATATGTGTTTGTTACTTTTCAAAAGTCTGAAAAATAAATTGTTGTGTTTTGCTTTTTAGTAATCAATAAATCTCTTTCAAAATGATGGTCAATCTTTGTCAGCTTTAACACACTCCATAAGAATTGCCTACTTATTTATTTGCTTTGTTGAGAAAAAAAATATCTGGCATGCAATGAGTTATCCTGCAGTGATTGCTGTCAAGCAGCAGCACATGCACACTCAGTTCCACAGTTTGTGCTAACAACCATTGTTGGACCAGGCATTTCTCCAAAGCTCATGAGTTAGGCAATGGTAATTATAGCAAGTTGTGTATTATAAATAATGCATGTATGTTCCGCATGAGCTATGTGGGATTTCGGCCCATTTGCTAGAACATAGTTGCATAATGATTTGTTTGGATTTTGTTGCAGATGATTGATAGTGCAGAATGTTGGCAATGATGTAAATTACTGTTGGGCTGCCTTGAAATTTTCAGTACAAGTGGTGATTTCTTCTCTTTTTCTGTGTGCTTGTCTAGTCTCGGCAGACACCTGAGGGTGAGTTCCTTCCCCTTGACCAACTTGAACTGGATGTAGGTTTTAGTACAGGGGCAGATCAACTTTTTCTTGTGTCCCCCCTCACAATTTGCCACGTGATCGATGCCAAAAGCCCCTTTTATGACCTATCCCAGCGAAGCATGCAAACTGAACAGTTCGAGATTGTCGTCATCCTAGAAGGCATTGTGGAAACAACTGGTGAGTAAAAACAGATATGCCATAAAGTTTCTTTATACCATAATGACATTATATGATATGCACAATACCTGTCATGAATTGGGCGAAATGACTCAGAGTTTACAATAATGAAAGTAATGATTTGCCTTTTATTTCTTTGTAAGATTAAATTGATACCATTTTGAAAATTAAAATGTACTGTTTTGATGGTTACATAGATAATATTAACTCAGGAACACTCACTGTAAAAAAAAAGTGAGATGACTTCTTATAAATGATTATGATGTTCTATTATAAGTACAAACTTGACTTTCTTATAATCATGATTTTTCTTTAAAGATTTAAGGCTCAAAAAAGTAGGGTAATTATTGAGCAGCCTGAAATCAGCATGCATATTCTGGCCTTGGGGATGGTGATTTGGGGTGTCATTGATAGAGCTTTGATATCCACTATGTGCAACCTCAGTGGAAAATTCCCTGTGTGTGTGTCTGTGTGTGCTGTGTGTGCTAAAGCAGCATTTTAATATCGAAGTGGGTCAGCGGATTTCCCCAGCTGAACCTTGACCAAAATTTCATTTCAAAAAGATATTTTTTTCTTTTTCTGCTCCTGTATAGCTATGTGCTATATGTTTCTCCTTAACATCCAATATAACATTGGTATGCCCCAAATACCATTTGCTATTTTCTGAGGACAGTTAAGTTGACAAAGGAAATAAACAATAGTTATGAACATATTATTTGGGGCCTACACATTGCTTAGTTTGGAAGCTACTGGATGTTTGAGATTAATAATGTAGTTTCCATATAATTATATGTATACATATATGTGTGTGTGTATGTGTATGTGTGTATTTTGAGTTCTATGCTTTCTACAAGTACTGAGAAGACAATAAATATTTTAGCTTTTAATTGTTTTCTACCACTATCATCTGAATTATATAATGCTAATGATTATGTATAAACTATAGCAATATAGAAATTAGCACTGGCAATACTACAGATAAATTCAAGCTTTATACCAAGGTGGAAGATCCTCAATTATGTAACAGTCAGTATTGTCCAAGTAATAGAGGGAGGCCAGTCATTGTAATTTTAGCATGTCTGTCACATAACACCTATCTGAAATTTACGCAAGATATCTACTCTCTTAAAGCTTCTTTTCCTTCTCTTCAAAGTGAGGATGATATAATAACCACCTCCAAGCTGCTTGTAGTATTTTAAACTGAAGCACTATTATTAGTTACTGAAGCACTATTATTATTACGATTTTAAGAGCAGTGAAAAAAGATTTAATGTATTAATCTATATATGAAATTGTATTTCTGCATACTATTTTATGATTTAAAGCTCCCATTCATTTTTTCAACTTATAATTGAAATATCATAATATTTTTAAAAATACCATATATTGATAAAAAGTATAACCAATTTATAAAGGCTCGTAGTCCAAGAAATCTTTACATTTCCATTTTTACTCATCTCATTTATTAAAGTAGTAATGTATTAGGGCTTAAAAACAGATGTTGCCATTTTTATTGGTTTATTTCTTATGGCATATGGTTCTTTCTTTCATACATCTGCTTATAGTTTACCAATTGCTTATTATTATTCTCATCACTGACATTAATGCATTTTTGCTTCACTTGACAGATTTAAAAATGTTTTATTAGATCTATCTATCTACTTATCTATCTAGCTACCCGTTCATTCATTTCTGTTTTTCCCTAAATACTGAATATATTTGTTAGGAGCGAATGCGTTTTTCTATAAAATCACGGTCTGAAGATGGTATAGTTCTTCAACATTATTTTGTGTTTCTTAACCTTAATATACTTGAAAAATTAGGCCGGGTATTTTGTAGAATATCTCTCAATTTGGAAATGTCTGCAGTATCCTTATTCATTATTTTGATTTTTGGCCCCTACATGGCATCTTAAGGGAATATTGAAGCAGGATGTTTGTAAATTTTACCTATTTTTCAGAGGATCATGGTTAGTACATAATATCCTACATGAGATTGTAAAGAGTTTTATAACATAAATTGTTTATTAGAATTATAGATGTTATTTTACCATCCCCGCCCCCCCCCCCCCCGCCGCCTAAAAAGAAATAATAAGCTGGAAGACAATACTTTCCACAGAAAATGTGAAAACTTGGCTGGAGATTGAATTTCTTATTTAGAGATTGCCTTTTATGGAGAAGAGATTAAAGTCCACTTCCTCTTAACCTCTTAATTAAGCCTGTTTTCTAGATCTAATATAGCAAGACAAATAAGAAAAACATTACTCATAATTTATAGAATTTATTTTGTGGAAAATTTATCTGACATTTTGTTTGTGTGTATGCCCTAACTAATTAAATCCCACACTGTTCAAACTCTATAAAATCTCTGTATATTTCCAGACCTCCCTGAGCCTGGTAAAAATAACAAAGACATTCTTATGTCCATTTGATCATTTAAAATTTTGCTGAGATTTATTTAGTTTCATCTTTGAGGATGTTTCTTCCTTTATCCTTTCATTCACAATCAACTTTACTTTCTCATAATACGTATTGCCTACAACAAGACAAATATGATCTTATGGGATTGTTTCAGGGAACAAGAATACTGTTTTTACTTCTTACTCTCTTGTGAATAAACTTTTCACTACTTTGTGAATAAAGTTAGCTGATGTAACTTTCTATCATATTTAACATTAAAAAACAGCTTTTCATCATTCAGTCACTCGTGTATTAGATAAGTATGTATCGAATGTGTGTTGTGTGCTTGAAAGTATGTGAGATGCTAGAGATATAGTGGTGACCCGGACAGACAGAATTTCTTTCCTTAGGGGGGTTATATTCTAAGGAGGTGGCAGACTATAACAGCCAGATAAATAAGGGAGATATCAGATAACATTGTGTTGCGGGGGGTGAGCGTGCGGAACCAATACTCAGGAGGCCGAAGTGGAAGGATTGCTTGAGCCTGGGCGACGCAGTGAGACCCTGTGTCTAAAAATAAATAAATAAACAACAAAACCAAGGTGACGGGATAGGGATAAAGGGTTCCTGTAGGCTGTTTTAGGCTAATAGGGAAGGTCTGAAGAGGGGACACTCGAGCTGAGACCTGACTATGCAGAAGGCCCTTTTGGGCCAGTCTGGGGGAAGAGCGTGGCAGACGCTGTGGAACAGCTGGTGCAAGGGCCCTGAGCTGGGAATGAGCTTGATTTATTCTGGGAACTAAAAAAAGGTGGAGGTGGTTGTAGCAGAGTGAGCCATGTGGAGAGTGGGGTGAGAAGTCAGAGAGGAGGAAGGGCCTATCTGCATTCTAGATGGTTTTATTGCAGCAATAGGAAGTGTTAGGATTTCATTAAAAAGCAGAGCCTGTATTTATACGAAAGAGTAATAATTTTGTAATCTCAAAATGTATATAACAACAAAAAATCCACTTTTTACCCATGGTGGGTTGCATGTAGTTAATTTAAAAATTAGTCATTCTGAATGTCTTGGAAATGCATTCTGAGACACTCTGATGCCTCAAAAATGCACAAAATTTTAGACAGCTACCACTTTTGTACCTATCAATTATCTTCCCTCTTTTACCCTCCTACCCTAGCACCCCTACCCAATTTCTCCATTCACAGCAGTGTGCCGGTGGTAAGAATCTTCTCATTTCATTTAGTTTTTGCTCATTCCTATTGTTGTGGTCTCAGCAGGAGTGGTGGGGGGAGGGAAGTGAGAAATTAGCTTTCTAATTTTCTTGAGAGTTTCAGCTTTCAGCCCAGGACTCAAATGTTACTTTCCCCACTTTTTTGGAAGTACTCCTCATTGATCAGACACAGGTTTGTTGCCCTCCTTGCTTCAAATGAGTTGGATTTTCACTCTCAAGCTTTGCCTCTTCATTAATAAGCTTTACATCTTTCCTCATCTAGCAAATTTCAAAACAGAGGTTACCTCTCACTCTTGCTCTCTTTGCAACTTCTCCCAGGAGAGAGAGCACTGCTAGAGGCAAACAAAGCATTGCAGATTTGGCTCATTAGAACTCCATGCTTTCAAACTTCAATCTGGTTTCTGCTGCTATTTGGCAGTCTTTTTAATTGTCTTTTCTGTACTCTCAGGCCTGCTCCCCATGGGATCTATTTTAGACCTTTTCTCTCTTTCTACACTCCCAGTCCCAGCTGTCCCATCCCTGCCTTGGCATGTCATCTCTCCACCTAGTCTATTAAAAAGAATGAGACACTTCAATTTTTATACATTTCTTTATCTCTATTCTTTTCTCATAGTTAGCTTCTCTTTCTCTTTCCTGGTGTCTGTGGAGAAAAGTATCTATTCTTTTCCGAAACTATGTCTTTTATAGCTACAAATGTTTCTTATGCATTGCTTTCCACCACCTATGACTCAAGCTCCAATTCTTAGCATCCCTGACACCTAAATTCCCATTGACTCCTTTCTATTTGCTCTGAAATATTTTCAGTTCTTTCCTACTGGAAAAAAATAAAACCCTATTATTTATTTGTCCCTTTATACATTTAAGGTTATTTCTGAAATTCAGACACACTACATTTTCCCTGCTTTCTCTCTCTCTTTTTTTTCTCTTTATATTTTTCAATTGTTCCATATATCCTACATCCCTGCCTCTTCCTACTCCTCCTCGCTCCTGTAAATATTTTTTAGTTTTTCCTTTCTAGTCTAGATATTTCCTTTCTTTTAGTGAATTCACAAAGTGCTCACAAGTCCACCATTTATTTTATCTCCAGATATGAAACTTACCCCCAGCTATGGTCTTCTATTTGTTATATAATTTCTAGGCCAATTTTTTCCACTTGAATGTCAGTATTTTAATTCAAAGTCATCTTGTCCAAATACCAAGTCATCAACTTACCCTCAAATTATATCCTCATTCAGAAAATCTACATCTATTAATGGTAGCTATTTTATCCCTGCCCCCTGTTTTTTCTTTTTATATTTAATTAATTTGTTCATCCAGCAAATGCTTATTGAGCAGGTATTGTAGGCTAAACAATTCTAGACTTTAAGGGACACAGTTTGCAAAACAAAATCCCTGCCTTGTATGGATACTTATGTAATGTGAGATACAGACAATAAACATAATGAAGTGCATCATATATAATGTTAGAAAATGATAAGTGCTTTGGGAAAAAAATGCAGCCAGGCAAGAGGGATTGGGAGTGTAGGGAGGTCAGGGAAGGCTGAGTAAACAGGTGATAGTTGAGCTGAAACTCAGTATTTTGAGCAAAGCAAATATTAATGACTCAGAGTAGAACTTTCCAGGTAGAAATATTAGCAATTACAAATGCTCCAAGGGGGCAGGGTACCTGGCTGCTACTCCCTGTTAGTAATAACTCTCAATTCAACTATTCCTTTTTAAGCCCACATCACGGTACTTCTAAATCACAGTAGTTGTTTCAGAAATGGATTTAGTACCTGGAGGATCTCTGTTTGCATACAGATAGCAAACTACTGCCTGGTAAATTTGTGTACAACACTACTTTCATGAAATACTCGTGCTCAAAGCCCCTAATGACTGCTCCATCAAAATACACACATTTCTTATTGAGAAAATTAGGCTGCCCTTCTTATGGTACTGCTCATACACTCATGCTCACTCTTGCCTCCCATATTTGTGATCATGTCATTTTTCACTGCCTAGGATAGGATTTCTGCCTTTTCTCATATAGCACAAGAGTGGCATATTTGTTGAATCTTCCCTGGGCACTTTAATCCATAGTTTTTCTTCAATACCTCATTAAAACAAAACTTTTACTATGCAAGTGCTATTAAATGCATGCTTATTGTAGAAAAAAGTACAAATATGCAAAATATAAAACTTTACTCTTAATTTTATCTATCGCACTGTTAACACATTTGTGAGTAAGGTGCTTATATTCAGATATATTATTCTTATGCTACATGTGCCATGTTATAACTGGCTTTATTGTATAATCTATTGTTAATCCCTTTCGTGTCAAGTTACTGATCTACACCATTAGTTTTAATGACTTTACTATATGCTAGTTTATATATCTATCTCAATTTTTTATTGCTTATCTCCTAGTTTTGGATCTTGAGACATTTACTTTTTAATAAGGTTAAATACTATTATAGGCCCAGTTTCAATTTACTTATCACCAACTTTACCATTTTAGATAAATTCTCTGCAGATAGAATTTCTGGGTAAAAGCACATATATATCTGCTGGTTTGTAATACATATTGCAGGGTTGCTACCAAGTGCCTGTTTCCTCATACCCTTGCTAATAATGGACATAATTATTTTATTTTTTTCATTATTTATTATTATTATTTTTTGAGATGGAGTCTCACTCTGTTGCCCAGGCTGGAGTGCAGTGGTGCGATCTCGGCTCACTGCAAGCTCCGCCTCCTGGGTTCATGCCGTTCTCCTGCCTCAGCCTGCCGAGCAGCTGGGACTACAGGTGCCTGCCACCACGGCCGGCTAATTTCTTTTTTTTTTTTTGTATTTTTAGTAGAGATGGGGTTTCACCGTGTTCGCCAGGATGGTCTTGATCTCCTGACCTCATGATCCGCCCGCCTCGGCCTCCCAAAGTGCTGGGATTGCAGGCATGAGCCACCACGCCTAGCCCATTATTTTTTTTCTTTGATTATTAATAGTAGTGAGATTGAAATTATTGTATCTCTCTATTGGCTACGAATTTTATTTTGCAAATTGTCAGTTAATATCGGTCATTTGCTTGCAACTCTTTTTATGCATACATTGCTCTTATAAATAACACATTAAAAAATGTTTCTAGCAGTCTGAATACTTTTATGAAAATGTTTTCTTAATGTGTATGTGTATAATTGTATTATATTTAACTCAAGTGTTTTACTACATCTCTGAATAAACTATAAACTTCCGATATTGGTTATGGACTTTGTTTATGGCTACTTATTTTATATGCCATAGATCCTGGAAAGTGGTAGAACCTAGTAAAAACATTTGATCTGTTTGTTTTTATTTGTAACTGATTTTAATAGAGTTGCCTTCGTCTTATAAGCTTACTCTTGTGAATTTTTTCTTACAGGAAATTAATCAGTAAGTGTTTGTTGATTACCCATGTTATTTTAGGTTCAGGATAGTATAAGATTGATTAAGGAGAAAGTCCGTAGTCCAGAGGGAAAAACGAACTGAACTAAATCAAGTATTAGCACTGTGTACTCAAATGAATGTTAAGTTAGGCTACAGCAGGGACCTAGAGGAGTGGTCCCTAATGGATTTCTTCCAAAGGAGGTCCGAGAAGTCTCTCCTGAGAACATGGTGTGAACTGAAACTTGAAAGTGAAGCAGAAGCTCAGCAGGAGAGTAGAGGGAGCTAAGCCTTCTGGCCAGAGACAAGTGCAGGCGCTTAGGATTCATTTTATTAGGGGTGTCATAAATAATTTGGTATGATGAGAGTGTAGAACAAGTCTAGGGGAACTGACTGGAGATGAGCCTAGAATTAGCCCTGGATAACAGTTTGGACCTAATTCTGCAGGCCATAAAGCTCTTGAAGGATTTTAAGTAAGAGAACACCATGATCATATTGGTGTGCTAGAAAGATGCCTCTGGCTCCAGGTGGAGGATGTGTGGCTGAGACTGGAGACAGCCCAGTTATTAAGCTGTTACAATAGACTTGACCAGAGGTAATTGGGTCCTTCATGAAGTTGTCTGGCTCAGCAACCTGTGACTGTTTAAAATAATTTAAAAAGCCCTTGGTTTCCAAGATGTTACTTGTGATTAGGGAAAAATGGCCCCAGGATTCTTCCTCCCGAAGTTCTGTAGGCTACTTAAAAATCCAAGACACCCAGATAAATAAAAATGATAAATTAAGAATGATAAATTAAACAGCACTATCAAGCCCTTGACTCTTTTCCTTATTAGTGAAAAACAGCTAGGAATTTTCTAATGAATATATCATAAAGTAGAAGCTCCACTTGTGAAAAATTGAGGTGTACCTGTAATTTTCCTCTCTTAATGATTTGACAATGTTCAGCTTTATTAATTGTAATTAATCATAACTTTTTAGTGATCTGTCAAAAGACAGGATCAGCAAACTACGTAGTGTTATGGTAAGTGAGGTAGTACTCTACTGACCATTGGAAATGTTATTTATCCTTCGTAATTGCAGTTTCTGGGTCATTAGCCTGTGAGCTCCTCACTCTTGTTATAGCCATATCTAAGTCAGGGGTATCATGTTTACCTCTCTAGTTTCCTTGTTTCCGCCCAGATTGCTGATTCCTTTTAAATTAATTGTTGGTGTTTTAGAAGACTTACTACCTTATCAGGAAAAACTAATGACACATGGATTTGTATAGATTGGACATCTCAAAGTAGGTTCTTCCTGGAAATTTCTATTGTTATATATTTGTTATCTATTGCTTAATTGTGAATTTATTTCTCTTTAAGATATATCTTATCAGTAATTCATACGTCAAAACTCAAACTTTTTGAGGCCACAGATTCCTTTTTAATCTAAAGCAACTTTTTATGAGGAGTTCCTAAATAAAATCCTACCTTACTATTTTCTTTTGATAGGTAATTGTAGAAATTTTCTGCAGACTTATGAAAATAATACTTAAATATTGAAGCATGAAATAGGGTGACAACTGTCTTAGTTTGCCTGAGGCTGAAAGGTTTTCCAGAACATGTGAAATTCAGTGCTAAAACCAAGAAAGTCCTGTGCAAACTGGGATGGTCCCCTTACTCAGCAGTCTGAGAATGTTAAATCAGCCTTCCTAACTGCCTGCCTCAATTTAATTGAGAAGTTTACTCTATCGATAGTGAAATGTCTTTTTGCACTTAGGATTGGTGTATTCCACCATTTCCTTACTTTACTTTTGTCAAGACTGAAATCACAAAAATACATAAAAAGGATATTTGCACATACGTTATTTTTCTGTATGGTTTTCATTGCAGTGTTTTATAGAAAATTTAATTAATACAGCCCTTAACATCTTAGAGTCGACATTTTTCATTAATTGTGTGGGAGGCTGGTATGGGTGAATTACCATACTAATGTGAAGTGGGTTGAAATATGGTTGACACTACCTTTGTCATAATCTAGACTTATATGGATAAAGGAAATCAGCAAGCCTTATGGATAATCTAGTTAATTTTTAAATGTAAGCACAGGAAAATTGTAATTGGGGGACAAGCAGATTTGGTTAAGATGCGTCATAGTGCAGTTACAAGGAACTGCACAATTTACACTAATTCATTTCCAGAGTTTTTCAAGATGAGGTCTTGGGACTACCTGTATCATAATCTCATGGGATTCTTATTAAAATGCTGACTTGTGGGCCCTCACCTAGATTTACAATGTTAAAATGTCTGGCGTTTGTGGTCCAGGAAATGTGCATTTTTAAAAAACACACAACTAATTCTTAGTAAAAGCACTAAAGTATAGGACTCCTCCATCTAGCAACTAGGAAAGCCACTAGTGTTTATTGAATTAACTACTCAACTGCAATAGCTTGACTTAACCTAAGCCATTGGCATGTGGTAAAACTGGAAGAGAACATAGCCCTTTAAATTTCTGAAGTCTTCGGAGGTGAATCTTTGTTAATTCAGACTGTGCCGATCAATGTAGCCAAATGAAAATTAATGTGGGTAGAAAACAGTGAAAATCAAGAGTATGAATTAAAATGCATGACTATTCATTACCATAACCAAGAACAAGATGTGATATATATTGTGGAACATTGTGTGAAGATGTAATATAAATGCCATGCAAGGATGTTAGTGCCACTCACTGATGGAGAGAATTCTGATCCTTGAAACTGCTACACACTCATGAAACCAGAACACCATGTGCTATTATTTACTGTTTCATGGTAGAGAATATCATTATGCTTACAGCAAAATTCAAAATGACAATTTTCATAATTTTACACAGAAACTAACACTGGCTGTTAGTCATTAAAACTAAACTATTTGAGGGCTTCCTTTTCTGGGGAAAATTTTCCAAAGTTAACAGAGATTAAATAGAAATATGCTTTTAAGAGGTAATGATAATGAGTGGATAAGGGCTGAGGTCCAGATAGAGTGAGTCTCTCTTGACAAATAAACATTTTAGGCCTAGTTTGACATTGCCTCAATTTGATTAGTTTTAACTTTGTTATTTCTATGCCCCAGGCTCTGTCTGAAAAAGAACTAAGATTATTTGACCTGCTGGATTCATAGCAGTGACCTTAGCACTCAAATTCCAGTAGAAAATCATAACTGCACTTATTATTGCTGTTGAAAATACATGTTCAATGAGATAAAATAATATGAAGTTATTTTATGAACTGGAACATCTTAATATTTATTAATGGTGGAAGCAGAGTGCCATCAGAATATTGAGAAAATATCCTCTTGGGACAGGGTAGGGAGGGAAGGAAGGAAGACCATCAATTCTTTGTTGTCCAGGGGTGACTTACCCTTGGAGCATATTATTAACTGTGGTGATTACATATGGGGTGTATTTGTTTAGCCTTTTATGTCAAAAATATACTCATAAGCCTAAGAGTAGCTCTACTTCTGATCCATTTCTGCTGCCCACCTCAGAGAAGAGCTATGTCTAGACCATTTTAGAGGGATGATTAGATCTTAAAGCCTTTTGAAGAAAGAACATCTTAGTCTCCCTTAAATTACTGTCAAGCGATTTTTCCATATGACTCTAAATTAATTTTTAATATAATTTAAGCCCTTAATTTTATTTTACTTTATTTTCATTTCAGATTCCTTGTCATTTAAGTTGGAAAATGTCCTGTTCATATTTCAGAGCCCTCGTATTCACATGTAGTACCGACTCTGTGCTATACCTTACCATTTAGATACAGGTAAAATCTGGTTCCTTGGAAACAAAATTTTCTCCCAAACACACATGAATATGAGAGGATAAGTGTGGGAAGGGATGAATGCATAGTGCTTTGATGACTAGAGAAGGTTTGGACCTTATGAACTGAACGTATGTGTATGTGTATGAGCTTTCAGCACTATTTTAGTACTTTTTCTTCACTAAGGGTTTACTTTCTGACTCATGCTCCTGATTCAGCAGTTCCCCAGAAATGGCTTCAGTCCTTCTGTATTTGGCAGCACTACTTAGAGAATGTAGAAGGAAAATGATGTAGCCTCTTTGTGTGTGTGTGTATTTATTCAGATTAGCATTATCGGCTCCAAAAATGTTTCAGCATGTGTTATCTAGTTTTTTTTCTATTTTTGCTTTGCTATACATTTTTCCCAGTGGCCTTTTAAAAAATATCCTTCATTACCCTCCATTTTAATTTTTCTACGTTCTGTGCAAACCTTTGTTAAACTCATATGATTTATTCTATTCATTCAGTTAAGATTTTTAATGTTTTATAGCCTGTAGATTGTATAACAGTAGTGCTTTACAATAATCTTTTATGCAAAAGGTCAGGTCTTTTAAGTGTTTAAAGCCAGTTTTCTAAAATTGAGGGTAGGCTTTGGTCTTGAACTTTCTATGTCCCATGCTGTGTAGCACACTGATCTATTGGTTTTAATTGAGTTATTGCATATTGTTGGAATTCAGTCTAACAAGCTGAATTTGTCTTGTCTGCTAAATATATCTAAAATATTACTAAATGAAGAGATGTAACAGAGAGCTCTCCTGGGTTCCAGGTTCTACTAGACCAGTAGTACAAATGCCAATTAAAATATTGTTTCTTATTTGAACTGATCACTTAATCATATTTGCTTGATATGTCTTCTCTGGCTTGGATAAGCTTGGTAAAATCTAACACGACATGTTCAGCTTTGGAAGGATATTTCTTACTTTTTTTTTATAGTGGAAGCCAGAATATTATTGGAACCAGAAAAGGATAAGAGTTGGGAAAAAAGGCACATTTATGATTTTTAAAATCTTAGCTGCCATCAAATTGAATAGTAGAATTGGAATGATAAAATTATAAAGATAAAATGCACCTTAATGATAATCTAGTTAAAACCCTCTATTTTACAGAAATGGAAACTGTGATTCATTGAGATGAAACAACTTGTCTGTCTTCTCAGAGTCCATTGGTGGAATGATCTGGAACATGTTTTTGTGCTTTGATTCTTATTCCAGTGTTCTTCTCATTACCAATAATGTTTCAGTTATTTAAATGCATGTCTTGCTTGCCCACTTTAAAATAATTTATAATGACATAAAGACTACATTTTGTTAACATTTGTCAATAATCTTTTTTATTTCTAGGGTCTAAGTTTCAGATCAGATAGATAGTTACCTAGCTAACTAGAGAGGAAGGCAAGTCAATACATTTTTGTCTCATAGGTAGGCCTTCTCTTGAACAAAATTACAAAGATTTTTTTTTTTTTTTTTTTTTGCGGCAAATGCACTAAAAGTTGTAGCTATTAAGACAGCCATATTGTCAGTAACTGTGCATAAACAAACTACGTATCAAGCACTGTGCCAGACACTGAGTACACAATGGTGAATAAGAAAGTCTAGGGGTCTCAGCCAGTATAATTCATAATCCGGTGAGAGACAAAAACATGTACACAGGCAGTGATGAGTAGAGTAAATTGGGAAATGTGCCATGCTACTAGGGGATGGATGAGATCACAGTTTAGGCTTGGGAAGAATGAGTGAGACTTGGCAAAGAAGGGGGAAAAGAATATTATCAAAAGAGTGAAGAAAGTTGGGGGACCTCAAGTGTAAGAGAAGAGAAGAACTTGCTGTTTAAATAACTGAATGACATTCATATGGTTAGAGGTAGAGTGTGTGTGAGCTAAGTGTATTTCAGGAGATGTTAGTGGAAGAGTAAAGGCTGGAAAACATAGCACTTTTAAGTAACGTATGTGCACTTAACTGTAAACGGCAATGGGGGAGCCATAGATGGTTTTTAAGCAGGAAAATGACATAATCACAATTGCACTTTAGAAAAAAACCACACTGACTGACCTTGGAGACAGTGTAAAATAGGGCAAAACTGGAGATGGGTAGAACAATTAGGGTATTATGGCAGTAATTGAGTTGAGAGATGATCATTTATTCATTTATTGCTAGAGGAAGTTTGAACAAGTATCCACTTTTGGCTGGGGTATAGGGGAAGACTTGAAAACTCAAAGTATGTAACATTTAATTTTTCCCTTGATAAAGTTTCATGCTTGAAGATGGAGGGGAAGATATTTAAGATGGTAAAACAGTACAGGTTAGAGGGTATGAAAATGCAGAAAATAGGCCGAGCATGGTGGCTCATGCCTGTCATCCCAGCACTTTGGGAGGCTGAGGCAGTTGGATTACTTGAGCCCCCAGGAATTCAAGACCAACCTAGGCAATATAAGAAGACCCTCTATCTGCAAAAATTACAAAAATAATAGTGGGGTGTGGTGGCACGTGCCTGTGATCCCAGCTACAGGGGTGGCTGAGATGAGAGCATTGCCTGAGTCTGGGAAGTCAAGGCTGCAGTGAGCTGTGATGGCGCCACTGCACTCCAGCCTGGGCAACAGAGTGAGATCCTGTCTCAAAAATAAAAAGATAAAATAAAATAAAAGCAGGAAATATATAATGGAAGAGTTTCTAAATTCAGGTTTGGACTGCAGGGTGAGGTATACGAAGAGGAATAAGATTAAACAGTAAGGTGTAAGCTAGAAATGTATTGGGAGTAGGTTGTGGAGAGCTGAGAGAGCCAGACTTTCACTTTATGAGGCAAAAAACAAACAAACAATCAAAAAGGGAAGCTATCAGAGGTTTTTGATCAGGAGATTGCTGGGGTCACATTTGTATTTAAGGTCTTTGGGTAATAACGTGTAAAATAAGTAACAATAGTATACGTAATATTGTCTTTCTCATTTTATTATGTTTTGTGTTTGTTTTGTCCCTTTTGTGAGAGGATAAATGAATGTAGTTTGTATTCATTTAGCTTTGTAAAAAATGCTTTACATTAATGGGGTAAGTACATTTAAAAACTAGATTAAATATGCTCAGTACTTCAGTAAAAATAAGTTGTCCAAATTATTAATTTTACAACTAAAAAAATACAAAAATTTATTTTTAGGAGAGTATTTAGATACCTAGAATGAGTTTGTGTTCAAAACATAGTCTTTTAAAAATCCTTCAGAGTGATATGAAAGATAAATTACAATTTATAGCTTAAATTATAATTCCAAATTATGATTAGATTTCTAAAAAGCTTTTTAAAAGGAAATCTGTGAAAGCATTTGAATCACCCAATTATACGTTTGTATTTCATAATTTAAAATTAAATTCTAGAGAGCACTGTTGAATCACACACCACTTGTCTTTCAGAATTCTTTAATAAAGTATGACTCTGTGAAGAAAAAACAAAATATCAGAAACTTGATATTTCTGATATTCCAAATATCTCCTTCAAGAAATATAACTTTATTGGTATAATATCAACTACAGCCTATTGTTTGTTTGTTTGAAAATAATATTAAATTAGATTTATGCTTTGTGTGAAGATAAAATGATGAATGTTATAGTTACAGAAATCAGTCTCATGGTGACAATTTCCCATTAATAAAATACCATGAAGAGCTGAGATTACACAGTGTTGTTGTGGGTGTGTGTCTGTGTGTGCCTCCTGGCTTCTGATGCACACACTTAAGGTTAATCAAGGACCATTAAAATATAATCATTATTATTATTATTTTATCTATGCTATTATTAGAATATCTTAGTTCAGTAAGTGCCGACTATAGATAAATTCTGCCCTATTTTTTGAACAAAATGCATTTAAACTGATTCAGGGAGAGAAAGGTATAGATAAATCAACTTTTCGTACAGCTCGAGAATTTTCTTTTGATGTGTTGCCAAGGTCAGCCTAAGTTATTAAACATTTCCTGCTCATGCAGTGAGCAAGCAAAAGTGAGAGTAGAGCATAACCTGTTGAAGAATGCTTTCCCTACGTATTTCAATTCCTGGAACTGTGCCGCAATTATGTACTATAGGAATGGTTTATTGCCTTTTGCCTTTGCTTTGCCATTCTCCAATATAATGTCGTGTCAAATGGGAAAATGAAGATTTTTTAACTGTCTGAGAGAATAAAACCTGCTGCAATGGGTGTAAGTAAACTCTATACTACTATTATACCTGTAATGTTTATTTTAATTATTTATAAATAAAATATACATTTATATTTATATTTATACTTATATTTATAAATATAAGAAAAATGTTATGTTTTATTATATATGTATGTATATATACAAGATATATATAAGGTATATATATATATATATATATATATATATATATATATACCTTTGATGCAGACCTGAAACATGAAGAAATATTTTACTCTGAAGAGATTTTAATGACTCACCTGGGCTTTTAGTGTTTCCCTTGGGAGATTCTTCTGCTTCTTAATGGTACATGTTTCAAAAATAATTTTCTTAGACATTCAAATATCTCCTTCAAGAAATATAACTTTATTGGTATAATATCAACTACAGTCTATTGTTTGTTTGTTTGAAAATAATATCTTTCACATTGTTACTGGTTTTGATCACATTCCCACCTTGTCATTCTCTAGTCAAACAATAGATGGTTATATTCTGTTTTTTTTTTCTCCAAACTTCTCTTCTATAGACATGTCCTCTACTACTTTCTATTTTTTATATCTCGCCATTCTTCACCAACTACCCAGATGTTTTGGGAAGATATCTTTTCTCTGCAAGTTTGCTTTTTTTTTTTTTTTTTTTTGAAAATAGTAGTAATGGGAATAGCTTCTCCACATAACTGTCAGATTTATCCTGAGAAACGTTTTCCAGTTCAGTGTGTCATTTTGTCTTCCGTTTTTCATTTCCCCATCCCCATTTCATGGTTCCACTCCCAGTGTTTTTTTCTTAGAAAAATTTGATAATTTTCCTGTATCAAACTTTATTTTATTAGTTCTTCTAGAAAAAAAGCAATTCTAAAATTCTTATGGAACCAAAAAAGAGCCCACATAGTCAAAGCAAGACTAAGCAAAAAGAACAAATCTGGAGGTGTCACATTACCCAACTTCAAACTATACTATAAGGTTACAGTCGCCAAAACAGCCTGGTATTGGTATAAAAATAGGCACATAGACCAATGGAACAGAATAGAGAACCCTGAAATAAAGCCAAATACTTAGAGCCAATTGATCTTTGACAAAGCAAGCAAAAACAAAACATAAATTGGGGAAAGGACATTCTATTCAACAAATGGTGCTGGGATAATTGGCAAGCCACATGTAGAAGAATGAAACTTGATCCTCATCTCTCATCTTATACAAAAATCAACTCAGAATGGATCAAGAACTTAAATCTAAGACCTGAAACCATAAAAATTCTAGAAGATAACATTAGAAAACACCTTCTAGACATTGCCTTAGGAAAAGACTTCATGACCACTATCCCAAAAGCAAATGCAACAAAAACAAAGATAAATAGATGAGACTTAATTAAACCAAAAAACTTCTGCACAGCAAAAGAAATAATCAGCGGAGTAAACAGACAAGTCACAGAGTGGGAGGAAATTTTCGCAGACTATGCATATGACAAAGGACTAATATCCAGAATTTATAAGAAACTCAAACAAATTAGCAAGAAAAAAAGAATCCGATCAAAAAGTGGTCTGAGGACATAAATAGGCAATTCTCAAAAGAAGATATACAAGAGGTCAACAAACACATTAAAAAATGCTCAACATAACTAATGATTAAGGAAACGCAAATCAAGACCACAAAGCAATACTACCTTACTCCTGCAAGAATGGCCATAATCAAAAAATCAAAAAATAATAGATGTTGGTGTGGATGTGGTGAAAAAGGAACACTTTTACACTGCTTGTGGGAATGTAAACTAGTACAACCACTATGGAAAACAGTATGGAGGTTCCTTAAAGAACTAAAAGTAGAGCTACCATTTGATCCAGCAAGCCCACTACTGGGTATCTACTCAGAGGAAACGAAGTCATTATAAGAAAAAGATATTTGCACATGCATGTTTATAGCAAGCCGCACAATTCACAGTCACAAAAATATGGAACTAGCCCAAATGACCATCAATCAAAGAGTGGATAAAGAAAATGTGTGTGTGTATATATATATATATATATATATATATATATATACACACACACACATTTTATATACATACACACACACACACACATACACACACACATACACCATGGAATACTACTCAGCCAAAATAAGGAATAAAATAATGGCATTTGCAGCAACCAGGATGGAACACAAACTCAGGAATAGAAAACCAAATATCATATGTTTTTACTTAGTGGGAGCTAAGCTATGAGGACGCAAAGGCATAAGAATGATCAGTGGACTTTGGGGTCTAAGAGGAAAGGGTGGGAGGGGACTGAGGGATAAAAGACTACGCATTGGTTACAATGTACACGGCTAAGGTGATGGGTGCACCAAAATCCCAGAAATCATCACTAAAAAACTTATCCATGTAACCAAACACCACTGTTCAAAAACGTATAGAAATAAAAAACAAAAATTTAAAAAACTTCTATTTTACTAGTTCTTAACAATACTTTTAACTTTCCATTTTTATTATCTTACTTGTAATCTACACAGATTTGCCAGTGACCTGAAAATTATATTAATTTATGAAAAGAGCATGAATGGCCGTGCGCGGTGGCTCATGCCTGTAATCCCAGCACTTTGGGAGGCTGAGATGGGCGGATCACCTGAGGTCAGGAGTTCAAGACCAACCTGACCAATATGGAGAAACCCCGTCTCTACTAAAAAAAAAAAAAAAAAAACAAAATCAACCAGGCGTGGTGGTGCATGCCTGTAATCCCAGCTACTCAGGAGGCTGAGGCAGGAGAATCGCTTGAACCCAGGGGGCGGAGGTTGCTGGTGAGCCAAGATCGTGCCATTGCACTCCAACCTGGGAAGCAAGAGCGAAACTCCGTCAAAAAAAAAAAAAAAAAAAGAGAGAGAGAAAAAGAGTATGAATTAAATCGATTTTAAAACTGTTCCTTTTAGTGTTTACAGAATATCATAGGTTCAATATGATTTCTCACGTTAAAAAAATTGCTTAGATTGAAAATTTCTAGGGTGCAGAGGTTATACATGATGTTAACTTTTAAAAAATGGCGTCTAATACCTGCGAGGTCAGCTGTCGTAGTAGAAAAAATGCTAGGTTAGAATACAGTTCTGCCCTTTTCTGGCAAAAAATGTTATTTTTGCCAAAGTCAAATAATAATCTTGAGTAAAATTCTCATTGCTTATAAGATATAATTTATAATATATATTTATTTAAAGTATATGGATAATATATTATCCTGGAATTTGCTAAATAAAGTGAAATATTTTATAAAATTATGAAGTTCCATAATGTGAAAAACAATTATTTTGATTAATGAAAATAACTTAAATATTATTTCCCCCTGTTATTAGTATTTCATTAAATTCTATTTCATTAGCTCTTCTTTTGATTATATCAAAATTTCATTAGTACTCTATATCATATTGCATATGTATTAGTATAGATACATTCCTGGTTATTCATTGTGACCTCATTACTCTTAATGATAGTGTGGTTATAGCCAGTAAAATTACTGATACTCTTGGCATTGTCTATTATTTACAGAAATCACCTTGTGTCTTAATTTTATCTACTTGCTTGTTGGATGCTTGCCTTTATGTATTTTTCCAATACTTTGCTCTAGTGCTCTGATGCTGGGCAGCCATGCAAATGTCAGAACTACTTTTTACTGATATCAGTTTGGAAAGGGGATGTCTAAAATAGCATATATTCTCAAAGTTTTGTGAAGTTACAATAAACCTCTTCCCTATTAATATACTACAGGCTTGGTCTCACTTTTTGGGAATTTATGTGGTTGATTCCTGGAAACACTGGAACAAATCTGCCACCTTTAGTGAAAAAATTCAATATCCACAATATCCACAGTCTGAATTTCCTATAGAAGAATGTAGCATGTGATATTTAAAACTTGCCAATTTAAAAATATGTCAGGTGATTGGGCTGTAGTATTTTAAGGAATTAGCACCTGTGGTGAATTTTGGTCTAGATAGAGTCAGATTGCCTGGTTTTAGTTTCTATATGCCATGTAGTATTCGTGGGATTCTGGGCCAGTTGAATAACTTCCCCTGGCCTTGGTATCTTCATATGTAAAATGAAGGTAGAAATTATACCGGTCTGATTTTTTTTAGTGGGAAAGGGAAGGATTAAATTAACAATATTAAGATGTTAACAATATTAAAACATGTTAGTGGCCTTAGCACATTATCTAGTACTCCAGGCCATCCAGTAAATATTAGTAATTGTCATTTTTGTCATCAAAATCATTAATATCATAGGGTTCTAAGTTTAACTCAGCTTTGAGGACTAATTATGTTTTAACATCTGTAATATATACCAATTTCTTGAATAAATTCTCTAAAACTATTAATCAAGAATGGAAATTGTTTGAGATTACAACATATTTACAAGAAAACCTTTTTAGTGAGTGCCAGAAATGAAGTCTTCTTCAGTTTCAGAATGTTTTTTAGTTAGCAAGTGCACATTTAGCATGACTTGAACAAATTGCAAATTGGGTTTCTCTATGCCATTTTGGGAGGATCACATCCAAAATTTATATGTTTTGCAACCAACTTTGCCAGCCAGATCATCATAGAAGAATTTAACTAATCCTTTAATTTTTAAATGCAATAAAATGTCATAAAGTGATAAGAGGAGAGACTTTTAACTGAGCCACAGTCATTTAATTAAGTTCCTTTGAACTAGACTATGAACCTGAATATAGTAGTCAGTGTTCACAATACCCCTTGTAGATTTTATTTTATCAACAACTGTAAGTTTAACTCCTAGTTGATTTAGGCCTTCTTGTTGTTGTTCTTGTTAAATAGCATTTTTGAAAGTGTTTTTCAGTAGCTTAATCATTATATGAACCATCCGCAATAAAGCAGTATATGGCTTATAATGTTTGATAACAAAAGTTAATTATCATGACTTCTCATCATCAATGAGAAGCAGAGACTGGGGACTAAGATGCTGTATATAAAGCAATACAGACTACATAAATCAATTTTTAAAAACAGAGTGAATAAGAATAATGTTTTATTATAAAGCAAACTGTAATGAAATAATTTTAAATCAGAATAACTTTATATCAGAAAGCTGGGTTTGATTGCAAATAGTAGAAAACCCAGCCAACCATGGCTTAAATAGCTGAGTGTTTATTTTTCATCTGTAAGGAGATGTTCAGAAGCAGGCAGTCAGGCTGATCCATTTGCTCGAAGACTTCATATAAAAGCCCAGACTCCTCTTACCCTCCTTTACCGTCTGTAACACTTGCTTTTCCTAGTTGGGTTCATTGAGATGGCTGCTGCACATTTAGGCATCATTTCAGAGTTATAAGCAGAAAGCAGGGGCAACTGCTTTCTGCTTATAACTCTGAAATGATGCAACTAAGGACCAACAAGGCTTTCTCCTGGAGAGACTTTGCCATTTTATTCAGAAAAGGACATTACCTGGGAAATTATCTCTCCATTTCATTGGTCAGAACAACCTCCTCCCACCCCACTGACTCCAACTGGAAGAGTTAAAAAATTGAGTAGTTTTAGTTGTACATATTTTTGATTAAATTAAAGCCTTCTCTTAGTAAGAAATAATGAAATGAAGGAATGGATAATCTGAGAAAAGAGGAAATCCTTGCTCAGCCAAGTTTTAAAAGTTATGTTAATAAAGCCATAAAATGAAAAGGCATTATTTTATATAAAATTTCTCAAGCTTAATAATTTAAAAGTCCAAATAATCCAATGAAGATATTTAGTATTTTTCCCATAAAAGCTAACTTAAGTAGGAAAAATTGTGGTAGAGAGTATTAAAATTATTAGGTTTAGTGATTTGGTGTTAACCCATATTGCTTTTTTAATATGAAATAAGGCTAAGGTATAAGTAAAGAAAACCTTCATCAACTTTTTTTTAACTACCAATGAATTTTGCAAATATAAACATTAAACCCCATATAAGGTATTATAGAAACATCAAATTTTATTGTAACCTTAATCATGCTCACATGAGAAGCTCTTTTCTCTCCATTCTTTTTAACATATTCTAGTTTGAATCTCATCATAGATTAAAAATGCCCTTCCAGTAGATGGTTCTTCATCTACAATATATTGTCAAATCACACCCTGCACTAACGTATAATTGATCCCTATTTGAAGTATGGTGTTATTTCATACCTACCAAAAATTGAAATCACATTTAAAAAGTAATTTAGCATATTTTTTTCTAAAAAGAAGTAAGAATATAATTCATTTAGACTCTGTTTTATGATTCTTATAATACTAGAAGAATGCCAAGTACAGAAGGATCATTTAGAGAAGAATATGATTAAATGCCTCTCCGAGTTTGAGGTCAAGGTAGCCTATTCAGATGAAGTGTCATCTCACTAGAATTTTAAAAAGATGAATAGAATTTTAGCCAGCACCAAGAGCAAAGGCTTGAAGGAGTGATACAGTATGGTATGATTTGGGTAACATTACCTGCCCTTCTATGTGAGACAGGGTGTGAGAACTCTGAAATTCTGCCTATCAAAAATAAGAGGTGGAGTTGCCGTATCATGAAGCTATTCAAATATATTCTTTTGGATTAGCAAAATCCGAAACAATTTTGAAAACTCAAATTTATATGGTGAAATTTTTATGTTAGAATTAGTAGCTTTAGTTTTGTATCATTTTTACACTTTGTACCCAAGTTCCTATGCCCATTTTTCTGTTTTGTGAATAAGAGAATTTATCTAGTTAATTCAAGGAAAATAATTTTTTTTCTGAAATGTACAAGTTATGTACATATTTGAGTTGCTCTGAGTAAGGCAAATAACTTCTTTGGGTATCTTTTAAATATACATAACTCATGCTTTTTTGTTTATAAATGTAAGGATGGTATCTATGTATTGCTGTCTTATATATTTGTTGTCATATGAAATTACCTTTTCAAATAGGTGATAGGTGAACAGATCTTGCTCTGGAAAAAAAAAGAGAGACACAGTTTTTGTATTCAGTACTTTTTCAAATAAAACAATCTGATTCACTTTTTTTTTTAAGTGGAGGGGATTCCAGGGTAAGCCCATGCATTCTTAGATAAAAAATTGTCCTACCAAATGAAAATAATTCATTTCAGTGGGTCTTTGTAGGGTAAAAAATTATCATCATGTTCTACTGATATGTAATGCTAGTATAGCAATAGTGTATTCATTACGATGTGCCAGGGAAGAGACTAAACATGTTAAAATACACCTTTTGTTTACTCACACCATCTCCATGAGTTAGGCAATATTTCCCCATATTTGTAAATGAGGAAATGTCAGAATAACTTGCCTCTTATAAGTCAAAGTCTCAATTTGAACTTTGACCTGTGTGATATAAGTCAAGGTATTTGCCTATTAAGTTAAAAAGTACTGGAAATACAATTTATTAATTTTTATCTCCTTATGAAATGCAATTTGTATAGAGTTTTGTAAGAAGTGAGTTTTGCACCTTGCATACGTGTGCATTTTTTATTTCTAAATGTCTTATTTATCCCAGGACAATTTGGTTGCTATGGGAATTTGTCACTGTTTCCTAATTAGAATAGCATTTATGGGTTCTTTTATTTTTCACTTGTTATTTACTTTACTTCATGACAGTCAATACTTTTCTTACCCATTGGTGTTTGGATAAATGAAAGACAATTGCAGACTTCAGTGGATTCTTTAGAAACAAACAAACAAAAACATCTTACACGCTCATATTTTGGAAAAAGACTCAAAAGGCTTGTGACTTCAATCAGTTTTTTTCCATTGTATTACCACTCAGTTTGAAGTTTTGTATGGTTAAAAATTATCATCAGGTTCTACTGATAGGTAATGCTAGTATAGCAATAGTGTATTCATTACAATGTTCCAGGGAAGAGACTGAACATGTTAAAATATACCTTTTGTTTACTCACACCATCTCCATGAGTTGCCATCCCAGGTAGTTCACTAGCAGCTCATTTCTATCTTCTTTGCATTGTTTTGCTAACTGCCTATCAAAATCCAATGTGTAGCTTTGGGCCTGCTGTAAACAATCTGGCACGATATCATTCAAAATCATGCATTATTTACAGATCACTTGGAAGTACCAGAGATTAATCAAGGATGGAAAGTACAAAAGCACATTTAGCTTTTATCAGTGATTTATTTTAAAAGTGGAAAATAAATCAGATGTTTCGTGCATTTCTAGGAAACAGAAGCCAAGTCTGCCCAGCACAACATTGAAAAAAGCAAACTAATGAAAACTTTAGTGTTGATTTTTGGTTAACCTATTTGTATGTATACATTTTGTTTTATAAAACCTACTCTCCTTTTTACAAACTTAGAGATAAACCAGTCATTTTACTTATGGTAAGAACCCATATTGGGTGTTGAAACAGATTCTGTCACTGGCAGATTCTATTTTACTTTTTTTATTACAAAATTATTTTTTAGTGTCTGTATTTGAACTAACTACCCTTAAACCTAATTCTCAAGTGAATGCTTTTTTAAATTAACTTACTCTATATTAATTTTAAATTTAAATTTAAAAATCTTAAGAGTCCTACCTCCTGCAAAATTAGCCTGCAGTGTTTTCCTTTTCACTGTGATACAATGAACATTTATAATAAACAGTGAATGTTGCGCTTTGTTTCCATTTTGCCTTGCAAAACAAAAATGAGTTTTCCTAGGAAAATAAAATAAAATATAAAATAAATTTATCTTCCTGCATATTTTCATTAGTTTTAAGTTGAGGCCCTCTTTGGATGCAGGAGGAAGACTGAGTCAGTGATATCCACTTGCGTTGTCTCAGGGGAATGAATGCTTATATAATAGAAATTTCTATGAAAAATTCCTTCTTGTCTTGAATTGAAAGGTTGAAGCCCCAAAGCTGAAATTACTGGGTAAAAAGTGCTTCATATTATAAAGAGGTGCTAGATACATTCGTGTAGGACTGTCAAAATGACTGAAAAACTGCTTCAGTGACTATTCACCCCCATTGCTAGCCTTGATTTGTGGAAGAATATTGACAAGAATTATTAATGTAGAATGTGTCAGCCTACTGGGGAGTTTGTTATTCTGGGGCATTTCATCATTCTTATCCCATAGAATATTGAAGAGGAGAAATCCTAGTCACAGTTCCTAGGAGACCTGACATGTGTTTGTTGGTGTTGGGGTTTGGTGTGCCTAAGTGAATATAGACCTCAGGAGCATCCAAGATTTATGAGTCCTGAAACTTACACAATATAAAGAACTCTGTATTACGTTTGCAAGTTTTACAAACTTTCACAATGTGAACTTATTTCTAAGGCCTTTTTCAGGGATTTGGAAGAGCCTTATGCAAGGGACCCTGAAGTTTAAATTTCCTTAATTTCAAAATAAATCTACTTCTAACAGAAAAGAATATTTGCATCCCACTTTCATGAAAATTTGCTGAAGATACCTGAGAAGACAGAATTCTGCAAGACTGAAGGCGGATAATGTGTCTAACATTTTAAATGGCAAGGATGCCTTAGTTTGTCATAAGCTAACTGCATTCTGGAGGAAATAGCTGGAAATACTTGTCCTAAGAGGAATTCGCCCAAAAGGACTACTTGCTGGAGGGTAGCACCTCCTCACCTTAAGAATATCTAGGATGATCCTCCATGGTTAGAATCTGAGAAAGAAGTCATTAGAAATACCGCTCACCCTCTCCTTCATCCTCTGCAAAGAGTGAATTAGTGAAGTATCAACCACAATTAAGTGTGAGCCACCTCAAAACAAAACAAAACAAACAACAATGACCCTATATGTGTCCTATAAAGAAACCAGCATCTGTTGATGGCCAGAATGGAGAGCAAGACAACCAGCCTGTGTTCAACAAGATAGAATGGAGAAGTGCCTGTGTTTCACCCCTCTACTAGTAATTCTCATGCCTACTGTTCTGTCCAATTTTGTAAGAAAGAGAAGGAAAGAGGGTGAGGGAGGAGATGGAGAGAGTGAAAGGTCAGACTACACATCCCTATTGATATAGAATGAAAAAAACATTGAGAGTGAGGTTTGATTTTATAGAGTTTTGAACCACTTAGTAATAAAAGTGAGTTGTAATTATGGGTAAAGATAGTGTTCTATACTGAGAAGTTACCTGAACGGCTGAGATGTTGTCAGAGTATTTAAGAATGAGGACTCAACAGAATGAATTGAAGGGCAGAAAACAGAGAAAAAGGGAGACTTTTTTTCCTCCCACATCAAATTCAGACTGTTCAATAAACAGGTTCCATTTATGTTTAGTCAAAAGTCAAGTGATACTGATGGCTTTAGCTATCTAGACTTTTCACTCCCCTTGTAGGCCTGTTTCTGTGTGTGTGTGTGTGTGTGTGTGTTTGAGACGGAGTCTCGCTCTGTCGCCCAGGCGGGAGTGCAGGGGCGCGATCTCGGCTCACTGCAAGCTCCGCCTCCCAGGTTCACACCATTCTCCTGCCTCACCCTCCTGAGTAGCTGGGACTACAGGTGCCCGCCACCATGCCTGGCTACTTTTTTTTCTTTCTTTCTTTCTTTCTTTTTTTTTTTTTTTTGTATTTTTAGTAGAGACTAGGTTTTACCGCGTTAGCCAGGATGGTCTGGATTTCCTGACCTCGTGATCCGTCCGCCTCGGCATCCCAAAGTGTTGGGATTACAGGCATGAGCCGCGGAGCCCGGCCATAGGCCTGTTTCTTATTCTATATTCCTGTTAATGTAAACCTCCTGAGATTGGAAGACAATCAGTTTTACAGGGTAAGAATTGTTTTAATTATGTGGCAGCTTTTCTCCAAACATGAAGAGAAACATTAGAAATACGTTTAATAAAATTCTATATTATTTTGTTTTCTTTCAGTTAATATAATTTTCTCGACTTATTGATGTTAGTACAAAACGTTTTTGATTATTAAGAAGTCCAGATGTTCAATTTAAAAATGGAACTAGACATTCATAGAGGCATTAACAATTGTTCTGAAATGTAGTTGGTCCTTTATATGTTATCTTAGATGACTTCATTTAATTACTATTTTAATATTTATTTTCTGCAGAATAGTCCACATTTTTGAAGAAATACATTGGAAATCTTTCACTTCGCCTGCCCTATAGTTTTCAAAGCAAAAGAAAACTGAGTAATCTTGATTTTGAGCGAGTGACATGCCTTGCACTGTTTCATAGAAAATTGTTATGGCTTGGATTTAAAAAATTATCTCTATTCTTCTTATTTGATACATTAAAATCTGTAATAAGTTCCATTTTTAGTTTTAAGTTATAATTTCTACTGCTAAGGAGAGACTACTCTGTCTCTATTAAATTCCTAGGGCAGCGTGTAAAATTTCTTGTGGCTTTCCTTTCCGGAAACTTGCAATGTCTTCTTAATTATTCTTGGAGTTTCTATTTCCTGTGCTCCTCTTTCCTCTCTTGTCATTGTAAATTATATACAGTTTTTCTAAGTTTGTCATACATTGATTGGTATAACAAGTCATAAACTTAATCATTGCAGCTCTTATTGTGGGTCATTTTAATATTTAGAACCTGAGCCTACTTTAATACTAAGAGACACTCAAGGCAACAGAATTATGTACCCTTTTGCCATTGCATCTTGCCCTTTTAGAGTGGAAGAGACTGACAGGAGTCACTAGTTCTAAAAAAAAAAACAAAAACAAACAAACAAACAAACAAAAAAACTAAACAAAAACAAACCTGACACTGGATTCTGCTTGTGGCCCCCGATTTGACTTATTCTAAAACAACAAAAACAAAAACAAACCTGACATTGGATTCTGCCTGTGGCCACCCTGAATTAACTTATTCTTACCAACTCAGAGGGTTTTACAATGTATATATGCAGTGAAGCAACAGAACTCGTAAAGAGCAACGAATGTGGGGAGAAAAGAACAGACTCTTATCTTTAAAAGTATATATATGAAAGAAAAACAAATCCAAAATTCCATGCCTTCAAAGATGGAGTAACAGGGACAAGGTGTACTCTTCTACCTGAAACAACTGAGCAAAACAGATTGAACACCAATTTTCAGGACAATTGGATGTCACACGAGGAAGTCCAGTGATTCCTGAGAGACAAGAAACAAATGAGGTAAGACCTAACACTGCCCCGGCTTACTGCTTATACTTTTTTCCAGACTGTGGTGCAGGGAGGGGAACCCAGGTAAAGCATAGAGAAGTCCTTGAGTTGAGGAGAACTTGGAATCTGGAGAGGTCATCATAGTGGCTAGAGTTTACAGGCAAAACATCAGGGAGGGGAGAGCTACAACAAAGAAATAACTCTGGACATCTACAAAGATCTATAGTCTTCACCTGGGGACTGATCAGCTCATGTCCATGAATGAGGACACCACCTGAGGTGAGGAGGAACCACTCAAAGGGAGTAGAGGTCATGTGCTGGAAATCAGGCAAGGCCAGGGAAAGTTCTTGTTCACCCAGACAGAGAAGAAAACCTCATAATTTTGGGACGTTGTGTAGAATACGCAGGCAGGTTTTGTGTCAGTATTGGGGCAAAATTATCTCTAGATTGAAGTTTGTTCTAGATCTGCTTAAAAAGGTTTAAAAGTAAGATTCGAAAAAGTGAAACTGTTTACAAATAAATGTGCTCAGAACAAAACTCAAAAATATTTATGGAAATACAAAAATATTTAGTACCTAACAATGTAAAGTTCACAGTTTCTGTCATCCAATAAAGCAAATTTCACAATTTCTGGCATCCAATTAAAAGTAACCAGGCATTCAAAGAAGCAGGAAAATATGATCCACAAGGAGGAGAAAAATCAATCCAGGACATTAAGACAGTTATTAAAACTATATTCCTTATGTGCATAAAGCTAGAGGAAGGACTGAACCAGTAGAGATACATAGAAATATTAAAAATACTCCAACCAAGCTTCTAGACGTGAAAACTATAATGTTGGAGATGAAAAATAAACTGTATGGAATTAATGGCAAATTAAACATTGCAGAAGGAAAGACTGGTGAATTTGAAGACATGGTAATGGAGACTATTCAAAATGAAACACAGAATTTTTTTTTTAAAGGGACATCAGTCAGGTGGGGGTTATCTTAAAGGTGAAGAGTGGGGAGATGAAATAGTTGAAGAAACAGTGGCCACAAATTTTCCAAATTTAATGAAAACTAAAACTCTATGTACATATGTATTCAAGAAGCTCAATAAATCTCAAGGAGGCAAAACGAAGAAAACTACACTAAGACATACCATGATTAAATTCGTTAAAATTAGTGATAGTACTCCATTTTGTATATGTACCACATTTTCTTTATCCATTCATCTGTTGATGGACACTTATTTTGCTTCCAAATCTTAGCTATTATAAACAGTGCTGCAAGAAACATAGAATGAGATCCAGTCATTTGCAACAACATGGATGGAAATGGAGATCATTGTGTTAAGTGAAACAAGCCAGGCACAGAAAGACAAACATTGCATGTTCTCATTTATTTGTGGGATCTAATAATCAAAACAATTGAACTCAAGGAGACAGAGAGCAGAACGATAGTTACCAGAGGCTGGGAAGGGAGGTGGGGAGATGGGGATTATTAATGGGTACAAAAAAGTAATTAAAGACTGAATAACACTTATTGTTTGGTAGCACAATAGGATGACTACAGTCAATAATAACTTAATTGCACATTTTAAAATAATTTAATGCCTGTAATTGAATTGTTTGTAACTCAAAGAATAAATGCTCAAGGGGATGGATACCCCATTCTCTATGATGTGCTTATTTCACATTGAATCCTATATCAAAACATCTCATGTACCCCATAAATATATACACCTACTATGTAGCCACAAAAATTAAAAACTATATACTACAAAAAATAAAAATTAAAAATAAAATTAGTGTAGACAATCTTAAATGTAACTGGAGAAAAAAAGACATGTAAGTATAGAATAAAGGATGACATCCGATTATCCTCAAAATGAATGCAAGACAGAAGACGGTGGAAAAATATCTTTAAAATACTGAAAGGGAGAAAAGAAGCCAAGCTAGACTGCTGTAAACAGCAAGGACTATCTTTCAAAAAAAGAAGGTGCAATTAAGCAATTTTTTTTCATACATACAAAATTGAAATAATCACCAAAAGCTCCACATCGTGAACAATTGTTAAAAGAAGTCCTTCAGGAGGAGGAGAAAAATAGTACCAGATGAAGTGAAGAACATGGAAATGGTGACTATATTAGTAAATATCTTAGAAACCCACCCAAAGTTCTTACTTTGAATTACTTCATTATTGTTAATGCAATACGTATTTAAAAAACTAGAAAGCAGAAATCATAAATTATATAATTAAGAAAAAATAACTTTCAGACTCGTAATCTTCTAAAGTTACTTTTGTGGGGGTGGGTAGATCCTCAGGTGCTGTTTTTATACTTTTTAGTATAAGGGAGTTTATAAAATCTGTAGCATGTGGGAGTATTAACCTATTATACTATTTCCTATGCAAAAAGAGGTCTTAAATTACTACAGAGAACTAAGTGTTATTTTTATATGATAACCACTGTACCAGCTTCTGAGAAAATTTTCAACTGTGTCAAAAATTTCACTTTGGACAGAGCACAAGATATTTTTTTCTTTCATGTCCTCATTCCCACATAAAGAGTTCAAGTTCCCAGTCTCTATTTAAGATTCTTAGAATAAGCGTCCAATTGAATTTTCCATGAGTGATGAGTTGGTGCTCTCACACAATAGTTGGTTACTCTCTTTTTCTCGTCTTTCTCCTGTCATTTGCCTTCCTTATTACCACTTGGGGAAGGACCATCCATCCTTCTTCACCTTCGTTTTCATATAGCTATAATTTCCTACTCCCCAGAGACTCCCAACCTTCATCCTATCTTGGCTTTTGGAACAGAACAACTCAAGCATACATCTGAGTCTTTCAAATACTTCTTCTATGCCCAGAGGCTTGAGGCTTCTTTGAGTCATTGTTTTAATATGGGCAGGGGAAAAGAAAATTAGCTCACAAACTGGAGTTCCCTTCAGATTACAGAATGAGAAGTGTGCACAAAATGTATACAGAAGAGTACTCAGGCTAATACTTCAAGATATAGCCCACCAAATATGTTTTGACAAATGTGTCTTTATTTCACTATTTGGCAAATAACTCAGTCTTTTCATATGTGTTCAGCAACGAATATGGCATTGTATCCTGTAGGGACATATATGAGTTTTCCTCTCTGTAAATAGAAATGAGAAGCAATGGGGTATAGAAATGGAAAGGACTGACTGATGAGAAGAAAATCTCTTTATATATTTGCCTTAGAGTAAAATGAAATAAAGTAAACATAAACTTCCCAGGTAATAGTAGTAATTATAGATTATTTTTCATTTTTAATGCTGGATGTTACCTTTGAGTTAACAATTTTTATTATCACATGCTTGTCAGTGTATTGTTAAAAAAGACGGAGAGATTTCCTTATTGTTTTTCTTCAACTCTGCATTGGGATTGGAAACTATTTTTAGTAATGGCTTCTGTTATTATTTCCTTGATTGATCTTATGTTCCCTGTTGTTGCCAGTAATTAAAAAGGTACCTGCTGGTCTCTTAGGAACTTGTTCAGTAGAGTACAGATTTTACCTCCCATCCCACAGACCAGTATGTTCATTTCTGCTAGTAGAATTTTAGTAGCGTAACTATTTAATGGAAGCCATTCTTCATTAAGGAGGGAGTTTTGTTTTTTCAATAATATCTCATTGCCATTGTGGTGACTGTTGCCTTTTTAGAGAGAAATTATAGGACTCTGATGTCACGCCCTAGATGAGACTTTCCAGTTTTAGCATCTGTCCCCTTGGCATGTTTCCTGGTGTTGACAGTTGGGTAAGAAGACACCCCTGGGTTTTATAAAGTCCTCCTGCTACAGATGGTAGGCTTTTGCTTTTAAAGAGTCTGTTTTAGCACTGACTCTCTTTTTAATCTCCTTTCTATATTTTTTGGTGAAAGTTTTATATAATCAAAAAATGACAATTCTTGCATAGAAAATCAGTACAAAATCATTTTAATGTGGTACATGAGATGAAATCAAAACCACAAGTTTTGGATTGTCAGAATCTACCAGTTCTAGCTCTGTACCTGACTTGTCAGATAGAAAATAATGCAAATTGCAAATAAGACCAGTACCAAGCACTTTAGTCACCTTCCTTGAGTGTTTGTACTGGGTACCAAATAGCTGAATATTTCACTCAGCACAATATAGGTTTCTAGAGAATCTTATAACTGGAATTAATGTTGAGAGAATATTCAGTCTGACTTTCTGGGAATCACTCCATGTATAGTTTCTGAGAAACACAGCTTTTAATAATCTTAGGAAATATTTATTGAGAAATTGTCAGATGCTTGTCTTTAAGTGTTTTTATAGATTATTAAGCCTCACATCACCTTATGAGATATAAACTATTATTACGTTTTACATTAGATGAATCTGATTGTAAGAAAGATTAAGTAACTTATTCAAAGCCACACAGCTAGTTAATGGTGCATCTGAGATATGAACCCTTGCAGTCTGACCACAGACCACATTCTGATAACTGCTTATCTCCAGGATAAACTATAAGCCCCCTTTTGACCCACATTTCCCTGATGAGTTTAATTCAAACTACCTTATAAACAAAAATATGTTTTTGTTAACTTTGATATGTCATTTTATAGTGTTGCATTTTGATGAATTTTTTTTTCCATTTAGGCTTTTTGTTTTGGTCTTCCTTAAAATGATTGACAGAGAATCAGTTGTGTTAAAAATTATCCGAATCAAATGTTTTATTGTTTTTGGGATGTGGTCATTTCTTCAGTCAAATCATCTGCTTATGGAAGTAGGTAAAATCAGATGAAAATCTAAATAAAATGAATTTACAATAATTATCTGGAAAATCATGACTGAAAACAGAATTTAGAAGATTGACTTGAGGTTTATGATGGCAGATTAAACATGTGAGTTTAGTTCCCCTCATTCTCCGAATTTCTTTGAAATGACAGAGAAATATATATGCAAAGAAATGAGTCTATAACAATCCCAGGAAGCAGAAAAGAATACATACAATCATTGATGTAGCTAAGACATTTTGATGAATTTTGTAGTTTTCAGCATACAAATCCTGTATTTTTTGTGGTAAAATAAACATAAAATTTACATCTTAACTATTTAAAATATACAATTCTGTAGTATTAAACACATTCATAATGTCGTGCAATCGTCACTATCATCCCTCTCTATAATTCTTTTCATCTTAAAACTGAAGCTCTGTAGCTGTTAAACAATAACTCCTCATTCTCTCAGACACGCTCAGTCCCTGGATACCACCATTTGACTTTCTATCCCTATTATTTTAACTACTCTAAGTACCTCATCTAAGTGGAATCATATAATGTTTGTCTTTATAATTGACTTATTTTACCTACCATAATGTCCGTAAGATTTATTCATGTTGTAGCATGTGTCAGAATTGTCTTCCATTTTAAGGCTGAGTAATATTCCATTGTATGTCTATACCACATTTTGCTTGTCTGTTGATAGGTACTTGCATTGCTTCCATGTTTTAGCTAATGTGAATACTGCTGTAGTGAACATGGGTGTACACATATCTCTTTAAGACCCTGCTTTCAGGTCTTTTGGGTGTATACTCAGAAGTAAAATTGCCAGGTCATATGGTAATTTTATTCTAAATTTTTGGAGGAACCACCATAGTCCTCCACAGCAGCTATGCCCTTTTATATTCCCATCAACAGTGCAGAAGGGTTAAAATTCCTCTACGTGTTCACCAGCACTTGTTATTGTCTATTTTGATACTAGCCATCCTAATTGATCTGAGGTGGTATGTCATTATTGTTTTGGTTTGGAGTTCACTAATGATGACTGATACTGAGCATCGTTTCATGCTTATTGGTCATTTGTTTATTTTCTTTGGAAAAAAATGTCTATTCAAGTTCTTTGCTCATGTTTGAATTGGGTTGTTTGTTTTTTAATAGTTGAGTTTTAGGAATTCTCTCTATACATCAGATGTCAATTCTTTATCAGATATACGATTTGCAAATCTTTTCTTTCATTCTGTGGGTGGCCTTTTTACTTTATTGATAGTGTCTTTTGAAGCAAAAAAAATTAAGTTTTCATTAAGTCCAATTTGTCTTTTATTTTGGTTATCTTTACCTTTTGTATCCTAGCCAAAAAATCAATGGCCAATCAATGTTGTAAGCTATTGCCATGTGTTTTCTTCTAGGAGTTTTATGGTTTTAATTCTTACATATAGGTCTTTGATTCATTTTGATTATTTTTTGTGTATGGTGTTATATAAAATTCAACTTCATTCTTTTACATGTGGATATCAGGTTTTCTTAGCACCACTTGTAGCAAAGACTGTCCTTTCCCTCATTAAATGGTCTTGACATCTTTGTCAAAAATTATTTGACCATATACATAAGAGTTTATTTCTGGGCTCTCTATTCTATTCCATTGGTCTATATATCTGTATATACCAGTACCACACTGTTTTTATTACTGTAGCTTTATAGTAAATTTTAAAATCAGGAAATATGAGTCTTCCATCAATTGTTTTGGCTATTTGGGGTCTCTTGAAATTCCAAATGAATTTTAAGATGAGTTTTTCTATTTCTTCAAAAAATTTCATCGAGGTCTTGATAGGGATTGGATAGAATCTGTCAATAGTTTTGAGTAGTATTGACATCTTAACAATATTGTCTTCCAGTCTATGAAGATGGGATGTCTTTCTGTTTATTTATATCTTCTTTATTCTTTCAGTCATGTTTTGTAATTGTATACATTTTTTCAGATTTACTTTTAAGTATATTCTTTTGAGTAGTTATACATGCTGTAATTTTTTTGTTTTAGTGTCTATATGCTCACTCATTGCAAGTGTATAGAAATAAAACTGATTTTTTAATGTTTATCTTATATTTGTAAACTTGCTGATCTTACATATTGTTCCAAGAGGTTTTGTATTTAAAGGTTGCTATTTTTTTTACAAAGAAAATCATGCAATCTCCAAAAAAGCAGTTTTATTTTTCTCTTTTCAACATGAACACATTTTCTGTTTTTGTTTTTGTTTTTTTCTTCCCATAATGTGGAGTCTTGAACTTCCAGCACTATGTTGAGTAAGAGTGATAGATGTGGACATTCTTGCCTTATTCTCTATCTTAAAAGCAGCTTTCAATCTTTTAATATTAAATATAATATTATATATGGTTTCTGTAGACATTCTTTATAAAGTTGAGAAAATGCCTGAGTATTCCTATTTTCTATATGTTTTTATTATGAATGGATATTGAATTCTGTTAAATATTAGTACTATTTCTGCATCAGCTGAAATGATTCTGTGATGTTTCTCTTCACTTAGTTAATATTGCAGATTAAATTGATTGATTTTGAATATTGAACCAGCTTTGCAAACCTGGAATAATAAACCCTACTTGGTTATGGTATATAGTTCTTTTTATATGTTGCTGAATTCTATTTGCTTATATTTGTTGGAAACTTTTATAGCTAAATTCATGAGGGATATTGAGGTGTGGTTTTCTTTTTTATACTGATTGTGTCTGCTTTTGGTATCAGGGTAATACTAGCTTCAAAAATGAACTGAGTAGACTTGTTTTTTTGGAAGGTATTGTTTATAACTAGTGTTAATTCTTCCTTAAATGTTTTATAAAACATTTCACTCAAAAGTGAAATTAGCCTGAAGTTTATATTTGGGCAATTTTTAATTAGGAATTCAATTTCTTTATGGCTATATGACTATTCAGATGTTCTGTTTCATATTGTATTTTGGTAGTACATTTTTTAAGGAATTAGTGCATTTCCTCTAGGTTGTCAAACTTATATATGTAGAGTCGTATATTGTATTCCCTTGTTAACCTTTAGATGTCTGCATTGTCTATAGTGATATCCTCTGTTTCATTGCTGATATTGGTAGTTTGCATCTTCTCTCTTTCTTTGCTAAAGGTTTATCAATTTTATGGATCATTTCCAACAACCAGGTACATGTCACATTGATTTTTTAGTTGTTATTCTGTTTTTAATTTTATTGATTTTGCTCTTCTCTTTATTATTTCTTTCCATCTGCTTGCTTTGGATTTATATAGTGCTATAAGTTTCCATCTCAGCACTGCTTTAACTGTGTTGCTCTAATTTAGATATGTTGTATTTTCATTTTAATGCAGTTTAAGGTATTTTTTATTTTCCTTGATATTTCTTCTTTGACCCACGGACTATTTAGAAGTATGTTGTTTGGTTTCTGTTTGGAAATTTTTCTGTAATCTTTCTGTCACTGGTTTCTAGTTTGATTCCATTGTGTTCAGGGAACACACTCTACCTCATTTAAAACCTCTTACATTTGCTGAGGCTTGTTCTATGGTCCAGTATAGGCCCTATCTTGATACATGCTATGTTGGTACTTGAAATAAACATGTATTTGATGTTAATTGGTGGAATGTTTTTTGTGAATTAGTTCCTATTGGTTTATGGTGTCTGGAGTTCTTCTATATCCTTACTAGGTTTTTGTGTAATTGTTTTATCAATTGTGGAAAGACAGGTGCAAAAGTCTTTAACTATTGCTGACAATTAGTATATTTCTTCTTTCATTTCCGTTATATTTTATTTCACACATTTTTAAATCTCTGCTTTTAGTGTGTACACATTTAGGATTGCTATATCTTCTTGGTGGATTGACTCTTTCATCATTATTTGATATACTTCTCTGTCCTTGGTAATTTTTATTTCAGTTATTGTGTTTTTCAGTCTAAAATTTGCATTTGGTTCATTTTTATATTTTGCATTTCTTTGTTGCCACTATTTTGCCATTGTTTTCAAATGTGATTACAATTGCTCATTAAAGCATTTTTAGAATGTCTGCTTTAAAATTTTTTTCCAGAGAAGTCTCACACTTTTGGCATCTTCATTTGGCCATCTATTGATTGTCTTTAACATTTATCTTCATGGTTCTTGGAATAACTAGAGATTTTCAGTTGAAACCTGGACATTAATTGAAACTTGAACTTATCTAAATTTTCTGGTTTAGCTGGCTTCCTTTCATACTACTTGAACAGAGAAAGGTGAAGTACCACATCGTAACCACCAGTTGTGGATAGAAGTTCAGATTCCCACTCAGCCGTCATTGATATCCTAGCTTTCTTACTGCTAGGCAGGGGTTGAGTACTGGCCTCCTACTAGGTCTCCATTCCCTGTCTGGGAGGTGTAGAAATGCCACACTACTGTTCCCCAGGTAGCGACCCCTGAGACATCAAGACCAACTCCTCCTCTTCCTCTCCTTTCTCAGCTTATTCTACCTGTACATGACAAGAATGAACACCTTTATGATGACCCACTTCTACTTAATGAATAGTAAATAGATTTTCTCTTCCTCGTGAGGGTTTTTTAATAATATTTTCCTTTCTCCAGATTACTTTATTATAATAATTCAATATATAAACATATAACATTAAAATATTTGTTAATTGACTGTTAAAGTTATTGATAAGGTTTCCAGTCAATGGTAGAGTGGTTAAGTTTTGGAAAGTCAAAAGTTGTATATAAACTTGTGCCTGCGTGGTAAGTTGGCACCCCTAGCCCCCACATTGTTTAAGGGTGAACTGTATAACCTATGTACATCCTCCTATATACTTTAAATCATCTCTAGATTACTTATAATACCTAGTATAAAATAAAGGCAATGTAAATAGGCGTTATACTATATTGATTTTTATTTATATTATTTTTATTATTGTACTGTTATTTTTACAAATATTTTCTATCTGAGGTTGGTTGAATCCATGTATACAGAACCTGTCTATATGGAGGGTCAACTGTATGTGTGTGTGTGTATACACAGATATATATATATATATATGTATATATGTATATATGTGTGTGTGTGTGTGTGTGTTTTCAAATATTTCAAGATATTTCAATTTTGAAATTTATTTGGAAAAAGAATCACAGGGAGCACAAGAAAATTCATAAAGTCTTTTTAAAACTACATTGGAAATTAATAGGCACCAAACTCTTCTACTTGGAGGTTTTCTTTCTATAACTTCCTGGAAAATGATTTGTGAAATATATTCCCTATGTCATTACTTCATAATAATATGGCCAATGTTATTATCTAAATTAGCAATAATAGCTCATTGCTTGAATCTTACCAATAATATCTAGTCTGCCTCTTGTAAAATGACAGCAAGAACTTCAAACAGGAAAACTACTTCTTACTGTTGCTGTTGAAAGAACAGGGAAGTCCCATTACTTTTGTACAACAGGTAGCACATCTCAAACTTACAGTACATTTTAGTTGTATAAAGCACTTGAGAGTTGTGTTTTATAGTTACTAAGAAGTGAATTATTTTCAGTTCATTTTTTACTTAGTGACTATAGATAATAGTTTATAATTTGCCTCTCTAAGGAAGTCAGTATTATACTTGTCATAAAACATACACCCTTTAAGCTATTAACAATTACTCCTTTTACTCATATGTCAGTATGTTTGGGGCTATGGTCCCTAATTCTTGTAGGATTATTTGTAAAGTAGAAGAGTTGTAAGAGATAAGATTAAAGGGTTTTTGAGGGGGAAATTGAAAAGGTTTAATTAATATTCTACTTCATTTTTAATCTTTTTGCTTATATACATATTTATAAAACTTATATAACAAAGTATATTTTTAAGAAAAAAACTAGTGCCCAGGATTTTTTGTTAGTGTGGACCCATTAAGGAAGAGTGATACTAATCTGTATTCTCCCCTTTCCAGGTAGGCAGGGGTGGGGAATAGCCTTAATGTTTTTACAAGTCTGAGCTCTCCTTATCTTACCCCCATCTCCATTATAAGTAAACAGCTTTGTGATTTCATTCCTATTCCAGAATAGAGAAAGGAGAGGTTATTGCTTTAATTTGAAAAAGACAAATAGCCCTGCATGGAGTTAATTTCCCAAGAGAAATGAAATTAGAGTTGTAGGTTTTGGAAGTGGAAAAACCTTCAGCCTAAAACTTATAGAAACCCGGATAAAGGCCTGTTGTTTGATAGGTGATGTATGGCTCCTGGGAGCTGAATACCAGGGACCTTGCTTTGGGGAAATAAGGTGGAAGATTCCAGTGGCCAAGGCAGAAAAATAGTCAATTTTTAGTCAACTGCATGGGCTTGGTCAGGAAGCATCCTGACCAGTTCTTACCAAACCCAATGTTCTTCCTCAAGTTTTCTGGATAAAGTATGCCGCTTTGGGAATCTAATAAAACCCTAGAACCCTAGAGATTGTTGAGGCCCCCTGCCTCCATCTCCCATCCCAAAATATAATACATGACTAGTTTAAAATTTTCTGTCAACCCTGTGTGACAAGAAGAAATAAACCATATTAGATTATTTTTAATTTTTTGAAAAGTTATGAAATGACTTTTCTTTCACTTGAATGCCATTCATGGAACAAATTCATACCTAAATAAACTGACTAAATAACACTCTTTTTTAAAAAGAAATGTGACTTTCATTTTAAAGTTAACTTAAAATCACGTGATTTATTTCCTTCTGTCTTTCATGTGCTAGGGATATAGTGGCCTTTCAAATAAAACTTGCAAAAAAATAAAAATACATTGGCATATTGAAGGTACGATAGTGCTCCTTCCTTGTTCCCTTTAAGAAACGAAAAGTAGAAAATTATGTGTGGAGTTTCTGTTAAAAACTAGGTTTTCCTTTCAAACTGCTATGGAGTGTGATGTCATCTAGTGAGAGCAAGTGAGGAAGCAATTCTACATGACATTTCTGGGATGCCCAGTGCCCTTCGTCCTGTGCCTTGGAACCAAACTCATCCAATTGTAAGATATCTAGTTTAAAATAAATATGAGTGAATTGAATACTATCAGTCATACATCAATTGACAGATTACTTAGAAACCTATGCTTTTCTTCATTGAGTTGCATTATGAAAATAGAGTAAGTAATGACTTACATCCTCAAGAAAGAGTGATAAAATTCAAATGTTTCTTTTAAGTTCAACTGTCAGTGAGAAGACAGATCAACATACTAGAAAACACAAATCGTTTCACTTGTCTAATCTTTGGAGATCAGACATTTGGTAAATGTACCACTGATACGGACATATTAACAGTTATCTGTCAGTTACGTGACTTTTCCCTCACTTCACAGTGAAAAATGAAGTGGCTTGCAAGGCACTTTGCAAGTTTCAGCTGACCTGACTTATTGCAATGGAGAACTACCAATATTTTTATTCTCCAACATCAGCAGATATTATTCCCATGTAATTTTTAAAAGTTACCAGATCTGCTGTGTACTGAGAATCATTACTTTTGTTTTTGTTTGGAATGGGCAGTGGTGGAGTGAACTGAGCCTATGCAGAAGTCAAGGTGTTCTTACAGAAGCCATTAATTTGTTATAAATTATCATTTAGAAATTTAGCCACTGAACACTAAGTAATAGATTCATTGACAAGTAAGCGACCTTTCAAATGCATTTAGATGATACCAAGAGACTCCCCTCAAAATTAATTAAAGCTTTCTGAGATATGTGTATTTATAGCAGGCTCATCTACTTGTCTGTGGAAAAGTAGGATATGCTCAAAAGTTTTAGCAGATCCGCATCGTTATGGTTCATGCAGGTAGTCAGTTTGCCAGTCCTTAGGATGGTAATCTAGTTCTCTGTCCAACTCAACATTTAGCAGGCATGTTGTGGGCAAATGAGCAAAAGATTTTTTTCTTGCATGTGATTGTGATAATTTTGCATAGGCATAACTTGAAATTTTGAACTCTGTGAATATGTAGCCCATGTCAGAGGGTTGTACTGCAAGATCATGCGTTTTGCGCTTTCCTTTATTTTAAAATGTGTTTGGCTTCTGGTTCGATCACATAGTTTTATGACCTTGCCAAAGTAACATAAATTTCCTCACACTCATTTTCCCTTATCTGTAAAGTGGGAACAGATTATTACTGAGGGAGTCGTAGTGAGTGCATATATGTAAATTTTTTCTTTTTCCTTTCTTTTTTCTTGGCCCCTTTCCTCCATCTTTGAAGACAGCAATGGAAGTCAAGTTTTCCTCATGTCTTGGCTCTCTGACATCCTTTCTGTCTCTTCCTCTGTGTGTAAGGACTCATGTGATTAGGGGGGACCCACCTGAATAATTCATAACAATCTCCCTATCTCCAAACTAGATGATTAGTGACCATAACCACCGAAATAAATGCATATTAATTTACCTTTGTATGGACTCAAAACTGAAAACCATGCCTAAAATAGTAGTTTATTGTAAATGTCTTGTAGAAGAAAGCCTAGTGAATAGCAATAAAGCAAGTATGTCCTCTTATTAAGGTGTTGCATTTCCAGAAGTTATATTTTTTTCATATTTCTCCTATTGAACAATATTAAAGAATAGATTATATGACTATTATGTGCAACATATAAATGAAATAAGAGCTTCCTTATGTTTTATTTGTACACAATTGTATTATACAGCTATAATTAATTAAGTGATTAACTGACAAAGACTTCATTTTAGTTTCAGTATCTATAGGGTTAGGTTATAAACTTTGCTAATTTGTAATAGTATTATGCTACTAATTGTTGCTAATATAATTAAAATATCTGTACTGAAGAAATTTTAGACACAACTAATATATATAAATTATGGAACTTTTAAACATTTAACAAGTTATGTTGTTCCCTAATGCAATGGTAACTTATTCCAAAACTGATTAGAATTCTATTTCTATAACTTTTATAAATTCTTATCTTGAAATTATATTATTTATGAGATAGCTTCTGAACAGCATAATTTTATTGCTATCAGACTAGCATAAACAAATAGAAAAATACATAAGCAACAACAATAAAAACCTTACAGTATTGATTTATTATCATAGCTGCTTGTGGCCTTTCATACAATTTTTTCACCGTCCAGAACTAATTTAATCTATGGCTTGGATTTGTCCTTGTGGATTTGTGATTAACCAGCAACTTTTGCCATTTTGTTTTCATTGCAACTCTTCCTTCTATAGACCAAAATGAACAAAGGTGTAGGTTTTGAGCCTCAAATAACAGTGAAAATTCTCATTATTTATATTTTCTAGTCAAAAATAAGTATATTTCACTTTTTTCCGTGGTGGTAGTTAATTATTTTTCTCCAGAAAAACTGAAAATTTGTATTTGTGATTTGGAAAAACTGAGTTTTGCATATTATCATTGTAATAGCAAAACACTTCGTTATCTATATTGCTTTATAATAATAACTTAAGGGTGAGGGATAAAAGACTACAAATCAGGTTCAGTGTATACTTCTCGGGTGATGGGTGCACCAAAATCTCACAAATTACCCCTAAAGAACTTACTCATGTAACCAAATACCACCTATTCCCCAAAAACCTATGGAAATAAAAAAAATTAAAAATCATAAGTTAGATGAATTTATTTTACTGATATTTTTCTAATTTTTTGAAATGGAAGTTTAGCTTATTGACTTTTGGCCTATGTTTTTAATATATGCTATACATTTTCTTCTAAGTTGCAAATTTCTCTCTAAGGAAAGCTTTAGCTATATCTCATAAATTTGAATAATATAGTATTTCATTACATATCAAAATAATTTCTAATTTTTATTTCATTTTTGAACCAGGATATTTAGTACTTTATTTCATAATTTGCCAAGTATGTGACATTTCAAATTCAGCTTTATTATTAATATCTAGTTTAGTTGCTTTATAGACACAGGATATGTCCTATATGATCTGCATCCATTCACGTACCCATTTTTATTATGTGTGCCTTTCTGTGTATTTACTACATTTCACCTAAAAGGCTGAAAGGTTAAAGCAGTCTCTCATAATATGTAATACAATTAAATAATTATATCCTCTAGAAAGAAAGGTTTTATTTATTTCTATTATAGTAGTTTGTTAGGGCTGTCTTAATAAAGTACCGAACAAGGTGGCTTAAGAAACAGAAATTTGTTTTTTGACAGTTCTGGAGGCTTGAAGCCCAAGATCAAGGGGTCAGTAGGGCTGATTTCTTCTGAGCCCTCTGCTTGGCTTATTGATGGACTCTTCTCCAAGTGTCTTCACATACTTTTCCTTCTGTGTTTGTGTGCGACCTAATCTTCTCTTTTTATAAAGACAACAGTCATATTGGATTAGGGCACCCTAATTACTTCATTTTAACTGAAGTACCACCTCTTTAAAGACTCCTTTGCCAATACAGTCACATTCTGAGGAATTGGGGGTTAGAATTTTAACACATGAATTTTGGAAGGACACAATTCACACCATAACACCAATTAAAATTACTGTTTACTCATTAAAGGCAATGTAACTTCCTTTATTTTCATTACCAAGTAATTTCCTCTTATACATTTCCATACAAATAAAATAGCTTGATGTTATCTTAAGTGCTGAAAAATATATTCTTGAATATATAAACATTTTGGTGTACTCAAACTGAGATTGTTTTTCTTTAGAAAGTGCTATTGTCATAATAAAAGTAATACAACAAAAAAATAGTAGTTTTCCTTTGGAATAGCAATAGTCAACTAGGAAATGTGATGGAAAAAAATCAAATCCACTCATAATAACAACATAAACTACCACATAAACTACAAAATACAGATGAATATATCTAAGAAAGAATGTGAAAGATAGACAAAATGAAAAGTATGGAGCTTTAAAGAAGGATTTAAAAAACTTGATGAAATTGAGAGATATATGTTTTGGTTAAAACAAAACTCTGTAAGCTAGTAATTTACTAAAAATTATTTATATGGTACATTATTAACTATAAAAATCGGAAATATTATGAAACTTTCTATGATGATCCCAGTAATAGCTAATCACTAAGTTTTCCTGCCTATTTACTATTTGTAAATTTTCAAGTGCACATTATTTGTTATGTCCAAAAATTTCTCAAATATTTACAATTTGTAAGATTCTATGTGAGTGTTCATACTTCTCTATCCTTGATATCCCCAACTATAAATTGGGGACAATAATTGTGCCAGTATGACAAAGTGTTAGTTAGCTTGAAATTCTGTTAAGCTACATAAACATATAGAACACTATAAGTAAAGGAAGTTATTCATGATATGGCTTGATGCAGATTAAAATTTCTGTATCATAAAAAAAGAAGAGAAACAATAACAAAGCAATTATATGAAACAAAACAATTATGTCTAAAACATTAAAAATATATAACCAATCAGTATGTGACACTGTTAATAAAAATTATATTGATCAATCTTTAGGTATCAGTTATTGTTCTAAGACAACAATCCTATTTGGTTAGCATTATTGACCTCAGATGAAGCCTCTAATTCTCTCTTATTGGATAAGAATTTTTCTCTAACGATGTATAATGCAATGACCATTGTTTTTGTAGCAAGACTTTTTCAGTGATTAAAATATTTCATTGTAATGGATTGCTAAAACTATAATTATAAAGTCAAAGGCCAGTGATATGACAGTCCCCTGTTACTTTCAATACAGGTTATACCAATTATCCTACCACAGAAATGGAGGATAGTAATGTTTATTAATAAAAACTTTCTGATTGACTGAAAGCCATTTAGAAGCAGCATGGCGTATTGGCTTATTAAAATTTTGTTGATACTAACGTTAGGAAAAATGTCTGTATTTCCTTTGTTATTTCTTTATTTATTGTTGCCTTTATGCACGTTCAAGATTGTAAGAAATCACATTAATTGTGGAGTTTTTTCCAGATTTTAGCACTGAAGTATAAATACCAGTTCTTCACTCAAGTTTCAATTTTCAGTGGAATTACCTTTTCTCATGCTTACTGTGTTTTATGTTACGATTTCGGATCCTGAATATTTTGGTTTCTTATAGCTACATGGATTGTTTTTAATCATGGTTTTAAAATTACATTTAAAAATGTGTATTTGACAACTCTGAAAGAATGGAAATGGAAAAGCCTTCTAGAAGGTACTGCAGGTGTTGGGAAGGGCTGACTCTGTGGCATTTATAAGTGATAGATTTTAAACATCATTCAGAAGACATTCAAATAATTATACATTTACTTCTGTTGTTTAATACATAGATTTGTTCATTTATTCAAGAAATTTGTCTTATCCTTTTTTTAGAAAACTTATTATTTTGAAATAATTCTACAGAAAAATTATGTAATTAGCAGAGTTCCCACTTACACTTAACCTCGCTTTTAATGTTACTGCCTTTCAGAACCATAGTACAATTATCAAAAACAGAAAATTAGCATTGACTCCATAATTTTTTACTATGACTCTTACTTGATTTTTGCCAATTTTCCACCACTATTTTTTAATAACCTTTTTACTTTAGAATAGTTTTGGATTTACAGGACAATTGCCAAGATTTTACAAAGTTCCCATCTATTCCCATTTTGTATCATGAATAAATACTAACCATTAGCAAATACTATTTCTCAATCGATTGAATGGTCTTTTTATGACATTAATGTGATAAATAACATTGATGTTTGAATATTTAATTAACCTAGCACTCCTTCAATAAACCTTATGTGAACATTTCTTTTTTTCTTTTTTTGAAACGGAGTTTCTCTGTTGTTGCCCAGGCTGGAGTGAAATGGTGCGATCTCGGCTCACTGCAACCAACCTCTGCCTTCTGGGTTCAAGCGATTCTCCTGCCTCAGCCTCCCAAGTAGCTGGGATTCCAGGCATGTGCCACCACGCCCAGCTAATTTTTTGTATTTTTAGTAGAGATGGGGTTTCACTGTGTTGGCCAGGCTGGTCTCAAACTCCCGACCTCCGGCAATCCACCCGCCTTGGCCTCCCAAAGTGTTGGGATTACAGGCATGAGCCACCGCACCCGGCTGTAAACATTTCTTTAATAATACTTCAATATATGGCATAATATCCTTTTTATATCTTGGTGAATTTGAGTTGGAACTATTTTACTTAGGGCTTACATGTCTATTTTTGAGATATTAGCTTACAGGATTTTTTCAGTGGAAGTTATATATAATGTCCTTGTGAAGTTTCTCATGAGGTTACACAGGCCTTATAAAACTAGTTGGTAAAATTTTTCTCCATTTTTAAGAATGCATAAGATTGATATTATTTCTGCTTTAAATATTTGATAAAATTTGCTTGTGAAGTTATCTGTGGTTGGAGTTTTAATGTAGCAGGTTTTAATTGCAAATATAATTTTTAAATCAGATATAACACTATTAAGATTTTCTACTTTTTCTTGTGTTGGTTTTGGTCAGTTATATTTCCAAGAAATTTGTCTATTTATTCTAAGTCATCAAATTTATTATTGTAAAGTTGTTTGTGATACCTTTGTATTATTTTTATAATATTTTCAAGATCTGTAGTGATACCTCTCTTTTCATTACTATAATTGGAAATGTGTATTTTTAACCTTTTTCTTCCCATCAGTATTGCTAGAGAGTTTTCCACATTTTTAAAGTTTTTCAGAGAATAAAATTTTGAATTTCTCCATTGTATGTCTGTCATATTTGCCATTAATTTATTCTATTACCATTCTTTTGTTCTTTCTTCTACTTCTTGAGATTGATTAACCGTATTTGTTTAGCTTCTTGAGATGTAAGCTTACATTAATGAGTCTTTTTTATTAAATTCAAAATATGAGTATTCTCTGGTTTTCATTTGGATAAGTTTTGTCATGTGTATTTAGAGTTTTGTTGCTAAATTTTCAAATATTTTAATGTTTTACAAAATCTGATATTAGGCATTTGCAAACATTATTCTGCCTAAGGAATGCATGCCACAAAAAAGGTTAAGGATACCTGTAAATAAATGTAGCCATAGGAGGTACTCAAATTCAAGTAATTTTGCTTTTTATTCCAGCATACTAGATTATTTCTGACCATGGTCAGCATTTTATGTTCATAAAATCTACGAGGGCATAAATACTTTGTACTAAGGTTCTTATTCACATTGTTTTTACAAATCTGTTTTTCTTCTTTGCTTGAAATAGAATGCAAACTAATATGTTCTTTATTGCTTTTTAAGTTTGCTTAGAAATGAAGTTATACAAAAGGAATGTAGAAAATATAACAAATAATTCCATCTAAAGGCTAGTGTGATAGGGTGGGAAATTTAGATTTGGTTCTGTCTTGTACTAGCTTTCTGATATTAAGTTACTTAATAAAAGTTTCCTTGAGTTTTTTCATGTGTGAAATAGGGATAGTTAATAGAGATACAACTGTCTCGAAGATGTTAAAACAATTTCTGTTACATTTTAAATATGCCATTTTTCTTGCACATCATCTACCCCTAAAGATGTCACTTTGGGGCAGACCTTTTTTACTTTCAGTCTTCAGCATCTTTATATTGTGGTTCCTAGATATCCAGATGGGTTTAGATCTTTATGTAAGCAGCATACTTATTACATACTTTTTATTATTGATATTTGATCCATCCTTCTTACAGTCTTCATTTTGAATAAACTACAGAACTTGATACCAGTATCAACTAGAGTTAACCATTACCTATCTAGATAAATAATAATGATAATGATAGTAGCAATTATCATATATATTATTTCTTATAGACAAGGTTCTAGCTAAAATACTTTACACTTGGTATTTTATTTTTCAAAACAACACTGTATTATGTACTTATGCTCTGATATCCTCCAGCCTAATTGTGACTCATGTTTGGTAATTTAGTGAATATCAGATAGATATATAATGTTAGATTTTATATAACTGGTGCTATGAGTAATATTTTCATAGTGCCATTTTCATTAAAAGTGTTGTGTCCTAATGTCATCCCTAATGCTATCCCTCCCCTAGACCCCCACCCCCCGACAGGCCCTGATGTGTGATGTTCCCCTCCCTGTGTCCATGTGTTCTCATTGTTCAACTCCCACTTATTAGTGAGAACTTGCGGTGTTTGGTTTTCTGGATAGCATTAGGAGAAATACCTAATGCAGACGACAGGTTGATGGGTGCAGCAAACCACCATGGCATGTGTATACCTATGTAACAGACCTGCACGTCCTGCACATGTACCCCAGAACTTAAAGTATAATAAAAATAAATAAAATAAAAAAAAAATGTTGTGTCATATAATAGAGCAAAGCCCTTTGCTTTCAGTTTAATTTAATATTTAGAACAAAAGCAAATTTACAAATTTGACACCTAAGACATTTGTACTGTAGAAAGAGCATAAGATATATGTGAGAGGATTTTGACTGAAATACACTCTTGGAAACTATATAATCTTGGAAAAATTGAACTCATCTGTAAATTCCTATATTCTTCCAACAAAAATGTATAAAATAGGATAACTTCACAATTCATTAGAAATAAAAAATGAATTTAAAAAGTATTTTTAAATGTCAAAGTATCATATATATTTTTTCACAGCAATATGGATTTTTCAAAGTGGAACAGGACATATATGAGTAGATAAAATATTATAAATCAAGAATATAAGTCAAGACATTTGAATTCAACAGAATGCCCTTTCCATCCTTGTTTTGTGTTTTGGTAAGGTGGGGTGGCTTTTTTCAAGATGAGCAACTAAGGAAAGCTGCTGGTTTTCTATTTGTGAGCAGTAGGGCAGTAAAATAAGTGAGGTAAATATTTTTGGGAAGAAAGTTTAGTATTGCAAAGGCTGGCTCAAGCTGTTCCCTTATCAGAACTAGTGCTTCTAGAGTATCAAAAGGAGGAATAGGAGCATAAAATACAATTTTTACTCAACTAAATTAATTCTGCGCCCTTTTCTCCCTCTATAAATTTCTCTCCATATCTCCCCATTCTATATATTGCATATTTTGTTGTTTTTTTCTCCATGAGATCTTATTATGTAGTAAGAATTAGAAAAAAGGATGTAGATATAATACTTCACTTTATTTTGTAAATTTGTTTTCAATCTCTGATTTTGACGATGTCTTAAACTGTTCAGGCTGCTATAACAAAATAGGCTGTGTAATTTATAAATAATAGACATTTATTTCTCACAGTTCTAGAGGCTGGGAAATCCAAGATCAAAACACCAGCAGATCTGATATCTGGCGAGGACTCCCTCTCCACTTCAGTGATGGTGCATTGTTGCTATGTCCTCACATGGTGGAAAGGAGCAAGGGACCTCCCTGGAACCTCTTTTATAAGGGCACTAATCCCATTCATGAGGGTAGAGCCCTCATGGCTTAATCACTTCTCAAAGACCCCACCTCCTAATACAATCAAATTGAGTATTGTGTTTTAATATATGAATTTGGGGAGGACATGAATATTCATATCATAGCAGATGGCACTTAAAAAATTATATGTTTAGTATTTGAGAAGTACTCAGCATTTCAAATATATTGAACATAATTTCTACTAGATAAGCTTCCTTTATTTCAGGCATTTTAAATTTTCTTAACAATAGAGAACGTCTTGATACTTGTTTCCTATGTTTAAGCTGAGTGCATTTGCAGGGCTTTTGGTGGGGAATCTCAGAATTTCAGAGTAAGGATTATTTTTCTTATGGCTAGTATGGCACTTGGTTAGTAGCATTGTTTAGAATTTATACTTGTTGTTGGTTTCTAGAGAAGTGGTACATTAAATGCAATTGAATAAAAATTAAAGACAAACATACAACATAGTACAGTTGTTCCTTGGTATCTGTAAGGGATTGGTATGAGGACCTCCCTCAGGTACCAAATATGTGGGTGCTGAAGTTTCTGATATAAAATTATGTAGTATTTGCATATAACCTGTGCACATCCTCCTATATACTTTAAATTCATCTCTAGACCACTTACAGTACCTAACACAATGTAAATGCTATATAAATAGCTGCTATACTATATTGTTTAGAAAACAATGACTAGAAAAAATGTCCTTACATGTTCAGTAGAGACATGACTATCCATTTTGTTTCTGAGTATTTTCAATCCCTAGTTGGTTGAATCCACAGATGGGAAACCCCATGGATCCCCAATAAAATACACTTGTGTTCTAATACTGGCTGTCTCTGGAGAAATTGCAGTCTTGCAAATCAGGCGACATGTGTTAAGGGAGAAACCTTCTTTTGTTGACTTGAAAAAATTGTGACTTGAATCAAATGCTGATTTAATGTATTAAACATTAAACTGAATATGAAACTGAATATGAAAGAGGACAGTTGAACCAGTCGAGAACCCACTTTTAAGGAAAAGGGTGTTCTAAAGTATTTGTCTTGACAGCTCTTTTTTAAGCTTTTTCTTCAGGGCATTATGTTTAGTTATTTCAAGTTTGCTTCTCAGGCTGTTGATTGGAGTCTTGGATTTGCCCTAGAGGCCTCTAAAAACAGAAAAACAAGTTTCATAAGCAAAGAAATAAAATGGTTGGTGGAAATTCTCTGTTTATGCTGACTCAAGAACAGATGGTACTTCTAATCCTTCTATTAAATGCCCATTTATAATGTTCATATCTGTAGCCAACACAGAGCAAGTCTCATGGCTATGAAAGCACAGGATTGTGTAGAATTGAAAATGAACAGTGCAACAACTGCTAGTGCCGGGACACTGAATTTTGTTCTTATTATTTTTGTGTGTGTAGTTGAACTAATACTTTGAACTTGTGTTTGGACTGAGAAGGACTCTCTAATGCACCAGAAGGATTTTTTGATATTGATAATGGTTTTAGAAGTCTTCTTTTTACAACTTTTTTTTTTTTTTGCAATATACCTAAAGGACCTTCATAGTGGTATTAAATTCAACTTAATTTCATTGGTAAAATATATTTCAAACATATAGGTAAGAGTAAATCTTTGTGTATATAGCATCCAGATGTAATAGTTGTTTATATTTTGAAATATTTGTTTTGTATTGCTTGAAATATTTGTTTTTTTCTTTTAAAAAATATCTATCTATAGATATATATAGATAGATAGAGATACATATCTGTATACATAATCACTAAGACCAAAGCACCTTTTTCTTTCCACTTCTTACTTCTCCCAAGGAAATTCAAATCCATGTATTGATTTTTACTTTAATCATATTTATATAAGCCCATGAAAATGAATATTGATTGTTCTACTTTTAAAATGCAGGTAAATTGTGTCATTTGCAATTTGTTTCTTTAACTTCATTGTATTTTTCAAAAAATAAAATTTTGTTCATGTATTTGAACCACTGGATAGTCTTGCATGTTATGAAAGAGTGTTCAATAATCAGCATTTTATTAATAGATCATTTGTTTCTAATTTTACATATTAACCAGCGTCACTGAAATCCGTATCATTTTAGATGTTTCTTTAGATAAGACAAGGTTTTACAAGTCTACAGAACTATTTAAAGAAGTACTGAGTGGTAGGGAATATACATCAACAGATTTTCTAAATACTGTAACACACTGCCAAATTGCTCTGCTAAGTGATTACTCCAGTTATACTCTTACCAGCTATTCATGAACTCTGTAACTAACACATCCTAACCAGCACCTGGTGTTATTAAATCTTTAAAATTTTGGGCCAGCTGGATTACTGTGAAATGTTACACTGCCATTGTTTTAATTTACATTTTTCTGATCCTAGTAAAGTTTAACCTTTTTTCATATAATTATTACTCATTTGATTATCTTCTGAATTATCTATTATTTACTGACTTGTAGGAGATAGTCATTTTTCTGACGTAAACTTTTATGAGATATGTGTGTTATGACTGTTTTCTCTAAGTTTTGGGCTTTAAATATTTATGTAGGAGTTTTTGTTGTATAATACCCTTCAGTTTATTATTAAATTTATTGGTCTCTTCCTTTAAATTTGGTTGGTTTTATTTTAAGGGATCTTAATTACTTTGAGCAAATTCAATTTTTCCAAATGTTGTGAAGTTTTGCTTTTCACTTCTCTCTCTCTCTCTCAACAGAATCTTTTTCTCTCTTTCTCTCTCTCTCTCTCTTTCTTGACGGAATCTCATTCTGCCACCCAGCCTGGATTGTAGTGGTATAATCGTGGTCTGGTGTAGCCTCAACCTCCTGGGCTGAACTGATCCTCCCAAGTAGCTAGGATTACAGGCTCATGCCAACACCCTGGCTATTTTTTTCTTTTTTTTCTTTTTTTCTTTTTTTTTTTTTTTGAGATGGAGTCTTGCTCTGTCACCCAGGCTGGAGTGCAGTGGTGCGATCTCTGCTCACTGCAAGTTCCGCCTCCCGGGTTCATGCCATTCTTCTGCCTCAGCCTCCTGAGTAGCTGGGACTACAGGTGCCTGCCACCACACTCAGCTAATTTTTTCTATTTTGTAGTACAGATGGGGTTTCAGCATGTTAGCCAGGATGGTCTCGATCTCCTGACCTCATGATCCACCCGCCTTGGCCTCCCAAAGTGCTGGGATTACAGGTGTGAGCCACCGTGCCCGGCCCCTTAAATTTTTTTTTAATTTTTTCTTTTTTTGTTGTAGAGACAGGATGTCACTATGTTGCCCAGTCTAGCCTTTTACTTTTTGGTCTGTAATCCTTTAGAATTCATTTATCAGTATTATATGAGGTATGATTTAACTTCATCTTTTTTTTGTTTTAATATGGATAGTTGACTTTAACAGAAGAAGTAGAGCATATTTTCTCCATCAGACTGTAGTGCCAAGTCTACCTTCACAAGTTTGTTTATATTGCCATTTGTTTTTAGGTTTTAACTTCCTCAGTGATATGTATATCTATGCCTATATCAATCCCTACTAATTTAATTATTGCAATTGTAAAATAAGTCATGATATCTTGTGGGCATATGCCCCTGTCGTTATTTTTGTCATTTGATCTCTTGCGTAATTTTAGGATCAGCTCTATCAAGCTCTAGAAAAAGGCTTACTGTGATGCTGATTAGAATTTAATTGCACTTTTAGATTTATTTAGGAGAACTATCAACTTCATAATTTTGGGTCTCTACATCCTAATGTGTTTTTTAATTACATCTTATTTTATTATGCTTTCTAGGAGACACATACATGTTGAATGAGATAGATAGGATTTTTTGACTTTATTCCATTTTGTACTTTAAAGGGAATAATTTAATTTTTACCATTATATGTGAATCCCTTTTTTAACTTCTGGAAATGGCTATATCAGAGCCTATGAGAATTATGTAAAATGTAATTAGTTAGGGTACTTGCTTTTTAAAATTTACCTTTTGTAGTAAGCAGAAAAATGACTCCTTAAAGATGTCCAGGTCGTAATCCTCAGAACTTGTGAATATATTACCTTACATGGCAAAAGAGACTTTGCAGATGTGGTTATGTTAAGTATCATACCTAGGTTATCCAGGTGTACCCAGTGACATCACAGAGTCCTTATAAAAAAAAAGTCTGAGAAGAGGATATAATGATGGAAGTAGAGAATAGATGGATGGGGCCAGTAGTCAAGGAATGTGGGTAACCTCCAGAGGCTGGAATAGACAAAGAATGAACTCTCCCTTGGAGCCTCCAGCAGGAACACAGCCCTCTCAATGCCTTGGTGTTATACTTCTGATCTCCAGATAGTAAGGTAATTAATGTATGTTGATTTAAGCCATTAAGTTTGTGGCAATTTTTTTACAGCAATAATAGGAAATAAATATACCTTGTAATGAAATTGTTTTGCAAGGCTCTGATGGGATTCAAGTAATAATAAAAAAGTGCCTTTAATATTATGTATCAAATAACAAACGTTGTCATAGTGTGAAGAGTTTGTTGGTTTAGTGACATTAATCTAGAAGTAGAGGCATTTAGAGGAGGTTCAGTCTTACCAGTTACACATTCATCATTTATACACAGGCCCCTGGAGAGTGGGCCAGGATTTAATAAGGCTAGCTGAATATAAGGGAGGTAGCCAGTTGTAATAAGGAGATTCTAGACTAGATTTTTTAAGATCTGATAGTCATTTCTTTACAGAAGTGTTCCCAGCAAAGCCAATTCTCCTCTTGGGAACTTGGTTTCCTTTTTTTAAAATAGGGTTTATAATATCTTCTATCTCAAGGAGTTGTTGGGAGAAATAAATAAAATCTTACAACTAATTCTCAAATTATATACAAAATAATATGGTAAGAGGAACTCCATTCCCTGGGGTCCACATGAAGGAAGGAGAACTGGAAAGAGGAAAACAAATTGGTAATGACAATGGATGTGAGACTCTTTTAACTGTTGCCATTACATTGCATTGGCTATTGACTTAAAAATGTAAATAGCCTCAGGTAGTTAGAGGGCTGGGAAGCTTTAAGCTACTTGGGCTAGAGAAATAAAAAGCGGGTAGGGAGGAGTGGATAAAATGCCTTGTAAGTGGTCTCATGGAAAGTGCAGAGAAAATTTCATTTTACCATGAATTATCTTCTCAGATTAGAAATTTAATTTCTCCAAGTCTCAGTTTCTTCATCTGTAACATGACAACTGCAACTGTTGTGATGATAAAGGGAAATAATATAATGACAATACCCATTCCATTATATCTGTAACTTTGGAATTCACATTTCTGACAGTCAATTTTGTGAGAACTTTATTAAAAGCATAAATATCTTAGAGTGCACCTTTTAAATTTGTTTTATATGCTGCTAACAGAATTAATCTAGTCTCTTGTCTGTGTCTACCTAATAAGGCTTAGAAGCTAATGTGCTGTCAAGAAGAAATAAACGGAATCTTTTTCTTCCCCATTGGATTTTCTCTAGGTGGGGCTATAGTTTTCATCCTTTTAAGGTGTTTCTGCACAGGCCTAGGCTGCTTGGAATACTAGTATTTCTTACTAAGATGAATGCTTATTCTTTTCAGCTGCTTCTTTTTTTTTTTTTTTCCTGCATTACTTTTGATGGCCTGGAGGATGTGAGATAGTGCTGATCCATGTCACCATCGACCATCTATTCCGGGGACACAGAATGTGATAGGCTTTCTTTATGAGAGAAAGATTTGGAAGTAGGTACTCACTTCAGGGTCTTCCCAGCAGCTGTTAGAACACCAAGAAGCTAGAATGCAGAAGAAGAATCACTTGCAGAGTAGAGGAAAGCTAGGTTTTCCCCTTTCTACTGAAGGGAAGTATGATATGGTAGGATCTTGCATAGTGAGAGATGCTGAGAATCAAACCCCAGCTGTACCTTCTAGCGTCCAGCTTCTAGCTTCTAGCTGCTAGAGCTGGGCAAGTGACTTTTCTTTGTGTAGACTTAGTTTTCTTTTTCTTAAAACGAAGATATTTCAGAGGTTAGATAGAAACAAGTGAAAAGATTTAGCTTTGAATGTAGCATATACAAACTAGGTATTTAACAAATACTACGTCCCTTCTTTCTCTCTGTTGTCCAAGTGCTAATATGAGGAATGATTTTTAAAGAGTCTATGCTGCATATCATAGATATTGTCTGATGGTCTATAAATTAGGATATTGCTGATTATGTGTATCACACCTGAAATATACAGAATTGTCATTCAAACTGAGACAGTCTCTCTGTTCTCAAGTGTGATATCAATGTTAGTTGTCGGCTTACTACATCATTGAATTTCTTAAGCACGAAAAGTGCTAGCACTATCTCCATTATATTCTGGGCTAAAATAAAGATTAAGAGTAATGAAAGTGTTGATTTAAAAGGAGCGTTAAGGGGTGAAAATATCTCTGATTATATTTTTAGAATGCCCTCCTCTCTTTTACCCTTTGTTTGTTTTGTTTTGATCAGATTAGGCTTGATCAGCCTTCAGAATCTCATGGCTGCTTAATCGCCAACACAACCATGGTATGGCCACTTAATGACTGTGTGGACTTTTGTGTAGACAACTTGCCTTCCATCCTGTATCATATTTCACAGAAGAAAATGTTGAATACTACATACAGCCTGGCATTGGCATGAATAATTAAAATAATAGCCATTAATCTTCCTTCTACTCTAAGGAATATTCGGGCACACTCACTTTTTTGATTACATCTTCTTCTAACTTTCTTGAGTGAATATTGAGAATTACTGCAATTTTCTACAGCCGGTGGTGTCCAATCTTTTGGCTTCCCTGGGCTACATTGGAAGAATAATTATTTTGGGCCACATGTAAAATGCACTAGCACTAACAATAGCTGATAATCTAATTAAAAAAAAGATCTGGGCATAAATCTCATAATGTTTTAAGAAAGTGTATAAATTTGTGTTGGACCTCATTCAAAGCCGTCATGGGCTGCATGCAGCCTAAGGGCCATGGGTTGGACAACTTGTTATCCTCCATCAACACTAGCCCTCTCTTGGATCCTTGGATGCCCCATGCTTTTTGTATTTCAAAGCCTTTGCACATGTTGTTTGCTCTAGTGGAAATGGCCACTGATGCTCTCCACCCGCCAAACATACATCCACATACACACTTTTGCCTACTTAAAAACTACACTTTAGAACATTATTTCTCAAGGTGGGCACGATTGACATTTAGGATCAGGTAGTTTGTCGGGGGGAAGGGGCATGAGGGCTGTGCTATGCATTTTAGGTGTTTAGCAGCATCTCTTGCCTCTACCCACCATTGTGGCTGTAGCATTCTCCAGAGCCCCAGTTATGGCAACCAAAAGAAATTTGCCAAATGTCCCATGGGGAGCAAACTCACCTTCGATTGAGAACCACTGCTTTAGAGTTTACTGCAAATGTTACTTGCTTATTAAGGAAGGCTTCTTTTATCCCCTGAAATAACTTGGCTTCTTTCAGCCCTTATTCATTCTCAAGTCATTCTATCCTATTCGTCTATCAAAGTCTCCTTTGTGGCACTTATTACCAGTTTCAACTACAGAAGGAATATTTATATACATATTTTGCATTAATTTCTCTTGCTAGAATGTAAAGCCCAAAAAGAAGTGACTTGTTCTGCCTGGTTCCCTACTGTATTTCTAGTGCCTAGCATACTGCCTTGCACATAGTTGGCATTCAGTATGCATTTGTGAACTGAATGATCTTTGATTTTGGTTCTGTTTATTCCTACTACATAAAACTAGTATTTTTGAAACTAGCGAATATTTGCAGTTATCAGAATCCTAACAGTGAATTTTGTTATTGTGATTATATTAATATTTAGCCTAGTGGTTCCTTAACTAGGTGCCACAGCACTGCAGTGAACTCTTGGGATGCTGTGGAATATTTTAATCTTCAAAGAAAATACAGTAACATTTACATACATCCTGGAAACTACTGGTTCTAGTTAGTTCAGTTTCAACATTATAGCACATTACATTACTTTTTCAATGTCATATCTTTGCAAAGCTGTATTTTTGACAGTTGCTGTGATGAAAAAGCAAATACTAGAAGAAAAATCAATCTGGAACAGAAAACGAGGGTGGTGATATTTAGTCTGATTCTAAGATTCCAGAAACGGTGTGGCGCCAAACAGTTGCACACATGCCATTAGTAAGTAACTGTGGTTACTAAAGAATGAAATGAAATGCTATTTTTCTATTTATGTGTACTAGTTTTTAAAATGACTATCAGGTTGCTAAGGACATAAATAATTAGTAGGTTGCTTGAATTTAACTACTTAAGAAGTAGAACAATAGATATTTCTTTTTGCAAAAGGACGTAATGAGCAAAATTACTGAAATGGTAAGGGGGTGATGAAGTGAGAAAGTTCAGCATCTCTGCATTAACCAGTTTAACCATTTTCATTCTAACCACTTTCTTTTTATAGACACTATTTTGCATTTCCTTATGTAAGCAATAATATATTTTAACAGGTCTGAGTGTAATATATTTATGCCATGATATATCATTGTGACCTGTAGAATATATGGCAAGAAACTTAGGAAAGATAAAGGTTGCAGGTTTTCTTCTGCTGTGATGCTGAAGCTCAATATTCAAAGAAACTGGTATTGATTTTAGAGGCTTTTCCAGGTTACCCAAAGTGGATAAAAGAAATTTTAATAAAAATGATCCATCATTATATATATATTATATTTATTTATTTTTATTTTATATATTTTTTGAGACGGAATCTCACTCTGTCACCCAGGCTGGAGTACAGTGGCATGATCTTGGCTCACTGAAACCTCCACCACCGGGTTCGACTGATTCTTCTGCCTCAGCCTCCTGAGTAGCTGGGACTACAGGCACGTGCCATCATGCCTGGCTAATTTTTGTATTTTCAGTAGAGATGGGGTTTCACCATATTGGACAGGCTGGTCTCGAACTCCTGACCTCGTGACCCGCCCACCTCGGCCATCAAAAGTGCTGGAATTACAGGCATGAGCCACTGTGCCTGGCCTAATTTTTATTTTTATAGGGGCCATCTATCTGTTAATGCCGAAACTAAACTGTAATGCTGAGTAGATGTTAGACTTTATCACTGTATCTGCCAGAGGGTTACTAAGCTACTCACAAGTTATTAATATCTAGATATTAATACTAGATAAGACCCTTAGAAGAATTTATTTGGAATAGGTCTTAACTGTCACTTTTAATTCAACTATAAATCTCTTTTTGTCTTTTCAGTAATTTTCACTCATTTGTACCACAGGTTTCAAAAATGGAATTGTAATTAAATCAGTTATTTTAGCTGAGAATGCAAATTGTGCTAACTGCTAGTACATTCTTTACCTTTTTTTTTTTTAAATTATACTTTAAGTTCTAGGGTACATGTGCACAACGTGCAGGTTTGTTACATATGTATACATGTGCCATGTTGGTGTGCTGCACCCATTAACTTATCATTTACATTAGGTATATTGCCTAATGCCATCCCTCCCCACTCCCCCCACCCCATGACAGGCCCTGGTGTGTGACGTTCCCCATCCTGTGTCCAAGTGTTCTCATTGTTCAATTCCCAACTATGAGTGAGAATATGCAGTGTTTGGTTTTCTGTCCTTGTGATAGTTTGCTGAGAATGATGGTTTCCAGCTTCATCCATGTCCCTACAAAGGACGTGAACTCATCCTTTTTTATGGCTGCATAGTATTCCATGGTGTATATGTGCCACATTTTCTTAATCCAGTCTATCACTGATGGACATTTGGATTGGTTCCAAGTCTTTGCTATTGTGAGTAGTGCCACAATAAACATACGTGTGCATGTGTCTTTATAGCAGCATGATTTATAAACCTTTGGGTATATACCCAGTAATGGGATGGCTGAGTCAAATGATATTTCTAGTTCTAGATCCTTGAGGAATTGCCACACTGTCTTCCACAATGGTTGAACTAGTTTACAGTCCCACCAACAGTGTATAAGTGTTCCTATTTCTCCACATCCTCTCCAGCACCTGTTGTTTCCTGACTTTTTAATGATTGCCATTCTAACTGGTGTGAGATGGTATCTCATTGTGGTTTTGATTTGCATTTCTCTGATGGCCAGTGATGGTGAGCATTTTTTCATGTGTCTGTTGGCTGCATAAATGTCTTCTTTTGAGAAGTGTCTGTTTATATCCTTCACCCACTTTTTGATGGGGTTGTTTGATTTTTTCTTGTAAATTTGTTTAAGTTCTTTGTAGATTCTGGATATTAGCCCTTTGTCTGATGGGTAGATTACAAAAATTTTCTCCCATTCTGTAGGTTGCCTGTTCACTCTGATGGTGGTTTCTTTTGCTGTGCAGAAGCTCTTTAGTTTAATTAGATCCCATTTGTCAATTTTGGCTTTTGTTGCCATTGCTTTTGGTGTTTTAGTCATTAAGTTCTTGCCCATTCCTGTGTCCTGAATGGTATTGCCTAGGTTTTCTTCTAGGGTTTTGATGGTTTTAGGTCTAACATGTAAGTCTTTAACCCATCTTGAATTAATTTTTGTATAAGGTGTAAGGAAGGGATCCAGTTTCAGCTTTCTACATATGGCTAGCCAGTTTTCCCAGCACCATTTATTAAATAGGGAATCCTTTTCCCATTTCTTGTTTTTGTCAGGTTTGTCAAAGATCAGATGGTTGTAGATGTGTGGTGTTATTTCTGAGGGCTCTGTTCTGTTCCATTGGTCTATATCTCTGTTTTGGTACCAGTACCATGCTGTTTTGGTTACTGTAGCCTTGTAGTATAGTTTGAAGTCAGGTAGCGTGATGCCTCCAGCTGTGCTCTTTTGGCTTAGGATTGTCTTGGCAATGCGGGCTCTTTTTTGGTTCCATATGAACTTTAAAGTAGTTTTTTCTAATTCTGTGAATTAAGTCATTGGTAGCTTGATGGGGATGGCATTGAATCTATAAATTACCTCAGGAACTATGGCCATTTTCACGATATTGATTCTTCCTATCCATCAGCATGGAATGTTCTTCCATTTATTTGTGTCCTCTTTTATTTCATTGAGAAGTGGTTTGTAGTTCTCCTTGAAGAGGTCCTTCACGTCCCTTTAAGTTGGATTCCTAGGTATTTTATTCTCTTTGAAGTAACTGTGAATGGGAGTTCACTCATGATTTGGCTCTCTGTTTGTCTGTTATTGGTGTAGAGGAATGCTTGTGATTTTTGCACATTGATTTTGTATTCTGAGACTTTGCTGAAGTTGCTTTTCAGCTTAAGGAGATTTTGGGCTGAGACAATGGGATTTTTTAGATATACAATCATGTCATCTGCAAACAGGGACAATTTGACTTCCTCTTTTCCTAATTGAATACCCTTTATTTCTTTCTCCTGCCTAATTGCCCTGGCCAGAACTTCCAACACTATGTTGAATAGGAGTGGTGAGAGAGGGCATCCCTGTCTTGTGCCAGTTTTCAAAGGGAATGCTTCCAGTTTTTGCCCATTCAGTATGATATTGGGTGTGGGTTTGTCATAAATAGCTCTTATTATTTTGAGATACGTCCCATCAATACCTAATTTATTGAGAGTTTTTAGCATGAAGGGCTGTTGAATTTTGTTGAAGGCCTTTTCTGCATCTATTGAAAGAATAATGTGGTTTTCGTCTTTTGTTCTGTTTATATGATGGATTATGTTTACTGATTTGCGTATGTTGCACCAGCCTTGCATCCCACGGATGAAGCCCACTTGATCATGTTAGATAAGCTTTTTGATGTGCTGCTGGATTCGGTTTGCCAGTATTTTATTGAGGTTTTTGCGTCGATGTTCATCAGGGATATTGGTCTAAAATTCTCTTTTTTTGTTGTGTCTATGCCAGGCTTTGGTATCAGGGTGATGCTGGCCTCATAAAATGAGTTAGGGAGGATTCCCTCTTTTTCTATTGATTGGAATAGTTTCAGAAGGAATGGTACCAGGTCCTGTTTGTACCTCTTCTTTACCTTTTTTTAATGGACTCTATATACTATCCCAACATTCTGTGGTTATATGACAATGTTGGGATAGTATATACAGAAATGGGTGGAAGGAAAGCTTTATGAATCCCAAAACTAATAATAAATTTTGCTTATTGGTATCATTCCTCCATTGACAGTTTTAATGAAAAAGTTTTCAGTAAAAAATTCAAGCCTTTTAAAAGACATTTTAAATAAGATGATTATATCTTCAGCACTATATTATTACTGGTTCTGAAAAAGTATTTCTAATGATAGATTAAGTTTCAGAATGAGTTGCACACCTTAACTGAGGAGACAAGTATGTCATCGGGAGCCAATTCAACAATCTACAATTCTCAGTATGAAACGTATTTGCCACAAAATTTATAATCATGAGCTTTACTTTGCTTCGTTACACCTCCTCCTTAGCACATAGCTTTCCATTTAACTGCCCTCTGAACAATCTTCTTTGAAATCCCAGATATTGTACACTAAAGTAATTTGTGAAGAATTTGTATCACTGAGACTTCTTAGAAAGAAGAGTAGAATTCATGTTGATGGAAATCTTCCTGGTTCTTAATTCTGTTCCGTCATAGCTTTTGGAAACTGGGAGGAGCATTTTTGGCAGCTTGAAGAAATTTGAGAAATGGGATTTTTTTTTTTTTTTTTTTTGCCGCAATTTTTTCTTTTTCTCTTTCTTTCTTGCCTGTAGTGTTTTAAGGATATATCATTGTGTAGTATCTTGATCATTTCCTTCCACTGTTATTAGATGGTTTTGTGATTCTAATGAGTTGTCCTCAGTCTATTTCATTTATTACACTGCTGATTCTTTTTAAATCATGGTTTTATTGTTGTTTTGGAATTTTGAGAAGTACTTAAGAATAGGTTAGGAATCATAGGGATCCATAAAGATCCTCTAATTTTCATTCACTAGAAAAGTAGTTTTGTTACTCCTTATTATAGTCTCTGGATGACAGCTCTTCTATAACAAAATACTCAAGACATCATTTTGAAGGTGCAAAAAGAATTTGATTTATATGATAAATTTGTGATTGTAAAAATATTAAATTTATTTTCATAGTAAGTCTCAAGATTTTTTTTTTTTTTTTGTGAGATGGAGTCTTTCTCTGTTGCCCAGGCTAGAGTGCAGTGGCACAATCGCAGCTCACTGCAACCTCAGCCTCCCAGGTTCAAGTGACTCTCTTGCCTCAGCCTCCCCAGTAGCAGGATTACAGGCACACACCACCATGCCCGGCTAATTTTTGTTATTTTTCATAAAGAAGAGGTTTCACTATGTTGGCCAGGCTGGTCTCAAACTCCTAACCTCAAGTGATCTGCCCGCCTCGGCCTCCCAGAGTGCTGAGATTACAGGTGTGAGCCTCCGCACCCTCCCAAGAAGATAATTTTCAATGGTTATTTGTTAAAGGAAATTTATCTGGAAGAGGAAGGGGAAAAAAGCTATTGATTCTGTCCCCCATGTAAACAGGGCTTTTTAATCAATGATGTTGGGACAAGTGAACAATCATCTGGAAGAGAAAATAAATTTGGATTCATCACTTACATAAGCTAAATTGCAAATATATCAAATATTTAAATATATAACCTGAAAGCATGAAAGTAGTAGATGAAAATACTGGAGAATTGCTTTATAATCATGGAGTGATCCTGTGAAAAGCTAACTTGATTTCAGTGAGCAGGAATCTAGAAGAAAGTTTAGAGCTACTGAAATAGGGTAGCTAAAGGGATAAAAATGAGTGTGCAGAATAGGGCAGACTCAACCACGGGACTAGAGAGGTTGTGTATTCCAAAAGGTAGAGCTCCTTAAACTCTGGACCAGTTATCAAACAGTTGTGCTCCATTACAGTTGGTATTGACTGTGTCCAACATGGCTAGAATGTTTTAAGAATCCAGTAGAAAAGGGACAGTTCAATCCTGTTCAAGAGGCAAATACACTCTGGGAACTAGACAATATTGTTGAGAGATGGCAGGACAATACCTTAGATTGGGGTCATGGGTTGTACTCCTCTAACCTTAAGGGAGGAATTGATATCAGCAAGATTGAAGCACTATGCAAATTACTAAACGGATACCCTGGAGTACAATAGTGGTGGCTTCATACCCACGGTCACTTGTTACTAAGTATTAGAGTAATATGCTAGCTTGAATTCTTATTGCTTATGTTTGTAAATACTGTAATCAGAGAAACCACCCAAGGTTGAGGACATTTAACTTCATGTGTGCTAGAAACAGATGCAGGGACAGAAATGAAAGATCTGTTGTCAAGATGCTAAAAATACATAAATTGATACTGAGAAAGATGACTGGCTGGCTTGAGTGAAGCCGTAAAACAACATTGACACAAACTAATAATTTGTAATGACAATTTGAATTTAAGCGAAACTCTAAATAGTGATAAATGTTTTACTAACTGTTTTGCAAAAAGACAGGGTATTTTTGTATTTTACATAGTGAATATTATCCTGAGTGGATCGGTCTAATTTTCCTGTTCCCACTCCTTACGTATGGGATAGCACATTATAAAAAAGAGAGAGAACAAGAGATAAAGGCTGAGAGTCACTATGGCAAAGTGTTTTTTTTTTAATCTCAGTTCTTTTTTTAATTTGCTACATACTTTGGAATATATGAAAATCCTAATGTGTTTTCGTGGATATTAAAAATACTTCATGGAATTTGTAATGATTGAAACACAAGTACTATAAAATCTACTTTGAATGTTGGTTTTGTTCTTGAAATAGGACTTTTGAAAGTACAATGCTGCATGGTCATTTTAACCTTTTACTTTCCGTTTTACTTTCCCTCAAATTGTTAAAAAAGAATATTTACTGTGTAATGAATGAATGTTTACAGTATTTAATCTAGTTTAAACATTAACTGAGAAAATAAGATCATCTGAAGGCTGGGAGTCATTCTGCATTATTATCCTTAGACTTTTGTTTTCAGAGACCATTTCTTGTAAACCTAATTAGAGATGGCTGCAGCAAACTTCAAGCCTTAGTGTCTTTACTCATCTCGGTGTCTAAAAGTCACATGAAGCTTCAATCATACAAACTGTGCAGTTAACCAAGTGTGATGATTTTTTTCCCAAAGTAATTTTATTAACTCAATTTTGTTTTAAAATAGTATTTCCAAATTTAAATATATTTTATTCTAGAAAAAAATCATTGGAATATTTAGTGCTATAAGATCTACAATCCATGAATCCTTAAAAAGCAGGATTGCAAATTGCCCCGAATAGATTAATATAAAGTAGCGAAATAAATTAAGCAAGGGATAAAAAAGAAACCTTTGGTGAAAAGTTATCACATGTAATTGGGGAAAAATAGCACATTTTGACTATTGAAATTAACTGTTTGTTAATATCAATTATTTTAATACATTTAGTCTCTGCTTTTAATATGTAAGCATCTTCTTGCATGACTTACAATATTTCCCTACACATCATATCATAGGATTGCTTTCTTTTTGATTACCTGCTGAGATTAGTACCAAAATATAAATTTTAAGAGCATGTGTGTGTGATGGTTAAGGATGATATATATTCTTGGAGCATGGGCTGTTTTGCTTAATGGGTTGGCTTAAGTGTGATTCTGAAAATAGGAATTTGGGGGTAGATTAAAGGCAACTTTAAGATATTGGGTATGTAGGGTTTAGGGAGAGATTTCATGATCCAGAGATTAACTTTGTTCTCGGAATAATTTCTGGTGATATTTAGTTCCATGGTGCTGCCAAATTCACTTGCTCTTCCACATGCCAAGGACAATTAAGCCAGCGTCATGTGAAGTCATGTTTCAATTAATGTCTTTTTATTCTGACTTTGATATCACTAGTATTCTGTATTTTAATGCTCTTTTAATAATTCATACCTATCTTTTTTAGGTTGCACATTTTTCATTTATGCATTTTCAGAAGTTTTGAAGGGTTATTAAATTGATTGAATGTCTGATATTCACACTTGAAGCATGTCTTAATATGTAAATTATATCTACTAAAAACATTGTGTAGTCATTATGAGATGTTAACTTTCTTCGATACTTTGTCAGAGAATGACTTTTTCTTTACAAATGTATTAGTCTGTTAGCTATTTTTATGCTTACTATCCAACTTTAATACCACCAGTTCATAACTGCCTGATGTTGTTAATTCTGTCCTTTCCCTGGAGTTCATATTTCCATATATATCATCCCAATGAGCTGCAAAGAAGGTTTTCAAATGTAATTTTGACATTAAGTTACCAAAGATGCATATTGCTCTCCTATTTTATTATGTTTAAAATTTCATTCAGTAATACTTTAATATCACTTCCATGTAGACTGACTCTCATTTGACAATCATAATTAGCTTCTAGCATATTATTTTACAAATGACATATATCCTCAAAATGAAACAACTCACTGGTCCAGGACAAATTCTTTAAAGGAGATTTTATAGAATAGAACTAGTTTATTCAAATAAAAACCAATTTCCATGCCTGTAAAGTTTGCTTCATTTCATTTCATCTCCAAGACTAGTTTTACAGCACTTGGATAAAGAAAGTTATGCTCATTTACCTTTTCATCATTTGCATTGCTTCAGTGTTTTAATGTAGCAATTTATGGTCAGAAAGGTAACTGTAACATATTATATAAAATATTTCTAAATATTAACATCATTATTTAGAAAAAGATGATGTAATTTTTGACAATTTTTCGCTTAAGATTTAATTATTTAAATTAATATTTATGAAAAAAACTATTTATAGCCTTTAGAGGGGCAATCACTTTCATTGGTTTAAAGACCTTCTGCAATACAAAAATACAAATATTTTCATGAAATGGTTAAATCAAGTGGGAACACTCTATTCTGTAATACATGGAAAAAAACCTTAAAATTCTGAAGATATTAGAAACAGGGAAAAGGCAAATGCAAAGTTACTTTTATGAAATCATGATAAGCCCTTTAAGATGTTACATTTTTAAAGCTTTTATAATGACAATAACTGGGCACTTTTATGTTTAAAATTTAGATAAACAAATGTTGAAGTTATCCTTCTATTTTTGTTAACATCTCCCAATGAATTTTATTTTTACTAACTTTTCTCTTTTTTTGTTGTTTTTGTTTGGTTTGGTTTTAGAGACAGGGTCTCACTCTGTTGCCCAGGCTAGAGTGCAGTGGCACGATCATGGCTCACTGCAGTCTCTCTACCTCCTTGGCTCAAGCGATCCTCCTGTTTTAGCGTCTCGAATAGTTGGGACCACAGGCATAAGCCACCATGCCCGACTAATTTTTGTATTTTTTGTAGAGATGGCATTTCACCATATTGCCCAGGCTGGTCTCAAACTCCTAGGCTCAAGCAATCAGTCCACCTCAGCCTTCCAAAGTGCTGGGATTACAGGCTTGAGCCACTGCACCTGACCTGTTTTTGCTAACTTTTCTTTGTTGTAAGACAAAAGAATTGCCTTCTTCATAACATTTAGTGAATATCACAAAAACTTATAAATGACATGTTTTCAGTTGGGTAGAATTAAAAAAAAAATCATTTCAAAGATGCTTGGTTAATTTATTACGCTATTCTGGAATCAGTATTTTGCAGAAGAGATTTTGCTAAACCACTCATCTATATTATTTGTATCTGATTCCTGTATCATAGTGCTATTTGCTTCCCAGAATTGGGCATAATTTTTAAGATGTTTCCTTAATATGTACATTTCTTAATTTATTTTACTTTCCTAAATATCACAGACTGCTGAAAAATAAAAGATTGAGCTTACAAAGCATTTTAAGATAAGTAAACATAAAAAAATCAAATAATACCATTTACTTAAATATACTAATTGAATTTAGAACACATTTTTATTGTTATAAATGTCACTATGTACCTCAATATTCATTTTAGGATTAAGGAAATTCAGTATATGTCCTTTTGGGGGTTTATAGAAGTTCTCCACTAAAGCATTTGGGTACAAGTAATTGCGTAAAACATGAAAGGACAAAACCTTAGACCAAGACAACTTTGGGAAGATATAAAAAGTACCAGGAGAAGGGGTTGATGTAACGAAAGTTTAAGTAATATCTATGAGGCAGACAAAAATTCTTTCCAAAATACTGAGCTTGTTTTCTTCATATTGTATTTTGCAGTGCATAGTAGTATTTTTATTTTTCAGACAGATAACCTTTTTTAAAAAAGGAGTTCAGGAGAAGTGATTCTTTTTTTTTTTTTTGAGATGGAATTTCGCTCTTGTTGCCTAGGCTGGAGTGTAGTGGTGCAATCTTGGCTCACTGCAACCCCCGCCTCCTGGGTTCAAGTGATTCTCCTGCCTCAGCCTCCCAAGTAGCTGGGACTACAGGCACACACCCCCACGCCAAGCTAATTTTTGTATTTTTAGTAGAGATGGGGTTTCTCCATGCTGGGCAGGCTGGTCTCGAACTCCTGCCCTCAGGTGATCTGCCTTCCTCGGCCTCCCAAAGTGCTTGGAGTACAGGCGTGAGCCACCGCTCCCGGCCAGGGATTCTTAGTACTTGTGCTCTTCCACTGCCTCACAGTTCCCTTTCCCACCCCCAACCCCCATCTGCTAAGAAGTTTAGAAAATAGCTGGGGAGGGAACTTGAACAAAAGCATTTGTTCATTATTGGCCATCACAAAATCACGTACACATAATATATTGGCACATATATTAATTAATTAATTAGTGGATTTGAAGCTGAAGATTTCAGCTATTTCATGGTAATTTTCAAATCTCATTATTTAGTAAAACAGGTTCTTACCATTCCTGAAATTGTCACATATCTAATTTAGGAAACATTCTTTCAATTATATGACTGTATCTCTAGAATATAATTCAGTAAAGACAGATAAGTACTTTGAAAATATTCATATGATTATATTGAATTAATATCCTAGTCCCTCTGAAGAAAAGATACGTAACTGCAATCTCAGTTGAAAAAAATACCATAGTTAGATGATTATGACAGTACTAGACATTTAGCAGTGTTCCCAAGATGACTGAAATTTTATTATCTTTGGTCTTTATTTTTACATTTCTTCGCAATCCATTGGCAATAAATAGAAAAAAAAATCCCTCTACATTAACAAAAAGGAACTTAAGAAGAGCGGAATTATGTTCTAGTGTTCTATTTTAAAATGACATCACACATACCAGGCACACTCCATTTCTTAATGTTCCAAGGAAATCTTGTGCTAGTTTATCCAGAAGTCTCTCCAACCAGTTTTCACACGTACACGCACACACACACACTCATTAAATTGGAAAGATGCAGTTGGGACATGAGCTAAATTTGTCTGATGGATCAAAATAGCAAATCCAGCCTGCAAATATCTCCATACATAATGCACATACATGAAAACATTTTCTGTAACTGGGGTCTTTTCAAACAGTTTTCATTGAGAATGTTTGAATTGCATTGCAATAGGCCTCATTATTTTCCTGTGACTACAGGGTTTCTGCGACTTATTTGTGAATATATGTGTATGTGGTGGTTGGTGTGTTTGTGTGTGTCTCAAACTTAAGCAAATATTCTTTTAAATTTTCCATCCTTAGTGAAAACCATGTACATTTATTGGGTTAGCCAGGTTGGCATTGTCTGCTGTCAAAAATTACTGACCCAGAGCAAACCAAAAACAAACAGTCCTATGAAATTTATAACTTATCTTCCTTTTCTATCAAAAAATTTTATTTATCTTTTGTTTCCGCTTCGCTTTTTCTCCCTCTTCATTTCCTGCCTGCAAATTGATACTTTTTTATAGCTCTGCACGATATAGGATATTGGAAGTGGTATTATTATTAGTTGAATCAGTAACTTCTTTTTCTCCCACCCCCACTGTGTGGTATATCCTGTTTAAATACATAGGATTTTGGGAATGTTTTTTTTTTTTCTTTTGAAATGTATTTCTTCAGTAATGCTTTTGCAAAGGCTTAAAATATTTTTCGCATAAACCTACTGAATTTTTCAACTCTAGCTTCTCTGAGTCAGTTGTCCTAATTTAATTTAGACTTGGTTGGCAAAACATACTGAGGAGAAAAAGGAGATTGGCTTTATGGTAGCCATTATAAAATAAAACATGAACACATATATGGAGCTTTAATATGGAGCTTTCATAGCAAAAATCAGTTCAATAAACCACTTCATCTATAGTTTCTGTTTCCTGCTATGCCAGAGTAGTGGATATTCCCTAGCTAGCTTATTAATTTATTCTCTCCTAATTCTTCTTCACAAAGGAGAGTAATAATTAGAAATCATAAAGAAAAGATACTAGATGTAATACTTATAACATTGTGTTGCCTTCTAAATCTTTATTGAAGAGTCCTTAGGTCTAGCTACACAATTTGATCATTTAAATGATAAAGGTTTCTTCAGTTTTTATGACCAAATGCTTATTTGTAGTTTCACTACTGAAACTCATATTTTGAAAAAAAAATTTCTGAAAAAAGTATTATGTAATAATTCATTTTGTTCTTTTATTAAAACAAAGACTTAGCAGTCATAGCTTATAATTTGTATGTGGTTGCCAAGATTACTGTAGTGAATTGAGATATTTAAAGGCCAGTGCAAAACAACAGATCAAATTGTCCCTTGAAACTCTTTCAAGAATAAATGACAGACTTCCATATGGTAATTTCTGTCTAGTAAACCAAAATCCCTAGGACAGGAAGTATGTTCTACAATATCAGTCAGGGAGTGTTATTTATAATGATTGAAAACATTAAGCTCCTTTCAAACTCTTAGCCTATTACATTATAATGAGATTTGTCGTAGAATTAGACAGGGATAGATTTCCCTTAAGACAATTGAGCACCATGTAAATGGTGCAATAGGTTTAGGAACTGAGATAATTTTTATTTAATTATTATTGATGTATTTAATAATCATACATATGCATATGCTCTTTTTGGAAAACAATAATATTCTTATAAAATTATAGTTGAGATTGGGAATAATTCTTTTTTCTATTCCTTTCCTGTGGTTAGAAGAGTGGTTAATTACTGAAATATTTTTTCCCTCAGGTCTATGGGGATGTAGAAAAACTTAAGAGTTTAGGGCATCAGCTTAGTTTTTGAAGGGGGCTAAAACTTTTTACGTTAGCACCAAAGGGTTGATGCAATGCCCTAAATTTTAGTATTCCCCTATGTGAAATAGAGATAATAATATACTTCTGAGGTGCCATAGGATTAAATATGTGTAAATTTCATAGGAGAGTGCTTGGCAAATGGTCAGTAGCTAATAAAACCTTAGCAGTACTTATTCTGAAATGAAATAAAAATTATCACTAATTTTTAAATGATTTATTCTATTCTTGTGTGGTACAGGGAAAACCACACAATACATTGACCACTCATTTTATAGTTTAGAGCTAGATGGCATGCAGAATCATTTGAGAAGTTTAACAGTGTTGGTTTTGAGTCACTTACCTCTAGCCCAGAAGTGATTTCTGCAGATCTTGTGCAAACAAATTATTGGTAAAAAGAGACCACATGAGATGGTGCTTAGGAACCTAAAAGTTGCTCAAAATACTGGCTTCTCTAACATGAGAGCTCCTCCTAGCATCCTAAAGGACTCAAATCCTTGGAGACTTATGAGGTCAGTTTACTAGACTTGATATACATATATATGTATATATATGTTATATATATATGTTATATATATTTTATATATATGTTGTATGTATTTTATATATGTTATATATTTTATATATGTTATATATATTTTATATATATAGTTATATATATATTTATATATATAATTTTGGAGACAGAGTCTTGCTCTATATCCTAGGCTGGAGTGCAGTGGCATGATCTCGGCTCACTGAAACCTCCACCTCCCGGGTTCAAGTGATTCTCCTTCCTCAGCCTCCCGAGTAGCTGGGGCTACAGGCGCATGCCACCACGCCTGGCTAATTTTTGTGTTTTTAGTAAAGACGGGGTTTCACCATGTTGGCCAGGATGTTCTCAATCTCTTGACCTCCTGATCCGCCCACCTTGGCCTCAAAGCACTGGGATTGCAGGTGTAAGCCACCACACCCAGCCAAGTTTGAATCTTTTATGTGCCCTACTAGTTTAGGATTATGATGAGGTATTATAATTTTATTTTCTATGGCTTCAAAACATGCCTCTGTTTGTACTATTGTCTTGTTAAAAGGAAGAGAGGAAAAAACAGGTTGTGTGTGTGCATGAGAGAGAAGCAAGGACATACATTCAAGAGTAATGTGATAACACTCTAATAACAGTATATCATGTACTGTGGGAATACAGAGAATGAAATGTACTACCTTGGAAAGGTCAGGAAATAATTTACTCATGAAGAAATATTTGAAGTGGATTATGAAGAGGAGTTTTTGAGACACACTAAGGAGGGATTGTGGTAAAGAAAAAAAGACACAAATGCAGGAGGCAGCCTGGTACATTCTGGTTATAATAAGTGTTTCAACATGGATTAAGGTGTGTGTGTGTACATGCACACTCTCGCACAAGTTTATGTGCCTATATTGTGAGAGAGGCTTGTGTTTTATGTGATATGACTGCTGGATAGAGAATTGCTTTCTTAAATGACTTCAGTTTATCTTATAGGTGATGGAGAACGATGCAACAATTTTAAGCAAAGAGGACATGATAGGATTTACATGATGGATAATGACTGCATTATCAGTATGAAGGGTGTTAGGAAAGGAAACCACTGGTAACAGTCAATAGGAAGTGTCCAGGCAAAAAATGAATGGGATTCAGAGCAAGGCAGTGGAGACAGAGAAGAGGAACCTAGTTATTAGTGCAGTGGGTTAGCAAGAGTGAGGGGGGTTGGGGGTCAGGGAGGGGCTCCTGAGTTCCAGCTCGCATGGTCTCTGAGATATGGGCTACAGGGTATTTATGCTTATGATTTTCATGTTTCATACATATATATCATACATAAATGTTATACGTGTATACCTTATGCATGTATTTAGAAATATATATCCCTCCAGCTTTCCTCTTTTTTGAACAAAGAAATTGACATAAATAATTTCTGAACAGCAAAGAAACAATGGTCCTTTGTGGTAGGAAGAATAATGGCTGCCCAAAGATGTTTACTTGCTATCCCCAGAACAGCTAAATATGCTGCGTTACTTGACAAAGGGAAATTAAGGCAGCAGAAGGAATTACAGTTGCTAATTAGCTGACTATAAAATGGGAAGATTATTCTGAATTATCTTGGAAAGGGCTTTCACTGTAATCGCAGTTGGTACTTAAATGAGGACGAGAAAGGCAAGAGAGTCAGCTTCAGAGTGATGAGATATGAGAAGGACAACTGGCCCTTTGAAGATGGAAGCAGGCCAGACTAAAGGCAGTCTTTAGAAGGTGGAGAGGCAAGGAAATGGATTCTAGCCTAGAAGCCCCAAGAAAGAATGCAGCCCGGCCAGCACCTTCATGTTAGCCCAGTGAGACATGTTTCAGGTTTTTAATTTATAGAACTGTAAAATGATCTATTTTTTATAACAAATAAGTTTGTGGTAATTTGTTATAGTCACAACAAGAAATTAATTCACTCTGGAACAGGAATGAACCTTATGACTGTATCTTTTTTCTGCCATCTTGTGCTCAATTATTTACATGAAGTTTGCAACTAATAGATGAATACGAAATTATCCGTAACTTTTCCAAGGAGGTCTTACCTTTGAATTTTAGTATTTTGCTGATAGGAAAAAAATATAGTCTGAGAAAGAAAAAGGAAGTAGCACACAACAAAACAAAGTACGGATGCTAGAATTAGCTGTGAGGAGTCTGTTTTGAAATTTGTACCACTTAAAGTGCATTTTAATTGCTGAAATGATGGCAGAATTTAATAGCATGCAAGATCTTGGCTTTTGATTGGTTTGTTTCTGGTCACTGATATTGTAGGTTAAAAATAGATCTTAAATTGAAAAAAAAGTCAATATTTAGGTACTTTTTACTTGCCCGAACCATTTAATAATTTATTTGCAATAGGTACGTGTAATGAATATAGAGATTATGATGTAAATGTGGAGTATATCTGTGACTTTTAATTTCTCCAACAATGCTTACCTTACTCTTAGGAGGGGCTCAATAGAGCCCTAAGGAATATAATTACATTTATTTAGTGTTTTAATTAGGCTGGTTTAACAAATGGCGAGCTGGTCTCTAAGTTCAGTGGTTTTGAGTGCTTAGAACTTTCTCATTTAAATGGATAAATAATTCTCTGGACTTTTAAATCTGTTTTTGTGATGATTTTTGTCCGTGATATTGAAGTGTATACAATTATTGTTTAGTTTCGGGGTACTTTTAGGAGCTTCATCATGTTCATCATGTTTGTGCATTCAGTGATTATTAGGAAGTCTTAATGAGTGAGATAGTTTAAAGAAACATTGTAATGCCTCAGAAGAAGAATCAGGGAGCCAAAATACCTGGTTAAACTTGGTTCTGCTACTTGCTAACCAACTAATTCTGGGAAAGCTTCTCATCTGTCCATGCATCAGGATTTTTACTGTGTATAAAATGGGGATAATAATAATGCCTTTTTCACGGGGTGTTGAAAGGATTAAATGAGTTAATACATTTAAGGTAGTTAGAACAGTGATCGGCCCATAGTGGGTGCTAAATGTTAGCTTTAATTATTTACTTAAGCAACATATGATATTGAAAATAATCCAGGCTTGCATTTAAAGTTGTCATGATACATAGCATAATAATACCATACATATTCATATTCCTACAACATACAGGCACACACACACACATACTCACACGCAGGCTTTCACATCCAACATGCATTTTATAGGTCAGAAATTGAAGGCAAAATGACATGATAAAATATCTACTAATAAATCTGTGTCCCCAACTGCCTGTCTAGTGCCATGCATGACAATAATAAAGTGTTCTCTCTGTGAAAAGATTGGGAAGAGTGATATGGTTTTCTCACAGTGTTCTACAACTCAGATCAAAGCACAGAGAAGCCTATCCCTACCTTGTTTATTTTTTTCAGTTGGCCAGAGTGTATACAAGTACAAAAGAAGACTCGGGTTAAAATTAAATTAAAACTTAATATTTCCTTTTGAGCCAAGAGCTCTGAATTTAAATCCTAAAAGAGTACTTTTAGGCCAGGTGTGGTGCCTCACACCTGTAGTCCCAGTACTTTGGGAGGCCAAGGCAGGCAGATCACCTGAGGGCAGGAGTTCGAGACTAGCCTGCTCGACATGGGGAAACCCCGTCTCTACTAAAAAGACAAAAAATTAGCTGGGCGTGGTGGCGGGCACCTGTAATCCCAGCTACTCGGGAGGCTGAGGCAGGAGAATAGCTTGAACCCGGGAGGCGGAGGTTGCGGTGGGCCAAGATTGCCCACTGCACTCCAGCCTGGGCGACAAAAGTGAAACTCCATCTCAAAAAAAAAAGTACTTTTAGTATGTTTGGGTTAAGAAATATACAGAGGAGACACTGAAACAACAAGTAGGATCTTAATAGAATTGGAATAATCAAGGCTGTTAAAAAATTTGTATGTGCTTCTTCAGTGCATTTTGCATAACTCAGGTTTTTAAAAATGAGTTTTAGTGATGTTAACAGATCTGTTCTTTGTTTGTTGGATTCTTTGTTTTGCTTGGAACAAGACAGAAACAAGGAGACATGGGAATATGCTTTCCTATGATGCAGCAAGAGAAAGGCTCTTTATTATATTTTCCTGCCACTACTAGCACCCTGGATCTGTCTCAAAATAATAATACTTACATGGCTTATGAAAAAACACATACAGAAGATAATATGTTCAAATCACATTTTAAGTGGCTTATAAATATTAACTTATTAAATTTTCATAAAAACTTCATGAGGTAGGTATTACAAGCATTCCCATTTTATGGAAGAGAAACCAAGGCACAAAGAGGTGAAATAATTTTCCCAAGTTGGCACAGCTGCTAAGTACTAGAGTCAGATTTAAACCCAGGTGACCTTATACCCTACCTCCTTAACTACAAGAGATGGTGTTTCTTCTCTATATAAGAAACTCAATGGCAACTGTTTCCATTATTCTGGTTTTTTAAAAATTTGCTCAGTTTAAATTCTATGTATGCTGCAACCTTAGAATAAATTTGGATTACCACTATTATTGATTGAATTAGATGCAAAAATAATTTCCTGAACATATACAATGATGGAATAATAGAGAATTGATTCATAAAGGAATGATAGAAGAGTATGGTACTCTTATATTTTACAAACCTTACATAAAAATCCAATAGTTAAAATTTCTTGCTGGGTGATAAAATTTGAGGTTTATAAAATGACTTAGATTTGAAGGTATTGCTTTAATGATACGTCAACAATTGTAACAAGCATAAGTACGTTTTGTGAATTGATAATGTTAACTCAAAGATTTTCAAACCATGTTTAATATTTAAAATTTCTTATTTATTACAGAAATATTATTTGTTATAATGGCAAAATTGGACAACATTTAGATTTAGCTTATCTATCTGAGCTGAAAAGATCTTTGCGTTTTGTAAAAGAGAAAAATGCTTGAGTGAAAAGTGGACATGACTTTTGTAATAAAGACAGGTTAACAGAGTGATTGAGATAGAATGAAGGACAGCCTATTTGTTTGTTTGCTTTTTGAGACGGAGTCTCGCTCTGTAGCCCAGGCAGGAGTGCAGTGGTGCAACTCGGCTCACTGCAACCTCTGCCTCTCGGGTCCTGGTTCAAGCAATTCTCCTGCCTCAGCCTCCCAAGTAGCTGGGATTACAGGCACGCACCACCATGCCCAGCTAATTTTTATATTTTTAGTAGAGACAGCGTTTCACCATGTTGGCCAGGCTGGTCTCGAACTCCTGATCTCGTGATCTACCCATCTCAGCCTCCCAAAGTGCTGGGATTACAGACGTGAGCCACTGCGCCCGGCCTGGACAGTCTAACTTTTTAAAAGTCAAAGTGGTGTTTTGGTAACCCTTTAACATGTTGGTTAAAGAACACAAGCAAAGTTGTGCTATCTACATTGTGTTTGTAAGCTAGCTCTGCAAATTTAGTTAATTAACTAAGTTAATTAACAAGTTAGTTAATTTCTTTGTGTCTGTTTTCAACTTGTTAAAGTGAGCACAGTAATAGTACCTACCTTACAGAATCATTGTGAGAATTAAATGATTTAGTGTGCAAAGCATTTAAAGCAGAGCCTGCAATATACTATGTGCCCAATAAAAGTGAGATTATATTGTGATGGTGATAGCAGTGTGAGGAGGAGGAGAGGGCTTTACTGAATTATGGTCTAAATGTGCCAAATAGCAGATAAGAAATAGCAGCATTACATGAGTGAAATATTACTCCAAATGCTGCTGCTGTAAACTGTTCTCTCATAGAGAATATATGATGGCTAAATAAAATGTGTAATTTCATGTAAATAGCAAGATATGTGGTAAAGTCATTGTGTTAGTTTGCTAGGCCTGCAGTAACGAAATTCCACAGATTGGATATCTTAACAGAAATTGATTCCTCACAGTTTAGGAGGATCCTAGTCCAAGATCAAGGTGTTGGTAGGTATGGTTTCTTCTGAGGACCCTCCTCCTGCCTTACAGATGGCCATCTTCTTGCCTTGTCCTCACATGATCTTTTCTCTGTGCACATGTGCTATGGTTTGCGTGTTTGTCCCTTCCAAAACTCATGCTGAAACTTACTTGTCATTGTAACAGTATGAAGAGGTGGGGCCTTTAAGAGATGACTAGGTCATAAGGGATCCACTCTCACGGGTGAATTAATGCTGTTATGGAGAGAGTGTGTTAGTTACTAGGGGAGTGGCTCCTGGTAAAAGGTTCTTCGGCTCCCACACCATGTGATGCCTTTTGCTTATGTGCTTACCCTCCCCAGATGCCAGTACAGTGCTCTTGCACTTCTCCACCTTCAGAAATTTGAGAAATACATTCCTTTTCTTTATAAGTTACCCAGTCAGTGATATTCTATTATAGCAACAAATATGGACTTAGCACATATCCCTGATGTGTCTCTGTGCATTCAAATTTCCCCTTCTTATAAGGATACCAGTCAGATTGGATTAGAGCCCATCTTAATGGCCTCATTTAAACTTAATTACCTATTTAATGTCCTTATCTCCAAATAGAGTGACATTCTGACATACTGGGGGTCAGGGCTTCAACATATGAATTTGGAGAGAAAACACAGTTCAGCCCATAACAGTCACTTTTGAGGTAAATGAATTTTAAGACCTGTGACTAAATGTCTGGGCTAATGTTAAGGTGTCAATGTTTTAATCATGAAATTGATGGTTATCTGTCTTTTAGGACTGCTGTGGTAATATGGAGCTTCATCTTCTGAGGAAATGGATTGCTTATAGTAGAAGCACAGCTCACGCAGACTGAGGCCTTTGGAAAGTGTTTCAGATCTGGTGCTTTTAGATTAGGGTTTTGACTGCATTTATTTAGAGATAAAATAGCCACCAGTTAGAAGAATTTAGTCTTTTTACCTCAGTATATTTCTAATGAAAATTTTATTCCATTACTTTGAGAACTGTGGGAGGAAAATTATAAACATTTCTTTCTATAGACCCTTGGGAACCAAGGGGACATAGAAAGCCAAATATTTTCTGGAAAAATAAATACTCAAATTTATAAATATTTCATTCATTTCTGAAGGATGAGACAATAGACATACGAAATGTATTTCAGGATCAATGATGCTATCCACCAAACTGTATAAATTAACAATTTGTTATTGGACACCATTTATGTGAGGAATGAAATGTCACTCGCCATGTTGTTTTCAGTCAGTCAAATTGCTTCTGAGTACTTGACAATCTTCTATATTGTACCAGTGAGATGCAGATATATACGTATATATGTATTCAAGACTCCTCTATTATTTATTGCCCCTGGCCCAAACACACCAAATGAAAGTACTTTCTGCCTACATCATGAATCACTGTACGCCATAAATAAAGCTGTCACAAAATGAATTTTATTTTAGTTAACTGAAAAAAAATCAAGAAAAAATACATTTCCCTTTGTTTAGAATAGTAGTTGCCAAAATTGAATTACAAAATGTATTGTTTTTCGTTGAAGAGCAAACCAAAAATGAATTAGACATGGACTCTCAGGGGATAATATCCACTGGCACAGGGAAAGCAGATTTAGTGGCTATGTTTGCAACTATGAGCCAGAGAATATTAATTTGTTATTCTAAAATTTAGCTTTCTGTATAACTTGAGGTATGAAGTGGGAATATGCTGTTAATAATGATAACGGTTGGCTTATTTGTTGGAATCTTCCAATAAGTGTTTTTATGACCACTAGAAAAAAAAGGGTGTAAATTTAAAAGTAGTTATAAAGTATATTGAAAAGATAATTTTAAAATTGAGAAAGGAAAGAAAAGAACTTTTAATATTCTGTTGTGGAATTATGGCTCTCTTTCATCCTCCTCGCATTTTCAATAACAGTATTATTGACATAACTTTGTCTTCTTTGAATTGCTTCTTGAGCTCTATCATTCACTAATGGCTTTTGCTCTTAGCATTGTCTTGAAAAAATTAATTTTCAGTCTTTTTTTTTCTTTTTTGTGCCTCCTTAATACTCTTTTCGAACAAAACCTTTAGTAGAATTTCAACATATAATGGAGCTGCTCTCAGTCAGGGATTGACTCAGCCCTGTTCAGAGACCGAACCCTCTTTTTCCCTCCTCCTCCACCACTGCAGCAATCATCAAGTGCCTCTTTGAAACCTCAGGACATCAGGAGCAAAGGGTGAATGTGACTATTCCCAGCAATGCAGATCCATGTATTTACCTCTTCTTATTCTTTCTGTTTTATCAAACTTTTCCGAGTCCAATTCTCACAACAAGTAGCAATTAATACATGGCAAAGCCATATCTCGGTGGATTTAGATGTAGATAATTTGGCATTTCTTACTCACTCTTCAAGCTGGACTGCCCAGGTTCCTTGAAACTAGCCTGTGCCATTTTGCACTCAAACATTTTTTTCATGACTTTCCCTCTAACTGGAATGCAACTTTTTTTATCTCTTCCATTTGAAAACTTGTGCATCATTTGTTAGTCATTTCTAGTATTCCAAATATAATTTACTGGTGCTGTCAAACTAAATGAGATCTAGTACCTTTTATGACAATTATTTAACCGTTGCTTATGATATGATCCAACATATATTTGTGTTAATTGGTAAAAACTCTTTGATGAGAGAGAAGAGTGTTTAGAAAGACACATAGACATCTGTCCACACCCATTTATTCAGTTTAGAAAATTAAGAAATGGAACAGCTGATATTTCTATAAAATGCATGAAAACTGAGCTGAGAAGATGTGCTTGGACAGAGCATAGAAGGTAAGCAATAATTAAGATACAGAAAAGGAGGCCATCAGAGAGAGTGAGAAGAAGCAGACACATCCTACATCTAAATTCTTTATTGCTATATAAGGTAAATAAAATCTACATAAGTATAGTCTAGCCAAAATATGCAGCTGGCAAAATGGAGATATTGAGAAGATATAATAAAGTAACTAGAAAAAAATATTGCAAATTATTGTATTCAGCTGCTTTCTGGTAGATAGGAATTCCTTGAATATAAGTTCATGAGCAGAGCCAGTGGTCCCAGTGAATATCAGACTGCTGATATTCTAGACTTTAATCAAGGTGCTATATTGCTACAATTGGGAAAAATGGTGGTCTTTTTGCATTTTGCAGAAAAAGCAATTTACTGGTTAGAATTTCCCTGTGTCTAAACAGATGTCTTATCATTTTTTCTCATATTCCTTTGATACTTACTACTGTTTGTCTGCTAGCAAAAGCAGTTTTTAAAATAAATATTGATGGGAAAATTTGAGATAGCCAGTAACACTTGTTATTGACATATGTTTTGCACGGTCATGAATTTTTCCTCTTTTTAAAATACTGATCTAAAATATGTTTATGTTTCCTGCTGTTAAAATTTCCATAGATTTTAATATGGGTGGGAAAATATCAGTATGTGAGTGTGAGTTTTTTTTTTTTTAAAAAGAAACTCAGGTGTAAGAATTACTAGCAAATATATTTGAAAGGATAATTTTCAAGAGGTGAGGCAGCATGCTGCATGAAAAAAAATGAGGGTATGCTGGAGAAAAAGGTTACTCAAAATTTGCCTCAGTGTGACTATGGCAGTTCTTTTAAAAAGCCGTGTTATCTGTTCTTGATTCAGAGTGGTTTATGACTCTCATTCTGAAGTTTAGTTTTGAAGTTTGAGAAACCATTACCACATGGTTGAGAATTTGTTGGCGTGAATGTTATTTTTTGATATTATAGATTGTCCTGTGTTATATTGACTCCAAAACCTTTAATTTGTTGAAGATATGGATGTTTGGTGGCTATTTTCCAAGCTGCATATTATTGCAAAAAGAAAAAGCACAAGGATATTTGAATATTAGATTTTTTAATCAACAAATCCAGAAGTTACCATGTACCTAGGCCTAATAGTAATCAGTAAAGTAAAGAAGACAGTGGCCATGGGGGAAATTAAACTATCTCCTTGTTTGTTGGAATACCATGGGGTTTTTATATGAGGAAAACACTAAGAATATTTGTTTTATTTAGTAATCTAAATTGTGTAAATTTGCTTTATGCAAGACTTTATTAGGAATTAGAAGAGCAAACAAAGCTAGGGACCTACAGTTACCTTCTTTAGAAAACATATTGTGCCCTTCATGTAATTAACAGATTGGTGTAGAAGTCAAACCTGATTACTGGGATAATGCACTCAAAAGTGCCATGCAAAACATCATTCAAATGATAGATATTATTAGCTTATTAAAACAGAAGCTTCTGGGCAAGGTAAAAAAGTAGCCAGAACATACATATAGTGTAATTAAACAAATTCCCTATATCTTCTGTCCTCACATTATATACACACATATGTAGGTATTTGCACTCAAGTAACCCAAATTGTCGTATAATTTCTAAAATCTTTGTTGATGTTCAGTGTAAAAATGTGTGATTTTGTTATTGAAATACTTGCCTAGGAAAGGCTTTAGCTATTAAAACATAAATAGGTCTAGAGATAATTGAGAGTTCAAAAATGGTGCAATGGGGAAAATAAGGATTTGCAACAAAGAGAATTTGAGGCAAAATAAAGGAATACAAAATGAACACTAATTTTATCAGAGTTCTTTAATAGGAATATGATGTATAATAATTTATAATGTTTGAGGATTTCACAGAAATCAAGTTCCATCAAGTCTTAATAAGAGGCAGTTTCATTCCCTATAGGAAAAAAGGAAAGTAAATGATCCAACATGTTTCATAAATGCCACTGACATTGGGGGGCATGACCTTACTTCTTTGTCGTGACAGATAAACGACAGAGAGAACATTTTTTGACAGAAAATGTCCAAAAACAGCACAGTGTTCAAGACAGATTGACCAGATTATTCAACGTAAAGCAGAGAACTAGAAAGTTTTCCAAGGAATATTTATTTTTCCATCACAGGTGATGCAGTGATCTATAGAACAAACTATAACTTTAGTAATCTGACTCTAGAAACTAAATGACTAGGGAAACAGAGCAGCAGATGCTAAAGATAATTTGTACCCTCTCTGACACTCTGTTGTTTTTCTAACGGTATTGTTGCATAAACTTCAATCATCTCTTCCCCTTGCTTTTGTTATTTCTCTTACATACTTATTCTGAATCTGACGCCCTTGAACTCATCTGAGGCTTCCCAAAAGAATGACTAGGAGGGTATGTTGATAGGATGATAGTTACACTAATGCTTAGCTACGTTGCATGTCTCTCATTTCTCACTGTAGTTCCATGGTGAGGTTAAATGCTTTGAAGAAGGTTATCGCCCCCACAAAATATCAAACAGGTTATAAAGTGTTGGTTATCACAAGATATAAGAGTGTTTTCTTCTTGATGTTTAAAATTTTGGATTTTGGGGGATGTAGAAAACATAGGCCACCTATTAGAATGCCTACATTTTGAAGTCCATGTACTTTTTTAATGCATGTGATGATCCCAGCAGAAAGACGTATGGAATATACAGCAGGAATTGCGTGGGAGTCCTGAGAGGTCTGCCAGGGAAGATCTGCCTGTTTTGACAAGGAATGGGGTAGTGGAGAGACCCCCAGAAAGGGGAGAGAGTGATCTTTGAGTAAGTCAGAAAATAATAAGAGATTACCAATATTTGTGTTTCAACAATCTTAGTAAAGTAAGACTTTCTTCTTATCATTGCATTTGTCCTCCTTCTCTCCCCAGAAGCTGTTCAGTGAGTAGAGGGTGGGGTTTGGAGGAGGTGAGGAAGAACACAGGGAAGAGTACTGGAGAAAGACAGAAGCCTCACCCCACTGTTGGCCGGTGAGATTTGCTGGTCTTTCCTGATCTAGGGAAGTGTTGAAATTTTATTTGGTTAAGATTAGAGTCTTAGTGGCTTAAAATACATCACCTAAGAATTGCTTATTAATTAATTTCTGAAAGCCGTTAAAGTGCTAAAGCATATGCCCAAAATTTGGTCTAGGAAAGAGGAAGATAGGGGCGCCAAAGCTGATTTTGGAGGTGTTAAAACTAAGTGATAGAAACAAGTAAAGTTTGTTATTCTTTCCTTAAGCCTTCTGAGTCCAGCCTGTTCTGTAAACTGGTTACATGTGCTTTACCTCATTGAATCCTTATGAGATGGATTCTATTATTATTATTATTTGAAGAATGTGCATTCAAGAGAGGTTATAAAACTTGTCTGAGTTCACACAGTTAGTGGATGGCAAGGCCAGATTTTGAAGCTAGACACTGACCCTTATCCAGGATGGATAGGTGCAAGAATTGGGTAAAATGGGAGGTAAGATCCCATGACTGTGAACAGCAGTGGTATAAAAGCTCTGAAATAGATAAAGGATAAGAGATTTAAAGCAAGGGCTTGGGAACCAGACCATAAAATCAGAGACTAGAAATCCTTTAGTATTAGTCCACAGGGTCAAGACAAATTTTAATACAGCCAGGGTTAGTGATTCAAGCAGAAAATACACAAGATCTGTGTGGCTAATCAGCAGAATGCTCAATAGAATGTGACAAGTACACTGGCAAACAGAATTCATTTACTCATTCAAGAAAAATATATTAAAAACTCTAGTACAGGCGAGATTTTGTATAAGGCCCAGAGATTGCATTAGTCAGCAAAGCAAATGAGGGCTTCTGTCCTCATGTGGCTTCTTTAGGAGGCAAAGTAAAAGTGGGTGTTTTGTCTTTTAACTGCTTTTATATTTCTAATCCTGTACACGTGGCTTCCCAAACACAAAACAGTTTTCAGATCTGTTGGAAAGCAGTCCACTGCTGTCATCTTGTGCTCCTACTTGTCTTCCTGGGTGTACCAAAATGACAAGGCCCTGACTATTCCTTCACCTGTGCCTTTTCTCAGGATTGTTTATGCAGCAGCCATTTCTGGAAACTGAGGCCATGCATCCCAGGAATGTATCGTGTTTACCTGAGTTATGCTTGGTCTCCCCATGAGTAGAACAGAGGCTTGCTTAATGTTCATTGTAAAAGTAGTGTGTGCTCCTTAAACTCAGGGCTCCTCTCTGATGACACACTCCACTGAATATACAATCTCTCCCTAGCCCTTTGGGTTGCCCTGTGGGATTTAGGGCTTGGGGAATCAGCACTAACTGATTAACAACTGTGCTGATTCTTCTGCTTCTATGACCCAGGAGTCCTGTGTCTGCTGTCAAAGTCTATGGAGCTTGACAAGCTAATCTATTAGTTTATACAGTTGTTGCAGTGTGAATTGTCCTGCTACTAAGTCCCCTCCCCATATCACACGTAGTGAAGTAGGGTAGAATTTCAACAGACTCCTCTTAGGAGCCACGCAGATTATTCAATCAATCACTAGTATGTGATTGTGTTTGCCAGGAGAATCATTCTCTACTTTTTCATCACCAAGCCCAAAGACAGAGAGATCTATGGCCTCACAGAATGGTTGTCCTTGTTTATTGTTTTCTGTTTTAGTTATTTGGGTGTTTTTAAAGAAATGACTATTCTACCTAAAAATATTTGCTTAGTTTATCATGCTGTCAACCATACTTCAATCCACTTGGCAAACTGTTTTCTGAACAAAGTTGTCTCGTAATTATAAATGGAGACCATGGAGGTAGGAGAAAGATAAATGTTTATCACAAATCCCTAGGATGAATCTTAAAAAAGACGTCTACAACAGTTTTATTTGAAAGAAAGGCCAGAGTTGTACTAATTAGCACATTGGAAAGTGCTTCTTTACATGGTTTGTTTTATGGGAACAGAATAAATTTAGGCCACAGGCTGATTTAAAATTTTTTCCCTCCGAATATAGTATAGTTTTTAAGTATTCACATCATGACATTCAAAAGTGAAAGACTTCAAGATTTTGTGGAAATAAGTGGGTTCATGGAAAGTGCAAGCATAGGTCATAAAGATTATATTATATTGGCGAGTTTTTACTGTATTTTTTCCCTCTCTTTGAGGCAATCCAATACTTGAAATCTTCTTTTCACAACTTCTCTTTGCTCACCGGAAAATATTCACTGATGACAGTGAATATTTTGAATAATCAAAGGTTACTGCATAAACCCTATCAGGTTTGTGCCTTCTAGGAACATGCTTGTCAATTTATGGTGAAAGCTAGAAACTGCAGGCCTATATACAAACAGATGAAAACAAGGAACACCCCACTGTATGAGTGGTCTTCCTTTTAACATCTTTTTTAAAAAATATGATTTCCAGGACAATAGTGTATCAGAAAAGTGTGATTGCTTGGGCTTACCATGACTACATGGCCCTCAATTCTTCAAAAAATATTCCTTATCAAATTAAATTTTCTAAAGTGTTGTCTAAAGCTGTATCTGTAGTTTAAAACACAAACACTTCTAAAATTTTAGTTTCGCCAAGTATTAGCCACTAGAAGTTTCTGATAAACACACATACACACATAAACTGGACTTAGGTTTAAGTTTTGCTGAGACCAATGACTAACCGTTAATATGTTTCTCTGTAAGCTCTTCAAGTAGCACAGGGAGCCTGGCATTTAAATAGTTGCTGGTTGAATGAATAAATGAGTGAGTTGTATCAGAGGGAATGGCTATGGATTAAATATATGTAATTGGATTTAATGCCTCTAGGCACTTGTACTGTAGATTCTGAGCCCAAACATTATGGTATATATATATATATATATATATATATATATATATATATATATATATATATTTTTTTTTTTCCTGAAGCAAATGCCTTGCTATTTTCAGGGACTGTTATGTGTTCACTTTCAGCAATGTAATGTGGAGGTGTCTGGAATCTCCTCAAAGCTAATCTATGAGAAAAGTTTGGTTTTGCTGAATTGGGAGATGACATTTCAAATCTAACTAAAGATCAGATTAATATATTCTATAATTTTATGTCTTGGGCTATTGGGTAAGAATTTCAATTGCTTTATTTTTAGGAAGCTGGTCAGATAAAGTTGTTTTTGCCAGATAAAAAGTGACATGTATTTTCTTGTCATTTCTCTTTAATGTTTTTATTTCCTTTAAGAGAAATGATTTTACGTTAAAACTTTTATTCTTATTCAGTATTTCCTTTCAATGTTCTTTAAAAATATCTGCCAATGAAACTAATTCACCTTCTTGCAAAATGTTAACATTTTCAATTTTAAGTAGAAACCACCTTGCCAACAGTGTTATTTCAAAACGTTTGATTTGTCATGATATGTTCAGTCTATTTTTAAGATTCTCCAAATTGAATTTTGAGGTTGGTGCTTGTTCCAAGTTAGAGCAGCATGCAATATGTTGCAGTATGACTGAGTGGAGGAGAGAAAGAGATCCAGGAATAAATATATCTAGAAGAGTGCTCACAGAAAAATTCTGTCTTTTCATTTCCCCAGCAAAGAAGATTAACTTGCCAAATGGCATCTTGCCCTCAAAGTCATAATGAATCTCATTGATGAACAAGTGTGATAGTTACTTTTGATGAATACTTCCATTTATGTGAAGCACAAAACATTGTTGAAAAATACATGAATTATCTGACTTCTCATTTTCAATCAAAGATAGTTTAGTGATTAGTCATATTGAGATGTTTGTGCACAATGCTGAGGCCATAGTAGGTATTCAATAAATACTAGTGAATGATGAAGTACTGAACATCCTTAAAAGAAAGCCTACTACTCGTGTTAACAAAGAAGATTTTTCTTTTCTAATACCCAACAGTGTATGCCAAGCACTGTTTAATTAGACATAAAAATGAGAATAAGACAACATTCTAGCCATCAGGAAACTCACAGTGAAATGAGGGATACATACCTGTAATACTAAGGGGGAAATGTTACACAGGACATTAAGGAATCTTCATCAAGGAAAACTGTTCTCTTAGTAACATTTACATGTATCTTGGAATAACTGGATTGAACCTCCACCTTTTTGAATAATCTACTTTTTAAACAGCCATAATTTCTTTTCATTTTCTGTATGAATGCTGTTTTAATTTAGCAAACAAGTATACATTGTTCAACAGCAATACACATATCCCTTGGCACAAATCAGTGCTCCTCAATAAACAATTCTGATTGAAAGAATGACTCTTTACTAGATTACATTTAGATTTTTAGTATTAAAAATGTTGATTTCGCTATCAAGAATCTGTCTCAATTTTAATTTTTTTCTTCTTCCATTTATGTCTTAAGGAAATCTATGATGTTTACTGACCCTCTTGTAACTCCTTAATTGGGCTTGGTTCATAATTATGATGTATTTTCCACAGTTTTAGAGGAAAATCTATGTTCTATAAAACTGGAGATTTTAAATCAGTAATTTGTTGCAGTTAACATTGTTTCCACATTTAATGGAATTTTCAAGTCTTTAGCTTACGAAGGGCATTTTTATTTAATATTCCAGAGTCAATCTAATAGGCTTAAAGTATTTAATGTTTCATGTTGATTTGGTAGCTTTGTAGATGAAATAAATTATGAGTTTTTTTATTATGTACACTGGAAAAGGAGGCCTCTTTTTCAGTCATGTAAGAATACCTGCTGCTTTATTTTTGCATTTCTTTGTGAAGTGCTTTCCCTTTTATCCCCTTTGCTAAATCAGTGTGGAGCCCAAAGCATCATCACAGCGTAAGGAAAGAATTGAATTTCTACTTGGGAAATTGGATTTTGACGAGTTGGATTTCCCCAGTGGAGTATGAATGACAGTAACTCAAACTCTAAGAAAAGGGCATCTTTGGAATATCCTTGTAGAATAGTTCACAGAATCCTGGGCCATAGTTTTAGTGTTCTTTTCTTTCCCCCTACTAGATTGCAAATTTCCTCATGTGCCTTTCTTTAACTATCATGTATATAACATGAGTGATAGATTAAAACGCAAACTGTGAATAGTGTCTTAACGAAGGTTGGGATGCAGTGCTAAATTCCGTAATCGTGTGAGGTTATCTGAGGAATTAAAGGAATTGAGGTCTATTGCTGAGGTACAGTGTCTATTTGTACAGTAGAAGGATTCATTCTAGGAATGGCACTGAGAAGATGCAGTCAGAAAAGAAGAAATGCCAAGCTGGGTAGACATTCAAGAGATTCTGTGGATTTCTGTGGACATAAAATACCCCTTCAAACAAAATTAAAAATGCAGTTTTCTAATTATGTTGTCTAGACACTATTGAAGTATTCCAATTTCCTTTATTATTATATCTCAATGATTTCACTGTTATATTGACATAATTGTTTGCTTTGTATCTTTTAAACACCTGACCACCTTACTAAATGAAGCGATACCTTTTGGGCATTACTCAGTTGAGGATCCTGGGTCATGTTTTTGTATCAAATGCAGGCAAAGAATTTAGCATTTGAGAAGGCAGTGTAGAAGTCTATATTGCTCACTAATGTTTGAGTCACTGAACTCAAATCATGTTTTAAAGGTTTTTTTTTTGTGATACTTATGAAAAAGTATGCTATATAACAGAGTTGAATGACCTGATGTTGACAACATTTAAAGTAGACTACCTAGAATACTAGCTGATTACCTTGTTAGCATTATTGCAATTTATTAATTTAAATTTGGAAGGGTGCTTAAGAGTCACAGAATATGCTTATTAGAAGAAGCTGTATCATTCAATTTTATAAAATATTCTCTTAAGGGTAAAAAAATCTTTTTCAAAATACTTGCATCAAAATCAGTGGCTATAGCTGCTTGAGCCAGCCCATTTTATTCTAGACTCATTGTAGCCCATTCTATTCTAGGATTGCTGGCCAAGAGACTTTAGCACATACCTATTGAGCAATGTCTAGCGAAATGCTCACCTGTACAAGGTGTAGGAGGAGAAAGAGCCTCAAATTAGATGTTAAGATTACTGGTCTCTAGAAACAATCTGTCTTTTATTCATGCCATTGAGCGTTTACTGAGAGACACAATGCACCATCTAATGTGGGAGGTGTTTGGCAAATGTGGGCAGCTGTCACTTGTCTGGTGCTGAAGCATTTTAGTTACATTCTGTGGAGCATCTTTTGACTTGTTTTCTCATTTGTAAAACTGAGGTATTAATGTGTGGTTGTGTTTCACAAAAGTTGATATGAACCTTAAATTAGATAATAGATTTTTTGGAAAAAGCCTTTTATTTGATACTATGATACATGCACAAATATACATTTAATTATAAAAGTAAAACATGAAATGTCTTCTTTTTAAAATATTTAATAAACCAAAACTCCGTAAAATAAGAAGTGAAATTCTTCCAGGGCAAACCCCACTGTCTATAGTTTAGTGTGGTATCTGATGATTTTAGCCATGGTTATGCATAGAAGCAAACACGTTTAGTTTTGATATTGTTGCTGTTTTCAGTGTTATTATTTTATAAAATAAAAAGATATATGTATGTATGTATATTGGTGTGATAAGGATATACATATAAACATAATCACTATATATAAATATATTCATATAAAATCACATATGTACATATGTCCTACTGTAACTTGCCTTCTCCTTAGAAGTTAAATTTACATTGAGCACACTCTTCCTATATAAAATATTTTATGGAACATATGATGATTTATAAAACCATTCCCTTTAGATTAAACATTCAGATTGTTTCTACTTCTTATTATTATATTGCATTATTATCATAAAAGTACTTAACATGAGATATACTCTCAACAGATTTTTAAGGGTAGAATACAGTATTGTTATCTGTGGGCACAATGTTCTACAGCAGATCTCTAAAGCATATTCATTTTGCATAATTGAAATTTTATACTTATTGAACAATTCTTCATTTCCTGGTCCTCCCAGCCTCTGGCAACCACCATCAGCACTATTCATAAGAGCCAAGATGTGGAAACAATGTTACATGTTTACACACCCTACATGTACACAGAGCATTCACATACACCCCACACATACCATGCACATATACACACTACACACACTCTAAATGTACCTATACCACAAATACCCATCATTCGAACACCACACACACACACACACACAGAGTCTGTTCCCTAGCCACAGCACTCCTGCCCACTACAACACCGAATGAAAGACATATGGTTAAACTTAAAAGATTCCTAGACTAAACGTCCTATACCTCAAATATGTCAACTCTTCCCAAATACATGTAAAATTCAGTGCAATCTCAATCAAAATCTCAACAGGTTGCTTTTTTTTCTGAGAACTTGTCAAGTTTATTCTAAAGTCTATCTGGAAGACAAACTGTGCAAGAACAGCCAGGATATTTCTTAAAACAAAGTAGAATATTAAGGGATGACTAGCCTTTCTCATTATCAAAACATACAAAAGGTCGCAGTGATTAACATAGAATGGTTTTGGGTCCTGGGATATATCGGGATATATCAGTGACAAAAAAATAGAGTCTGTGAATATTGAAACCTGAGCATTAAGATAAGTGAACCATGTTAGTCCCTGCAACTTCATTTAATATTTTTAAAAAGGTAGTCTGCCCTTCTGTAATGGGATTATTACCTTAGCATAATGTCCTCAAGGTTCATCCATGTTGTCGCATATTGCAAAATTACCTTCTTTTAAAAGGCAGACTATTTCGTTGTATGTTTATAGCACATTGTTTTCATCCAGTTATCCATTGATAGAAAATTAACATTGTTTCCACATCTTGACTGTTATGAATAGTACTGATGGTGTGTGTATAGTGTGTGTGATGTGTATGTGCATGCCGTGTGTGTGTGTGTATGCCATGTGGTATGTGTATGTGGTGTGTAGTGTGTGTGGTGTGTCAGGTGTGTGTATATGGTGTGTGTTGAAGTGGGAGAGAAACAGGGATGAGTATGTTAGGTGGTAGATCTGTATGTACGTATGTAATTCTATGAATTTAGCAACTCCACAGTCAAAAGAAAAGAAACAGTAAGTTTTTTGTTTGTTTGTTTTTTGTTTTTAACAGAGTCTTGCTCTGTGGCCCAGGCTGGAGTGCAGTGGCACGATCTTGGCTTAGTGCAACCTCCTCCTCCCAGGTTCAAATGATTCCTATGCCTCAGCCTCCCCGTAGCTGAGATTATAGGTGTGCACCACCACGCCCAGCTAATTTTTGCATTTGTAGTAGAAATGCTGTTTCACCATGTTGGCCAGACTGGTCTCAACTCCTGACTGCCTTGGCCTCCCAAAGTGCTGGGATTACAGGCATGAGCCACTGTGTCCAGCCACAAGAGTAAAATTTTAAAGCAATTCCTGATAGAATGCTGAGGAAGGAGGAGGGGTGGTGGGGTCTAGGGTGAGTAGGATGGAGAAGTCAATGGTCTAATCAACTCCAAGATGTTTCCAAGGCTCTGCATACTAGATGCAACCACCCCTTTTCTTTTACCTTGGACAGCCCAAAGCCTCAATCTATAGCCACTATCTCCAGACTTAGCATACAGGTCCCTCTTCCAATCTACCATTCCAACCATATTTCATGTTCTTCTTTAAGTGTAAGTGCTTGAGGCCTGCTGTTTCCTCCTGTGTATGTGCAGCCTGCTCTCCACCCACTTCCTAGGTAATTCACCCCTTAATAAATCGAACACTTGTTGATATCCTAATACTCATCAGTGTTCTCTGTTCTTGGAATTTATACCTGGACAGCATTAAAAATGTCCCATCCCTCAAGAAGCTTACATTCTAGTCATAATTCGTAAGAAATTATGTAGTACGTTAGCAGATTTTAAGTGCAAAGGATAAGTAAAAGTAGAACCGAGTGGGATCTAGCTGGAGAGTGGGTTGAAATTTCAAATAGGATGGTCAGGGCAGAGCCAAAGACAAGATGACATTTGTACCAAGTCTTGAAGGAATTTGGTGGATTTATCAGTGGAAACATCTGGACTCTACACTAAAGAGCGTGTTTTCATTACCCTTGATGCTCAAAACAAGATGTACATGTTGGTCCATTTGCATGATGTTTGTCTGGTCTTCACTGACTTATTTTGATTTATAGGTTTGTGACCTCTTTGCCTCCAGCTCTAGAAAGCTTACTATTAATAACTTTGAATATAGTTTGGGCTGTTCTGGTTTCCTCTGCAGGCATTAAAATTCAAGCTAAATGAAGTCAAGTGTTCTGTTTCTTTCAGTTTATAAATTCTGTAAAAATATGGACATGATTTTAAAGGCAATAGGTTTTCAATTTTGGGCAGTCCTAGGCAAATTCTCATTAAGTATTTGTGAAATGGAGGACGGGATGTAGAGATCTGCACTCCATTCTCTTTCTCCCACACCTATCACATTTCTTGTAGTTTTTCTTCCAGTGACTTTCTTCTTTATTTTCAGAGCACTTATGTTTTTCCTTCACATCATCAATTTTATGTTTTAAATTCTACTTTTTATTGCCTTCAATATGACTTTTAATTGAGCCTTAGTATTTAGAATGTTTTGCATTTTTTCTTATTTCTGCCAACCTCTTTATACTATCTTGTTCATCCTTGCTTGTCTTTTCCTTATGGCTCATTTTCCTGTTTCATTGATCTTGACACTTTTTGATGACACCAAACAATTATTTTCAGAAATGCATTTTAAATCCCATTTAAACAATATTTGTCACTGCTGTGCTGTTCTATAGTGCCTTTAGAGAAAGAGTCTGCTTATTGTATAGATTATATTTTAAGTACAGTATATAAAAGTATAACTGGAAGATGGCTACACAATGCAGAATTCTTGGCGGTACCATCGCCATCAAAAGAACAAGCTCCTTGGCCTTCCTATCCCTATAAGCCTCCTGCCCCTCTGGCTCCCATGTGACATCGGGGAGACATCTATTAGTTGTTTTAGCATCTATCTTAGACAGTCTCACTTTTTTAAAGCCTTGGATATAGTAGGTACAGTGTAGTATTAACCCGGTGTACTCTGGAGCCAGATGCCTGAGTTTAAAACCCACTTTGACTGACATTTGTCAGCTCCATGACTCAGGGAAAGCCACTTACCTTAATTTCTCTGGTCTTCCTTTTCCTTTTCCTGATCTATAAAATAGAAATAACCACTGGCTTCAGGAGGAGTAAATGAGTGAATGCAGGTTAATATCTAAAAACATGATTAAGCACTCTGTGAATGTTAGCTTATTTATTCTTAATTTTATTTACTGTTATTTATAAATCCCATAGTTTTGGTGAATTTTTTCTGTTTCCTAATCTTTGAAAGAGAACACATGTATCAATTGTTAGCTTCTGGTACCAGGAAGGAATTTTTTCTACCTACCTCATTTTTTCCAAGGGCCTGGAAGGCCCCCTTCCTCCCTCCCTCCTTTCTTTTCTTTTCTTTTCTTTTTTCTTTTCTTTTCTTTCTTTCCTTCTTTCCTTCTTTCTTTCTTTCTCTTTCTTTCTTTCTTTCTTTCTCTGTCTCTCTCTTTCTTTCCCTTTCTTTCTTTCTTTCTCTTTTTTTTGGTTTGTTTTTGTTTTTGAGACAGGTTGATGCAGGGTCTCATTCTGTCACCCAGGCTGGATTTCAGTGGTGATCTGGGCTCACTGCAGCCTTTACCCTCCAGGTTCAAGCTATTCTCCCACATGAGTCTCACAAGTAGCTGACACTACAGGTGTGTGCCACCACACCTGGCTAATTTTTGTATTTTTAGTAGAGACAGGATTTTGACATATTGCCCAAGCTTGTCTCGAACTACTGGGCTCAAGCGATTCACCTGCCTTGGCCTGGCAAAGTGTTGGGATTACAGGCGTGAGCCACTGCAACTGGTCTTCCTACTTTCTTATTACACCTAGAATTAAAACAAAACACAACAACAACAAAAGTAATTAGCCTAACCTCCATCTCATTTTCTTGCTATTAATGTTGTTTGCATCTGTAGAACTACTGCTTTGGGATTTTCTCCTGCTCTGGCTCTTTGGTTCTAACTGTAATTGTGAGTCAGGAGTAATGTCTATATGTTTATATATCTTTGATAAAAGAACCTGCTGCCCATTATGTAATTTTTTTTTTAGGTTTTTAAGGATTTGGGGAGTTTTTTTTTTTCTAAGACAACAAGTTTTCTCTTATGCGCTACTTGTAGCTTGCTTGTCACCCAGTTGTTTACAGTGACATAAAATGTGCTGTAATGTTCCATAGATGGGAACATAGGTGTGGTCATGTGAGGGAGCTTGGTTCCCCATGGCTTGGATTAGGGATCTTAATCAGTATTATCGTTGCCTGATATTATGGTCCCTGCCATGACTTGGTTGTATTATCTCACATGTAGTTCATTTCACATTGCCAGTTTTTACAGCTGTATATTTTCATAGTGTTTTTGAATAAATAGCGAGCCACGGAGAAAGATTAAAGGAAACCTGGGTTGCATGCTTTTAATCATGATTGTATCTTTTAAGTATATTGACATTTTGACTAAAAGATCAACTGTGCCTTTGCATGATACATATGCATAACTACACTTTCCTATAATAAAATAATTTACATTCCCAGTTCTCTTTCATATACACAATAACTCATGGCTATAAGAAATTAATTCTATCTCATTCAGTCTCATAGTTTCACAGATATGTGAAATATATTTATAATATGTTGATTAACAGTTTTATAGTGAGATACATAGCAGCACAGCCATTTTATAAGGTAACTAACTGAAGGTGATACGGATAATTTATTGACTTTTAGTTGGCTTTTAAAGTGAACTACACATTTTTTTTTTGAGGGGATGGAGGAATTGCCTGTATGGATTGAGTAAAATAGTTTACAGATTCTAGATTTTGCAATTAACCTACCCACTTTCTAACAGTAAATTAAATGGTATCTTCAAGGCTCTGAAACCAATAATGTAATGTAATTCCACTATTGGAACTAATGACGAAAAGAAAAGAGATTAAGGAAATAGATGAGAACAATGTTAAATTGTAACTTACTGTCGCTTAAGGTTATTTAGATGATCTCCATGACACAGTGGGAACAAATTTGGATATTTCTTAAATTTTGCAGGTTCTATCAATAAAAAGTGTTTTAAAATTTATTTTAAATGGATTTTTCATATTCAGAGAATGTAATACTCAAGAAGCCAAAAAAGCTACTTTTTAGCAAATAGTATTCATTTCCTATATTTTCTCATAGATCTATGAAATGTAAATTTGGTATATCATGAAATTAGAATTGAATTAAATGAGCACCTGTTTTAAAAAATAAGAATTGGAATAATTTAAAAATCATTCTCAAATCTTGGACTTTTATAATGTTATTTTTAAATTAAAATAGTTCACACGCACTAACACACAGAAAATAATTGATAAGGATTCAATATATTATATTAATTTATAAAATATTTAGTGGCAGTTTCAAGTATGATGGCAAAAGAATAAAGGTTGATAAATCACACTCTTTCCTACACAGAGTTAAGAATCTAGTATAATGGAGCTTAAACCAAATTATTGTATCCCTTTAATTATTATTTCAAAAACCTAAGTTTTAAATTCTGAGTTCTAATTTACATGATGGTATGTTGACATTTATTTTTTCTCTGATGAAGTTGAAATAAGAATAAAAATAGTTAATTAGAACATCTCACTGACAATATGCATACAGGAATAAAAATATATTGTGGTATGGAGATGAAATGCAGTCAAGAATAATGCTGAATTTGAATTAAAGCTTAATATAAAATGAGTAACGCTGATTAGGCTGTGTGTGAATAAAAATATTCTGGATGCAGAAAATTATGACATTTTAAGTATAATTTTTGAACTGAAGGAAAAAATTTAAAAGAGCAAAGGAAAGTTACAAAATTTAACAGTTGTGTTAGAGTATTTCAATGCATTCTAACAAGTTTTTCAAGCTTATTTTTTAAAAAGGTTTTATATTTCTAAGAATGATTTCAGTATTTTGAAGGCCATTTCAAAATTTGGGGTCCTAAAATGTTATTGGCTATTATAAAGACATAGCTAATAAAATGATTTTAAAAATGCTAAAATAGATAAAAATAATATCTGTTTCAACGAGTAGTCTTCAGACAGGAGAAATATAATACATGTAAAATGGCACAACCTGCGATACATAGGACATCCCCAATGAATGTTGGTAAATGTTGAATCCAAAGGTGCAGGTGTACAAAATGTCTGTAAGGAAATAATGATAAAAGTTTCAACTTCACTAGAAGTGCTAGTTTTAGTGAAAAAGTAGTTAAACATATTTATGATTGAGCTGTTTCTGATACCGGGTCACTTGATTTTCTTGTCAGTCTCAAACTTTTCTATTTTCCTCCACTGCCAGCATTTGCAAAATTTCTTGATTTCCCTATTGTTTTAGAAGATATTTCACATTGTTGTAATGGGAGGAAATAGTCAGGTGAGTAAAAATGAAGCAGAAGCCATCTACTGTATTCCTATTGAATTTTCTGCTGAATTTCTCATCAGGTAAGAAGAGCTCTGACTTATTCTGTGACAAGTAAGTGTCAAGTACTAGGCAAGGTGCTGTTTATATAGCATCCAACCCTGTAAAGTAGGTATTATCTACATTGTATTGACAGATACTCCAAGACAGAGAGAGTTAAGGAGCTTATCCATGTTCATACACTAAAAATAATGGTGCTGATGTTGAAAGCTGGGTCAGTATCACCCGAAGCTGAGTTCCCAACTGGAGGAAGTATTTTCCTCTGACATGCTCCTAAACTTTGTAAACATTAAACAAAAATAGTCTACAGTAAGAATTACACATTATCAGTTTTTTATTATTACATCATTTGAGTTGCTTATATTGAAATGTGTTTCAATATAAAATTATAGAGAACCACCACATTACAAATGGATTATATTCCGGAAATTTATTTCCATTATCAGATCTTAGAATATAAGGATAAGAAACACAATGAAGGACTGACAAATGAAATCCTGAGAAGAATGAACAATTTTCCTAAGAAGTAAACTTAGCAATTGGAATATGGTGTGGAATTGAAAAGTTGCAATCTATAAGTTTGTGTTCAAAAGAGGTGAATTTAATAACTTGTGAAATATTACAGAAAAAAACAGGTTTTTTTTTTGGTACAAATTGTGACCTAACAGAATAAAGGGAGGGCTAATTTGAGGCAAGATAATTTCTTCTTGTGCTGATGAAGTATTGCCATCAGCCTGGGGTAGGCAGATTGCTGAAATTGTGTAAGTGCCTTGATAGGAACAAAAGCTTCAGAGGGAGTAGAAGAATGCCGGGCTGAAATGAAGGAGAAATCTTGTGAAGTATTTTTTTCTGCTTCAGAAAACATTTCAATAACATTTTGAAATGATTTTAAATTTGCTTTTCTCTCCTTCTGGTTACTTATTGAATGGTAGTGCAGGGATAATTTTAAAGTCAGCACATCATATGAATTACAGTTTGGAGCAAAGGAGCTAAAAGATTGTATTTTTACTTAACAAATTCCTGGCATCTAAATTTGTGGAACTTTTTAGTTAAAGGGCTATGATAGAAGTATATTTAAATTATTTTAAATATTGAATCAACTCTCTTTAACTGTTATATGCAAATGATAGATTATGATGTGTAGCATGGGCATATTACAATTAAATCTCTAGTTTAAGAATGTGCATATATCACACAAAATTAAAAAGAATAATGATGAGACTCATCAAATTTACATGAAGTGATTTCCAATTTAGAAAATAGGATTTAAAAAAATTATATTTAGTGAGTTATAAGCAGAATTACATAAGACAGATATGGAAATTTTATAAACAAAATGCAAAATATTCTAATATTTCAATGTTCTACATGAACATATAGGGAAGCATAGACAATAGCCAAAAATATGTTCTGCATTCATATACTAGTTCAAGTCCGAGTCTGGCTACTTTCTAGGTAGTGTGCTTTTTGTCAAATTATAAAGATATATTCCATTTGTTTTTTGAAAACGAGTGAGATGCTTAAATAGAGTACAATTATTTCATTCAAAATGTATGTTGTTTCCTCTCGAGAATTGTGAAGGTTCTGAGATTTGATTTTACTCTACTTGCAAGTGAAAAGGCAGCCTTCCTCCATTACATGAATACTGACAGAAGACACAAGACTCTTGGGTCAGAGATAAAGGATGTTATTACTCATGACACAGTGAGCAGTATGAGCATCAGCAAAGTTGTGTCTGTCTCCGTTGCCTCTCAAGTACCAATGGAGCAATGCAATGGAACCAGACAGATGTTACACAAGCAGTGGGTTTGCTTCACAGCTGAGGAATCCAGGACTAAGGGCCCAGAACTTTTTGAGCAAGGAGCAAACATTGTGCCAAATGGCAAACAAGCAGATTCCCTGTCCACCAGGGAGCACACAGTTACATGGTTGTCATACTCTGGTAGACTTGACCTATTTAGTTGCTTATGTGACTAGCTAGAAAAACTGCTAAGTATCAAGAGACAAATAAGCCTTGAAGTCTGGCGTATTCAGCAATAACATACTGGATGCTAAGAGACCTGGAAGACTGCCTCTCCCGAAAAAAACACTCTGTGGCCCTACATATTCTTAGCTGCACTCAGATTTTCACATCATGTGTAAGGCTACCATCAACATGACTCCAATCAGCAGGATGGCACTAACCTACACTATTTACCTCAACCATGTCTGCCTTCCTCAGGTTTCCAGATTCAGCTACCTGAGCAAATCCTATAAATTTTAAAATATACCTTAAAAAGACATGTAACTTTCTCTTTAAGTCTCGCACTGACCTTTCCTCTTCTCCAAGGGAACTAATCCAGGTACACCAGGGTATATTAGATTCCACAGGTTTCACCTTGGTCTCAAAGACGGATGCATAGGACAATACTGTTCTGCATAAGAGTCTTGCCAGTGAGTTGAGGTGACATAAATGCCTCTGTTTCCATAATGGTGTCATTGATAATTTCACCTAAAATCAAGGACACATTTATTATCACTATTTCTAATTGGATAGTATCAGTTATAAAGATAACCACCCACAGAGTGCACAGAAACATTCAGTCATTTCTTCCTCCTGGAAGCTCCTTGAATAGTGGCCTTTTCCAGAGAGATTTCCACATTGATCTGAGGACTACATGATTGATTAGTGGCGTTTCATTCAACATTTGAAGGGCTCTTATTACCATTCCTTGGGTACAGGTTACAGCAGGCTTGGGGGGAAGAAAGCTAATGCCTAGCATTCACAGAAATAGTACAATCTTGGTGACACACATAGCACCCTTGGAGGGAAAATGTTAATTACAATAGTCGTTCACCCAATGTGTGACCTACATCAGTCAAGGACACAGGTTGACAATGCCTCTGATGTGGCTTCCTGGCTAGGTTGTAAACCTTAAGGTTTCCAATTCAGCTAAGACTTTGTCTTTGGAGGGATAACCTGAGAACAGCAGTCTGACCTATAATATTTGTCTATACCAACTACCAGGTGGCATTTATCTATCCCATGGGATGATCCACTGATACAAATGGGGATGGAGATGAGAAGACATCTAGAGGTGGTGACAGGTGTTTTACATTGGAGCTACAGGAGCTAGGGTTGCCTCTTAATGTTTCTGATTGACTCCTTGGTCAACTTAGAGACTGGTGATCAAGTCATGGCCACCACCATCTGGTGAAGAGTGGCAGATCTAAGAGTTGTTTAAATTTAAACAGCTTGCTATCCTGTAGGAGAGATGCACTGGGACACTGGGATGTGTTTCTTTGTGAGGAAGGCACCAGGGTGGCTCTGAAAGACAAAAAGATCATTAGTGTCTCTCCCCACTCTATCCCTCTTGGGTTCTAAGGTGTTTCCTCCCCAGGTGTTGGAGTTGGTGCTCTCTCTGTACTCCCCCAGCATCAGTGTGTCTCATTCTAGTACCCATAAACTCAACTTTTCCTCAATCATAATCTACCTGCACCCTTATCTTGCATCTGGAGTGTCAAATGGAAGAGGGATAAGGGCATTTAAATTTTTTTTTTTTTTTTTTGAGACATAGTCTTACTCTGTCACACAGGCTGGAGTGCAGTGGAACGATCTCGGTTTATTTCAACCTCTGCCTCCCAGGTTCAGGCAATTCTCCCTGCCTCAGCCTCCTAAGTAGCTGGGACTACAGGCACATGCCACCATGCCTGGCTAATTTTTGTATTTTAGTAGAGATGGCGTTTCACCATGTTGGCTAGGGTGGTCTTGAACTCCTGACCTCAGGTGATCCACCTGCCTCGGCCTCTCAAAGTGCTGGGATTACAGGGGTGAGCCACCACACTCGGCGGGATAAGGGCATTTAAATAAAATGTGTTGAGGTGGATTACACTCTCCTACCTTGCCTCATGTGGGCCTCTATCACAGACTCAGGATCAGTGCACTCAGTTAGTGATCATTATCCTTGTGACCTGAGAACAATAACAACCCAACAAGACAATTCAGGTGGCTGAACAAGAATTAAGTGTTAGTTCCTTAGACCACCTTTGGTCCAGGTTGCCACCTAGTCTGAGTACTTACCAGGCTGGCTTGAGGTTGTTTTTAAGGGCAAAAAATAGCATCATGACCAAAAAATGCATGGTGGCATCCCAAATTTAAAAACTAGACTGATATAACTCTTCAACCATTTTTATTTTGATTATTACCCATGAGACAATCAAGAAAAAAATTAATCTTTTGGAGAAACTTCCATATTCTGTGACCAAATTGCCTTTACTAAAGTGTATGGATCAGGAGAAGGTGAAGGAGGTGGGGTCATGAATCTTTTTCTGTACATTTTTAAAAGACCATGCCAATTCTTAATGACATCAGCATTTAAGAATGAAAAGGGGTATGAAATGTCTGTCGGATACCTTGATTATTGGCCCACTGCTAGGTGACCTTTCTGACAAAAGTTGTATCATTGTCAGATGGAAAAAGGTCTGGAAAGCTAAAAGCATGACACAGTTCAGTTTCATGGGCCATAATGATGTGGCTGGAGTTGGCTAATCAGCTTGGAATAGTAACAGTTTTCCTGACCCCTCCCCACCCCACGAGCTCATTCCCTCAGATATAATCAGACCTAGACAGCTTTGGGTAGCCCGGTCCAGCAATGAGCACCTTACTGCATAGCAGAGGAAAGGCAAGAGAAGAAACCTGCAACTCCTGGTAAATCAACCAGGTTTTTTCTCCAGATCTCACCAGTCAGATAAGTCAGATAAGGAAAACCACCAATGAGAGGAGGTTTTCCATTAATGCTGAGAGATTAGAATTTTTATTTCATTACGGAGAAAACTGAGAAGAGGAGTGAATGATCTTACCTACAATAGGGCTGTGAAAATGAGTAGGCTGGATAGTTGGCTAATTAAATGAGATAATCAGGTTAATTACCAAATTGAGAGGTAAAGTGAATTGTCTATAAAAGCAATTATCAGAAGCTCTCATACAAGGCAGAGAATAAGTAACATTGGATTGACAAAGAGTGGTCAGGTTTTCATTTTAGCACCGCCTACCACAGAAAGCCTTGGCTTGAGGTTTTCCTTTATTTACCGGTTTTCTATCATAGGCAGAAAGGTCCATTGTCTGTTTGTGAACTTGAAACAAAAACTTAAAGCAGTCTTGGTCATGTACTCATATAGAGCAATAACATACTTTGCAAAGTGGTATCTTATCCACAATAATTTTTTTGCCTAATACTCAAAAAGCAAACATTGCATAGCTAGTTTATGCAAGTTTTTATACCTGTGTGTGAATATTATAAAGAAATAACATTGTCTATTTTACATATTGCATATGAAATTCTATATCATAGAAAATATTATATATATATACGCACACACACACATATATACTATCTGGATATACACACATACATGCATGCACAGATTTATTTTATTTACATTTTTCCAAAGTTCAGTTCAGTATCACATATATGGAACATTTATATGTGCAAGGCACTAAATACGGTTCTAACAATGATTAATATTGTTCTCTCTCTCTCTGCCTACCTTTTTAGAGAAAGGATCTCTCTCTGTTTCCCAGGCTGGAGTGCAGTGGCATAATCTCGGCTCACTGAGCCTTGACCTCCTGGGCTCAAGTGATCCTCCCACCTCAGCCTCCACAGTAGCTGGGACTACAACTGTGTGCCACCACGCCTGACTAATTTTTTGTATTTTTTGTGGAGATGGGATTTCACCATGTTGTCCAGGCTAGTCTTGAACTCTTGGACTCAAGGGATTTGCCTGCCTCAGCCTCCCAAAGTGCTGGGATTACAGGCATGAGCCACGACACCCAGCCACTACTGTTCTCTACAATAAATTCAAGGAATAAGAAAAACAGGCAAGACAAGAACACTTTTGGAAAACATTTCCTACTAGATAAGATATCATAAGGGCCAATTATTGAATCAATTATTGAAAACTAAGAGATCCAATACTTAAAATAATACTATTATAAGACTAGCCAGATCAGTTAATCAAAGTAGAAGAATGAAAAATAAATTTGGCATTTAACTGGCATTTCAAATCTATTTTTATTAAAAAAAATCATTAAGTGGTACCATAACAGTTGGCTTACTATTTGAAAAACTAGTCAAAAATATATCAAATCAAACTACAGATGAATTAAAAAATAAAAATTAAACCAAAATTAATTAGCTAGAAATATAATTGAAGTATTTATCTGAGCTCAATGTGGCTAAGCTATTTCTCAGGCTAGTAAAATTTAAGAAACTGCAATGGCTAAAGACTGATATCTAAATACATATAACTTTCTTTCCTGGCAAATGATCTCAGACTCATATAAAACTTTGTCAGAATAAAGATATTTTATTTGCCAGTGCTCATGGATGATCCTTTTACTATCCAAAGTTAAATGTTATTTTAGATCACACTGTTGGAATGTCTCTTGCATTCTCTTGTCCAAATGAAAATAGGATGACTAGGTTTGTTCCTGTGTGGGATAAAGCTTGAACAACTTTCTTCACCTTCATATATTTATTACATTTATTGTATGCTTAATATGTACCAAGTACAACTCTGGGAAAATCAGGATGTACACATCCAGAAACTTATGCAGTTATGCAGTAGGGGTGTGGCTTGGGGTTATCTCCTCCCCCATACCTTCTAAATCTTCTGGAATGCATGGCCGGAAGAGGGCTAGGAGACGTGGTATATGTCAAATGACAGGTTATATTAAAATGTGATAGGAGGGTGGTGGCTCAAAACTGGTTCCATATGCTCTTGGAGTCTCTGCCAATGAAATACCTCCTCAGGAAAGATAAGTGTTCTGGGGACAGTTTTCAGCGATTTTTCTGCCTCAGCCTCCCAAGTAGCTGGGACCACAGGTGCACACCACCATGCCTGGCTAAATTTTTGTTTTTGTATTTTTAGTAGAGATGGGGTTTCACCATGTTGGCCAGGCTGGTCTCGAACTCCTGACCTTGTGATCCGCCCACCTTGGCCTCCCAAAGTGCTGGGATTACAGGCATGAACCACTGTGCCCGGCCCAATCTATCACTTTCTTAGAGGGGGAAACTTTGTTCCTGTTTGTCCCCTATCAATTCATGAGCCCTCACTCCACTATACCATTGTTACTTCCTGTCCTAATCCCATGAGCTCTAGCAAGCCTTTGGTCTCCAGAAACATCTAGTTAAGAAGCAAATTTCAGTGTGTTTTTCAGCCATCTTAGGGAAATGGGATAGAGGAAGACAAATTGTAGGTTTGTAGCAGAGATGGGTGGTATTTTACTTAATTCTGCCACATTTAATACACTAACCTTGGAATATACTAGCAGGGTCTGCTCCCTGTTCTTTCACATTCTCTTTAGAATAAAAGATACTTAAAGCCTCCTGTGTTTCCAGGTCGTTCACCAGTTTTCAATTGTTGGGCAAAGAAAAAAGTCCTATTCAGCATCCGTTTCTACCAGTGACAACTAAACAAAATTCTTTAAGAGGAAAATGATCTCATTTACCAGAAGTACAAAATAACTTGGAATAACCTTGAAAATAAATGTTTAAGACGCATTTTAAGAGCATTGCAAAAAATAATTGGGTGACATTTATGTATTCCTTTGATAAATGCTTACTGAGTGATTATTGTACAAAAAACTTTGAATACCATTGCCCTGGATGAGAAGAGTCAATATTATAAAGGTAAAACTTGGCTCAGATTTATCTCTAAAAGTAATATAATTTTAATCCAAAGCCCAGTAGAACCAAGCAGACACTTATATAATCAAGAAAATTTTTACAGACTGCCTTGTCATGGTGTGTAGGACACAGAATATATCCAACTTTTAGGTGAAAAAGAAGAGTTAGGACAAAAATTATAATATATATACACTTTTAATTTTAAAAGAGTCTTTTAAAAATCTCTACCTAAGCTTTCCTGATCTACCATTGCTAATTCATGACTTTTCTATTGTGAAAGCTGTAGAATCTTCTGAATTCTGTTGAGAAGACAAATTAGAAACTTTCTCAAGTTGCTTGGAATTTCTTGTAGGACATTGATTTCGTCGTAAAGCAGTAGTTCTGATCTCCAGAGTAACCCCATTCTTTTAGACTAAAGAATTTTAAAAAAAATCTGGGGAACTTTCTGTTTTTTCATTCATACAGGTGCAGTATAATATTGGGAGTTGATATAGGCTTTTCAAATGTTTGTTTTGATTTATTTTGGCTCTCCTATAACGAGGTTAAAAAATATAAAAACAGTTTATCTATAATTTGCTTTGCTAGGTCATATGTCAAATTGCCTGTGAATAAAGCCGGAAAAAGGGCAGTAAAAGCTTCATTCTAGATATTGTATAAAATAATCGTAAGTAACATTTATTGAGCACTTTGTGTATATCTTATATAGTATATCTTATATATGTTAGTGTTTTACATTTAGTGTATTCACTAATACAGGCAGTATCCACAGGTAAGTATTGCGATCATTCCTGTTTTTCAAATGCAGAAACTGATGTTAGTAAGGATAACTCATTAACCCAGGTTACACAGCTAGTTAGTAGCTAGAACTCACTCCTAATCACTATGTTGGATTGCTAAAGAGTTTCATTCATAACTTAGTAGTTAGCAGGGCCGATCACATCTTTTTTTTCTAGTCTACTTGCCCTCTTTAGTAACTAGCTTGCAGTTGTGCTTCATTTTCTGCCAGGCACAGAGATCTTTTCTACATGCAAATTATGGGAAGCTCTGCGAAGCTTCTGTTTGAAGCGTTGCTGATAAGAACCCCCATCCATAATCTCTGCAAGATTATGTTGTTAATGGTCCCCTGAGTTCTGCTCCACTTGTTTCTCAAACAAACATTTTCATCATGCATGGAGCCCTGGATCAAAGTGGCCTTTCCATCCTCTGGTTCTTTCTATACTCTATTTAGCACAAATTACTTCTATTAGAATCCAAAGTTTAATTTTTTTTTTCTTTTTCTTATGTTGTTGACTGCTTCAGTGAATTCTGGTAGAACATAGGTTTAGATGGATATGGTAATTTGCCACTTTTCAAGACATTTGTTATTATTTGGGATGTTTTATCATTGGTTTAGCAAAATATGTATTATGTAAATTTGTACTATGTAAAATATGTAATATAAATTATCTTGATACTATCCAGTCAGCTGAATCAAATTTCATATCTAGAGATCAAAATGTATAACTCTTTTTATGGACCTTATAAATGCAACCTTTGTGCCCTAAGGATACAATGTTAACACTGTGTGAGAGAGAGCTTTAGTTACAGGCCCTGATGATGTCAACTGGCATCTTCCTCACATAGAACAATGCTTTACACTCTTACTGAACCACAGATAAATGCATTATCCCTTTAATGTTATGTTTCAATATTGGGTTTACATGCCCAGATAAATAGTCACAAGTTGTAGCCTTTAAAAATGTGTATATTCGTCAACCAGTTGTGTGGTCCACATATTTGCCACTGACTGGTCAATTGCTACACTTCTCCAACAATGTCTTAAATTCTAGTCTCATCACATTCTCTCCTACCTTGTCATTACTTCCTCAAAGTTCTGTTAATATTATTGCTTAAGATACATTTTTAAAGGTTTAATTTTCTTTTTAAAACTAAATTGAGTAATTAATTTTGTTGTTCACCTAACTGTGTGACTTTTGACATAAGGTGACAGCTCTATTCCCAGGGCACATGCAATACTATAAATTACTAGCAAATCTTCTAAATATATAGTGTCTAATATAACGTATAAGTATACAAATATTATAATCCTCAAAGTATATATCAGGTATAAAGTGAAGTATTTTGGCTGGGCGCAGTGGCTTGTGCGTGTAGTCCTAACACTTTGGGAGGCTGAAGTGGGCAGATCACCTGAGGTCAGGAGTTCGAGACCAGGCTGGCCAAGATGGTGAAACCTCGTCTCTACTAAAAATACAAAATTACCCAGGTGTGGTGGCAGGAGCCTGTAATCCCAGCTACTCAGGAGGCTGAGGCAGGAGAATCATTTGAACCTGGGAGGCGGAGTTTGCAGTGAGCCAAAATCGTGCCACTGTGCTCCAGCCTGGGCAACAAGAGTGAGACTCCGTCTCAAAAAATAAATAAATAAAACAAAACAAAATAAATGAAGTATGTTAAGGGAGGAAATCTCTCAATACATAAAATTTACAAAAATCATTTTTACTCACCTTTCGATCTTTTTATTTTATAATTATCTCTGTAGAACTGCCTTCACAGGCCTTCAGGTAAAAATTTGTAGTCAATGACTTTATATGCATTATTATGAAAGGTGACACCCAGGAACATTTTGTAATCTTTGTTAAGTTCTAAGTTCTAAGAATAAAATGGTAGAAACAACATTTACTCTAAGATAGGAAATTTAACAGTTAATACTTTTAGAGCCAGAAAGCAATTCTGGAAAAGATTACAACTGTAAGTAGGTAAGACAGTTAAAGCAGGCACCATGACTTGCACAAAAGCAAGGCTTGTGTGTATACGGTATGCTGAAAGTGCAGGAATAGTTGCTCCTATCCCTAGGAGTCAAGCAAATACAACAGTTGAGTTGCCTAATTTGTTTGACTTCTTTTCAATATAAACATTTCCTTTAAAGCCATATCTCTATAGAAATTATTGTTTTCTGTATCTTTTTTTTTTCTCCTTAAGGAAGAGAGCCTTCTCAACTTCTTCAATATGTGTTTCAATTTTAACTAAATCCTAAAAAGGTAAACATACATGGTTATTAATTCAGCTATAGACAATACCCAGGAATTTAAAAAATCCTCAATGGCTAATTCTATTCCAAAGATCTATATCAATAATTGGTAATAGCAAGCAGGAACTGCATCTTTTGTTCAGTTCTTTTTTATCTCCTCTTTTTTCCTTTTGAATCTGCATTAGACATTAATATTGATTGTGCAGTCAGCTTTCAATGTTGTCCTTTGTAATTTATTTATAGGACTATCACACATGCCCATGTTCACCAGAAAGAATCCATGACTAAATGGATGGAAAATGTATTAATTAACCCAGTATAGAACTTGTGTGTACTTATGCATAGGCATATATGAAGTGCTCATGCATTTTGACTCGTGAGAGAAATGCCCTTCCTGTCTTCCTTGTATATTATATGTTTTCTGTTAATCTATGAGGCCTGCATAAGCAGACTCTTTACTTGTTCCCTGATTCAATTCTTAATATTCATTGCCTCACTGCAGGCCCTTCAGCCATACTGGACAGAATACTGCTGTTCTTACTTACCAAGCCTGTATCCATCTCAGGGTCTTTTCATTTACTGTCCTTTTGCTGAAACCCAGTTCTTCCACATATTTCCATGGTTTTCCTGGTTCCCTTTATTTACGTACCTACTCATCAGGGAAGTGTTTCTTGGCAGCCAGAATATAAATGTGTGTCCCACCATAGTGCTTTAGTATTTTTCAGAGAGCTGATCACTGCCTGCAAGCCAATTATTTGTTTGCTTGCTTACTTTTTTTCTCTTTTCATTAGAATGCAAACTTCATGAGGGTGTTGCTCTGCCTCGCATGTAGTAGATTCGCAAAACTGTGAATGATATAATGAAGAAAACCTTTATTTGAAATTCAGAACATTCTTAAATACAAAGGAGTAAATTACTTAACATGATCAAACAGTTAAAAAATTTTATAAAAGTAGCTGCAGTAAGTGAGTTAAAAATGCCTTACACAATATTATGCAAAAAGAATATTGGTTGTTGGGACTTGATCAAAGTCTTAAAAAAGTTGCTTATTTAAAAATAGCTTCTACACTACAGTTTGGATGTCACTGATTAAAAAGGAAAAAAGCATCATCATTTGGTTTTTGTTTTTGACCTGTTTTTAACTTTTCCTTTTATGCAACATGCATTTTAGAATGCCTGCTATGTCACGTAGTATAGTATATGAATAAATGAAATCTCAAAGCTGGAGGAGCTCATTTCTATTTGGAAATAAAAGCACATTCACAAATACTTTAAAGGCTTGTGAACTGGGGAAAACAGAAAAGCACTGACAACTGGCCATAATAAAAGTTATACATATGGTGTTTAATACATACAAATAATTATATATTGGTAGGCTCTATCTTTATAAATTCGGACCATAAAATAATGGATAGAAAATTTTTGAATACATCAGCAGATGTCATAGCAAATAACTTTCACCATTAAACTTTCAGTTTATGTAAGCCTTAGGAAAAGCTGATTTTCCTGAGGTGATGTTTGCATGTAAGTATTAATAATTATTCTGTACACACATTCTAAAATATGGATGTAAAGTGTATGGATGTAAAGTGTATGGATGTAAAGTGTATGGATGTAAAGTGTAGCCCTTCTATCCTTATCGCAATTTCTCATTGGCCTTTACATTAATCACAGATATTAGTTTCATATCTGAAAGATAAAGCCCTGTGAGTAATTTTAAATAGTTTATGACTTTATTTTTCTTCTTCTGGCAAGTCATTTGGCCCTGAGGCGTTATATCATATCTATGGCAGTCCTCAGTTGTAAAAATGATTAATGTGAGGAAACAAAAATAACACAATCATTTGAGTGCATTAATTGCATTCAAGATACAATCCTTTTCTTCCCCCTGATAATAAGAACCTATGTTTGGTTTTCTTCCCATTAATTTCATACTTCTTTTGCATTCCAATAATAACCTGTAGTCTGCAGCCTTAATCATGATAAGCAGTCTCAAATCACTTTATTTCATCACAGTGTTGGATAAACACTTCTGATTTAAATTTCAATAATTCTACATTAGCAGTGCTGATAGGAGCCTTCAATGTCTGATGGAAATTCTGCACAGGGATTACTTAGTAATTATTGGTTTCACTGAGGTTTATGTTAGAGCTGGAGTTAGCTTTTTTGCCAGAAATCCAAGCCCCAGAGAGCAAGCTGGGCCAAGTTTGCACAATCACTGCTGTTCACCTATTAGATGTGTCACAAAAAAATGAAATTAAAGTCTCTCTAGTGAGTGATCAAACTGTTTAAAAACCTCATAGAATTTTAGGATTATGGAAATTTAAAGAAGAGACAGCTCTATTAGGTTATCTAATCAACCTACCTCCCCTCTCTTTCTCTTAAGGGATTTGTTCTTTAATGCCATTTTTGATTATTTTGTCTAGTCAACTGAAATGATTTGGTCCATTATAGAAAATTCCCCCAGGATAACTTTCCCTGCTCTAATAGATTTCATTGTTAGGAAGTGCTTCCTAATAACTAAACCTTCCCATTCATCCCCTTTAATTCATGCCATTCTCGTATTTTAACCTTTGTTTTACTGTCCATTAGTTCCTGTACCTTGTATAAAACCCACATCCCAAATAAGTTTTGCCTTTATCCCATTGATATTTAAAGCATGGTCAATAAAAACGTGTCCAACGATGTCATATTTATTAATCAAATAAGAAATTTTCTTATTTCATGTCTTGTAGAAACTGATATAATCATTTTTATACTATTATCTCTCTCTCCATGTTCTTATATGAAAATCATGAGCCACACTTGATCATGCAAAGCTATTTGCACCCCCTTTTTGGTGGAAGAAAAGTTAGAATAAATATTCCCTTTATTATGTATTAACTTATATATGATATATGGGTATATATGGTATGATAAAAGTATACTTCATTTCCTGATACTTTTATCATACCATATGTAACCTTGGACTCCTCTAGGTTGTGGGGAATAACATAGCCTTCCTCAATTTCTGAAATTCTTCGAAGTATGGGTCTTGGATTGGAGTTAACATTGAAAATATTTTCCCACTGAAATGGCTAGGGAGGGAAACTAGATACATGTTTTTTTTTAATTTGACACAAACTAGTTGTTTGCATCCTGTCATAGACCAGTGTTGTTCAAAAGAAACATCTACTTCTCCATCTGGAGAACAGAAGAATTGAGACAGCATCATTATTACTTCGTTTTATTTAGCAGTCATTTGCATCAAACATTTTCCTAAGTGTTTCACATGTGATATCTCAGTTATTTCTCAGAATTCCAACTACAGGTATTATTATCTTTTGTCAGATGAAGAAACTGAAGCTTAGAGAGACCCTGTAAAAGTCATACACCTAAAAAAATGTCTGATTCTAAATACTGGTTTTAACCTCACTACTATGCTGCCATTCTATACTTATTTTGAAACTTTAAAAAGAAAGTGTAATGACAAGAGTATTCAGTTATTTAAGAAACTATTGTTTTGTTTAATTGGTCTGTGATTACATGCATGGAAGTTTCAAAACATCTGAAAAGCTTGAGTGTGGACAAAGCACAACTGATGCTTTTGACATTTTGTCCATTTTGTTAGAATTCAGCAGCCAGCTAAACATAATAGAAATCCAATAGAGCTTGAGTTGTAGCTGCAAAAGCCTTTTTTTTTTTTTTTTTTTATCACCTTGTGAAATTCTACTGCAGGCCATCAGGGATTGCCAGGCAGTCCTTGCAATAGCAAGATAATGAGGCAAGGCCAGAGTGTGTCTATAATCCCAGCTACTCTGAAAGCAGAGGCAGGATTGCTTGAGCCTAAGAGTTCGAGACCAGCCTGAGAGACATAGTGAAACCATGTCTTTGAAAAAGTAAAGAAAAGAAAAAAAGACCATGAGATAACTATTGCACCTCAGCATATAGTGATTGAAAGGTATGACCAGAGGCTGAAATGGGCCCAGAACTTTGTCCTAGTTTCATGGCCAAGCAAATGTTATAAAATGTAAACTTTTAAAAAACTTTTTATTGTTAGGGTTTGCAAACAAACACAAATGTGGAGATGATGTTATAGTAAACTCTCATATACCCATCCTCAGATTCAATCAGTATCAGTGACAAATAATCAATGCTTAATTTTCTTTTTTCTGTTGAATTTTTAAGTTGAACCTTTAGAATCACGACATTTTATTACTAAATACTTCTGTGTTTTTCAAATTAATGATATATTCTTCTCTAAACACAATAACATTTTATTTATTTTTATTTATTTATTTATTTATTTTTAAGATGGAGTCTTGTTTTGTCACCAGGCTGGAGTGCAGTGGCATGATCTCGGCTCACTGCAACCTCTGCCTCCCGGGTTCAAGCTATTCTTCTGCCTCAGCCTCCTGAGTAGCTGGGACTACAGGTGTGCACCACCACGCCCAGCTAATTTTTGTATTTTTAGTAGAGATGGGGTTGCACCCTGTTGGCCAGGATGCTCTCAATCTCTTGACCTCGTGATCTACCCACCTCACCCACCCAAAGTGCTGGGATTACAGGCAGGAGCCACCACTCCCGGATACAATACTATTATTATATATAACAAACTTAAGTTTAAGTTTAACATGTAATACTGAACTTATATTTAAGTTTTCCAGATTGGCAAAAAAAAATCCCTTTATGATGAGTATGTTCAAATTCAGAACAAAACAAGCTGTGTGCTTTGCATTTGTTGTGTTTTTAGAATTATGGAAACATTGCAAAATAGCACAGAGTTGGAAAATACTCTTCCCTCAGCTTCTCCTAGTATTAACATCTTACATAGCCATAGTGCAATAATCAAAACCAAAAAATTAACATTGGTCACAATATTATTAATTAACCTACTGGTGAATTCAAATTTCACCAGTTGTTTTCATTAATTATTTTTTCCTTCCTCTTCCAGGATCCAACCCAGGATCCCTTGTTGCATATACAGCCCACTTTATCTCCCAATGTTATCGAGTTATTGAAGAAACCGAAACAATTGATAGAATTTCTACATTCTGAATTTTTTGTGTTTTCTTACGATGTTAGTCACTATGTATCTTTATCCATTGTATTTCCTGAAAATTAGAAGATAGACCAAATGGTTTGATTTGATTCAGTGTCATCATTTTTAACTAAAATATTTCAAAGGTGATGCTGTGTACTTAATATTGTATCACATCAGGAGACGCAACATCTGCTTGTCCCATTTTAGTGGTGGTTGGAGGTTGAAGGGTGAAGACGCTTGAGGCCAGGTTGTTCAACTGTAAATTTTCCTATCAACTTTTCTCCTGATGGTTTTAGTATTGTGAACAAAAGTTCTCTGAAAAGGGATTTGGAAGACAGAAACTTTATTCTAGTGCACAGTTTGCAAACCTGGCAGTTATAGCTTTCAGTGTCTAAATTCCTTTTCAGAGAAGGTTTATTCACAGTGTCCATTGATAACCATTGCATGAATCACTTATTTCATTTGAGGTTGCAAAATGATGGTAATTTTCTAATTTTATTGTTTCTCTTAAAATTTATTGTCTAGAATTACTCTGTAAAAGAAAATTTGTCCTTAACAACTAAAGTGATTTAGTTACCCTGAATTTTAATTTCTCCCTTTAATTACCAACTTTTAGAGTAAAGGGTTGGTGCTCTAGCTACCTTCAGCTGAAACAAGAGATTTTATTTTCTCTTTCATTTGATTTGAGTAATTTGTCTCTGTATCACGTCTATGTTTTTAAGTATCATTATGAGCTCCTGGATATTATACATTCAATATTTCTCTTAATTATACTCATTATTCTTTTCCATGCTCAAATTCCTTGTCTCTTATCAGTACTAGCCCAGTCAAGCTGGCCCTCGTGCCCTTTGCACACAATTTCATTAGACATTGACAGTTTTCTTGTTTATCAGCACAAGTTGTCAGTCTCATCTTGTGCATTTTTTGCCCCAGATCTGGAATGAGCCAATCCTTCAAAAAGCCCAAATTTCTCTCTTTGTGAAAGAAAGCGAAAATGGTATTAGGAGATCATAGCCTGGATGTGAGAGTCAAGACATAGACACTATTTCTTGAAAGTGCATTATTTTTCATGAGCAGATTACTAGGCAACTATTAGAAAATAATCCACTACGAAGTTTGAAGGTAGGAAATTTTGTTTTGAAAATATTTTCCCTGTATCCCTTCAAAGCCAAGCTATCTACAAATCAGCTTCTGCACAGTAATTGAAACAAGATTCCATTAGTGTATTTTGTACCTTCCTTGGGATGGCTTTCTAATTTAAAGAACAGCCTGCCTCAAAAGCTTGCAGTGACTGAGCAGATATGCTAGCACCAACTTTTCCAAAAAAAGAAAAAGAGAATATGTGATTTTTTTTTTTTTTTTTTTGAGATGGAGTCTCACTCTGTCGTCCAGGCTAGAGTTTAGTGGTGCGATCTCAGCTCACCGCAACTTTGCCTCCCTTGTTCAAGCAATTTTCCTGTGTTAGCCTCCTGAGTAGCTGGGTCTACAGACATGTGCCACCACACCTGGCTATTTTTTGTATTTTTAGTAGAGACCAGGTTTCACTATGTGGGCCCAGCCGGTCTCGAACTACTGACTTCAGATGATCCATTCGCCTTGGCCTCCCAAAATGCTGGGATTACAGGGGTAAGCCACCACTCCCAGCCTGAATATGTGATTTTTTTTTTTAAATGTGCATCTGTTGACAGCAGAACTACACCAAAGAGTGCAATCATTCTACTTTCTTATCTCTGGACTTAAAGTACGCCAATGTTACTATTCACTACCTATACAGTATTACACTTGCCAAACTTAATGATGATGTTATCCACGAAAACATCAGAAACAAGGCAGCAGAGTAACATTTTTCTGACTCCAGTAAATAGTTTTGTAATATATTTTCAGATGTTTACAAATGAACACGAGCAGGTTTGCAAATATCTGATGTGGAATAAGTCAAATGTACATGATCATGTAAATTTTCTTAATACGTGAGACTGAAACTACAGTACTAAATCTACAGTACTAAAATTCATACTTTCTATTTTTTATCTGTGTGCCTCATAATTATCTTGAACCACTGAGGCATTTCTGCAGCTCTAACTGACCTAGGATGACATTTACAAATGGTCTGTTCAGTTTCTCTAATTGACCAAATGAAATAGTACTGTGGCAAACACTAGAATTGGATCCATAAAAATCTATCCATTCATTTTTACAAATAAAATAGTTTTCTTTCCACTTGTCATTCCTTCATTGACACGATGAACTTAGTTTAGTTAATGTAGTTGACACTTTATGTAGCAGTTTCTGAGCATTTTGCTGTGCTAATGAATACTATGTTTGAATTGCAGTAAACACACCTATTTGATTACAGGAGTAAAGTTTTCATTCCTCCAAGTAAATGAAACATTAATTAATATGCTAATTAGATACTTTTAAATATATATTTTTAAATTGCTGAAATTATTAAAATAGAATATATTTTCTAAAAGTACCAGCAGTTGAATTCACAGTATACCAAAAATAGTTGAATAAAATAATCTGATATAGTAGACAGAAATAATTTGTGGTACTATAAATCTAAATGCTTTTAGCTGACTAAGTAATAGTGTAATATTTGTTAAATTTGGCATTGGATATAATATGAAACCATTAATATAAGTATATAATTACTATGTATTAATCATATGTAATTAATATATAGCATTAATATGTTTCTTATGCATATGAATATAATATTAAAATCTGATATTTTTATAACATGAAGGATATTCTTTTTATGAAGAGTACATGTTTGAAGTACATTGTTTGACTACTGGGAACCTAAACAGATGTTTCTAATAATTTACATTGCCAAATAATATTGATATGGTACTAATAAAAAGTATGGTACATACAATCATGCATATGCAACATTGAGTTAACTTTTAATCATTTATTACTGCACAATTAATGGAATTATATGAATAATAATCAAAAGGACAAAAGGCAATGATAAAATAAAGAATAGTTAATGTTTTGATAGAGAATTAGAAGGGCAGAAGGAGATGGAAAAGAGAGAGAGAGAGAAAGAAAAAGAGGCCAGGGTAAAGTAAAGAGAATTGCAGTACCGTAGAAACTTTCCACATTCTTTTTTTTTTTTTTTTACATTGAGTCAATGACTAAAGTCCAGCAATAATCATGGTTTGATTTATTCAGTTTTTTATCTCTTCAACCAGCAGGTATTTAGAGCATCTACCATGTGGTAAGCACATAGATCCCAATGCCTACATCTCTCAAATGTGAACTCCTTCTCTGCTCTCACTGCCTTCATTGACTCTTGAATATATCAGTTGCTTGTTTTTTATTCCCCTTTTCAATATAATGTATATCTGCATTACAAACTCACTTCATATATTGCCTTCTCTTAAGTGGTGTCCCCAATCTTACTCAGCTCAATTTAAATTAGTTTCCTGTTATCACGATATTTATACATATGCATCTTAGTTTATTTATATTGCTTTTTTGTAAGGTGTTTATATTTTTGTCTTCTATAGAAGACTGTGATGTCCATGGAGTCAGGGGGTTTGTGTCATTTATTTGTCTTTGATCTTATGACTTTTTAGTGTTTAGCATAAAGGAAGTACTCATCATATAATTGTTGAATAAATAAATTAATGAATGAAGAGCTACAACTTCCTTGTAGCAACTACTGTGCACTAATGACTGCAGTGGGGTCTTCTCAAAAGTAATGCAGTGAAGCATGTGTGAATCCTCTTTATGGGAAAATATTATGTGGATGATTTGGTGTTGCAGTCCTCCGCAATGTGTTTTGAGTATTTCTGTTAAGATAAATACTTGCTTATTTACTTGATGTCTCTCCCCTTCCTTTTTAATAGTCTGTGCCTTGTTTATAACTTGTTTTCTTTAATACATTCAAGGTACTTTCTGGCTCCCCTTTTGGGCATGCTAATAGGCAGATCTTTTGGCCTGGAACAGTCTTCCTCCCAGCTTACACTTTTCCTGTCATCCTTCTGTGTTTTTCCTACCTTTGGAAGCCTTCTCACTCTTCTTGACCTCATGCTCAGGGTGAATGCCCAGCTTTGTCTTCCAAAAGTGCCGGTGATGGAATTATCAAACTCTGCTGAAATGTTGTATTTAAAAATCTATTCATTGCTAGTTTCTTAGGTCCATAAGAGTGGGAATCTAACCTGTTTTGCTTACCAATTTATCTTCAGTGCCCAGTACAATATTCAATATCTAATGTATGAGTGAATGTTAATGATGTAACTGAAATATTAGGAGAAATATTGTGTAGCAAGTAGCAATTTCAAAGATCTAGTCACAGTAATGAAGGTTCAGGGCCCCAAGAACTCATGAAATTATTTATTTATTTATTTATTTATTATTTTTTGAGACAAGGTCTTGCTCTGTTGCCCAGACTGGAGTGCAATGGCATAATTACAGCTTACTGAAGCCTTGACCTCCCAGACTTAAAGTGATCTTCCCACCTCAGCATCCCAAATACTGGGGACCACAGGCATGCGCCACCACACCCAGCTAATTTTTTTTAACTTTTGTAGAGAATGAGGTCTCACTACGTTGCCCAGGCTGGTCTCAAACTATGGGGCTTCAGTGATCCTCCCACCTCGGCTTCCCAAAGTTCTGGGATTACAGTCATGAGCCACTGTACCTGTTTTTTTTTTTTTAATTATTAATGTTAACCTATTACAAACAAGCTTAATCATGCAATCACATTCCACCCAGGATACAGGGCTGTGATAGAAGTGTTAATAGTCAAAAGATTAGTGGTAGAATTACCTAATATAAACTCACAATTCATTCTATTGAAGCAAATCCTCGATAATACTTCCCTCCCATTTATTGGTCTTGTAGAGTAAATATTTCCCATATTTAACTTAGAGGGAAGAATAATAGAAATTGATTGAGGCTCTGACTAACTTACCTATGGCATCCTTTGTCGTTTGGTTTCAAGATTCATGAATTGTTTATTGAGGGCCAGCTATGTACGAGACTAATCATTAGAAGGGGCACAGATGAATAAGAAATAGTCTGCCCAATGGGATATGTGAAAATATTTATAAAGAGTGGTTCAGAATACACAGCAGTTTGGCTAACAACAGCTTTTCATTCTGAAATGTTAACCTTGGCATCTGGAAATTTTCAAATACTTATAAACTGTTTAAAGAATTTCAGACCCTTACGTTGTTTTCCTGTTACTTGTATAAAATGGAATTTCTTGAAGACACTAGTCATTTGCAGTGTTGGTTAATGAAGTTGTGGTAATTTAACTTAATGTTGGAAAAGCCATTACTATTTTCACATATATAATTTACTAAAAATTGTCATTAAAATAAGCTTTGCAGACATAAAGTTAAAACTCATTTTATATGGAGCTAGAAATAAATACATGCAGCTACTTTTGCACTGTTGTTTCTCTTTGACATGAGCACCTTGAGGATCGGGGTTGTCCCGCCATGAGATATGATGAATGTTAGCAAGACTCCTTGTTACAAAATACCCCACAATGAATTCAGAGAGCACCAATTTTGTTACGCATGTTTAGATCAGACATTTTATTTTTATAAATGAACCTATCTGTTTGTGCACATGTGTGGATGTGTGTGGATGTCAGGGGCGGGGTGATATTTTCTGCAATTTCATTTTAATTTAAAGCAGGTACACTTCATTTATCAGAATTTTGGACTTACTAAGTGTGTATAATTTGTATTTCTTGTTCAAAAGAGCATATGTGATTTGGGGACCTCTAGGCATCTTAGACAGTTTGATTTTTCAGAGCAGGTCAGAGTGTGTGTGTCTCTGTTTAGCTGAGCGTCCAAGATCCTTGTTTCGTTTTCTGATTGGTATATCCTGTTCTTGGAGATGACAACCTTTTGCCGAATTGTATCCTTCTCCCAGCTTAATAAGTCTGTTTTTATTTTGCTTGAATTTTTTCCATTCTGATAGTTTAAAATAAGCATATCTTTTAATTGACTTATATCTTTTTTGATTTGCTGAGAAAATCTGACTCCTAAAGGCAAAGCGCTCTAGGCATAGACTTTTCTTCAGCTTTTTACTTTCTTGGCTTCACTAATCTTTGGGGTATTTTTCTATTTTATTCAAAAAGGTTTTTAAAAGAACCTCTCATTCCTTTTCACTTGTATGTTGATAAAATCTATTATCGTCCTGTGACTTAGTGCTCTAAACCCAGAAATTTCCCCTAAGGCCTTTCAAAGGTGATATTTTTCCTAAATCAGTTTAACAGATGTTCTGCTTAACATCCTGCCTTATGTTAATGAGACTGTTTCTGCTTGGCAAGTAGGAAGAGACAGAGACCCTTTCTAGTAATAACTGCTGCTTGAAACACAATTTACAACAGACTCTAAACCTCTGGAAGCCTCTCAATCTAGTGACATTTGGAAGACTCAGGAGGAAAGGAAGGTGTAAACAAATCAAATACAGGCTATATAGGTGCTTTCTATAAATGTTCAAGAAATTATTATTTTTAACCAGGCTTTTACTATGTTAGCCATATTCACTGTAATATATTCTAATCAAGTGCATCTTAATAGAAATAAATATAAACACGTCTTAGTCATAGAGTACCTTATTAGCATTATAAGCAATTTTGTTCTTCAATGTAACTTAACAATTCTAATGATCAAATTCTGGAAAGAACAATATATTTTCTGTAAATAACTTAGATTTTAGAAAATATAAACAGATACCGTCAGATGTTTATTCTTGTGTTAGATGAAAGAACACATAATTTTTGACTTCTGTACTTCATTATCTTCATATGAATTCTTTTCACATTAAATGGGTGGCAAGGTTGATATCCGCATTGTAGTTATGCTAAAACTAAGTCTTAGAAGACATTTATACTGTAATGACTCAGTTCTGAAGAATTACTACTACTTACCTATTATTGTCAACATTTAAAAATTATAAAGCATGGTTTTTACATTACTGCATGGGTAGGTTTCACTGATGAGAGCCATCATATGAAAACCACACAAACCTGAACTTTGTAAAAGCTATCCAAGTGTTTTAAACAGATATTAAAAGCTTTAGATATCCTACTGGGGCTCCCAGTGATTGCAGTCCTGCCCACCTCCCACATGCAAGGGCCATCAGGGAAGGGAAGCGTGGAAGTTCTCATGTTCTGGGAGTGGGGAAGGTTGAGTTAGAAGCATCAGTATGATCAGGATCATCAGTTTACTGAATGGGGCACAAGTGTTGGAATTTTTGGGTGGTGCTTTGTCGAGACTGGTCAAGAGATTTGAAATAATCATTGTATTGCATGCCTTTGGGTTTGAGAGATGTCCATATGACCTGGCAATGAGAACAATAACTAGACTCTTAGCTCAGACCAAACTGGGCTATTCTAGTCCAATGTGAAGCACAAGTTTGGGCATCTTCTCCGTTCTCAAACTGCTCCCTTGAATGCTATTCCCTTTGGCAGGGGTGATAAATCTCTTTTAAACTAATTATCTCTTCTCTCCATGCCTTTGGGTATGTAAAGTCTTGTATCTTTTCAAAATAAAGAACTTTTGCTCTGTATTGCTAAATAGGAAGATTTAGGGGTAAAATATTTAGTTTGAGTTTTTCAAACAAAATACAGTGGAAAATAGAACTTATTTAACCAATTAAGTATATCAAAAATATATTATGCCAGGTATGTGCTCTTATGGTATATAACTGATTTTATATAATGTTTACATCTGAAGTTAAAAACTTAATAAACACTTAATAATGACTATATCTGCTGTACCATCTTGATTGTGTGACTTTCCTCTGTGGCCTGGTAAAGTGGAGGTTAAAAATATCTGTGGGACCTCAGAATGGGTATACTAAGGGACTGAAACTCAAATATTATTTATTTATGTATAACTGATATTGTAGGTTCAGGGGTACATGCACAGGTTTGTTATACAGGCAATTAGCATGTCATAGGGGTTTAGTGTACAGATTATTTTGTCACCCAGATAATGAGCGTAGTACCCAATAGGTAGTTTTTCAATTCTCACCCTCCTCCCAGCCGCTACCCTCAAGTAGGCCCTGGTGTCTATTGTTTCCTTCTTTATTTTCATGTGTACTCAGTGTTTCACTCCCACATATAAGTGAGAACATGTAATATTTGGTTTTCTGTTCCTGCGTTAGTTTGCTTAGGATAATGTCCTCCAGCTTCATCCATATTGCTGCAAAGAACACGATCTTGTTCTTTCTTATAGCTGTGTAGTATTCCATGATGTATATGTATCACACTTTTAAAATCCAGTCAACCAGTGATTAGCATTTAGGTTGATTCCATTTCTTTGCTATTGTGAATAGTGCTGCAATGAACATATGTGTGCATGTGTCATTATGGTTGAACGATTTATATTCTTTTGGGTATATACCCAGTAAAGGGATGGCTAGGTCATACGGTAATTTTAAGTTTTTCGAGGAATTGCCATGCTGCTTTTCAGTGTATAAGTGTTCCCTTTGCTCTGCAACCTCACTAGCCTCTATTTTTGACAGTTTATTAATCAATAGGAAATACTAATAATAACATTCTTATTATCAGTTAATAATAGCCATTCTGATTGGTGTGAGATGGTATCTTATTGTGGTTTTGATTTTTATTTTTCTAATGATTAGTGATGTTGAGCACTTTTTATATGCTTGTTGGTGACAGATATATCTTCTTTGGAAAAGTCCCAAATATTATTTATAAATGATAGTAGAGAAGGAGACAGATGGCTGTTTCCTTCACATATTCTAATAGCAACCTCTAATTAAAACGAGGTAACTCAGAATATAAGTAAACCTGTACAGAAAGTTCATCTGGAAGACCTTGAATTACGTTATAAAAAGTGAAAATAGATAAGGCCAGGATAAGTACAGGAAATTCCTCCTCTGTACCTCAGTTTCCCTCTTGGATATAAGCTAGTGTTTTAAATTATGTTTCCTCAGGCTTCTCCAACTCAAATTAGTCTGGATTTTTAAATTGCACTATTCAGGCAATAAGGTTATTCACTTACAAAAGACATAATTTTTATTTCATCAGATCTGAATAAAGTACAGTTTCTTTGCCTGTTTTGTTCTCATATTCCTGAAAAAGTAGCATTGAATTATGGCTATATTCCAGCAGATTCTTGTTGATTATAGGAAAATTAATGCCTTTTATTAAAACTGTATTTTAAAATCATCAAAACACTATAAGATTATTATACCTGTTTTTCCAGAAAAGAGCCTTGGAAAAAACAATTGCATTAAGATGCGCTTCGTGCGTTTCAAACTTAATGTATTTAATCTTGATTAGTTGGCTGAGACCCAGCCAGTGCTCTGTCAGCAGATCAGGGGTAAAATAAAGAGGCTATAATTAATGAAATTAATGCCAGATATAGAAACTTGAGACTTGAGGTGACACTTTGGTCATAACATTTCCTTTGAACTTGGCAGAATGGAGAGACAGCTTAGTTGGAAGTAATTGTTCTTAGTTTAATGGCACATGATTAGATGAGAATGATTATTTTTCTCATTCTACTGGCTGCTAAGACTGTTGGCAGGGATGACTCTACAAAACTGTCAGACAAATTTGATCAAAAAGTTCAGAAAATGAAAGGGCATGATTTAATTTACTATTTTTATCTTTCCTTTCTTACAAGAATTACAAGTAAAATTTCAGAGTATGTCCATCTTCATCATTGCAACAATAAGAAATTGTTCGTAGCCAGCCTTCCTCACCTTCTAAATCCAATTAGTTGTCAATTCCTGTTAAATTTCCCTTCTAAATATCTTTTTGATCTATCTCTGCAGTCACTTGTTTGGCCATTGTCTTTTACTACAGCTTCCCAATTGGTTTACTTGTTCAGTCTTGACCTCATCAGATATTTTCTCCAATGGACAGTCAAAGTGATCTCTGCAAAACACAGTCTCATAAGACTGTGTCACAGCCTTTGATAAAGCACAACAGTTACCCCTTACTGAATGGATTAACATTTTTTTCAGGTGATAAGTACAATTTCCCTTCAATATACAACACCAAATACTCCTTATCTGATGGAGGTTTGTCATCATTCAAAAGAAATGGAAAAGTCTGTTTTACTCTAAAAATAGTTTTGTATAAGACTTCATTTCATAAGATTAAATCTTTAAATATTAATAATTATGGTAGTAGTAATAGTCAATATTTATTGAGTACCCCTTGAAAGAGAAGAAGGGCGATTATGAGGAACAGTTTTAAGGTTAGGATAATTGCCAGGTCTGTCGAAGACTGTTGTCAGGACTAGCTGTAGCATGGGGTGGGGGAGATGATACCAGGTTAAGGACAGTGTCCAATGGGCCACATGTATGGATGAGATGTGTCATTGAGGGAAAACAGGCAATGTCTATAAAAGGTGTGCAGAATGTGTATTCTGCTCTCAGTGTTCATAAATATTAAGAACAGAAAATTTATGCAACGATACCACCAAGGTACTGGCAAATATTTTTAACTGTGCATGCAGTCTAGGTCAGGGAACATTGCTTTGATTACATGTTATAGCACTTTGCAGGAGCACATCTAGGTGGGGATGTATCTTAGTCCATTTGTGTTACTATAAAAGAATACCCAAGGCTAGGTACGTTATAAATAAAATAAGTTTATTTGGCTCATGGTTCTGCAGGTTGTACAAGAAGCATTTGCTTCTGGTGAGGACTCAGGCTGCTTCCCAGTCATGGCGGAAGGTGAAGGGGAACCAGTGTGTGCAGAAAACACAGAGATCACATGGTGACAAAGGAAGCAAGAGAGAAAGGGAAGGAGGTGCCAGGCTCTTTGTACCAGCTGTCTTTCTTTGGAATTAAGAGTGAGAACTTACCACCAATATATTCATGGAGAATGCATTGCACCAAGACATTCATGAGCACCAAGACATTCATGAGCGATCTGCCCCCATGCATCTAGACACCTCCCACCAGGCCCCATCTCCAACATTATGGGTCAAATTTCAGGAAGATATTTGAAGGGTTCAAGTGTCCAAACCATAGGAGTGGGTTTCAATTTAATTTAAAAAAGTATGAAATCAAATGTATGAAAATGGAAAGGACTTGTGCTAGTGAGAGTCCCTGAAGCTTAATCTTCACAAGTATGTTAAATCCATCTCTGGCCAGTTGAAGTTTTGAATGTTTAGTTAATGCTCCTCTTGAAACATAGTCTATGCATGTTTCTCTTTGTTTGATGGTGATGGGAACATTTCTCTTTTAAGATTATAGCATATTCTCATTATAGTCCTAAACTTGGATCTTATGTGATAACACTTTATAGTAAGCTCTGCTTCTTCCACCATTTATTCGATAATTTATATACTTAACTAATTGATGTCTGAAGACAGATTAAGAAAATAATATGTATTGCTTGAGGGAAGAAGCAGTTATAAAAGAGTATGATGATAGCCAATAAATAACTTGGAGTTATTAACATCAGAGGAAATGGAGCTTATAGAGTGTATAAGCAATAGTGATGGCTTCAAATGGAGATGCTTTACATTTTGAAGAATGATTAAATAATAATTTTATCTTTGTTCACAGAAACTTTAACATTAGACTGAGGCTTCTGAAATTGGCTTATAAGGCACAGAAAATCTACATGTTTCTTGCCTTCATTTGTTTTGGGGAGTTGTGTGGAGATATGGAATAGGTACAACAAAACAGATTTGCCTATTTACTTAGGTGAGTCGGCAAAATGTTGCCAAATGTGGTGAGCAGGGTATTTAGAATATACAAATTTCAGAACAACAAAAATAGGGTTTGACTATGTGACTTCTCATTCCACCCTTAAAGGCATTGTTTTTAAATTTTTAAAATTCCTTGAAATATAGTTCTAGGAATTATTATAATGAAAATTTAGAAATTGTTAAATAAGTAAGCAGATTTGGTGGTAAATCTTTATGTCAATCATTTTTATTTCATTATATGCATCACGGTACATAGGTCCTTTATGGCACAGTGAAATGGCTGAAATGTAGCATGTAATCATACAACCTTTGTGGAATAGTTAACTTAAAGAACAGAAATAATGTGGCTTCACCACTTACAAACTGTGAGGCCTTAAGCAAGTTATGTAACCTCTCTTAAGTACAAGGTTTTTCTGTTTTTGTTATTTAAATTTTTTAAACTTTAAAATTTTCCAATTAATAGACTTTACAGCAGCTTTAGACTCTCAGCAAAATTAAACAAGTAGTACAGGGAGTTTCCATGCATGTTCCCCCCAGCCCAATCTCTACTCCAGCTTCTCACACCATCAGTTTGCAGCATGCTGTGGTACATCTGTTATAATCAATGAACCACACTGACACATCATTATTCAGCCAAGTTCATAGTTTACATCAAGGTTCATGCTTTGTGTTGTATATTCTGAGTTTTAACAAATGTATGATGATGTATAACCATCGTTGTGTATCAAACAGAATAATTCCACTGCCCTAAAAATCTCTGGTATTCTATCTATTCATCCCTCCCTCTCCCTAAACCCCTGGCAATCACTGATCTTTCTACTCTTTCCATAGTTACATTTTCTAGAATGTTATATAGTTGAAATAATACAGGATGTAGCCTTTTCAGATGATTTCTTTCAAATCATAATATGCATTTAAGGTTCCTTCATGGTTTTTTGTGGCTTAATAGTGCATTTTTTTATTACTAAATAATAATTCTATTGTATGGCTGTACCACAGTCTGTCTCCTACTGAAGGCATCTCGATGGCTTCCAAGTTTGGGCAATTATAAATAAAGCTGCTATAAACATTCCTGTGCAGATTTTTGCATGGACATAACTGTCCAGTTAAACTGGGTAAATATCAAGGAGTGCAACTGGGTAAATATCAAGGGTTGTATGGTAAAAATATGTTTAGTTTTGTAATAAACTGGCAAACTGTCTTCAAAAGTGACTGTGCCATTTTGCATTCCCATGAGCAATGAATGAGAGTTCTTGTGATTCCATAACCTTACCAGCATTTGGTATTGTCAATGTTTTGGATTTTAGCCATTTTGATAGCCATGTAATGATATCTCATTGTTTTAGTTTGCAATTTTCTGATGACATATGATGTTGAACATCTTTTCATACACCTACTTGCCATCTGTATATCTTCTTTGATGAAGTCTCTGTTAAGGTCTTTTGCCCATATTTTATTGAGGTATAGATTTTTCATCTGAAAAATAAAATATTAATTATATTACAAGGATTTGAAAATAAATCAGTTAGGCCGGGCACGGTGGCTCACACCTGTAATCCCAGCACTTTGGGCTGCCGAGGCGGGTGGATCACGCGGTAAGGATCGAGACCATCCTGGCTAACATGGTGAAACGCCATCTTTACTGAAAATACAAAATATTAGCCAAGCATGGTGGCGGGCGCCTGTAATCCCAGCTACTCCGGAGGCTGAGACAGGAGAATGGCGTGAACCTGGGAGGCGGAGCTTACAGTGAGCCGAGTGAGCCACTGCACTCCTTCCTGGGTGACAGAGCGAGACTCCATCTCAAAAAATAAAATAAAATAAAATAAAAAATAAAATAGAATAAATCATTTAAGTCTTTTACCATAGAACCTAGCATATGTAATATATATGCAGTAAATTTTAAATGATGCCATTTTTATGAGTTATCTACATCATAATAACATACTTAATAATAACAACTTCTCATTCCACCCTTAATAGCAAATTTTAAAAGTTTAAAATACCTTTAATTATAGCTTTATGAATTATTTTAATCAATTATAATAATTAGAACCAAATGTTGCTCACTCCTCCTCACCCCAGCTTCTCTTCCTATTTTTTTTTAAATATCATTACCTCCGATATTCTTCCTTTTGATTTGGCTTAAAGCATTTCTGTTATTCTTGATTCATAAACTAAATACAGAAAAATGTCATTTTATTTCTCTGAAACTTTTGTTAAATAAGACATGAATCAGTCATTACTTCATTAAGTAGGCTCAGAAAAATCTTGGATACTTTTGTCAATATGTATAAGAAAGGATTTAATCATTACAGTTTATATATTTTTCAGGTTAATTGGAATATTATCTTGTTAATTTTTGAAATGCTTATTAGGCAGCATAAAATGTTACTTAAAATAACTTTACGACAAATTATTTTCTACTTTTGTTTACTGTTCAAAAAGTAATATATTTAAGGGTAAATATCACTAGCAAAAGGATGTTAAAATTTACAGATTATATATGAATATATAATATTCATGAATATGAATATATATATCTATACATATATATGAATATATATTTTCTGGATGACATAATAATTTATACCTGTGGATAAGTTTGGCCACAACGTAAACCTTTTCTTCACGAATTATTATTTCTATCTAATGATTCCTGAGTATATGGCCAAAGAGCTCGATTTCCAAAATCCCAGGTGGCTTAATTTACCCAACCTTCCTCCTTTCTCTCTCCCTTCCTTGTTTAGATGTTAGCTATGTCATTTTATAATATTAACAAGCTTTTGAATATTAGGCAGTTTCATATATTTTATATCTTACTATCATTCATATAATATGGATAATTATGTTCATAAATGTCAAAACATTCTTCACATATGAAAAAAATTTTCTGAAAGGTCACCAGACCTAGAGAATTTTATATCTAGACCTTGGCTCTTGATTTTAACAGAATGCTTATAGACAGATTATCTTTTAGTTTAAACTCTAGCCCAGCATTTTGGGAGGCTGAGGCGGGTTGGTCACCTGAGGTCAGGAGTTTGAGACCAGCCTGGCCAACATGGCGAAACCCTGTCTTACTAAAAATACAAAAATTAACCTGGCGTGGTGGCATGCGCCTGTAGTCCCCACTACTCGGGAGGCTGAGGCAGGAGAATCGCTTGAACTCAGGAGGCGGAGGTTGCAATGAGCCAAGATCACACCACTGCACCCCAGCCTAGGTGACAGAGCAAGACTGTGTCTCAAAAAAAAAAAAAAACAAAAAAAAAAAACTAGGAGAAAATCTAGCCTGCCTTGGAGTTGAGCTACATTTTAGCATTAAACTTACAGAGCTAAATTATCATTTCTTTTCTGAAAATGTCAATTTTAAGGAAGTCACTGTTTGCATCTCATATGTTATTTGTCTCAGCATTTTTATATCTTTGACTTTTTAAAAGTGATTTTCTGTTTTTTTTTTCTTAATTGAAATAAATTACATGTAAGGAAATGAGAAGCCGTGTAGTTTAGGAAACTTCTAATAATGTGACTTTAAATGCCTATTTATGTCATGGCAGAAAATTAAATTCCTTTATCAGACTTGTATATACATGGTCAAAGCAATCATTTATTTTTTCTTTTAAAATACATGTACTAAAATATATATTTGTGATTATTATTGTGATGCATTTTCACAACCAAAATACAAAGCAAAGCATTCCAAAATGTTTTCATAAAATTATAGGGAATTTATTTTTCACTTAGGTTCTATAAATAGCATAAAAGAAAAATTAGAAGCAAAATTCTCTGACCTTTTACTGCAAAGCATAGAACCAGAACAACTGCTGAATTGCAAATATTTATTCAGGCCCTGTTTTAAGCCTGCAAGCAAACAAAATGAATTTCTGCCAAAGGAGATGTTAAAAAATAGCCATAGTTTGTGATTTAAAAAGATGTGGCAGCCTATGTAAAGAGTAAGACTCATGAGTTGGGGTAAAACAATTTTAAAATTGTCAGGTAAAAATAGATACAGTGTATTTTAAAGGTGATCAATCATAGTTACATGAGGGATAGAAATTTCACCAAAACTTTAGATTCCATGGATGTCAAGTGTGTAAGTGTATCAAAATGTCCAATTCCTGTAATTATTCTATAGTTTAATGATTGAATGACGATAAAGCCAACTTTTTTAGTAAATGTAACTAGATATGCATCTATCTGTGTATAATTTCATAAAGGTAAAAGGAAAAACACATCTGGTTATGACTGAATTTGATTTGTCAGCAAATGTATCTTACTTTTTTGTGCAAACGTCATTCATGATTTAAACAATGATTATATATAATTTATGTTGACATTCTTTCCCCCTCACTAATCAATATAAGAAGCTCTTTGTATGGATGTTTCAAAGTCAAGTTTTGAGTTCATGAGTTGAATTGATTAACATATCATTGTCTTAAAAGCACAGGAAATAATCCAGATTGAAATGTAGCATATATTTATTTCAATAATAATTATATTCCTTTTATTTTTATTTGTGACCCTCTGGAGTGGTGGTGAAGTAGATTGGTATAGTAATGGGAATGGAAGACCTTTATTATTCCAAAAGTTGACTTCACCTGTGCTGACATTTTTAACCTTCCCATTCTTCCTCTTTCTCCATTCCTTCTGCTGTCTCTCCTGTGGAATGCATTAATCATCTCATACCTGGCACAATGCTGGGTAAGGAGATGGATAAGGTATATAAGAGCTCGCTTAAGAAGCTTACTGTAATCTGAAATGTGTCTGTAACTGCAGTGGATTATAAATAGGAATTATATGTTGACTGGTGATGCCTTTGCATGTGCTCTTTTTCCATCCACCCCAGAATGTAGTTTTCTCACATTGCGGATATAGACTACATGGGAAACTGCTACTTGCCTTTCCAGAATAGGTTTAAAAATGGAATTTAAGAGAGTTTATTCTTCACTTTATTGTTATAGCATCTTGTAATTTAGCATCTGGAAAGCCTGGCAGAAAGGAAATTTTAATAAATGAATAAATGTTAAATATTATTACTGATTGAACTCAAGTATGTATGTCATTGAGACATTTACAGTACATAGCAGGTGCAGGTTGAGTGTGTGTATGTGAATGCATGTTTGTGTGTGTGACAAAATGACACATTCAAAAGACAAATTAAGATGGAGAAATCAGGAATGACTTCATAAAATTAAGAGCATTTCATCAGCCTTGAATGTGAGGAGTTATGTCAACAGGTGGAGAGATGGAAGAGGACATGCCAGGCATCAACCAAGTAATATGAATGGGAAATAGTAGTTTCTAGCTAATGGAAAAGTCAATAATTTATGAAAACAAAATAGCAGACTAGCATGGAGGTGAAAAAGGCTGGCTCTAAAATTGAGGACCTGAGTGTGTATTTTGACTACAACCATCTCTTGTCCTGTGATTCTGGACAAGTGACTTTACCTCCCTGTACCTCAGTATCTTTCTCAGTCATAAGAGAAAAAGAACAGTACATACTTCCTAGGGTAGTGAGGAGAATTATATGATAATACACATAGAAACACTTAGGATCCAGCACGTATGTTTTTACTGTGTGTGTGGTTATTGTTGTTAAAGATTTTTAAGAGTGAAAATTGTAATGGTAAGTTAGAACTAGATTTTGAAGGAACTAGAAAGACATGCTAGAAAATTTGGGGTTTATTTTTATTACCTATTTAAATTTGTTTATTTTATATAAATGTAACATTGTAAAGCATGACATTGTAAAGCAAGGCTTTAGTAATCTTTGGAAACAGAAATTAACCTAAGTATTTGATTATTGTACTTTGCATGTAACATTTAGAAAAAGATGAAACATATGTCATTGCTTTATACGATATTTCAAAAGATTTTCTTCTGTATGCTAGGGATAATGTTTTCCAAAATAATTAAATTCCAGCATTGCCTGGATGTTTCATTTTTTTAAGCTAGAAATTTTTATATATGTATTTATTTTTATTATACTTTAAGTTCTAGAGTACATGTGCACAACGTGCAGGTTTGATACATCGGTATACATGTGCCATGTTGGTTTGCTGCACCCATCAACTCATCATTTACATTAGTTATTTCTCCTAATGCTGTCTCTCCCCCAGCCCCCCACCTCCCGATAGGCCCTGGTGTGTGATGTTCCCCGCCTTGTGTCCAAGTGATCTCATTGTTCAGTTTCCACCTATGAGTGAGAACATGCGGTGTTTGGTTTTCTGTCCTTGAGATAGTTTGCTGGGAATGATGGTTTCTAGCTTCATCCATGTCCCTGCAAAGGATATGAACTCATCCTTTTTTATGACTGCATAATATATGTGCCACATTTTCTTAATCCAGTCTATCATTGATGGACATTTGGGTTGGTTCCAAGTCTTTGCTATTGTGAATAGTGCTGCAATAAACATGTGTGTGTGTGTCTTTATAGTAGCATGGTTTATAATCCTTTGGGTATATACCCAGTAATGGGATTGCTGGGTCAAATGGTAATTCTAGTTCTAGATCCTTGAGAAATTGCCACACTGTCTTCCACAATGGTTGAACTAATTTACACTCCCACCAACAGTGTAAAAGCATTCCTATTTCTCCACATCCTCTCCAGCATCTGTTGTTTCCTGACTTTTTAATGATTGCCTTCTAACTGGCATGAGATGGTATCTCATCGTGGTTTTGATTTGCATTTCTCTGATGATCAGTGATGATGAGCATTTTTTCATATGTTTGTTGGCCATATAAATGTCTTCCTTTGAGAAGTGTCTGTTCATATCCTTTGCCCACTTTTTGATGGGGTTGTTTGTTTTTTTCCTGTAAATTTGTTTGAGTTCTTTGTAGATTCCGGATGTTAGCCCCTTGCCAGGTGAGAAGATTGCAAAAATTTCCTCCTCATTCTGTAGGTTGCCTGTTCACTCTGATGGTCGTTTCTTTTGCTGTGCAGAAGCTCTTTAGTTTAATTAGATCCCATTTGTCAATTTTGGCTTTTGTTGCCATTGCTTTTGGTGTTTTAGTCATTAAGTTCTTGCCCATTCCTGTGTCCTGAATGGTATTGCCTAGGTTTTCTTCTAGAGTTTTTATGGTTTTAGGTCTAACATTTAAGTCTTTAATGCATCTTGAATTACTTTTTATGTAAGGTGTAAGGAAGGGATCCAGTTTCAGCTTTCTACATATGGCTAGCCAGTTTTCCCAGCACCATTTATTAAATAGGGAATCCTTCCCCAGTTCTTGTTTTTGTCAGGTTTGTCAAAGATCAGATGGTTGTAGATGTGTGGTGTTATTTCTGGGGGCTCTGTTCTGTTCCATTGGTCTATATCTCTGTTTTGGTAGCAGTACCATGCTGTTTTGGTTACTGTAGCCTTGTAGTATACTTTGAAGTCAGGTAGCATGATGCCTCCAGCTTTGTTCTTTTGGCTTAGGATTGACTTGGCAATGAGGGCTCTTTTTTGGTTCCATATGAACTTTAAAGTAGTTTTTTCCAATTCTGTGAAGAAAGTCATTGGTAGCTTGATGGGGATGGCATTGAATCTATAAATTACTTTGGGCAGTATGGCCATTTTCACAATATTGATTCTTCCAATCCATGAGCATGGAATATTCTTCCATTTATTTGTGTCCTCTTTTAGTTCGTTGAGCAGTGGTTTGTAGTTCTCCTTGAAGAGGTCCTTCACATCCCTTGTAAGTTGGATTCCTAGGTATTTTATTCTTTGTAGCAATTGTGAATGGGAGTTCACTCATGATTGGGCTCTTTGTTGGTCTGTTATTAGTGTATAGAAATGCTTGTGATTTTTTGCACATTGATTTTTGCATCCTGAGACTTTGATGAAGTTGCTTATCAGCTTAAGGAGATTTGGGGCTGAGATGATGGGGTTTTCTAAATATACGATCATGTCATCTGCAAACAGGGACAATTTGACTTCCTCATTTCCTAACTGAATACCCTTTATTTCTTTGTCTTTCCTGATTGCCCTGGCCAGAACTTCCAACCCTATGTTGAACAGGAGTGGTGAGAGAGAACATCCTTATCTGGTGCCAGTTTTCAAAGCGAATGCTTCCAGTTTTTGCCCATTTAGTATGATATTGGCTGTGGGTTTGTCATAAATAGCTCTTATTATTTCAAGATAGATACATTCCATCGATAGCTAGTTTATTGAGAGTTTTTAGCATGAAGGGCTGTTGAATTTTGTTAAAGGACTTTTCTGCATTTATTGAGATAATCATGTGGTTTTTGTCATTGGTTCTGTTTATGTGATGGATTACAGTGATTGATTTGCATATGTTGAACCAGCCTTGCATCCCAGATGAAGCTGACTTGATTGTGGTGGATAAGCTTTTTGATGTGCTGCTGGATTCAGTTTGCCAGTATTTTATTGAGGATTTTCACATCAATGTTCATCAGGGATATTGATCTAAAATTCTCTTTTTTTGTTGTGTCTCTGGCAGGCTTTGGTATCAGGATGATGTTGGCCTCATAAAATGAGTTAGAAAGGATTCCCTCTTTTTCTGTTGATTGGAATAGTTTCAAAAGGAATGGTATCAGCTCCTCTTTGTACCTTTGGTAGAATTTGGCTGTGAATCCGTCTGGTCCTGGACTTTTTTTGTTGGTAGCTATTAATTATTGCCTCAATTTCAGAGCCTGTTATTGGTCTATTCAGAGATTCAACTTCTTCCTGGTTTAGTCTTGGGAGGGTGTATGTATCAAGGAATTTATCCATTTTTTCCCTAGATTTTCTAGTTTTTTTGCATAGAGGTGTTTATAGTATTCTCTGATGGTAGTTTGTATTTCTGTGGGATTGGTGGTGATATCCCCTTTATCATTTTTTATTGCATCTATTTGATTCTTCTCTCTTTTCTTCTTTATTAGTCTTTCTAGCTGTCTATCAATTTTGTTGATCTTTTCAAAAAACCAGCTCCTGGATTCATTGATATTTTTGAAGGCTTTTTTATGTCTCTATCTCTTTCAGTTCTGCTCTGATCTTAGTTATTTCTTCCTTTCTGCTAGCTTTTGAATGTGTTTCCTTTTGCTTCTCTAGTTCTTTTAATTCTGATGTTGTTAGGGTGTCGATCTTAGATCTTTCCTGCTTTCTCGTGTGGGCATTTATTGCTATAAATTTCCCTCTACATGCTGCTTTAAATGTGTCCCAGAGATTCTGGTACATTGTGTCTTTCTTTGTTCTCATTGGTTTCAAAGAACATCTTTATTTCTGCCTTCATTTGATTATTTATCCAGTCGTCATTCAGGAGCAAGTTGTTCAGTTTCCATGTAGTTGTGCAGTTTTGAATGAGTTCTTAATCCTGAGTTCTAATTTGATTGCACTGTGGTCTGAGAGACAGTTTGTTGTGATTTCTGTTCTTGTAGATTTGCTGAGGAGTGCTTTACTTCCAATTATGTGGTCAATTTTAGAATAAATGCGATGTGGTACTGAGCAGAATGTATATTCTGTTTATTTGGGGTGGAGAGTTCTGTAGATGTCTATTAGGTCTGCTTGTTGCAGAGCTGAGTTCAGGTCCCGGATATCCTTGTTAACTTTCTGTCTAGTTGATCTGTCTAATGTTGACAGTGGGGTGTTAAAGTCTCCCATTATTATTGTGTGGGAATCTAAGTCTCTTTTTAGGTCTCTAAGGACTTGCTTTATGAATCTGAGTGCTCCTGTATTGGGTGCATATATATTTAGGATAGTTAGCTCTTCTTGTTGAATTGATTCCTTTACCATTATGTAATGGCCTTCTTTGTCTCTTTTGATCTTTGTTGGTTTAAAGTCTGTTTTATCAGAGACTAGGATTGCAACCCCTGCTTTTTTTTCTTTCCATTTGCTTGGTAGATCTTCCTCCATCCCTTTATTTGGAGCCTATGTGTGTCTTTGCATGTGAGATGGGTCTCAATACAGCACACTGATGCGTCTTGACTCTTTATCCAACTTGCCGGTCTGTATCTTTTAATTGGAACATTTAGCCCATTTACATTTAAGGTTAATATTGTTATGTGTGAATTTGATCCTCTCATTATAATGTTCACTGCTTATTTTGCCCATTAATTGATGTAGTTTCTTCATAGCATCGATAGTCTTTACAATTTGCATGTTTTTGCAGTGGCTAGTACTGGTTGTTTCTTTCCATGTTTAGTGCTTCCTTCAGGAGCTCTTGTAGGGCAGGCCTGGTGGTGACAAAATCTCTCAGCATTTGCTTGTCTGTAAAGGATTTTATTTCTCCTTCACTTATGAAGCTTAGTTTGGCTGGATCTGAAATTCTGGGTTGAAAATTCTTTGCTTTGAGAATGTTGAATATTGGCCCCCACTCTCTTCTGGCTGTAGGGTTTCTGCTGAGAGATCTGCTGTTAGTCTGATGGGCTTCCCTTTGTGGGTAACTCGACCTTTCTCTCTGGCTGCCCTTAACACTTTTTCCTTCATTTCAACTTTGGTGAATCTGACAATTATGTGTCTTGGGGTTGCTCTTCTTGAGGAGTATCTTTGTGGTGTTCTCTGTATTTCCTGAATTTGAATGTTGGCCTGCCTTGCTAGGTTGGGGAAGTTCTCCTGGATAATATCCTGAAGAATGTTTTCCAACTTGGTTCCATTCTCCCCATCACTTTCAGGTACACCAATCAAATGTAGATTTGATCTTTTCACATAATCCCATATTTCTTGGAGGCTTTGATCATTTCTTTTTACTCTTTTTTCTCTAACCTCGTCTTCACATTTTATTTCATTGATTTGATCTTCAATCACTGATACCCTTTATTCCACTTGGTCAAATCGGCTACTGAAGCTTATGCATGTGTCACGAAGTTCTCATGCCATGGTTTTCAGCTCCATCAGGTCTTTTAAGGTCTTCTCCACACTGTTTATTCTAGTTAGCCATTCGTCTAATCTTTTTTCAAGGTTTTTACCTTCCTTGCTATGGGTTCTAACATCCTCCTTTAGCTCAGAGAAGTTTGGTATTACCGACCTTCTGAAGCCTACTTCTGTCAACTCGTCAAAGTCGTTCTCCATCCAGCTTTGTTCCATTGCTGGCGAGGAGCTGCGATCCTTTGGAGGAGAACAGGCCCTCTGATTTTTAGAATTTTCAGCTTTTCTGCTCTGGTTTCTCCCCATCTTTGTGGTTTTATCTGCCTTTGGTCTTTGATGTTGGTGAGCTACAGATGGGGTTTTGGTGTAGATGACCTTTTTGTTGATGTTGATGCTATTCCTTTCTGTTTGTTAGTTTTCCTTCTAACAATCAGCTCCCTCAGCTGCAGGTTTGTTGGAGATTGCTGGAGTTCCACTCCAGACCCTGTTTGCCTGGGTGTCACCAGCGGAGGCTGCAGAACAGCAAATTTTGCAGAACAGCAAATATTGTTGCCTGATCCTTCCTCTGGAAACTTCGTCCCAGAGGGGCAACTGCCTAGTGAGGTGTCTGTTGGCACCTATTGGGAGGTGTCTCCCAGTTAGGCTACACAGGAGACAGGGACCCACTTGAGGAGGTAGTCTGTCCATTCTCAGAGCTCAGACGCCGTGCTGGGAGAACCACTGCTCTCTTCAGAGCTGTCAGACAGGGACGTTTAAATCTGCAGAAGTTGTCTGCTGCCTTTTGTTCAGCTATGTCCTGCCCACAGAGGTGGAGTCTAGAGGCAGTGGACCTTGTTGAGCTGTGGTGGGCTCCGCCCAGTTCGAGCTTCCCGGTCGCTTTGTTTATCTACTCAAGCCTCAGCAATGGTGGATACCCCTCCCCTAGCCAGGCTACCACCTCACAGATTGATCTCAGACTGCTGTGCTAGCAGTGAGCAAGGCTCCGTGGGTGTGGAACCCTCCGAGGCAGGCATGGGAGAGAATTACCTTGTCTGCTGGTTGCTAAGACCTTGGGAAAAGCACAGTATTTGGGCAGAAGTGCCTCATTTTTCCAGGTAGTCTGTCATGGCTTCCCATGGCTAGGAAAGGGAAATCCCCAGACCCCTTGTGCTTCCTGGGTGAGGCGACGCCTTGCCCTGCCTGCTTCAGCTTGCCCTCTCTGGGCTGCACCCACTGTCCAACCAGTCCCAATGAGATGAACCAGGTACCTCAGTTGGAAATGCAGAAATCACCTGTCTTCTGCGTTGATCACATTGGGAGCTGTAGACCAGAGCTGTTCCTATTTGGCCATTTTGGAATGCCTTAAGCTAGAAATTTATTATATTTTTCTTTTGAAAAAAATATATTTTTTGAGACAGAGTCTGCTCAGTCTCCCAGGCTGGAGTGCAGTGGCATAATCTCAGCTCACTGCAATCTCTGCCTCTTGGGTTCAAGCAATTCTGGTGCCTGAGCCTCCCAAGTAGCTGGGATTAGAGACATGTGCCACCATGCCCAGCTGATTTTTGTATTTTTAGTAGAAATGGGGTTTTACCATGTTGTTCAGGCTGGTCTCGAACTCCTGACCTCAAGTGATCCGCCTGCTTTGGCCTCCCAAAGTGCTGGGATTACAGGTGTGAGCCACCGCACTGGGCCTGAAAAATATCTTTTCCGATACCAGTCTTATGGAGTCTGTTTCAACAATAGTTATATTATATTGTAGTTACATAGTTAAGATATTTTGAAAGCTAAAAATTGTATCTTACTGCAACAGCATGAATTTATTTAGGTAGCGATTGCTTTCATTCTATAATTAACAATGCTTTAATAAATACCATAAGGAGAAAGCAGAAAAAGGTGTGATGAGACTGGGACATTTCCACTGTTAGGTTAAAGGAATAATAATCAGTTGAAAGTGAATTTAGGCCAGGTACGGTGGCTCACACCTGTAATCCCAGCACTTTGGGAGGCTGAGGCGGGTGGATCACTTGAGGTCAGGAGTTCGAGACCAGCCTGGTCAATATGGTGAAACCCTTTCTCTACTGAAAATACAAAAATTAACTGGGCATGTGGCATGTGCCTGTAGTCTTAGCTACTTGGGAGGCTGAGGCAGGAGAATCACTTGAACCTGGGAGGTGGAGGTTGCAGTGAGCCAAGATCGTACCACTGCCCTCCAGCCTGGGCGTCACAGCGAGACTCTGTCTCAGAAAAAGAAAAAAAAAAAAAAAAGGAAGTGAATTTGGCAAATTCTGCAATGCTTCTAATTAAAGTAATAATAGAATAGGAAGTTAAAGGTAGTGCTTTGTCAACACAGCAGATAAATCAATTATATTTTTGAGAAAGTAGTTACTACAAAGTTAAGTCAAATTTGTTCAGAGCAGGCCAGGTTGACAGTGATAGCAGACTGGGCTCAGTTCCTTGTGTTTGTTTTACTCACGTCATTATATATACTTCCTCATATTCCAGATAAATATAGACAACATAGTCTGTATCAAATTGCCAGAAATTAACATGGTGAAAATTATTCTATGCATTGATCTGTTTCTGAGAAATTAAATGATCACTAAAGAATTATTTAAAATATATCAGAACTAATCTTTTAATTAATTGGAACTTTAATAATCATGACTAATAGTGATCAGTGATTGAACCTTTATTATTTACCAGCTAATATAGTAGGCCCATAAATAGGTGATATCATTTGTAGTCACAATAACCATATACATTATATATTTTATCTAGTGCTACTACCCATATTTTATAGCAGTCAAGGTTCAGATAATCATAACATGCCCAACGTCTTACTAACAGTGAGTTATCCAAACAGGAACAATCTCAAGTTTATATTCAAAGCCCATGTTCTTTTGCTTAATATTTCCCTGTCTCTCCTAAATATATTTTCAGCAATATGATTGTGAATTTCCTGTCATGTTTTCTACCTGACCATGAGCCTTTAGCATCTGCACTTATCTTCCTTTTTGAACATCTAACATTGTGTTCTGTTGGTCATTGTTAAAAATCTATTTTTTCTTTTGTTCTGGGAGCTTAGAAACCTTAAGTATTGTATTTGAAATATTTGTTTATAAAATTCTTATTGAAGCTTTATTTTCTGACAAATACAACTGGGCTTTTCTTCTTTTTTTATTTTTAGTTTTTTAAAATTCTTTGACCTAGCTTGAGCAGTAGTGGCAAACTGATGTCTGAGAACACATTGTAAGACCAAGTGCTTGTAAATAATAGAGGATAATATTGAGTTGAATGCATGCCAGAACTTTCTACTCCTCGCTAAAAGTCTGTTTTGAGCAGAATATGTGGAGATTTAAAGAGATTCCATCTTTTTGAAAACTGCAGTTTCTGGAAGCAATTTATGTATTCTTAATGGCTTTGCAACCTGTATCTCAAAAGAGCCTATTGCCAGTAACCTTAGTATTATTGAACTGTAATGTATGCAGTGTCTTTGTGTTTTATAAAAAAGATTTTAAAAAAATCATAAGCTTCTTCAGAAAGTTTATACTTTACATTTGGGTTCAGCTCAGTACAACACAATAGAGAGCATGCAGAGAATGCCAAGTTAGTGTTACAGTTAATATATCTTGGAAGATGGGTGAAATTTTGGAAGTACCTTAGAGAAGAAACAGCTATAGTCCTCATTTAATAATCCTCAGGGCAGTATGTAGGGTGGACCAGGAAGTTACTTGGTGATATACAACATGCTTTGCATGCTAAGCTGTTAGCTGATTCAGTTATTAAAACAACTGCCAATTTGAAGTAAATAATAGAATAGATTTATGGAAAAAACTAACATGTTATTTGGTTAAATTTTCAGGATTTTTTCTTCTGTGTATGTGCCTGTGTAAATGAAAGTTGTAGTCATATAGCCTGTTATTAAGGATTCTTCTGAGAGAAAATTATCAATATTTATTGTGCATGTAGTTTACATATGTCACTTAATTTCATTTAATTCTCACAATCTTCTTGTAAAATCAGCAGGGTGGGCCTTAATGTACAGATAATGAAACTAAAGCTTAAAGAGATGTATTAGTTTTTGTAAGGTCACATATTAATTACTGGTGGAGCTGGGATTCAGTGTTTGATGTTAGGTGCATCTGGCATTAAAACCGATGCTTTACCCTCTCTGCAACTGGCCTCTAGGGCTGATATGACTTACTTACTGTGGACACCAGAATATCAGCTAGCATTGTCCTATAGAATCTCTTCACTTCAGATCCTTATAGTGATACCAAAAGGCTTTGTTATTCAGGAAAGTAGTTAGAAATCTGGATGCCACACTAGAAATGAACAGTGTACAATTTACTTAATAACAACTCAAATATATATACACATATACATATACCACCTATATATATATTTGTACAAATAATATTAATTTTTAATTCTATGTTTTGGTGTAATATGCTTCACTAAGGAAGTCATTAGATAGTAAAGTTATTTGTTAAGAGCTTAGGTTTGGGAATCAGTATGAGTTCTGGACTTAGCTTTGCTGTTTATTCTCTGTTACTTGAAGTTTCAAGCTCTATCATTCTCCTGGAAGTATGAAAATAATAAAATCTTATTTACAGTTTTGCTGTGATGAGATAATGAGATAAAATATATAAAACCTATATAGCACACTATTTGGCACATTGTTACTCAATATGTAATTAATATCACCACTATTATTTTTATGTTTATAATTAGCAATTTTAACCAACAGTCACATTAGCAAATATTTCTTTTTCCCGTCCAGTAGGAAGATGATTCATTCATTATTTTAATTCTTAAAAGTTCGCTCATCAATTGGTTTCCCATACTTTTTCCACATGTAATAGCAGCTACAATAAATATCACTAATATTTATTAAGACATTGCTAAACACATTGCATACAATATCTCATAAAATTATTCCAATTATCCTAGAATATAAGTACTATTCTTAATATAATTTTCAAGATTAGAAAAACGGAGGTTCAGAGAGGCAAAGCACCATTCCAAAGGTAAACAGCATAGGTGGTAGAGCTGGGGTGCGGCCCCAGGGTCGTCTGACACCACAGTACTTACTCCAGGGAGTTGTGCAGAGTGCCTCTGGTGTTCATCCCTGAAGAAAGGTTCATTTCTTTTATCACTTGCTTTGATTTTTATTGTGGCAAATCTGGTCCCCTTGACCACAGAATCACAGACTTGATGCTTTTGTAGCCAAAAGTTGACACTTTAATTTGAATATTCACTAATTATACTACTAGTGATAAACTCTCTTTTGTTTCTTCTTTTGCCTACACAGTACTACTTGATAGAGAGATGAGATTAACAGCATGAATCCTCAAGCCCGATTTCTTTTTTTTTTTTTTTTTTTTTGAGACGGAGTCTCGCTCTGTCGCCCAGGCTGGAGTGCAGTGGCGCGATCTCGGCTCACTGCAAGCTCCACCTCCCGGGTTCACGCCATTCTCCTGCCTCAGCCTCCCGAGTAGCTGGGACTACAGGCGCCCGCTACCACGCCCGGCTAATTTTTTGTATTTTTAGTAGAGACGGGGTTTCACCGTGTTAGCCAGGATGGTCTCGATCTCCTGACCTCGTGATCCGCCTGCCTCGGCCTCCCAAAGTGCTGGGATTACAGGCGTGAGCCACCGCGCCCGGCCAAGCCTGATTTCTTATGTTCAATTTCCAGCTGCATCACCTCTATGTGATGCTACTCTCTTGTATCCCTCTGTGACTCAGTTTCCACCTCTAGAAAATAGGAAGGGAGATAACAGTCTCTTCCTCGAAGAGTTGTGAGGATTAAAGACAACTTGTAAATAGTGCTTAGAGAGATACTTGACATATAATCCTATAGAGATATTATTACTACATGACTTAACTGAAAGGGATTTGCTCTTCTGTTTTTTGTTTTGTTTTGTTTTGTTTTTTGCTTTTGTTTGATGTATGTGTGATAAAACACAGCCACAGCTACCATTACAGGAGAACACTCTTTTGCTCTCTCTCCTGTCTCTTTTTTCTCTCTCTGGGTCTGATTCTCTCTATCCCTCTATCTTTCCTCCTTCCCTTTCTTCTCTCCCCCAACCTCCCCCAAACACATCTATATTGGGTAAGGTTTAGATAAAGCCTCCATGTTCAGAAGTTATTGATTGTGTGATATTTTCTGTGTCACAGCATTCAGACATTTCCCTTGGCCTGTGGTTATATTGTTTTTAACCATATTGTGCCCCCTTTGTGTGAGTGACACATCCACCATCCCCGGCTAGGAGAAACAATGGAAAATAACTGAGTTAGAGATATCCTGAAAGTTTAATTAAGGACTTGTCAAATAACAACTCACTTTGTCATTTTCACTTTAAAACCTTCCACAGATCTGTTCTTTGAATGAATGTTTAATTCAGTTAAAAGGATGGACTTAGTTCAGTTTAGAGGCAGAATCAGGAAAGGAAAATGTCAAAAATAAAAAGGTTAGACTATGTTGCTTCTACCATTTTAAATGGACATACTGATACTGGAATAAATTACACTAAACAATAATATAGACCCTTTTAAATCTGTGAATATTGCAATGCAATGCACAGAATAAATCTTTTTTTTTTTTTTTTTTTTTACAAAATGTTTTTTATCTAAGGATTCAAAAGTCCCAGCTATTTCCAGTAGCAGCATCTGTTGCTTTGCCAGTTTCCACAGAGATGAGCTCGTGTTGATTTTCACCACATTTGTTCAAGTCTGGAATCTGGTTAAAACATGCAAACAGTTGTGTTGCTGGCTAAGAGGTGCAATCTCATAGTACCCTTTGAATAATAGTAGTCACTTGCATTTATTTTAATTCAAATGGCATTTGCAATTATGAATCTAAGCATGGATTATTTTAAAATAACTAATTAGAATAAGGAATATAAAGCATTCTAATTCTAGAAGGAAGAATGATATGGTACATGCATGTTCTTAGAAACCATAATGATATCTACTTTAAATCTTCTCAGTTGAAATTTGCATTTTATTTTTTCATCACCATTTTGGGATAACTTTTGCAAAAAGAAGTACTCTCTCAATTATATCTTATCTTAGTTCATTGTCTAAGATGCAGATTGGCAAACATAGACATTTTTCTGTTATCCAATTTATAAATCTTCCATATCCTTATCCATATATTGATTGCAAATTCATAATATCCTGAGATGAAACCAGATTTTAAAACTATGATTGTGAATTGGAAATGTCTGCTATTTGGGTACCTACATCTAATGAAAGTAGGACAGGAACAGTAGAAAAACAAACAAAGGTTAAGGTGCTGGCAAATGTTCTTGGCATGATTAACATAGTGTTAACATTGATTTTAGCCATTCTGCTTGCTGCAAGCCTTTTAATACACCCCATATATCCATACTTAGTCTCTTCTGCTATTAGGGGTAGTTAGGTGGAAAATGTTGAGAAGCCCTAAAAGTTGGAAATATCAGTAATGTAACTTTTTTCTATACTTTTAAATATTTTGAATGTTTAATTGTCTGACAATTTTAAAAACAAATTACTGGCTGGGCATAATGACTTATACCTGTAATTCCAGCACTTTGGGAGGCTGAGGTGGGAGGATTACTTGAGGCTAGGAATTTGAGAGCAGCCTTTTGTGAGACCCCATCTCTACAAAAAATTGAAAATTAGCCAGACTTGGTGGCTCGTACCTGTCATACCAGCTACTTGGGAGTAACAGGCAAGAAGATTGCTTGAGCCCAGGGGTTTGAGGCTGCAGTGAGCTATGATCCCACCACTGCACTCCAGCCTGGGTGGCAGAACAAGAGCCCATCTGAAAAAAAAATAATTGTTATCTCATAGCCAGTGACTTTTAAACTTAATTCTTAATATTCTATATTACTAATATGGGATAAATTACAAAGATGTAAAAATTCATCACACATATTAAGGCACCTTACTAATTTTCAGGAAGAACAGGAAATGTAAGTGACTATTATAGAACAATAAATCACTAGTCATTAACGGGCATTACCTAAACACCAAGCAAGGTTCTATGTCTTTTACTTTCAAACTTTCAGTAGGTTTCTAAGAGAAGATATGTTGTTATCTCTAGTTGATAAAGGAGAAAACAGGGCGAGAGAGCTTTAGGTAATTTTCACAAGCTATTTAATAGTGGCATTGACAGCCAGATTCATAAACTTTTTAATTATATTTCAGATGTTGCCTCACTTATGTGAGTTTGCTGTGAAAATAAGTAAAGTTAATTTTATCTAGTAAAATAGATTCTCCACCTTCCTTTTCAGTTGAAATCATGCATTGGCATTTCAGTAACAATGATTACAAGTATTTTAATGCCAACAAACATTTGAATACACGTTTCCACTGTAGATGTCATAGCACTTTAAGTACCTTAATAATTGATGGCCAGTTTTCCCAATGTTAAAATTTTATAAGATTTTATTTTCCCAATTGTAATGGTAAAAGCAGGGGCAAAATTTTGATTTTTTATTTAATGTTATTTTCGCAGTGTGAAAATAAAAAAAAGCCACCAAAATGAAATGGGCTAAGATGGTGATATCATCAAATTTTACTTCAAAATTTACTTTGTGATTGTTAGAAATAATTGAACAGACTTCATAACCTGAATTTACTTTAACTTATTGTAAATATTTATTTATATTAATCAAAGGACAAACTTACAAACTTTCCTTACTTTTTAAGACACTGAATTATATTGAGTACGTAACATTACTTAGGATAATTCTGCCTGACATCAATTTTCAATGATTGAAGTTTTTAAAATTAAAAAAGTGGCTGGGTTCAAGATGAGTCTGAGTAACATGACAAAACCCTGTCTCTACAAAGAAATACAGCTCACTTGGGAGGCTGAGGTGGGAGGATCACCTGATCCCAGGGAGGCTGAGGCTGCAATGAACTGAGATGGTGCCACTGCACCGCAGCCTGGGCGACAGAGTGAGATCTCATCTCGAAAAACATAAAAATAAAAAAGATTGTAAGGCAGTATTATCACTTAGTAAAAATATATTTATAGTATTTTTTCTTAAATTTAAATTAATGTCTTGGATGGGAAAGACACTTAGAATGACAGTGGCTGCTTTTAGGGAGAAAATATAAGGCACTTCCACATTATTTGTTTTACTATTTCTTATCTTAACAATGACATCAGATATTTATTCTTTATTCTAGATACTTTTATCTTTAAATTTCTCAAAATAAAACCAAGTAAATATATCAGGAAATACATTTTTTATTTTTCCTGATTAAGTGATAATCTATGATTTTTCTTATGAAATACTTAGAGGCTAGAAAGTTATTAGAAAATACAGAATGCTGCTATGTGTGTGTTTACACTTAATATTTTAAAACTAATTTATTATCTTATATATAAATGTTTCTGGGGCTATTCCTCACGTAAAATTGATTATAAACACGGATATCTGATCATAGTCAGATTTGCACCATTACAGAGTTTAAGTGATAACTGAGTTCATAACTAAAATATTAGAGACATTACGGCAAAGTAAAATAACAACAATTAAAAAAAAACCCACACATAGAAATAGGATGATACTTTTTTTCTCTACAGCTTATTAGATCTGTGCTCAAGAAAGGTCAAGAGACTTAACCTCTCTGAGCACTAAATTCCTTATCTTTAAAATAGATACAAGAATATTTTCTCAACAGGACCATATTGAGGATTAGAATGGAAAAAAAAAAAAAAGAGGGAAGAAGAGAGAGAGTACCTAACACGGTGCTAGCCACATGATAGATACTAATTTTCTACATGAGTTTATTTTAAAAGTGTCTTGAAAAAACATAGTATATAGTGATAACAACTAATTCTTTGGTAATATATAACAGAATATTCATAAGGCAAGATTTTGGAAGGATTCAAATGTGGCTTCTTATTTATGCATTATATCCTAATTATCTATATGTATTGTATGTCTGATTGCTAGTCAGTTAGAAAAAAGACAGAATATCCCTTCCTTCAAACTATGCCAGGCTTAAAAACAATAGAAATTACTTATAATGGATGGGGGAGAATTGAAATGAATGAAGAAAAACTATCATCACTTATTTAAATTACACTTAATTATTGAGGGGATGGTTTTTAAAATTCATCATTGTCTTACATTTTAATAGCCTTTAATAGAAGTCTATTAGACTTCTATTAAAGTAGAGAAATTGGTGAATTTTACTATTTACAGAAAATTGTGTCTTTTGACAAATATGAGACAGAAACTTGATATATGGTTTTAATTTATTCCTGTACTTCCAGTCTTCACAAAATGAATATTCACAAGTTGACTGATTTGATTGTAACACAATAGAAATAAATGATTTATGAAGAGAACAAAATTGAGTAAATTAGAATACCATGAGGCAAATGATATCCAAGGAACATAATTGATAAATTGAAAAAATTTACATCTGATGATAGCCAGCAACCAGTTCCAGATATTCCTAGAGCAGGAATGGAACTTGATACATCACATGGCCCAGAACACTGATTTTAGCATGTGGATTTCTGAAACTTGAGCAAAAGTTTATTCTGGCCTTATAGATGCAAAAGAATAGAACCAGCACAATGACTTTTCTTTTTCTAGCATATAAATATTACCACCTTTTATTTGTTTAACAAATACTTGGGAGAGTTACCTTTTGTCCTCCTACCCCCCATAGCAATCCTTTGCTACGTAAAGACAAAAAGGTAAGCGTCCATTAATTGAGTCACTTATTGTAGATATTATATGACAAATTTTACATTTCTGTATATGTTATTTCATGGTCACAGCAGTGTTGTGAGACAGGTATTGTTGACAGTGCTTTACTCTGCAGAAGAATAAAGTGATACTCAGTTAAATATATTTTCTAAGTTTACACGATATTAAAGTTTAGATTCAAAATCAGATTTGTTTTATTTATGACACTGTTTCTTAAACAATGAAAAATTGTTACATAATTTTCCCACTTATCTCCTTATAGGGACATGTATGTTCTGAGATTATTCTATGCTACTTTTGCTTTTGGTTTGTGGTTAATATTTAGGTAATGATGCATTATCCTTCAAACATGAATACTATCATCACCCTGTGTTTTTTGTTGAAAGAAAGTATATGTATCAAAGCTATTAACTTAGAGTACAACTTTTAATCTATTCTATTATTCGGGCTTCAGATAAACAGTCCAAAACGTAGGTAAGAAAGTGAAATGAATTATTTAGGCCAAACCGGCTTTACATGTGCTTCCACTATGCATAATTTATCAAGAATTTTCTCTTTTCTTGTAGGGATGACTTGTCAAGCTCGAACATCATATACTGAAGATGAAGTTCTTTGGGGTCATCGTTTTTTTCCTGTAATTTCCTTAGAAGAGGGATTCTTTAAAGTTGATTACTCCCAGTTCCATGCAACATTTGAAGTCCCCACCCCACCTTACAGTGTGAAAGAGCAGGAGGAAATGCTTCTCATGTCGTCCCCTTTAATAGCACCAGCCATAACTAACAGCAAAGAAAGACATAATTCTGTGGAATGCTTAGATGGACTAGATGATATTACTACAAAACTACCATCTAAGCTGCAGAAAATTACTGGAAGAGAAGACTTTCCCAAAAAACTCTTGAGGATGAGTTCTACAACTTCAGAAAAAGCCTACAGCTTGGGAGACTTGCCCATGAAACTTCAACGAATAAGTTCAGTTCCGGGCAACTCAGAAGAAAAACTGGTATCTAAAACCACCAAGATGTTATCTGATCCCATGAGCCAGTCTGTGGCTGATTTGCCACCAAAGCTTCAAAAGATGGCTGGAGGAGCAGCTAGGATGGAAGGGAACCTTCCAGCCAAATTAAGAAAAATGAACTCTGATCGCTTCACATAACAAAGCACTCCCTTAGGCATTATTTAATGTTTGATTTAGTAATAGTCCAATATTTGGCGATGAGGTAATTCTCCCTAAGGAATCTGAAAGTATATTTTCCTCCCAGTTCTACAAGCATATTTGAGAACCCTTCCTTTCCCAAGTATTGCGAATGTGCAGAAAGCAACAGTTACGGAGGGAGGACATCATAACGAAGTTATTAACGGGCATGTATTATCACATCAAGCATGCAATAATGTGCAAATTTTGCATTTAGTTTTATGGCATGATTTATATATGGCATATTTATATTGTATATTCTGGAAAAAAAATATATATATATTTAAAGGGGAGATACTCTCCCTGACATTTCTAACATATGTATTAAGCCAAACATGAGTGAATAGCTTTCAGGGCGATAAAACTAAATATATGTCTGTGTGTGTGTGTGTATGTATACACACATATACATATATATACACATACATACACATACATACATACATATATATCTGATAAAATTGTGATGTTTTGTTCAAAGTTGTAGTTCTTGTGCATGTTTACTTTATTAGAGTAGGAAGGCTACTGGCATTAATTATTAATACCAAATATTTTAGCCTTAAATTTTTGTCATTTTAAAATCTGATTTAATGTTTTCTGCTGTTTAAGGTCTTGGGAGGCTTTCAATTGTATTTTATATGAGAGAATCACACAAGTTTGTGCTATCTATGGCCCTGCAAAAATATAACCATTACATGTTTAAATTGTAAATTTTAGAGCATACCAGTACTCAGTATAGCATTGAACATTTCTTATGATTTTTAAAAGTTGCTAGTACTGGGGAGAAATAATTGTTGATTAATTTGAGAATTATTCCTTTCCTAGACTAATTAAAATCTGGAAATCTGTTTTGTATATGATCTAATACAAAGATGAGCTCTGAACAAACACTGAATCATGTTAATAGACAGTAGCCAAGTTATATTGAATATATCAGAATCTGTGTGAAGTTACACAATTAATTGTCCCTGTTTCAAACTGAGTAAATTGGAAACATTTTCATTCTTTTTCTGGAAATTTTGTCCATTTTAAAAACCAATCATTTTAAGAAGACATGACAATGCAATGAAACAGATGATAAATATTTATGCTTAAAATATGTATGTCTAATTGAGTCTCTTTTTTATTCTGTTTTCTTGTTTATGGCATTTGTTGTAACAGGATAGACTTTTTCCTCACCTAGGAAACCTATCCCATGCCTGTCACTTATAGTTCAGGAGGAAGTTTTTGCACAGACCAGAGAGAAATTAAAATTAGATGATAAATTGAAGATATCTTACACACAGTTTTTTGGTGAACACTGATTTTATTGGTGTCTTAGATCCCTAGTCTACCCAAATGATTTTAACAGTACTGTTTTTTCTAATCCTGAAGTCTGATATTTATGACTCATTAGCAGGAATCAAAACTAGTGATCAGTAGAACACTTTCAAAATAAAAATTTGGAATGCAGACTTTTATGAAAATTTAAAAGTGCTCCTTAACAGAATATCATGGGTTTTCCTATAAAACTTCTTTAAGTATTGTAATTTCAGTCTGCCCCAACTTTAAAAAAAATTCTCATTAATATGTCAGTTATTAATTGCTAGTTTGGGCTCTCATTATTTCCTGTTTTTTAACAATTTTGTGATAATTTTATTATTGGCAAATTAATACATCAACACTTAAATCATTGACTATAATAATACCTTCTGGCTACCTCTGTATCAACCAAATTCTGTAGGTGCAAACATATACCAGGGAATTCTTACTGGCAAAATGATCAATCTGGAGTGTGCATCCACTGTGAATGGAGCAAATTGCCCTATACCCATTGATAACCAAGCTTTCTTAGTTTGTAGATGTAGGAAACAAAATAGTGACAGAGAGAGAAGGGGGTCCACAGGGCATGGTACATTTATCAGCAGTGGAAAAAATGTGCATAGATCATTTAGTCCAAGAACTTAAAACTAAATAGAGCCATAATTTACTTTGGAGAGTCATTTTAATTTGTCTTTGGTACCAAGGAGAAGACGGAACCAAAAACAAACTCTCCAAGTATATTCACACATTCAACAAAATTTTTGCATGCCTTCTATGTCGTAGGCATTTTTAGTTCCTGGGGATTTGGACATGGCTAAGTCAGAGAAGGCCATTGCTCACCATGAACACTGTATACCAGAAGGAGAGTGGGGAGGAGACAAAAAACAAATAAGACCACTTCAGACAATCAAAGTATCAGTTAAGAGAATGAAAACAGGCCTGACTCAGTGGCTCACGCCTGTAATCCCAGTACTTTGGGAGGCGGAGGTTGGGGGATCACCTGAGGTCAGGAGATCGAGACCAGCCTGGACAACATGGTGAAAACCTGTCTCTACTAAAAATACAAAAATTAACTGGGCATGGTGGCAGGCACCTGTAATCCCAGCTACTGGGGAAGCTGAGGCAGGAGAATCGCTTGAACCTGGGAGGCGGAGGTTGCAGTGAGCCAAGATTCTGCCACTGCACTCCAGCCTGGGTGACAGTGCGAGACTCCATCTCAACATCAAAAAAAAAAAAAAAAAAAAAAAGAATAAAAACAGGGTAACATAATGCAAAGTAACTGTGTGGAATAAAAATTGATTATTTTAGAAAATGTGACTGGCTTAGGACGGGGATAATATGTGAACAGAAATCTATCTCATGAGAAAGTGCTACTGTTGTCAAAATTACCTTATCTGAGTGAATGGTTTTTTTTTATCTTTTCCACACATGCGTGGGAAAGGTATGATTTCTGCATGTAATTGCAGTTTAACCCTTATTTCTAGGTTGATCATAGGTCCCAGTTTACCCAGGAAAATTCCAGTTTATACCTGTTGTACCTGTGTAATTATTGGTAGCACTCCCTTTCACTCTTACAATGTCTTGGTTTGGATGATATATGGTGAAGTTTTTGTTGAAACTAAATTATGAAGTCTGATATATTTGGATAAAAATAAAGAATTGCTTTTCTTCTCCTTTTGCTGATTTTTTGACACATCATTCTAAGCAAAATCATCTCAGCTTCGTATATTTCAGCCTGAAGTACTTCTTACCAAAGTTATTTCATGTAACATTTGTTCAATATGTTCGTGACATGTCTTTCAGTAATGAAAAGTTATGCATTTTATTGAATGAATAAAAACCTAACCTCTGCTATTTCCATTTCTGGAAGTTGTAAGAGCTCACATTAAAGAGAGTAAAAGTCAATTTAAGCCAAGATCATTTTCAGCCCACCAATGTCATGGCTATTGGAAAGGAAAACCTAATGTGATCATTGAACTGAATAACTCTACATAACAAGTGGAAACTAGAACTTTTTTATAGCATTTTCATGATATAGGTCCTGTTATAGTAAGATATTTCATTCTATTTATCAAAATGGTATAAATAAAAGAAACATAATTATTTTGATAATGCTTATCTTCAGTTTGAACATTTATTCTTTTCAGAAATATGTAAATACCCTTTTGTAAATATATACAAAATGAAAAATAAGGATATTTTACCATTAATTATTTCTGAAAGATTCTTATGCTGTTTTAAATTTATCTATATATGGCTTAAAATATTATGAAAAGAGCCTTTTTGTCAGGACAAAATGGCTCATACTACAGTATTTCTACTGGAGGAAGACTGGGGTCATGGGAAAGCTGGCTTACATTCTATTAGTTCTTACATTCTTCAGAATTTATGTTTGAATTACATTGTACATATTTAAATTAGCATCAACCTAATTCCATTTTCTGGCATGAAATCTATAATTATTTAAGTGTAAAAGGTCATTTAGTTTCAAAAATATAAACTCATGTATTCAATACTGCAAGTTCAATTTTATAAAAAACGGTATTAAACTTTTGAAACATGATTGGGTTTAATTTTTAGTGTTCTCATCCTTTTTGCACTCTTCACCACTTAATTATTCACATTTCTTGACTCAGTTTGTTTATCATAAGACTCTTAATTCCTGAAAGGCAATCATTAAATTCATCACAAGTCATTCCTTGATAATTCCTTTTATTTTGGCTGCTTATTGGTAAGATGCTTCAGCAATACCAAACGTCAGCTTAATAATGCAGATACTCAGGACCTGCGTTTCTTGGAGGAAGCTTCATGGTTATCCTACCCCTTGCTGAACCAGTGTTTTAAAAGCTACAGTAAGTAAAGCAGACAAACGCATAGTTTTTCTAATTTTGTTTAAATATCTAATCATCTTTTAATAAAGCATTCAGTTGCTTCACCTGTGTTTCACAGAAAACTGTGTTCTTAATCTTGGATCAGATGAGTTTTGTGATGTGTAATGTGCCCAACTCCCAGGCACCTCAGAGAATTAATTTAGAAAAGCTAAGTCGCTACAGCTTCTGACCTAGTAGAGTTCCATACAGATGGTCTTTTATCATTTAATAGAATTGTTAGGGTTGTTCCTCAAAATATATTTTGTTGTTGTTGTTGTTGTTTACAATTTTCTTCTGGACTTTCTTGTTGCTTAAAGGTCTATTATATGTCTGAATGCTGTGTTTTCAGAGAGGAGGATGTTTGCATATTCTCTTTAACTTAGATATTCTCCAGTTTCACTGTGATTTCTTTGGGATTTTTAAATCTACTTGTAAAGATTTTTTGAAATTATAGCTGTTTCAGAATATCTGGGCTTTTTCTGACCAATAGATGCTATAGAGCACAAATACTGTAGGACCTACTATATTCTCCTTGTTTACTAAGAATCAAATCCATGCTTCTATTTATCCTCTCCCAGCTCTGAATGTGTCAATCATGTACATGGTGACTTGCACACATTATTTATATATTAGGAACAACTCTGCATGGTAAAGATCATCCCTATTTTACACTTAAAGAAACTTATTCTCAGAGAGGCTGTTTAGCGGGTTTTTAATTAAATCCACAAACATGGGGTATAGTCTCTGCTCCCTGGAAGTATAAAGAATAAAGAGAATCCCTTTTAAAAACAACTGCATATTCCAGAAAATTTGGATGCATGAACATAAATATTCAATGACTGTGTGCAATGGCTTCTAACCTAACAGAATGTCTTGTGCAATGGAGTTTGCATTTTTCCTAGCTGTCATTTGGAGAAGTGGTGAATGGAAAATGAGAGTCGTGTAAGGAGTAGCTGTGGTCACAATTGTGTGTTGGTTAGAGGAGGGAAAAAAAAGTAGGTAGGAAGCAAGGACAAATAAAAATGAAGAAAATGTGGAGGAAAGTAGACACTTGAAGTGTTGCACAAAGAAATACCTAAGTGGCAAAGAGGTAAAAATGAAAAAGACAAGCTAAAAAATCAAGAGTCCAGTGGATACTTGAAAAAATACTGCAAATAAGCAGAAAGTTTCTTCAAACCCAGGTACCTCAGACCCAGAGGTTTTTTTAAAAAATGATACAGTAACATTTTGCTGTATTTACCTCATGTACTTATTAAATAAATAAAGTGTCATAGAAATCTAAAACAGGCTGGGCATGGTGGCCCACCTGTAGGCTCAGCACTTTGGGAGGCCAAGGCAGGAGGATTGCTTGAGCCCAGGGGTTCAAGACCAGCCTGGGCAACAGTGGCACTTCATCTCTACTAAAAATAAGTTTTAAAAAATTAGCTGGGCATAGTGGCATGTGCCTATAATCTTAGCTACTAGGGAGACTGAGGTGGGAGGATCCCTTGAGCCCAGGAGTTTGGGGGTTGTAATGAGTTATGATCTATGACACTGCACTCCAGCCTGGGTGACAGAGTAAGACCTTGTCTCAAAAGAAGAGAAAGAATAAAAAGAAAAAAAAAGAAACCTAAAACAGCCACTTTGTCTCTTCCAAATCCTACACTATTCCATTTCTCTTCCTCATCGGAAGCCATCACTACCTAGAAATGAGTGTGTATATTTCCTGTGCTGGTGTGTATATGTATACTGCATATACATAAATTTATATGTAATACATACTATAACAATCTGATATTTTACTTGAATATATTTCTATACAAATGTATATAAATATGTGATATTTATATATAAAATATATTTGTTATATAAATATGTTTCTATAAAATATGTTATATATAACATGCTTTATAAATATATATTTAATATAAATATAAATATTCATAGATACACACCTACTGATAAATTTGTTTTTATTTTTTCTTTCTTCTCTTGGATTTTGTGTTTTCTTTCTTTGCCTTTAAAAAAAATTTCCATGTCTATTATTGTAGTAACCTTCAAAATTTAAGCTTGCGTACAGCAACTAATGAAACCAAAGCTAATTAACATCTCCACCTTCCTTTCAAACAAAAGAAGGATCTTACAGCATATTAAATTCAGCCACATCTTCCCGTTTTCTCTGCTATTTTTGCATAGTATTACACGTGTTTTTAATGTTCTAACAAAAAACTGTTATTTTTAAGTCAATGCATCTGTATAATTGCCTATATATTTCCTGATTTCTTCATTCACCATAGCTTCTTGCATCCTACTCATTCATCCTTTCTTTTTTTTCTTAATTAAGTATGTATTTTAACAGTTATTTAGGCAAACATCTGTGATCATCTTAAATGTTTTTTTCTTTTTTTACATTTTTTTTCTGGACATTCTTGTTGATTAAAAGTATATGTCTAATTGACGTGTTTTCAGGAAGGAAAATATTTTCATATTCTTCAGTTTCACTATGATTTCATTTTTCAGGAGCCAGGTAACAAGAATTTCTTCACATAGGATATCCTGGATAAGATATCCATAATTGCATGATGCTTAGGTTTGAGGTTTCAGCTTCTCCCAGAATACCTTCTGCTCCCTCCATAGCCCCGTGCACAGACAAGCTTCCTTGTCACTGGGCCTTAGGTGGAAAGTTTGGTTCCTGATAAGGTTTTACACAGCCCTAGACTTATTTAGGGTCTTCAGTTCCAGTTTCCTGTTTAACAGGTATCGAAGTTGCACCTTTCCCATTATAGGTGTTAAAATCTCAGTCCCCAAATTAGAACCTATCTCCATGTCTAATTCTCCTGAATTTGCACACACACACACACTCACATACATGGAAGAAACTCCTGAATTTTAAAGACATTGTTTCACGTCTTATATATATATACATAAATATATACACACACACACACGCTTTCATACATATATACGTGTGCATATATCTGTGTGTGTGTGTATATATATATAGTAGAAAGTCACACATACACATAAAGAGTCATGAAGTTTTTACAAGGCTTGTTACAATAAAAACAGCCTCCACTCTCTACCTACTCTCTCCTCACTCTCTCCCCAGAGACAAAGACTTTCAACCCTTTTAAATGACTCTATTGTTATTTACATGCAAATTTCTAATCATTCTTTTATTGCTTCCCTTGGTTTTCCATTTTGGGGTATTATTTGTTTGTCTTCCACTGTGGTAAATTATTTAGTTCTATTTTAACCCTTGCTATCCACTATACATCTTCAACATCCACTCTAGTATAGTTAGATTTTCAACAGCTATATTTTAAGAGTTTAATTATCAATGTCCTCATTAAGTTCTATCACAACTGAGCCCCATGTATTTTGATTATTTTTCTCACCCTTTGTAGCTTCTTCCTCCTATAATTGATAACTGACTTCTTTGTTCATTTATGTATGTATCACTAATACAGTCATAGAATCTTTCCCAATTATGTAAATGATTTCCTGTTAATTTGTCAGACTCATTAGTTACCCTACAAGTTTCATCTTCTTGAAGAAGCCTCCACCGAGACGTTCTGAGACGTTTCCTATGAAGGAAAGATCTTTTGACGCCATACAGGTGTTGTCTTGGGATCTTCCTTTGTAATCATCCTGGAGAGTCCATTCACCTTGTTCTTGGTGTAGAAACCCTGTTTCATGGAACATGTTTTCTTCTTTCTGTGTTTACTTTGTTTTGTTTTGATAAAATTTGTTTTGATAAAACATATTTTCCAGGGGTTTCTGAGAAAGAAATAGTGATAAACTCTTAGAGGCCTTGCACATATTTAAATAAATCTTTCCCTTGTAATTAATTGTTTGGTCTCTTGTAGAAATTATTTTTTCTTCTGAATTTCAGTGACATTGTTTTTTTTTTTCTAGTTTCCAGTGTTGCTATTGAGATATCTAATACCATTCTGAATTATAATAATCTTTCATATGAAAGTAATTTTTATCCATAAGGCTCTTAAGATATTCTATTCTTCCCCAGTGTTCTAAAATTTTCAAATGATCTACCTTCGTAGGGGCCCACTTAATCCCTTTTGCTGGGCCTTTGCAATCTGTATCCTCATGGTCCTCTCCATTTTCCTCTATTCTTTCTTTCTGGAATTGTTATTGTTTGGCTGTTGGAGCTCTTGGACTGATTCTCTAACCCCTTCATATTTCCTCTTTTATCTTTTTGCGTTTTTTTCTGTACTTTATTGGGGATTTTCTTGACTTTATCCTTTACGATTTTTATTTCTGTCAATTTATTTCACTTTAGATCATTTATCTTCCAGATTTTCATTTCTGCTATACTAGTTTTAATTTTCAAGTACTTTTTCCTGTTCTATAAACATTTCCTTTTTTATGAGTCCTTGTGTTGTTTCATGAATGCATAATTTTAGCTCTCTCAAATTATTAAAGATAATGTGTTTTAAATGTTTTTTTCTGTCTGCATTGTACCTATTTCTAATGTCTTTTTATATGTATGATTTGGGGTCTATATTTCCTATTAGATTGTTTTCTCATATATCTGATGATTGTTAGGTCTCTTCTCATACTTAAAAATGGAGCAATTGCAATGATCAATGAAGTTTTGTTCAAATGTATGGGGTAAATCAAATTGATCTTCACTGGTGTGTGATGTGGTTCAGCTATTTGCCTGAGCTTAGTGTATCCTTCAGCTTGTTATTTAAGGTCAGTAACTGTACCCAGGTAAGACTCTTTCAATCTGCTCTTGCAGTCTGTGAAGGGTCGGTACCTGGCCACCAGAGTTCACAGGGAAGAGAGCGTTCAAGAATGACTATCTCTATCCTATTTTCAGAACAGTATCCTCATTCTCAAGACTGTTTAGGCTTCTGATTCTAGATACAGTTTTCTGGCAGGATATGAGAGAAGCAATCAACAAGTTGAGTTGATTAGAAGGGGATCTGCTCCTTAAATGGGCTTTCAGTGAGTTTCTTGCTATCATCTCCTTTTCTGACCTCTTCCCTCTACTGTGCTTTAATATCCCTCAACTACTGTCTTAGTAATTTCAGAAATCAATCAATAAATAAATGCTTATACTTAAGTTATTTTGAGTCTTAATTAACACACTTAATGTATTTAATTAGACTATAGTATCACCGTTGCTATAAATTACCACAAATTTAGCAGCTTAAATAACACAAATGTCCGATCTTACAGTTCTGAAGCTAGAAGTCTGACATTGCTCTCACTGAGCGAAAGACAATGTCTTACCAGGGCTGAGTTTCTTCTGGAGGCTCTAGAAGAGAATTCATTTCCATGTCTTTTCCAATTTCTAGAGCCCATCGACATTCTTTGGCTTGTTGTCCTTTCCCCATCATCAAAGCCAGCAAAATGACCTCCCTCTTTGCCTTTATTCTATAGTGACATCTAGCTCTGACTCTCTTCTACATTATTCTTACAACCTTGGGAGACATTGCAATTACACTGGGGTAGGTAATCCAAGATAATCTCACCATCTCATAATCTCAAGTTCCTTGGCCTAATCACATCTTCCCGTCCCCGTTGCAAAGTAAAGGCATATATTCACAGGTTCCAGATATCAAGATACAGACTTCTTTGTACGTCATTATTCTGCCTACCTCACTAACCTTTCTTTCTTCTTCCCTTTTATAAAAAGAGAATATAAGAATAATTTTTTAAAGTATGTTCTTTCACTAATCTAAGTATATTTATGAAAATTTTAAAATAAGAGAAGACACTTATTACTATTAATGACATTTTTCCTTGTGAAGAAATATATTTACCCGTACATTGTTTAATTATTCTCTTGGAAATCTATTTCTGTCACAGTCTGTGAACAAATGTCTGGCCAGGTTTTATTTTATACTTCTTCGTGGAAGATAAAACAAAACAAAACAAAATGGATTAAAATTAACATCTATAACTTCAATATTCTGAATCTAAGAATGTATCTCAAGTCCACTTTCTTTTGGTTCACTGCCCTACCCTATAGTCTTAAAACAATATCAAGGTTAGATTTAAGTTTCAGTAGATCAACTTGAGAGCTGGTGTCAGTATTTATTGGGAGAAAAATATTACTGTCCCACACAGACACATAAAATGTATAAAAACTTGTGGCCTAGCAATTAATTTTAGAAATGAATTCCAATGTTTTTTAACCAGGTGATCAATGAAATGTATATAGCGACTTTGGATGGGCCCATGAGAGTGAACACTTTGATCAGTTTTTAAGTTTCAGTGGCTGACTCAACGAGAAGAATGAGTCATAAAATGTCATTTAGATGCAGGTTTAATTTTGTAAATGAAAGCTGCTAGTATATCCTCTACTAGTATCCCATTGTCATATAGAGGGCTGTGAAGTCTGATGAGATTTATGGCTTTCTTTCTTAGTAAAAATTCCTAAATAATTATTGTTTTTTGTTACCAACTTTTATCTCCGACCCACCTCACAGCTTAAGTCATTTCTTAGGTTCATAAAGCAAGCTATATTGAGGGAAAAGTGGGCAAAGAATAAAACAATTATATTATAGTCCCATATTTTTGTAATATTATACAGGTTTCACTTCACTGGCTCTTGCTTTCCCTATGTATAACATTTATAGTGTGAAATTATATTCCATTACTTTTCATACTGAGATTCATATTTCACATTATCTACAACTTTCTTAAAATATCTCGATTTGGACATGTGAATAAAATCTCTCATCTAACTATAGTTTTTTAGTTAAATATAAGAATCTTGTATAGAATGCCAGCCATTAGAGTTGATGTTCAACTGTAAAGAAGATATTAAGTGGAAGATATTTGGAAAAGTGAGATCTACACTATGCTAGAAATATGTAGTGATTAAAAAGTAAAGATTAATCAGAAAACTTAGGCTTGCTAATTGATAAAATTCTTATTGATGGCTAAGTCATAGGAAAAGATTGCTTTGGAAATTGAAAAGAGCCGTGCACATTCCTCAGCCCCGGGCTCAAAACAAACAAGCCCAGTACAAACACATCCCATCCTCCCATCCCACCACATATCACCATATATCTCTTAAACTTCCCCCGGGCTCAAAACAAACAAGCCCAGTACAAACACCACCAGGAAAGTCTCCGATAAGGGGACAGATGAGGGGACAGCCGTTCAAAGTTTTACTGCAAGAGCGGGAACCAAAAGAATTCCTTTGTTCCCCTGTAACTTTCAGGCTATAAAAAAGCAAACACTCGCATTGTTCGGGGCCCTCTTGTATGCGTTGAAATGGAGGGACCAGGTTCGAACTTGTAGTAAAGATCCTTGCCACTTGGCTTTGACTCTGGACTCTGGTGGTCTTCTTTGGGGAACAAACGGTCTGGGCATAACATCTGGGGGCCCGTCCGGGATTCCCCAAGCCCACCAGACCCCTGGTCAACGGATCTGCTAGGATCGATCTACTGATAGGTGAGCTGGCTCGTCTCCGTTTGTCTGTCCGTGTCTGTTCTGAATCCGAATCTGTGACTCGCGAGGTCTGAAACTGGAGCTGGCACAGTCCTGGCGGACGCGCTATAGGACAGCCAGCGGAGACCGGTGGGAGACGTCCCCTGGCTCTCATCTGATCTATATTGCGATCTGAGCTGCCCCGGTTTGGCGGGCAGCAGCCGTATCTGAGCTGCCCGGTTGGGCGGGCAGCAGCTGTCTCTGATCTGAGCTGCCCCGGTTTGGCGGGCAGCATCTGTCTCTGATCTGAGCTGCCCCGGTTTGGCGGGCAGCAGCCATATCTGAGCTGCCTGGTTGGGCGGGCAGCAGCTGTCTCTAATCTGGGCTGCCCCAGCGCGACCGCGATCCAGGCAGCTGACTCTGACCCGGGCTTCCGGTGCGCGCTTGCGATCTGAACTGCCCCGGTTTGGCGGGCAGCAGCCGTATCTGAGCTGCCTGGTTGGGCGGGCAGCAGCTGTCTCTAATCTGGGCTGCCCCAGCGCGACCGCGATCCAGGCAGCTGACTCTGACCCGGGCTTCCGGTGCGCGCTTGCGATCTGAACTGCCCCGGTTTGGCGGGCAGCAGCTGCCTCTGACCAGGGCTGCCAAGGTGCGCCTGCGATTAGATATCACTAATAAGTCAGATCAGATTTCCTTTACAGGGATTCAAACCCACATTCCTTTACAGGAAGAGACTACAAATTATTACAGGATGGGTAATACCCAGAGCACTCCTCTATCTCTCCTTACGAGTAATTTCAAAGAAGTTAGAGCAAGGGGCCATGATCTTGGTATAGAAATCAGGAAAGGAAAGCTAATTACTCTGTGTCGCTCCGAATGGCCTGCCTTTGATGTGGGGTGGCCGCCCGAAGGGACCTTCCGATTTGCTGTCATCACTAGGGTAAAGTCCAAGATTTTCCTACCTGGGCGTGCGGGCCACTTAGATCATATCCCATATATCCTCATATGGCAGGACCTTGTTGAGAACCCGCCTCCTTGGCTGTCCCCTTTCCAATTGGCCTCTGAACCCTGTAAGGCACTAGTTGCTCGACCACTAAAATCCAAGCAAACAACTGCCCCCCCCATCCTGTTTTACCTGACAGCGGGGACCCACTGTTCACAGAACCCCCTCCGTACCCCTCCGGGCCCCAGGCCCCAGCCCCCCTGGCTGAGCTGCGGGAGGGAGCAGGCGGACGGGAGGCGGCCGGCACTCACGGGCCCGCTGAAAGGGAAAGTAACTTTGAAGGGCCGGCGGGGAGGACGCGAGGGCGCACTTCGTGGACCAGCCCCCCTCAGCCGCCTGACTCCACGGTGGCTTTACCCCTTCGGGAAATAGGACCCCCGGATGACACAGGAATCCCCAGGCTCCAGTACTGGCCATTCTCCACCAGTGATCTGTATAACTGGAAAACTCAGAGTGCTCGGTTTTCAGACAACCCCAAAGATTTACTGGCTTTACTAGATAGTGTCATGTTCACCCACCAGCCCACTTGGGATGATTGTCAGCAGCTCCTCCGAATTTTGTTCACCACGGAAGAGCGAGAGAGAATACAGATAGAAGCTAGAAAGCTGGTCCCAGGGGACGACGGTCAACCGACTGCCAACCCCGACCTCATAAATGCAACCTTTCCTCTGACCAGGCTGGCGTGGGACTACAACACGGCAGAAGGTAGGGGACGGCTACACCTTTATCGCCAGACTCTAATGGCAGGTCTCCGGGCAGCTGCTCGCAAGCCCACTAATTTGGCTAAAGTATATTCTATTCTGCAGGGAAAGACAGAGAGCCCAGCTACCTACTTAGAAAGATTAATGGAAGCTTTTAGACAGTACACCCCCATAGATCCAGAGGCTCCAGGAAGTCAGGCAGCTATTGTAATGTCTTTCGTAAATCAGGCAGCCCCAGATATTAAGAGAAAACTCCAGAAATTAGAAGACTTGGAGGGAAAGCGGATTCAGGACCTCCTTCAGATAGCCCAGCGGGTTTACAATAACAGAGATACTCCAGAGGAAAAGCAATTTAAGGCCACTGAAAAAATGACCAAGGTCCTGGCAGCAGTGGTACAGAAAGAGCATCTACAGCCAGAGTACACCCAACCTAGGCGGCCCCCCCGGCATGATAATCTGAGCAAAGACCAATGTGCCTATTGTAAGGGGGCTGGCCACTAGGTAAGAGACTGCCCCAAAAAGAAACCACGAGGACAGGGACCCGGACCCCCTAGGTCTACACCCGTACTAGTCACTCAAGACGAAGACTAGGCAAGACGGGGTTCGGACCCCCTCCCCGAACCTAGGGTAACTTTGCAAGTGGAGGGGTCCCCAGTCCAGTTCTTGGTCGATACGGGAGCACAGCACTCGGTCTTAGTTAAAACTAATGGGAAATTATCCTCCAAATCCTCGTGGGTACAAGGGGCCACAGGAGTTAAGAAATACCCATGGACAACACAAAGAACAGTAAACCTCGGAGCCAAGAATGTAACCCATTCTTTCCTGGTCATCCCTGAGAGCCCCTGTCCCCTATTGGGGAGAGACCTGCTAACTAAAATGGGAGCACAGATCCATTTCCTCCCTGAGGGGCCCGTCGTGACCAACCCCCACAATCAAACCGTGTCCATCCTGACTATAAACCTAGAAGATGAGTACCGGCTCCACCAGGAGAAAGCGGCCCCTGACCAGGACATAGCAACTTGGCTCCAGCAGTATCCAGAAGCGTGGGCGGAAACGGGGGGCTTAGGTCTAGCAAAACACCGTCCTGCCTTATTTATTGAACTTAAGCCTGGGACAGACCCCGTGCGGGTACGCCAATACCCGATGCCCCTAGAGGCCAAGAGCGGGATTGCCCCGCATATCCGCCGGCTCCTTGACCAAGGGGTCCTACGCCCATGTCACTCACCCTGGAATACTCCATTGTTGCCGGTACGAAAACCTAATAGTGGAGAATACAGACCTGTACAAGACTTAAGAGAAATCAACAAGAGGGTTGTGGACATACATCCAACTGTACCTAACCCATATACCCTCCTAAGTACCTTAAACCCTAAACATCAATGGTACACTGTTTTAGATTTGAAAGATGCTTTCTTTAGTTTGCCTTTAGCCCCTCAGAGCCAAAAGCTCTTCGCCTTCGAGTGGAATGACCCTGATAGGGGCATAAGTGGCCAACTGACATGGACCAGGCTGCCGCAGGGATTCAAAAACTCTCCTACCCTGTTCGATGAGGCCCTCCATGAAGACCTGGGTGAGTACCGACGTAAACACCCTGAAATGATTTTACTCCAGTATGTTGATGACCTCCTGATTGCTGCTGAGACCCAAGAAGCTTGCATCCAAGGGACCAAGGGTCTCTTACAAGCTCTAGGGAATCTAGGCTACCGAGCCTCGGCAAAGAAAGCTCAAATCTGTAAGCCAGAGGTAATATATCTAGGGTACCTGCTTAAGGGAGGGCAGTGCTGGCTAACAGACGCCCGGAAACAAACTGTTCTGCAGATCCCCAGGCCACAATCCACCCAACAAGTGAGAGAGTTCCTGGGGTCGGCAGGATTTTGCCGACTATGGATACCTGGGTTCGCAGAACTGGCTAAACCCTTGTATCAGGCAACACGGGGGCAACAACCATTTAATTGGACAGACGAAGCCGAGTTGGCCTTCCAACAGATTAAAACCGCCCTACTCTCCGCGCCTGCACTAGGACTACCTGATGTTACCAAGCCCTTCCACTTATACATGGATGAAAATAAGGGTGTCGCCAAGGCGGTAATAAGTCAGAACTTAGGCCCCTGGCGGAGGCCAGTTGCCTACCTGTCAAAGAAGTTAGACCCAGTAGCTGCCGGGTGGCCCCCTTGTCTCCGAATGATTGCGGCCACGGCTCTGATGGTGCAAGATGCTGATAAACTTGTCATGGGGCAAGAATTGTGGGTCGTTACTCCACATGCCATCGAAGGTGTACTCAAACAGCCACCTAATCGATGGATGAGTAACGCCCGGCTCACCCACTACCAAGGACTACTACTAAATCCTCTCAGGATAATTTTCCTGCCCCCAACAACCTTAAACCCTGCCTCACTGCTGCCCAACCCGGACCTGGACGCCCCACTCCATGACTGCACCGAGATACTAGCTCAGGTGCACGGAGTTCGAGAAGACCTGCAGGACCGCCCACTTCCTGACGCCGACCTCGTCTGGTTCACTGATGGGAGCAGCTTCATGCATCAAGGCCAGAGGTACGCTGGGGCGGCAGTAACTTCAGAGACTGAGGTAATCTGGGCGGAACCCCTGCCCCCGGGGACCTCGGCCCAGAAGGCCGAACTGATAGCGCTCACCCAAGCTCTTACCTTAGGGGCGGGGAAAAAGCTGACAGTATATACAGACAGCCGATATGCTTTTGCAACGGCGCATATACATGGGGCCATTTACAGGGAGCGAGGGTTACTGATGGCTGAAGGAAAAGAGATAAAAAATAAGCAAGAGATCCTAGCCCTGCTAACAGCCCTATGGAGGCCAGAAAAATTAGCCATTGTACATTGCCCAGGGCATCAGAAACTAACTACTCCAACTGCTCAAGGCAACTTTCTGGCAGACCAAACTGCAAGAAATGTGGCGAAGGCTCCCAGCCAACTCCTTGCACTCCAGCTCCCTGACCCGGGCCCCCGGGACTTGCCATATTTCCCTGAATATTCAGAACAAGATCTCCAGTGGATTGACAAACTTCCCCTGAAACAAATCCAGAATGGGTGGTGGACTGATACTAATGACCAAACCATCCTACCAGAAAAATTAGGACAACAGGTGTTAGAACACATCCACCGAACCACCCACCTGGGGGCCCGGCGGATGATAGACCTGATCAGACGCTCCAAGCTCAAAATCAGACATATAGCTGAGACGGCCAGCAGTATCGTGACAAGTTGCAAAGTCTGCCAGCTTAACAACGCATACCCCCAATCTCAAGCTGCAGCAGGAACAAGGCTCAGGGGAACCAGGCCTGGTATCTACTGGGAAGTAGATTTTACTGAAATAAAGCCAGGAAAGTACGGGTACCGGTACTTACTTGTCTTTGTAGATACTTTTTCAGGGTGGACTGAAGCATTCCCAACCAAAAGAGAAACTGCTCAGGTCGTAGCAAAGAAAATTCTGGAAGATATCCTCCCCAGGTATGGCTTCCCCATCCAGATAGGGTCAGATAATGGGCCCGCTTTCGTCGCTAAGGTAAGTCAGGACTTGGCTTCCATCCTTGGGGCAAATTGGAAACTACATTGCGCTTACAGGCCCCAGAGTTCAGGACAGGTAGAAAGGATGAATCGGACCTTAAAAGAGACCTTAACTAAATTGACTATAGAGACTGGCGCTAATTGGGTAGTCCTTCTCCCCTATGCTCTGTTCCGGGCCCGTAATACCCCTTACAAACTGGGCCTCACCCCTTACGAAATCATGTATGGCAGACCTCCACCCCTGGTTCCTAGCTTAAAAGCTGAAACAGAAAATGTCTCTGAATTCTTATTTTCCTTACAAGCCTTACAGAAAATTCACCAAGAAATCTGGCCCAAGCTGAGAGAGCTATATGAGACCAGTCCCCCACCGACACCCCATCCGTACCAGCCGGGAGACTGGGTCCTGGTTAAGCGACACCGACAAGAGACCCTAGAGCCCAGGTGGAAAGGACCACTCCAAGTACTCCTGACCACACCCACCGCCCTGAAGGTAGAAGGCATTGCGTCGTGGATCCACTACACCCACATCAAGCCAGTGGACCCAACCTCCGACCTTCTGGGGCCAATCACGGCGGCGGCGGCTGAAGCACTGGACACGTGGACTGTGGACAGAGCTAAGAACAACCCCTTAAAACTCACCCTGCGCCGGCAGCATAACTCACTGCAAACATGCAGTTAGGTAGTCTAACTCTAACATTAGTCGCCCTAGTGGCCGCTGGGGAAAACATAAAGCCAGCTCCTAATCCCTTTGTCTGGAGATTCTGGCTTTATGAAAACCAAACCCACCCTGGGCAACCTCATAAGCCCGGGAAATTAGTGGCCAGTGCAGATTGCCCCTCCTCAGGGTGCAATAGCCCAATTTTACTAAATTTTACCGATTTCCCAGTAGCCAAACCAGTGGCACCAATAATATGCTTCGAGTATGATCAGACTGAATACAATTGTAAGCACTATTGGTGGCACCAAAGTGCCGGCTGCCCTTATAACTATTGTAACATCCATAAATACCAATGGTGGGGTGGAGAAGAACAGATAGATCCCAGATGGCCCTTCCATCGCAGACGAGATAGAGACCTTTCATATACATGGATAGTTAGAGACCCCTGGAACTCCCGCTAGACCACGCCTCAACACGGGGCTGTATACTACTCCTCCGCCTCCACATGGCCTAGCAGTCACCTCTATCTGTGGCGGGGTCTAGTGCAGGTACGGCCCCTGGTCCATGGAAATATCCAGCGACAAGAAAACCGCCTGACACAAGATTTACGTCCTTTTTCCTGGTTAAAATTATTGCAAGAAGGATTAGAACTTGCCAACTTTACAGGACTTCACAGCCTGTCTGGCTGCTTTCTATGTGCCACTCTAGGGCGTCCACCGCTAACCGCTGTCCCCCTGCCATGGGGATCATCCACCTCTGCCCAAGCTAACAACCACCAAAACCTCTCATATGCCCCTATCCCTAACGTGCCACTATACCTAAACCCCAGTCAAGAGAAGTTTCCCTACTGTTTCTCAGGAACTAATTCCAGCCTCTGCAACATCACTGCAACGCCCCCTAACATCACCTTAAGGGCTCCGTCAGGCATATTCTTCTGGTGTAATGGAACATTATCTAAAAACCTATCAAGCCCCTCTGTTACCAACCTACTGTGTCTTCCTGTCACATTAGTTCCCTGGTTAACTCTACTTACTGCCGGCGAGTTCCTAGGGTATACCGGTAACTGGACTAGTGCTGTTATTCACCCAGACCCTAGACCGAGACCTGCACGAGCCATATTTCTCCCCCTCATTGCAGGAATCTCCCTCACCGCATCCTTCATGGCGGCCGGACTGGCTGGGGGAGCCCTAGGTCACACCCTTATAGAAAGTAACAAGCTGTACCAACAATTTGCTGTTGCTATGGAGGAGTCAGCTGAGTCCCTTGCCTCCCTCCAGTGGCAGCTCACGTCCCTAGCACAGGTAACCTTGCAGAACCGGAGGGCCTTAGACCTACTCACTGCTGAAAAAGGGGGAACATGTATGTTTCTAAAGGAAGACTGTTGTTTCTACATAAATGAATCAGGACTCGTGGGAGACCGAGTCCAACAGTTACGCAAGTTAAGCACAGAAGTAAGAACACGGCAGTTTGCTTCAGCTGCAGATCAATGGTGGAACTCATCTATGTTTTCTCTGTTAGCCCCCTTCCTTGGACCCCTGCTGAGTCTACTATTTCTGCTTACCGTAGGACCTTGTGTTGTTAACAGAATTTTGCAGTTCGTTAAAGAAAGGTTTAACACTGTACAACTCATGGTCCTCAGAGCCCAATACCAACCTGTAAACGCTGAAACAGAATCAGACTTATAAGACCCAAGATTGGCTGTAAAAAAATACCTGAAAAGAAAGGGGGGGAATGAAAAGAGCCATGCACATTCCTCAGCCCCGGGCTCAAAACAAACAAGCCCAGTACAAACACATCCCATCCTCCCATCCCACCACATATCACCATATATCTCTTAAACTTCCCCCGGGCTCAAAACAAACAAGCCCAGTACAAGCACCACCAGGAAAGTCTCCGATAAGGGGACAGATGAGGGGACAGCCGTTCAAAGTTTTACTGCAAGAGCGGGAACCAAAAGAATTCCTTTGTTCCCCTGTAACTTTCAGGCTATAAAAAAGCAAACACTCGCATTGTTCGGGGCCCTCTTGTATGCGTTGAAATGGAGGGACCAGGTTCGAACTTGTAGTAAAGATCCTTGCCACTTGGCTTTGACTCTGGACTCTGGTGGTCTTCTTTGGGGAACAAACGGTCTGGGCATAACAAAATTATGCATCATAGTTAGCCTTAAAGAGGGTAGTTTCCCCTCCAGATGAGAACTAAAATGTTGGAATAGAAGAAAAGCTGTGAATGAGCACTATTCAAACCAATATTCTATTATCCAGAGCCAAAAAGAGATTAGTCACCTTTTATGTATTTATTTGTTATTTTTCCCCAATACTTTATGATTACTTTTGAAACTGTTAAGCATGGCTTTTTATAGGGGAAGCTCTTACTTGAGAATTATGGAAGCAGTTTGTATCATGTATAGAATCTGCCCCATCTCTTGCCGATTTACACAAACTTCGTTAGTATTCATGTACAGAAGTTTCAAATCTCCACAGAGACCCATCAACTTAAAAGCATTAAGTCAACAATCACTTGTTTGGCCAATTTTGTGTCATGTTGTAGGTGTTATTGTATGCACGAGGGTTATAGAAAATAATAAAGGGAAAAAATTATAAACTTATTCAAAATGACTGACAATTAAAATACAGTAAATGTTTTGAAACATAACTGCACAGCATGCTATGGGAAAACTGAGTAAGGTGATTTAAGTTATGCATGATGTGGAATTGCGTGGGGCTAGAAAAGATGGGAAGATCTTGAAGAGTATTTTATAGTAAAGAATACTGGAATTGTGTTTTAGAAGACTTGAATAAATTACTTAGACAATGAAAAGGAGGAAAAGTAAAGAAAGAAGCCTATACAGAATTTGGAAACAATATTTATCAGGCCTGAGCCCAAGCCAAGCCATCGCATCCCCTGTGACTTGCACGTATACGCCCAGATGGCCTGAAGTAACTGAAGAACCACAAAAGAAGTGAATATGCCCTGCCCCGCCTTAACTGATGACATTCCACCACAAAAAAAGTGAAAATGGCCTGTTACTGCCTTAACTGATGACATTCCACCACAAAAAAAGTGAAAATGGCCTGTTCCTGCCTTAACTGATGACATTATCTTGTGAAATTCCTTCTCCTGGCTCATCCTGTCTCAAAAGCTCCCCCACTGAGCACCTTGTGACCCCCCCCACTCTGCCCGCCAGAGAACAACTCCCCTTTGACTGTAATTTTCCTTTATTTACCCAAATCCTATAAAACGGCCCCACCCTTATCTCCCTTCCCTGAGTCTCTTTTCGGACTCAGCCCACCTGCACCCAAGTGATTAAAAGCTTTTATTGCTCACACAAAGCCTGTTTGGTGGTCTCTTCACACGGACGCGCATGAAATTTGGTGCCATGACTCGGATCAGGGGACCTCCCTTGGGAGATCAATCCCCTGTCCTCCTGTTCTTTGCTCCATGAAAAAGATCCACCTACGACCTCAGGTCCTCAGACCCACCAGCCCAAGGAACATTTCACCAATTTTAAATCGGGTAAGCGGCCTCTTTTTACTCTCTTCTCCAGCCTCCCTCACTATCCCTCAACCTCTTTCTCCTTTCAATCTTGGCGCCACACTTCAGTCTCTCCCTTATCTTAATTTCAATTCCTTTCATTTTCTGGTAGAGACAAAGGAGACACGTTTTATCCGTGGACCCAAAACTCCAGCGCCGGTCACGGACTAGGGAAGCCAGCCTTCCCTTGGTGTTTAATCATTTCAGGGATGCCGCTCTGATTATTCCCCCCATGTTTCAGAGGTGTCAGACCACACAGGGACGCCTGCCTTGGTCCTTCACCCTTAGCGGCAAATCCCGCTTTTCTGGGGAAGGGGCAAGTACCCCAACCCCTTCTCTCCGTGTCTCTACACCTTCTCTGCCTTTCTGGGGGTCAAGAAACCCCCAACCCCTTCTCCTTCACCCTGAGTGTCAAGTCCCACTTTTCTGGGGGAGGGTCAAGTACCCCAACCTCCTATCTCTGTACCCTGAACCCTTATTTCCACACCCCGACCTCTTATATCTCTGCACCCTGATCCCTTATTTCTGCGCCCCAACCTCTTATATCTCTGCACCCCGATCCCTTATTTCCATGCCCCGACCTCGTATCTCTGTGCCCTGACCTCTTCTCTGCTTTTCTGGAGGGCAAGAACCCCCCACCCCTTCTCTGTGTCTCTACTCTTTTCTCTGGGCTTGCCTCCTTCACTATGGGCAAGCTTCCACCTTCCATTCCTCCTTCTTCTCCCTTAGCCTGTGTTCTTAAGAACTTAAAACCTCTTCAACCCTCACCTGACCTAAAATATAAGCATCTTATTTTCTTCTGCAATGCCGCTTGACCCCAATACAAACTTGACAGTAGTTCCAAATAGCCGGAAAACGGCACTTTCAATTTTTCCATCCTACAAGATCTAAATAATTCTTGTCGTAAAATGGGCAAATGGTCTGACGTGCCTGACGTCCAGGCATTCTTTTACACATTGGTCCCTCTCTAGTCTCTGTTCCGAATGCAACTCATCCCAAATCTTCCATCTTTCCCTCCCACCTGTCCCCTCAGTCCCAACCCGAAGCGTCACTGAGTCTTTCTAATCTTCCTTTTCTACAGACCCATCTGACCTCTCCCCTCCTCCCCAGGCTGCTCCTCGCCAGGCCGAGCTAGGTCCCAATTCTTCCTCTGCATCCCCTCCTCCACCCTATAATCCTTTTATCACCTGCCCTCCTCACACCCAGTCCGGCTTACAGTTTTGTTCCGTGACTAGCCCTCCACTACCTGCCCAGCAATTTACTCTTAAAAAGGTGGCTGGAGTTAAGGCATAGTCAAGGTTAATTCTCCTTTTTCTTTATCCCAAATCAGGTAGCGTTTGGGCTCTTTTTCATTAAATATAAAAATCCAGTCCAGTTCATGACTTGTTTGGCAGCAACCCTGAGACACTTTACAGCCCTAGACCCTAAAATGTCAAAAGGCCGTCTTATTCTCAAAATACATTTTATTACCCAATCTGCTCCCGACATTAAATGAAACTCCAAAAATTAAATTCTGGCTCTCAAACCGCACAACAGGATTTAATTAACCTCGCCTTCAAGGTGTACAATAATAGAAAAAAGTTGCAATTCCTTGCCTCCACTGTGAGACAAACCCCAGCCACATCTCCAGCACACAAGAACTTCCAAACGCCTGAACCGCAGCAGCCAGGCGTTCCTCCAGAACCTCCTCCCCCAGGAGCTTGCTACAAGTGCCAGAAATCTGACCACCAGGCCAAGGAATGCCTGCAGCCCAGGATTCCTCCTAAGCCGTGTCCCATCTGTGCGGGACCCCACTGGAAATCGGACTGTTCAACTCACCCGGCAGCCACTCCCAGAGCCCCTGGATCTCTGGCCCAACGCTGTGTGACTGACTCCTTTTCGGCTTAGCGGCTGAAGACTGACTCTGCCTGATCACCTCGGAAGCCCCGTAGACCATCACGGACGCCAAGCTTTAGGTAACTCTCACAGTGGAAGGTAAGTCCTTCCCCTTCTTAATCAATACAGAGGCTACCCACTCCACATTACCTTATTTTCAAGGACCTGTTTCCCTTGCCTCCATAACTGTTGTGGGTATTGACAGCCAGGCTTCTAAACCTCTTAAAACTCCCCAACTCTGGTGCCAACTTAGACAATACTCTTTTAAGCACTCCTTTTAGTTATCCCCACCTGCCCAGTTCCCTTATTAGGCCCAGACACTTTAACTAAATTATCTGCTTCCCTGACTATTCCTGGATTACAGCTGCATCTCATTGCTGCCCTTCTTCCCAATCCAAAGCCTCCTTTGCGTCCTCCTCTTGTATTCCCCCACCTTAACCCACAAGTGTAAGATACCTCTACTCCCTCCTTGGCGACTGATCATGCTCCCCTTACCATCTCATTAAAACCTAATCACCCTTACCCCGCTCAATGCCAATATCCCATCCCACAGCATGCTTTGAAAAGATTAAAGCCTGTTATCACTTGCCTGCTACAGCATGGCCTTTTAAAGCCTATAAACTCTCCTTACAATTCCCCCATTTTACCTGTCCTAAAACCAGACAAGCCTTACAAGTTAGTTCAGGATCTATCCCTTATCAACCAAATTGTTTTGCCTATCCACCCCATGGTGCCAAACCCATATACTCTCCTATCCTCAATACCTCCCTCCACAATCCATTATTCTGTTCTGGATCTCAAACATGCTTTCTTTACTATTCCTTCACACCCATCATCCCAGCCTCTCTTCGCTTTCACTTGGACTGACCCTGACACCCATCAGGCTCAGCAAATTACCTGGGCTGTACTGCCGCAAAGCTTCACAGACAGCCCCCATTACTTCAATCAAGCCCAAATTTCTTCCTTATCTGTTACCTATCTCAGCATAATTCTCATAAAAACACACGTGCTCTCCCTGCTGATCCTGTCCGATTAATCTCCCAAACCTCAATCCCTTACAAAACAACAACTCCTTTCCTTCCTAGGCATGGTTAGTGCAGTTGGAATTCTTACACAAGAACCGGGACCACGCCCTGTAGCCTTTTTATCCAAACAACTTGACCTTACTGTTTTGCCTAGCCCTCAAGTCTGTGTGCAGCCGCCGCCGCCGTCCTAATACTTTTAGAGGCCCTTAAAATCACAAACTATGCTCAACTCACTCTCTACAGTTCTCGTAACTTCCAAAATCTATTTTCTTCCTCACACCTGACACATATATTTTCTGCTCCCTGGCTCCTTCAGCTGTACTCACTCTTTGTTGAGTCTCCCACAGTTGCCATTGTTCCTGGCCCGGACTTCAATCCTGCCTTCCACATTATTCCTGATACCACACCTGACCCCCATGACTGCATCTCTCTGATCCACCTGACATTCACCCCATTTCCCCATATTTCCTTCTTTCCCATTCCTCACCCTGATCACGCTTGATTTATTGATGGCCGTTCCACCAGGCCTAATCACCACACACCAGCAAAGGCAGGCTATGCTATAGTACAAGCCACTAGCCCGCCTCTTAGAACCCCTCATTTTCTTTCCATCGTGGAAATCTAGCCTCAAGGAAATAACTTCGCAGTGTTCCATCTGCTATTCTACTACTCCTCAGGGATTATTCATGCCCCCTCCCTTCCCTACACATCAAGCTCAAGGATTTGCACCCACCCAGGACTGGCAAATTAGCTTTACTCAACATGCCCCAAGTCAGATAACTAAAACACCTCTTAGTCTAGGTAGACACTTTCACTGGATAGGTACAGGCCTTTCCTACAGGGTCTGAGAAGGCCACCGCAGTCATTTCTTCCCTTCTGTCAGACATAATTCCTCAGTTTAGCCTTCCCACCTCTATACAGTCTGATAACAGACCAACCTTTATTAGTCAAATCAGCCAAGCAGTTTTTCAGGCTCTTAGTATTCAGTGAAACCTTTATATCCCTTACGGTCCTCCGTCTTCAGGAAAAGTAGAACGGACTAAAGATCTTTTAAAAACACACCTCACCAAGCTCAGCCACCAACTGAAAAAGGACTGGACAATACTTTTACCACTTTCCCTTCTCAGAAGTCAGACCTGTCCTCAGAATACTACAGGGTACAGCCCGTTTGAGCTCCCATATAGATGCTCCTTTTTATTAGGCCCAAGTCTCATTCCAGACACCAGACCAACTTAGACTGTGCCCCAAAATAACTTGTCATCCCTACTATTTTCTGTCTAGTCATACTCCTATTCTCCATTCTCAACTACTTATAAATGCCCTACTCTTGTTTACACTGCCGGTTTACACTGTTTCTTCATGCCATCACAGCTGATATCTCTTGGTGCTATCCCCAAACCGCCACTCTTAATTCCCTCTTAGAGTGGGTAGATGATCTTGGCTGGCAGGGCACCCTCCAATACTTCCACCCTGATGAAGTTCTATTCTTTACTTTTATACTCACTCTTATTCTCATTCCCATTCTTATACCACCCTTTACCTCTCCCCAGCTATCTCCACCACACTATCAACCTTACCCATTCTCTTCTAGCCGCTTCTAATCCCTCCTTAGCAAACAACTGCTGGCTTTGCATTTCCCTTTCTTCCAGTGCCTACATAGCTGTCCCCACCTTACAGACAGACCGGGCAACATCTCCTGTCTCCTTACACCTCTGAACTTCCTTTAACAGCCCTCACCTTTACCCTCCTGAAGAACTCATTTACTTTCTAGACAGGTCCAGCAAAACCTCCCTAGACATTTCACATCAGCCAGCTGCCGCCCTCCTCCACATTTATTTGAAAAACCTTTCTCCTTATATTAACTCTACTCCCCCCATATTTGGACCTCTCACAACACAAACTACTATTCCTGTGGCCGCTCCTTTATGTATCTCTCAGCAAAGACCCACCGGAATTCCCCTAGGTAATATTTCACCTTCTCGATGTTCCTTTACTCTCCATCTCCAAAGCCCAACTACACACATCACTGAAACAATTGGAGTCTTCCAGCTCCATATTATAGACAAGCCCTCTATCAATACTGACAAACTCAAAAATGTTAGTAGTAATTATTGCTTAGGAAGACACTTACCCTATATTTCACTTCATCCTTGGCTACCTTCCCCTTGCTCGTCAGACTCTCCTCCCAGGCCCTCTTCTTGTTTACTTACACCCAGCCCCCAAAATAACAGTGAAAGGTTGCTCGTAGATACTCAACGTTTTCTCATACACCATGAAAATCGAACCTCCTCCTCTATGCAGTTAGCCCATCAGTCCCCATTACAACCTCTGACAGCTGCCGCCCTAGCTGGATCCCTAGGAGTCTGGGTACAAGACACCCCTTTCAGCACTCCTTCTCACCTTTTTAGTTTACATCTCCAGTTTTGCCTCGCACAGGGTCTCTTCTTCCTCTGTGGATCCTCTACCTACATGTGTCTACCTGCTAATTGGACAGGCACATGCACACTAGTATTCCTTACCCCCAAAATTCAATTTGCAAATGGGACCAAAGAGCTCCCTGTTCCCCTTATGACACTGACACCACAAAAAAGAGTTATTCCACTAATTCCCTTGATGGTCGGTTTAGGACTTTCTGCCTCCACTATTGCTCTCGGTACTGGAATAGCAGGCATTTCAACCTCTGTCACGACCTTCCGTAGCCCGTCTAATGACTTCTCTGCTAGCATCACAGACATATCACAAACTTTATCAGTCCTCCAGGCCCAAGTTGACTCTTTAGCTGCAGTTGTCCTCCAAAACTGCCGAGGCCTTGGACTCTGCATATTCTTAAATGAAGAGTGTTGTTTTTACCTAAATCAATCTGGCTTGGTGTATGACAACATAAAAAAACTCAAGGATAGAGCCCAAAAACTTGCCAACCAAGCAAGTAATTATGCTGAATCCCCTTGGGCACTCTCTAATTGGATGTCCTGGGTCCTCCCAATTCTTAGTCCTTTAATACCCATTTTTCTCCTTCTTTTATTTGGACCTTGTATCTTCCATTTAGTTTCTCAATTCATCCAAAACCGTATCCAGGCTATCACCAATCATTCTATATGACAAATGTTTCAACAACCCCACAATATCACCCCTTACCACAAGATCTTCCTTCAGCTGAATCTCTCCGACTCTAGGTTCCCATGCCACGCCTAATCCCGCTTGAAGCAGCCCTGAGAAACATCACCCATTCTCTCTCTCTATACCCCCCAAAAATTTTCACCGCCCCAACACTTCAACACTATTTTGTTTTATTCTTCTTATTACTATAAGGAGGCAGGAATGTCAGGCCTCTGAGCCCAAGCCAAGCCATTGCATCCCCTGTGACTTGCACATATACGCCCGGATGGCCTGAAGTAACTGAAGAACCACAAAAGAAGTGAATATGCCCTGCCCCGCCTTAACTGATGACATTCCACCACAAAAAAAGTGAAAATGGCCTGTTCTTGCCTTAACTGATGACATTATCTTGTGAAATTCCTTCTCCTAGCTCATCCTGTCTCAAAAGCTCCCCCACTGAGCACCTTGTGACCCCCCACTCTGCTCGCCAGAGAACAACTCCCCTTCGACTGTAATTTTCCTTTATTTACCCAAATCCTATAAAACGGCCCCACCCTTATCTCCCTTCGCTGACTCTCTTTTCAGACTCAGCCTGCCTGCACCCAGGTGATTAAAAGCTTTTATTGCTCACACAAAGCCTGTTTGGTGGTCTCTACACAGGGACGCTCATGAAAATATTATGTTTTGCAAATAAAAGTTTAGGAAGACTAGAACATGGGGTGTGAGAAGTGGGTCAATATGGGACATACATAGAGAAACAAGTAGGCACATTGACAATGTGTACTATAACCTACAGGAAATAGTTGGATTTTTATGTTCAAAGCAACTTTTTAAGATGTTAAAGGGATGGTAGGACCAGATATGCATTTTAGAAAATTTACTCCACCAACGTATATGAAAGATAAATGAACTCTATAATTTTTTATTTCATTGGAACCAATGTATTTTTCATTAAACTTTATAGTTCACATTTTTCAGAAAAATAATTTTAGAAGCTTAAAAATGTTACATGAAAAGATGAATAATATCAAATACACAATGAAGATAAGGAAAAAAGCAAAAATAATTTTAAATGCAAAAGATAATATAGATGCTGTTACCAAATGTAATATTTCACTCTTGTCCTATGAGATTTAGAAAAGCGTGGGGATCATGTTTGTGGTTCCCCTTATCTGAAAAGGAGAAAGCCAACAATTGCCCAAAGGTCAACCAAACATTTTAGTACTTTTTAGTTCTCATTAGACTTTCACAACAATGTCTCTTTCCTCAAGCATTGCAATTAAGCACTCCATCTGAACCATTCCCGAAAGGAAGCTGTTTTGAAAGGTTATTTTCTTGGCGCGGGCACGGTAGCTCACTCCTGTAATCCTAACACTTTGGGAGGCTGGAGTGGATGGATCACCTGAGGTCAGGAGTTCGAGACCAGCCTGTCTAATGTGGTAAAACCCCGTCTCTACTAAACATACAAAAATTAGCCGGACTTATTGGTGCATGCCTGTAATCCCAGCTACTCAGGAGGCTGAGGCAAGAGAATCTCTTGAACCTGGGGGTGGAAGTTGCACTCCAGCCTGGGCATTGCACTCCAGCCTGGGCAACAAGAGCAAAACTCCATCAAAACAAAACAAAAAAAGTTTATTTTCTCTCTTTGTTTCCTCTTGTTGCATTTAAGAGTATGAAGTTTGTTTAAATAAAGGCAGTAAAATCCAAACGGAAAAAGCAAGTATGAGAAACATAACAATATTGATATGCAGATGCTTGCTAACCAAGAGGTGATTTTGTATTAGATATATGTTTCAGATGAATAATTCCTAGATGAAATTTTTAAAAAGAAAATAAATGCCCAGTGGTGGTACACAGTCTACAGCCATCTCAAGTAATATTATGGATGGTCCATTATTTGAAATGTAATAAGAGTCATTTGTTAAATCACTAGAATTTAAAATATATCCAACAAAGGGCATTTTTTCAGTAATTATTTGCATTAAAATAAATAATTGGTTACTAGGATATATCACTCTAGGCAATAAATGTTCATACATTAAACCTCCCCTTTAACAGAGGAGTTCTGAATAGTGACTGATCAATATAGACAACACGTGGACTGATATTCATACATAAGCCATCTGCATTTACATTCGTGGAACTTGTATGAACTTTGATGAACTACAAATCAGAGTTGCTGCTTTACAATTTTAATTTACAGCTAATTCCCAAATCTAGAAAAAGAGAAATGAAAGCACAGCCAATAACTGGCATTTATGTTGGTGTCCCTAAAATCAAAGGTCATTTTGAAATAACAACAGAAATTGACTACCCTAATCAATATCTGGCTTGAAGGACGCAGATGCAATATATCCTCTGAAGAGGTTGGTTGAGTTAAACATATCCCAGCTTCCATTTAGTCTTACAATATAACAAATGGAAAATTACACAAATATGGCAGATGTTTTTGAGCTTACTAACAGGTTTATTTTCAAATATCTCTCAGAACAACTTCTCAAGAGAGTGCTCACTTGGAAGAAATTCATTCCTGGACTTATCTGAGTACCCAGAATGATTACTAGCAGCTGACTGGGCAAAAATCAAAAGGGATGCAGTACTGAGAAGTCTGACAAGAAGAAAAACAAGTCAGCCAAACTCCACCTCAAATCAGTTTTGTGAAAAAATATATAAATTGCCAGATCACTAAACCAAGTACTTGCTTTAATTAGTATTAGAATCCATGCCTATTCAACGCATAAAAATAACTATAGTTTTACAGTAACAAATGACCTAATATATTTTGGTGTACGTATAATTGTACACATTCTCAGAGAATTTGAAATGTGAAAATTATGCTATCTTTGTTAGGAGAGACACTACATTTATTATTTTAGATGCTTACATGCACATGTATAAATGATTTCAAAATAAATGTGTGATTAGTATAATATGGAAAACAGATAAAATACTCAGATAATTTTTAGCACATCAAGAGAACTACTTTTGTGTTTATTAATGAATGAGCCACTTAGGTCATGGAAAATTTCAGCTGGGTCTTGAGGAGGGAACTAATTGTAATGGAGAAAACTCAGTGCCACTAGTTAGCACCAGGCCTCCATGTAAAACAATTGGGATGTTTCAAACAGTTTCCTTCATGCTGCAGATTGACAGTTTGTCAATAATTATTTTCCATAAGCAGATGACACCTTAATTGCCAAACCATAGAAAGCTTTTTGTTTTTCTTAGCCATCTTCCAATGAGAACTCCCATGCTAGTAAGAATATATTAATATTTCCTACTGAATTACATCAGGTTCTCCTCTTTAACTACGGCACATGGCAACAAATTTCTCAGCTGAAAATGAGTATGTAATTACCATTACAACCATCCCCCAGAAAATTTTAGATAGGAATCCAGTGAACTCTTACTTAATCTGCATTCCTTTCACATCCAACACAATGGTAGTTCCTAACATAAAATATGCAATATAGTTGCTGAGTGCTATTTTCCTGATAAAGTCTAATTAAAGTGACTCCTTTGGTCTCCCAACTTTGTGTGAGAAATATATGAGCCTACTTATCCTTGAATAATAATTAAGTGATGCACTATAATAATCCTACTACTCAGAAGTAATGTAATCAGGATAAGTAAGAAAAATTTCTTTTCTTATAGCTGTAGGATTGATGGCAATGTGCTTCTTCAAAGCTAGCAAGGGATAGAGAGAGGGACCCCAGTAGGACTGTTGCTATACTTTTATGTATCACATACAAGTAACCTAAATCCCATTGCCTTTGGCACATTCATTTCACTTAAGCAAGCCATAGGTCTTGCTCACACTCAAGAGGAGAGGATTATATAACGGCATTAATCCCAGGAAGTGGGAATCATATGAGAAATTTTTTCTCTCTGGCCTGGAGACTGATAATTTTAAATAGAGTTTAACAATCTGAACATATAGATAAATTCCCAAGATTCTAGGTGAACAGGCAATTGCCAGAATATGTCGTCTGCTACTTTCTCCGTCTTACAAAATATCAAATATGGAGGACTCCACACAAACCTCCTATAACTTATCAATTACATTTTATTTAGTCCTATATAAGTTTCAAAATTTCTAAAATTACTCAAAGCAAAGATACAAACCTATGAGTCAGATCTTACCCATGATGTGAAGTGAGACCTTTATGAAAAATCTGTGTAGCGGTAAGCAGGTGAGAGAATTTTCTATTTGTCCTATTTTCCTTTTCCAATATCAATTACAAATATGTACCTAGTCTATTTACTTGTATATTTATTCATTATTTATTTTACTTCTTTCTCTGCTTTCTAGATCCTCATCCACAAAGGATTCTGAGATAGCTTTTAAATTATAATAAAATTGTAAAATTTAAACAAAGTTGTTTTTAATATAATTTAGAAACGCTCTTAATAAGAGTATGCCCAAATCTAAATTAAACAGAAATTTATGACATATAAGGTATTACATTTTGTTTTAATTTGGCTGAGAAATTTAGGCTCACTTTACAGATAAAGTGAAATAAGGAACATTGATTTTTTAAATATGAAAAAACTAACAGGAAAGCAATAAAAGTTTAAAAATAATAAAACCACTACAGTATATTGACTATTTGCATTGTATTAGGTAGTATAAGTAATCTAGAGATAATTTAAACTATATGGAGGGATTTGCATCAGTTATATGCAAATACCATTTCATTTTATCTAAGGGACCTGAGCATCTGCAGATTTTATCTGCAGGGGCTCTGAAACTAATACCCCATGGATATTGAGATTGTACACTAGAGAAGCTCAGTCACATTTATACCAATATACATGTAAAAGAGTATTCACAATAGCATGCACATAATGTAAAGATCCATCTGACTTAACAGTAGAAAGGAAAAATAAATCATGATAAATTCATAAAATTAAATGTTGTAATAAATGAAAATAAAGGATCTAGACTGTAGATAACAATGTGGATTTATCTTGCATGCATAATGTGTAAAAGAGAATTTTTTTTCAAATTTATTTTTCACATGCATTTTTCACTAAGGACACCTTGATGGAAACCATAGATGTCTTCAGATTCTGTCAGAAACTGGTTACTGAAATAGCCAGCCTTATGTAGCATTATCCTCTAGTGTCTTTATGGTACATAAAACCTAACAGTCACCCACGCTGGCTATCACCACAATAAAACCGCATAAACTATATTTTGAAAATTTCAACATACTTATTTAGATAACAACTTATAAAATTCATCAGGAAATGTTGTGATATTGCATTTCCCATAAACGTAACAAATATAACAAGATGGCAATTTCTGAACATGTTCATAGACTAAATATTAACCTGTTTCCAAAAGCACAGTGTGATTTACATCCAATGTTTTGATTGTTTTGGGTGTTTTCTATGGATTTAGATCATATAGTGTCTTTTTAAAGGGGAATGATTTATCAACAATTTTTTCCTTTAGTAACTTAGGCTTTTTATTTCTCCTTAAAATCTTTTTTTTACAGAAGTAACTCCAGTGTGAATATAAGCCTATGCATACAAATTCATTCAATTACTGGATTCAAAAATTGTTTTCAATCAGTAAGTATGTTTAAAACTGAATTATTATATAAATATATGTCCTTGTGGTAAAGTCAAAGTACACTTAAATCTTAAAAGTACAAATAAAAGAAATGTTTATTTCACTAGGTTTAATTAAAAAAATAGAACAGTCTTTGATGGTGGCCTTCATTTTGGGAGGGTAAAAAAAAGATAACATTTTGTGTGCATATGCATAATACATGTTGGGCATACAGTAATTGTTTAAAACATATTTCACCTTCTGAGATCAGTGTTAAAATTGGATGTTGAAATTTTAATTAGCAATGTTCAATTCAAAAATTCTTATATAAGATAATGTTTTTCATAGTGTATCTCAAAATCAGTATGATCTTTAGATAAAGCTGATGCAGAATAAACTACTTGGACATTTTGACATTAGCATTCCTAAAGCTTTTTGATGAAGCAAAAATAGTGTTATTAATTTGCTGGTACAATTGTATCCATTTCTCTAGGGAATTATGTTTTAGGCAATGCAGCAAGAAGAGTAAAAGCATAAAATTGAAGATGACAACAAGAATGAGTTCAGAGATATAAGTTAAATTCCAATAATGTGGAAGGGAAACTGGTTTGTTACTCAACTGAAATGGAAAACACTTAAACAGAAGTTATATTAAGAAGTGAAATGGTTTACTAATAGAGGCTAGAGGCTGCAATTGCTTTTGAGAATTAAAGCCTTGGGAAGATCAAATGTTTGCCTGTATGTTTTGGACTTCACAGCTTGAGTCATGAAACAGATGAATCCTTTGCTTCAAAAGATGATGTTTTGATTTGACAGTATACATAGAGGAGATTTATGATAAAGTGAAGTAGCAAGATAGAGGAGAAGAAATTATAGAATTGAAATGTACTGCCATGGTCTTTGTATGATGGAAGGCAAATACTAATAAACTTCTGAAAGTATGATTCTTCTCTAGTTAATCAGGTTTTAGTTGCCCAAACTCTTTCAGATTTGAATAAGCAGAAAGTTTTTGTTTTGTTTTTGTTTTTGTGTTTTGAAGAAACCCACATATGAGCAAGCATATGTGATATTTGTCTTCCTGTGCTTGGCTTATATCGCTTAATGGCTTCCAGTTTTATCCATACTGCTGCAAATGACAGAATTTCCTTCTTTTTATGGCTGCATAATATTCTTTTGGGTATATACACCACATTATCTATATCCATTCATCCACCGAGGGGCACTTAGGTTGATTCCACATTTTGGCTATTGTCATTAGTGCTGCAATAAATATAGGAGTGTAGATATCTCTTTGATATGTTGATTTCCTTTCTTTTGAATGTATATTTAGTAGTGAAATTACTGAATCATAAGGTCATTCTATTTTAATTTTTTGAGAATCCTCTATACTATTCTCCATAGTGGTTGTACTTATTTACATTCCCATCAATAGTTTACTAGGGTTTTCCATTTTCTACATCCTCACTAGCATCCATAAATACCTTTTTGATAAAAACCATTTTAACTCTCATGAGATGATATCTCATTGTGTGCTTGATTTGCTTTACTCTCATGATTAGTAATGTTGAGCATTTTTAATATGCTCATTGGCCATTTGTATATTTTCTTTTGTGAAATATCTCTTCAGAACTACTGCTAATTTTAAAGCAGATTATTTATTTTTCTGCTGTTGAGTTGTTTGAGCTCCTTATATATCCCAATTATTAATCCGTTGTCAGCTGAAGAGTTTTGCGAATATATTCTCCCATTCTGTATGTTGACTCTGCACTTTGTTAATTGTTTCCTTTGCTGTGAAGATCCTTCCTTGATGTAATCCCATTTCTCAATTTTTGCTTTGATTGCCTGTACTTCTGAGGTTTTATATAAGAAATATTCTTGCTCAGACCAAAGTCCTGGAGCTTTGCCCCAGGGTTTCCTTCTGGTAGTTTCATTGTTTCAAGTATTAGATGTAAGTTTTTAATAAATTTTGATTTGAGATTTGTGTATGGTGAGAGATAGGGTCTAGTTTCATTCCTCTGCATATGCTTATCCAGATTTCCCAGCACAGCCTATTGAAGAGATTGTCCATTTCCCTATGAGTGTTCTTGGTGCCTTTGTGGAAAATTAGTTGGCTGTGAATGCAAGGATTTATATCTGGATTCTCATTTCTATTTTATTGGTTATTTGTCTGATTTTTATGCCAATATCATGCTGACTTGGTTACTATAACTTTGTAGTATATTTTGAAGTCAAACAGAGTAAAAATTCTAGCTTTGTTCATTTTGTTCAGAAGTGCTTCGGTTATTTGAGATCTTTTGTAGCCCCATATAAATTGTAGGGTTTTGTTTTTCTATTTTTGTGAAGAATGTCATTGGCATTTTGATAAAGATTACATTGAATCTGCAAGCTGCTTTGGGGAGTAATGCCATTTTAACTATTTTATTTCTCCAATTTTAGATAATGGAGTATCCTTCCATTTTCTTGTGTCCTCTTTAATTTCTTTCGTCAGTGTTTTATAGTTTTTCTTGTATAGATCTTTCACTTATTTGATAGATGATTCTTATGAAATTTATATTTTTTGTAGTGATTGTAAATGGGATTATCTTTTTAAATTTGTTTTTTAGGTTGTTCTCTGTTGACATGTAGAAATGTTACTGATGTTTTTAAAAGTTTTATTTTAGGTTCAAGGGTATATGTGTAGGTTTTGTTATATAGGCAAATTGTGTGTCATGAGGGAGTGGTGTACAAATGATTTCATCATCCAGGTAATAAACATAGTGCCCTATCGGTAGTTACTTACCCTCATCCCACCCTCCACTCTGAAGTAAGCCACAGTGTCTGTTTTTCCCTTCTTTGTGTTCATGTGTACTTCCTGTTTAGCTCCCTCTTATAAGTGAGAACACACAGTACTTGGTTTTCTGTTACTGCACTGCTTTGCTTAGGATAATGACCTCCAGCTTCATCCAGGATGCTGCTAAGGACATGATCTCATTCTTCATTACAGCTATGTAGTATTCCATGTCACACCTTTCTCTTACTTTAGTCAGAAAAGGCTATCACCAAGTCCTCCTCCTGAGATTTTCAGCATTCTGCATTCTTTATGCCATAACTACATTTCTTTTCCTCCAAATTCTTAACTGGATTCTTCTTCCAATTTCTCTTTCTCTCTCTCTGTTTTCTTTCCCCTTTCCTTCTCTTTATACTCTTTCTTCTCCCTGTTTTTAAACACTTATTTTAGGTTCGGGGTTACCTGTGCAGTTATATAGGTAAATTGTCTGTCATAGGGGTTTGGTGTACAGATTATTTCATCACCCAGGTAAAAAGCATAGTACCTGACAGATAGTTTTTCGATCCTCACCCTCTTCTCACCCTCCACCTTCAAGTAGGCTCTGGTGTCTGTCGTCCTTTCTTTATGTCCATGCATACTCCATGTTTAACTCCCACTTACAAGTAAGAACATGTAGTATTTGGTTTTCCTGTTCCTGTGTTAGTTTCACTAGGACCATGGCCTTCAACTGCATCAGTGTAGTTGCAAAGAACATGATCTTTTCTTTATTATGGCTGTATAGTGTACTATGGTGTATATGTACCTCATTTTCTTTATCCAGTCCCCTCATCGATGGGCACTACATTGAGTCCATGTCTTTGCTAATCTGAATAGGGCTGTGACGAACATACATGTGCATATGTCTTTATGGTAGAACGATTTATATTCTGTTGGGTATATACCCAATAATGGGATTGCTTGCTCAGTTGGTAGTTCTGTTTTAAGTTATTTGAGTAATCACCAAACCGCTTTCCACAATGACTGAACTAATTTACATATCCACCAACAGTGTATAAGCATTCCTTTTTCTCCATAACCTCACCAACGTCTGTTATTTTTTGACATTTTAACAATAGCCACCTGACTGGTGTGAGATGTTATCTCATTGTAGTTTTGATTTGCATTTCTCTAATGATTATTGCTGTTGAACATCTTTTCATATGCTTGTTGGCCCCATCTATGTCTTCTTTAGACAACTGTCTGTTCATGTTCTTTGCCCACTTTTTAATGGGGTTGCTTTTTGCTTGTAAGTTTAAGTTTCTTATATATTCTAGATATTAGACCTTTGTCAGATGCATAGTTTGGAAGTATTTTCTCCTATTCTGTAGGTTGTCTTTTTACTCTGTTGATAGTTTGTTTTGCTGTGCAGTTGCTCTTTAGTTTAATTAGGTGCCATTTATCAATTTTATTTTTGTTGCAATGGCTTTCAGAGTCTTCAACATAAAATCATTGCCAGGGCCTATGTCCAGATTGGTACTTCCTAGGTTACCTTCTGGGCTTTATAATTTTAGGATATACATTTAAGCTTTTAATCTGTCTAGAGTTGGATCTTCCCTTTTTTTCATTATTAGTCTAGCTAGTGGTCTATCAATCTTATTTATTCTTTCAAAAATTAATTTCTGGATCCATTGATCTTTTGTATGGTCTTTCATGCCTCAATTTCTTTCTGTTCAATTCTACTTTTGGCTTTTCTTATTTCTCGTCATGTGCTAGCTTTGGCGTTGTTTTGTTTTTCTTTTCTAATTCCTTTCAGTTTGATGTTAGGTTGTTAATTTGGGCTCTTTCTAACTTTTTGATATATGCATTTGGCACTATAAACTTTCCTCTTAACACTGCTTTAGCCATGTCTCAGAGATTCTAGTATGTTGTATGTTTCTTATCATTATGTATGTTTCAAAGAATTTCTTGATTTTTGCCCTAATTTCAATGATTACTGAAAAGTCATTCAGGAAGAAGTTTTAATTTCTATGTAATTGCATGGTTTTGAGAGATCTTTTTAGTATTGATTTCTGTTTTTATCACAATGTGGTCTAAGGGTGAGGTTAGTACAATTTCAATTTTTTTGAATTTGCTGAGAATTCCTTTATGATCAATTGTGTGGTCAATTATAGAATATATGCCATATGAAGATGAGAGGAATGTATATTCTGTTATTTTTGGTTTTTGGTTGGAGAGTTCTGTAGTTGTCTATTAAGTCTATTTCGCTAAGCATCAGGTTCAGGGCCCAAATATCTTTGTTAGTATTCTGCCTCAATGATCTGTCTTATACTTTCAGTGGGATATTGAAGTCTCTCACTATTATTGTGTGGTTACCTAAGAACTTGTTTTATGAATCTGGGTGCTCCAGTGTTCACTGCATATATATTTAGGATAATTAAGACTTCTTATTAAATTGAACTTTTTACCATTATGTAATCCCTTATTTGTCTTTTTTGATCATTGTTGGTTTAAAGTCTGTTTTGTCTGAAATGAGAACAGCAACCCCTGCTTTTCTCTGTTTTTCATTTGCTTGGTAGATTTTTCTCCATCCCTTAACTTTGAGCCTATGGGTGCCATTGTAAGTGAGATGGGTCTCTTGAAGACAGAATATAGTTGGTTCTTGCTTCTTTATCCAACTTGCTGCCCTGTGGCTTTTAATTAGGTCATTTAGCTCATGTACATTCATGTTCAATATTGATATGTGCAGATTTTATCCTATCATCATATTGTTAGCTGATTATTATGCAGACTTGATTTTATAGTTGTTTATAGTGTCAATGGTCTATGTATTCAACTGTTTTTGTGATGGCTGGAAACAGTCTTTCAATTCTATATTTAGCACTACCTTAAGGACCTTTTGTAAGGCAGGTCTGATGGTAATGAATTTTCTTAGCATTTGTTTGATTGAAATGGATCTTATTTCTCCTTCTCTTATGAAGCTTAGTTTGGCTAAATATGATATTCTTGGTTGTAATTTATTTAAGAATACTGAATATGGTCCCCAATCTTTTCTGCTGTGTGTAGCATTTCTGCTGAGAGGTCCACAGCCTGACGGTATGCCCTTTGTAGGTGACTGGCCCCTTTTCTCTAGTGACTTTGAACATTTTCTTCTTTCATTTTGATCTTGGAGAATCTGATGACTATATGTCCTGGGGATGGTTATCTTTACAGTATATCACAGGGATTCTCTGCATTTCTTGCATTTGAATATTGGCCTCTCTAGCAAGGTCAGGAAATTTTCATGGACAATATCCTCAAATATGTTTTCCATGATTTTGTTCATTCTTCTGTATTCTTTTTTCTTAATTTTCATCTGCCTAAGTTATTTTAGACAACTGGTCTTTGAGATCTGAAATTTTTTCCTCAGTTTGGTCAATTCTTCCATTAACACTTGCAATTATATAACGAAATTATTGAAGTGAGGGGTTTTTTTGGCTCTTATCAGATCAGCTGGCTTCTTTCTTAATATGGTCATTTCATCTTTCAGCTCCTGTATTGTATTATTGTATTCCTTTGATTCCTTGAATTGGATTTTGAATTTCTCCTTAATCTCAATGATCTTCATTCCTGTCTATATTCTGAGTTCTATTTGTGTCATTTGTGACATTTCAGCCTTTTTAAGAACCATTCCTGGGGAAGTAGTGGGCTCATTGGAGGTAAGTCAACACTCTGGCTTTTTGAGTTCCCAGAGTTCTTGCATTCATTCTTTTTCATCTGTGTGGGCTGATGTTCCTTAAGTCTTTGAAGTTGCTGTCCATTAGATGAGGTTTTTTTTTTTTTTTTTTGCTTCTATCTTATTTTATGCCCTGATACGCTGCATGTTTGATTGTGGCATAAGGTTGGTTCAGTCAACTGGCTTCATTTCTGGAAGTTTTTAGGGGCCAACACTCAGTTCAGCACTCCTGACCTCTGTACTCTTACTGTGCATGTGTACGGGGCCCCCAGCTTTGTTCTCTGGCCCCTAGAGCTTAGAAACCTGCTATGCTGGAGGGGCCTAAGTGTTCCTGGTCTGCCATCCACAATATCTGGATGAGTAGTGCTGTCCAAAGCACTTCATTAGGATGGTGGCAGTGGGAACCGTGCTCGTTCACTCATGCCAGCAGCTGCAGTAGCACAGTGGGGTGTACGTGTGCTGTCTGGTATGCGGTACCAGCAGGAGTCAGGCTGCTGCATATCTGTATGTGTTTACATCAGCAGCAATGGAGACACGGCACTGGTGAGGGTGGGGCCACTGTGTCCACACTTGCATTCACGTACCAGCAGCAGTGGTGGCATGGGGTTGCCCACTTCTGTGCATGGGTTTGCAGTAGCTGCGGTGGTAATGTAGGAGGGATGGGGTTTTTGGCATCCATGCTTGTATTCACACTGGCAATGGCATACAGCCAGGTGCCTGTGTGTCAGCAATGAGGTAGCATGGTGGGGTGCACTCACACTGGCAGAAGTTGCACAGGGGCTGTGTGTGCACATGTGGTCTAGTGGGTAAGCGGTGGGAGGTGAGGTCCACCTGTACACATGTGTGAACCAAGTGGTAGAAGGGTGATCATTGGGAAGTTGTGCTGAGAAAGCATTGTGGGAAGGCTCTGGGGTGTGGTTGTGGGTTGGCTGTTGCCTGTCAGTGGGAACCAATCTGCTGGAGTTCTTTTGTGGTCTGGCATGGTCTACCAGTGAAGGAGCTATGATGATAGCTCTGAGGAGACAGTCTGTTTAGGCATCTAAGACTCTATTGCAAGCAGACATGGTCAGGTTGCAGCCCCAGGAGAGGCAAGCAGACAGATGGCCCTCAGAACCATGTGGCCCTGGCTAATGGGCAAAACTACACTGCTTTGTCCAGGTCTGACAGTCACCTGAAGGTTAAAGTCTCCTAGAGGAGTATGGCCAACCTTGAGGGATAGGCATCCCTGGTTTTGCTTCACTGCAGACATACCCACACAAAACCATAAGGGCTCTGCACAGGCTGGAGATCTACCCCTACTACCTTTCTAAGCAGCTCTCCATCCTAGCTCAAGTGTCCTTGGATGTATGGGGGTCTCCTGCTGTCTGGATTCCGGAGGTCCGTGGCAACAGTGGGCCATTCCTCTCCTTTTCAATTTACTCTTTCCCTAGGAGTTGCTAGGGCCAGAAACATGTCCCCATGCTTGGTAGTGCTGTTCAGCATTCCCAACTTCCTCCCCCAACAGCCCAGTATCAGCATCCTCTCTCCGTGCACTGTAAATGCCTTTACTCTGAAGATCTGCTTGGAGTATGCCAGTCTTCCCAGGCTTTTGGTGAGAGATGTTCCTTCTGGCTTTATCTAGTTGCCCATCTTGGTTTCCCCCTCTAACCTTTGTCATTGTTTTCTTGATTTCTGAGTTCTCTCCCAGCTTTCAGAGCAGAGGAGTGCCACTACTTATTTTTGTATGTTGATTTTGTATCTTGTGATTTTACAGAATTTATCTGTTTTAACAGATTTTACATAGAGTCTTTAGGTTTTCCTAAGTATAAGATCATGTCATATGCAAACAATGCTAATTTGAATACTCCCTTTCTGATTTAGATGTCATTTATTTATTTTTCTTGCCTAATTGCTCTGGCCAGGACATTCAGTATTATGTTGAATAAAAGTGTTGAAAGTGGTTATCCTTGTCTAGCTCCAGATCTTAGAAGAAAGGCTGTCAATTTTTCCCTATGCCCTACAGTATTGGCTGTGATTATTTTGAGTTATGCTCCTTTTATACCCAGTGTTTTGAGAATTATTATATAAAGTATAGTTGAATTTTATCACATGCTTTTCAGAGTATCTATTGAAATGATCATATGATTCTTGGTATTGCTTATGATAATGTGATGTATTGTGTTTATTATTTGCATATGTTGAAGTATCCTTGCATTCTGGGGATAAATCCTATTTGATCGTGGTGAATAATCATTTTAATGTGTTGTTGAATGATTTGCTAGTATTTTGTTGAACATATTTGCATCTATGTTCATCAGTGATACTGTCCTATAGTTTTCTTTTTTGTTGTGTTCTAGTCTGGTTTTGATAGCAGTGTAATGCTGGCCTTGTCAAATGAGTTTGGAAGTATTTTATCCTTTTGCATTTGTTTTGAGAAGTGGGCACTAATTCTTTTCTTAATGTTTGGTAGAATTCAGCAGTGAAGCTCTCAGGTCCTGGGCTTTTATTTGATGGGAGACTTTTTACTACAGCTTTGAACTTCTTATCTGTTATTGGTTTGTCAAGCTTTTTATTTCCTCATGTTTCAATTTTGGTAGATTGTATGTGTCCAGGAATTTATCAATTTCTTCTAATTTTTCCAATTTTTTAGAGTATAGTTGTTAATAATAGTTTTTAATAATTCATTATATTTCTGTGGTCTCAGTTGTTATTTCTCCTTTTTCATTTCTAATTTTAATTTGAATCTTCTCTCTTTTTTCTTAGTCTAGATAAAAGTTTGTTGATTTTGTCTTTTTATAAAACTAAGTTTTTGTTTTATTAACCTGTGTTGTTATTTTAATCTTAATTTCATTTATTATTGCTCTAAACTTTATAATTTCTTCTTTCTACTAATTTGGGCTTGGTTTGTTTTTGCTTCTCTAGTCTTTTGAGGGATATTGCCTAGTTGTTTGTTTGAAATCTTTCAACAGTTTTATGTAGCTGTGTATTGGTATATACCTCTCTCTTAATAAAGCTTTTGCTCTATCTCACAGATTTTGATATGTTATTTTTCCATTTTCATTTGTTTCACAAACATTTTTACATTTTTTTCTTAATTTTTTTATTGATCCATTGATCATTCAGAGTCATGTTGTTTAATTTCCATGTATTTTTGTAGTTTCTGAGACTCCTCTTACAGTTGATTTTTAGTTTTATTCCATTGTGGTCAGAAAAGATATTTAACATGATTTCTACTATTTTTAATTTGTTGAGACTTGTTTCATGTCCTAAGATATGGTCTCTTCTGCAGAAAGTTATATGTACTGATGAAAATCATATGTATTCTGTAGCAGTTGGGTGAAACACTCTGTTAATATCAGTTAGGTCCATTTGGTCAATTGCGTAGTTTAACTCTGATCTTTCTTTGTTGATTTTCTGTCTAGATGATCTATCAGTTATTGAGAGTAGATGTCCATTATTGAGAATTAATGACCCCTAGTATTGTGGTATTTAAGTCTATCTTTCCCTTTAGATCTATTAATGTTTGCTTTATAAACTTGGGAGCTCTGGTGTTTGGTGCATAGAGATTTATTATTGTTATATCCTCTTATTGAATTGACCTCTTTATTGTTATATAGTGACCATCTTTATTTCTTTTTATAGCCTTTGCTCTGTTGTCCATTTTATCTAAGTATACTTAGATTTATTTCAGTCTTCTTTGTATGGCTTGTGTTTATTTATATTGGATATGTTTACTTAGAGATTCTTTGTAATTTATCTGTTGATTTCTTTTTTTTTAAATCTGCTACATCACTACCTTCTTTTCAGTACTAGATGATGTCTTAAGTCCAGGTTTGCCTTGGTTCTAGTAAACAATCATAGCATTGCCTTTTCCAAGTGAGAAAGGTCCCAAAGCTAATCTCAGTAGCGTGGGAAGACTGGCTAGGGGGTTCATGCCCAGGGAATCTGTGAAACAAATCTCCTACAATGTGGTGCTGCCGAACAGCCACTCTAATTTAGAGTGACTAAAGTTATAGGTCTTTTTGCCAAGTTACAGAACAGAGTTTCTTGGGCTAGTTATGCTAGTCCTGCTTCCTGCTCTTTATCACTGACTGTCCTCCGGAATACTTCTTCCTTCAGGAACTCCCATCATTTCCTGTGGATTGAGGCAAATATTGGTCTCTGGCCAGAGATTCCAAAATGGCAGGGAAGCTTGTTGTCCATCTCAATCTTACATTTACCAGGGGAGAAACTATAAGTTAGGGGAAATTTCCTCATGCTTAGGGATACACAGATTGGAGGAGGGGCATCACACATATAGAAGTCAGATTTGTTTTCTGTCTTCTTGGAGTTTTTTCAAGTCTCTGTGGTCTTAGAAACTGGCTGTTCCTCATACTTGAGTTCTGGAATCTTGCTGGTAATAATCTGTTCTATATATTTGTGTGGGGCTTTTTTGTAGAGGAGAGTGAAGCCAGCTTGCTTCTATGCTGCCATTTTGAAATTGGAAGTCTAGTGCCTATTCTTTAATGTGCGTTTTTTTCTTTTTTAATCTTCATAGGCATTTAATGGGATAAATGCAATTATTACCCTTATGTTGAAAATGCAGATATTGACACAGGCATGTTCTGTAGCTAGATTAATGCTCTTCAAATGCAGGGAAGTACATGCTCAATGACTGGAATGAATATATAAATATATAAGAGAAGATAAAAACACTCAAAATAAACATAAACATTTTCTCTTAGAGAAAATATTATAGTGTTGGAAAGATAAGCAATATACAAAACAAATAGGTAAGATATATAATATGTAGAAAGTGATGAACACTATGCTGAAAAATGTAGGAAGAGAGACAAGTGATGCTAGGGTAGGGAACTAGGAAGTTTTTACTGAGATAGTGACATTTGAGTGAAGATCAGTAGAAGGTTCCAGAGCTCTCTTGGAAGAGAAAATTCCCAAAAGTGGGAACTCTCTCAAGGCAGAAACGTGCTTAGTTATTTTATTTCAAAGCAGCAATGACAATTTCTCTTGGGATAATTAAGAAGGGTCAGATTAAGTAAGTGAGCTAATTGGAGGACGTGGTAAATGGAAGGTGTGAAGTTGTGTGAACCATTTTAATTACTGCCATGGAGTGAGAAGCTGTTAAGAGAATTTTTGAGCAAAGGAGTTTTGTTGATTTAATATATATTTAATAGAATCACACTGGTTTGTATTTAACACAATACACTAGCTGCTGTATTGCAAGCAAATGATAAGGAGCATGAACAACTCAGGGAGACCATTTAGGTGGCTTTTGGCAATAAGCCACAGAGAAGAGATGCTGAGAAAGGAACTAGGAAGATAGCTATTCATTTAGTAAGAAGTAGTTGTATTCTGAATATTTTTGAAGATAGCTAGTGGGAATTCCTGCCAAAATAAAATGCAATTGCCTTTATAATTTTAACATAACACATGACAAATCAAAGTTTCCATGTTCATTTTGTAAACCTAGCACACCCACCAAAAGCATACTTTAAATGAAAACTGTCAAATAAGACTCTGATGTAAAAGCATTTAGAAAAGAAACAAAGTCTACTGGCAAAGAAATCTTACAAGGGAAAACAGGAGTACTGGCTTACCAAAAAAAAAAGAAAAAAGAAAAAGAAAGAAAAAAAAACACCCACAGGAATAGCAAGGTTATTGATGGAAACCTGTCGTTGATGGAAAACTACAATTTCCCCATGTGATTTTCATATTTTCCAGGCTGCTTATAGATTTTCAAAAATCAGAACTCCAAAGCCCATATTAAAAAAAAAAAATGTTCTTCTTTGAGGAGAGGTCAGGAAAAGCTCAAGGTTTCATTTATTTGGGGAATTAAAACTAAAAGAAGCTGATGTAACCCAGATGAGAAGGTTACTTATTTATTTATATTAAATTAAAATTTTAAATTAAATAATTAAAATTTGTTCCTAATCTAATGAAACAAACATTTCTTCTTTTCCTCTTCTCTTAAATGGTTTCTGATAAACTGGTCACTCTCAGTGGAGGCAGAGCAAGGAGTTAGTTTCCTTTAAGGTAAATTACTTTAGCTGATATTAAAGTGGACCGTTGGTCCTAAACTGTACCTGAAATTTGTCTCCTCCTTAGGCTGGCGAAAGCAGCCCTTCCATACATTGTTGGGTGATTTGCGCTTGGCCTGAAAGGCTGATATCCAACCTCTGCACACTGGCGAAACTAAACATTGTGGTATTCACCAGATGGGGCCCTTTGTGTCTAATTGCTCACTCAGAGAGGGGATTTCTCTCTCATACTTCTTTCCAGAGAGAGCTCCTTTTTCTGATTTTCACCAATGTGCTGTATTCTGAGCCCAGGTTTTGGAAGGTAATGTTACATACTTCATTATGTCTGATCCTAGGTAACAGAATCATATCTTTGCCTTGAAATTTGCTTCAACAGTTACTGAAAGAAAAAAATCATATACCCATGGTACCCTAAGAAACTAATTAAATGAATCAGAAATATTTGCCTTTCTAATACATAGTTAATATTAACACAGTAATATACAGGTAATGAATTTAATCAAAAACAAGAGTTAAGTAGTGAATAATCAGAGACTCCCTGGTGGCAACTCAGGTAATCACATCAATAACATCTCATGTGTACTTCTTGAAAGAATACTGTTAGTCAATCACAGGTAGATTGAAATCTATAGTTGGGGAAGAAATTTTAGAAAATGACAGCTAAAGTTTTCTTCTACTGTAGAAAAGAAATATTATTTTTCAAAAACAGAAATGCCCATTTTAACAACTGAGACGGTAAAAGAGAGAGTGATAGATAATATAAATAAAATCAAAAAGGATTCTTAGCTGTTAGCAGAGACCATTGATATTAACTCATAATTATTGTCAGTGTAACTAAAATTGTTAAAAGAAATTCCAGAAAATATAAGCACTTACAATTTCATATTGGATTTAAAGGCAAATAATTTGTCCATCTCCAGCTGACAACATACATGTAATTACTATGACATATTGGACAAGAACTTTGAGTCTTAATAGTTTTAGCTCTTAATGTTACTTTTCAAATAGTTAATACATGCTTGTGGTATAAAATTCAGAATTTGCAATAGTCTGTATGGTGAAAAGTGTATCTCCTATACTTTTCCCACTGAGCCACTTCATTCCCATTCCTAGGGGAAAACACTATTGCCTGTACCTTATGTATATACCTAGAAATATTCTATGTAGGTATAAGTATATATCACAGAATATTTCAGAGGCATCTTATGCAGTTCTAAACATAGAATTCATAGAAAATTATAGGTGCACACACACACTCATATTTGTGTTTGCATAGTTGTATATAACTATGTGTGTGTATATATATATAGTTTTTAAAAATTTGTTTCCTCTCACACATTGCAGCCCACTACAAATATATGTTCAATGGTCTCACGTTTTCTTTTATCCACTTAATGTGTCTTGGAATATGTCTACAATATAAAAAGCTGGCAGTGGAATTGCTGGATCAAGAACAATCCACAAATTTTCAGTTTTGATAGAAAATGCTTATTTCACCACCTAGAACTGGCACTCATTAGCATTCTTACCTTCAATGTTATCAACCAGCCTATTGCCCCAAAACCTTCTTTACAAAGTTGTTTATCAATTTCATGTTACATTTGTCAAATTTGCAGATGAAGTATAAATGCAATGTATTTTACATTGAATTTATTTAATTATAACAGGGATTAGGCACATTTTAATATTTAAGGCCCCTTTATCCTTTTCTGTCAATATTTAGTTTATAATCTTTACCCATTATTCTGTTGACTTTTTCTTGCATCTGCATATTTACGTCTACTTGTGTAAATATGTCTGAGTGTGTAGATGGTAGATTCTCCTACTTTTCTCAGAGTTTTTCTGTATAATTTAAACTTGAGCTTATCCTGTTTTGCACATAACACATTTCCACTGTTTTTCCTATGGCTAATGGGAACATCAATGGTATCACAGGTTGGATTTTTGGGAAAGCGTTCAATGTGAGATGCTTATTACAAAGCGACAAGGGCATCCAAGTCTATGGAAGGGAGTGGGAGGAAGCAACACTGAACAGAATTCAAGTTGTAATGCAGGTCCCACAAGAGCTCTACTGACTGTACAGGAAGCTCTGGAACTAAAATGCCCCTGAGATGCCAGGCCTTATTGTGCCCTCATTGATCAGTCATTGGATGCAGCTCTCTGCAAAGAGAAGGAGCCTTGAGACACTGGAACTGAGGCAACTCTTGAATAGGCTGACAGCTGAAGGCATCTGTCCACAGCACTTCCAGCAGACAGGGCAACAAGTCCATCACTGAAGAAATACTGGATGTGCACACATCATGGTTTGTACAACAGATGGGGAAAGAGACCTGATGAAAACCTAAAAATATGATTCCCTCTGTCATTAATGCTCTTTTAAAGTGCTTATATTGGTAGTTGGCATTGTTTAAATTTGAATCACATGGACAGTTTTTAGCCATTTCACTGGCTTTAATTTGAGTCTCAAAGGGAATTCTTCAGGCTTTTTTCTAAATATAATATAATAGCAATATTGTTAAGAAGTTGGAATTCTGCATAATTACCATAAGATTAAGAAGTCGTTATGTTTAGTTTGGACATACGGAAACTGTAAATTGCATTGAAGATAACTTCATTTAGAATATTTTGATGTTTTTTTATTAGTTATACCCTTGGAGTCATACCCTTGGAGAGGAGAGTATTTTATCAATATTTTAATGGGTCAACTATTAAAATTATTTCACAACTTTGAATAAGAGTACACAAAGGTTTTAAAAAATAAGGTCAAATTGGAAACACGTCAAAAGAAAACCAGTGACATAGTATTAGAAACAGCTATGACTATGAAACTAATACATTTTTATAGACCAATAATAATTTTGTTTACATCATTTTAAATTATGAAGTAATCAAAATAAAGACTTTTTATCTTCTATTAATGTTGGCACTAATTTGTAATTTTTGTTTTTAAAATAATTTTAGTTTAAAATATATTGGAATGTGATTTAGAAACCAAATCAAAATTGCCTACAAATTGGATGAGGTTGCAAACCAACTAAATGAGAGGAAAGACAACATAACTCCTAGAATTAGCACAGTTGGTAGTCAGTGCAAGTGGTATTGATTAAATTACACAACTAGAATATGATAAATTTTTGAAAGAGGTGGGATTTGTTAGAAGGTAAAACACTATTCACAACAGCAAAGACTTGGAGCCAACCCAAATGCTCATCAATGATAGACTGGATAAAGAAAATGTGGCACATATACACCATGAAATATTATGCAGCCATAAAAAAGAATGAGTTCATGTCCTTTGCAAGGACATGGATGAAGCTGGAAACCATAATTCTCAGCAAACTAACACAGGAACAGAAAACCAAACACCACATGTTCTCACTCATAAGTGGGAGTTGAACAATGAGAACACATGGACACAGGGAGGGGAACATCACAAACCGGGGCCTGTCGGGAGGTTGGGAGCAAAGGGAGGGAGAGCATTAGGACAAATACCTAATGCATGTGGGACTTAAAGCCTAGATGACTGGTTGATGGGTGCAGCAAACCACCATGGCACATGTATACCTATGTAACAAACCTGCACCTTCTGAACATGTATCCCAGAACTTAAAGAAAATAAATAAATTTAAAAAAATAAAAAGAAGTTAAAACAAAAGAAACTTGGTTTTAAAAGTATTTCAACATACATTATTTTTTGACTGTCATTTTTCTTTCTTAGGTTAACTAAATTAAGTATATTTTTCTTGCAAATAAATATTTCATACAATGCAAATAAAAATTATATGGAATTTCATTGCAAAGAGAGAACAAGAATTGTAAAACTGATTAATTAGATCCTATAAATAGGCATTAGCAATAGCTTTGGTGAACAATGCATTACATTTTATTACAAAGGGCAAATTTTTTTTTTTTTTTTTTTTTTTTTGAGACGGAGTCTCGTTCTGTCACCCAGGCTGGAGTGCAGTGGCATGATCTCAGCTCACTCCAAGCTCCGCCTCCCAGGTTCACGCCACTCTCCTGCCTCAGCCTCCCGAGTAGCTGGGACTACAGGTGACCACCACCACGCCCAGTTTTTTTTTTTTTGTATTTTTAGTAGAGACGGGGTTTCACTGTGTTAGCCAGGATGGTCTCGATCTCCTGACCTCATGATCCACCTGCCTCGGCCTCCCAAAGTGCTGGTATTATTACAGGCATGAGCCACTGCGCTACAAAGGGCAATTTAAACATTTTGGCATAACTCATATACTTCCATAACTCAGAAATGGCTTGGCAGGTATCCAGATTCCATTGTGGGTAAAACTGCACACTGTAAAAAAGTGAGAATTTGCCAACCAATTATATTGAATGATTGGACAGTAGGAAGAATTTACCTCTATTTTTTAAGAGACACACGTAAAGGATGCAGATAGATATACAATAAGAATGCAACCTCAAATAAACCTGGGATAGATACATTAATAACGGGCAAAACAGACTTTAAGTCAAAAACTTTACCAAAGTTTATGAAAGGCATTAATCACAAGAAGATACAACAATTTTCAAGTGAAATGACCTAAAAACATAAACATAAGAGATACAAAAGAATTAACAAACTAAAAGAAGATATTGATAAATTCACAATGATAACAGAATATTTTAACAATTCTATTTCAGTAATTGAAAAATTGAATAAAAATTATTAAGGATATTGGAAAAATAAGATTCATTACAAATTTACTGATATTTAAATAGAGCATTATGCTACCCATAAAAGCATGACATTCATGCCTTTAAGTATACCTGGAACATTCACAAACATTGATGATACATGGACCATGAAGCAAGTGTCCATTAATTACAGATTTAAAATCATAGAATCTGCTATCTAGCCATAGCACAATTTAGCTGTTAATCAACAGGACAAAGCTAACTAGAAAACAAAATCCACATATTTAAAAATTAACAAAGTGCTTTAAGTAGTACATGGTTCAAAGAATAAATAACAATGGGAATTCGTTAATACTTAAATCAATTTTAACAGAAAACTAGTGATCAAAATTTGTAGAATCCAGTTAAAGCAAAGAGAATTTTATACCTTAAATGCATGAAAATATTAGAAAAAAATTAAAATTAATGAGATAAAAATCTCTCTTAAGAAGTTAAAGGATGGCAAAATAAAACCAGAGGAAAAATGATTAATAAAATAATAGAGATAACAAGAATTCATGAATTAGAAAACAAACTAAAAAATAGAGGTAACATACTTAAAAGTTTGATAAACTTCTGTCAAGACTGATCAAGAAGAAAAACATCAAGAATAAAAAAGTAATTATCATTACAGATGCTGCAGTTAATAAAAATATAAGAATTGGATATTACAATGATGGCTTTGAGAATTTAGATGAAATGGAAATTTTTCCTAGAAAGTGTTAATTACCAACACAGATGTAGAAATATAGAGAAATTGTGAAGAGTTCTACAATCATTACAGAAATTGAATCAGTAAATAAAATCCTATGGCAAAGAAAACTACATGGAGAGTTTCTTTAGTAAATTCAATCAGTAGTCATGAAATAAATTATTAAAATGTTAAACACTCTCAGAGAATAGAGAAAGAGGCATTTTCTCCAAATTAATTTATGAGACCAGCATAATCTTCACATCAAAACCTGAGTAGTACTTTCTGTGAATAAAAAACTATAGTCCAATTTTACCTATGAAAAGAGAGAAGTCCTTGAAAATGGTTATTATTAAACCTTATTCAAAAACATTAAAAAAGAATAATAATACATCACACGCAAGTTGGATTTATCACACACATCCATGGTTAGTTTAGGAATATAAAAGTTACTCAGTACAATTCACCTCATCAACAGATTAAATTAGAAAAACGATAGGTGTAGAAAATAATTTTGGAGAAAATCACCAGCAGTTTATTTTTTAAAAAAAGATGAACTTTTATTATCACAGGGATTAAATAAAAATCCTTTAAGTGATTTAATATTACCACAAAAATTTTACAGCAATATACAAAACTTCAGAATGAAACACTGGGCCAGGTGCAGTGGCTCATGCCTGTAATCCCAGCACTTTAGGAGACCAAGGCGGTTGGATCACGAGGTCAAGAGATTGAGACCATTCTGGCCAACATGGTGAAACTCCATCTCTACTAAAAATACAAAAATTACCTGGGCGTGGTGGCGCGCACCTGTAATCCCAGCTACTCGGGAGGCTGAGGCAGGAGAATCTCTTGAACCCAACAGGTGAAAGTTGCAGTGAGCCGAGACTGTGCCACTAACACTGCACTCCAGTCTGGGGACAGAGTGAGACTCCGTCTCAAAATAAAAGAAAAACAAAAAAGAATGAAACACTGACAGCTTTCCCTTCCTATTCCCACTCCTATTCAGTATTCTACAGTATGCCCTGGTGAATAAACAAAAAAGAAAATTTGGGAAAACATCTAAATTTGTGATTATTCATAGACAAAGTCCTTTTATATGTAGAAAATACAAACAATTTAACACATCAACTTTAAGATTTAATGATTACTTTGCAAAATTACTGGATTCAGGGACGACACACAATAATCAAATGAAAAGGTCTGCATCACCAAGAAATACTTTCCAAAAGAAGTGTCATTTATAATACCATCAAGAAAATAAAGTACATTAAAAATAAACTAATAAAATAAGGGCAAGACTTGTGTAGGGAAAACTACAAAACATTATTAACATTCCAGAAGACTCAAATAAATGGAGCTATATGCTGTATTTATGTATTTGAAGACTCAATATTGTAGAGATGTCAACTCTCTCAAATTTATGTAACCAATACAGACCACTCAGAATCCCATCATTGATTTTTAAGTTGGCAAACTGTTGCTAACATTTCTTAGGCAATACACAGTGCCAACAATAGCTGAAACACTCCTAATAGTGACAAGTTTACTTTTAAAGCTGAAACTTTAGCAAATATTAAGACTATCACAAACAAAACAGTATGAGATAATAATGAAATAAAATAGAAATCACAGAAACAGACATTCACATTTATGGGAATAGGATTTAAGGAAAACATTAGAGAAAAATGGAATTTTTAATTTATAAAACTGAAATGCCTGATAAGGGAAGACTCTGCACCTGATTTTTTTCAAAATTTTATTTGTATTTAAGCCCTTTAATTCTCAGCTTCTATAATCAGATTTTTAAGTTCCATGAAAAGCTCTCACGGAATTTTGATTGAAATTGCATTATATTTTGGTATAACTGAGAAGAATTTACAATACTGATTCTCTATATTAACAGAGAGTAGTATTTAACTTTCCATTTATCCAAGTCTTATTTGATGTCTTTTAATAAATACTTATAATTCCCCTTTCATGTCTACACATAATTTATTAAGTAAATATCTTGATACTTTTAGATGTCACTGCTTTTGTGAGTGATATTTTAAAAAATGCATTTTCTTCATAAATATTATTCATGAATAGGAATGCTCTGATGTGTATCTAAAATTCTGAGTTTCTTGGATTTTGTATGTAGATAGCCATATGTTTTTGGATAGTGATTTTTTTATTTCCAATCCTTATGAAATGTTGTGTATTTTCTAAGTATAAAATCAAATTATTTGATAAAAGTTTTAATTTCCATTCCTTATTTACTTTCCATTCCTTATATATCTTATTTATTTTAATAATTTTCTTAAATTAGGACCTTGAATGAGATTATTAATACAAGTACTGATATCCAGTATTATTGTCTCATCTCTGATTTTAAATTCCTGATTCTATCTTTAAAAATCAATGAGTATTCAAAAAAATTCTTGTCACTCACAAGATTCACCAGATATTTGTGAATAAAAATTCCAATATTACCGTATTATTTAACAATGTAGAAAAGGAAGTAAACACCTTAACTTGTTCGATAAATTTAACAGTTTTTAAAGAAAAATGCTTGATAAAGGTGAGATAGAACATGCAAAATTATGAGCTAATAACACTAATACCTTTTGAAATTATTGCAAACCAAATCATTTACAGATTTTATGATCCAATTAATTTAAAATGCATTTGTTAAGATTCACATTCATTACTAATGAAAACCCATGCCAAGCAGTATGAAAAAGGACATCAATAACCCAGTAAAGAGTACCTACCAAAACTTCAACATCTATTGTAGTTCATGTAATGATGAAAACGTTTCCTCTGAGTTAGGGAACAAAAGAAGATTATCTCATATGAGCACTTCTAGTCAACAGAATTCTCCAGGGACTAGTGAGGACAGTTTAAGTTGGAAAAAATGAATGTAAGGTACAAAAATTGGAAAACTCTTATTCTTTGAACCCTCTCTCAGATTAGCTAACAAAAAGCTAAATCTTGTTATCAGTTCTTTGAACACTCTCTGAGCTATCTCACCATTTTCTATGATGTACATTCTCCCTTGCTGCAATGAATAATAAACCAAACTTCTTCAACTACAGATATATCCCTGGTGATGCTTGAATAGAGGGCATCGGCAGAATTGATCAAAATGTTGAGTGAGATTTGCACAGTGGTATGTAGGGATTAAATCACTCTTTGTTACATGAACAGTGTAAGAAGATATATGGGCACCGTAAAGGGCAAGATATGTGAAAAGGAAACAGAAAGTTGTCTAATGTAACTGGACTATCAAGTGTGGAAGTTCATGCAATAGAGAATGAGAATAATAACAAATTGTGCAATACATTTTAGATAAAACATGACAAAGGTATCTCAATTATAAAAGTAAATAGGGCAAATGTATTTTTATCAGTTGCCTAAAGCAGATATATGGTTGAAAGATTGGAGGATATGCATTTGTATATATGCATGCACACACACACATATATGATTTAATTATATTTTTAAAATCTATGTGGTTTGAGACATGGTCAGTTTTAATATCATACTTCTTATTCCAGAAATATAGTATATCTTTTTGAACCAATTCAAAAGTTAGAACAAGATTATAAACTGGGAAAAAATTTTGCTGTTCTCTGCTAATTTTTTAAAAATTCTCCCTCATAGTCCAAATTTTAATTCTGTTTTAGGGCTAATAACGATATTTCAACTTAATAAAATAAACATTCCCTGCTTTCCTCAGAAGTTGATGCCTTTATGATTAGGGGTGGCAGCAGGCGAAAGTCTTGTGTTTAGTTTTAACTGTACCTTATCTTGGCTCAAGATAAAATCTTCACAATCTTTATTGCAACTTAGAAACAGACTGTGTTTATAAGCATATTTCAATTGCAGACACAATAAAAGGAATGTCACCTTGAATTCATGCTTTACTTTAAGCTTATGTCTCTCTGTAACTTGGTTGTTTATTTTGATAATTTAAACTACGACCCCTGTTAAATAAATATACTACCTAGTAATAAAGAGACTGGTTGCCAAAATAACAAACAAATATGTACTTTACTTAATACATTTCATTTGTAGTGGTAGCATTTGGCAACTACAAGGTCTTCACTCAAAGTAATGACAATAAAGGAAACACATGGGTAGACCTCTTGGTATTCTTCCAATCTGTGAACAAGGGATGATTTTCTATATGTTTGTGTCATCCATGATATATATTTTTTTCAGTGTTCAGTAGTTTCGCTCCTAGACATCTTTCATCTCCTTGATTAAATATATTTCTACATGTTGTCCTTTTTTGGTAGTTATTGTAAATGGCAATGAGTTCTTGATTTAGTTCTCAGTTTGATCATTGTTGGTGTATAGAAATACTACTGAGTTTTGTGCATTGATTTTATATCCTGAAACATTACTAAAGACATTTATGAAATCCAGGAGTCTTTTGGAGGAGACTTTAGGGATTTCTAGATATAAGATCATATCATCTGTGAATAGGTATAATTTGACTTTCTCTTTTCCAATTTGAATGCATTTTACCCTTTCTTTTGCCTGGTTGCCATGGCTAAAGCTTCTAGTACTGTGTTGAGTAGGAGAGGTGATAGTGAACATCCTTGTCTAGCTAAAGTTATTAGGGGGAATGCTTTCAACTTGTCTTAGTTTCACATGATGTTGGGTGTGGGTTTGTCGTATATGCCTTTTATTATTTTGAGGCACGTTCCTTCCATGCCTAGTTTGTTCAGGGTTTTCATCAAAAAGGTATGCTAGATTTTATTGAATGTGTTTTCTGGTCTATTGAGACTATCATATGGTTTAGGTTCTTAATTCTGTTAATATGGTGAGTCACATTTATTGATTTGCATATGTTGAACTATACTTGAATCCCTGGAATAAAACCCACTTGATCATAGTGTATTATTTTTTGACATGCTGTTGGATTTGCTTTGCTAGTATTTTGTTGAGGATTTTTGTATCTATGTCCATTAGGGTTCTTGGCTTCATTCTTTTTTTCTTTTTTTTTTTTTTTTTTTTTTGTGGCGTCCTTGCCTGATTTTGGTATTAGGCTTATGCTGGCTTCATAGAATGAGTTAAGAAGGATTCCCTCTTCCTTGATATTTTGGAAGAATTTCAGTAGGATTTGTATCAGTTCTTCCTTGTATGTCTGGTTGAATTCAGCTATAAATTCATCTGGTGGTGGGCTTCTTCATCTTAGAATATTTTTTAAATTACTGATTCAATTTCACTACTCATTATTAATCTGTTCGGAATTTCTCTTTTATCCTGGTATAATCTTAGGAGATTGTACATTTACAGGAATGCATCTATTCCCTCTAGGTTTTCTAGTGTGTGCTCATAGAGATGCTTATGATAGTTTCTGATGATCTTTGTATTTCCGTGGTATCAGTTGTACTGTGACCTTTATCATTTCTGATTGTGCTAATTTGAATCTTTTTTTCTTGGTTAATCTAGCTACCAGTCTATCAACTTTATATATCTTTTCAAAGAACTAACTTTTTCTTTTATTAATGCTTTATATTATTTTGATCTCTTTAATTTAGTTCTGCTCTGATCTTTGTTATTTCCTTTCTTCTGCTATCTTTGAGTGTGGTTTTTGTTTTTTTCTAGTTCCTTGAGGTGCAATGTTAGGTTGTTAATTTGAGCTCATTCTATCTTTTTGATGCAGGCATTTAACACTATGAACTTTCTTCTTAGCCTTGCTTTTGTTGTATCCAAGGGGTTTTCATATGATTTGCCTTTATTTCCATTTGTTTAAAAATTGTTATAATTTCCACCTTTATTTCATTTTTACCCAACAAATATTTAGGAATGGGTTGTTTAATTTCCATGAGCTCCTTTAGGTATTGATTTCTATTGTTATTTTGCTGTGGTTTAAGAAAATATTTAATATAATTTTGATTTTAAAAAATTTATTGAGACTTGCTTCGTGGCCTAGTATATTATCTATTTTTGAGAATGCTCCATGCACAGAAAAGAAGAGTGTATATTCTGCAGTTGTTGCATGGAATGTTTTGTAAATGTTTGTGACATTCATTTGGTCTTCAGTCCAATTTAAGTCTAGACATTCTTTGTTAATTTTCTGCCTTGATGATCTGTCCCATGATGTTGGTGGGGTGCTGAAGCCCCCTCCCCATTATAATTTTGTTGCTCTCTATCTCATTTCTTAGGTCTAGTACTGTATTAGTTCATTCCCATACTGCTATAGGGACATACCCAAGTCTGGGTAATTTATAAAGGAAAGAGGTTTAATTGGCTCACAGTTCAGCATGGCTGTCAGGAAACTTACAATCCTGGCAGAAGGGGAAGCAAACACATCCTACTTCACAAGGTGGCAGGAAGGAGAAGAATGAGGGCCAAGCAAAGGTGGAAGCTCCTTATAAAACCATCAGATCTTGTGAGAACTTACTATCATGAGAATAGCATGGGGGAAACTGCCCCCATTAGTCAGTTCCCTTCTACAACATGTGGGGATTATGGAATCTACAATTCAAGAAGAGATTTGGGTGGAGATAGAGACAAACCATACCATTCTACCCCTGACCCCTCCCAAATCTCAAGTACTCACATTTCAAAACGCAATTGATATGATTTGGCTGTGTCCCTACCCAAATTTCGTCTTGAATTGTAGCTCCCATAATTCCCATGTGTGGTGGGACCCAGTGGGAGATAATTGAATCATGGGGGCTGTTTCCCCCTACTGTTCTTGTGGTGGTGAATAAGTCTCATAAGATCTGATGATTTTATAAGGGGTTTCCCCTTTCACTTGGTTCTCACTTCTCTCTTGCCTGCCACCATGTAAGACGTCCCTTTGCTTTTTCTTTGTCTTCCAATTGTGAAGACTTCACAGTCATGTAGACTGTGAGTTCATTAAACCTCTTTCCTTTATAAATTACCCAGTCTTGTGTATGTCTTTATTAGCAGAGTGAGAACTAATGCAACAATCATGCTCTTCCAATAGTCCTCCAAAGTCTTAACTCATTCCAGCATTAACTCAATAGTCCACAGTCCAAAGTCTCATCTGAGACAAGGCAAGTCCATTCCACCTATAAGTCTGTAAAGTCAAAAGTAAGTTGGTTACTTCCTAGATACAATGGAGGTACAGCACTGGGTAAATATACTCATTCCAGGTGGGAGAAGTTGGCCAAAACAGAAGGGCTACAGGCCCCATGCAAGGCCAAAATCCCACAGGGCAGTCATTAAATCTTAAAGTTCCAAAATGATCTCCTTTGATTCCATGTCTCACATCTAGGGCATGCTGATACAAGAGGTAGCCTCCCATGGCCTTGGGCAACTCCGTCTCTATGGCTTTGCAGGGTATAGCACCCTTTCTGGCTGCTTTCATGGACTGGTGTTGACTGTCTGCCACTTTTCCAGGTGCACAGTGCAAGCCATCGGTGGATCTACCATTCTGGGTTCTGGATGATGCTGGCTATCTTCTCACAACTGGTGCACCAGGCAATGCACCAGTAGGGACTCTGTGTGGGGGCTCAACCCCACATTTCCCTTCTGTACTGCCCTAGCAGAGGTTCTTTATAATGGCTCTGCACGCGCAGCAAACTGGACATCCAGGTGTTTCCATCCATCCTCTGTAATCTGGGCAGAGGTTCCCAAACCTTAGTTTTTGACTTCTCTGTACCCCCAGGTCCAAAACCATGTGTAAACCACCAAGGCTTGGGGATTGCATCTTCTGAGGCAATGGCCTGAGCTATAAGTTGGCTCCTTTTAGCTACAGCTGGAGCTGAAGCAGCTGGGATGCAGGGCACCATGTCCTTAGGCTGCATAGAGCAGAAGAGCCCTGGGCCCAGCCCATGAAACCATATTTTTCCTCCTAGGCCTCCAGGCCTGTGATGGGAGCGGCTGCTGTGAAGGTCTCTAACATGCCATGGAGACATTTTTCCCATCTTTTGGTGATTAACATTTGGCTCCTCATTACTTATGGAAATTTCTGCAGCAGGCTTTTAATTTCTATGCAGAAAATGGGGCTTTCTTTTCTATCACATCATCTGGATGCAAATTTTCCAAAGTCTTGTGCTTTGCTTCCTGTTGAACACTTTGTTGCTTACAAATTTCTTCCGCCAGATACCCTAAATCATCTCTCTCAAGTAAAAGTTCCACAAATCTCTAGGGCAGAGGCAAAATGCTTTCAGAATCTTTGCACAGCAAGAGTGACCATTACTCCAGTTCCCATCAGGTTTCTCATCTTCATCTGAGACCACCTCAGCCTGGAGTTCATTGTCTTTATCACTATCAACATTTTTTTGAAAGCCATTCAACAAGTCTCTAGGAAGTTCCAAACTTTCCCCCATTTTCTGTCTTCTTCTGAGCCTTACAAACTGTTCCAGTCTCTGCCTGTTACCCAGTTCCAAAGTCACTTCAACATTTTTGGGTATCCTTATACCAGCACCCACACCTGGTACCAATTTACTCTATTAGTCCATTCTCATGCTACTATAAGGATATACCTGAGACTGGGTAATTTATAAATAAAATTGACTCACTTTTCAGCATGGCTGGGGAGGCTGTGGGAATCTTACAGTCATGGTGGGAAGGGAAACAAGCACGTCCTTATTCACATGGTGGCAGGAAGGAGAAGTGCCTAGCAAAAGGGGGAAAAGCCCCATATTAAACCAGCAGATCTCTTGAAAAGTCACTCACTATCACAAGAACAGCAGCATGGGGGTAAGTAGCCACCAATGACACGTAGGGATTATGGCAACTACAATTCAAGATGAGATTTGGGTGGGAACACATTCAAACCATATCAAGTACTATTGTTTTATAAATTTGGGTGCTCCAGTATAGAGTGAATACATATTTAAAATTATTATATTTTCTTGTTGAATTGATTCCTTTATCCTTATATAATGACATTTGTCATTTTTTAAACTGTATTTTCTATAAAGTCTGTTTTCTTTCATGTAAATATAGCCACTCCTGATCATTTTTGTTTCCAATTTGCATGGCATATCTTTTTCCACTCCTTTACCTTTCAGTATGTAAATGTCTTTACCAGTTAGATGGGTTTCTTCCATGCAGCATATGATTGGATCAGGATTTTTTTTTTATCTCATTCAGTGGAGCATTTAGTCCATTTACATTCAATGTTAATAAATGATATAAGAGATTTTGTTCCTGTCATATTGTTAATTATTACCTATTTGCTTTGCTATGTCAGTTGTGTAATTGCTTTATAAGTCCTGAAAGTTTTATATTTTCATGTGTTGTTATGATGATGAGTATTGTTTTCCATTTCCATATTTGGAACTCTTTTGAGCACCTTTTTAGAGCCAGTCCAATGGTGAACAATTCCTGTAGTGTTTGCTTAACTGGAAAAGACATTATTTTTCCTTTGTTTATGAAGCTTTATTTAGCTGGATGCAAAATTCTTGAATTGCATTTTTTTTTTCTTTAAGAAGGCTGAAGATAGGATCTCAATATCTTCTGGCTTTTACAGTTTCTGCTGAGAGGTCCACTGTTAGTCTGATGTGATTTTTTTTTTTATATATGATTAGATGCCTTTCTCTTGCCACTTTCAGAAATGTTTCCTTCATGTTAACTTTGGAGAACCTGATGACTATATGCTTTGGTGAAGTTCTTTTTGCCCTGTATCTCCCAGGAGTTTTCTGAGCTAAGAGTATTTGGATTTCCAGATTTCTAACAAGACCAGAGAACTTATCCTGAATTATCCTCTCAAACAGGCTTTCCATGCTTTTTGCTTTTTATTCTTCTCCCTCCAGAGTAGCTACAATTTGTAGGTTTGAGCACATCATATAATCCCATATTTCTCAAAAGCTTTGTTTATTTAAAAAAATCCCTTTTCTTTATTTTTGTCTGACTGGGCTAATTCAAAAAAAAAAATCTGTCTTCCAGTTCTGAAATTTTTTTCTTCTGCTTGGTCTAACCTATCGTTAAAGCTTTCAATTGTATTTTATAATCCTGCAATTTTTTTATGTCCAAAAGTTTTCTTTTTTAAAAGTAATTATCTTCTCTTTTAATCCTGAATTGTTTTTCTGATTTCTTTGTGTGAAGTTTCAATTTTCATTTCAATCTCATTGAGCTTCCTTAAAATCCATATTTTGAATTCTTTACATGTTATTTCAGAATTTTCATCTCTAAAGAGTTGGTTTTATTCTTTGAGGATTTCCTAATGCTCTATTTAATCATACTGCCAGAGTTCTTATGCTGGTTCCTTCTCCCCTGAAGAAGCTGTTACTTTTATTTTTGAATTTACTTTCATTTAGATTATTTAGATGGGACCTTTTTTTTCCTGCCTTGAGGATGTGACTGTAATGTTTGTTGTGTTTGGATTTAATTATATGTGCTTTAATGAGATTAAAGCTCTGTATGAGTTCCTTGGTTATAGACAGACTTTGTGTAGGGGGTTTCTTATGTGATGGTTACAGTAGTAATGTACTAGGCATATAAGCAGTGCTCACTGTATTCTCACTGTACTGAGGTCTCCACAGTAGGCAAAGGGACTGCACCAGCTTCATATCCCTGGCAGGCAGGGACATGATCCAGTTCTCTATCACACCTCTGTCCCAGGGCTTGGGACTCTCAGTTCAGTCAGACACTGTCCTCTATTTCTAGGTCACAATGTAGGCAAGAGCCAAGGAAAACACCTGTCTCACAGTTCTCCATGGAAGTGGCTTTAAGGTGAAACATATTCCCTCAGCAAATACAGACAGCTTTGCGGCTCACCTGTCCCCTGATACAGGAACAATGCTGTGATGTTGTTTTGTGTAGAGAGGGGAAAGGGCTATGCCTTTTAGTGCATGCTGGTAGGTGTCAGCTGTGGTGGTTTCAGCTGGTTGGGTCAGCTTGACCTCAGACCCTGGGAGGAATGATCAGGTTCTAGAGATGGTGGACCAGGCGAGGCAATCTGCAGTCCTCAAGCCCCTAGACAGCCCTCTGCATGCACAAGTCTTGGAAGGACTGGGCTGGGACTTGACCAGGAGATTTGCCCTTAGGTCTCCAAGTTCAGATGCTGGTAATGATAGGGAGAGGTGGTCAGGTTTTTAGGGCATGCAGGAAGAACACTCAGGCAATGGCAGGCTAGCTGCCCTGTGGGCCTGCCAACAGGGTAGGCAGGCCCCTCTCAGAGGCAGCAGTGGAGGCAGGTAGCTGAGGGATGCACAGACTGCTCATGCTTTTGTCCTGAAGCAGCAGAAACAACAACCACCATCCCCGGCATGCCTGAAGGCCCTCAGTCTCCATGCTCTCTCCCGGGCCTGCTAGCAGTGGCAGTGACAGCCCCAGCATGGAATGCAGGTCTCTGGGGACTGGGCTGTCAGAATGTATCAGGCTGCTGCTGAAAGGTTCAGGCAAGAGCGGGGTAGCTATGCCATGGAGGTGTCGGGAGGGAAGGCAGGCCCCTCTCAGCAGGAGCAGTGGAGGCTAGCACCTATCAGGCATGTGGCCCACTCATGCTTCCATCCTGCAGTGGCAGCAATGGTATTCATTGTTGGAGCACATGAAGGTGCACAGTCTCCATACTCCCTCCATGGCCTGACTGCAGTGGCAGCTGCTGAGGCAGCAGTGCCAACCCCAGGGCAGAACACAAACTTCTAGGGTTTGGGGTCTCAGAATCATGCTGAGCTACAGTTGAAATGCTCAGGACGGGGCAGGGTGGCTGCACTGAGGGCCCACCACTGAATATGGCAGGCCTGCACAGAGGGAGCCAGTGGAGGCAGGCAACCATGGGGTGCATAGTTCACACTCTCTTCAATCTTGTAGCAGCTGCGGCTGTATCCATTGCTGGGGCACACATCGCTGCCCAGGCTCCATGCTCCATCCCTTACTTGGTGGAAGTCATGGCACAAGTGGTGTTGGCAGTCCCAGAGCAAAGCCCATGTCTCTAGGGTCTGGGCTTTCAGAGTGGCACTGGGCAGCAGCTGCTCAGGACTCAAATGCCTGTACGATTCTGTGCAATTTTGAGCAATGCCTCTGTGCAATCTGTAGGCAGCTCTCTGTGTTAGTCTGGAGGCCTGGCTTTGGGTGGTTGAGAGGCTGTCCTGCAGTTAGGACTATAAAAGTCTTCAGAGAAAGTGTGGATCCTCAGTAGTTCCTCACTCACCCCTTCCACAAGTGAGGGAGTCTCTCCCAGCTCCATGTTGATCACAGCCCAGCAGGCTGCCTGGCTTCACTCTCATCTGCTTTCCATAATTCCTGTCACTTCTCTGATGAAATCCTTTGTTCTTTCTTAGATAATCTGTCTGAAGTGTAAATATTTACTTGTTATTTCTATTTCTCTCCATGGAAGAGGTGCCCACTAGCTACATCTAGTCAGCCATTTTGAACCAGCACTACCTTTTCTCATTTTTATTGGGCTAAGAATATTTTTTAAATATATATTTAAGACACATTTTTTTCCGTATCTGAATGGCAAATATTTTCCCCTAGTATGTGACTCTTTCTTTTCATTTTCTTAATAGCATCTTTTGAAACAAAGGTTTTTAATTTTGATAAAGTAAAATTTATCATTGATTTCTTCTATGGATCACGATTTTAGTATCATATCTTAGAAATCCAGAACTTAAAATAATGAAAATTTTCTTGTATGTTTTCTTATAGAAATTTTACAGGTTTAGCTCTTACAATGAAAGCTATTATTCAGTTAAGCTAATTTTTTGTGTATTGTGTGAATCAAAGAGAAAGCTCTACATATGAATATTTCATTGCCCCAGTACCATTTGCTGATAAGTCAAATTTCCCCCCATTGAATTGCCCTGGCACATTTGTGAAAAATCAATGTACCACAAATATAAAAGTTTATTTTGAATCATTAAATCTATTCTATTGATCTACATGTATATTCTTATGCCACTATCAGACTCTCTATTATAGATTTAACATTAGGAGACTTCAAAGTGAGCAAATGATTTTACACAAAGCATACAGGTAGTAGCATCACCTGTATGTGTATATGTATATGTGTTCATCACATTGAACTTATACAATCTTACTAGTATTGGAAGAAATGCAAACTAAAAGAATGCTAAGAATCAAGTAAATTATAATTAAACAAGAATAATGAATTAATAATAAGGATAAAATCAAGTATAAATGTAGGCTTTGCAATTTCATATTTGAGACTATACCCTGAAAAAATAAAAGCATTTACTTTTAGCAATGAACACAATGCAGCGTATTGTGTGAACGAAAAGTTTCTCTCAACCAACAAAATGAGGATAAATCATATGGCATACCACAATTTCAGTAAAATGAAATAAATGCACACTCAGTCAGAAATGAAAGTACAGCATTAAAAAAAGCATGTTAAGTTGCATAAGCGAAGCTGAGAATAAAACAGAAAAACTGTAGAGCATTTTACTATATTGCTTGGAATAAATGACAAGGATGACATGTAAATTTTGTGTGATTAAACAGCATTATTAGCCTCACATTCTTTTGTTTTGCAAATTTGTCTTAGATGTATTTTTCTAAGAAATTATCTAAATTCACAATTATCACACATAAATATGTATTTTAAAATAGTAAGATAATTTTATTAAAAATTATCCTTTTCTTTTCTTCTGTGTGTACGTGTGTCTTTGTAATGTATGAGCAAAGAAAACAACAATTAGGATACATCCTAATCTTATTGTGCAATAAACCTATAGATCTTAACATTTATGAAACAGGAGTTTTGTGTCAGAATAGATTTCAAATGATAGCTCAGTTTATTGAGTCAGGAAGACAAATCAATGCCACAAAGTTCTGGAAAATATTTCCTTAAGAGTAGACCTTAAATTTTTAGGAGTTTTAATGGTTTTATTATTTTTTTCAATTTTTCCATTTCTTGCACTTTATGTCACTCCATTTCTTACATTTCAATTACCCTCACCTCACTTCCACCACATGTATTCTTCTACATTCCTCCTTCTCTTATGTCTCTTATTATCTCAAGCCTATAATAATTTTGAGTCTAGTTGTTTTTAAAGGATAAGATGTTGGCTCACGCCTGTAATCCCAGCACTTTGGGAGGCCGAGGCGGGCGGATCACGAGGTCAGGAGATCGAGACCATCCTGGCTAATACGGTGAAACCCCGTCTCTACTAAAAATACAAAAAATTAGCCGGGCGTGGTAGCGGGCGCCTGTAGTCCCAGCTACTCGGGAGGCTGAGGCAGGAGAATGGCGTGAACCCGGGAGGCGGAGCTTGCAGTGAGCCGAGATCGCGCCACTGCACTCCAGCCTGGGCGACAGAGCGAGACTCCGTCTCAAAAAAAAAAAAAAAAAAAAAGGATAAGATGTTACCACAATTAGGGCATCAACCTACATATATTGGCAAGAAACTCAAGGGATAAATAACAAATGAATAAAAGGAATGACATATCTTATCTGTTCTCAGAAGGAAAGATAACACTGTTAGCATTTTTTCCTCCTGTGAGAAGAAAGACCAAAGGCCAAGCTGGGATCTGGAACAAGTGATTTCAGATAAAAACATCTGTAGCAACAGAGTTTACTCTCCAGTATCCCCACACATAACACATTCTGACATGCCCTGTGCAAAAATCCAGCAGTTCGATATCAGGAGTTTTAAGAGATTCGCATGGGGATATAGAAACTTGATGGTCTTTTGTTACTAGTGGGAATATCTGTATTGGCCTCTTAATAATATGTTATTGCTATGAGAGAGGGAGCAGAAATATTTATTCTCTACTCATAAGATGACCATATTTTAAACTATCTTGTACAAACCCATGTGTTAATCGTGATTTGACTCTGACAATTATGATGTGTTTTATTTTTTTCTATATCTTCTTTGTTTTCTCCTGGCATCATCCTAATGCCTGATATTTTAGCATGGCCTTCTGTAATGTTCTAGCAGTTTAATGTAATCTGTAATCCTTTTCCATTTAGGTCACAGAAGTTAATTGATGTTGTGCTTACTGAGCTATTACTAATAGAGTGGAGAGGAATCTCTCCATTACACCATACTGCATTGCCTGAGAATGCCTCTGGTCTGTGATGATGTTGTAATAAAGTTGTAATTGCAGAAAGAATATTTACCATCTTTAGCAAGAGAAAACATTATTTGGTAAGAGAAAAAATTATTGCCTCACCTCATTATGTCAATTAAAAATAGAAAAGCAAAACGAGTCTTCCAAATGTTGGTCTTCACAATATAGTTGCAAGTAATTTGATCTCTAAATCAATGCATCTGTGCAAGATAAATCTTAATTGCCTTCTACAGGTAAACTAAATAATAACCAATGTATTAAAATACTTTAATATTTTCTTTACGTTATGATGTTTTGACATCTTAAACTTTTCTAGCTAGGTCGTGACTGCTCCTCTTTGAGCTAGTTAATTCTTAAATATAATAAAGGGCTCATGTCTTTGATATGGAAACCAAGCAATCAGGAGCTTTATCTCCTCCGTCTGGCTCATAAACCCAGGAGGCAATATGCCTCTGCCTTAATCATCCCAGGGCCAGGTGCCAGGGAACTAGAGATCACCCAGGTAGCCCAACACCTTTTGTAATTATGCAAACTAGACAATCACCAATGGTTCACTCCATCTGCCTTACCTTTCCTTTGGAAACCTCAATAAAGGCAGTGGCCTAACTCTTCCCCTAGCTCCTGTCTTCTGCCTCCTGGCTACCACGGTGTCTTTCCCATGTGAACTCAGGTGGCATTTTGTGCCTCTAGGACCTGTAAGTATAAAAAATTTTGTTTTCCTGAGCCTCGCCTGTGTCTCCTCTTGTGGCTACACCTAGCTGAACCAACTCATGAAAGAATACAAATGAACAACTTTAACTTTTGGTTGCTACACCAAAAAGTATGGTGAGGTCTCTTAAGACACAAATCTGTAGTCATTTTAGGGATTTGAATGTTTAATGAAATAATTTTAGGTTTATAAAAGTTATGATTTTATTGATTTATTGATTGCTCTTGCTGATTACTTGGGGATGAACTCACTGATTTGAGAGAAAGAGCATTTGATAGACTTTTTTTCCATTTATTTATAAATTTTAAAGAGTCAAAAATAGATGTTACAATGAATTATAGCTACATGAGATTATGTAATTATTTTCCTTATGTATTATTGAATGAGAAAAGCAAGCCACAGAATATCATCAGTCTAGTTTATTCTGCATATGTGTATGTGCACATGCATGCATGCATGCATGTGTGTGTGTGTGTGTGATAGATATATGGTTCTATTTAGCTTTCCATTAGTACAGAGAACAATAGAAGAAGACATTCAGTTTTTTCTTAACAATTAGACTTGGAATAGGGGCTCAACTATAGGGTGAAAAAGAGAAGAGGAGTAAGGAGTTACCAACCAAAGAAGAAAAGAAACAACAACAACAACAACAAACTGTCCTTAAATAGAAACAATTTGGTATTTAGTCACATTTGTTTATCCACATAAAATTAAATATATATAAACATATGTTAATAAATATGTATTTTAATTTAGCATGTTGGCTAAGATGAATAAATTAAAACACACACATGCAAACTATTAAAACTGTGATTTTAAAGACTTAGTGAGACATAACTTCAATGTAAATAATTAGTGATGAAGTGTAGAATTATTTTTTGCAAGCCTAATGACATGCATAACATTGTACGGTGCATATACTTGACAGTCAATAAACAATACACATTTATAGATGGTTTGGTAAAACATTTTAACTGCTGCTACCAGGGATTCTGTAAGAAATAATTTTTTAAACATTTACTAATTATTTTTATTTTAGGGGAGGGTATTTTTATATGCTGTCTCAGGAGGGGAAATCTGGGCCTTTGATGCCTTGGTCTACAGAACACAAAGTAAGAGCCATATTGTTATTTATAAAACATTATTAAGGAATTTTTATTTGGTGCAAGCAGGGAGAAATGGAACATGAGAAGTGAGGTAGCAATGCAACAAGACAGATGAGGTTGAGTTCTTTGGGGTACGGTGGCCAGAGAAATGATCAGTGGTGAGGAAGCTAAAGAATTCAAGAATAGTGGTAGATGTCTGCATTTCTGATATGTAGAAATGCTTCACCACTTAAAGCATCACTAAAATTTGCTATGCATTAAAGACTTCAGATGCAATGGTTTTTGGTAAATAGTTTGAGGGGAAAATGTGGAAAACTGACTTGGTTTTCCTTCTGGATGAGTGTGCTAACGCAGAAAGCAGTTATTCATCAGAGGAAGAATTCAAGTGAGAATGGGTGGAGGAGCAGCCACTGGTGTTGATAGTCCAAAATTGCTGTGAAAATATACACTTTCAGAATTTTGCTTATGTTTTAAGAAAGACTTTGCACTGCTTGTGAATAACAGGGGAAATATAGATTACCTCAAAGCCTCAACGAGATAATTTTGGCTTCCCAGTTGATTTGCATGTTCTTTTGCAAACATTCCTCCTATGTTTTTGGGTTTTTATTTGTTTGTTGTTGTTTCTAGCTCCCTTGTTGATGGCCACAGCCCACATCACTTGAATTTCTCTGGATCCCTCCTACTCTCACAGTGTAATCTATGGTTCAGGGTTCAGATACATTAACATTTGGGGAGCTTTTTAGAAATGCAGAATATCAGGCACACCCTAGACCTACGGAATCTGAATGTTAACAACTGCCCAGGTGTTTCCAATGTACCTCTAAGTTTTAGAACCACATCCCTAAAATACTGATAAGCCGAATTCCTACTATGCTCTGTGCAAAAGTGAGATAAATGTTAACTTCCTCCTGATTTGTCATCTGGATTCTTGAGAGCCATTTATGCCTTGTGCCTCTAAGATTCTCTTGTGCAAACAACTTTTTATTTTCAGCCTAGAGTTCCTCTTTCTATAAGCCTCAGGCAAAAGTTCATTGCCCCTGCTGGGAAACTATTACCCAAGATAGGCAGGATGATATCTTCTGCAGTCTTTTCTAACTCTCCCAGGCAGCTGTACAGAAATCTTTCTCCTATTTTTTTTTTTCAGCTTAAAAAAAATCTCTCTTGCAAACAACTCCTGGCGGACTCACCAACTTTACACAGATAAGCCTAGAAACAGGCTGAGTCAAAATCTTGTGACACTACAGTCAATTATAAAGTGATATAATGTAGTGGTTGAGAACACAGATCTCTAAAGCTACACACTCTGGGATGAATCCCTGATCCTTCACTTGCTCTCTGTATAACCTTGGGCAAGCTCTGTAACCTCTCTATCTCAATTTCTTCATCTATAAAATGAAGATAAATATAGCATCTAAAGATTAAATGAGTTAACCTATGCAAAGTTTCTACAGGGCAGTAGGTAATATTAAATATTTAAAATTACATATATTAGGTAATGTTAAATGATAAACATTAGATAATATTGTTGTTTCTCTTGAACAATAATATGATTTAGTCAGTAACTGTGACCATGATTCCCCTTTCACCTGAACTCTGTGAGTACTTCATACTAATGAGGTAGGAGCAGGGTAGTATCTGCTTATAAGAAAACTAGGTGGTATATGAAACTTTGACCCTCTGATCCCTGCAAGTTGAAAACAATTGAAATGGGTTGGTTAGGAATGAGCTACCCATTAGTGTATCCAATTAGCATATGAGTGGTAGACCAGGATCCTCATACATTCATGTATTAAACAAATAATTATTGAGCTACAACTATACAAGAGCCAGGGTACACAGTGATGGCAATAATTAGTTCCCACCACTAAGAACTATAAAGTTTAGTAGAAAGATAGACATGAAAATATAAAATTATAAAGGCATTAATAATAATGTGCATAACATACAAGGTAAAGTGGAAAAAAGCGTTGGAAGAAGACATTAGGTTGATTTATACAAGCCACACAGAACGTCACAGAAGATGCGACATTAATCTAAGACTTGAGAAAAAGAATAAGATTCCTTTGGTAAATAAGTCAAGTGATGACATCAGACCAATGAACAACAAATGCAAAGATGGTGCTGCAAATGTGAATTGTGCTTTGGAAGCTGCAAATAATTCAATATTTCTGTAGCCTAGATTTGGGGATGAGGGTGGTAGGAAAGGGAGCCAGATGATAAAGACTCTGCATCTCATGTAGTAAACATGAAAATGTGTCTTTCAGGTAATGGGAACCACTGAATAATTTTTAAGAAGTACATGATATAATGCAACTTGTTTAATGAATCTCCAGGACAGAAGTGATGATTAGAAGGACTCAGATACTAAGAGTCAGTGAAGCAGCTGTTGGGTGTTCAGCTAAGGGATGACCAGTTCCTTAGTGAGAGGGAAGCTAGTGGGATAAGAAGTGAGGGATTTAAGAGATATGTAAGTAGGAGAATTGTTTCAACCTTGTGATTGCCAGGGTGCTGAAAATGCGTTCACATGAAGAAAGAACACTTTTACATTTCTAGCTAGATAATGAATAGATGGTGGAACTGATATAAAGTGGCAGTTTCCCTTCCCGTCTAGCCTAAAATATTCAGCATTGTGGATTTCCTGTCCTCTAAAAGATTCTTCAAAATTGCTTAGAAATGACATGCACAGGGAAAATTATCATCCACTGTGTTAGTGAAATCATCTGTAAGGTGCCAACTTTGTGATAGATTTACCATAAATAATACAGTTACTATTCTGTATCAGATACCATATATGACATTATTGCTAATTATTGCAAAAATCCTGCAAAGATTTTTTTATTTTTACTTTTACAGATATGGAAAGGAAGATTAGACAGGTAATAGCTTGTTAATGTCATTTATTGGGAAAGGGTGAGTGGAGTCAGTGTTTAATTCCTATGCTGGCTGACCTTGCTTACAACTTCATGAGCCACATGCCATTCTCTAGTCCCTGAAATTATTTTTTAAAACATAATGAAAAAGAGGCAACTTACATGTTAATTTGTTTTCTAGGATTATCTAAATGAATTCTATAGAATCCATTCACTAAGGTATCTATATTAATCCAGAATAAAGAATAATATAAATTATAGATTTATCAAAAAATTATTTGCTACATGTGAGAAATTAAAGGCTTCATCTTGATGATTTTTTGTTGTTGTTTTTTGAAGCTATGAAGAGTGGAGCGGTTATACAGTTATTGCCTAAAAGTTGTCTATCTTGTGAGGCCACTCCTTTTCTGTTATTTTGTCTAGAGAGAGAAGGGTTTTGTGGGCTTTTTGTTTGTTTGTTTTTCCTTTACTCATTGACATCTCTGTGTTGCCAGCTTTGTCAGTTCCATGTCTGATACATAAGAAACAAAATCAAAACCAAGTAAGGGCCAGGAGTGGTGGATCATGCCTGTAATTTCAGGAGTGAAAGGGAGGCTGAGGCGGGTGAATCACTTAACGTCAGGAGTTCAAGCCTAGCCTGGCCGACATGGTGAAACCTCGTCTCTATTAAAAATACAAAAATTAGCTAGGTTTGGTGGTACGCATCTGTAAGCCCAGCAGGTGAATCACTTAAGGTCAGGAGCTTGAGCCTGGCCTGGCCGACATGGTGAAACTTTGTCTCTATTAAAAATACAAAAATTAGCCAGTGTGGCATCTATAATCTCAGCTACTCGGGAGGCTGAGGCAGGAGAATTGCTAGAACCCAAGAAGCACTGCACTCCAGCCTGGGCAACAAGAGTAAAATTCCATCTCAAAAAAACAAAAAAACAAAATTTAAGTAAGGTCACCACTATGTTATTCTTTAGATCCCAAGTTATCTTTAATATATACCTTCTTCTCTTTATCTTTCACAGCCTTCTTATTTCTGTTTAATATATCATGTGCATGGTTTTTAGCTGTACTTAGTAGAAAAAGTAAGGAGAAATATTTAAAGTCTGTCTTCCTGGAAACTGAAGTCTTACAAAGTTATTATATAAATATGTTTCAGACAGAACCGGTGAGTTAAAGAAAATATCATTTCCCTTCGTGACTAAGTATTGCTCATTAGCTTGTATCAAGGTCTCTTACGAAATTTTAAAGATGTCTGTCTGAGAAACAGTCATCTGAAGGCTTGAAAGAAATTGAGGAGGCACTTCTGAGTTGTTTCACTCACACGGTTGGCAAGCTTGTGCTTCATGTTACCAGGAGGCCTCTCTTCCTCACACACAGACCTCTCCAGAGGCTGTTTTAGTGTTCTGATGACATCACAGATGGCTTTCACCAGAGCAAGCCATTTCAGTAAGAGCAAAGCACAAGGAGGAATGACTCTAATGACTTAGTAATAGGACACACACATAGTTAATTCCAAATATTTTATTATTTACATAGGTCTTCATTCTATATCATAGAGGCAACTACACAACCCGATAAATACCAGAAGATGAGGGTCAACGGTGGCGATTTTGGATGTAGGTTACCACATGTGTTTTCAGTAGTCTTTGAAGCTTCCTTACATCCTGGTATACCAAGATCTTTCAGGATCACCTTCTTTGTTTCTTTCCCCAGACATGGAATCATTGATTTTGGTTTCTTTTAATGGAAAACATGCATGTTTTCTGTTTGTTTCGATATGTAGTTTGAATCTATAAGTTTAGACTTAGAGATCTTCATTCCATAAGATTGGTCTTTGTTTCTAAGTCATCTCAGTTGGATAGAGCTGGAAATCTGTGTATGTTTGCATGTTCATAGAGCTAGAGATCTGTTTATATGTTTGCATGTACACACACAAATGCATATGCATACATACGTATTTTAAGAAAAAAAATTCATAATTTACACTATTTGAATTTGTGTTAAGGATACAGGACTTTTACTTAATATCACATATCTTAGTCAGTTTATCTTTTCTTCCATGTCAAAAATAGTCTACCAACAATGTAATTACTGAAACAAGTTTAAATTTTTTATAATTTTTTTTTCCTTGAGATATATCCTATTAGAGACATACAGGAAAAATACATTATTGTATTTTAAATTCAGTTCAAGTGGTTTCTGTGAGGTGCTAATTATGCATCTAACAGAGTATGTAGATTTTATTTTACTTTAGACACTTTAGAGGTTGTTTTAAGTATTTTATAATTATGTAAAATATTGTTACATAGTTAAAAAGTAAATCTTCAAGACAAACTATATTTGGAGAAATTTAGCTTCTGTCACTGTCCCCTTAATCTTAATCCTTTCCTTTCCTAACAGAGGATCACTGAATAGAGATCTGGTTTTTGTTTTCATTTTCTAAAACATATAAGCAAATATGAAGGCTTATGCTTATTCTCTACTTTTACAGAGAAAATCATAGCACAATATGCAAACCTTTTCCCTTCTTGATTGTTTATTTAATAATATATACACAAGATCATTTCACAGCAGTATATTGAGATATTTCTTATTCTTTTTTAGAAATGCATACTATGTAATTATGTGTAGGAGCCATAGGGGAATAATGCCCTTTAGGATGAAGGGCATATTTTTTTTAATAAAATGACATTCTAATTAACATGAAAACATATTTCTTAAAACAGGAAAGTAAATGTTTCTTTCTCATTAAACATCATATTACTAAAAAAGAAATAAAATTAAACTGAAGATTATATTAATAAAATATTAACATTTTAAGAGTAATAGCATTTTAATAATAAAATAGATGTTAATTCTTCTAGAAAATATTAACAAAAATTGTTAAGGCTAAACACCTTCACTTTTTTTCATGAATTTAATTTATGAGGAATTCTGGTAAGACTTTCTTTCAAAATTTGTTCTCCTGTTTCTTGTGTGATATTCAGATTTATAAATTTTAGCATCTCATTGCCTCAACTAAAAGTATAGTTATAAATATAATAATAGCTTAGTTTTCAGAATTACCTAGTTAATTTCCTAGTTAATTGAAAATAATGTGGAATCATAGAAACAGCAGATGGATAATATGGGCTGGAAAAGAAAACCTTAATACTCTCAGATATAAGAAATACAAGGTTATGTGAAAATGTGTATTTAAATAGACAAATAAATTACACATTGTGGGATCAAATATGTAATCATTGATACTAATATATGGTACCACATGTCTACTGAACTCAATCCTATTTTATGATGCATTATTTTTGTAACTATTACATGTTGTTTAAGATGTTTATTCAACTCAACCTTATTTTCCCCCTAAATTAATGAGAATTTTATATCAAAGTACTGATAGATGATTACATAATTTGTACATTAATTTTATGTTCCAGTGTTTCATTTTTTATTTCTCAACATATAAAGCCCTTTCTTCAAAAAAATATTATTAACTGTTAAAATGCCACAATACAAATGTGATATTATTCAGATGTTAAATCTACTTGAATTATTAAGTGGTAGCCTGGTGTTTGATTGAAAGATAATGCTCGCTTTTTTTTTCTTTTGCTTAATAACTATCCACTGCTGACCATTTTTGTCAACCAAGACCAACATGTAAACTGTAATATTTTCCATCTTGAGTTTATTGTTAAAGTGAATTTATAAGAGATTATTGCCAATGATTATGGGCTTCATGTATTCTTTTTAATTCCGTTTTTAATAAATAAATTTTCTATGACCTTCCTTAGCTAAAGCCCCTCGTTTTGTGCATGGACTTCCATCTGTCACCCACCATCTACTTGGGGACATCATACTTGGAAATGAAGAAATTAGACTATTGGAAATATAGAATGAGAAACTAAAAATTGAAATTAAATTATATCTCTTATAATAGCATAAAAATAGGAAAGATTAAGAATTTCTAGATTAAGAACTACAAACATTGTGAAGAGATATTATTTAAAAACCTAAGTAAATGGAGACCTATACCACATTTGGGGATTGAAAGAAAAAAATATTTTAAGATATCAAGTTTTCTTCACAATAATTTATAGAATCAACACAATCCCAACCAAAATCCCATTTTTTTTTGGTAGAAATTGACCACTTAATTATACAATTTATGTGGACAAAAATCAAAACACTTCTGAAAAAAAAAGAAATAAACTGTAGGACATGGACTATTGGATTTTAAGATTTCCTACAAATGAAGACATTTTCAGGAAAATAAAAGCTAAGAAAATTCAAGGCAGTATTGTTTTGGAGGAAAAGGGACAAAAACATCGACAAAAGGATACAGAGTCCAGAAGTTAACCCACATATCAATTTATTAATTTTTGAAAATGTGCCAAAATAATTCAAAATGGAAAGGATTGTCTTTTGAACAACAATGTCTGTAATAATTGAAATTCATATAAAAAAGAATCTTTACTCTTAATTCACGCTATATACAAAATTTATTTGAATGAAATAGACCTGCAATGAGACAAAAGTGAAACAATTTTCATAAAGACATAAAAGAAAAATTATTGCATCTTGAGTTAGGCCAATGTTTATTAGAACAACAAAAAGCACAAAAACATAAAGGGAAAAATTAATAAATTAAACTTCATCAAAACTAAATGTCTACCTTTGAAAGGCACTATAAAAAACCATAAGCCATATATTGACAGAAAATACTTGCAAAACATCTATCTGTAAAGGACTTGTAAACCAGACTATAGGAAGAGCTCTTACAACTCAATAAGAAGAAAAACATCCCACTAAATTATAGGGCTAAAGATGTGAACAAAAGAGTATGTGTAGATAGCGAATAAACTCATGAAAAGATGCTGAGCATCATTAGAAAGGAAATGCAAATTAAACATAATGAGATACCTCTACACACCTGCTAAGATGCTTAAATTTAGAAATACTGGCAATTCCAAATCCTGGTGATGGTGCAGAGCAACTGCATCTCTCTTACCTTGTTTTGGGAATGCTGTTTGGTACAGCGCTTTGGAAACCATTTTGACTTTTTTTATGAAGATAATTGTACACTGAGCATAGGAACCAACAATTTCACTTGTAGGTATTTACCCAAGAAAAATGAAAAGATATGTCTACATAAAGACGTGTACACAAATAATTATGACTATTTTATTCATAATTATCCCAAACTAGAAACAACTCAAATGTCCATCAACATGTAAATGGCTAAACAAAGTGTAGTACCTCTACACAATGAAATGATGCTCAGTTTCAAAGGAAATGAACTACTGATATAACAATATGTATGAATCACTAAAGCCTTTTGCTAAGAGGCAGAAGCCAGATTTATAAGGCTACGTGTTTTATTATGGCATTTATATGACATTCTGTAAAAGACAGAACCATAGAGGCAGAAATCAGATTAGTGATTTCCAGAGAGCTTGGGAAGAGATTGACTACAAAGTGCAAGATATAACTTTCGGAGAGCTGGAAATAAATTTTGCTTGTGATATGGCCTCACTATCACATTCATTTGGCAACATTCAATCAACAGTGCACTTTTAAAAAGGTATATTAAATTAAAATAACCATAGTTCTTTTAAATTGGGAAAGGTGTTTCTAATCACCTGTGATATATATTTTGTATAGCCTTCCTTGTTTATTTATGATAATGGCCAATTGCCATTTTTACTTCAGACTGCAGAAGAATTCTAAAGGTAGTTATTTTATTTCCTATCATTTGGGAACTCACAATATAAAAGATGTCATTATAATAATACATTTCATTATTGTCAAGGATTCATGTTATGTCATGAAAAATCAGCAGTGTAATCAATGCTTTGGGGATGATGACACTACATATTTTTGTTATTTAAAATTATTATTTTTGGGGCAAAGGGAATGAGAGCATTAGGACAAATACCTAATGAATGTGGGTCTTAAAACCTAGATGACAGGTTGATGGGTGCAGAAAACCACCATGGCACATGTATACCTATGTAACAAATCTGCGCATCCTGCACACGTATCCCAGAACTTAAAGTAAAATAATAAAAAATAAAATAAAATAATTATTTACATTTCATTATTAGGATTCCTAAAATTAATTACGTAATGCTTTCTAAATATAGACTGCCTTTTCAGTTTATGCAACACAAGAAGCAAAGGGCTTTCTAATGTCTCCTACCACAAAATTTAAATAAAGAACAAAATGATTATTTAAGAAACTGATAGGTATTTGTTCTAAAATCAAATTTAACTTAAAATTATTTCATCATTTGGTATTTATCTGCAAGATTTAGGTTCACTGTACCTAAAAATTAGTTTAAGATTCAGATTAGGTTGCGTAAGTAAATAAGAATGAACTGTTGTAATTAAAAAGGGAAGATGAATGGGACTCTTCTTTTCAATTCTTCATATTTTCTCTACTACATATGCCAAAATTAAAAACAAAGTCAAAATATTTCTCTTTGAAAGGACATATGAAACATGCTGAGGTGATGATAAAGCAAAAAAGTAATGATTTTTAATTCTTTTTTTGAAAATCTGAAGTGCACTGCATGAAAATGAATCTTTTAAGTACTATCAGAAGTGTTTTCTTAAAATGTTTCTAAACTTTAAGCATTAAGGAAGGCAATCTGTTCACCAAGGAGTAGCCAGACGCATATTTAAGATCACCTCCCTTTTGAATCTCTTCTGCAAGTATTGATATGTTGAATCAGATATTGCAGAATGTATTGATTCTCATTATTTGGATAGATTTACCACAGACATTTCTTTGCCTCCTGGTTCCTGGTACTAAAAATATTTCCCTTTCTCTTATTTTCTAAAATGAAACTTAAAGATTAAATAGTATCTCAGTGCTTTGTTATTCATGGCTATGGTACAAAATACCTCATATAAAAGTATCATCGTCTCATTAACCACAATGAGATATAAAATCTTGTTTACAGTCTTAACCAAGAATGATGTGTAATATATCAATCACTGGTAAGAAAATGACGCATTTCTTGTTTAGGGTTAGATTTATTCTTTGATGTAGCTAGAATATTCTTTAGTAAAAAGCCTTACTTATTATCACTAACAAAGATTAAGCAAGAGCATGTAAATTCCCAAGAACATTTATTTTCATTAGTACTACTTTTGATGAATAAGATATATGAAGGGTTAAGACGGGGACATCTACTCAATTTCTTCCCCAAACATTTCCTTTAAATGTGAGGGAGAAAAGATTTTGTGATTTAACTAAGTATAGGACTGCAACTATCTTCTTAGCCTATTAGGCCAGGTATATAATTTAGAATATGTGTTGCAAGTGACAAAAAATGCAACTACAAAAATATGTAACATAGTCAAATGTGGCCTTAGTTTTAACCTTGTTGTCATAAAATATCAGTAGCTTTCAATTTATATTGTCACAAACTGGTAATAGTAAAAAATAAGCACCTGCCTCTTTTCTAGCACCCCTGCCCACCTGCCCCCAAATCCTGTTTTCTTTCATTGCCCCTAATTGTACCATATGCCCATCCCTAAACCAATTAGAGCTTGGTTAATTGCAATACTCACTTCTAGAGAAGAGGGGAATCTACCACTGGAGCAGCACATAGACTGAATATATTCCCTAGAACAGTGTTCCCCATACTTTTTGGCACCAGGGACCGGTTTGATGGAAGACAATTTTACCACAGACTGGGGCGGGTTGTGGGGGGGATGGTTTTGGGATGATTCAAGTGCGTTACATTTATTGTGCACTTTATTTCTATTATTATTACATTGTAATATATAATAAAATAATTATACAACTCACTATAAGGTAGAATCAGTGGGAGCCCTGAGCTTGTTTTCCTGTAACTAGACGGTCACATCTGGGGGTAATGGGAGATAGTAACAGATCATCAGGCATTAGATTCTCATAAGGAAGGCATGCAGCCTAAATCCCTTGCATGAGCAGTTCCCAGTAGGGTTCACCCTCCTATGAGAATCTAATGCTGCTGCTGCTCTGACAGGAGGCGATGCTCAGGCAGTAATGCCAGCAATAGGGAGCAGCTTTAAATACAGATGAAGCTTTGCTCACTCACCCGCCTGCTGCTCACCTCCTGCTGTGCAGCCTGGTTCCAGCACTGGTCTGTGGCCCAGCAGTTAGAGACCCCTTCCCTAGGGGGTATTCCCCAGAGAGGATATCAGTCAGAAGTTACAAGAAATGATGTGAAACAGCAGTTAACTATTCTGGGCACTTACTATGTGCTAGGCCACTTTATAATTGGGTTACAGGTGGTCTTAGTTAATGTTCAGAAAAACCCTTTTAGTTTACTTAATGTTCAGAAAAAACCTCTTTTATTACAATGAGCAAACTGACAATTGAGGAATATAATAAATTGCCTGAGGTTGTATGGCTAGTAAGTAACAGAACTTCTATTCCAACCCAGGCAATCTAGCTTCAGAGACAAAATACCTAGATTTTCTTTGGAAAGCATAGTGTAAACGTTATATATAAAAAGAACATATTAATTTCTAATGCAATACAGAAAGAAGGGAAAAGAGTGAGGGAATTAGTGAAGGCCTTGAGAGTGTCTATATAGATATAAACTCATAAAAGCCCAGGAATAAAGGAAAGACCAGGAGAATAAAGTGTACTCTGTAATCTCACTTCCCCAGCTAATTCACATTCTACTGTTTGGGAATAATCTCCAGCTCCTTTACTCAGGAAATTTATTAAACTTCCATGAGATACAGACTAAACTGATCTTGGAGAGGTTTGGGGAGTGAAAAGTTAGGCAGGATTTATACCATTAAAGGGTAGAGTCATCACCCATATTCTGGACCAGTCAACATCTAGAGATGAAGCAGCTGCAGAATAAGTTAATACCAGAATTCACTCTCCCTAGGAGATAGCATGGCATACTAATTGTGGGACCAACAAAATTAAATCTAATTATAAAGATTAAATTTGTTTCATGTAGGAAACATGTATATCTCTCAACTACTAATGTCTCTGACAAGCTTTCAAGGTACGTCGTAAACTAATACTGTCTTTGAAATTCCTGGTTACCACTCGCTTTGCCCCAGAATATAGAATGTGCTTCATTTAGATCAAGCTCCTAATTCACCCTACAATAGATCCTAGCAATATCTACTTTGATGACTTACCTCATTTTTAAATTTTTTTTCTTGGAGTGCACTTGCTTGCTCTATTCAAATTCTATGATTTTTGAGGTCCATTGGACATCTCTAATTCTGTTACAAATAAATTGCTTTTAAATATGTCTGTTCCTTCTGTCTTATAATATCTATACTTATTGCCATGCTATTTATTATTTATAATAATGCAGTGTAGATTGAGAATATAAATAATATTTTATATGTAATTTTTAGTCCTTCCAAATAAAGTTGCTAGGAAAACTGTCAAGTTAATAGGTAAGAGTCCTTAATTATAATATGCAACATGCACCTCAAAGTGTTTTTATCTTGACACTTTGGAAATTAATCATCATGATGATCATACAATATAGATAAAATATAACTGAATCTATGTATGTTCCACTAAGTCTTACCATTTTTTTTTTTTTTGAGACAGAGTCTCATTCTGTTGCCCAGGCCGGGGTGCAATGGCATGATGTCAGCTCACTGCAACCTCTGCCTCCCGGATTCAAGCGATTCTCCTGCTTCAACCTCCCGAGTAGCTGGGACTACAGGTGCAGGCCACCAGTCCTGGCTAATTTTTGTATTTTTTTAGTAGAGACAGGGTTTCACCATGTTGGTCAGGCTGGTATCGAACTCCTGACCTTTGATCCACCCGCCTTGGCCTCCCAAAGTGCTGGGATTATAGGCGAGAGCCACTGTGCCCGGCCTAAGTCTTATGAAATATTAATACATAATTTTACTTCTTTTTTGCAAAATTTTGCCAATTTTTCTACTTTTGTGAAAGTGGAATGCTATACATACATTTGAAATCTACTTTTTTTCTCTCCACAGTTCCTTTATCCTTTTATTATGTATTCGCTATTATTTCAGGTCATGATTATTGTAGAAATCAGATTACTTAATTCATATAGCATTGATTTTATGGTTTTACAACAAATATAGTTATCTAGCTAGCAAGATAGACAAATTTGTGGCAATATATCTATATATTTATTGTACATATAGCTATCCACACACATATATTACATATATCTATTCATATAATGCTATAATATATACACACGTATCTATTCATATATATGTATATTATATATATGTTACATGTTATTATATATTATATATGTTATTATATAGTACTTTTACAATACTCATGATCTGAAATGAAATGAGATATATGCACACACACATATATACATATACCTTTTATATATGTTATGCATATCTATATATCTATATGAATATATAAATATGTATATATCTCCTATATACTTGAAGAGTATGTATATACATACATATTCTTACATATGTATATATTGATACATATATGTATAAATGTGTACATATATGCATACATATACATATGCATGAGTGTTTTTTCTAAATTTCACTTTTTTTACTATTTCAAACAATTCTACACCTAACATCTGTTTCAGCCCTTGTGTAGATGTTGCAAGTGTTTCTAGAAGGAGAATGGCTACCAGGATTGTATTAGTTATAAGCATTGTAAATATATCTTTCTCAGACTATGTTTTACTTTTAACTCTATGGGGTAATTTTGTTTGTCTCCTTTAAAAAAATTATCTGCATTGATGTCATAACATTGCTTTCATATATTTTCTTATAAATGTTTCAATATTTTCATTTTCACATATAGGTATTTAACCCATCTGTAATTTATTTCAGGCATGGTAAGAGGTAGGCATCTAATTTATCATTCTCCATATGGAGAGCCAGTTGTCCTAGCATCATTTTTAGGAAGAGGCATCTTTTCTTTGCTGATGCATAACACTTTTTCTGCCAAGACCACCTTTCAATATATTCAGAGGTCTGTTTGTATCACATCCGCATTATTTTTTGTCTTTTGCTAGTCTCTCTATTTTGTAGCAAATATATATATGTTATATGTATATATATAAAATATGTATTTTTATATATATTAAAATATATATATGTATTTGACTAAAACTACTTTGAAACCACATTGTTTTAATTAGTCAATACATTTTGAACTCTGATGGACAAGTTTTGGTTGCTTATTACTTTTTAATATTGTCTTGGCTACTCTTGTATTCCTTCATAAGCCTTTTAGATAGCTTGGTAAGAATTGTTAAAAACCCTGCTGAGATTTTTTTTGGAACTACATTAAATATATCACTTAATTTAGGGAAAATTGTTATCTCCAAATAGACAACATTTGATAGGATTATTTCTAGATATGTTATACCAACTTAGATCTATAGAATAGGATTTTAAAAATTATATTATCTAATTTGTTGTTCCTGATATATGAAATTTTATTACATTTTGTAGATAGATTCTATAGCTAAAGATACTGCTGAAATATCTCATGAATCTCTATTTTTTTGTTGATTCTTCTGAATTTTCTGTTATAAGAATGAATAATCACTGTTTTGTTTTTTTAGCTTTCAATCCTTAAACCTCATTTCTTTCACTAATTGATTACATTAATAAGATTATCATCTATTATCTTATTAATAAGAATAATATTATCTGCATTGATGTCATAACATTGCTTTCATATATTTTCTTATAAATGTTTTAATATTTTCATTTTCACATATAGGTATTTAACCCTCTTTATATAATTTTGAAAAGGTATATCTTCCTAGGAAGCAATTCTTTTTTCCAAAGGTATTTTTGAAAGGTGGTTCATAGTAATTTCATATGACAACTGTCTTTTATTATGTTGATTTTTATTTCTAACAGTATTTTTTACTTTTTATTGAAGAATGATTTAAATCAATGATGTATATCAATACACCAGTCATAGGTGTATGCTTTGAAGAATTTTTAGATCTGGGTACACTCTTTTAAATATCACACAGATAAAGGTATAAAATATTTCGGCTCCCCAGAAAACTTCCTTTTTCCTCTCACAGCCAATACTATCCCTCTACACACCAGTGTAACTGTTATTTGGACTTCTAATACCATAGGTTTGTTTTGGTTATTCTTGAACTTCATATAAACAGAAACACAAAAAATAAATAATTTTGTCTAATTTCTTTCATTCAACATTTTATCTGAGATTATTGATACATGTTGCATGTAAAAATAGTTCCTTTAAAAAATTCTGGCTGGGCGTGGTGGGTCACACCTGTAATCCCAGCACTTTGGGAGGCTGAGGTGGGTGGATCATCTGAGATCAGGAGTTCAAGACCAGCCTGGCCAAAATGGCTAAATCCTGTCTCTACTAAAAATACAAAAATTAGCCAGCCTTGGTGTGGGCACCTGTAATCCCAGCCACTCAGGAGGCTGAGGCAGGAGAATCGTTTGAACTTGAGAGGCAGACATTGCAGTGAGCTGAGATCACACCACTGCACTCCAATCTGAGCAACAAAGCGAGATTCTGTCTCAAGAAAAACAAAATTCTTTGTAAGTGTTATATAATATTGTATCTCATTTCTTCTAATTAATTTTGATGAATACTTGGTTGATTTTCAGTTTTTAATTATTATGAATAAGGCTGGTAGAATCTTTTAATAGACACATTAACTCATTAATCTTGAGTATCTCCTCAAGAGCATAATTGATGCATTATAAAGATCATAAGTTATATGAAGGTTTGACTTTTTAGCTACTGCTAACTTTTTAAGTGGCTGAACCTATTTAAAATCCTTCCAGAAATATGACAGTTCTAGATGTCTACATTCTTGGCATACACTGGAAATTACTAGTCTTTTAATTATAGTTGTTCTGATATGATGATCCCCTTCTGGTTTTACTTTGCATTTCCTGAGGCCTAACGAGGTTGCACATATTTTCACTTGCATATTGGATAATTTTATAAATATATTTTATTCAAGTGCATTTACTGCAAGTCGGTGACTTTCCTTCTCACTTTCTTATTATTATCATTTGATAGGCAGAAATTAATTTTTGTTTTCCTTTTTTTCTTTTCCTTTTTTTTTTTTTTTTTTTTGAGACAGAGTCTCACACTGTCACCCAGGCTGGAGTGCAGTGGCGCAATCTGGGCTCACTGCAAGCTCTGCCTCCTGGGTTCACGCCATTCTCCTGCGTCAGACTCCCGAGTAGCTGGGACTCAGACTCCCGAGTAGCTGGGACTACAGGCACCCACCACCACGCCCAGTTAATTTTTGTATTTTTAGTAGGGACGGGGTTTCACCACGTTAGCCAGGATGGTCTTGATTCCTGACCTCGTGATCCGCCCGCCTCGGCCTCCCAAAGTGCTGGGATCACAGGTGTGAGCCACCGCGCCCAGACTGTTTTCCTTTTATGGTTGATACTACCCGTGTTTTTTTGTTGCTGTTGTTTGTTTTTTGTTTTAAATGTTGCTATCTCAAGGTCATGAGTGTGTTTTGTTGCACTAGGCTTTCTTCTAGCTCCTAATCGTTTTACCTTTACATTTAGTTCAAAATTCATCTCAAATTAATTTTTAGGTATGATTTGAGGTAATGGACACAGGATTTTTTAATGGATATTTAATTGACTGAGCACCACACACCATTCTTTTGTAAAGAACATTCTTTCCTCATTGATTTGCAGAGATTTTGTTTTTTGTCATAAATCAAGATACTTGATATGTGTGGGCTTATTTACAGTCTCTCTTCTGTTCTGATAATTTATTTTTCTAAACTTACACCAAAATCATCCTACTTTAAATAAATAACATTGAAAAAATTTAGATATCCAGTATGGAAACTCTTTCCCATTGTTATCCCTCTAAAATAATTTAGGTTTCTTGTTTTCTTAATCAGTTTTACCATAAATGTTTCTCTCTCATGAGTGTTTTTAAGGAGGATTGTTCCTGATTTACCCATCATTATCACGATTTTCAAATTTTTCTATTTTTTTTTCTAACTTTTAGGTTCGGGGGTACATGTGCAGGTTTGCTACATGGTAAATTTCATGTCACGGGGGTTTTGTATACAGATTTTTTTGTCACCTAGGTAATGAGTATAGTACTCAATTTGTAGTTTTTAGATCCTTACCCTCCTACCATCCTCCACCTTCAAGTAGGCCCTGATGTCTATTGTTCCCTTCCTCATGTCCATGTGTACTCAATGTTTAGCTCCCACTTATAAGTGAGAACATGCAGTATTTGGTTTTTGGTTCTTCCATTAATTTGCTTAGGTTAATGGCCTCCAGTTCCATCCATGATGCTGCAAAGGAGATGATTTTGTTCTTTTTTATTGTTGGTTAGTATTCCATGGTGTATATGTACCACATTTTTTTTTAATCCACTTCACAATTGATGGGCGTCTAAGTTGATTCTATGTCTTTGCTATTGTGAGTAGTGCTATGATGAACATACACATGCATGTGTCTTAGGAGGCCATTATCCTAAGCAAATTAATGGTAAAATAATTTATGTCTTGGGAGGTATATACCCAATAATAGGATTGCTTAGTTGGATGGTAGTTCTGCTTTAAGTTCTTTGAGAAACTGCCACACTGCTTTCCACAGGGGCTGAACTAATTTACATTTCGACTAGCAGCATAGACATGTCCCCTTTTTTCTGCAACCTTGCCACCTTCTGTTATTTTATTTTTATTTTTAGTAATAGCCATTCTGACTGGTGTGGTGTGGTTTTTATTTGCATTCCTTTAATGATGAATGATGTTGAGCATTTTTTCATATGATTGTTGGCCACATGCATGTCTTCCTTTGAAGTAACACTTCATGTCTTCGCCCATTTTTTAAATGGGATTTTTTGGTTTTTGCTTGCTATGTTGTTTAAATTCCTTATAAATTCTGAATATTAGACCTTTGTCTGATGCATAGTTTGCAAATATATTCTCTCATTCTGTAGGTCAGTGGTCCTCAACTTATTTGGCACCAGGGACTGCTTTCATGGAAGACAATTTTTCCATGGTTTATAGGGGGTAGGGTTGGTTTCAGGATAAAACTGTTCCACCTCAGATCATGAGGAATTAGAGTCTCATAAGGAGCACACAATTTAGATACCATGCATGTACAGTTCACAATAGGGTCCGAGCTCCAATGAGAATCTAATGCTGCCACTGATCTTACATGAGGTGGAGCTCAGGCAGTAATGCTCACTCGCCATTGAAGATCAGATGGATGTAGGTGGGCAGCTTTTTTTCTGGGCTCTCTAACCTGTTACATTGGTCTGTGTGTCTGTTTTGCACCAGTACCATGCTGTCTTTGTTACGGTAGCCTTGTGTAGTTTGAATTTGGGTACTGTGATGCCTCCAGCTTTGTCCTTTTTACTTAGGAATTCTTTGGCTATTTGGGCTTTTTTGGTTTCAAATGAATTTTAAGATAGTTTTTTTCTAGTTTTGTGAAAAATGTATTTGGTAGTTTGATAGGATCTCTTTGGGGATTATTGCCATTTTAACAATATTGATTCTTCTCATCCACGAGCATGGAATGTTTTCTATTTGATGGTGTTGTCTCTGCCTGCTTTCAGCACTGTTTTGTAATTATTCTTGTAGAGATTTTTTACCTCTCTGGTTAGCTGTATTTCTAGTTATTTTGTTATTTTTGTGGCTCTTATGAATGGGATTGAATTCTTGATATGGCTCTCAGCTTGGATGTTATTGGTGTGTAGAAATGCTACTGATTTTTGAAAACTGATTTTGTACCTTGAAACTTCACTGCAGTTATTTATCATATCTATGAGGCTTTGGGCCGAGAGTATGGGGTTTTCTAGGTATGAAATCATATCATCTTGAAAGAGAGAGAGTTTGACTTCCTCTCTTCCTATTTGGATGCCTTTTATTTCTTTTATCTTGTCTGATTTCTCTGGTTGGGATTTCCAATACTGTGTTAAATAGGAGTGGGGAAAGTGGGCTACCTTGTCTTTTTCTGTTTCTCAAGGGGAATGCTGCCAGCTTTTGCCTGTTCCATATGATGTTTGCTATGAATTTGTTATAGATGGCTATTATTTTGAGGTACATTCCTTCAATGCCTAGTTTGTTGAGGGCTTTTTTTTTTTTTTAACAAGAAGGGGTATTGACTTTTATCAAAGCCTTTTCTGCTTCTATTGAGATATCATGTGGTTTTTGCTTTTAGTTTTATTTATGTAATGAATCACGTTTATTAATTTGCATATGTTGAACACAAAGGATGCTTCCATCCCAGGAGTAAAGCCTATTTGATCATGGTGGATTAGCTTTTTGGTGTGGAACTGGATTCAGTTTGCTAGTATTTTGTTGACAACGTTTGCATGCATCAGGAATATTTGCTTGAAATTTTCTTTTTTAGTTGTGTCTCTGCCAGGTTTTGGTATTACGATGATGCTGGCCTCATAAAATGAGGAAGAATCCCTCCTCCTCAATTTTTTGTAATATTTTCAATAGGATTGGTCTCATCTCTCCTCTACATATCTGGTAGAACTTGAACCTGCTATGAATCTATCTGGTCTAGTGTTTTCTTGTTTGTAAGTTTATTTTTTTTTTTAATTGCTGATGCAATTTGGGAACTCATTATTTGTCTTTTTAGGATTTCAATTGTTTTCCGGGTCAAACTTGGGAGATTGTATGTTTCTAGGGGTTTGTCCATTTCTTTTAGGATTATTGTTTGTGTGCATGGGAATATTTGTAATAGTGTCTAAGGGATTTTTGTATTTCTGTGGGGGTAGTGATCATGTCTCGTTCGTCACTTCTGATTGTATTCATTTGGATCTTCTCTCTCTTTTTTTAAATTAATCTAGCTAGTGGTCTGTCGATCTTAAAAAACTAACTTTTGATTTTGTTGAACTTTTGTATGATTTTTTGTATCTGAATTTTGTTCAGTTCAGCTCTGATTTTGGTTATTTTTCTTCTGCCAGCTGTAGGACTGATTTGCTCTTGGTTTTCTGGCTCCTCTAGGTATGGTGCTAGGTTGTTGAGAGCTTTCTAACTTTCTGATACAGGCAATTAGCACCAAAAAACTTCACTTTTAGCACCACTTTAGTTGTGTATGAGAGATTCTGGTAGGTTCTATCTTTCTTCTTATTAGTTTCAAATAATGTTTTGATTTCAGCCTTAATTTTATTGTTTACTCAAAAGTAATGCAGAAACAGGTTGCTTACTTTCCATGTAATTTTATGTTTTTGAGAGATCTTCTAGTACAGATTTTTATTTTTACTGCACTGTGGTCCAAGCATGTATTTGGTATGATTTCTGTTTTTTTTTTTTTAATTTTGTTAACAATGTCTTTATGTCTGAGTATGTGTTTGATTTATAATATTTGCCATCTGCAGGTCAGAAGAATGTGTATTTTATCTTTCTTGTAGCTGTCTGTTAGGTTCTGTAGCTGTAGCTGTCTGTTAGGTCCATTTGGTCAACTGTTAACTTTACATCCTGAATGTCTTTGTTATTATTCTTCCTTTTTGATTTGTCTAATACTGTCAGTGGGGTGTTGAAGTGTCCAACTATTATTGTGTAATTAGCTAAGCTTCTTCTTAAGTCTCTAAAATGCTTTTAATGAATCTTGGTGCTGCAATGTTGACTGCAAATATATTTAGGATAGTTAAGTCTTCTTGTTGAATTTAACCTTTATCATTATATAATGTTCTTTTTTGTATTTTTGGATCATTGTTGGTTTAAAGTCTGTTTTGTCTTTAATAACAATGGCATTCCCTTCTTTTTTTGTTTGTTTTTGTTTTCTGTGTGTTTGGTAGATTTTTCTCCATCCCTTTACTTTGAGCCTGTAGACATCATTGCATGTGAAATAGGTCTCCTGAAGACAGCACACAGTTGGATTTGCTTCTTTATCCAGCTTGCTACCTTGCGTCTTTTAATTAGGGGCAGTTAGCACCTTTATTTTCAAGGTTAATATTGATATGTGAAAATTTGATCCTGTCATTGTGTTGTTAGCTGATTATTATGTAGACCTGATTGTGTAGTTGCTTTGTAGTGTCAATGGTCTATGTACTTAAGTGTGTTTTTGTGGTGGCTGATAATGGCCTTTCATTTCCATGTTTAGCACTTCCTGAATCACCTTTTGTAAGGTAGGTCTATTGGTAACAAATTCCCCTAGCATTTCCTGCACTGAAAAGAATTTTATTTATATTTTGCTTCTGAAGCTTAGCTTAGCTGGAAATGAAATTCATAGTTGGAATTTATTTTCTTTAAGAATGCTGAATGTAGATCCTCAATCTCTTCTGACTTGCAGGGTTTATGCTAAAAGGTCTTCTGTTAGCCTAATAAGGTTTGTAGATAACCTGCCCCTTCTCTCTAGCATCCTTTAATAGTTTTTCTTTTGTGTTGACCTTGGAGAATCTGATGACTATGTCTTGGGTCAAGTTCATGCTAGGGGGGCACGAACCTTTCCAGCAGTTAGTTGGGGATCAGTCAGTGAATGAGCTATGGTAGTAGCTGCTGGAAAGCACCCTAACTGGGCATCTGAGGCTGAGCTGCAAGTGAGCACACCCAGCTAGGAATTAGGGAGAGGCATACAGACTGGGTCACTCAGAACAGACTGGCACAATCTCACAGGCAAGAGAGCTCTGCTCTGTCCAAATTCACACAGCCTGAGTTCTGTCTCTGCCACCTCTCTAAGCATCTTTCCCTGCCAGCTCAAATGTCCATGAGGATTGAGGGGTCTCTTGCAGCTAGAATTCTGGAGCTCTGTGGTAACAGTGGGCCATTCCTTGACTATTTAACTCAACCCTTCCCTAAGAGCCACTGGGGGCCGGGAATGAGTCCTGGTGCTTGGCAACCCTATGCAGGGTTCCCAGCTTTTCTCCCCCTTCAGCCTAGGGTCTGCATCCTCCCTCTGTCTGCTCTCAATGCCTTCCTTCCAAAGATCTGCACAGAGTGTGCTGGTTTATTGAAGGTCTTTTCTCACAGTGGTAGATGCTCTTCCTGGCTGTGTCTAGTTGGCCATCTTGGTCAATTTTTATATTTTAATTATTTATACAGATATCATTATTTCCCTTCTTTGTGTTTATATGTTACACTAGTTTTCTGTCACTGCTGTAACAAAATACTATAAATGTAGTGGCTTAAAGCCATTCACATTAACATTAAGTTCTGTAGGACAGAAATCAGAGTAAATTTCACTGGTTCCTCTTCTGTAGGTTTTACATGGCCAAAATTAACGTATTGGCTCACCTGGGTTATTATCTGGGGAGAAATTTCATCTAAGCTGTTCCATGTTGTTTGCAGAAATCAGTTTCTTGTGGCAGTGGGACTGTGGTCTTTATTTCCTTGCTGTCTGTCAGCAGGGAGCCTCTCTCAGCACTTAATGCCAGAGCTGCATTGCTGTTATATTGCCCTCTTCATCTTCAAACCAGCAATAGCATGTCAAGTCCTTCTGGTGCTCAAATCTCTCTGACTTCTTCTTCTGCCCCATTTCTTCTTCTTCTGGAAAGTTCTTTACATTTTGGGGCTCAGAAGAAAAAGACCACATGTTGTACAATTTCATCTGCATAAAACATTAGAAAAATAAAATGCATAGTTATAGAAAGCAGATAGGGAGTTGCCTGGGCCACAGGTGGGTATTAAGATTGATTGAACAGGGATATAAGAGAACATTCCAAGGTGATAGGAATCTTCTCTATCTTGTTTATGTTAGAGATTAAATTATGTGTGCATTTGACAAAATTATTGAACTGTACACAAAAATGGGTTTAATTTATAAAATGCATCTTGTATTTCAATAAAGTTTGTGTCAAAAATATAGTTCTCCATTGTTTAGATAAGCGATGTCAAGTTCAGTCATTTGTTTAAGGAGGTTTGTAAGAATATATTAGAGAAGAAAGGTAGCTGATTACTATGCTTTAACTTTGTCTCATCTCTCTGCTGAGTCCCAGGAGAGAGAAAAGACACAAGAAAATCATTCTGAAAATTTGGAGTTCTGAGAGAAACAAATACCTGTACTAGGTTATGCATTTCCTATGCCTTTCTGTCTAAAATTTGTCTTTTGAATGGTGCACTTAGAAGAGCTTTTGCTCAGTTGTAGTGGCTTTTATGGCAAGAAATGCATAGCATTTTAAGATAAGAATAGCCTCTGAGAGGGTGAATTTCAACTCTTCATATGTGTTCTGCAAAACGTTTTACTTTTGTTATAACTATAATATTCATGGGTTTCATGGTCAATGACAAATTTTGCCCCAATAGTTACCATGTTATATTTTCTGAATTAATTCTTTCAGAAGATTTCCTTTGATCTGATGCTTACACTCTGTAGACACTACTCTAAATAGTTTTAAAACTTCTAAAATGGTAGTAAAACATATATAACATAAAATTTAACATTTTAACAATTTTCAAGTGTCAGTTTCAGTGACATTAAGTAAATTCACACTGTAGTGCAACCATCACTACTATCCATCTCCAGAACATTTTTATCTTCCCAAACTGAAGTTTCATACACATTAAACAATAACTTGCCAAGCCAGCTTCCCCCAGCTTCTGGCCATCATCATTCTACTTTATGTCTTCATGAATCTGTCTATTCTAGGCAGCTCAAATAAATGGAATCCTGCAACATTTCTTTCCTTTGTTACTCGTTTATTTTACTTCATGTGATATCTTCAAACTTCATCCATATTGAGGCATGTGTTAGAACTTTCTTCCTTTTTCAGGCTGAATAATATTTCATTGTCTGTACATACCACATTTCATTTATTTATTCATCCACTGATGGACTCTAGGATTGCTTCTCCGTTTTGGTTACTGTGAATAATGCTTCTATGATCATTGGTATACAAATCTCTGGCCCATCCCTGCTTTCAATTCTTTTGGGTTTATGTTCAGATATGGTATTGCTAGATCACATGGTAATTTTATGTTTAATTTTTTGGTGAACAACCATTCCATTTTCCACAGTGGCTGCCCCGTTTTAGATTCCCACCAGCAATGCACAAGGGTTCCAACTTACTTACATCTTTGCCAACACTTGTTATTTTATCTTGTTTTTGTGTGTATGTGTGTGTTTTTTAAAATCTATCTTAGCCATTCTCATGGACTTGATTTGCATATCCCTAAGGCAAATCCCTACTGATGGTAAGCACATTTTCATGTACTGGTTGCTCATTTGTCTATCTTCTTCTTTGGAGAAATGTCTATTCATCCTTTAGGCCAGTTTTAAATCAGTTTTGTTTTTTGTTACTACTGAGTTGTAAGAGTTTTAAAATATATTGTGGATATTAATCCCTTATCACATATATCATTTGCAAATATTTTATTATACTATGTGGGATGCTTTTTTACTCTGTTGCTTATGAGCTAATGCACAAATGTTTTAAATTTTGAGGCATTAGATTTTGATGGTCTAATTTTTTCAATTTTAACATTTTTTACATATGATTTTAGTGTTATATCCAAGAAATTTTAAACAATTTTAATTGAACTGAATATATGTATTCATATGTTCATATAAAAACTGAAATTTTTATATGTATATTCAGTTCAATTAAAAATTATATATTTATTATATATACATATATTGTAAAAATTATAATATATAAGTAATATATATATTCATATTATATATTTATATATAAATAACATATATATTCATATTATATATTTATATATAAATAACATATATTCATATTATATATTTATATATAAATAACATATATATTCATATTATATATTTATATATAAATAACATATATTCATATTATATATTTATACATAAATAATATATATATTCATGTTATATATTTATATATAAATAATATATATATTCATGTTATATATTTATATATTAATATATATTCATATTATATATTTATATATAAATAATATATATTCATATTATATATTATATATAAATAATATATATTCATATTATATATTTATATATAAATAATGTATATTCATATTATATATTTATATATAAATATCTATTCATATTATATATTTATATATAAATACATATATATTCATATTATATATTTATATATAAATAATATATATTCATATTATTTATATATTCATATTATTTATATATAAATAATATATATTCATATTATATATTTATATATAAATACATATATATTCATATTATATATTTATATATATAAAGGAATGTGGAACTATTTATTGACTACTGTACACCAGTATTTAAAATAAAGAATATACAGCTGGATAACATCCTGATTATTACAAAGGTATTGTTTTCCTTGATTTTCTTGGCTTCTGCTAAACCAGTAACCCAAATACTGAAAAAAATGAGCCTACATGTAAGGAATGAGTTGGGTAAAGGAAAACACATGCAGGTCAATTGTTTACATTATACACGTCTCTTTACCCATTTATGCCAGCAGGTCCTAAACTGCCTTTTCTAAACTTATCTGATTAGGTTTCCATGAGCCAAGACTGAGACATTCCACAAATCATGATGTTTTAATCAATACAGCACAAGGATTACAGCTTTTTCTAAAGGAAAGGCTCATTAGAGGAATCTTTAAATATGTCTATTTGACTAACACTTGCTTAGCCAATTAAAACAGCAAGATCTGTCTAGTTTCCTTGTCTAAGTGAGGAGGTTGTTGGTAGTAATAAAAAATCTTCCATTTAGAAATTTTGAAAACAAAGAATCACATTTATATGAATATAGGTAGAAATGTGTGTTCTGATGTGGATGCTTTTAAATTATCCAGTTAATTATAGAATCATCTATGTAATTTGAAATATTACGACTTCAGGAAAAATTTCAATTTAACTTGAAGTGATTTATTTCTTAGGTTGCACAGAATTATGGCATCCCAGGACCATGGGCATACCCATGGTTTTTGTTTTGGTGAAAGTTTAAAAATAAACCAAGAAAGAAAACCATTTACATTTGTATTTTAAGCATAAACACACAAAACATAAAACTCAGAATGGTTCTTAGGCATACGAATTAAACACAAGCACTGATTGTATAATGACTAAGGAAGTTTCCCTCAACATTAACAACGCTGTTCTCTAGTGCAGAGGACAAAATACGCCATGGTATCAAATGTTCTTTTCTGATAAAGAAAGCAACTACAGAAAGTTTCATTTATTTGTTGAAATTAACCAATGTGATTGATGCAAAAAAAAAAAAATCTCCTGGCAAATCTCCCAATACTACTTTGAAAACAAACATATCAAACTTGGTTTTCATTAGAATGTAGAGATTTCTTCACATTAGTAAATTTAAAAAACCAAGATCCAGATTTTATATATATATATATACATATATATATCATACATATGTAAAATGCAATGCAAACAATTGTTGAGCTTCATCTTCTCGTCAAGAATGTCAAGGCAATCGCTCTTCATAAGAAGCAATTACAATTTGATGACTCCTCATGTTTGTCTCTTTTGCCTGCAGCAAGTCTGCCTTATCTGAATATTCCCATTCCAGGAGAAATATCCATTCACCACTTCTCTCTGTGGCAATTTTTCTTTCTGGATCATGACCTCTGGCGAAGCCTCTTGGTTTGTCAGCAGCATCTCTTTTCTTTGATTTGCTATCATCAGATTCACTGTCAGATAAACATTTCCTTTTTGTATCATCTTTTTCTTTGCCAGCTTTTTGAGAGTTAAGAAATGTTTCAATTAACTCTTGACATTCTAAGCAGTCTTCCGGTTCCCAAGTACTGTCAGCATTTGTAAATCCCTTCCACTTCGGGAAATACTCCAGCTTCCTATTTGCTATTTCCACCACAAATTCTTCAGTCTCTGCCTCTTTGACTTTTCTACATTTCCCATTCTGTTACTTTCCCATTTTTTTGCAATGTAGTTTTATTGGAGGTCATTTTTTATTGCAGGCTTGAAGAGCTATTCACTGCCTCTGAGCTGCTCCAGTTTCTGGCCCTGCATGCCTCACATACATATGTTCTTATACAGCACTGTGGAAAACATTTGAATTTCACTTGGCATGAATGTAAAACTTAGGAGTTAAGTCTCTCCGAATTATTTTCTAGACAGTCCAGGCAAAATAAACTGTTTTGTCGGATTTTAAATCAATCCTGAACTGAAACACTGACATTAAAATTAGTAATGCCTGGCTAGGACGTAATTATCAAGATATGTAGTCCAGAATTCATGATTAAGGTGTGTGTGTCTAAGTCATTATCAAAATATTGAGACAAAATTAAGTATATTCATAAATAATTGAAAACCCTTAGGCATATGTTCACTCATGTCATTCATGTTTAAATATCTTATTCCAGTTGACTAATGATAAGTAAAGGAATCCCTTATAGCAAAATATGTTGACATACCTGAACACTGATGGAGTCATCAATGTCTGTTTAATGAAAGGCTTTGAATGTACTCACTATAGTCCCTTCCAGAGGAGACTCTTCTGTGTTTAGAGCATGAAAGCTGTGCCATCAACATGTCCCTTACCTTTCAAACATGCTGGGAAACAGCAATGGTGGCTTAACATATTGAAAAGTATGAATCTATCAATGTATATGCAGAGTCACTTATTCCACTAAATCACTCTTTATCTTTCTCCTCATGTCTTTAATTTCCTTTAAAACCTATTAAATATTATTGCATCAGAATTTACAACAATTACATATTTTAGGCATATAGTTTATTATGTGATACACTACATATTTATACAACATTTAAAGAAATGCATGCAACTACTTCAGGTTTTACAGAAACATGATTTTATGGTGCTGAATTTAAATGTAAATACAGAACTTAATGCAGGATGCTTTAAAAATAGAATTGTAGCCTTTACTTTTAGTCCATTTATAAGCAATGTTCTTTTATAGGTATATTATTTTGGCATCACCAAAATTATGTGTTTTGGTATAAGCATAACTCATATTTATGATACACATGTTCTACCCAATATAATAGGTAATATAATTCTAAATATGATAATTTAAAATATTGGATACATAGCCTACAAATGACCAGTGAACAGTGATTGTCATTCTCTTCTAAGTTTGTATTTTTCTCTCAGTTGATGATTCAAGTATCTCATTATCACCCATCTGTTAAATTAACTTTACTTATAATTAATGTCATCTCCAATGAAAACCTCCTACACTTAAATAGAACAATGTATTAAAAACCACAAGTTTTTTTTAATAAATGAAAACTACTTCAAGTTAAAATTTGAAGCAATATGCAGAACATCATTTCCTGTTAGTAGGTTGCATAAAAATTAAAAAAAAAAGAATCAGAATGGCTTGAATCCTCACCATGCTAAACAGGAGACATGAATGAGGGTGCGATAACTCTATAACCTCTGTGTTAATGCTGACTTTCAGCTCAAATTTCTGTCTGGAGAAACCCAAAATTCTGTGATGATGTTAATGTTAGGGATAGAAATCCCAAAACAGGCTGCTTAGATTATTTCAAAGTTTTACACAAGACAATGGGAATGTGACTTTCCAGATCTTGGGTTTCTTGTTTGTTGGATTTACTTTCTAGAAATGAGTTCCAGTTTAGCAGTCAAGAAAATGTGGTTATGTAACCACATGCTTTATAACTGAATATTGACTTTCCTTCTCTACCAACTACCCTGCCACCCAAGGAAAGTGATGTTAATAAGCAGAATAACAATAATAATGATTTATTTCATCAAGCACTTGTTGTGTAACAGGCATGATCCTATCTCATTTCAACCTGAGAAAACTGTGTTCGAATAAAGAAAGAACAACTGTTAGAACCACATTTACATTTAGAATTTAAATAAACTTTCTTTTGTGAGCCTGTCATAAAACATAATAAATATCAGCCAATAGTATAGAAGAGTTTATGGTTAAAAATTTGCCTTTACCACCCTTTCCAACTCTAATATTTCTATCCCGAGGGAACATTCTAACATTCTTTCTGTTTCCGTTTTTCCTGGTGATTTCCTCCATCATTACAGATAATATTTTACCACATTTTCTTTATTTATCAACTTCAGGCAGTACTTACTGGCTGTATCTTAAAAAACTAAAAGTTTAGCTCATTTTATATCTCCTACTTTCTTGTCCACTAATTTTCTCAATGCTTGATTATTATGGTTTTATTGATATTGATTCTTAAGTAACTTTAAATATTATAATCCAATTTTTTATTGTTTCAGCCACTTTAAAAAATATTTGTTGACTCTTTGTTTGTAAATATAAGAATAATAGTGCCTCTAAAATTATTTCTCTTTTCTTCCCCCTTTCCATATGCTATTCCTATTTATTTTAATTTTACATTGTCAAGGTAATTTATATTACATCCTCAATCATAACTAAGTCTTTCTTACTTTGTATCTTGACTCTGAAATTTTAGAATAGTTTTATTATCATTTTGTTAGATAAACATTGTTTATCACTGGCATGCTAGGGTTCAATTTCATTCTGTCTAACCTCACTGTCCCTCAGTAGACACAGTTCAATTTACTGTATCCCTCATCCCTCATTTCAAACTCCATACACCTGATGATTACAACCTAGATTCTGTCCTTAGTTCTCATAAACAGTTACACTCCCTTATTTCTTTAGTATCCATGCAGCAGCCTCCTGTGTATGACTTCTATAAGTTAAAAAAATCTTGTCCTGTAATAACGACTCCTTTCAATTTTCTTTCCTGTTACAGTTGTATTCCTTTTGTGTAACTTCACTTTCATTTCAGGAGCATTTCTGATCCAAATGAAAGCAATATTTTTGCATAGGCTGTCATCTTCAAATGGAATTCATGAAAATTGGTAACTCTGCTTAGCTGTCTCCATGGTTCAGGGTTCCTCTCTCTAAATAAATATGGCAGTGATGGATTTGATATCTTAATTCTTTTTCAACCATGTCTACTTGACACGGGATCTTTTCCAAGGTCGCTCTTCCAGGAAAGATCAGTGGGATCAGGCCTCAAGGAATCATGGAAATAGGTCAGGTATTACTACGAAAAGTTCCCCTGTGATGGTGAATCAATAATCCTTCTACCTACTACTTTTTACCTGCTTACCACTGGTGCATTTATCCCAAAGTAAGGGGCTAATTCTCAGTATAATCTTCACACTTAAGAACAGTGTAAACACTGTTGGGTTTTCTATTATGGTCAGTTAGCATAATACTTAACTAGTTTAGGGAGACTAAGATTAAAAAATCCATACTATTTTGATATTCAGGCATAACAGACCCATAAAGAATCTTAATTGTTACATTTTTATTGATAAAAAGACATAAAATAAGATCATTTAGTAAGTTCCCAGAAGAAAAATCCTAACCAGTATCTATGATTGCTGCTTCTCCCATAGGCAGGCATGGTGTCACCCATACAGAGTACTGGAATCTGTGGAACAGTGGTGTGTTGGGGGAAAGGAGGCAAAAGGAAGAGTAGAAACACCAGAGCAGGACAGGTGACCTCTTTTGTTTTGGGAGGTCATAAAAGGAAAAGGAAACTAAAAATAAAACAAAACAAAATTCTAAGCAGGCCGCCTTCAGGAATTTCAAGGATCCACTTTGAAAGGTGAGAATTCTGGGCTGGGCAAAGGGGAAAAGATCATGTGTCAGTATCTGGGTAGCATTACTTTGAACCAAATTCCAGTATTTCTTGATTATGGGGGTGTCCTAATAAAGATTAGAAAAATCAGAAAATGGTCTAGCACTAATAAATAAGTTTAATCACTATAGGAAAATAAATGTGGAAGAGCTCTTGCTCTTTGACCAGCATACAGGTTAAGATATTTGAACCATGAAAGTTGGGAAAGTGAAAAAAAATGTAGTAACCTGAGTCCATGTTTCTTCTGGCATTTAGATTCTGTTAAAGTGTGGGTCATCAGCTTCAGTGCATAAGACAGCAGACTGCTTTCAAATCCTACTTGTTCATGGCAATGTATTTCCTAATATTCTGTAGTCTCATCTTCTTTCTGTTTATGGGGTGAGGCTGGGAGAGATGTAGATCTGTAATTTGCTTTGCAGCTCTTATAAAGTCTTGAAATTTAAATGAGATGATAAAATTCTTCTTTTAATTTTATCAAAATGCCTCATACTATTATTTTATTCCAATTTTTCATTTTAAATTCACTATTACAAATTCAAAAATCAATCATTGACCATGACATGCTTTTCAGTAGGATTATGCAGATCAAATCAGATCCTCTGTTCTCATGCTCCCTGGACACTGAACAAAGGTAGATATGATTTTGCCACAAATGGTCCTCTGTCTCTGGTTGTCTATTTTCTTATTTTTTTCCCACATGCCACATTAAGTAACATCCAAAAGCATCACCAGTAAATTTACAACACTAAGGAACAGCTTGCTTGCTTAATGCTGTGAGAATCGACAAGATCTAAAAAGCTAAAGCCAGAAATCTGTGATAAACTTCAATCTGATGAACACATGAGTCAACCAAACAGCCTTCAAGAACCAGATCAATCTAAAAGTTAATAGAGAATCACTTGGGTCCAAGCCATGATTTTGTAAGATACATTATCTGGTGCTATAATCCCACTTTTTAAGCATCTCCTAAAAGCAGACTTTATGTCAGAGCAAGGTTATCTAATGTAAGGTAGCAGATGTAAGATACAATTAAAAAAAATTGTTGAATAGGAAACATACTACAGGAGAAGAGCGCAGAATGTAATAACACATTTCTTAAAAATTATAATTTAACTGTTTTCATTTAAGTGTAGCAGCATTGTTATGAAAAAAATGGGAAAATGTAGACAGAAAGAATATGACAATGTTTAAAGCCAATAAGAGGTTTTACATATTTATTTTTTAACCCATTGACATGCCCAGAGCAAAAAACTTGCATTGTGAAATTTTGCAAAAATTTCCACTTCCAGAGGGCAACCTACATAAGGACTACTGTTTAAGAACAGCTTGAATTTTATAGGTAAGGAGTGGCAAAAACACTTTAATAAAGTTCACCCCTGCTGATCTTGCTGATAGTACCTCCTGCAATGCATTACAACTTCTCTGTATGCCAAATGGCTGTAGTTTTAATCCACAATCATTACAATACTGAGCTTTTGAAATCCTGGAGACACAGACTTTATAACTAAGGAATACAATATAAGAATAACAATGTTCCAGTTGGGAATCCATTTATCTCTCAGATCTCCATAGAATTATGTGTAATTGGTCAGCTTGTGAAAAGAGTCCTTGTTTCTATCAGAGTATTTTTAAACAGATTTTTTTTCTGAATTGAGCGTTAACTTTTGTTTGTATAAACATTTATGGTATGTATTTAAGTTACCATGAAATTCTCAAATTTCTCCTGTTAGCAAACTGAGAAATTAAACCAGTAGAAATTCTAATTTTCCCAGTTAGGGGAAAAGTCAAAACTAGGAATAATGTGATTTGACCAAAGCAGATAGAGGGTGTACACTTCATAGTCGCGTTAACATTTCAAATTTTATCATTCATACCAGCACAGGATTTTTTCCATATATTTCAACTAATATGAATTTATTATCCATCTCAAGTGACATGTTTCCTATTTGCACAGTCTAATTATGGATCAATTAACACTATGGAGTTTAAACACATATCGTGTATTTTAATGCCCTATTAGAATTAGACAGATGTTACGTTTCAATATGAGAAAAATATCATTAATTATCTAACACTTAAAATGCTTTTAAATGATGATGAATGACATGTAATTCTGTGCTCTTTGATGCCTACAAATATACATAGGGAAAGTATCTTTACTTGCCTTAATATTTACAATTATTTAGCATGTAAGACTCTTGAGTACAAAATATAATTGGTAATTTTAACTAACAAATCATAGATTCACAATTTATTGGCATTTTGGAATTGTTTCTAGCTCTTATGTTGTGTTTTCTGAGGCAATAGACAGGTTGCAGTGTTGTGGTATACTGCATGTTTTTATTTACCTAGAATTTCTCTTAGTCTAATGCTAATTTATTTTCATTCCTCATCCTGGGATCTTATACTAATCAGAGAACAAAAAACAGCCTGAACCATTCTTCCACCAGCTGCTTGAGGTGCTCTGAGCTCTCACTATAACTCTGTTTTAAGGGGTTGCAGAAGCAAATATGGACAAATTAAGAAAAAAAATACAAAAAATAATTAGATATAAAATAAACATATAAACTCAGAAATTTGCTATAAATCATGAGTGATTATATTCTGACATATGTGAGAAAGTACTACATTTCCATAGCCAATTTTCACTGTTCAAATTATCTAATCATACACATCATAAGGGGCACATATTTCAGAAGTAGAAGAGACAATATTTAAATAACTTGTCTTGCTGAAATATCTGTAACCATAATTTTGTGTTCCTTTTTTTGTTTGTTTGTTTGTTTAAACGGAGTCTCACTCTGTCTGCCAGGCTGGAGTGCAGTGGCACGAGCTGGGCTCACTGCAGGCTCCGCCTCCCGGGCTCACACCATTCTCCTGCCTCAGCCTCCCGCAGCGTAGCTGGCACTGCAGGGGCCCGCCACCACGTCCGGCTAATTTTTTTTTTGTATTTTTAGTAGAGACGGGGTTTCACCGTGTTAGCCAGGATGGCCTCGATCTCCTGACCTCGTGATCCTCCCACCTTGGCCTCCCAAAGTGCTGGGATTACAGGCGTGAGCTACCACGCCCAGCCAATCTTGTGGTTTTTTAACTTTCCCTAACGTTTTAATTTAAACTTAAGCTATTATTTGCCTATAATGGCTTTTATAAAATTAAAGGTAATTTGATATTTAACAAGAAGATATATGACAATACAAAAACATATTTTATTAACTGGAAATGGATCTATCTCGTGAACAGAGGTAGCCATCTATATTCTAGTGGATTTCATTTGTGATACGAAGTTGTACTACGGAACATGGGTCTCAGCTATAAAATTTTGCTCTGTTACTGAGACTCTGAAAAAAATTCAGCAAGTCTCTGACATAGGTAAAATTATGTTTAAATTAAACAATTTTTTAAAATCAACTGTCATTAATTATTTAAAGGAAAATGTGTTTCAAGTTAGAATTAATAATCATAGGTCAGTGTAAACACTGGGATCCTTAATTAAACTGCAGGGATTCTAATTCTAGCTATAGCACTTAATAGTTACATAACCTTGGAACAACTATTTATGTTCTGTGTGATTCATCCACAAAATGAGCATAGAAAAGTATCTACCATGTGGGGTTATTATATAATTAAATTAATTGATGTATATAAAATATTTTAAAATAGTGCTTAGTGTGTTAGTATTTACATCCTTCTTGCTGTTATTTACTTAAATTAACTATTTTCTCACATTGCTATATAAGATGAATACCCAATTCATATTCAGTGGGTTGGCTATGAATCTAACTGCAGACAACAAATGGGAAGAGTCATTATTCAGGGTGTTACATTACCTATGATTTAATACTTAGCCAGATTCAAATATTTTTTACATCACTGTGGCCCTTGTACTCATTTAGGTTTATGATGTGATGCTAGAAGAGAACATCTACCAAAATGCTTTACAGAAATAAAAAGTTTCAAATCATATTCCTCTTTTCCTGCATGCCGTCTAATTTACCTATGCCTCTCCTTGTCAGTAAACAATGACACTTTATTATATCTGATGGTAGACTTTATACTATACCTTTCTATTCTTTAATTGAGCCTTATGTGTTTTCTGTACCACAGTAACCTAAAAAATGCATGAGCTAATGAATTGTTAGCTCATTTTTGTGTCCCAGACTCAACTCACACAAGGTCCTTTTTATTTATTTATTTATTTTTTGAGACAGAGTCTCACTCTGTTGCCCAGGCTGGAGTGCAGTGGCACGATCTTGGCTCACTGCAAGCTCTGCCTCCCGGGTTCAGCCATTCTCCTGCTTCAGCCTCCCAAGTAGCTGGGACTAAGGTGCCCGCCACCACCCCCGGCTAATTTTTTTGTATTTTAGTAGAGACGGGGTTTCACCGTGTTAGCCAGGATGGTCTCCATCTCCTGACCTCGTGATCCACCTGCCTCAGCCTCCCAAAGTGCTGGGATTACAGGCGTGAGCCACCACGCCCGGCCCACAAGGTCCCTTCTACTACAGATCCTACATTATAGTATATTTACTATAATCTATTTTATTTATGTATTTTATATTTAAAACATAACATATTTTACTTTATATTTAAACATATACAATTTATTTCAAGAAATATTTCATTGTGTAAGAATTAATATTAATAATATTTATGTTATTTTTGAGGGACTATCAAAACTATTAAAAAGATTACCTTATATAAAACACTCAGGGTTGTCCAAGCACATTATCCCAGAGGAAAGTCTAAAAGAACAATTATTTTTTGATTTTTTGATTTTAGCTATCGTGCAGGAGTAAACTTTATGCCTGCAAGATAGCTATAAAAAAAAGATAAAAAAACAATAGATGTTGGCATGGATGTGGTGAAAAATGAACACTTCTACACTGCTGGTAGGAATGTAAACTAGCAAAACCACTGTGGAAAATAGTGTGGAGATCCCTTAAAGAACTAAAAGTAGAACTACCATTTGATGCAGCAATCCTACTACTGAGTAACTACCCAGAGGAAAAGACGCTATTATACAAAAGAGATACTTGTACACACGTTGATAGGAGCACAATTCGCGATTGCAAAAATACGGAACCAGCCCAAATGCCCATCAATCAATGAGTGCATAAAGAAATTGCGATATATATATAGATATATGTTTAAATATACATATGAAGGAATAGTATTCAGCCATAAAAAGGAAGGAATTAATGGTATATGCAGCAACCTGGTTGGAACTGGAGACTACTATTCTAAGTGAAGTAACTCTGAAACGGCAAAGTAAACATCACATGTTCTCATTCATAAGTAGGAACTAAGCTATTAGGATGCAAAGGCATAAGAATGATAAAATGAACTTTGGGGTTTAGGGAGAAAGGGTGGGAGTGGGGTAGAGGATGAAAGAATACAAATTAGGTTCAGTGTATATTGTTTGGGCATTAGGTGAACCAAAATCTCACAAATCACAACTAAAGAACTTACTCGTGTGACCAGATACCACCTGTTCCCCAAAAACCTATGGAAATAAAAAAGTAAAAATAAATAAATAAATTTTCTTGCAACTTTAGCAATAATCATCATAATTTTAATAAATAATTTAATTGTAGGTATATTATTGATAAAGAAAAGGGTCTGTATTCTAAAAATTATAATTTAGTAAATGGATTGAAATGAGCTTTGTTTGGCTCAAAACAACATTACATATAATCACATGAAAATTACAAGCTTTAAAGAAGTTTAGTATGCTCTCTTTGTGGCCAGCATTTCTTGGTTTGCTTTGCCTTGCTTCTCTGTTTCTGTTTAATGAGGAAGCAAGTGGCCACATGTACTCTTGAGATCTGTTCTCCATTGGTCTGGGACCCAAAGTTGGAGAACTATTGACTTAGAGATGAGAATTTCATTAGAAGACAAGCACATAAGGAATAAAGCAAATTAGGCCTCTCTTGAAACACAGCCTTATTTGTTCTATGAACGACAAACTCCAGTGGCGTCAGAATCTCTCTCCTCTCCCTCTTTTGTTGCCTGTTTCTGGAATGCCTTTATATAGGGTAAAATGCAAACTTCTCTGAAATTCGAGGTTAATGTAGACATAAAGGTCACAAAATCTCTATGACACTAGACTTATTATTGCTTCAAAAATTAGTCAAAACTATTTTTTATGTAATAATAGAAGAAAAAATAAGAATTTTAATTGTGGGGACATTAAAGAAAACATCTGAGACCTCGGTTTAGATTAGCAGAAGCCCACATTTCATAAGCAAAAATACTGATAATCAAACTTCATATGGAGTCTCTTGTGTGTTTGGTCCTTAATTCTTGGTATTTATCTAATACCTTCCTACATAATAGAGGGACTAAAAGCCTGAAGACTTTCATAAGTATGCAAGCAAGCCAGTCTACAGCAACAATATGAGTATACCTCAGGTCTTCTAGCATCTCAAAACTCTATAGGCAACAGTGGGAGAGGCATGAAAATTAATGACATGAATAGAACACATTTTACCTAGGGTTTATTATAACCAGAATGCAGCAGTCCAAACTTTTTATAACCTATAGTGCTCAAGATTGAGAATAAAAATAGATGGAGACAGAAAATATTGAGTTAGCTGGTTATTTTATGAAAACTCAAATCAAGGAGGGTACTCAGTGTGAAAGCAGTCATTAACAAAATCGTGTTGAGGCAGTGGGTTGGGAGGAATAACAAAACAATTCATAGATTAGTAACTGAGCATGTCCTGCTGAGTATGTGAGTTTTAATCCTGGTTTTGCCACCTGCTAGTTGGATGCCCCAGGGAAACATATTTCACACCGCTGTGCTTCATTTTTTTCATCTATACAATGGGGATGATAATAATAGTGCCTTCTTTAGGGTCATTTGAAGATCAAATTAAGATCTGTGAAGTACTAGTATATTGGGACCTTGTGGGCACCCGAGAGGTTCACTGTTATTAACAGGCAAGGAAACAAATAAGACTAGCTAATGAAAAAAAGAATTGACATGGAAAACCCAGGCAAAACTTAAGTAACAATCAACATGATCAAAGCATAGCCATTGTTTTTCTTCCATTAATAATCATCTTTAAAATAATAGATTGAGGATAATTTTTAAAAAAGTTACCTGTGGTAGAAAATAGTGAGGTTTTTGTCAATGAAGAAGTTTAGTTCAATTTTATGGTATGTACACATCAGAGTTTCTGGAATCTTTATCACATATTTCAAGGTTTCTCAAAATTTAGAATTTATAAATATACCTTTTATCTCCTGCATCCCTTGTCCTCCTGTATTTCCTTTTCATTTCTAAGTTTACTTTTTGATTTCTAACACATGTTAATCTCCAAATTATCTCAACATCTAACACTAAAAAAATTATTTGTTTTCTGAAAATTGCCTTCCAGTTGTTTCTGGTATTTTTAAATTATTGCCTAGGCGCTAGGTTTTATTTTGGACAGACATAGTTAATATACAAGGTTAACTCTAGGTTATGAGATAGCCCACTCAAAAAGTCTCAAGTAGGTGGGACCTGTTGGATTATGATTTGGGATTTTTTTTTTTTGCAGAAGTTCTATTTGCATCAACATTCATTAGTTTTCACACAGTATTCCAAATTCCCTGGAACAATTTTTGATATAATTTTTTCCTATTTTCTTTTATAATTTCACATTATGATCTGCATCATTAAAACCAAGTATAAATAAAGCAACTGTTCTGAACAAAGCAGACAAAGGAAGTGGTTGCCTAGCAACAGAAATCACAGAACAGATCCTGAACTCCTACTCAGATGGAGCCTTCATACCCCAGCTTGATGGTGAAAGCATTTCTGAGTATCTATTCTCTTACTGTGCATGTCCCTTACACTGGAAAAAGAAGCTTTTGATCCTGCTATTAAATGGAATTGGAAATTAATAGGCTTCAGTAGAGTTTGTAGTATTTCTTTAACGTTCATGAATTATTATGTTGAAGATGATGAATGTTACACGCCTGATATGCTCACGCTTTTGTTTCAGAGCTGAGTGACTATGTACCTGAGAATTATTCTGAATGCTCATGGGGTGACCATATGGGCTGAGCTGGAGATTAAAATGCATCTGAATCTGTGTGTGAACAAATCCAAAGCAAGCACTGGGACATCCTAGAAACCAAGTCAGCTTGATTCTCTCATATTGGGAATGCTGTTGTATACAGCTCTGGAATTGCATATCAGGGTTTGTGAACCCATGCAAATTACAACTAATTTATATTTTAATTCATATCATAATTCCCTGTGTTTGAGCATAGGAATCTTCAAAAATTAAAAAAAATACAAATAGATTTCGTTCTCTTGCCTTGTGTGTGTTTTTAAAAATTATTTCTGAAATTAGTAGAAAGACCAGTATATTTCACAATTATTTTTTATTATTTTGAGGCTATAAGTTAAGCTTTTTATTTCTTTGTGGATGTCAGATGCACAGAATTGGGTCATTCTTCATTTATTTTCTTGTTTAATATTATCCTTCATCCTTGCAAGGCCTCCTGGATTTTAGATATTTACTTAGCAGTATATTTTTAGTATCTCCTTTGTATCTGGTTATCTTTCACAGATAAGTTAAGCCTTGTCATTGATGCCAAATCTATGAGCCAACTCATACATAGATTCTGAGAAGTCAGGTTGAAAGCCCTCCTGAGAGGAAAAACTAAACTTGATTCCAACAATAAGTACCAATGTGAGTGGAATAAAATGGAAAGATGTTGTAAAAGCAGCATAAAGTGTCATTTGCAAGAGAAGAGCATGTAACACCACAGACAAAAGAGAGAGACAATAGAACAGCAACCAGCTTTCCTGTGGGATATGAAGAAAGTACAAAGTGAAATGAGGTAAGTGGTTGAGGGTCTAGACCATGAACCCTAAACCAATCATCTCAGGAGACAGTGGATAATTGTTAGTGGGGACTGTCTATGTGAGTATAGGGGGCAAGTTAGTGGCTGAGAGTAATATGTTCTGAACCTTCTAAGGCAATGTTTTGAATACATAGTAGAGAAGTAAATAATAAAAGTTCTTGCTCTCCAGAGTTCACACTAAAATAGAGGAAGATGAGCACATAAATAAATGATTCTAAATTATGGCAAGTACAAGAACAGAGATTCACATGGCATGTTTCAAAGTGAAAGGGAGTGGGGACAAACAACTATACAGAGGGGAGGTATGGTCAGACTAGGCTTTCCTTTGCGAGCTAGCATGTCCTATCTGTTCTCAAAGAGTTACATTCATCATGTAGTAAGAGATTTTCAGGCACATCTCCATGGAGATTCAATCTCCACTACACTGTGGAGTCTACAGTCATAACTTGGAGATATTGCAGGTTTGGTTGCAGATCATTGCAATAAAGAAAATACTGCAATGAAGTGAGTGGCACATATTTTTTGGTTTCCCAGTAGTTACATAAATTATGTTTATACTACACTATAGGTAACTGTGTAATAACAGTATGTCTAAAAAAACACAACATCCATACCTTCAATAAAAATACTTTACTGCTAAAGATAATGTTATCATCTGTGCCTTTAGCACATTTTTATCTTTTTCCTTGTGGAGACTTGCCTTAACTTTGATGGCTTTTGACCAATTAGACTGGAGGTTGCTGAAGGTTGGGGTGGCTGTAGAAATGTGGCTGTGGACATTTCTTAAAATAAGACCACAATGAAGCTTGCTGTATAGATGAACTCTTCCTTTCATGAAAGATTTCTCTGTAGTCTGTGATGCTGTTTCATAGCATTTTACCCACAGTAGAATTTCTTTTGAAAGTGGATTAAATCCTCTCAAACCTGGATGCGGCTTTATCAACTAAGTTTATGTAATATTTTAAATAAATATTTTCTTCTCATCTCAACAATGTTCACAGCATCTTCACCAGGACTACTTTCTTTTTTTTTTTTTTTTTCTTTTTTTTTCCTTTTATTATTATACTTTAAGTTTTAGGGTACACGTGCACATTGTGCAGGTTAGTTACATATGTATACATGTGCCATGCTGGTACGCTGCACCCACTAACTCGTCATCTAGCATTAGGTATATCTCCCAATGCTATCCCTCCCCCCTCCCCACACCCCACAACAGTCCCCAGAGTGTGATGTTCCCCTTCCTGTGTCCATGTGTTCTCATTGTTCAATTCCCACCTATGAGTGAGAATATGCAGTATTTGGTTTTTTGTTCTTGCGATAGTTTACTGAGAATGATGATTTCCAATTTCATCCATGTCCCTACAAAGGACATGAACTCATCATTTTTTATGGCTGCATAGTATTCCACGGTGTATATGTGCCACATTTTCTTAATCCAGTCTATCATTGTTGGACATTTGGGTTGGTTCCAAGTCTTTGCTATTGTGAATAATGCCGCAATAAACATACGTGTGCATGTGTCTTTATAGCAGCATGATTTATAGTCCTTTGGGTATATACCCAGTAATGGGATGGCTGGGTCAAATGGTATTTCTAGTTCTAGATCCCTGGGGAATTGCCACACTGACTTCCACAATGGTTGAACTAGTTTACAGTCCCACCAACAGTGTAAAAGTGTTCCTATTTCTCCACAACCTCTCTAGCACCTGTTGTTTCCTGACTTTTTAATGATTGCCATTCTAACTGCTGTGAGATGATACCTCATTGTGGTTTTGATTTGCATTTCTCTGATGGCCAGTGATGATGAGCATTTTTTCATGTGTTTTTTGGCTGCATAAATGTCTTCCTTTGAGAAGTGTCTGTTCATGTCCTTCGCCCACTTTTTGATGGGTTTTTTTTTTTCTTGTAAATTTGTTTGGGTTCATTGTAGATTCTGGATATTAGCCTTTGTCAGATGAGTAGGTTGCGAAAATTTTCTCCCATTTTGTAGGTTGCCTGTTCACTCTGATGGTAGTTTCTTTTGCTGTGCAGAAGCTCTTTAGTTTAATTAGATCGCATTTGTCAATTTTGTCTTTTGTTGCCATTGCTTTTGGTGTTTTAGACATGAAGTCCTTGCCCATGCCTATGTCCTGAATGGTAATGCCCAGGTTTTCTTCTAGGGTTTTTATGGTTTTAGGTCTAACATTTAAGTCTTTAATCCATCTTGAATTGATTTTTGTATAAGGTGTAAGGAAGGGATCCAGTTTCAGCTTTCTATATATGGCTAGTGAGTTTTCCCAGCACCATTTATTAAATAGGGAATCCTTTCCCCATTGCTTGTTTTTCTCAGGTTTGTCAAAGATCAGATAGTTGTAGATATGTGGCGTTATTTCTGAGGGCTCTGTTCTGTTCCATTGATCAATATCTCTGTTTTGGTACCAGTACCATGCTGTTTTGGTTACTGTAGCCTTGTAGTATAGTTTGAAGTCAGGTAGCGTGATGTCTCCAGCTTTGTTCTTTTGGCTTAGGATTGACTTGGTGATGTGGGCTCTTTTTTGGTTCCATATGAACTTTAAAGTAGTTTTTTCCAATTCTGTGCAGAAAGGCATTGGTAGCTTGATGGGGATGGCATTGAATCTGTAAATTACCTTGGGCAGTATGGCCATCTTCATGATATTGATTCTTCCTACCCATGAGCATGGAATGTTCTTCCATTTGTTTGTATCCTCTTTTGTTTCCTTGAGCAGTGGTTTGTAGTTCTCCTTGAAGAGGTCCTTCACATCCCTTGTAAGTTGGATTCCTAGGTATTTTATTCTCTTTGAAGCAATTGTGAATGGGAGTTCACTCATGATTTGGCTCTCTGTTTGTCTGTTGTTGGTGTATAAGAATGCTTGTGATTTTTGTACATTGATTTTGTATCTTGAGACTTTGCTGAAGTTGCTTATCAGCTTAAGGAGATTTTGGGCTGAGACAATGGGGTTTTCTAGATATACAATCATGTCATCTGCAAACAGGGACAATTTGACTTCCTCTTTTCCTAATTGAATACCCTTTATTTCCTTCTCCTGCCTGATTGCCCTGGCCAGAACTTCCAACACTATGTTGAATAGGAGTGGTGAGAGAGGGCATCCCTGTCTTGTGCCAGTTTTCAAAGGGAATGCTTCCAGTTTTTGCCCATTCAGTATGATATTGGCTGTGGGTTTGTCATAGATAGTTCTTATTATTTTGAAATACGTCCCATTAATACCTAATTTATTGAGAGTTTTTAGCATGAAGGGTTGTTGAATCTTGTCAAAGGCCTTTTCTGCATCTATTGAGATAATCATGTGGTTTTTGTCTTTGGCTCTGTTTATATGCTGGATTACATTTATTGATTTGTGTATATTGAACCAGCCTTGCACCCCAGGGATGAAGCCCACTTGATCATGTTGGATAAGCTTTTTGATGTGCTGCTGGATTCGTTTTGCCAGTATTTTATTGAGGATTTTTGCATCAATGTTCATCAAGGATATTGGTCTAAAATTCTCTTTTTTTGGTTGTGTCTCTGCCCGGCTTTGGTATCAGAATGATGCTGGCCTCATAAAATGAGTTAGGGAGGATTCCCTCTTTTTCTATTGATTGGAATAGTCTCAGAAGGAATGGTACCAGTTCCTCTTTGTACCTCTAGTAGAATTCGGCTGTGAATCCATCTGGTCCTGGACTCTTTTTGATTGGTAAGCTATTGATTATTGCCGCAATTTCAGAGCCTGTTATTGGTCTATTCAGAGATTCAACTTCTTCCTGGTTTAGTATTGGGAGAGTGTATGTGTCGAGGAATTTATCCATTTCTTCTAGATTTTCTAGTTTATTTGTGTAGAGGTGTTTGTAGTATTCTCTGATGGTAGTTTGTATTTCTGTGGGATCGGTGGTGATATCCCCTTTATCATTTTTTATTGCGTCTATTTGATTTTTCTCTCTTTTTTTCTTTATTAGTCTTGTTAGCGGTCTATCTATTTGTTGATCCTTTCAAAAAACCAGCTCCTGGATTCATTAATTTTTTGAAGGGTTTTTTTGTGTCTCTATTTCCTTCAGTTCTGCTCTGATTTTAGTTATTTCTTGCCTTCTGCTAGCTTTTGAATGTGTTTGCTCTTGCTTTTCTAGTTCTTTTAATTGTGATGTTAGGGTGTCAATTTTGGATCTTTCCTGCTTTCTCTTGTGGGCATTTAGTGCTATAAATTTCCCTCTACACACTGCTTCGAATGCGTCCCAGAGATTCTGGTATGTTGTGTCTTTGTTCTCGTTGGTTTCAAAGAACATCTTTATTTCTGCCTTCATTTCGTTATGTACCCAGTAGTCATTCAGGAGCAGGTTATTCAGTTTCCATGTAGTTGAGCGGTTTTCAGTGAGTTTCTTAATCCTGAGTTCTAGTTTGATTGCACTGTGGTCTGAGAGATAGTTTGTTATAATTTTTGTTCTTTTACATTTGCTGAGGAGAGCTTTACTTCCAAGTATGTGGTCAATTTTGGAATAGGTGTGGTGTGGTGCTGAAAAAAATGTATATTCTGTTGACTTGGGGTGGAGAGTTCTGTAGATGTTTATTAGGTCCGCTTGGTGCAGAGCTGACTTCAATTCCTGGGTATCCTTGTTGACTTTCTGTCTCGTTGATCTGTCTAATGTTGACAGTGGGGTGTTAAAGTCTCCCATTATTAATGAGTGGGAGTCTAAGTCTCTTTGTAGGTCACTCAGGACTTGCTTTATGAATCTGGGTGCTCCTGTGTTGGGTGCATATATATTTAGGATAGTTAGCTCTTCTTGTTGAATTGATCCCTTTACCATTATGTAAAGGCCTTCTTTGTCTCTTTTGATCTTTGTTGGTTTAAAGTCTGTTTTATCAGAGACTAGGATTGCAACCCCTGCCTTTTTTTGTTTTCCATTTGCTTGGTAGATCTTCCTCCATCCTTTTATTTTGAGCCTATATGTGACAGCAGGACTACTTTCAAGAAACCACTTTATTTGTTCATCCATAAGAAGCAATTCCTCATCTGTACAAATTTTATCATGAGATTGCAGCAATTCAGTCACATCTTCAGGCTCCACTTCTATTTCTCTTGCAGTTTCTATCATATCTGCAGTTACTTCGTCTACTGAAGTCTCAAACCCCTCAAAGTTATTCATGAGTGTTGGAATCAACTTCTTCCAGTCTCCTGTATATGTTGATATTTGGACCTCCCATGAATTACATTTGTAATGACATCTATAATGGTGAATATTTTCCAGGAAGTTTTCAATTTATTTGCCCAGATCCATTGGAGAAATCACAATATATGGCAGCTATAGCCTTATAAAATGAATTTCTTTCCTTTTTTTTTTTTTCTTTAGATGGAGTTTTGCTCTTGTTGCCCAGGCTGGAGTGCAATGACACCGTCTCAGCTCCCCTCTGCCTCCCAGGTTCAAGTGATTCTCCTGTCTCAGCCTCCCAAGTAGTTGGGATTACAGGCGTCTGCCACCACATCCTGCTGGTTTGTATATTTTTAGTAGAGATAGAGTTTCACCATGTTGGCCAGGCTGGTCTTGAACTCCTGGCCTCAGGTGATCTGCTAGCCTTGGCCTCCCAAAGTGCTGGGATTATAGGCCTGAGCCACTGCACCTGGCTAAAATGTATTTCTTAAATAATAATACTCAAAAGTTGAAATTGTTCATTGATCCATGGGCTGCAGAATGGTTACGTTTGTAGGCATAAAATAAACATTAATTTCTTTGTACATTTCCATCAGAGCTCTTGAGTAATCAGATGCATTGGCAATGAGCAGTAATATTTTGAGAGGAATTTTTTTTCCTTAGCAGTAGGTCTTAATATTGGGCTTAAAATATTTATTAAATAGTGCTGTAAACAGATTTACTGTTATGCTGTAAACAGATGTGCTGTGATCCATGCTTCGTTGTTCCATTTATAGAGCATAAGGAGAGTAGATTCAGCACAATTCTTAAGGACCCTATGATTTTCAGAATGCTGAATGAGCTCCACATGGTAAATGAATTCAAAGTCCAAAAGGTGAATGAGATCCAAATAGTAAATGAGATTAAAGTCACCAGTGGCCCCTAACAAAAGCCAGTGTCCTTTGAAACTGCGAAGCCAAGCATAGATTTCTCTTTTCTAGCTATGAAAGTTTTAGATGGCATCTTTCTCCAATATAACATTGCTTTGCCTATATTGAAAATATGCTGTTTAGTGTAGCAACCTTCAATTATTTTAGCTTGATCTTCTAGATAACTTGTGGCTTCACCTTGAATTTTCATGTTATGGTGAAAGCTTCTTTCCTTAAACCTAATGAAACTAATGAATCAACATCCGTTGGCTTCAATATTTTCTTCTGCAGCCTCTTCACCCCTCTCGGCCTTCACAGAACTGAAGAGAGTTAGGTCCTTGTTTTAAATAGGTTTTGACTTAAGAGAATGTTATGGCCGATTTGATCTATCCAGACCCCTAACACAAGCCTGTTTTGCTTTTTTATAATTTTTTGTGTTTCCTGGAGTAGCAATTTTAATTTCCTTCAATAACGTTTCTTCTGCATTCACAACTTGGCTAACTGTATACTGCAATAGGCCTAACTTTCAGCCTATCTTGGCTTTTGACATGCCTTCCTCACTAAGCCTAATCTTTTCTATCTTTTGGTTTAAAGTGAGAGATGAGAGACTCTTCCTTTCATTTGAACACTTGGAGGCCACTGTAGGTTTATTAATTGGCTTAATTTCAAAATTACTATGTCTCAGAAAATAGGGAAGCTGGAGGACAGGGAGGCAGATGAGGGAATAGCCAGACGGTGGAGCAATCAGAACACATACAACATTTATCAATCAAGTTAGCTGTCCTATGTGGGTGGGGTTCTTGATGCCCCAAAACAATTACTACAGGAACATTAAAGATTACTAATCACAGATGACCATAACAGGTATACTAATATCAACAAAGTCCAGGCACGTTGGCTCACACCTGTAATCCCAATACTTTGGGAGGCCGAGGCATATGGATCACTTGAGGTCAACAGTTCAAGATCAGCCTGGCCAACATGGTGAAACCCCATCACTACTAAAAATAAAAAAGTTAACTGGGTGTGGTGGCATGCACCTGTAGTCCCAGCTACTCGGTAGGCTGAAGTGGGAGAATTGCTTGAACCCAGGAAGAGAGGTTGCAGTGAGCCGAGATAGCACCACTGGACTCCAGCCTGAGAGGGAGAGTGAGACTCTGTCCCAATAATAATAATCATAATGAAAAAGTTTGAAATATTGTGAGAGTTACCAAAATGTACCACAGAGACACAAAATGAGCACATGCTATTGGAAAAATGGTGTCAATAGATTTGCTTGAAGCAGGGCTGCCACAAAATGTCAATCTGTAGAAAACACCGTATCAGTGAAAATCAACAAAGCAAAGCTCAATGAAACAAAGTCTACCTGTACTTCCCAAAGATATGACTTCCCAGATTTCCTGGAATTCTGTCAGCAACTATCAGTTTTGTACCTTTTCTCACCTGCTCAAATCAGAACCAGCTTAGAGCTTCCCCTTTCAGAGCCGTTGCTCTGAAACATAAATGTTTCATATCTCTTCTTAACATAAAACATATCTCTCTTTAACATAAATGCATATATTCTTTTCCAAAGCTGTCTTTCATTTTAGTAAAGTTGGTTCCTTCTCTAAAGATCAGGAGTAACTGCATAAAAGTAACACAGCATGTGAACAGTTTAGAGGCACTCAAATAAGTGTTCTCTTTAGTTCTGTGATTGTTTTCAGTTTCAAAATTGCTGTGAAATGAAAACATACATTTAACTAGACAGAAAACCCTACTGGAATTGGCCACAGTGCTAATTATTTGTATCCCTCTCAGTTCTTTAATTTGTTGTGGTGAAATGAATGTGATCAGCATGGGGATTCGTGGTAGGTAGGTGGCTCTGCAGATAGACTGAAGCTATGTCTGTATAAGTCAAAGCCTTTACAGATTTCACTCATCCTGCTTGTACTGCCACCTTCTATGTTGCTTAGGAATTCAGAGTTTCTTTGGACTGAACATTAGGACATTTTCATATTCATAATTGTCTCTTCTTTCTGTATGGTATATAACATTAGAAGGGTTATAGGCTACCTGGGTAGGATGGAAGTTAAAACTCAGTTCACTCATCCCAGAAATTATTCAGACGGCCGTGAAGCAATATTCTTCCTTGAAGGGTAGCAGGGTGAGAAGAAAGAGCCCAGGAAATTGAAGACTTAGAATTGACATTTTGGCTCCACCATTTACTTACCATATGGCTTTGTTTCGTAGTTGAAGGGAAAGGAACTTAATTTTCTTCGGTGCAAAATTAGAATAATGCCTAGCTGTCAGTGTTGGTGTCAGAATTAATTAAGATAAACAGAAGGGCCCAGTATATAGATAGTCCTTAACAAATGCTGGACTCTCCCCTTTGCTTAGCTTTCCTATTTGTTATGCCCTGATATTATCAGCCTTATGTCTAGACGGGACTGGGACTTTGATGGTTTGGGCATATCTATTAATTAACACTAATTTGTGAATTTAAGCACTGAGTGTTGTCACACCTCTGATCTAGTGAAAAACTACCTGCCGAAAGACTTGAATTCCATCATTTTACATTTTGTGTGGTCCACAGCTCTTTCCTACTGTGGTCTTAAAACTTTAAGGGCATTCTCCTAATTTCTTAGCCTTACTCACCTAGTTAACGAGTGGAGTTACTTTGGGAATTTACAAAAATCTTCAGTTTGTTCTATGACATTTACATGTAGCTGTACTTATGATATTAAACCTCGTATTCAGAATTGTTATTTTTATTCCACTTTTTCATATATTTGTTTATATTTATGGGGAACATTGACATTTTGATATGTGCACACAATGTGTAGTGACCAGAATTCTTCCCCCTGCAATGCAGAGAGAGGCTATTGACACCTGAGAAGGAATATTTCACATATATTGACAAGAGTGCATAGGTAGCTAAAGGATGTGTCTACTTCTGAATTTTGACAGAGGCATTTGCTACATTGCATTTGTTCATTTGCTTATTTATTAACTTATTTATTACTGATTCAACAATTGTTTAATATATGCTGATTCTATCCATGGCCTTGTATTTGACAGGCTTTATGCTGCAAAGCATACACCATGATTTTTGCTTTCTCATAATAATGTACTTAGTAAGATGTGTTACACATTATGGTCACTCAATTCTATTGAAATGAATTCTTGGGAAAGAATTGTGTAGTACATTTACTTTAGTATTCTCTGGTGTTCTATGATAGGATAGATAAAATGGGGAAGGTAGAAAAATTGGTAGATTTTATTAACATACAGGCAATAAATTTTTTTCTATTATATGTGCTGATCTTTTATTATCAAAAATCAGCCACATGCATTATATCATACTTATACCACATCTTTGCCAATGTAGTAATTTTTTTGCATTCCTTAATAAATAACTAAGTTCAATAATTTACCCTAAAATGCAAAAGTTAGTTTCAGAACTCAGGCTGTATTTTATTTTCAAGCTACAGTGAAGGCTAAATACTGCGTCTTACCAGATATTCATCTAGTTAAAGTACTGTTGGTAGATAAAGTTTAAATAATTAATAACAATATTTATAGCACTTTAAAATATATCATGTGACATTGTAGTGAAGATACGATTCTACTTCATTTTATAAATGATGAAATTGAAATTTTAGAAATTGAGAAAGACTTGCCCTTTTTAAACTCAGTGCTTTAAAATATATGTATCTATCTATAATAATTCCATCTCTGATTAGTTTCAATTTTTTGACATAATGTTGATTCATGTTAAGGCTATACAAAATACAGATAATATAAACAAATTCATAAAAATAAGATGGATTCTGATGACTGACATCGACATGATTTGCTCAGACATTTATTTCCTCTGCTTCCAAATGCACACATAGCCCTTCCTCTAAGAAAATATTTCTCAAAGGTTTGTCTATAGGCTACATACCTCAGAATCACTCAGGAAGTCTAACAAAATGAACATTCCTGGCTACTTCCCAAACTTCCTGAATCAAATTCCATGAAAGTGGAATTCTGGAAATTTATAGTTTTAAAAGCTCTCCTCCTCAATCTTAAGTAGATGAAAGTGTGAGAACAGCTGCTAAATGACTGTGCCCTTCCTGCAGTATAAGAATGTAATTCCATAACTGCTGATTATCCTGTGAGCTGGCCAGTCATGCAGAGCATCCAGGTGTTGAGAGTTTTGCAGCACAAATAATCCTCACAAGAACAGATGATACTTGATAGCATAGCACAGTGCAGTCATTTTAGAGAAAAAGGAAATATACAAAGCACAGAATGTGATGTTTCTCCACATTGACACTAGGAAGCTCATGCTTAAGAGAAATAATTCTCCTAGTGTGATCCGCATTATTGACACATGTAAATAAGCTGTGTGTCTGTAAGTTTGAGGTGGAAAATTCACGTTTAAAAAGCATTTTTCCTGCTTCTTCAAAGCCAGGAGGTCATCAACTGAAATTTTCCTGTGAAGATTTAGACAGTATGGTATAATACGATGCTGTCCAATACAAATATAATAAGAGCCAAAAATGCAAGCCACATATAAAATTTCAAATTTTCCAGTGGCCACATTATAAAAAATAAAAAGAAGCAGGAGACAAAAATTTTAATAATTATTTTCTTTTACCTAGTACATCCAAAATATTATCATTTCAATATGCAAACAATATACAAATTATTGAGATAGTTTACATCCTTTAATTCATCTCAAGTTTTCAAAATCTCATCTCTATTTTTCACTTAAAACACTTCTTGTTTCAAACTAGTCATATATCAAGTGTGTGCAGCCACTTGTGGTTAGTGGCTGTCATATTGGGCTGTGCAGGTCTAATAGGTTTAATAGAGAAGAGTTGTGTTCACATCTTGTGCTTACCACTTAAATGTCTGGTGATGTCTAACAAGTAACATAACTTTTGAGCCACAGTTTTCTCATCTGAAAAAAATGTAAATTGGGAATAATATATAACATATAACTTACAATACTATTTGATCAGTTATACTGTAATCTGCAAGGTACTGGTTATATGTGTATGTATATATGATGGTATGCTATGCTGGCTGTTACAAATGACTAAGAAAGAAAATTTCTAACATATTTAACAAAAGGTTATGTTAAGATAGTCCAAGTAGTTATGGGCACAGAAATACTCTATGCTGGGTGCAGAGCCAATGGTTTTACGGCCAATAATAGAGTTACAGTTTTATTTTTTGGTTAATAAAATCTTTTATTCTCTGAGAATGGAGTGTAAATGGCAGAAAAAAGGTGTCTGGTGCACACATACTTACACGTCCTGTGTAAAGCAACTACCTGTGCTTTTGTTCACGAGGGAAGATAAGGATAGCTAAAACCAATTTAATTTTGAGTGATCTATTGGGAAGCTTAGTTATCCACCAATATCCCAGATCTATAAATTGTAATAGTTATATCCTAACTGATCCCTTCACCAGAGAAAGCTTTATCTAAAGCGTCTTACATTTTGGGTGCATAATGCTGAAGAAACTCACCAATTTACTTACGATTTGGCATTCTGGAAAACATATCTGAGAAAACTTCTCTGCTTTAAAAGATGAGGTTGTTCTGAAAACAAAGGAATTAGCTATGCATTAATATGTTCTGTGATTGTACCATGCACAGCACAGTTGCATTCCAAAATGAAATGACAAAAGGATACTTATCCTTTCTTTAGATATCTCATGTCAGGAGAGAAGAATGGAGTCTAACAGCTTTTTGTTTATTTACAGGAAATATGTGCAGTAAAGCAAAAACTATACAAAATGAAATATTAAAGCAGGTTTAATAACCATTTATTGATTTAATTATTTGTGAACTCTAAAGGGAGGGAGAAATGGGGAGATACTGACAGGCTTGTGTTTTCTTACCTTCAACCAACTCAAATTCATAGTATTCTGGCTGCAAAAATTTTCTCCTATTATTTTATGAATTAATCCAGGTTAAATATTCCTTTTTAGAGCATGTCGCGTTTCTGTTTTTTTTTTTTTTTTTTTTTTTTTGAGACAGTCCAGGGGTTCTCATTCTCTGAACTTTTCTTTCTAGGATCTAAAAACACATAATGGCTAATTGCAATATTTTTTTTTAATTTTTGCTTATTCAGTGTGCAGTGTTTATTTTGGAGCCGTATCCAAAATAGTAAAACAAATTAATGTATTTTTTTTGTTTTTCACAGAACCATCTCCAGAGATAATTGCCATTAAATTAATGATGTAGGTTACTCCTCCCATTGATGCCCTGTGCCATGGCTTAGCATGATTTCATTTCCACTTTTCAGATTATGAGACTCAGACAGAATGTACAAAATTCACAGCAAGGTTTAGAGACACCTTGTTGAAAGCAAAACAAAGAGCCGAAAATAGCAAAGCCCACATCCCACTTTTACTTCACTTGTTTTTTTCCTCATTAGCACAGATTATTTTCCAGAAATGGCTTACCAGATGATTCTCTGGAAAAAATCTTTTTAAAGTTCACTTTCTCTCTTCTGAGCTGGTTCTAATTTAGGATGATTGGAAATGTTAATTATTACCACTGCTCCATTAGGTACCTCAACAAGCACCTTCCGAGAGCCAAAAGGAATCTGTTTCTAAAGTGTGGTTTGTGTAAAAAACAGTTCACCTTAAGATACTACCATCCCTATTAATCTTGCAACAATAAGTAATTAAAATTTAGAAATTCATATAGGATATCTAAAAAATAATTTAAATAACACGTGTAATTAAGAGAATTTGAACCTAGCTTAAAAAGCCACAGCATCTAAAAAAACCACTGTATGTTTGTATAGAGCTCATATATTACTTTCAGCAAATAGTTATGTCATCCTCACTATGCATGAAGCACTGTATTAAAGCCCAAGAATTTCAAGAAGAGTAATATGTGGTCCTTAAGTTTAGGTAGCCAGAGTCTGATGGAGAGATATCTACAAGTGAATAATTTAAGTAATACATAAGAACTATGTAATAGAATCATGTCCATGATTCTTGGGAGATGAAGAGGTGGACTTCCTTTTCCCTGATTGGGAAAAGGGTTCAGGAGACAACTTGGATGAAGAAGTGATACTTGGAATGAATCTTAAAGATTAAGCGCTTGCTAAATGGGCAAGAGGAAGAAAAGTATTCCAGGCAGAAGGACCAGCAAGAAAGGACATGACTCATTCAGTGGATAGTGGGACATTAAGATGTCAATGGTAGTAGGTAAGGATGTTTACAGGAGATAGGTACAGGTCAGATCCTGAAGGGACTAGGTTGTTTTTTGATGTTGTTGTTTGGTTTTGTTTTTTCCTATATTGTAGAATTTTGTCTTTGTGGCTCATTTAAAATAGAAGATTATAAAAATTAACTTTTGTCGTGGTCCAAATGTTTATGTTTCCCCCAAGTTCATAAGTTGAAATTCTCACTCCTGGTGTCATTGCATTAGGAGGTGGAGGCTTGAGCAAGTAATTAGGTCATGAGAGCAAAGCCCTCCAATGGAATTCAAACCCTTATAAAAGAAGACAAAAAGAAACTCTTTACCTCTTCTGCCCTATAAGGACTCAGTGGGAAAACTGTCTGTGAGGAAGCCAGCCCTCACCAGATACCAAATCTATCAGCACCTTGATCTTGAACTTCCCAGCCTCTAGAATTGTGAGAAATAAACTTTGTTGTTTATAGGCTATCTGCTTATGGTATTTTATTATAACAGCCCACATGGACAAGACAACTTCTTTTTCAGAATGAATACTCTAGTGAGCACTGTGGAGGTTATACAAGGATAGAATGAAACTTTGAGGAGGTCCAATCAGAAAGCTATTATAATAATCCAGGTAAGAGATGAAGTGGGCACGAACTAAAGAAGCAACAATGAAAATACGAAAGCGGCTGAATTCTAGAGATATGCAGCAGTCAGAATTGACAATACTTGATGTCTGAATGGATATGAGAATTAAAGAAAAAGGAATTAAAAAGGCTTTTTATATTTGAAGGTTGGGCAACTGGATGAATGTTGGTTCCCAACACCAAAATAGTGTATAGGAAGAAAATATGATTAAGATGTGAGGTGGTTGCCAGAGTTTATATTTTATTTTGTGTATAATTCTTATTGTAGGAGGAAACTGAGGCTCACACTTGAGAATTCAGAACAGATCCTAGGACTGTAAACTTACGGTTTATTTTCCAGTCTGTTTCCTTTATCCTAGATTCTCCTGTACTATTCACTGGTATCGCTGAACATATTTCTAAATCCGTCTTTGTTCAAGGCTGCAGGTCCTTTCTTCCCCGGTAACCTCCAGTGATTTACTGCATGTTCAAATGTTTTTTGTTGAAATTACAAAAATGTTGGATTATAGTCATGTATCTCATTGAAAAAAAATAGAAAATTGGAATCCAGAAGGTGATTTGACAGAATTATTAGAAAATTGGTGGGACAGTGAATGTAGCAGTAATTCATTATAGAGACCCTCTACAGACTGCTAGTATGTATTATAGCATATTGGACAAAGTACTAACTAGATTTTAAACTGCAGACTAGAAGATTCAGTCAGCGATTGATGAAACTATTGAAACAATAGATAGCCTAATCACTGTGTTCTATTGATTTGGATGGTATTTTTCATAGTCCTTCCTTTCCTCTGGAATGGTAAATGAATTAACACAGTTGCCTTATGTCCCCCTGAGTAGGTGCAGTAAATTTTATAAATTTACAATTGTGTTGTCATCTCCAAATCTCAGAGCCAGGGTCAGATTATTTTTGTGATGCAGTTGTGATCCTGCAAGCACACCATGCAATACACAATTAATAACAGGGCCTAGATAGAGATGGCTGAATTAAGTATCCCATGGTTTCCTAGGCTAGAGAGACTAAGCAACTGTAGAATGATATAAATGCTTTTCCAACTTTGCTTACTGCATAAATTCCATCTGTATTTCTCAGGCAATTTCTCATCTCAATGTGATCAGATGTTACATGTGCTTGGGGACATAGTTATATTATGTCACTTTAGGCAAAATTAGAAATAAGCCAAGCTTATCTTGGCATCCAATTTGCACCTTTCCCTGCCTTTTTCCCAAGCTACTCTGCCTGGTCTCCTACTCCAACCTCTCCAGACACTCATTATTGTACTTTGCTCTTATTTTCTCCATCCTCAGTCTATTAAAAGCATTTTTTTTTTTTTTTTTTTTTTTTTTTTTTTTTTTTTTTTGGTCAGGCGCAGTGGCTCACGTCGGTAATTCCAGCACTTTGGGAGGCCAAAGTGGGCAGATCACAAGGTCATGAGTTAGAGACCAGCCTGGCCAATATGGTGAAACCCCGTCTCTACTAAAAATACAAAAATTCGCCAGGCATGGTGGCGGGTGCCTGTAGTCCCAGCTACTTAGAAGGCTGAGGCAGGAGAGTCGCTTGAACTGGGGAGGTGGAGGGTGCAGTTAGCTGAGATAGCGCCACTGTACTCCAGCCTGGGTGACAGAGAGAGACTCTGTCTCAAAAAAAAAAAAAAAACAACTTTTTTTCAAGAAGGCACTAGAAACACTCCTTCACGCTAGGGCTTATATTTCTGATAAGACTTAAAGCATTACTCCTCTTTGTTAGATCAGTTTTTCCTTCAGCCATAGGAACTAGAAGTTCACAAGTGTAGGACTACAAGGTGCCAACAAACAAGTGGGTGATGGGGACACCACTCTAATTCTCTCCCCTGGTCAGACTACCATCACCAAGCTCCTATTAACCATCAACATTGTAAGACTGATAGTCTCCTTGCCTCTCTGCTTTTGCACCTAGGAAAAGTAAAGTATGCTAAAAGTGATTCGGATGTCCAAAGTGGCTCCCTCACTCTCTCCTCCCTACCAGACACCAGCAGCCTGTGGGGATATTCCAGGAGACCTTCTACTGCTCTATCAGCTCTCTCCACTGTATTTTGCTTGCTTGCTTTTTGTTGTTTATTTTTCCAGTAGGCCTCATGATTCAAAATGATGTCCTTATTTCGTCTTTAAATGTTCTGATACATTCTGTCACTTGGAATGCTTCTTCCATTCAAATGGATTTCTTCTTTCCTCCATGTACTTCAGGCTTTCTGTGTTAGAAACAAATAAACAAACCTGCTAAAAAGTTTTTAACGTGGCTTAATGTTCACTCCTACAGGGCAGCATGCAACTGACAAGAAGAACAACAAAGAAGGGTAAGTTCTAAGGAATAGCCCCTTTGAAGCCTCAGAAAGAGTGGTTTCAATGTTCCACTTATAAAATCACAGAGCTGTCTTTTTTCCTGGTTCAGAAAAAAACAAAACTCAAATTGAAAGCTGTATGTGGAAAAGGCAAAATTTTTATTGTTATTTCATTAAAACTAAGGTTAGAAAACTGAAAAAAATAGAAACATGGTAAATAGCATTTTTAAAGGAAGTAATAAAAACCTTCATAAATAAAATTATATATTTTCCTTTTTCCTACATTTAAGAAATATATTAATCTAGTTTTACGGATTGATTAAATTTAGGACATATGCCCAAAATAATCTAAAATTTTTATGAAGACATCATTAGAGGAACTTGAATATTCTTAAATATATAGTACTTAACCAAATATAATATAAGCAATCATTAAACAGATGAACACTTTTATTCATTTCTTTGTTCCTAAAGATGTTTTTCTACAAAATCATGTAACATGGATGTCATAAAATACAGAAATACGTATTTACTTACAATATATTCACTGTTGAGCTGAGATTGCATCACTGTACTCCAGCCTGGGTGACAGAACGAGATTTTGTCTCAGAAAAAAAAAAAAATATATATATATATATATATATGTATGTATCTATATATATATTCACTGTCACAGACAAAGGTTTTATTCTTCTCTAGGTATTCCTCCTTAGAGCCACTTTTTTCCTCAAAAATTCAAATATTCAGGAAAGACAATGCCTATGGTGACTAGGAGGAACAGGACTAGTTTAAACCAACATAAAATGTCCTCATCTGTCCTCTTAGCTGAAGTTAGTTAGGTTTTAGTGGTTATTTTCATCTTAGAAATGTATACCCAGAAGACCTAACATAATTTGTCTAGATAGAAAATTTTCAAACATGTTTATGCCAAATTGTTTTTCCCCTATGATTTTCAATCCCAAATTGTCATGTAAATTCTAAAAATATGACTCCTGAGAATTTAGCAAAACCTAATTTCTCTTCAGGAATCTTTAGCAGAACATTGTGTGGACTTGATCACGGAAAGACTTCATTTGTCAAATGGCTCAAAGCCTTCCCCAACTTCCACCCCTCTTACAATATCTTAGTATAAAAATCTTCAGGAGCTGAAAGAGGAAGAAATCCAAAACTAGTAGATGCCCATAGATGACAAACAGAAACAGAATCACCTTCTTCCATAAAGAGTTATTACCTTTGTGCCATGAAGGCTGATGGTGAATAAAGCATAACTTTTGCATTTGTCACATGCTACAGCCATCTTATGAAACATAATTTTCTGACTGTTGGTCAAGAAATCGATGGAGTATTTAAAAGACTTTGGAAATAACTTACTTAATGAAGGGATTATTTACGGAATTGGTGGCAGATTTACAAACACCAAACAGGGATGATGAGACGCCTAGGGATTAGCAATAGCAGGGAGCCATTTACCTTCCCTGTGCCTAAAGGAGCAAGGGAAGTAAAATTTGGATCTATAGGAGAGTGGCAGTCCTACAGTAGCTGTGGCCATAGAGGGATGTAGCCACTGGCACTGTTGGTACTGGGCACAGAGCTCGGGGAGATAGAGGCCAACTAGTAAAACACCATGCTTTCTGTTCTCCTTTTCTCTGATCCCCTATCAGTGTCTCTTATTGGTTGACTCCAAAGGGAAGCTTGGAAGTGAAAAAGCAAAGGAGATGCAGTCCACAGGGGTCAGCCTCCCTAATTACAAGCAGGGCACAGAAGGACAAACCTTGGATTATGGGGTTTTGGGGTTAAAAGAGAGTAACAGAATAACTGGTATGTTTGCATGGCTGTCTTTCTCATTGGGAGTAACTTGACATGAACTTCAAGGTTGAAGATAATATGTTTGATGCAGAGAGAACTAAGAAGTGGGAAAAATAATTGTAAGCCTTGTGCCTTTTTTCCTATTAGAAAAAAATACAGATTTTTAAATTTCTATTAGTGTTAAAATTTGTTTTCTAAGCATTAAAATGGTTAAAAAGAAAAACATGTTGGTTGTAAAAAAAATTAAGCAAGGCAACCTATAAAGTCCCCTTTCACCTATGCTTTTCATTCCTTTATTTCTTCATAAATTCATTCATGGTGCTATTCGTTCAAAACATTTTAGCTAATAATAATAGCTCACATCTATAAATATGTGCCAAACAGACCTCAAAGTGTTTTATTTGTATTTAATCATCAGAACATTAAAAAAGTGCTACTATTATCCCAGTTTGGCTAAAATAAAGTTAAGTAAATTGCTGAAGGCATAGAGTTGTTAATAGAAGTGGAATTGAAACACAGGCAGGTTGATTCTAAAGTTTTTGTTCTTAACCACTCTGCTGTGTTGTGATGAACAGATATTTACTGAGCACCCACTATGTGGCAGGGACTTTTCTAGGCATTGAACATACAGGGATAAAAACAATAAACTATGTTCCTGCTTCATGGAATATATCTTTCGGTGGTAGGTATAAGCAATAACCAAAGGCATTAATGGGCTTATAATTTCAGGTTGAAATAAATGCTATAAATAAAAATAAAGTAAGGTAAAGCATTAGAGGGGATAGGGGCTATGTTTTAGGATGAATAGGGCAGTCTCTGTAGTGATGATATTTGAATGATCTCACATCATTCATCAGAAACAAATGGTTTAAGAAAGGTACTTATGAAAAATGTGAATAAAAAATTTTCCAGACAAAAAGAAGAGTAAATGCCACAAGCCATAAGCTGTTGAAAGATAAGTAAAGCCAGTAAAGGTGTGAAGGGACACTAAATTGTTAATAAAAACTGATATGGTATTTATATCAGGTTCTGTTCTGGGGATTTTACTAATATTAACATTCAGCTTATTACAATAATATGAAGAATATCCTGTCGTATTCCCTAATTTATACACAACATAACTGACACTCACTGCCACGTAACTAGTAAGGTAAGGATCTAGATTTCAAACCAAGGCAATATGGCTGGTTGATAGTGTCTCAACTATTCTGACACTGTTCTTCCCAGATTGATTCTCTAATTCACTACTGTTTTCCCTTCAATCATCTGTATCTTTATCCAATTTAAAATTTTTATAAATGATTCCTCAGAGTTGTTTTATTATTCTTCATTTTTAAAATTATCTATATTTTACATTTCTTTTTGTTCTTTGTTTTTTTAATAGCATCCTTTGTTTTAATTTGTGGATAGATATACTGTAGATTTTGAAGATTTGTTTTGTTTTTGCTGTCCACATTGTCTTTGCTTATTTTTATTTTGTTTTTTTAGTAATCCTTGGAATTTCTTACATGGATTATTTTCCCAAAAGTCAAGTGAACCTTGGCTGTTTATTTGAAGAGGAAGACACCAAAAATTTGATTGGAGGCTCTGGATGAGTACCAGATTCACACCAGATTTTGAGGTGGTGAGCCAGTTTCTTCCTTGTGAGACAAGCAAATAACAATATATTTTTACTCTGGGTACATTTAATTTTTGTAGAGATGAATAGTTCAATCTCCTTCATGGTAGTGGTAAGGATAGGTTTTATATTTAGCTACTGGCATTCCTGAAACAGAATAAGATGCCATGGTCTTATAGTTCAGTGTGTAAACTTTCACAGCTTTTGCAAGTTTTCAGCCCAGTGTTAGCCCCCAATCACTGTGAATGTCCCCAAGTACAGAGCTTCTTTGGTTTTACTTTTCTGGTTTTATAGTGAGACAAAGGCATTCTGGGAAGTATAGCCAATTGAAATTGAGGCTCTAACAAATATTTACTGAGCACCTACTCTGTCATACACTTTTCTAGATGCTGGAAATACAGCAAGGAAAAATAAGTACACCATTACCTGAAGTCTTCTATTGCTTGTATAGTTCACTTTTTTAAACAGCTTGATTGACATTCTATTAACCATCCTGGCAATTGTGTGTGGTGTGAGGTAGTGACCTAACATCTTTTATAAAAACTAAATATTTAAATTTTATGTGTTGAAGGTATTTGTTTTGTTTTGCTCATTTTGATTTTGATGCATGCATTTAATTTCAGAATATGGTTTATTTTTCTTGAATCACCAGAGAAATATCCATTTTACTCATTTTAACACCATCTCTTTCTTAAGTTAATTCTGTTTCTTTGGAGTTTTTCAGTTTGTTGATATTGATTTGTCTCTTTTATTGATGTGGCAACATTTTCTCAAAATATAGAAGATTGCTTTTATTTTTACATCGTGTGGAGAAGGAGGCATATTACTTTTTGAAAGATGGAGTGTATTTCTTAAGCAGTAACAAGTCATGCTCTTTATGTGACATCATTTTTTTATTATAGTAAAGTTTTCAGGTGATATTTGAGAGAGAGAGTCTGGATATGATGTTGCATATAGTGAATGAATTATCACAAACACTGCTTTGATTATCAGGCCCTAGCAACCATGGTCACTCTAAGAGTGTCCTGTCAGAACTATGACTTTAGAGAGCAGTGTTGAGTGATTTAGCTTTGGTTCCTGTTCTTAAGTTGGCTGCTCTGAGTGTAGGGACCTACATTTAATTAATTTTATTTTGACAACGTCTCATGTTTTTCATCCTTCATTTCTTCTGTTCCTGGTTCTCTTCAGAGTTCTTTTAGGAGATAAATGTGTTTTGTTGTTTTCTTGCCGTTAATGTTTCCTTTCTTTCTTTTGTCTTTTTCTGTATTTAAATGCTCTCTGCCTTCTGGTTTCTATTTGGAGTAGTACGTTCTTCTGTTTTTTTAAGTAGATTTTGCTCCCAGTCTACAGTCATCTGCTTTATGCCATCTAGAATAGCCTCACTCTCTTAGTTTGCTCGTGATTATTGTGTGTTTCTCATGACTTTACATTAAAAATATATTTATTGTGTAATTTCCTCTGGATTTAAAGAGGGGAAGATAGATTTCTGGAACTTTTCTTTCTTTCTGATATATCCTTTCTCCCTCTTTCTTTACCATCAATGACTTACTCTACCTGCCATTTATCTTCACCTATGATTTAGAAGGTATGTAAGATGTTTTAATTTTAGTATTGTTTGTCTTTTTACCTGTGTTTGTTAATATACTTTGAGATTTGATACTCAGATTCTTGTGATCAAATCATAACTATAATTTATTTCTCCTCTTAAAATATAATTTTTTAGTTTTGCTTTTCATTTTTAACCATATTTGCAAGTTTACTTTAAAAAGAAATCTGAGAAATCGTGCTCTGATAATGTGAGAGTTGTAATTCATAGCATAAAAGGATAGCTCTCCATCTCTATATAGAGTGATTTGTTTTTCTTAACTGGGTCTATCTTTGCAGTTAGTAGAAATACCTTATGTTAATCAGTTCTAAATTTCAATGGATATCCTTTATTTCTTCTACCTTCTGGGATTTTTAGGGAAAGTTAGGAGAGGTTTCATCATGGATGCTCACCAAACAGTACTTCCTTATTCATCCCAATACCGAGTGCCTTTATAATGTAGACTTTTAATAGCTAAGCATTAGATTAATATTATTCCTCACCTTATACTCTTTTATTGTCTCAATACCTTGTTAAAGTCTCCTCTAGTATAGCTTGAGAAGTAAAGCTGAAAGACTTTATGCTCGTATTATTTCTTCAATGTTATTGATCTCATCTGTTGTTTTAAAAATATGTTTAAGGGAAATATTTATTTCCCTGGAAGGAAAAAGTGGCTCTTACAGTGCAACTAGATGATCTTAAATGCCTCCAATACATGTAGTGGCCAGTTGCTGGCAGAAGCAGAAGCACAATGTTTAAAAAATGGTGCATTGTATTCTTATTGATACGTCTTCAAATTCTATTCATACTGAGTCAGCTTGATGAAAACAATAAAATCTCTAAGGAATAGTTTGTTTACCTCTTGCCCAGAACATTATAGCTATAACATTATAGTTCTGCTATTGTATTATGTTAGATACATAGATTAAATGATCTAAATGATAAAACTCAAGCATTTAAAGTGAAAGTACAAGAAGATAAGTTGTAGACGAAATATAATCAAGTTGAAAATAAGTATATTTTATATGAGCTTTTATATTAATTAAAGGTTCTTGTAAGAATTTGTTTAAAAAGAACAAATGTTAATATAGTAATATTAATATATATTTCCTTGCTATTATTACTTATGTAAGTATGGAAATTTAATTTTCTCAAAAACATGTAGTTTGATACAGGTTCCTTTCTTCAATTCGTAGTCTTTCTCTGAGCCTTCCCTGGAAAGAAATCATGTCTAATAGTGACCATACAATAACACCATCAAGACACAACTCATTATTTATGAAAACTTCACTTCTCAGTAAATTATCTGAAATGTTTGTTTGATAGCTAATTTCTGCCAAACATTGTACATTTTCCCCTCATCAAATAAAACTATTTCCAAAGTACACAATAATCTTTTTATAGGATAGCAATTTGAATGGAAGTTAGTTTTTTTATACTTTTATTTTTACAACATGGTTAAGAGTAATTTTCTCTAAGTGGCATAAAGGCAGATTTCCTCAAGCAAAATCAAGCTAGTTAGCTACTGTTGCATGGCTACTACAAAGGCAGAAGAGTTCTGGGTGGTATAAAGGGAACTTCTGGACAAATACATTCTTTTAAGCCTCTTTAGTATCCAGTAACATTATCTCTAAATACAAAAAAGTCAATCTGATCCACAAAAAGACTGTGGCATGCAGATGTATGCAACTGATTTAAGAAAATTATGAAGTTTCTTAATGCTGTAGAATGAAATATAGAAAAGCTTGAATGGGCTTTACAAATTATACCATTGAAATGAAATGTGATAATAATGTCTGCCAACCAAATTCAGTGTTCTCTTTGTGTCACTAAAATCAAATGTGCAAAATAAAGCCTCAACCAAACAGTAATGTTTGGGATTCCTTAGAATGGTTTGTACAACATTTATAAATGTTCTAAGGAAGTCAGTTTAGTTAGTAGCTGGAATGCAATATTATTTCAAAGCCCACACTGATCTTTATCTTAAAACCAAATGTCACTCAGAATCTAACATAGAGAAGAGTTTTTTTCAAATTAAATCGTGTTTTAAGATGTAGTGTAATGTTTAACAACTCAAGGCAGGACTTGAGTCAATGTTTATATACTCAAATTTATATTCTTCACTGATTCTATTTGGAAATATGTTCTTAAAAATGGACATTGCCACAGTAAATGCATTTCCAATGAACTGGTTTTATTACATTTAACATATAAATTCTTCATCACTAGGCATGCTACTGACTTTTCATGTTGCTTACATACAGAAAGAGGACAAACATATTAGAGTAAAATGACTGTTTGATCTTCATGACAATTATATTTATCCTTGTAAGTTCATAAATGATTATTTTGACATGTCATTATCAATGTATCTAACAGAGCCTGGCATACATATAGTAGGTGAAATATATATATATATATTTCATGTTTGTGTGTATATATTATATATAAAAATATACAACTGTGTATATATGTGTGTATATGCATAGTGTATGAAATATATATTTCACATACATATATGTGAAAAATATACACACATATATACATGCACACACATATATACATAAATATATGTGAAATATATAAAATATATGTACATACATTTGAAATATATATTTTATATTTACCATAAAATATGCTATATATACTATATATACACACATATATTATACACACATATATATTTCGTTTGTTTTTGCTTTCATTTATTTCTGCATAGAATCCTATAATTCTATATACAGCATCAGCTAAAAATCCCAATTACCCTATGTTTAGGCACATTGACATGACTTATTTTCTGAGTTATTAAAGTAAAGAGACTGACTTTAGGCACTACTGAGTTCATCAAGTTAAAGGCCATCTTGGAAAGATCTCTCTTGGTGGCCAGTTATCTTCTTCTAGGTGACACTACTGATTTTTTATGATGATAAGTATACCTTGACATAACACATAGAGTGGGTATGGTTTAAAGGTTTTATATGGATATTCCTTAATAAGTAGTTTGTTACTTGGAGATAAATGGTAATTCATAGCAATATATTTAACTGCATAACTGAGACTTTTTAAGAAAGTAGAATATCCTTCCTACTTCCTAAAAATCTTGAGATTGAGAAACCCTTAAGCTAAAAAATCAAATAAAGCTTTTGTCCAACATAGATAAAACATAGACATAATTTACCATCACCCTCACCTGCTTCTATTCTGAAATGACACAAAATGGACAAACACAATGGTTTCCAGAAAGTGACCATCAGACAATGAAGAATGATAATTTCTAAGTGATGGGAAACACATGAGATGAGCCCAGTTATATAGCTTATTCTCTTGAGCTACCAGAGTAGGGCACAGGGAGAGGATGCACAGGCAAATCCCAGTAAACTCTGCCTCGAGCACATGAAGAGTTCATAAAGAGCATACAGGAGAGTAGAGAGCTATGGTTAGAAAGAATTTCAGGGAACTACAGAAAGTCTCTTCAAGCATTCAGCTAATCATTGAGTGAGTGCATATGAAGAAACTATGCAAGCCTGGGGGATGAACTTCCCAAAAGGATGTGAGGGAACAACGACACAGCAATACACGAGGTTTAGAAGATTGCCTGTACGCACCAGCCAGATTGGAAGAGCTCATGATTCACAGTACACAGCGTAGAGTACTCATAAAAATTTTGTCTCAATACTTGTAATTTCCTCTAGACTGGGCATGACTCTGCTTATGACTAATAAACCATAAAAACCCAAGTGTTTAAAGCCCTTCCAACAAACAACTTTTTCCTAGAAAAAAAATCTGTAATACAGAAATATAAACATATTCAAAATATAACAAGATTAACAATTTCTGACATCCAACCAAAAATCGTTAAACATTTAAAGAAGCCAGAAAATGCAAACCAAAATGAGGAGAAAAACTGACCCACAACTGTCAGAAATGTTAGAATCAGCAAACGATGACATTAAAATATTATAACTTCATTTCATTTTTTCCAAAATTTAAGGAAAGATGTGAAGGATATATATTTAAAAATCCCAACTCAAACTTCTAGAAATGAAAACAACAACATATGGGGTGGAAAATAACTGCGCTGATAATGGAGTTGATGTGGCAGAAGAAAAGGGAAGTGAAATTTAAAGCATAGCAATAGAAATGATCCAAACCACGAGCAAAGAGAATAAAAATAAATAAACAAAAATGAGCACAGTGTCAACGAAATGTTGGACAACTTTTAGCAGCCTAAACATATGTATACTTGGAGTCCTCCATGGGGCAGAAGCAAATAAGAGAGAAAGGAGGATTAGGAAACAAAATATTTGAAGAAGCAATATCAAAATTTATCTGAATTTGATCATAGCTATAAACCCATAGATCTAAAAATCCCAATGAACCCCAAACACAAGAAATAGGAAGGGAACTGCACAAAGGTAAATTATAATAAAATTGCTCACATCCAGCAATAAAGACAGACTCTTGAAAGTGGTTATAGATACATTATGTGCAGAGGAACAAACATAAGGATGACAGATTTCTTGCTGAAAACACTGCAACTACATATGTACACAAACTCTTGTATATAAATGTTCCTAGAGGCTTTATTTGTAATATTCCAAAACCGGAAACAAACCAAATGTTCATCAGAAGGTGAATATGTACCAAACTGTGGTATATTCATGCGATATCCATGCAATGGAATACTACTTAGCAATGAAAAGGAATGAAATATTGACACATGCTATTAAGATGGATGAATCACAAAATAATTATGCTGAGCGAAGAGGCCTGACCGAAAAGAAGTAGAGATGACCCTTGAATAACACAGGGGTTAAGGGCACCAACCCCCTGTGCAGTAAAAAAATCCATGTATAATTTTTGATTTCCCCAAAACTTAACTACTAATAGCCCACTATTTACTGGAAGCCTTACTAATAACATAAACAGTCAATTAACACATATTTTGCCTGTTATATGTAATATATCACCATAAAGGTCTTCATCCTTGTTGTCTTCATGTTGGGTAGACCAAGGAGGAAGAGAAAGAGAAGTTGTTTTTTTTGTCCTGGGGTGGCAGAGGCAGAAAAGGTAAAGGAAGTGGAAGAGGAAGCAGGAGAGGCAGACAGGAATATTCAGTGTAAATTTTGTTTTAAAAAAATCCATGTACAAGTGGACCTGTGAAGTGCAAGCTCATATTATCCAAGGGTCAACTGTACATATTTTGTGTTTTTTATTTACATAATTTCTAAAAAATAAAAATTTACGAATAGTGACAGAATGTTGTTTAGTGGTTGCCTGGGGATGGAGTAAACAGTGACTGGAGGGACATCTTTAAAGGGTCCCAAGGAAACTCTTTAATGTGATGAATGTTTCATTATCTGGAGTGTACTGATGGTTTCACAGGCATATGCATTTGTAAAAATATATCAAACTGTATAGTTAAATATGTGTAGTTCAACACATGTCAATTACAATACAATAAAACTATGGGGGTTAGTGATTAAACTTACTGTTAGGAAAAAAGTTACCTCAATACATTTGCACATATATATATATGTATATATATATATGCACATATACACAAACACACACACATACATAGATATACATACCACCAAAAAAGTCAATATAATTTAATCCAATTATTGGTAAATCTAATTATTATATTAAGAAAACTATAAATTAAAAAATTAAAGATGTAAGAATCTAGATGTATAGAATAATGTAATCTTACAGCTGGAAGCAATCTTAGAAACTACCTAATTTGAAGTCCTCAATTCTTGAGTCATAGTCTTATTTATTTATTTATTATTATTATATGTTAACTTTTAGGGTACATGTGCACAATGTGCAGGTTAGTTACATATGTATACATGTGCCATGCTGGTGCGTTGCACCCACTGACTCTTCATCTAGCATTAGGTATATCTCCCAATGCTATCCCTCCCACCTCCACCCACCCCACAACAGTCCCCAGAGTGTGATGTTCCCCTTCCTGTGTCCATGTGTTCTCATTGTTCAATTCCCACCTATGAGTGAGAATATGTGGTGTTTGGTTTTTTGTTCTTGCGATAGTTTACTGAGAATGATGATTTCCAATTTCATCCATGTCCCTACAAAGGACATGAACTCATCATTTTTTATGGCTGCATAGTATTCCATGGTGTATATGTGCCACATTTTCTTAATCCAGTCTATCATTGTTGGACATTTGAGTTGGTTCCAAGTCTTTGCTATTGTGAATAATGCCGCAATAAACATACGTGTGCATGTGTCTTTATAGCAGCATGATTTATAGTCCTTTGGGTATATACCCAGTAATGGGATGGCTGGGTCAAATGGTATTTCTAGTTCTAGATCCCTGAGGAATCGCCACACTGACTTCCACAATGGTTGAACTAGTTTACAGTCCCACCAACAGTGTAAAAGTGTTCCTATTTCTCCACATCCTCTCCAGCACCTGTTGTTTCCTGACTTTTTAATGATTGCCATTCTAACTGGTGTGAGATGGTATCTCACTGTGGTTTTGATTTGCATTTCTCTGATGGCCAGTGATGGTGAGCATTTTTTTCATGTGTTTTTTGGCTGCATAAATGTCTTCTTTTGAGAAGTGTCTGTTCATGTCCGAGTCATAGTCTTAGAATTTAAGAAAGTTGGAAGAAGCTGTGTGAAATAGCCTACCCATATTTATTATGTTGCAAATAGTGAACCCAATTCCATAGAAGCATGCTGACTTGTGAGAAAATATCTCCTGATTAGTCTAGAGCTGTTTTCATTTTTATCATATTATCTCAATTAATTTATATATGCTATTCTTGTATATTTTCAATTATGTCTTTCTCAGAATGCAAAGTTAAATTGCCATTGACTTTACCTCAGTTAATCGTCATTGTTAAATTGCTATCATTTGTCAACTGATGAAAAATTTAAATGCCTCATTTAGGAGCACATCATTATTTCAGCAAATTTATGACATTGTGTATCTATTTTCATACAGTCTTTGAGCTTTATATTCCTAACAAAATGTCTTGTTGGACTTCTTCTGTCTTAGATGGTTTGAACAGCCACAATTCTTGTTTTAGGTATTCTTATCTGGTCCTATTGCTTGATCTCTTGACTGTTCAAAAATCTGAATTCTACGATTTTGTTTGTACTTTAATTTATACCTGCAAGGCTGATTTTGCCAAAGTCTTAATCATTCCAATCTGTTGCTCAAAACCTGGTCAGGATCCACTGTTTCTTTTTTTAAATGTTATGTTTTCACATAATGGTAAAGAACTTCCATATCCAAACTCAAATTACCTTTATGGCCTTCTTAATTTCTACGCTTCTGCATGTAATAATTTGGACTGCTTGTATTTACTTAAAAGAAAATGTCAGATATTTATTTCATGTGCCTAAAATATTTCTCATTTTGATATATAGTTGTTGAGATCACACTAGTCTTGACATTCCAGACTAAATACCACCATCCACCATCTCAAACAAGCATCGCCTGTTCATACAAACCACAAGTAATATCTCCGTTCCTTGTATTTAATTCTGCTGCCTTGCCTTAGAATATGCATTTGATTTTGACTAAAATATCTACATCTGCTAGCATATAAATAGAAATAAAAATTTAAATACAACTTCCTGTATGTTCAGCTAGGGATAGCAAATGATAAATGTGATTGTAACACAGGAAGTAAACCTAAAAGGATGTAGTCTTCATTAATCTTGTAGTCCTGAACAATGCATAAATTGTTTTCCGCCCTCCAAAATGCAGAATATTTTGTGTAATTCCTTGTATTTCTCTCCTTTCTGCTACAGAATATAAAATAGAGAAAAATCCATTTCTGGTGCTAGCAGATAGCAACAGTAGTCCTAAATTGGTGTAAAACCATATGATAATTAACAGAAAAAACAACTACACAAACTTCTTTGATGAAGACTCAGTGATAAAGCCAAAGTCTTGAGCAATTGTATATAGATGTTGAAAATGTTCAATTTTTGCTGTCTTTGTACAAATATGAAACATACAAAGCTATAAGAATTAGTCCACCAAAGATGATTCAGATATGAAAAGAATGAAAACCTATAAGGTATTCATATCTGAAGGAGGGTGGGATGAGGGAGAGGGGGAGAAAAAATAATTATTGGGTACTAGGCACAGTACCTAGGTGATGAAATAATGCGTACAACAAACCCCTGTGATCCAAGTTTATCTAGAAACTAACCTGCACATGCACCTGTGAACATAAAATAAAAGTTAAAAAAAGCATAATAAGTCATTCTCTAACTGAGGAGACTATAGGGTACCAGGTTGCATTTCATTTTTTCATGAAATAGCTATACTCACATTAACTGTTATCTGTGCTTTGGGGAACACTTTTTTTTTCCACTCTGAGTCATGTAACGTCAAAGGCAAAATGAGCAGTAGTGGCCGGTGGTCTAGCTTTGGTTGTAGGTCTCCTCTGCCTTTCATCTACCTACCTCTAATCTTAAGAAAGGTATTGTCCACATGATCTTGGTATTCTCCCATCATTCCACACTGGTATTTTAAGAGAAAAACCAGAATGATAAAACTTATTTGCTGGTCCAGGAATTCTATACTCTTTGTGCCTCACATTGAAGGTTGTTGGTAAACTTTTAATTCCTCAAGATAATCACAGCACCTTAAATTTGCCTATTTCTATAAGAGTGGGAGGCATTTTTATGTAAATAATCTCTTCTGATCATTATACAATATTTTGACGTAACTAATGAATTATTATTGTCCTCACTTTGCAAATGTTCTGAGCCAGGCCTTGTGATTAGTGTTGTCGATACGTTATTGAATAAAATTGGCATGGTTTCTTTCCTCATGAAAATTAGAGTTCTATAAGCAAAGTAACAAATTACAAAGACACTTTTGATAAAGCTTTCTCCAGGTGAAGGGATCAGTTAGGATTTAAGTATTACAAACTGTGCTAAGTCTTGTGAAGAAAGAAATAGGGCTCCAGAAAGAGAATAATAAGAGGAAAGTATTTTGTTTGGGGAGTCATGGAAACTCTCCCTGAGGTGGTGACAAGGAAGTTAAGATATGAGGTGCAAGAAAGACCCAGCCACATCAAGAGTTAAAGGGAAAAAAGGTCTCCTGATTCTGGGAATCACTGTAGGAATGTCCCAAAGTTATTCATCTAGTTAGGAAGCAGAGCTAAAATTTAGCAGAAATTTCTGAAAATGATAATTCACATTTGCCTAGCTCTTTTCAAAGTGCTTTCATGTGTATAATCTCATTTAATAATTATGCTATGAGGTGGAAAACTTGGAGAATGATTGATAGGTAGAAAATTTTCCATCCTCCTTTTGACTTAGATTCTATTATTAATTGTGAAGGAAAAAAATCTAAGATTAGGTAAAAGACATTCTGAGTGGCATATGAATTGTTTGTAGGTAAAATATTCAATAAGATATTTCCCATTTGTCAGTGTCGAGAGTGAAAGCATCCCCCAAATATTCAGAACATGTGATTAGATGCTAATCATTTGCCTTCAGTGAGCCCACACTGTGTTCAGAGCTTTAGGTGAAGTATTTTAAGGGAAAAATTGACTTCATAGAGCTATAAGTTAAGTTTTAAAACATTCTAAAAATCTTTAAATGAGGAATTAGGATACATACATACACATGTATAAATATTTCTAAGTGACGTATGTGTGTGTGCATATATCCATGTGTATACATACATTTTTAAATTCTCTAAGCAATATGTACCGCCTATATGCAAATGTGTAGGAATGTATACATAATGCTTACAGTTATTTTAAAGTGTATATATAAAAGACTGACCATAAATATGCTTTAAGTCACATAGTCTGTACCACATTTTTCTCCATCTATTAAAAATGACAATCGTATTAACTTGCCTATAATTAATATATCTTAGTAAAGACTATGACTGAAAAAAACATTAAAAGACAATACATTATTAAATTTCAAAAACATCAGGCTGTGAACTTTTGTAAAATAATTTATTCATGTAGACAATTTATTAAAGTAATCACTCATGTAGAGTTTCAAAATATTATTTTTGTAAACTTTTTTGTGTTCTATGTTCAAATGCAGAAGTATGCATTAAATTGTTCATTTTATTATGTGTATTTTTCAGAAGTTATTTTAAATAACCTTCTTTTCAACGTACAGGAGATGTTATAGTCTTTACTCAGCAACTAGAGTGGTTCTTTTAAAACACAATGAACACACGAATAAAATGGGTTTAAAGAATGCCTACACACAGATGTGTAGAAATGCTAAGTATCAGTATACTGTGTAGTTCCAAAGCTCAAAACACTGCACGGCAGACCCTCTCACCCAGTCAAAGCCTAAGTGTTCCAGAGGCCCACAGCACCACATAATTTGCTCTCCTGACAACTCTTATTTTATCTTCTAACATTTCCTGCTTGTATATTCTACAACAGCCACATTGGCATTCTTGGAACATACCAAAAATGCTCCTGTCTCATGGTCTTTCCACCTGTTCCCTCTGCCTGGAGGATTTTTTCCTCAAATAAACATTTGAGTCACTTCCTCATTTTCTTCAGAACTCCAGTCAAATGTCACCTCATCAGAGATGTCTTTCTGCACTACTGTTTAAAAATTGGACACATATTCTCCTAGTGTTCACTAGTTCTCTTATTCTGTTTTATTATTCTTCATGGTGCCTATCACCATTCAACAAATAATTTTAGTTTTTTTTTTTTACTTCTTCTATTGTAATATAAACTCATAAAGGGAGGGAGTGTGTCCTTTTGTTTTGTGTTAAGTCTTCATCCTAGGAGAAAGTGGACACTCAATAAATGTTTGTTGGATGGTGGAAAGAGAGTGTTGTACAGAGAAGTAGTGAAAAGTTTTTGCTATCACACTAAACTCTTCATAGTAATGGGTTGCCTACCTAGAGGTAAGACTATGTAGCAGTTTTTCTTATATTTCCCCCTTTGAGAAAAACGATGTAATCATTTGGCCAAGATGGAGATCTTTATGTATATAACATTCATCTCCTGTAACAAGGAGAGCAAACACTAATGAATGCAATGAGGAAAACAGCCTATTTTTAGAGAAGTACACACATTTATTTACTTTTTAACTCTCTAGTAGGGGAAACAATCACAGACTATTTGATAAGCGAAGGACCTTAGATGTTACCTGAGACACCTTCATTAGCAGAAGGGAAAAATGACACATGGAGAGGCAAGAAAGATACAAAGCCAATGAATGGAGGAGCCAGCGTTACCTTCCATTCTTTTCTAATTATCAAACCCAGCCATACCACTGTGTCCTCATTTTCATTACAATGCTGAATAAAGTTACAAATCAATCAAAAATTTTTTACAAGTGATAGATAAATAAGGACAAGGGTAAAACAGTTTGTAGCTAGCAACCAACGGATAAACAATAAATTGCAATAACCAGAATAATTAGAGCCACAAGAAGGAATGTTGACAAATTTGCATATTCAGAAGAGCCAAAAATATTCTTATTAGGGTAGGTATCTGCTGGTCATAATCTTTGATCAAGAGGTACCATGTTTTGTCTTCAGATGGCCCCAGAACTTTTTTCATATATGGAAAGACCTGTTTACTAAAAAGTTTACTGGTGAATTTCATGTGTTTTTTGGGCTTTTATGCTTCGCAAGTCTCCAGACACCATCTTGGTTATCACAGTCCAATTTTTATATATGGTATAAAATTTGTCAACAATAACTGACATAAATATTTTTGCTAGAATTCATACTTATGAAAATGCTTCCAATTTAACTAGAGATGAAACAAAAAATTACAGATATAAAATACACCAATAAGATCAACAGAAGAAAACATAATGTACGCAAAATTCTAATTTCAATGTATATTATAAGGTTATGCGGTATCAAGAATGGCTGTAAGTCCACTTTAACAATGGGGCAGATCATTGTCTTCTTGGAATATTTATGTTGACTGTACTGAATTTTAACAGAAAGTTTGAGGATAGATGATCCTTTAGGGCTAATCATTTATTTTTTATAAATATGGAGCAAAGAACCAAATCCCTGTTCCTGCATGTTCCAGATGTTTGACCTCAGACAAGTTAGTTAACCTCTTTGTAAATGTTTTCTCCTGTATAAAATGGAGATGATGATAAAGTCTACCTGATAGGTTTGTCATGAAGATTAACTGATTTATTATATGCAAAGCACTTAGAACAATGCCTGGCATAGATAGGTACAATTGAAGGGCTTACTACTAATATTATTGCTACTACTTCTCTATTACTCTTACTGTTGTGTAGTTGCTGTTTCAGGGATTCACAGAAATTCAAAATATGAAAGTTTTACTTACTTTGGTTTTTGTTATTCCACTTTGGTTTTCTTCTAAACCTAGATTCTCTATTAGATCAAAAAAGTGGGCCAGAAGAGAGAGAGAGAGAGAGAGAGAGAATAGAGAGAGAGAGAGAATAGAGATAGTCCTGGACACAGGACCTGGCAAAGATTTCATGACAAAGACTTCAAAAACAATTGCAACAAAAATAAAAATTGACAAATGGGTTAAACTGAATAGCTTATGCATAGCAAAGCAAAATATCAACAAAGTAAACAGACAACCTACAGAATGGGAGAAAATATTTTCAAACGATGCATCAACAAAAGTCTAATGTCAACAATCTATAAAGAACTTAAACAAATTAACAAGCAAAAACAAAACAATCCCATTATAAAAGGTCAAAGAACATGAACAGACACTTCTCAAAATATCTACATGTGATCAACAAGCATATGGAAAAATGCTCAATATCAATGATTGTTAGAGAAATGCAAATCAAAGCCACAATGAGATACCATCTCACAACAGTGAGAATAGCTACTATTAAAAAGTCAAAAAATAACAGATGCTAGTGAGGTTGAGAATAAAAGGGAATGCTTATACACTGCTGGTGGGAAGGTAAATTAGCTCAGCCATTGTGGAAAGGAGTGTGGCAATTTCTCAAATAACTTAGGACAGAATTACCACTCAACTTAGCAATCCCATTATTGGATATATTCCCAAAGGAATATAAATCATTCTACCATAAAGACACATGCATATGTATGTTCATCACAGCACTATTCACAAAAGCAAAGACAGGGAATCAACCTAAATGCCCATCAACAGTAGACTGGATGAAGAAAATGTGGTACATATACACCATGGAATACTATGTACACCATGAAATACCACACAGCCATGACAATGAATGAGATCATATCCTTTGCAGCAACATGGATGGAGCTGGAGGTTATTATTTGAAGTGAACTAACAACAGACACTAGGGCTTGCTTGAGGGTAGAGGGTAGGAGGAGGGTAAGCATTGAAAAAGTACCTATCAGGTATTGTGCTTATTACCTGGGTGATGCAATAATCTGTACACCAAACCCCCATGACATGCACTTTACCTATATAACAAACCTACACATGTACCCCTGAACCTAAAATAAAAGTTATAAAAAAGAGTATAAAGAGAGGGAAGAGGAAAGACACACACACACACACACACACACACACACACACACACACACAGAGAGAGAGAGAGAGAGAGAGAGAGAAGAAACTCGAAGAAGAATCCAGTTAAGAATCTGGAGGAAAGGAAATGCAATTATGGCATAATGGAGGCAGAATGGTGAAAAACCCAGAAGAAGGAGGAATTGGTGATAGCCTTTTCAGATTAAAGTAAGAGAAAGGTTTGACTCTTTGGAGTTTCAGTTGATGAAAACTCAAAAGCAGATTATAAGTTTGTGCATGCATATGATCCATATGGGCTCAAACTGGTCTATGTAAACAACTGCCTGCAAAGTTCTCCAAGATTTCATCCCTGGAAAAAGTGACACTAAATGCCCCCTTCCAAGAACTGCAACTGAGGCAGTTTTTCCCCTCTGAGTTCTTATATGAGTGTCACTCTAGACCATGAGCTATGTATAAGCAGTACTGAAGAATGCTAACTGTGTGGTTACGACACTCACTGTATGGTTAAGTATTCCAAACTGCCTTGCCAAATGAGTGTTGTCTATTTGGAAGTTACATCAAAATTTTTAAAAATCATGCAATATATGTGGGGAAGAGTGCATCATAGACTGAATTAATGATTTAAACATAGAGCCATAATTCTAGGAGCTAACTGCAAAATGAATCAAGGTATTAATTGAAGAAATGTTTGAATCACCGTATAACTCTAAAATAATTACTTTTTCGAAATATAAATGTATAACATTGGTAAATAAAAGAAACATTCAAGCACCTTTGAAAGAGAAAGCAAGAAATCAAGTGGTTTATTTGTAGGCACATTGATTCATGCAGATACACTACTGAAAATTATTACATAGGAATAGAGAAAAAAACACAGGCATTACTAGAAGCTGGCATTTGAAATAGATATACATTTTTAAAGACTGACATCTACCGAAAATTAGAACTATTGACATGAAATAATTTTATTTCAACCCAAATTGGGGGCTATTATGCTGAAGCCCTAACGAAATAAATACCATGTTAAATTCTGAGCAAGTTTTATTTTTCTAAAGTTTTTTATTTTTATTTCATTTTTTTTTTTTTACAGCTGAGACTAGGCAGGAAAATTGTAGTTCACTCTTAATTATAGAGTTGCAAAAGCAATGCTGTAATTAGAGCTGTGAAAATTGTCTGGCGACAAATTTTCTTTGTAGTTTGAAGGAGTGAAAAGTCCTATTGATAGTATTTGATATGAGTTTCACCAAAGTACACCAAAGGGATACACTAACTTCTTAATATTTCTCTAACACTTTGAATGTGACAACTGCTAATTGTTATTATTCTAGTATGTGGTAGCCATTTTTAAATATTCAGGCTTGTATTTATAAAAGTTTTGCCACTTTTATAACTGCAATTTTACATTTAGAAGATTAGAGACATGGGCAGGATATAAATACCAACTGAACACTAGAGTCAAAGCTTTTACTCTCAATTTTTATATCGCATCAAAAGTATTATCTGCATGTAAATAGTAGACATTCAGTGATTTGTAACTAGTCATCATCTGATCAAACCTCCCAATTTCAACAAAGTTTATCTAAACTCTGCAAGACAGTTGGCTACTTTGTGTCTAAAAGTGTTTAGGAACTTTTATGTTGGCTTGTTTCAATATTAATTATTTTTACTGAGAGGACAATTAATTCCCTAATCTGTTATAACACTTTCTGAGTCACTTAAGCAGAACTCTAAAAATAAGAAGATGGATTTAATTTCGATTTTGAAATTAAGTTTCTTAACTTGATTCTCCTGGCTTTATTAATTTAAACCTAAATATATAGAAATGAAGTTTTTGCTATATTTGTTGTAAAAACTAGCACAGCTCATAGAAATATTAAAAAGTAAGAAATTGAATAGATTGATAGCATTGTTTTGATTGTTATTGTTATTTTAGTAAATAATCTGAAATAAATTAAACATTTTAAAGCACATTTTAGAAAAAAATATGCAGAATACAGAGAATGGAATCTAGAGACATTTATGGAATTTAAGAAGCTATTTTGTTCAATTCCCAAGTCTAGCTCGAAATTTGTTCCAGGCTCAATATGCTGCAGTTTTTAGGAATAACCTTCTTCTATGCAGAAGAAATATGAGAAACTATTGACCAGAAACTTATAATGAAATTAAGGAGGTGTTAATTCTGCTATGGCCACATATTAAGGTTCCAGAAAATGGGCTTGCTTTTTTTCCTTTTTATTCAATGTTGTTTAAGAAACAACAAAGAAAGGATTAAAACATATTTGCTTTACATTAAATAAAAATTAACTCATGCTTTTTTGGAAAGGATACATACAAACAAATGTCTGGTCTTACTATCCTAGTGAAAGTAATATATGTATTTTTAAATAAAACATTATTATCTTTATTGTCTTTATATACAAAATACCAAATCAGAGAAAACTTCCAAAGTTTTCCCTTCACATATATCTATTAGAAAATGGTTATTAAAAGAGGGATAATGGTAACTCCACATTTTAACTATTTTACTAAAATGTATATTGAAGACATATTTTATAATGTTATTTATTTCATATATACAAATATGAGTAGGAGGAATTTGTAGCTCAGGTAATATTCTTTTCCGCCCTTTGGTATACAAAGCTGAGGGCCTTTGTTTGACAGCCTTCACAGGCTTTTGTTGCTGAAAGCCCCTTTTCAGGTGTCATTTGACTGTCTCCTAGGAGCCTTTGTTGTTCAAAGTCTTTTTAGTCTCATTTTCTGCTGTTTAGGTCTTTTCGGTCTCATTTTCTGCTCTTTGGGCCCATAGGAACAATTGGTTTTCCAGCCTTTGAAAAAGTTTAAGCCCTGGATTCTCTATCATCCATCCTCAGTTTGTTGCAGATCAGCTAGCTTATACCACATCGTATTGCTTTCTGAAACATCCTGTTAAAAGCAGCAAGGAGAAGCCAACAGACTCTGACATATTGACTCCTTTCCAACCACTTCTCCTACAGCTACACACTCAGTAGGGACTCTGTAAGCCTGCCAAATTATCATAAGCTGCTGCTTTCCCAAATGTTTACTGTGACGTAAAAAGGATTTCCAGTTTTCCTGTTGGCTGAATCTGTTTCCTTGTTGCACAGTTACTGACAGCTGAGCCAAAGTCATGACTTTTATTTATTAATTTTTAGCCCTGCAACTTTAGCATGGCCTTCACACTTACATTTCTCATGTGAAAGAGCAAGAGTTTTTTTCCTTTAATTTTTTTTAGTATTGGCTAATAAAAGTTAAGTATACATTCTTATATTTTTTTCATGTAATTGTCTGAAGTATGATATACAGTACATTTTCAGAGATTTTTTTAATCTCTCAAATCTTAATGCTAAATATTCTACCTGTTGTAGTTTACAAATGTGCAAGATGCGTAAAGACAAGTCATTCTATTTTTAGACAGTGGTGATTACAGAGCTTTTTGACATTTGTTCTTAAAAACGTTTAATTGTACAAAAACTCTTTTATCTCTTATATTTAATGAAATAAAACTAGCTACACATTCATTTATGTAAAATGTTTGTGACTTTTCAGATTTACCCACTTAGAAGATGCATTCGTGGTACATTAGCAAGAAAATCTATGTGACATTTTAAGAGAAAATCAAGTGAAATCAATGAAATGAATTTGTAAAACTCATATAGAAGCATATGTGGCACATATACACCATGGAATACTATGCAGCCATAAAAAATGATGAGTTCATGTCCTTTGTAGGGACATGGATGAAACTGGAAGCCATCATTCTCAGCAAAGTATCGCAAGGACAAAAAACCAAACACCGCATGTTCTCACTCATAGGTTGGAATTGAACAATGAGAACACATGGACACAGGAAGGGGAACATCACACTCTGGGGACTGTTGTGGGGTGGGGGGACAGGGGAGGGATAGCATTAGGAGATATACCTAATGCTAAATGATGAGTTAATGGGTGCAGCACACCAGCATGGCACATGTATTTTATGTATGTAACAAACCTGCACATTGTGCACATGTACCCTAAAACTTAAAGTATAATAATAATAAAATTTAAAAAAAGTAAATGCCAAAATTAGTTGACAGAACAAAATATTTCACAAAGATGATTTTTTTTCTCTTTTGTTATTGAATTCAGCCACTTACAATTACTGAGTAAATTATGTTTGTAAATAAAAGCAATTTTATCATTGAGAAACCAAGATGATTACTATGTAGTGTGACTTCAGAAATGTTTCAAAATAAAATTCAAGTGCTTTTTTTCATAAAAAGAAATTGAATTAAAATTGTAAGAAAGTTTTAGTAAACTATTTAATGATGAGATACTGGAATTCAGTGAATGTGGGGGCTATTTGATATTAGTGTCATGCCTATTGCATAGGTCAGAAGCAGAACTGATGCTAAGAAAGAAAACTTAAGAGAAATAAATCTTAAAAAGGAGTAAAAATAACAGAGGATGACTAAAAGATATTTAATGTTACCACAAAAAGTTCAAACCTTCTCAGCAGTATTTTGGTTTAAAGATAATTTTCCAAATGGTTTGCTTCCCCTTTCTGGCTCCTATTGGTCCCTAGGAAGCACTTTCCCTTTCAGTACCCAGAGCATTGCCTTTCACCTATGTACCCATTTCCAAATCTCTGCTCTCCAGAAAGCATTTCATGAAAGTCAAGTATACTTTTTATGAACAAGGGCAAATGTGCACACTCCAAGAGGATCTGATTTCATCTTCTGCCACTAATGTTTTGAATAAAATCTTTCTTTTACTTAAATAACCTGAAGTATAATAAAATAAGAAAAAAGATTTAAAGAGGCAGAAGAGGTTTTCTTGGTAACAAATTACACCATTAAAGACATTCTGGCTAGGTGTGGTGGCTCAACCTGTAATCCCAGCTACTTGGGAGGCTGAGACAGGAGGATTGCTGAGACCAGGAGTTCAAGACCAGCCTGGGCAACATAGGGATACCCTGTCTCTAAAAATAAATAAATAAACAAAAGCCACTCTGACTACAAAGTATATGAGAGTTAACAGGCTAAATATCACATGGGAATCCTATACCTGTTAAGTGTACATAATCTTCAGTTAGAAGTAATTCATGACAAGTTATAAAATAAAGAGCTTTATGAAATATACATATACATTAAGAAGCAAAAGAGAATGGTATATCTAAAAATAAAAAATTAGCAAAATTCAAAAAAGCAAAATTGTCTAACTTTAAAATGGTCAAGATACAAGTATAATATCTCAAACCAAATAACCATGTTTAAAACACAAAATATATTTTTAAATTTATTATTTATTTCTAATTTTTAGTTGTTTTAAAAATATGCAGCATCTAGATTTCAAGAAACTGCCACCCTCCTACAAATGCAAGGCTAAAAGCAAAGATTATCCAGTTGAGAACAATAGTATTTATTTTATTAAGAATCTTAAATATGAATAGGCTTACATTAAACGAGACCCTTGCAAACATCTGTCTTCTCTCCCTGTAATGCTCGAAGAGGAAATCACAGCTAGTGAGCAATCATACTACATGACTCAGAAGGGCACTCTTGGAGTGTGCCTTTGCTATTACCTAACTATAAAACTTTGGCTATTAAATTCCCAATCTTCAGTTTGTCTCATAAAGATTAAAATGACTCCATGGTTGAGTATTTCTGAGATCAAAATAAACAACAGTATCCCTAGCACATACTTAGTATAAACAAAGTTATAAAAATGTAAGACTCATAAGGTGACAGAAAACAAATTTATTCTCTGTCCGTATCAATCCAATCTATCCTGACTTTTGGGTAAAATATGAGGCAGGCCTGTGCCTTTTTTGGTCATTCCCAGGTTAAAAAAAAAAAAAGAAAAGAAAAATCCCCTTCAGAATTTTAAAGAAGGGCTCTCTTATTCCATAAACTTATGTTCCACAAAATAGTCAAAATATTGTTTTATTTGAAGTTAGAATCCCCTTCTTCAGCTTTGCTAAAGGCAGGAACTTGAAATAGAAACAAGGAAACAAGGGTAGGGGAAGCTAGAGGGGAGAGTACAATAGATTTCTTTTCTCCTTGATCTGTCAGCTCCTTTCTCACCTTCATGACTATTATTTCTTAGCCCTCCATGGCCAGAGTGAAGAAAAAGATCTATAATTTAAAAGTAATAAAAGGTCATATTTGCTGTGATTAGCTGAGATATACTCTGGGTTTGGCAGGCATTTATGGGATCTGTGATATCAAAGATGCAATCTATGAAAGAAACAATTGATAAATCAGACCTCATTAAAATTATGCACTTCTGCTCTGTGAAAGACACTGTCAAGAGAATAAGTGGATAAGCCACAAACAGGGAGAAAAGATTTGCAGAAGACACAATTGATAAAGACTGTTATCCAAAATATACAAAGAATTCTTAAAACTCAACACTAAGAAAACAAACAGTCCAATTTTAAATACCTGAATAGATACTTTGTCAAAGACAAAAAGATAGTAAATGAACATATGTAAAGATGTGCCCACCGTATGTCATTAGGAAATTGCAAATTGAAATAATAATGAAATACTACGACCCATCTATTAGAATGGTGAAAATCCAGAACACTGACAACACTAAATGCTGGAGAGGATGTGTAGCAACAAGAGCTCTCATTCATTACTGGTGGGAATGCAAAAAATGGTACAGGCACTTTGGAAGACAGTGGGAGTATCTTACGAAACTAAAAATACTCGAGCCACACAATCCAGTGATTGGGGACTTTGATATTTATCCAAATGAGTTCAAAACTTATGCCCACACAAAGCCCTACACACACATTTATAGCAGCTTTATTCATACTTGCCAGATTTGGAAGCAACCAAGATGTCCTTCAGTAGGTAAACGGATAAATAAACTGTCACGTATCCAAACTATGAATATTATTTAGTGCTAAAAATAAATGAGCTATCAAGCCATGAAAAGACATAGAATATTAAAATGCTACAAACTGAATGATTCCAACTATATGGCATTCTAGAAAAGGCAAAATGATGGAGACAGTAAAAAGATCACTGGTTGCCAGGAGTTAGAGGAAGGAAGGGATGAAGAGACAGAGCACAGATAATTTCTAGGACATGAAACTGCTCTGTGTGATACTTTAATAGTATCATGATACACGTCATTATACATTTATTGAAATACAAAGAATACAAATAATGTACAGCACCAAGAGTGAGCCGCAATGTAAACTTTGGGTGATTATGTTTTGTCAGTATAGGTTCATCAACTGTAACAAATGTACCATCCTTGTGGGGGATGTTACATTAGAGAAGGCTGTGTGTGTGTGTGTGTGCCTGTGTGTATGTGTGTGTGTGTGTGTGTGAGTGTGTGTGTGGTATATGGAAATGCTCTGTACTCTCTGCTCAATTTAGCTGTGAACCTAAAACTGCTCTAAAATATCAAGTCTATATTTTAAAAGGAAATAAAATTGGAAAAAATTTCTTTAAAAGCTAGATGTTTGTTAAGTGTTTATAGCAAGTTTTAAGTACTTTAATAAGGATATTACTATCTGCGGACTAAGTTAGAGCTGAATTTTCACTAGAAATTTTGACAATGTGATGAATGCCTATTAAATGTTAGCAAATACCAGACCAGGAGCTTTGATATCCCAAGCTGCTTATGTTTTTGTTTGTTTGATTTTACATTGCTCAACAGAAACACAATATAAAATTCGATTATTTCTAAATTGTCCAAGCTTTTCAGGGTGCTTTGAAGTTCATCTTTTAAGTGCATGTGATTTAAACCGAGTTGTTTTTAAGATAACCTTAAATGATTATCATTGTGGTTTGGGAATTCCTCAAATAATTTCTGGATCCAAACGAATAATGTATATGTCAGATGAAAGGCAGATTTTATTTTAAAAAGAGTGTGCTGGGGACCCTGGAAAATAGGATATTATCTAGGTGAGCTGCTACTCAGATCCACAAGATGAGCATAAATTAGAAATTAGGGCTAGATATTTCTGAATCTTCAAAAATCTTGAGAAGCACCAAGTCGAGGTTTTTAAAGACAAAGTTGTTCTCACTTTTTAAAAGTTGGAAACCAACTTAATTAAAAAATTAGTACTATCATGTCAAAACACCCATATGTGCTCTGTGCTCTTTCTGGATCTTGTGCAGCAAGTTTACAACCTTTGATATAGACTCTCGTTGATTAGTAAGCCCCAAAAAACTCATGTATAAAATAATAACTTATATAATCTACTTCTTTCAGGTTAATTTATTGACATTTGGAAAAATAAAAGTAGGGGATTGGCTACTGAGAATAGCTTGGTAATAATTTTACAAGGGTAAGATTAAGAGATTTTAATTTTTAATTTCGTGCCTTCTAATGAACTTTTTTAAGGAATACTTCTAAAGAAATATGTATCTCAAGTTGTCTTCTCTTGATAAAGAGTCTATAACAAGCTATATCAACAACTAGAGGGAGACCTTTCTAAATTTGAATTACTGGTGACATTTTTACTTTGAATTTCAAACTTGTAATTTAAATTTAAAAAATGATCACTAAATGGCAACTTTGAAGCAAAATCTTTAGTGACAGAATTCTAGATCTTTCTTTATGCTCTTGGATTATTTCCCCTTCCAATTGAAAACATAATCTATTCATGTAAGATTTGCCCCTTTTGGCATGACCGACGATTATATTTTATTTCAATTGTATTTTTTGCAAAACAATGCCATTTTTCTAAAATAAAGACAAAGCAGAATTAAAAATTTTCCAAAATGAAGCAGAATTCTTGAAAATTGAAAGCATGGATACTGTTGTTTTAAGAAAAAAGAAAAAAATCAATAGATAATATGAGTAATTAAAAGGCAGTTTTGAAAAAGAGGATAATAGCTTCAAAAGGCACAGCATATTTATTACAGACATTTTTAACGGACAGACAATTGAGGCCAAGAGGAAGCGATATTAAAATAAAACAAACAATGGACAAAACAAGAAACACTTTCCTGGCTGAAAATGCAGTATCCACAGTGAAAAGTCTGAACAATGCAATGCTAAATTAATGAAACAGACCCACATTTAAATACACTTGTTAAGATTTTCAAAAATTGAAGCTAAGGAGCCACTGGATATCTTTCTAAGCAAAAGAGAGAACTAAAGAAAAGTAGGATATATATGAAAGTAAATGTGTTATAGACTTATTTTTATAAGAATGGAAAATAGAAAATAGGGAAATTTTTCTGAAAATTTAATGACGGAGATATTTCCTAAGATGAACCTTTAGTAACAGAATTTACTTGAGTGAACGTTCCAGCAAAATAAGGCATGGACCTATGAATGCAAAAGATAAAGAATATAAATAGCTGTTAAAAACTTTTAGCTGGATTTAAATAACTGCTGAATTTGTGGTTTATATTTATACCTACAAAAGCTCACAAGGTCAGCAATGAGGACAAGGGAAAGGATATCTAATACCTAATATCTCATATTATGGAATATCTCATAGTATCTTATATAATAGAAATAGAAGCTAATTATAATAATTTTCAATGTTTATTGAAATATGCTATTTTTGGTACTCTCTAGAATTAAGGAATTAGAATGTCTAAGATCTATCCCTATAGAAACAAACAAAAAAATGGAAAAAGTCAAATAATGAAAGGGAGGGGGAAAAACAGAAATAAAAATGCAGCCTGATCAAATGAAAAATATAAAACAGATGGCAAAATATGACTAAACATACAAAATAGCACGTTAAATGTGAATGTGTCCATTAAGAGAAACAAACTTTCTGATTGTAAATATTATTTTATTTAAAATCTATATATATGCCCTTTAACTTCTCCCAAAATCCTGAAATACATAAATTAATTAATACAAAAATCGAAATGTAATTGAGTAGTGAAAACCCCAATGGCAGAAAACATACTATAAACACATTCTGACCGAAAATGTGATGCATTTAATAATAACCAATGAAACTTGTCATCAAAGTATTATCTTACACTTACATTTTTACTTATTTTAATTAACACTTGGGAAGGATTGTACTTTATGCTACAATCTCTGATGTCAGGTCCTTGTGTTCAAACGTTGTCTACAGCTTAGTAGCTGCTTAATATTTAATATGAATATCCAGATGAATCGAATAATAATACAGAAAAGTCCAAAGTGTTAACACAAGGACACTTGGAAAGGTGTACTAGATCAATGCCATTCTAAAAATTGGAAAAGGAACTTATTCCCATAAAAATCCTTTAATCATATAACTGTCTGTACAAGAAAAACTAATTCTTCAAGAAACAGAAATTTTCTCTGTTATTTACATCATTATGTAGGCTGAAATTTTTACAATGCTATATGACCAAGATAAGACAGAAAAATAATAGACTAAGAAACTTTGGGAACATAAATTAAAATATCCAATATTAATATTGGAATTCAAAAGGAACAGTATAATAAAAGAAAAATTATCATTTACCAACAGTGATATAATTCACAAATGCAAAGTTATCCAATAGTTAAATATGATTAACTACATTAACAATTTACTAAACATAATCAATGATCTGTGTTCCTTTCTCATTAGGTACAAAGAATGTATTTAAAACCTTTAAAAAAATCTTAGTAAACTACAGTAAAAAAGTCTCTATTTTGCTAAGGAATATCTTGTAAATTAAGAGCATTATACTTAACTGTCAAACATTAAAACTATTTTCATTAATTTGAAGAGCACGGCAAGGACCACCATTACTAATCAGCTTTGTACTGAAGACCATAACTAGTGAAATAAGACACACACACACAAGAAGTATAAATTTAGAAAAAAAAGTAAAATTTTCTCACTTTATGTAGATCACATGATTGTATTAATAGAAAAATATTATTATGGTAATAAGAAAGTTGGAGAATCTGTTAAAGATCGGTAAAAATAAAATGTCACTTTCTTCACTACCAAAACTCAAAATAAAAAATTGTAATAGGAAAAATAATTTTTCCATAAACTTACAAAATCTGTAAATACATAAAATACATTTGGAAAGGTATATGCAAATATTTAAACTATTTAAAATATTGAAGGACATAAGATACCTCAACAAGAAACACCATTATGTTAAAGGGTCAATTCTTTTAAGTAACCTAAAAATGTAACCCTAAGCAAAACTTCAGAGTTAATCCTGAGAACTAAAAATGCAAGAATAACACTACAATTTTGAAAAAAAAAAGGAATAACAATAAGGGTATTTCCCATTTTTATATTAAAACATGTTATCAAACTACAGTGTGTCTACATGCATAGAAAACAATGGACTGTAAGAGAAAATGAGGGGAGAAAAAGGCTTAGATATCACTGGGAGTCTTCTTTGTTATTAAGACAGAATTTCAAGCCAGTGGGGGAATATGCATTTTGATCAGGGATGTGTGTCTGTGTGACTTGTGTATATCCACTTATGTATACATTCGTTATATGTCTACATTTATATCTATCTGCATGTATCTTTATCCTATCTATACCTATATTTATTTAATGTTTATTTTTTCAGCCTTGCTTATGAAAGTGAAAAATTTTAAAAAGAAGTTTATTTAGTAAAGTAATAGTTAAATAAATGATATTTTTCCATAATAAAAATACTATTTAGAAATTTAGAAAATATTATAAATCTTTATGTGCTTATATTATTGAATAGAAATAACAAGTCAAAAACATATATATAATACATCATTTATATCCATACAGAATTATGTTTGTGTCTATTAATTCAGTAATAAAATGGCTTTCAATTTATGTGGGAAAAACAACTATGTACAAAACCAAAGACATACATTTGTATATGTGTTTGTGTATATATGTAATTATATAGTATGTTTTTCTATGTGTATATAGGTTCCTTAAGGAGAGAGGTAAAACTTGGTTTTATATACATGTGAGAAGACAGGAAAATGAAGTTCCACTTTTTCACCCTGTAAATTTCTGTATTGTTATAACGTTTTACTATTAGCATGCATTCAAAGTACAGAAACTAAATTTTATTTAAATTTAGAATCCCCTTCCTTGCTTTAGTGCCCTTCACCCTGCATGGAGAAAGCAGTGCTAACACTCACAACAATGATTCGTTTCTGATAGACATATGTACTAATACAACCTAGCCATATTTCATCTGCTACCAGGTGCCCTTGCCACACAGAAAACTTTCAGTCTATATACAAGTACTATGTATTATGCATATCAAAATTTGCATAGTACAAAAATTTAAGAAAAATTAAAAACAATAGCCTAATTTAAGGAGGTAGCAAACAATTGTTAGTCCTTTCATTTACTTGGTTTAAACTTAGAATAAATTGACACCTGACATGTATTCTTTTTAGGATTCTCTTTGCAAGGAGGATTATGTGAGCATTGTGTTTACTCATCTAAATTAGCAAAGTAGATTCCTGTGAAATTCTTGTTAGAATTAATCAGCTGTCATTGTGTCATATCCTTATGATCAATGTGAAACTTTGGCCTCTGCAACCACCATACCACTAATAACCGTAACCAGTAGAGTAGAGGCAGGCTTAGCTAACTTCATTTTAATTTTACTTCTGAACTTTTATTATTTTCTTCCATTATGTCAAGTAGGTGGAATGAATAACAGTCCTCTTCTGTGACATTCGGTGGCTTGTGAAATTCTAAGGCTGATTTAGTGTGATGCTATTGGCCTACATCCCATATGTTATTGTGCGGTTCACAAAAATAACACTGGTTTATCATTTTTCATTCTAAGATTTAATCTTCTGAAGTCATATTGCTGCTGTACCATACAAATAATATACACATTTCCACTTTTAATTCCAATTTGCAACTGTGAATGGTCTAAAGTGTCTACCTTTCTAATCTGCATGTATATTTCAAAGATTAGAAAAGCTATGTTTAAAGTAAATTTAATATTGACAGCAGACTGACATATTTAGTGATGTCTCCTGAAGGACTATTTGAATAAAGCTGGCATGTTTTTACTTCAGAGAAACTAACAACGATTAGTAAATTAATTGATCATCTTCTGGTGCCTGACATATTGATCCATGAAGTGAGCACAGGATTTTTATCATGTGACCCTCCTGGGGACTCTGAACAGTACTCATCAATGCATTATTCTTCTCAGAAGAGAAAATGAAGCAGTAGAGGAAATACAAAAAGTCAGTTACTTGTAGGCCCATGGAGAGTATTAAACTCTTACTGCTTGGCAGGCAATTAATAAAGAGGAGAACAACTATGTATCTGTGTCCCTGAATAACCATATTCTGTTCATCTTTATTTCAAATAACATTAATTATGACTTCCTTCTCCCCCTCGACTTCCTTACTGACACGTGTGCACACATATTCTAACAGATGCACCTGAAAATTGAATTCATGGAGGCTTTTCGTGTACTTGATAATGCCCACTGATGTATTGATCTAAGTAGGTCATATTAGGGTGGATATTACAAGATTCAATGTTTCTTCTATTAGCTTTTTGTTGTTGTTGTTGTTGTTGTTGTTGTTGTTGAGACGGAGTCTCACACTGTCTTCCAGGCTGGAGTGCAGTGGCACAATCTGGGCTCACGGCAACCTCCGCCTTCCAGGTTCAAGCGATCCTCCTGCCTCAGCCTCCGGAGTAGCTGGTATTACAGGCACCCGCCACCATGCCCTGCTGATTTTTTGTATTTTTAGTGGAGACAGGGTTTCACTATGTTGGCCAGGCTGGTCTCGAACGCCTGTCCTCATGATCCACCCTCCTTGGCCTCCTAAAGTGCTGTGATTACAGGCGTGAGCCACCGCACCTGGCCTCTTTTAGCGTTTTTAAAATTAATTATATATTTGATTTTTATAGGTCATAAAGCATGTAAAAAACCCTTTGGGCCTCATAGAGCCATGGGAAACTGATCTCTTGTATTTTTCCACTAGAGTTTTCCTTGATGGTTTTCATGTCTGTGTCCATAAAATATTTCTGTCCAATCTTTTGCTTTAAACAAGCATTTTCAGATTCATCATGTATCTGCATTGGTACTATCTTTCACAGAGATTAAAAAAAATAAAAATTGCAGTGAAAAAATTGTAGCTTTAAAGTTATTATTTTTATTCTTGTAAAAATTTGTATAGTTTAAAGCTTCTTGTCATCCCTTTTCTCTTCTAAATTTATCCATATTTGTCTTTTTTTATTTGATTTGATTTCCATGTCACTATCCTGATTAGTACACTAAAATTAATTTCCATATTATCCAATGATTAACTTGGTCATATCTTCTATATATTTAGGAACACATATCAAATATAATCTTCAGCAAATGCTACAGTTTTATGTATGAAAGGGATACAACTTCTGCTTTTTCTAATTAAAGGTAAATATGCATTAATTTCAATGACTGTTTCTATTATCTTACAGCCTGAGTGACTTCGTGTCTGTGTTTGGGTATGTGTGTGGCTGTATGTTGTTTACAAAGTATCCATTTCTAAGGAGACTTTGAGTAATTCACACATTAAAACACATTGTGAGAAAAAGCAAATTGAGGGGTTAACAAAAATGGAATACATTTATTGCAAACAGAAGGAGTAAATGCTTCTAAACACTTGAGATAAATTTATAGCTACAACATGGCACTAAAATGTATTCTTAGTTTTCTTGAAATAAAAGAGAAAACATATTGGATTCTAACCTTTCCTTTGAAACCATATGTGTACATCCAGGAAGACAAAATATATCTGGATCAAAGCACAAAGGAAAACAATATCCATTCAATAAACATGCATTGAAAGTCTGTGCTTAAGAGGTATGTGTGAAAAACGTACAAATCGCAGAAAAGCCCAACATTTAAAATAAAAACCCCACTTATTTAAAGGTCCAAAGTTCCTCTGTAAGAAATGAAGGATTTTAGTAATCTTAATCAGACAAAGTATACCAATATTAGGATAAAAAATAAAGAGAAAAACAAAACAATTAACAAAAAATCATTACAAAATTAGAGATTAAAGCTCTTCCAGTTCCTGAGAACTCATCTCAGGATAGTAGAAAGTGTACCCAGCTACTGTAGTCAGAACACAAGTTTTAAGGGTTTGAAAATTACTAAGAGAACTAAACACAATGACAACTCTTAAACAGACTTTTTGGAATAGCCCCAGTGACATGTTTTAAATTCTTCAAAGAAAAGAGATACATGTTTTCAATAAGTTTGGTTGAAAAAGAATATAAATAAGAAAGTAGCTATTCTACTACTCTCTTGGACCAAGTAGAAATTTCCCAAGGTGAGTAAGGGCAGAGTTAGGGCAGAAACTGGCTGCAAAGGTGGGTGCAGGTTATTGAACAGAAGGCCAAGGTGTCTCCAGAGCAAAGCCTGCTATGGTGATCAAGTTAAAAAAAAATTGAGAAAAGAATACTATACTAGAAAGAAGACGGGGTAATTAACATGATGGATAATACTATATGAAAAACAGAAGGTGGAAAGGAGGAAACAAACAAAAAACAAAAACAAAAATCAGAATGGTTGACACATTACTATAAAATGTCTTGATGTCTGATAGTATAATTCCTCCTTCTGTTCCTCAAGACAGCCATGGCTATTTTTCGGTGCTGTTTACTTTCTGGCAAATTTTAGAAACTTGTATTAATTTCTACAAAAACCTAATGCTATATTGACTGGATTTGCATTACATTGATAGATCAGTCTATTGATAAATATGGGAAGAAATGGCAGTTTTACACTTTTCACTACAAGAGCATCAATTTACACCTGAATTAGTTTTCTTCAAAAATATTTTATAATTTTCAGGAGGATATAATACACATTTTTCCCATTTACTTAAATTTATAAATATTGATATACATGGTATGAATTTAAAAGTAGCATTTTCTGTTCACTTTCTATATACAGCAGATACACTATCTATAAAGATGATTTCAAAATTGATACTATACAAAGATAGAATTTTCTTTTCACTTTCTATTCTATTTCTACTCATTTTCTATTCATTTTTATTGGAGAGCTCTTTATTTTATGTCTTAAATTTTAATTGGTCTGTTTTTACTATTATTAACTTTCTCTAGTTTTATTTTTCTAATAAGTATTTCATCTAGTAGTTGAAATTTATTTGCATAGTTTTGTTCAAATAATATTTAAATTTTCTCTTTTGAGGGTTTTTTCTCTTATGCAATTTACTAATTTTCATCAACTAGATCTTTCATGGATAGAAAGTGAATAGAAAATGCTATTTTTAAATTCATACCATGTATATTAATATAGCATATAGCTATATGCGATATATAAAGATGACTTCAAAATTGTTACAAATGTATGAGCACATATATTGATCAAGTTAATGAATTCAGATAGGATTATCTCACTGATTAAACAAAATTATTTAGGTTAACCAGTAAATTCCAACACTATGTTATTTATAGTATCAAAATGCAAAAAGCAAAGTTAATGGGTGCAGCACACCAACATGGCACATATATACATATGAAACAAACCTGCACGTTGTACACATGTACCCTAAAACTTAAAGTATAATAATAATAAAATTAAAAAAAGAAGAAGAATGTTCAAGTATATACTACATAAATGCAGAAACAAACAAATAAGAAGGTTCTTTTTTTAATGGAAAAATAATGGACAAGATAGAAATTAAGACTAAAGATTTCAGAATAGAATAACAATGATGTTTCTTAAATGCTAAGGGCTGTCATTTACACTGCAGATAAATTTTGTACCCAATAACTCAACAATTATCAGGAAGCAAAAACTACAAGAAATGAAACAGTAGCACATTAAAAGTAGCAGACATTAATACACTTCTCACAATCCATGAAAGATCTACTTAACGAAAATTAGTAAAATGCATGGAAGAAATAACCCTCAAAAGAGAAAATGTGAATATTATTTGAATAAAACTATGCAAATAAATGTGAACTACTAGATGAAATACTTTTCTGAAAAATAAAACTAGAGAAAGATGATCATAATAAAATCAAGGTGATTGAAATTGAAGCAATAAAATAAAGAGATCCCCAACAAAAATATCACAAGGGCCAGATGTTTTTTCAGAGAAATTCTACCAGCCTTTTAAAGATCAGATAGTGCCAATACTGCTTAATGTATTCAGAACACACAAAAAGAAGGGAAACTTTTGAATTTACTTAAAGGAGTGAGTATGATGTTAATTGCCCAATATGAAAAAAGATATTAGTCACTTAGTAGCATAACTATAGAGTTAAGATCCAGTACGATTAATATGATTGGTTATTTTGAGTGAGAAATATCCTAGGACAAAATAACAAAAATTATAATGATAACTCTCAATGGATAAACAAAATTGGATTTTGCATTTCTACAATCCAAAATTATATATCTGAAGAACAGAGAATAAAACACAATCTTATGAGGAAAAAATAAATCAAATCTGTTCCTGTGATGAACCAGATATTGTGTATAACAGACTAAAAATTAAAGCACTTACTACACACACACACACACACTTAATGGAATAAAACAAAACACGTTTTTAATGATTATAATCTCAGTATTGAGATTGAATGAATAAATACAAATTCTCAGTAGAGATATAAATCCCTAGTAAAGAAAGAGTATAAGAGAACCAAGGGAAATTTTAGAACTGAAAATACAATTGACAAAATAAAAATTGTAAAAATACTAAGTGGACTTGATACTCCAGAAAAAAGAGCAAAGAGTAAAGTTGAAGATAGAGCAATGTTAAGTATCTAAGGCAAAAAACAAAAAAACAAAGGCTTGGAGCAAAAAAATGAAGAAATTCTGATGGAACTGTTAGATATCAAATTGTTAGATGTATGCATTTGGTATTCCAAAGAGAGAAGAGATGGAAAAATAGGGGAGAAAATATACGTATGAAAAAATAATGGCCCCAAATTCCTGAATTTTATAAAAACACAAATTTACAGATGTGACATGCTAAATGAAATCTAAGTTAAATAAACACAAAGAAGCCCATACCTAGGTATATCATTGTTAAGCTTTTGAAAACCAAGTATAAACATCAAATCTTTAATGCACCATGAGATTACTGAAATTACGTACAAGAAAGCAAAATTCAATTAAGGCTGACTTTTCACTAGAAGTCATGGAGAGTGATAAGGTAGACTCTGAGAGTGGAAGAATATTTGTAAGTGTTAAAAAGACAATTACCCCAGACTACATATCCAGAGAAGGTATCATTCAAGAATAAAGCTGGTTTCCAATTAAGTTAATTGTATTTCAGAAGTAAGTTAAAGATTATTTATGACTACAAATTTCCTCAGAAATACACGTTAAAATTCACAGTAGTTCAATAAAATATTATCAGATTGGCAAGGGAGCAGGAAAATACAATCCATACAGAAGGGAAAAAAATAAATAGAATGGTATTAAGATTGCCACCGATTAAAGTTAGGAGAGAAATAACTTAAAACAGAAATTATCACTATATCCCATATCTTAAAAAATTAGTAAAGTCATGGCCTATATAAGTATAGCCTATTTCAAATGTGTAGATGTAAAAACTACAACGTCTAAGGTGAAAAATACAATAGATGAGATTAAAAGCACATTAAAAATTGCAAAATGTAACTTTAGTGAATTTGAAGACATACTGAAAGAAAATATTCAAAATAAAATATGTAGGGTAAAATGAAAACACACACACACACACACACACACACACACACACACACACACAACACAAAACACCATGACACCATGGGGTCTGTGGGCCAATTCAAGCAGGCTAATACAGGTGAAATTAGAGTCCCTCCAAAAGAGAAAAAAAGCAATAAATATATACTTAAATAAATAATGCCCAAACATTTTCAGAATTTGGAGAACTCAATGAAACCCAAGCTCAGGACACCTGAAGGAAACTAGCTTAAGATATAATAATTAAAGTGCTTAAAACCATTGATAAAGAGAAAATTTTAATAGTAGCCAGGGGAAAAAAAAGAAAGCACGTTTCAGATGGAGAAAGATAATGATAGCAGATTTCTTGCTGGAAAAAAAATGCAAGTGAGAAAACAGTGGATGGTATCTTTACAGAAAGAAAGGTATCCCATCCTAGAACTCTATACTCAGCAAAAGTTGGTAACTTTCTATGTCATCTGATATATGGCCTGGAACATGATTCCTAGGTATAGAATATATTGCCTTTAGAACCCAAGGATGCCTTTCAGGTAGTTGCTTTATTTTTTGTATGAGGAGATGGAAGATCTAGAACATTCATAACTTAATTGGAGGTAAATTAACTTGCACATGCTCATTGCCCTTTCACTCCTAAAAATATTACTGAAGTGGCAGTTCCCTGAATGTTAGAGACGTTATCTTGTACCCCTGGAGCTCCTGTGTCTTACCCAGGGCTTCAGTGTACTACCCCTTGTTGTCTAATCAATATATTCTTGATGCAATGGGTTAGTTTGATGTTTAATGAGATCACTAGTCTGTCCAGATTCTTTAGTCTATATTATGACAAGAGTAGGAGAATTATAACTCTAAGGCAAAAGTCTAAATGAATATTTTTATTTGTCTCACTAGAATGGGAGCAGTTTCTTCTCTTAATTGGAACGTAAGAGAATACACTATGTAAATCAACGGCATGTCCCTGTACTTGAGTCCTTATTAATCTGCTCTAGCAGTAATATCACAGCAGCTGCTAACAAGGGTACTGCTTGATGAAGCCTGTGTAGTCTACTATCTGCAGAATTCTCTCAGTTCCTTAGAGGCCAGATTGGTTAGTTAAATGGAGATATGACAGGGACAACTGACCCTACATTCTTTAGGTCCTTAATAGTGACACCAATATTTACCATCCCACAATCCTAATGTATAATATTGTTTTTTATATACTTTCTAGTCAGGGGCAGGGCTGATAACAGTTTCAGAGATTTCCACGCATGCCATGGAACTACTGTGGTGGTTTCTCCAACTGCCAAGCACATAGATTCCAACTATGCACTGAGGAATTGAAGAAATGATCCCTGGGAGGGTCCATAGACTTAGTGGGCCCCCTGTAAAACAGAGTTTAGCCAGGACATTTTTCATTAGCTGGTCCCATACACACCCACTTTAACTAAGCCACGATGGTGATTTGGGTTTCCAATATGAATATCAACTCAGACACGGTGTTCAGTCATCTTGGAAATATATTATTCTCCTTTCTCTAACATTCAGTCACCACAGCGAATGACCACAGGTCCCACTGAGGAAGGCATGTGGAAATCATTGTGGTAAGTACTTGCCATAGTGGTACAGTGTTTTTCCTCCTAGGATCATGGCCACCTCTTCGGACAATTGGTCCTAATTCTAAACATTGACTCATGTTTAGGAACTGAGCAAAGGTGCAAGACTTTTAAATAGAGTGGCCACACTCAGTGGGCAGATTCTTTATTGTTTCTTTCCATTTGATTTTAGATGCTAAGCAGTAACCCATCGAACTTGCTCCTAGAGACAGGATGCTTTATTCATCATCTCCCATAACTCTCTGAGGATCAAATCTCCTTGGCGGCCCCTCTGATTTTTCTGGTCATGAAGATAATTGCAGTTCAAGTTTTCTGGCTAAGTGGAGCCACTTGCCCTCTATTACTTTGGGGCTCTATCTTTCCCTTGAGTTTTGGCAAACACGGATGTGTGATTGCCTTTCCTGTCATCAATCATGGCTGACAGAAGAGAGCAAGCCCCAAATTCCCAGTGATGCTGGCACTTTTCACATCATCACATTCTTGATTGTATCAGTAAATGGAGGGTTATTTCTTTCCTCCCAAGGAACATTGTCCTTTGGTGGACCTTCTGGCCTTTACGTAATATATCCATTCCAGCATGTCCATTTTCCTTAGCCTCTATTTTTTTCCTCTCCTATCTGACAAGATAACTAAGGTCTTTCCATTTTGCTGAGCGCTGGCCATCACATTCTCCAAAATTATAGATGCCATCCCAACAGCAAGTTTTTCTAGCCCCGCACCCCACCCCCCGCACCAACCCCCCCCCACCCCCCGGCCCCGCCAAACCCAGGGTGCTTGTCATGGTGGTAAAACCCATTTCCTGTTAGGAATAAAAAAAACCACTAAAAACCTTCTTTTTTATCCAGCAATATATCCAGCTTCCTTAATGAAGCAACCTTCAAAATCAAATTCCAGGAGTGCTCTACTGGCTCATCTTGGTGCCTGCTCACTAATTCTTGCAACACTTTTGGTGTATAGGCTTTTTACTCTCTCATCAGGCCTGGCAAATGACCAGAGATCAATGCCAAGCACTACTGATAAAACATTTTAACAGATGCCTACAGTGGGATCAGACAATTCTCCCAACACATCCAACATTACTCTAGCTCCAAGATAAACATTTTTTTCTGATTTCCTGCGACTTTTAAATTAGATTTAAATAAAGAACTAGATATGACATATCTGATTTCTTGGACAACCTTGAATTTTACTTGTGCTGGTTGAAATATGAAGATACAGCACCACCACACTTCAAATCATTTGACCTTGTTTTGATGTCTATGTCTGCCACTTACAGGTTTTGAACTTTGGCAATACATTTAAACCCCATAAGCCTTAGTTTCTTATTTTACCCAATGTTATCTTTTCTGCTTTAGATAATATTAAGGTTTATCTAAGGGGAAAGGAGTGAAAATAAAGAGAACTTAACCAAGTTCAGTTAACAAACTTAACAAACTTAACTGAACTTAACAAAATTCAGTTAGAAGGAATAAGTTATGCTATTTGATACTACAGTAGGGAAATTATAGTTAACAATAGTTTATTGTGTATCTGAAAAGAGCTGGAGGAGAAAAATTGTAGTATTCTAATACAAAGAAAAATGTTTGAGGTCATGGATAAATATCCCAACTATCTGGACTTAATCATTACATATTGTACACACGTACCAAAATATCTCATATATCACGAAAGTATGTACAGCTATGATATATCAATAAAAATACAAAAAATAAAAATACTAATTTTTAAGCTTTTAAACTATATAATGTATTAATTAAAAAGTATTGCATTGGGTGCCATGTAAAAAAGAATCATATTGAAAGAAGAAATCTCATACGGAACAGACCCATATTAGATTAAACCTTGTAAATATGAAGTGAGATTAAATTTAAGATATACACAAGCAGTGCCATATTTTTAGGTGTTTGGGGTGTCTAATAGTTAGTGGTCACTGATTTACATATAATGAATGACTGTCAATTTACTAGTTAAAATAGATGTTTCTTAAAATCTGTGTTGAAGAATGTAACAGAATTCAGAGTATTTCCCCAATATTCAATTTTATTCATCATGTCTACTTATTTAGATTGCTGTCTAAAAATACAAACAAATTACAGATTAGCCATTAGCACCTGTTAAGAAGCCTTATTAATTATGTTAACTAGCTATTGCCAAAAATGATAATTCTTTGGAAATAAGAAAATTACTAAACTAATTTTTACTTGATGTAATACTGATTAATGACTCAGAAAACTATCTTATTTTGTGTCCTGTTACTTTATATATTAGATTTCAATGATTTATTTTAGCTTTCCAATGCTTACGCCTACTTTTACCCCACTACCCCATTGCTTTAATCATACTTCCTAAAATGTTGTTTTCTCCACTTATATAAAAGATGTAGCTCAATTTCCATGTTTTTTATTATGCCTTCACTGACTGTTTTCTTGAATAACCATTGTTTTCCCAGCTAGACTGCAAATTTTTAGGAAATATTGATCACATATGATATAATTTTTATGTATACTCTGTGTGCTTAACTTGGTTATATATCGAATATTTTTGGAAAAATTGAAGGAGAATAATGACACTGGGAAATGTCTGAGACAAAGAGTGCTATATTGTCCTGTGCCAAGACAATGGCAGCTCAATACACAAGGTATTTTGAGAGAGAGATTAAATGAGGTTAAAAACCACCAAAAAATTCTTTTCTTGGTTCCAATTTTTTAAAGTAACAGAAAAGAAACAAATCCATTAATGCTAAAAATACTGATAAACATATGCTAAAATTAATGTAATGGTTTTATTCACTTGTACTTTATTAGAAACTAAATAGAATACTGATTTGTTCTCACAGCTCTCTTTCCATCAATTTCCCCACTCTAATAGAGAATAAACGCAACAGGGCTTTTAAGAACTCTTTAATCTATTTTCTTGCATTTTTTACAGCTCAGCTCCTAAAAGTACTCAGGAGACATGTATCCAGGATTACAGTGTAATTTATAAATAACTGATGGTTATACCAAAACATAGAATATTACCAATATTAACATTATTGGTTCAAGAATGAAAGTTCATTTTACTTGTTACACAGTTCATGTTGTTAATCAGGAAGTAATCACCTACTATGATTAAAAGTATTATTTACACTAATCACAATGGAGAAATGTGGCAAATATCTCAGTAACGAAGTGATTAAGGTTAACATCACCAATAATAAGTCATGTTAATAGCATGTATCAGTTGATGTGATGTGATGAAAAGGGCACTTCATCTCTATGGCATTCTCCCTCTAAATGTATAGCCCCAGCCCAGTTACAAGAAACCATCACACAAATCAGAATTGAGAGGCTACTTACAAAATGCATATCTGACCAACACTCTTCAAAAATGGTAAGGTCACGAAAGACAAGGAATGACTGAGAAACCATCACAGATTAGAGGAGACTAGGAGACATGATGACAAATAACAATGTGGTATCCTGCATTTGATCTTGGACAGGAAAAAGACACAAGTGTAAAAACTCATTAGTGATATCTGCATAAAGGCTGATTGTTTAGTTAATCTCACTTCATATTTACAAGGTTTAATCTAATATGGGTCTATTCTGTATGAGATTTCTTCTTTCAATATGCACCAATGTTAAATTCTTAGTTTTAATAAATGTAGCATGGTTATGTAAGATGCTTATATCAGAGGAAGCTGTAAAAACGGTATGCAGGAACTCTCTGTACTGCCTTTGCAACTCTTCTGTGAATTTAAAATAATTTAAATATAAAAACTTTAAAAAATAAGAAAGGCTTTAAATAGGCAAGAAAAAGTATTATTTATAACCTTTGTCTAGCCAACAACAAAGGTCCCACAGTTTATCATAAATGCCATTTATATTGAACTAGGAAATATTTGCACAGAATGAAAGCTATTTGAAAACCCAAGAACTCTTTCATTAGAGAAAATTCATACAACCTAACAAAGACACCCAGATTATTATAGAGCTGATTTGTCCAAATTTCTTCCATATTAAGTGTATTTTGATTTTTACTAAAAGTCTCTAAATTTTTAAATTCTTTTGAATGTCACATGTAAACAAACAATAATTGCCCCAATGAAGAATTATCCAAGAAATTTAAATAAAATATGAATAATTTAAAAATCAGACACTGAAGCAGATTGCTACAAAGGGTATAATAATTTAGCAAAATATTTATTCACATACTCATTCGTCATCCATTCTATATTGCTGAAGAGCTACTTTGTGTCAGTCACTGTTCTAACTTCCAGAGATCCAGAGCTAGAAGTGAAGATAAGAGATACGATTCTATTGTCATTAAAATTATATTCTAGTAAAGAGTAGTTGCATAACAAATAAACAAGAAAATAAGATAATTTCTGATCAAGATAAGGGTTAAGAAGAAAGTAACAAGTATGATTCTATAGAAACTAATAATGGGAGGTATTTTGTAATAGACATAAAAGAGTTTTTTTTTAGAAGATGATTTTGAGATAATGACTTAAATAAAAAAAAAAAGTTCAATCAGTTGAGGATCCAGAGATAAATTATCTAAGGGGAAGAACAAAACAGATTTCTTGAGGTATAGAAAAATTTGACATCATATCAGTGAAGATCCTGGCAGAAAAGAAAATTCCACTAAGATGGCTTCAACGAAGAGAGTAGTTACGGAGGAGTCACTCAAAAGCAAGCAAGAGTGGGAAAGTTGATACCTCCCTTAGGCAAGAAGAATAAGCAAAAGAAATACAGTTCCTGGAGTCCAGTGAGACCTGGAATCTTAAATCTTAAAGTAGGGGAGCCACATGGCAAGAGCTACAACTTGGAAAGGCCCAGTAAACAACCAGAAGCTCTATGTCAAAGCAGGGAGGGGTAAAATAATAAATCGCCTACCTTATCTCTCATTGCCTTCAGATCTTCTGTTCTTGTGTCCTTTTGAACTCACCTATTGTTCTCTATAAGGTCACACTGCTTAGTAGATGACACAGAAGGAAAAGAAATGGATCAGCAAGTTCAAATTGAAAATGAACACCACAAAATATTTGAAGAAAAAATTCTAGAGTGACAGAAGCATAATGATGTAAGAAAATGTTATAAAACACATCAAAGTTTTAGACAGAGTTCAGCTTAAGCTGCAGGGAGGAGTTTGGACTTTACTCTGAGCATTGGGAAGCTACTGAGAAGTATGTATTTAGAAATTCAAGGAGTGTTCTGGCATAATCAAGAGGCATAAAATATGCTTCAAAGTAAATTGGAAATAAGAGTAGAGAGGGAAGATGTTGATCACCTACATGACGAAAAAGGAAAAAGAATTTTGGTATAACACTAACGGCTGCATGTCTTGGATTGTAAATTCCCTAATAGTATATGTCTATATGATGTAGTATCGTCTACATATACATGGGTTATAGAATCAGAGAAATAAAAACCAAAATAAAGTTACAGGTTACCTATTAGATAACTCATTTTCAGCTAAGATGACTCAGTCAGCATATAATTTAGTAATGACCAACTTTACAAATATAGTTTGTGATAAAGCTATTATTGAAAGATATTTCTTTATTTCAAGAACAGTGACATAAATATCTATAAATGTTACTGTGCTCTTCTGAATCTATTTGAATAATGATCTGGTCACAAATACTTATTGATGAAAATCTAGGTACATAAAATATATTACTCAATCATTATATCTAACCAGTGTTATAAAATTTAACTTCCATCATTAGCAATTTTATCTTAGAGTTAATTTATTCACTCCTGCAGTGTTTTACTATTTCGGCTAAAACTTCCTAACTTTGAAATTTTCTAAAAAGACAGAAATAGTATTTTAAAATTTATCAAAAACATGTAGTAGGGGGCAGGGTTATCTCTAAATTATTTCTTCTAATCTAATACAAATAACAAATTCTACCTTTCTATGGTGTTACAATTCACATCATTGAAATCAGACTTTCCATGATAAAAAGCAGATTTTTATGCACGAGCACAAAGCCACAATGGTTATAAAAAATCTTTTTGGCAAAAAAAGATAGAGGTATCTTGAGTATGAATAAAAATGTATTATAAAGCAAAGTGTATTTAACCATTGGACAATGGACAATGTGGAGCTATAATCCTGAACTTTATAGTAAGTCTTGAATTCATGTAGGGTGAATTCTCCCACTTTGTACTTCTGTGAAACTGTTTATCTATTGAAGCTCCTTTATAATTATTAAAATGTCAATACTCTCCTAAATGATCTGTACATTTAAGTGCAACTCCAATCTAAATCCCATCAAGATTTTTAGACATACAAAAAAGCTGATTCTCAAATTTATGTGGAAAGATCAAAGAGCTTCAATAGAAAAACAATTTTGCAGAAGTACAAAGTGGAAGTATTCACCCTACATTTTTACTGATACTCAAGACAACTCAATTCTCTGTAAAAGATTTTGTAGAGCTCACATTATTTTTTCCTTGAAAAGTTTGGTAGAATTTGCCAATAATACCACTTAGGCCATCAGTTTATTCTATTTGTATTTTCCTGAAAGCATTCAAACTGTGAATTCAATGTATTCATGCAATTTTTTTGGGTATTCTATTTTTTCTTCAGTGAGTTTTATTAATTTATATTATTCAAGAAATTTATTTTATCTTAATTTTGAAATTATGGAGCTAGATTTGTTCATAGTATTTTGGAACTATTTTAATGTGTATAGGGCCAGTAGTAATGACTTGGGTTTTTTCCTGAGATTTATGATTTATAATTATTAATTTCTTTTACTAGATTCCTACTCATCTCTCTTTTTCCTTGGTTGGGATGGATGGAGATTTATTCATTTTACTGATTCTTTTTCCCAAAAATCCAGCTGTAGATTTTATTATTTTTTCTCAATTTTTGTTGATTTTACATTTCATTAATTTTTACTGTTTGTTTCTTATCTTCTGTTGGCTTTTATTTTCTCATTTTTAATTATTTTATTTTTAATTGACAGTAATAATTATGCATATTCATGGAGTACATAGTGATGCTTCAATACATATAGCATACAGTGGTCAGATCAGGGTGATAGCATCCATCATCTGAAACATTAATCATTTCTTTGTGTTGGGAATGTTCAATATCCTCCTTTCAGATATTTGAAACTATATAATACATTAGTGTTATTTTTGCATTTTTTCTCTTTTTATTTTGAGGGGAACTTAGATTACTGACTTGAAGTTCTATTTTTCAAAATAAAACTTGAATGCTGTACATAAACTATCTTCTAAGACTTCTTAAAGACTGCATCTTAAACCCATAGATTATTTAGAAGTGTGTTGTTTGATTTTCAATTTCTTAGGGATTTTCTATTATGCTTTTGTTTTGTTTCATTATGAACAAAGACCATACCATTGTATGATATCAATTCTTCTAGATGTGTTAAGACTTATTTTATGGTTTAGAATATGTTCTCTTTTTTATTTGAAAAAAAAATGTGGGTTCTAATGATTTGAAATGCAGTGTTCTATAACTGTTAATTAGGCCAAGTTCGTTGATAGGTTGTTCAGGTAAAATATGACTTATTTTTTGTCTGCTTGCTGTATTATCTACTGAGAGAAGTGTTGGACTCTCCCTGCTTACTTGCAGGGATTTTTTTTCCTGATAATTCTATTATTTCTACCAGGTGTTATGTCACAGATATGTATTCTCTTTTGTAACACTTACTACATTCTGGGTTGTTTTGTCTTCTTAGAATATGAACCTGTTTATTATTATGTAATGTTTGCTTCATTCCTGTTAGTATTTCTAGTTTTGAAGTTCGCTTTTTTAAATTAATATAGCTATTCCAGCTTTCTTTTGATTAGAGTTTGCATGGTATATCTTTATCGTACATGCCTTTATATTTAAAGTGGTTTTCTTTACAAATAATTTAGTTGTGTCACACTTTCTTTTCAGTCTTTATCTTATAAATGGTATCTATAGACCACTTACTTTTAATGTGATTATTGATATAGTTTGGCTAAAATCTACCATTTTACTTGCTATCATCTATTTTTAAATTCTATACTTTCTTCTTTTTTCCATCTCTGAATACTTCTACTAGTTCATTGAGTTTTTGCTGTGTTTTATTTTGTTATTTTGAGACAAGGTCTCTGTTACTCAGGCTGGAGTACACTCATGTGATCATGACTCATTGCAGCCTTGACCTCGTGGGCTCAAGCAATCCTCCTTCCTCAGCCTCCCTGGTAGCTGGGACCACAGGTGCCTGCCACCATGCCTGACTAATTTTTTTAATTTTTTTATTTTTATTTTTTGTAGAGACAGGGTCTCACTATGTTGCCTAGGCTGGTCTCAAACTCCTAAGCGCAAGTGATCCTCTTTCCTTGTCCTCCCAAAATGCTAGGATTACAGGCATGAGCCACCATACCCTGCCCCATCAAGATTTTTAAAATAACTTTTGCTATATCTCTTCTACTGATGTTTTTTATATCCCTTTTAAAAATTACTTATAGTTGTTCTGTGGTTTGCAGTATACATCTTTCACTATTCATAATATACCTTCAAGTAATATTATACTATTCATACATAAGAATATAGAGAAATCTCTTCCTTAATCCACCTTCTCATCCTTTTTTTCTATTTTGTCACATATTTTATTTTAGGTATTCTATAATCTCACAATACATTGTTCCTCTAATTTTCTCTCTTACTTTAAGCAGTCAGTCATCCTTTATAGTTACTGAAAATAAGAAAAAATAAATTTTATTTTTATCTTCATGTATCCCATTTTAAGCATACTTCACTTCTTTATGTAGATACAAGATTTTGTCTGGTAGAATACCTCTGCTTAAAAAACTTCTTTAACACTGATTTTAGTTCAGGTATGGTGGCAATTAACTATTCTGGTAAATGTTTTGCCGAGTAACTTTATACTGTAGCCTTCAATTTTGAAAAAGAAAATGATGTGTGTAGAATTTTGGGTTGATAGGACTTTTTTCTTCCAGTACTTTAAATATTCTATTTCATAGTCTTTAGAATTGTATAGCTTTGGAGAAGAAGTCATGAAGTCATATGTAATTCTTATCACTGGTCCTATGGGGTTGGTGGGCGTGTGTGTGTGTGTGTGTGTGTGTGTGTGTGTGTGTGTGTGTGACTGCTGTCAAGATATTCTTTTTGTCTGTAGTTTTCAGTAGTTTGATATTTATTTTGTCTGTGTACTTGACATTTATATTGCTTAATTTCTCTGAGCTTCTTGGATTCATGGTTTTGCGTTTGTCATTAATTGCTGAGTATTGTTTGCCAGTGTTTCTTAAAACATTTTATTTTTGTATGCTCCATTGTCTCTCACTTTCTTCTTGGTTTCCAATTTAATTTTTGTTAGACCCTTTTAAATTGCTCCTGAGATTATGGGTGAGGCTTGGTTCAATGCTTTATTTTTTGTGTGTGTTAGTTTGGAAAATTCATATTTTCTATTTCAAGTTCACTGATTCTTCCTTTGGCTATTTTGAATATACTGATAAGCCCATTGAATGTATTTTTTGTCTCTATTTGTTTTATGTGTAGCATTTCCCTTTGATTCTTCTTTCTATTTTTCATCTCTGTCCTAATGTTATCCATCTGGATTTGCATGTCATTAACTTGTAACATTATAATCTTTAACAATTCAATTATAGTTATTTGAAAATTTCCATTCTGATAGTTCCAACATTTATGTTATATCTGAGTTTAGTTATGTTGGTTGCTTTGCCTCTTAAAACTGTGTTTTTCTTTTGTTTCAAGATTTTTTCTATTATTCATAATTTTGTTGAGAACTGGATATCTTATGTATGACATAGTTTGTTAAAAAAGATGTTGAATTTTTTTTTGTAGAACTTAGGAAATTATATTTTATACCATAAAATTGGCACACTTTTTTTTTTTTCTGCTAGGCTTCTTGTGTCAGAGTTTGGCTCAATCAAGTCAGGGACTGGGCTATGTTTAGGATTTGTTGCTGGATTGGCTTTCTGCGCTGCGTGCAAAACCTCAAAGTACTTTTGTGATATATTTCATTTGTAGCGAATTTTAGTTTGGCAGAGGATTTTTCTCAATGTTCACTCTACACTAAGCTCTAGGTTTTGTTTTGTGGTGCACATTAGAAAACAATCTCTATGTGCCACAGTAAATATCCCTTCAGTATTACCTTGTTACCTTATTATTTAATGTTTTTAGCCTAGTGGTGGGATGAGTAATCTCTGTTGTTGTAGATAAGTTTCAGTCTTAGGCAGACATGATATTTCTAGGCTTCAGAGATGTGTTTATTTCAGTGTTTTTTCCCATTGCCCAGCTATAGTTCTGGGCTCAGCATACAATCCTGCCCTTTTCCCAAATACACAGAGGTTGTTTTTCTGTTTCTTTTTCTCAAGTGCGATAGAATTTTGCAGTGCCCTGTGGAAAAACATATTTGTTTCTCTTGCTGGCCCACACTCTACATTTACCAATTCATTAAATTTTTCCTTGAATTACATTTACTATTGCCTGGGTGCATCTGCCTACGTATGTAACTGCTTATGTTCCATCTCTCATTGCACACAGTTGCCTTCCTTAGACTTCAGATTAGTTGTTTGTCCTATGACCTCAAATCTGTGATTGATTGTAGAAAATTGTGAGAGTGCAGATTGTCTCAGTTTGTTGGCCAGTTTTGTTTTGTTTAGGAATGCAAGATACCAGCTGTCTGTATTCTAAGAAACCAAAAGTCACAGTTTTCTTTAAATGAAGAGAGTAAATATCAGTGTATTAATGAACAAGATAATAATGTTTTACTAAGATTTCAAATAGCATAATGACATGCCCCATATGCAGGTATAATAAGAGTCAATAAAAGTAGATTCAGAATAAGTGTAAATTAGCATAAAAATGTTTAAAAAGCTACTAATAACATATCCACTGATTTGAAGAAAATTATGTACATACTGAGTGAGTCCATGGAGAATACAAGCCCCAAAATATAAACTTTAATAAATGGAATTCTTAAATTCAAAATATAATGTGTGCAATAAAAGTTCCCTGAATTGACTTCAAAGCATATTGGAGTTTCAAAAGAAAAGAATGAGTGAAGTTGAATATTTTCTGGTCATTACTAATAGAATGTAATCTTCAGTTTTATAAACTGAATTTTATATATTAATAAAAATGAGAGTTCAGTATTTTCCTAGAAATTGACTAATTTTAGTATGCATAGAGAGAAAATAAATTTTATATACTTTAAGTGCTAATAATTTCCTTGCATAAATATTGATAAAATGTATGAAGCAATTAGAAAATCACTGAATAGAAGTATGTGATATTGTCAAATTACTTTAGAAATATGGAAGAAGTCAAAATCTGAAAGGACTACAATAATAATTCAAGATTATACAGCCAAATTGGCACTTGAAAGATGTAAAAGAATTTGAATAGATAATGGAATAAACAGCTATATAGCACTTACTCTGTTCCAGGTCTTATTCTAAAATTTTTATACATATTATTTAATTTTCACATCAATTTTTTGAAAAGGTAATATTATTATCTCCACTTTACAGATGTGGAAATAGAGACTCAAAGTGAGTAACTGCCAAAGATTAGTAAGTGGCAGCCCTAGGATTTTAATCAGGCTGTCTGGTTCCAGGCTGAAGCTCTAAAGGACTACATCAGGTTGCCTCAACAGGCTGAATGTCAGCCAAGAGTAATGGATAGTACAAGCAAAAATACAGGATGGGAAGCTACCTGCCTTATATGGAAGACAACAAAGAGATCACTCTGTAATTAATGATTTGAGTTGGGGCTTGTGGGAGATATTGGCAAGGTAGGCTAAGCTCAGCATAGTGAAGCCTGTCTCTATTGTTGACGAAACTGATGAGAGGCTTTTTTAAGGCACAAATAGAATTTCCTGTTCCTTCCATCACTTTCAATTGATTTCTAGGCTAAGACAGAAAATGGAAATTGCATCTGTTTAAGTAATAGATGATCCTCTTTAAGTGATGGACTCAGAGCTCAAAAGTATCAAAAGAAAAATTCAATTCACAAAGCACTGCTTCACATGACACAGAACAAGCTGTTAGCCCAATTGGCATTTTTTAAAATAGAGCTGCCTTTTGTGACTCCATTAATGCTTCTCAGGGGCCACTGCCTGAAAAATCTAGTTATTTGTTTGGGAAGACTGAAAAAATATGCCTTTGTGAAACCAAGCTTTTCATAAGTAAGAAATGGCTTTATTGTCCTTGTTCTCAAATTATTCTAATTTAGGAGCCCTGATCTTGCTTTAGTGCCCGACAGTCAGCAAGGGGAAAGCACTGCTAATACCCACAATATTGATTTATTTCTAATAGGCATATGTTTTTCTACAGCCTGGACTTATTTTATCTGCTAGCAGGTGCCCTTGACACATTGAAAACCTTCAACTTATGTACAAGTATTAGGTATTATATACATATGTGTATAGCCATTAGAGTATACTTAAGTGACATTTTTACTACTAAAAAGAAGCTTAATAACCATATAAACAATATTGATTTCCTACAGAAATAACTATTTGAATTCAATTTTGAGAAGTTGTAATATGTAGCCATGACTCAGTAATTTGCCCAGCAGCACAATGTACTCAGCACTAAGCATTTGTATTAATGCCAATTACTTGAAATGGTACAAGGAAAAATGAAAAACCATCCAAGATCCTAGGGTTTTTCAACTATTTCTGAGTGCTATTTTGGTTAATTAAAAGGTAAACATTTTTTTCCATACATTGAGTTTAAAAACTGGTGAAAAGAGCTAAAAACCAGTGTCAGGTAAAAATCTATAGTGAGAATTTATCTCTCCTTGCTAAGATCAGGAAAGCTTTTTACTCTAAACTATAAAACTAAGGTGATTTTAGTGCTTAGCATGTCAGTCTTAGAATAGTAACTCAACAAATAAATATTGAACAAATATATTGATGAAAAGGATATGTAAAAATACATGAGGCCTCAGTTATAAATACTCACATCACTAATAATGCAATTTCTTACCTAGGCTTCAGGGCTAATAAAATTGACTCTCCCACAGTGGTAAGGACCATATTTCTCTAGTAGCATCAAGTTATTGCTGAGAGCAATATTCATGATTTTGCTCAAGGCCTTTGTGTAAACTTTGTGTAATCTAACTTCCTTAAACACTTAATTTCAGGAAAACGCCTTTTATCAAAACTGAGGCACTGCTTTTTCTTATAGAATGGAAATTGTATAACCTGCTTTGTTTTCTCCCTTTTTGCCTTGACTCATAGCAATCATATTAGTTTAAATAGTTCATATATTTGTTTTCCGTCTAACTTTATTTTTCATTTTGTTTTGTAATTAAATCGTTATTTATCTTTATTGTAAGCTAATTTTAGCCAGTACTCACTGTGTTATACTATTTTTTATCTAAATTATTCTGTTTCACTCTATCCTGTGAGGCCATAAATGGGAACTTGATTTACAGGAGATTCTGTATTATGTAAGCAATTAATTTCAGTCATTTCAGGAATTATTTTTCCTACCTTATTTTAATCATACTTAAAATCTACAGAAAAACAAGTTCATAATTATAACAATTCTAGGGAGTATTATGATCATATTTACAAATCAGGCTTGTTTGTGGTCATAAAATGGTTTCAATTATAACTGATTTAAATTTAATAGCTTCTTCATGAGAACCTGAATTATGCTGAATACTGTCAGTAAGCCCTTCTGATTCAAAGATGAATATGACATGGTTGCTACAATAATAAGTAAACAATTGCACCCAGTCCAATCCTGCACGACTAGATGCAATCTTTTTGAGTCACTTTACAAGTGTTAAATATTCACCTTTTAATATGCATGCTGACAATACTTCCCCTTGTGTTACAAAAACTAAGCACAATAAAATAAAGGTTTATGCCATAAAAATATGTCTTTGCTTCCTTTTTTCAGTCTTTCTAAATTCCATGTGAAAGTTTCTGTGTCTTGGCGTTTGATTCTCTAAGAAATTTCATTTAGAGAGATGAAATGATTACTAAGTTTCATTAGAGGGTTTCCCTTACATGTAAATAAATGTTTCAAAGGTCTTAAAATTTGACAATTCATAATAAATAGTACAACAGTAGAATTAATTAATTAAACAGAGACCTGTATGGCATGTTGCTTTGCTTTTCAACATTCTGCATTTAGTGTATGGAATGATATACCATGCAAACGATTCAACTGGATAATTTCCAGTTTTCCTTCTAGAGTAACTCTGCTGTATATGACTACAATTTTAATGGGGTTTGAAAAGAATAACGAGAAGAGAACCAGAAATGCTGTATTGTTAAATCCATAGAAGATGCTGAAAATTTTTTTTACCACCTGACCAATAAGTGGATTAAATAACAAAATCAACAATTATATTTATCCCGTTTTTATAAGGAAAAAAAATACCAGAAATTCAACAGAGTTTCTTTCACAAATACTATTATGTTTATGTGCTTACTCTGTTAATGGTAATAATAAATTAGCATTTTGTTTTTCTGACATGCTTCTGCATTTCACACATAACAAGTATGCAATCTCATAAAATTATTTGCAAGAATGCTTTTTTTTTTAATTAAAATGAATGTTTTAGTGACTGGTATGCTAGAATTCAAGTTTAATTCTTAAAGGCACATACAACAAATTATGTTTGGGAAAATTTGACTTTCATTTATCAAAGTTAAAATTCTACTTCTCAATTTACATATATTTTGATTATGACATAATTTAATTCTTTTTTTTTTCAAACTTCTTTTTTTAGGTCCAAGGGATCCATGTGCAGGTTTGTTACACGGGTAAATTGTGTGTTGCTGAGGTTTGGTGTAAGAATGATCTCATCGGCCGGGGGTAGTGGCTCATGCCTGCAATCCCAGCACTTTGGGAGGCCGAGGTGGGCGGATCACGAGGTCAGGAGTTTGAGACAAGCCTGGCCAACATAGTGAAACCCCATCTCTACTAAAATTACAAAAAAGTAGATAGCGTGGTGGTGGGCGCCTGTAATCCCAGCTACTTGGGAGGCTGAGGCACGAGAATCGCTGGAACCCGGGAGGCGGAAGTTACTGCAGTGAGCCGAGATTGTGCCACTGCACTCGAGCCTGGGTGACAGTGCAAGACTCAGTCAAAAAACAAACAAAAAAAATCCCATCACCCCCTCACCCAGGTAATGAGCATTGTACCTGATAGTTACTTTTTCAAACCTAGCTCCCCTCCTTCCTTTTCCCACTGAGTAAGTCCCCATTGTCTATTGTTCCCATCCTTATGTTCATGTGTTTTCAATGTTTAGCTCCGACTTTCAAACGAGATCATGCAGCTATGTTTCTAAGGGAACATCTAATATCAACGGCAATACTGCTTAAAAATTGTTCAAGATTCATCAGTGACACAAGGATTTATTTATTATTATTTTCTGTAACACTGATGGTCTTCTATTTCTCTCTACATAGTACATTGAAATGCATTTCACATTATATTACTTAAACTACTATTTTCCCCATTATTTTATATTACTACCAGTTTACTTTATATTGCCAAGGTTCGCATAAAGAAAGTGGAATTGCATAAGGTTCACTGATTTTTTGGGGAGAACACAGCAACCACAAGCTTCAAAGACAGAAAGGGCTCAACATTTCTGAAGAGTTTATCTCAAGGATTCCCTCAGAACTTACCTCTCTTAAGAAGTGATCTGCTTTAGATGTTTGAATTTAATCATCCTAGGAGACCCTATGTATTATTTGGAGGTTAAACTAGTCCTGAATTTGGACTCCTGAGTATTGAATTAATCCTTGAGGAAGATTTTCAGTCCTATTAATAGCATAAATGGTTTTCTAAATCTTTTTTTTCCTAGACACATCTAGGTCATATTGGAACTGAATAAAATCCCTTGTTTTCCAGGAAAACAATTCTGCACTTTCGGAGAGAGATTAAGTAGTGTAGGAAGGCAAAAATAAAGGAGTCCACTTTCTTAAACTGTTAAATCTATACATTTGTATATATGGATCACAACATGCAAGGCCCTGATTGATACTGGTTTTTTTTTTTTTTTTTGCTGTTGTTTCTTTATACACAAGTTATCTAAAAGGGACCAATTTTACTCACTGCATTTACTCTTCACAACTGACTCCACTCCCAGCATCATCAGGGACAACTAGAAAACAAGGAGATCACATTTAAGTTACTGACAACCATTAAAATATTTTACTATTACATTTATATTCCCACAATTCAGGAAATGACAATCCACAATGACTTTGTGGAAAGTGGCATGTAGTGTTGAGAGGACGGGGGTTGAAGGTGTAATGGTGGAGGGTGACAAGAAATAAATATTTCATAAGTACATTTAAAAGACTTGAAATCTCTACTCTTGTAATTTCTGACCTTTCCAGAATCCTAAGCCAAATAAAGGGGAGCCATGGCCTCATTCTAACTTCTAACTTTCAATAATCTGTTTTTGTTAGACTTATTGCCCTACAGATAGGTAAAAATGAAGAAGGAGAGTAAGTTCCCTTTAATACAGTGAAAAAAATTCCTTAAGTGTCTTCCTTAAATACTTCACCAAATTAAAATTTTCTTCATCTGATTCCACTATATGAAGCTGATATATAATTTTTTAAGGACTCACACAAATATTTTCAGTTCCCATAGAATTATTTTACCTCATGTCTCCTGACAGCATCATGCACACAAACACACACAGAGAGTTGTTTAGTATTTGGGAGAAAATTGATGCCTAAGAGCCTCTTGTTGCTATTTTGGGTATTGCCTGCTGTCCCGGTACTAGTGCCAGCTTGTATCCACTAGCAAATAATGCAATGTTTTGAGGCAAAAATCTCTATTTGCATTTTGAGTTTTCTCATTTCACAATTTCACTAATAATTGTGAAATATTTACAGCACTGTTTGGATCAAGTTACCTGAGGGAAAAACATTTCTGCCAGGCACATTTCCATATAGGCAGCATCACTTTTCACCAAAAAATAAAAAATAAAACCTTCCTGGAAAATAGGTCATTATGTGAATTGCCATGAAAAGCACAGTGTTTTCCTCGAAGATTAATGTGGTTGTATTTCTGACCAAATGGTTTATGTTCAATAAACTTTTATATTGATTTTAAAAGAATAAATTTATACCAATTCTTTTAAATGAACCATAAAGCTTAACATAAACTTCAATGTGCTATGGACTATATACTGTTCACAAAAATAAACTTCTATTGTATCGTGTATATAACTAGCCTAATGTTATTCTATTACTCTGGGTATAATAAGCACTTGATACATTTTTTATTATCATATTAAGAGCTTTAAAGAATATGTTTGCCATCTCATGACTTATATAGAATCCTTGAGATCATTTTGATAATAAATTCTCATTAAAATACTGTTCAATCAAGTCACAACTGACAATTTAATTTTCTATAAGTACATTTCATTATGCACACTTTACATTTACATCTTACAAAAGGCTTATCTAGTTATAGTTTACACAGCCTAGCACTCAAAAAAAATGTGAGTGCTTGGGCACAATGTCATTTTATTATCCATTCTAATAGTGTTTTAATTTGTAGGTTTAAAAGATACATATTTATTATAATCATTCATATGATTTGTTTGGTTAATAATTTTATTATTTGTTTCTGTTTGTTTTCTTTTATTCCTATTCCTTTCTCCCTCTTTCTTTCCTTTTTTTTTTTTTTTTTTTAATTTGAGGCAGGGTCTCACTCTGTTGCCCAGGCTAGAGTGCAGTGGTGCAATCATGGTTCACTCACCGCAGTGTTGACCTCCCCGGCTCCAGCAATCCTCTTACCTCAGCCCCCTGGGTAGCTGGGACCACAGGTACACATCACCTTGCCCAGATAAATTTTTAATTTTTTTGTTGAGATAAGATCTCACCATGTCTCTCAGGCTGGCCCCAAACTCCTGGGCTCAAGCAATCCTCCCGCCTCTGCTTCCCAAAGTGCTGGGATTGAGCTACCATGCCTGGACTTCCTTCTTTTTATGTTATTTGAACAATGTTTAGAATTACAGTTTAATTTTCTATTTTGTTTTTTACTGTATCTCTTTATATAGGTTTTAAAATTTGTATCATTATGGATTAAACTGCAAATAATTAGTTTTTCATATTCCAATTAGAGTCAGTATTTTCCCCTTCAAATATAGTTTATGTAGAATTCTGAATCACCATCTAGTTCCCCTTACCTTGTACCCTTTATATTATATTATTTTCTGTATTATTTCTATAAACAATAAAAACCCATTAAAGTATAATTTTTTTTTGCTTTTAACACTCAAACATATTTTAAATATCTTAAGAGAAGAAAAATCCATTATATTGACTCAGATATATATCATTTTGGTTGTTCTTTCTTGGTTCCTAATTTCCAAGTTTCCTTCTGGAGTCATTTCTATTGTATATACAAAGCTTTCTGTAGCAATTAAAGCACATCTGATGACAAAAAACAAAACAAAACAAAACAAACAAAAAACCCCTTCATTTTCTTTGTCTTCATCTCATTCATGAAATTTGTTTTCATTAGATATAAAAATCTGGATTGGGTTTTTTTTTTAAAACACTTTACTAATATCATACCACTTCCTCCTGGCCCCCAGTTTCTGATGGAAAATCCAGTAACTCAAATTGTTGTTCTTGTATTTCCTAGTTTTACACTTCTTACATTTTGGACAAGATAATTCTTTGTTGTATATATGTGGTTGGGGGGGGGATTTGGGGGTGTTCTGTGCATTGTAGGATGTTAAATGACATCTCTGCCCTCTGTCCATTCTCCCCCTAAGTCATAACAAACACGTGTCCAAACATTACCTTTGAGGGAACAATTGCCCCCTGTTGAAAACCATTGCTCTACAGATAACGTATTAACTCCTCTAGATGTTTTAAAGACTCTTCCTTGTCATAGTATTTAGCAGTTACATAATAATTTATTTCAGTTAGGATTTCTGTTGGTTCCACATTTGGGTATATCTGAGTGGTTATAGGTTTATGTCTTTCACCATGTTTTCAGCCATTACATCTTCAAATACTTCTCAGCACTGACATTTTTCTCCTCTTCTAGTATTGTGATGACACAAATATTAGATTTTATGTTGTTTTCCCATATGTCCCTGAGACCCTAATCATTTTTTTCTCAATAGTGCTTTGCTTTGCAGTTTGTTCACTTTGTTTGATTTTCAAGTTCAATTGCCAAGTTTGCTGATCCTTTGATATCTCAATTGTGCTACTGTGCCCGTCTTGTGAGGTTGTTTTATCTTATTATTGCATTTTTCAGTTCTCAAATTTTTATTTGGTTTTCCTTTGTTTTATTTTACTGCTAAGTGTTTTTAGTCTTCCATTCAAGCGTCCATCTTCTTTTTACAATTGCTACTTTTAAGTCTTTTTCAGATAATTCTTACATCTGTGTCATCTCCCACTTCGTTATCTTTTCCCATGAGAATTTCCTGACTCTTTCTATCCAGAGGAGTTTTTTATTCTATCCTGGAAATTTTGAATATTATTTTAGGGAATACAAGTCTTAATTAAATCTTATAGAGGATATTTATATTTTTTGTTAGGTGAAGCCCACAAGTTCCAACTCACTTCCTGTGGGCTGTGGTGCTAACGCTTGTTCCATTTTCAAAGTATTTTCTCTGCTCCTAGGATCTGTCTCTCTCAAATGTGTAACTCAGCGATTTTGCCAGGGTGAATAATGTCCCTCATATATATCCATGTCCTAATTCCTAGAACCTGTGATGTTACTCCATATGGCAGAGGGGATCTGGCAGATGTGGTAAAGTTAAAGACTTCAAGAAAGGGAGATCTTGATTATTCAGATGGGCACTAAATGCAACCACAACTCTCCTTATAAGTGGGAGGCAGAGGGAATTTGGACTACAGCAATAAGAGATGCAATGAGAAAAGCAAGTGACTGGAGTGATATGTTATGGCCAAGGAATGCCAAGAAAGGGTGGCAAGAAGCTGGAATAGGCAAAAGACGAATCTCCCCTGGTCCTCTAGAGGGAACCAACTATGCCAACCCATTTATTTTAGCTTCTTACGACTTCTCACTTCCAGAAATATAAGACAATAACTTTATGTCTTTTTAAACTACTTTGTTATACTTCCTTAAAGCACATAGGAAATTAATAAAATGACCATACTGGCACCTGAAGTTTATCCCTTTTAGTACAGATTTCAAATCCTTTGGTATGTTGATCAGCGTCAGATCTACACATGCTCCATTTAGAATGAGCCAGGGAGCTCACAGACAAATTTTGGGGTTAGTTTTTTCCCATCTTCTTTATCTCTGTATAATCTCCCTGATATTTGCTGGTTTCTTTTGGCCCTCTGGGTAGAAAAATGTGTGCTTTAGTTATCTTGCTCTGCTGCTATGACTCAGAAAATGCATACATATCTTAGGCCAAGCAGCAGGAGAACAGAGTGAGAAAAAAAGCAAATGGATGAGGGGAGTTGCCCCACACTCTTGGAATGACAGCTCCACCAATTTAAGAGGAAGACTAGCTTTCCTCTGAATTGGGGTTCCTGTGGCTCCTTTGCTGTTGAGGTCATGGACTCCCTAGAATTTCTTGGCAGCAAGATTGGAGAGAGTGGAGAAAAATAATGATAAATTTCACATTGCCTAAAAATGTTGAGTTCCATTGCCATCTTCTTGAACTGGGTTTTGGGGTCACATATACCCTTCAATGTTTCAGTCTACAAAATCAAATCCAAGGTTAAACAATAAAAGCATTGGAAAAATCTTCCATTTCCAAAATTGTCTATAAACAAAAACATAATCTCTTGATTTGTACTATGTTCATTCAATTAAATTAGAAAAACACACCCGTATGACTAGATTGCAGTTTATTCAAACGAACACAACTTTAAACATGCTAGATGTTTTCTAAGTATATACAACATCATGGGAGATAGACTTTGGATGAGAATTATTTTCTGTGGATTTCCTAATTATTGAACATTTTTTTCTTTTTCTTTTCTTCTTTTTTTTTTTTTTTGAAACAGAGTCTTGTTCTGTCGCTCAGGCTGGAGTGCAGTGGGGCAATCTTGGCTCGTTGCAACCTCTGCCTCCTGAGTTCAAGCAATTCTCCTCAGCCTCCCAAGTTGCTGGGATTACAGGTGTGCACCACAATGCCCAGCAAATTTTTGTATTTTTAGTAGAGAGGAGGTTTTGCCATGTTGGCCAGGCTGGTCTCGAACTCCTGGCCTGAAATAATCCGCCCGCCTCAGCCTCCCAGGGTGCTTGGATTACAGGCATGAGCCATGATGCCCGACCTAAAACATTTGATTCTAATTAGATCATGTTTAAGAGAAAATAAGAGTTTTATTCAAAGACAATGGGCACTTTTTTGGTATATTTATTTCTGTTTAACATACTCTAAGTGGAAAAACTAGACAGTGGCCTAATATCAATGTAAGTATATTTTACAATCTGAATGGAAATTTCATAATAAATAAAGATATTAAGGCTGATATAATCCGTCAAGCTTACTGATATTTATGTTTTCAGCTGTGAGATGATATTGGTTGTAAAATTATTTTAAAATATTTTGTTTGTTGTTGTTAATACATAATGAGATTTTAATTCTTCATGTGTCCTCTAGAAATCACCAGATAGGGATCAGAAGCACATAGCACAGTGCCTGGCATACAATAGGCACTAAGTAAATGTCAAAAACAAAAAATAAAAAAAAAAACCAACAACTCAGCTGGGTGCGGTGGCTCACGCCTGTAATCCCAGCACTTTGGGAGGCCGAGGAGGGTGGATCATGAGGTCAGGAGATACAGACCATCCTGCTAACACGGTGAAACCCCGTCTCTACTAAAACAACAAAAAAAATTAGTCGGGCATGGTGGCGGGCGCCTGTAGTCCCAGCTACTCGGGAGGCTGAGGCAGGAGAATGGCGTGAACCCAGGAGGTGGAGCTTGCAGCGAGCTGAGATCGCGCCACTGCACTCCAGCCTGGGTGACAGAGCGAGACTTCATCTCAAAACAAAAAACAACAACAACAACAACAAAAAACCAACAACTCCATGAATCTGTACCAATTAAATTCAAGCATACATGAATATCATCAAAGACAACTTTAGAAGTAACAGCTCATATACATCTATGACAACATTATCTCTTGGCCATTGCTATGTCAAATGTTAGTCTTGATGGACACTTAGAGAAAAATTTGAAGATATGTTGGCTACAGCTGAGTTACTATATGAATTAGTCTGAAATTTTTCTACCCCGATGTAAACACTAACTTTGATAAAATCAAATCTGTTTTCAAATAAGAATCGTTGGAATAACTGGTACCCTGTTTAGTTGATAAATTTTGTGAATTATTGCAAAAGGAAATATGCTCTAGTGGGTAAGTCAAAAACCTATTAAATTGATGACTTATTCATTTATTCGGCAAATATTTTTAAAATGTGTTTATGTTCTGGATAAATAAGATATAACTTGTCTTAAAAGAGCATAACAGCAGCTGAGTATTAAACAAATAACTGCAATGACTGTGATAAATACCTAAGCGTAGGAACAAAGAATACAGTGAATCATTCTTACTTCAGGGCCATAGGAAATCTTACACATATAAACTTCCTAGCAGGATCTTAAATGAGGAGAAACTTTCTAGGGATTATGGAGGCAAAGAGAGGATGGGGGACATTCCAGAAAGTATCTTGAAGAAATATGGCATACTTGGGGTATACAAGCTGTTCACTGTTCAAATGATCAAATGGAGGGGAGGAGCAGAGAGAGAAATAGGCATGGGTCAAATCACAGAGATCCTTGATTATATGCCGTGTGTGTGTCTGTGTGTCTGTCTGTGTGTGTGTGTGTGTGTGTGTGTGTGTGTACTTAAACCTTCCTATAGCTTCATGAAGCTACCTCTCAAATATTTATTCCTAGGTCTGGCCACTTTCTTGATGTTCAGACACACATTTCCAACTACTTTCAGAGCATTTCATATTGGTACTCCATCAGTGTTTTAAAAACAATGTGTTCAAACTGGAACTTATTCTCTGTCCCTCTCTCTTCCTGTATCAGACTCTTCCAAACCAAAAGCCATTCCACACAACTATAGTAACAAACTTGAATAGATAAGGCCCTTATCCCAAACATTTTCATGAATGTTTGTGTGTGTATTAGAAACATATTTTTAAAATAAGTTGAAACTTCTGAAACTGCACTTTCCATCATTGTTTTGACACAAGACTGCTTTGAAAATTTGTGGGAAAGAAATAGTAGGGAGACTGTGCTGATCACAGACTGGATGAGGTAGGCATTTTCTGCAAAAAAAAACCCGATATATTCTAGGTAAAAAGATTTAATTTCAGGGAAGAGCAACTTGTTATAAAATTAATAAAGAACCCTGAATAGACTGTCACCAATCTACATTTCCATATATCTGAATATTTCTCCTGCCTCGACCACATGAACAAGCTATTCAAGCAAAAACAAACAAAAACAGGCAAGAGACAGAGGACAGAGAAAGTCAGAAATGCTTGGGAAAGAAATACAAAATCAGTTTGATTTACAATATACTATGGGCAATTTCAGTTATCTTTGGAATGTAAATCATGAACAAGAGAAGGTTGGAGTTCTGTTTGTATTGCATGTTGCCACTGTGATACTCACATTGATTCTCCACCATAAAAATTTATTTCTGAACTAAATAAATATTCATCAATGGATATATTACAGAGAAAAAAACTGACTCATTTCTGAAAATTCATGCTGAGAGGAAAATAAACTAATTCACTATGTCTTGTGTGATAGTTATGCATTTTCATTTTCACTTTCAGAGTGTAACACAGTAAATGTTTGTCGGAAATAACACTATCAGGAAATTTGATTATTCAGGAATATATTTGAAGACAGTTGAGCCTAAATATATACAAAACAGTTTAAAGTGAAAAAATTGCAGCAATATATCTCAAGAAGTGATTTTTAGTTGATATGCTCCATTTTCTTACAGTTAAATGTGTCTATAGAAAAGAAATAATTAACCTAAATGTTTTCAAATTTTTGAATGTTTGCTTTACTCATAAAACGCTTAATACTAGTTGGTATACTTGTTTATATAATAACCATTCATTAATATGTTCTGCCTGTAACAAATAAACAATGTCACAGAACAATAATTTTATAAAGCAAGTAAGAAAGTTTTCAATTTTCAGTTTACCTAAAAATTGTTTCAGATAGGTTTTATCATGAAGTCAAAATATTATTTCTTTTGTGTAAATTATAAATATAGATTTTCCTAATGATTAGTGTACTCTCTAGCACGAGATAAACTAGCATCAGTATTACTATTCTGATAAATATTCCTTATTCATATCAAATTTAATTTGGCTTGAGTAATAAGCCTTTATTTTGATTGTGCTTAGTCTTGATTCTCAGACTTTATTAAATAGACCATGCATATAATTTACTTTCTTTCCATTAAATCACTACTCTCTAGGTCATGAAGGATATAGTCACGAAATTTCACAACAATATTATCTTTATGAGATTTGTTTTCATCATTTCACATAAATTATATCTGTTTAGACTGTCTATTACTAGGTGAAGAATTTCTTTTGTTCAGTTCTGCTGTTACTTTTTGTATGTACTGATTGATGTGTCTTAAATGATATATATAATATTTATTTGGTGATTTATGATTTTTATTATTTTTTAGTTATTATGTCCTTTCAAGATAATTAGATTTTACAATTTTTACTTTGATAATTGATCTTGGATTCGATCTGAATAAATATATGGCCACATTTAAATATTTTGCTAAAAAGCAGCAGTTTTAGTCTTAATGTATTCGAAGGTCATAATTATATCTTAAATATACATATTAAAATTAATATATGTATATTTTACACATATTAACATGTTTAATCTTTAAAAATAAGCTTATGAAATATAGAATGATACTTCCATTAGCCAGATTTTTACCTGGAAGTAAAGAATATCTATAGACTGAAAGGAGTGCTTCAAATAGAGTAAGAGTGATATGCTATGAGAATACACAGGCCAGGTTTTCTACCCAGGCAGCAGGCAGATGGTAGGGGTGGTTTCCCAGAAGAGACAGAACAGAGCTGAATTTCAGGAATTAACAGCAGCCAACTAGGAGCAAATAAAATGAAAAGTCATTCCCTATTGAGTGAACTGTGTATGTAAAACCACAAAAAAAAAATAAGAGAAATTACAATATTCAAGAATTGCTAAGGCAGTTCTTGTAGACATAAACCATAGAGAGTGTAGCTGGCAAGAGCAAGAGGTTAGAATGAACAAGACATTTAGGTGCTTATATCACAAAAGCTATATCTCAGCATATTCCTGTGTTGAGGGAGTTACTCCAAAATTTCCCTGTTTCCTAGGTAGCCATATTCTATGTCCCACATCCCTGAATCCTCTCCAAAGTTGAATGGAGTAGGCAGAGCATCTGAACAAAGCCAGCCAGGCAATTTGTAGAATTGATAACCTTTTGGGTTTTATAATCTAGCCATTCTAGATATCTAGGAAATTAATATGCCTATCTCCCTTTATCAAAATTTTTAGTCAGCACTTACGACTGTTCAGATTTGCAGAAGAATCTTGAATGCATTGGACATGGACAGAAACTCCGGGTCTGAAAATAAAAAGCACAGAAAAAAATAAGGTGAATATGCATATATTGGAGATACTATTTTGTGGTCAAGGTCAAAAAAATTGAATTGCATTTAATAAGGAAAAAGAAATATTGCTCATCATCAAATAGTACTGAACAACGGGAAATACAATTTATCTGGCATTACTGACATATTTATGAATATCTGACAGCTAATTAAAATATTTTTAATGTTATTAGGGATAGACTTGGGCTGATATGTAGTATTTATGAGTTGGTCCATTTATAAAACTCTTTTGAAATATCAATCCATATTTTATTGGTTTAATTAGTTTGGATTAATTAGTTAATTAGTGTAGAATTCCTAGGTAGATTTCAAAAAAGATTGATACATATTTTATTCAAGAATCAATCTGTCTGACTTTCAGTTGTATAATTACTTTTCTAAAGCACACACAAATAATGAAAATACTCTAGGGGAGACTGGCATTTGTTATGTAACTACTAAATGATTTATTTATTACCATGAATTAATTAATTTTTAAAATGACTATAAGAGATTTTTATAATCTATAGAGAAAGAAATCAAGATTCAGAAAAATTAAGTAATTAATCCAATATCAAACAATAGAGCCTGTTTCTATACTGGTCTTATTTAAAGATAATATTTTTTCATATATCACTCTATAGAGAATTTCATTGATAAAATGGACATTTGTTTCCTTAAAAAGAATTATACTTTTTAAACATCATAAATTCTCAACTTTCTTTGAAATTCACACTGACTTTGTTACATGAAGTTGAACCCTCTTGCCTTCTACCAAAACCATAGTGCTACACTGATTTCATAACAGGTCATAGTTAGTAATATGTGGTGGGTTCTAGGAATAATAATTTATAATTATACTCATTTCAACTAAAATATGTTTAAAGTAATTACATAGCTGATTTTAAGTCAATTGTGCTCAACTCTGGCTATGCGTTATACTAGAGTGGTAACTTTAAAAATATATATCCTTGCCTAGGGCCCATCATACAGTATTTTTATCAGAAACAATGAAGAAGAAGAAAGCGCATCAGAATTTCATGAAGTTTTCTATGTGATTTGATTGGTCAACTAGAATTGAGAGTAGTACTTTTAAATTTGAGGCTTTTATTCAATATAATACTGGAAGTCTTGGCCAAAGCTGTTAGGTAAGAGGAAGAAAAGTAGGGCGTTCGATTGGAAAGGAAGAAGTCAAATTAGCCTCGTATACAGATGACATGATCTTATATGTGGAAAAAGCTAAAGACTCCACCAAAAAAACCTGTTAGAACTGATAAATGAATTCAGTAAAGCTTCAGGATACAAAAATCAACATACAAAACCAGTTACATTTTTGTATGCCAACAGTAAACATCCTGAAAACAAAATCAAGAAAGTAATCTTATTTACAATAGCTACATAGAATATAAAATACCCAGGAATTGATTTAGTCAAAGATGTGGAATATCTATCTACACAAGGAAAACTATAAAACTGATGAAAGGAATTGAGAAGATACAATGAATGGAAAAATATTCCATGATCGTGCATTAGAAGAATTAATATTGCTAACATGACAATACTACCCAAAGCACTTTATGGATTCAATGCATTCCCTATCAAAATACCAATAACATTCTTCACAGAAATAAAGAAAAATATCCCTCACGTTGGGAGGCTGAGGGAGACGAATCATGAGGTCAGGAGTTCGAGACCAGCCTGGCCGACATAGGGAAACCCCTGTCTCTACTAAAAATGCAAAAATTAACCCGGTGTGGTAGCACGCACCTGTAGTCCCAGCTACTGGGGAGATTGAGGCAGGAGAATCGCTTGAACCCGGGAGGCAGAGGTTGCAGTGAGCTGATATCGTGCCACTGCACTCCAGCCTGGGTGACAGAGCAAGACTTCATCTCAAAAAAAAAAAAAAAATTCCTAAAATTTATATGGAACTGCAAAATACCCCAGATAGGCAAAGCTGTCCTGAGCAAAAAGAACAAAGCTAGAGTCAGCACACTTCAAATATGAATCTACAGTAACCAAATTAGCATGGAAATGACATAAAAGTGGACACATAGACCAATGGAACGAAGTAGAGAACCCAAATATAAATCTGTACATTTACAGCCAACTCATTTTAAACAAAGGCACCAAAAACGTACATTAGGGAAAGAGCAGTTTCTTCCATAATTGGTGCTGGGAAGACTGTATAACTATGCGCAGAAGGATGAAATTAGATCTGTATCTCTCACCATTTATAAAAGTCAAATTGAAATAGATTGAAGATTCTAATCCAAGACCGAAGCTAGGAAACTACTAGAAGGACATATTGAAAGAACATCCCAGGACATTGGGTCCGGGCAAAGAATTTCTGTGTAAGATCTGAAAAGGACAGACAACAAAACCAAAAATGGAAAAATAGAATTACACCAAGCAAAAAGCTTCTGCACAGCAAAGGGAACAATCAACAGAGTGAAGAAACAACCCACAGAATTAAAAAAAAAATGTGCAAACTATCCATCTGACAAAGGATTATAACAATATATAAGGTTCTCAAACAACTAAATAACAAAAAACCCAAATAACTCATTAAAAAAATGACGAAAGATCTGAACAGACATTTCTCAAAAGAAGACCATGCAAATGGCAAACAGGTATATGAAAAATGCTCAACATCAATAATCATTAGAGAAATGCAAATCAAAACCACAATGAGCTACCATATCAACCCAGCTACAATGACTATCATCAAAAAGATGAAAAATAGCAAACGCTGATGAGGATGTGGAGAAAGGGGAACTCTTTTATATACTTTAGGTGGGAATGTAAATTAGTACAACCATTATGGGAAACAGTATGAAGATTCCTCAGAAAACTAAACATAGAATTACCACATTTTTCAGCAATTCCTCTATTAGGTATAAATCCAAAAGAAAGGAAGTCAATATTATCAAAGAGATATCTGCACTCCCATGTTTATTGGAGCACTATTCACAATAGCCAAAACATGGAATCAACGTAAGTGCCCATCCATGCATAAATGGATGAAGACAATGTGGTATATATACACAATGAAGTGCTATTCTGCCATAAAGAAAGATAATGAAATTCTGTCATTAACAGCAAAAAACAAATACACACTTACACAGAATAAAAAAGACCTGGTGTTCAATAATACCAGTCGGGTGACTATGTTAACATTAATCTATTGTACATTTCGAAACAGCTAGAAGAGAAAAATTTGAATATTCCTAGCATAAAGAAAAATATTTACAGTTGTGGGCGCTCAATTACCCTAATTTAATTATATAAATGTAACAAACTATATGTACCCCCAACGAATGTACATCTATTATTATATGTCAACAAAAATAAATAAAAATTTTAAAGTCTCAATGTAAAAAAATTCAGTCTGAGTGATAATGTCCAAAATCTAACATGAGAGAATAATGTAACAAACTGATAGGTTTTTGGGTTTTTCTTAGCTTACTGTGCTGTGCAATGGCAACTTGATGCAGTTGTCACTTGTTATAATCTACTGAGTGAATAGATTCCCCTGTAGGGGATAATGTTTCAAACTGTGTTGCTAATCTATCCAGTGTATGACTTTCAAAATGACATATGGCATTTTGCCATTTTAAAGCTATTTAAGTAACAGACAATTCTTTCCATTAGTATATGAACAAAAATTTCAATTATTTAAATTACAGGTGCACACAGTTAAATTGCCTCTTTCTAGCTTTTGTTTTAATAAATGTACAATATGTACTTTATATAATACAAAATATTATGTTATTTGTTATTTCAAAACCATTGATTTTAATGGATAAGTGATTGATTTTACAAAGTGCCTATGTACTTATAAACACAGATTTAAAGTAATGATATATGAGGAGCAATCTAATTTTCTCCCTGAAGAAAAATAACATTATTTAAGTGCAAATATATAAATAATTTAGTAGAAACAAACAAAAGGCAAGTAGAAAACACATGATAAGATCAGACATAGTGAATATAGCTATGTGATGTTTGAAATAGGATCGTTAGAGAGGGAGACAGAAATCTTGAAGTCTTATTAGCTTACACACTTTCCACTAATGTAGATGAAATCTATATGAAATTCACATGATAAGCCGTTTTTATCCTCATTTATGCACTTTTTGAAATGTTTAAATATAATTCAACCAAAACGTTATGATATATTGCATAATTTCTATGTAGTATACTGTTATAATATCTCAAGATTCATTAGGAAATGGAATTTATAACTCATATGTTTCATAACTTCTCCTCTAGTAACAGAACAGATTACATATACAATATCTGTTATTACTTCAATATGTATAAAATCCAATATTCATATTAGTACTTCTAATGAGTTAGTTTTGTAAAAATAATATAAGGATTAAATACTATATATTACTTTAGTATTATACATATTATTAATATATATAAACATATTACTTCTTGAGTGTATTTCCTACAGATTAATTGTTGTTTATTGTGATTGCTCTGTGCTTTTCATATTCATGAATCTTAGAAATTAGAACTTGGGAAAAAGTAATATTTGCCACAAAAAAACATCTTTTTTATTATTTTATTATTTTATTATTTTATTTTTGAGATGGAGTCTCGCTTTGTCACCCAGGCTGGAGTGCAGTGGCACAATCTCGGCTCACTGCAAGCTCTGCCTCCCAGGTTCACACCATTCTCCTGCTGCAGCCTCCCGAGTAGCTGGGACTACAGGCGCCCACCACCGCGCCCTGCTAATTTCTTGTATATTTAGGAGAGACGGGGTTTCACCATGTTAGCCAGGATGGTCTCGATCTCCTGACCTTGTGATCCACCCGCCTTGGCCTCCCAAAGTGCTGGGATTATAGGCATGAGCCACTGCGCCAGACCAAATAACATATTATTTTCTTTATAAAAATGGTGATACCTTAGAGGCATCAACCACATATTCTATAAGAAATTGACATTAAATAATTGACTAAGGAAACATAAGAAATTTATAGGAATAATTACCAGTTACAAATTAATAACATAAAAAGCTCACCAAACACCAACTTTACATATTCATTTGCCCATCTACATATAGGATAAAGGCATTTATGTCCTGTAAACATAAAGCAACATTATGAAATAATGCATTATTTAGGGCATACTTTGTAAAAAGAACGACTGGTCTCAGGAAAAAGAAGTTTTAACATTTGAAGTTGCCTAAACAGTGTTATTACATGTCCTTTTTCTTTTCATATTTACCTGGCAATTGCTTTAAAATATTTTGATATGCTCACTTTATTAACATATTTCAACTGGAAGAGTTTTTAATTATTAAAATTTATTTCCCTGACTATATTTGTGTGTGTGTGTGTGTGTGTGTGTGTGTGTGTGTGTGTGTGTGTGTGTGTGTGTGCCAATTGCTTTTTCCTTTCGTTTTATTACACTTTAAGGTCTAGGGTGCATGTGCACAACGTGCAGGTTTGATACATAGGTATACATGTGCCATGTTGGTTTGCTGCACCCATCAACTCATCATTTAAATTAGGTATTTCTCCTAATGCTATCCCTTCCCCAGCCCCCGACCCTATGGCAGGCCCCAGTGTGTGATGTTCCCCACCCTGTGTCCAAGTGATCTTACTGTTCAATTCCCACCTATGAGTGAGAACATGCGGTGTTTGGTTTTCTGTCCTTCTGATAGTTTGCTTAGAATGATGGTTTCCAGCTTCATCCATCTCCTGCAAAGGACATGAACTCATCCTTTTTCATGACTGCATAGTATTCCATGGTGTACATGTGCCACATTTTCTTAAACCAGTCTATCATTGATGGACATTTGGGTTGGTTCCCAGTCTTTGCTATTGTGAATAGTGCCACAATAAACATATGTATGCATGTGTCTTTATAGTACCATGATTTACAATCCTTTGGGTATATACTCAGTTATGGGATTGCTGGGTCAAATGGAATTTCTAGTTCTAGATCCTTGAGGGAGCACCACACTGTCTTCCAGAATGGTTGAACTAATTTACACTCACACCAACAGTGTAAAAGCGTTTCTATTTCTCCACATCCTCTCCAGCATCTGTTGTTTCCTGACTTTCTAATGATTGTCATTCTAACTGGCATGAGATGGTATCTCATTGTGGTTTTGAGTTGCATTTCTCTGATGGCCAGTGACGATGAGCATTTTTTCATGTGTCTGTTGGCTGCATACATGTCTTCTTTTTTTTTTTTTAATTATACTTTAAGTTTTAGGGTACATGTGCACATTGTGCAGGTTAGTTACATATGTATACATGTGCCATGCTGGTGCGCTGCACCCACTAACTCGTCATCTAGCATTAGGTATATCTCCCAATGCTATCCCTCCCCCCTCCCCCCTCCCCACCACAGTCCCCAGAGTGTGATATTCCCCTTCCTGTGTCCATGTAATCTCATTGTTCAATTCCCACCTATGAGTGAGAATATGCGGTGTTTGGTTTTTTGTTCTTGCGATAGTTTACTGAGAATGATGGTTTCCAATTTCATCCATGTCCCTACAAAGGACATGAACTCATCATTTTTTATGGCTGCATAGTATTCCATGGTGTATATGTGCCACATTTTCTTAATCCAGTCTTAAACCAATCCAAATGTTGGACATTTGGGTTGGTTCCAAGCCTTTGCTATTGTGAATAATGCCGCAATAAACATACGTGTGCATGTGTCTTTATAGCAGCATGATTTATAGTCATTTGGGTATATACCCAGTAATGGGATGGCTGGGTCAAATGGTATTTCTAGTTCTAGATCCCTGAGGAATCGCCACACTGACTTCCACAATGGTTGAACTAGTTTACAGTCCCACCAACAGTGTAAAAGTGTTCCTATTTCTCCACATCCTCTCCAGCACCTGTTGTTTCCTGACTTTTTAATGATTGCCATTCTAACTGGTGTGAGATGATATCTCATAGTGGTTTTGATTTGCATTTCTCTGATGGCCAGTGATGATGAGCATTTTTTCATGTGTTTTTTGGCTGCATAAATGTCGGCCATCTTGGCTCCTCCCTCTTCTATTTTTTCTTATTTCACACTGTTCTTTTAAATCTTACAAAATACTCCAAATATCTTTTTTAAAAATATATAAATATCAGAATCTACATTTAGAGTCTCTTTTTTCTTTGTAAGCATACATATATATTCACACAAACACATAAAATTAAATACATATGACAAAATTAAAGACATTCTTTCAGTGTATACTCTTTGCATTTGACAACAAATTATTTTTTTGTGTCTGACTAAAGTTTATATTGAAGAAAAATGAGAATTTGAAAGAAGGCACCAAGACAAATTGAATGTGTATTTAATGTTCTTTTGTATTTTATATTTAAATTTAATGTAATTAAAAAATTAGACCAATCACATTTAACATCATTTTTGGATAAAGCATTTTTGGTGAATGGAACTCTAGGGAGCGAAATTCACCTTAAATGTACTTCTAAGTTTGACACCAAGCACACTATTTTGTCCTTCCCAAACAGATTCATGCATTTATAACTTCATTTATCATTGTTTTCATTGACTCTTATTAAAGTGTATTTTGCTAAGCCTTCATATTTTGAAGTTTCATTCTACCAAGTGAAATTGAATTGCAAATACGAAATTTTGTTGTGTATGTTATTTTTAAGAAAAATTATCCCTTAAACTGACCTTCTACTTGAGTTCATTTTGTTCAATCTAATTAGTCTCAATGAGATTTTGCCATTTATTATAAGCTAGAATGAGTCTTTTCCAGAGGGTGATATTATATAGTTTATGACAATGGAACTAACTATGGAACTAATTAACCATACCCACTGTCCTTTCTTAGAATTCCTATGATAGAGTGCTTATCTGTTTTTGCAGTACCACTTTATCTCACTATCTAAAAACTAAGTTGTCTCTTAGTTGTCCAGCTATCTTTCACAGCATGTCTGCAAAGATTATTCATCAAATACTTTAAAATAGAAGTTTCTATTTTAATTTGATTAGGTTTTACCTGAATGACTAAGGATGATTTCAATATCCATGACTGTAAAACTGGTTGTAATGCCCCTTGATTCTTTCTATCTTGGAAGACAAAATGTCCAGCCTGTGACTTGTATAGAATAAGTTTTCTGTTGTTATATTCTGAGGTTACCAGGTCACCTGAATAAGAGTTTTTTAATCACTGGATGAAAATTAACATGAGAACCACCAGAACTTTTGAAACACAACTACAAGTGAATTTTATAATGTTTTAGGTTTAAATATCATTAACTCAAGGACAATTTTAAGAAATTTTTCCATGTATGCAGCTGAGTCATGTAAACAAGTAGAGCTTACGAACACGAAAAATTCTCCTCCTACTGTTCACACTTTATAGGCAACATTAATTTTATAGGTCATTTCTCCTGCCCAGGATGCCAGACATAGAAAGGAAATTGACTGAAAATCTCACCAAAACTGAATATAATAAAATTAGTCAATAAACTATCAAGAAAACAGCACCTTCAGCAAAAATACAGCAGGAACACACCTTGAAGTTAACAAATATTACCTGTCGCAGCGAGGGACAATATATAACATGGGGAAGATGCGTTTCTCAGTAAAAGTTATTAGAGTAAAACTTCCATAGTATTTACGCTTTGGTTAGGTAATTTATGGGAGTGCCTAAGGAAGCAGGGATTTGCTCTAAATTCAATGCTGGCATTAATTAGGGGCAATTCTATCATTCGGTATCTCAACGAATCTTACCTATAAGGAAGAAAGCCTGGAATGAAGATTAAACTGTATTTGTTGCAGAATTCACAATCACTCATTTTAGCCAAGAGAGGAGACTTTTTGAAATAGCTTTGTTTTTTTCTCTATTTATAAAAGTTTCAGAATATCCTTATCCAATCTTAGTATTCTGCAAGATGGTTTATGTCCAACTGGGGAACAAAATGGTCAGCTTGTAATGAGTAATACTGACATTTAGGTGGAAGCATCAGATCAGTTTCAGATAACAGAGGCTACTGTTATCTTTCTTATTAAGAGTAAGTCTTCAATTTCTTAAGACTATGCTGTGAGAACAACTAAGAAGGGTCATGTCACCTGCCTCCACAAGTTGTCACTGTGGTTGCTGTCAGCCAGACTCAAGTCACAGCAACAGGCGATGTTATCACTTGGATTTCCATCACTTTATTTATTGCAGTGGGTTATTGTTTGTTTTCTCTTCATTGGCAATTATTTTTCCTTTAGAAGAGTAATTTTGCACCTTCCCACTTTACATGGAATACACTTTGAATGTTAAATACTTAGAAAATATAAGGAATGAGTAATAAAAACCACTTCTAATTCCACCATGTAGATTTGTTAACATTTTGACTTGCATGTTCCCAGTGCCCATGCGTACATACACACACACCCCTCCATGCATTTATATACCTCTATAGGTAAAAAATTTGACCAAATAAATGCTCTTATATACCTCAAAAAGGTCTAACAACTGAAATTGTGAAATATTTGACTAGTGACTAAAAAATTAGTGGTGCCCCAACTGCAGAAATTTTAAGCTTGGTTTGAAAAGGGATGCTGTAGAAAAATAATTCCTGCTCATGATGGGCTTGTAGACTGGTTTCATTCTTCCATGTATGTGAGAGTATGACTGTATACAAATTTTCATCAATGTATAACCTATAAAGGTGAAAGCACGTTAACCAAGTAAACACACCCATGTAATTACCATTTAAATAAAGACATAATGCAGTATGAGCCCCAGGAGTACTCTTTGTCTTAAATTTTTAAATTTTAAATTTTACATTTTTGTGGGTACACAGTAGGTGTATATATTAATGGGGTACATGAGATACTTTGATACAGGCATGCAATGCATAATAATCACATCATGGTAAATGGAGTATCCATCCTCTCAAGTATTTATTATTTTTGTTAGAAACAATCCAATTATGCTCTGATTTTTGGTTCTTATGATGATGCTTTTTTGTATGTTGTATTAGTCCATTTTCACACTGCTGATGAAGACATACCCAAGACTGGGTAATTTACGAAAGAAAGAGGTTTAATCGGACTTACAGTTCCACATGGCTGGGGAGGCCTCACAATCATGGCGGAAGGCAAGTAAGTCACATCATACATGGATGGTGGCAGGCAAATAAAAGAGAGCTTGTGTAGAGAAACTCCCATTCTTAATACCATCAGATCTCATGAGACCCGTTCACTATCATGAGAACAGCACGAGAAGAACCTGACCTCATGATTCGATCATCTCCCACGGGGTTCCTCCCATAACACATGAGAATTCGGGGAGCTATAAGATGAGATTTGGGTGTGGACACAGCACCAAACTGTAAGATTCTTCCCCTGTCAAATCTCATATCTTCACATTTCAAATCCAATCATGTCTTCCCAACAGTCCCCCAAAGTCTAAACTCATTTCAGCATTAACTCAAAAGTCCACAGTCCAAAGTCTCATCCAAGACAAGGCAAGTCCCTTCTGCCTATGAGCCTGTAAACAAATCAAAAGCAAGTTAGTTACTTCCTAGATACATTGGGGGTACAGGCATTGGGTAAATACAGACATTCCAAATGGGAGAAATTTGCCCAAACAAAGGGGCTACAGGCCCCATGCAAGTCCAAAATCCAGCAGGGCAGTCAAGACTTAAAGATCCAAAATGATGTTCTTTGACACCATGTCTCATATCAAGGTCACGCTGATATAAGAGGTGGGTTCCCATTATCTTGGGCAACTTTGATGCTGTGGCTTTGCAGCGTACAGCCACTGTCCCAGCTGCCTTCATCGGCTGGCATTGAGTGTCTGCAGCTTTTCCAGGGGGACAATGCAAGCTGTCAGTGGATCTACCATTCTGGGGTCTGAAGGACTGTGGTCCTCTTCTCATAGCTCCAGTAGGCAATGGCCCAGTAGGGGCTCTGTGTGGGGGCTCCCACCTCATATTTCCGTTCTGCACTGCCCTGGCAGAAGTTCTCCATGAGAATCCCACCCTTACAGCAAAATTCTGCCTAGGCATCCAGGTGTTTCCATACGTCTTCTGAAATCTAGGTGGAGGTTCCCAAACTTCAGTTCTTGACTTCTGCATACTCTCAGGCTCAACACCATGTGGAAGCTGCCAAGGCTTGGGTCTTGCACCTTCTGAAGCCATGGCCTGAGCTCTATGTTAGCCCCTTTCATCCATGGCTGGAGTGACTGGGACATAGGACACCAAGTCCCTAGGCGGCACACAGCTTGGGCACCCTGGGCCTGGCCAACAAAACCACTTTTTCCTCCTAGGCCTCCAGGCCTGTGATGGGAGGGACTGCCAGGAAGATCTCTGACATGCTCTGGAGACATTTTCCCCATTGTCTTGGGGATTAACATTCAGCTCCTCATTACTTATGAAAATTTCTGCAGCTGGCTTGAATTTCTCCTCAGAAAATGGAATTGTTTTCTTCCATTGCATTGTCAGGCTGCAAATTTTCCAAACTTTTATGCACTGTTTCCCTTTTAAAAATGAATGCCTTTAACAGCACCCAAGTTACCTCTTGCATACTTTGCTGCTTAGAGATTTCTTATGCCAGATACCCTAAATCATCTCTCTCAAGTTCAAAGTTTCACAAATCTCTAGGGCAGGGGCAAAATGCTGCCAGTCTCTTTGCTAAAACATAACAAGAGTCACCTTTGTTCCAGTTCCCAAAAAGTTCCTCATTTCCATCTGGGAACACCTCAGCCTGGACTGTATTGTCCATATCACTGTAAGTATTTTGGGCAAAGTCATTCAACAAGTCTCTAGGAAGTTCCAAACTTTACCACAATTTCTTGTCTTCTGAGCCCTCCAAACTGTTCCAACAGTTTGGGTAACAGCCTGTTGCCCAGTTCCAAAGTTGCTTCCACATTTTTGGGTATCTTTTCAGCAGCACCTCACTCTGCTGGTACCAATTTACTGTATTAGTCCGTTTTCACACTGCTGATAAAGACATACCTGAGACTTGGCAATTTACAAAAGGAAGAGGTTTAATTGGACTTACAGTTCCATGTGGCTGCAGAGGGCTCACAATCACAATGGGAGGCAAGGAGGACCAAGTCACATCTTATGTGGATGGTGGCAGGCAATCAAAAGAGGGCTTATGCAGAGAAACTCCCATTTTTAAAACCATCAGATCTTGTGAAACCCATTCACTATCACAAGAACAGCATGGGAAAGACCCACCCCCATGATTCAGTCATCTCCCACCAGGTCCCTCCCACAACACATGGGAATTATGGGAGCTACAAGATGAGATTTGGATGAAGATACAGAGCCCAACGTGTCATATGATAATATAAAAAAATTATATATATTAACATAATATATAATATAATATATTTGGATATATATATTTGGTTATCCAAATATATATAATATACATATCCAAATATATATAATGTATTATATATTAATATATAATATAATATAATATATATCCAAATATATATAATATATTTGGATGAAGATACAGAGCCCAACATGTCATATAATATAAAAAATATATATACTATATAATAATATAATATATAATATATATTATATATTATATAAATATATATCAATATAATATACTATATATAACATATAATATATATTTATATAATATATATAATATGTATATATAATATATATTTATATAATATATATAATATGTATATATAATATATATTTATATAATATATATAATATGTATATATAATATAAAATATCATATGTATTTAGTTGTTTAAATTTGGTTTTTGTTTTTTATTTGTTGGAAAGTGTCTTTTGATCTGTTAAAGAAATATTTGCCTAATCTGAGGATAGGAAGTTAATGGGTGACACTATTTTTAGAAGGTATATTGCCTATCATCTATTAATGTAAAAGCCACTGGAATTTATTTGGGATTATTTCCATTTTGGATATTTTCATTTTAGATAGATGTCAAGACTCATAATTTTACCTAGTTATCCAGTTAAGATAGAAATATTTATTGATCATTACTCATTGTATGCATGCATTAAAATATCACATGTACCTTATAAATATTTACAAACACTATGAATCTATAAATAAACTGGTTCCTAGACCCCATTTGGGACAACAGAATTTCAGAATTTTTGAGACATGTGACCTATGCAATGGGATTTTTCAACTCTCCCATGATATTCTAATATCCAGCCAGGGCTGAAAACTAGCCTGCATGTAAGCTTCATGAAAGAAGATACTTTTGTCTATATCTGTGTTGTTCACAGATGTATATCCAAACGCCTAAAACAGTCCCTAACACCCCGTCAATGCTTAATAAACATTCGTGGAATGAAATTGAAAATTATTTATTGAAGATTATCCATTGGTAATCTTTGCAATGCTATGTGCAATATATATCAACTGTTCATAGATGTGTGGGTAAATTCTATAACTCTATTCTGTTATATAAAAATTTTTTATGATACTTCAATATGTTAATTAAAACAGCTTATAGTAATTCTGTTAGTATTAGTTCTCCTTTTTTTCTTCTTTAAGATCGTCTTCATTATTTTTCCTCTTCTGATATGTAGGAATGCAATTAATTTTGTATTTTGACCTTGTATCTAGAAACCTTGTTAAAATACTTTTTAATTGTAAAAGATGATTTGTAGATTAATTTGGACATTTTATTGTTAATATATTAACTTTGAATAATGGCTTTTATTTTTGTATTGGTCAATCATTAAACTTTCATTTTCTTCTTCTCTTTTGTGCCAAACCAGACATTTAGTACGTTGATAAAACTGATGATTGCAGGAAGCTTTGTCTTGTTCTTAATTTCAGAAAAGGGGAGGATGTTTTTAATTCTTCAGCTTTTTAATTGCTTCCATCTGTGATTGTTTCCTTTCTGACTTAATAACTTCCTTCAATATTTGCATTTATGTCAATCATCTGGTAAAAATTTCACCCAATCTTTATAGTTTTCCTTCACTTCTGAAAGACACTTTTCATGATATAGAAATCTAGTTTGTCAGTTATTTTCTTTCATCACTTTGAAGATGTACTTATTCTGGTTTTTTTTTTCTTTATTTTTCTTCTGGCTACTTTCTTTTATTTTTTGGTTGCAAGCTTGATTTTATTTGCGTTTTTCTTGCTTAAACGTGTCTTGAAACTATGGCTTTATGTCTCTTATTAGTTTTAGAAAACACTCAGCTATTATCCCATATATTTTTTCTGACTCATTCCACTCTGCTCACTTCTTTAGAGTCTAAGTACACATATTTTAGATGTTTTTATGCCTTGTCCTATACATCTTTTATTTTTTCCTACATTTAGCTTAATTTCTGTCAATTTCTTCCTTAGTGTATACAGTTTTCTATGACCTAACTTTTATTTTGTTAATAAACTCTTTCATATTGCTAAATTTCCAGTTAAATGTATTGTGGTCCTAATCTTAATTTCTATATTTCTAAGTTCCAGATTTTCTATTTCATTCTATTTTATGATTTTTAATGTTCTTTATGTGTTCTTTGTCTTCATATTCAACTTTTTGTATATTAATCACAATTATTTTAATCCTCATGTATATTAACTTTAATAACAGTCTCCTTTAATTCTCTTTCCATTATCTGCTTATTCTTCAATATTTTGGTAAATTCTTGCATTTCTGCATTCTTCATTCATGGAAAATATGTATATAAAACCATAAAAATTGAAGTTCTGATGAATTTTATTTTTTTTAAGACAGAGTCTCACTCTGTCACCCAGGCTGGAGTGCAGTGGTGCGATCTCAGCTCACTGCAACCTCCGCCTCCCAGCATCAAGTGATTCTCGTGCCTCAGTCTCCTGAGTAGCAGAGATTACAGGCACATGCCACCACACCAGGCTAATTTTTGTATTTTCAGTAGAGATGGAGTTTCACCATGTGGGCTTGGCTGGTCTTGAACTCCTGGCCTCAAGTGATCCACCAACCCCAGCTGCCCAAGGTGCTGGAATTACAGGCATGAGCCACTACTCCCAGCCAATTTTTATGTTCTTCCAGAGTCTACTTATCTTTATTTTGTCAGACCTTAGCATAGGGGCTGATTACCCTAATCCAATCAGGAAATGAGATGCCTGTTAAGCCCAAGACACTCTTCGTTAGTGGGTTTTAACTTCAAATTTTGCCCCTCAGACCCAGTGACTGCCACCTCAGCTTCTCAGCTGTTGCTTTTCCTTTGGCTTCATAGACACATTTTGAATCAGCACATGTCTAGAGACATCAGAACCAAATGTAGGGGTCAATTCTCTGCATTTCCTTTATCTTTTTAAATATGCCATCTTTGATATCTCTTTCATGCTTTTGAAACTCTCCAGTGTCTTGAATTCTTTTTTTTTCAAATTTTCCACCTTCCATAGTCATTTTCAGTGAGAATTTAGCCTGAAACAAACCGAAACAACCTATTCTACATTGCTTCAAGCAGAAATCTTTTTAATTTCTTTTTATTTTTGTCCTCCATAATTTTCAGTTTCAACAGATTGTATAATTGGCAAAATTTTATATGTTCCTCCACTATACTAACAAGAGCAGAAACCAATCCCTTCTCAGAAATTCCCACAAAAATTTCAATACCTGAAACTGATTTTGCATGCAGTGCTCACTGGGGTCCAGAGTTGTAGAGGTAATGAGGTGATGGGTGCAAAAGCACCACTTGCTTCCACTTAAATTATTTCCTGTACCCAAGTGCCTGTACTATAAGTCCAAAGATCTATATAAAACAGTGATATCAAAAACAAATATTTTCCAGAAAGAATAATTATTTATGAAAATTCTACTAAAAATAGCTCACAACATCAAGAACCAGAAAAAGCACAAACTGAATGAGCAAAGGCAATCAACTAATGCCAATACAAAGATATTTTATATGTCAGGATATACGGGGAAGTATTTTAAAACAGTCATCATAAAAATGTTCCAAGAAACAATTTTACATTCGTTTGAAACAAATAAGTAGAAATCTTGGCAAATAAATGTTTTAAGAATAAACCAAATGGAAATTATAACGCTGAAAAATATAATGACCAAAATAAAAACTTGATGGGTGGACCCAATAGTAGACTGGAGATGACAGGGGATAGACTCAGTGGTATTGAGGACAGATTAATAAAAATGACTCAATCAGGAATCTGTGCTACTTTTAAGTTTGGTAAAAACTTTACAGTAGCAAGAGATAAGTGACACATTGCCAACACGGGAATGCCAATTTGAATTACTACTGATTTCTAATCTGAAATCACAGGAAACAGAAGAAAGTGGAACATCTTTCAAGTGCCGAAAGAAAACATCTATTTATTTATCTATAAAATACACATGCACGCTTATATGTGTATTGGAGAGAGATATATATCCAGTATTCATTCTATCAGAGTCCTGGAATAAGAAGAGAAACACAGTAGGGTAAATAGAATATCCAAATAAATAATAGATGAATCCTTCCCAAAACTGGTGAGACAAATGAAAACTATTCAAGCAGCTAAATAATCCCAAATAAGGTAAACCCAAAGAAATCTATATCAATACACAAAATAATGAATCTTCTCAAAACTAAAGACAAAGCAAAACAACTTAAAAGTAGCAAGAGATAAATGACACATTGCCAACAGGGGAATGCCAATTTGAATTACAGCAGATTCCGATCTGAAATCACAGGAAGCAGAAAAAAGTGGCACATCACTTTTCAAGTGCTGAAAGAAAATAACTATCTATCTATGTATATATCTGTCAAGATAAAGATACTGTATTAGTCCATTTTCATACTGCTATGAAGAACTGCCTGAGACTGTGTGATTTATAAAGGAAAGAAGTTTAATTGACTCACAGTTCAGCATGGCTGAGGAGGCCTCAGGAAACTTACAATAATGGTGGAAGGTGAAGGGGAAGCAAGGCACCTTCTTCACAAGGTGGCAGGAAGGAGAAGTGCCGAGCGAAAGGGAAAGAGTCTCTTTTAAAACCATCAGATCTCGTGAGAACTCACTATCATGAGAATAGCAGCGGGGGAGACCACCCCCATGGTTCAGTTACTTCCACCTGCTCTCTCCCTTGACACATGGAGATTATGGGGATTATGGTGATTACAATTCAAAATGAGATTTGGGTTGGGACACAAAACATAACCATATCAGATATGTCTGGCAAGATAAATATACCTATGAATAAATATATTTGATCTTAAATATAAAATGTTTTATCTGGTAAAACTATCTTTTATGAATGAAGGGGAAATAAAAATATTTTCAGGTTGAGGAAACTAAGATAATTTGCCTGTAGCATATCTGCCATTAAAGAGTGGTTAAACAAATTTCATCAAACACAAATAAAACGATTTAAAAAAAGAATAGTGGAGCATCAAAATGAAGAACAATGATAAGAGCAAAAAGATGGGCACACAATAGACTATCCTTATCCTCATGAATTTTATACATTATATTTGATGATTGAAACAAAAATGATAATACTATCTGATACTCAAGGCAATAATATTTAAAGTAGGGTAGGGTAGAGTGAGCTTAAATGAAATCAAATTTCCAAACTTCACTTGATACTACTAGATTATGGTAAGTCACAAGGTATTCTGTGACTAGTGACTACTAATTAAAGTATATTGAAAAACACTATAAATCACTGAAGATAAAATTCTAAAAAATGTTCACACAATCCACAGAAAAGAAATGAGGAATAGCGGAATAAAAATTAGAAGAAACAAATAAAATACAAATAATAAAATAACAGAATTTGTAATAACAAAAACCTGAAAATAACCTAGTTGCCCTTAAATGAGTGATATAACCTATGACACATTTATGCCATTATGTACTTTTCAGCAACCAAAAATAACCAGTGATTAGTACATAGAAGAACTTTGGATGATCTCAAGAGAAAAGTACTGAGTAAAAACGCATCAATCCCAAAAGATTTAACATTGTATATAAATTCACTTACACAGAATTATTGAAATGACAAAATTATAGAATAGAAAATGGATTAGTTTTGCCATGGATTAGGACTTGGGAGGGTGGGCAGGGAGATAGGTATGGTAATAAAAGTGCAACATAATAGATCCTGCGGTTATGGAACTATTCTGTGTGTTGACTGGGTGATGAATACATAAATCTACACGTGATACAATTTCATAGATGTAAATACACACACATACAAATGAATAAAAGTGACCTCAGAAAATCTGAATAAGAGTGGCAGATTGTATCAATATCAATACCTGGTTGTAACATAGTTCTATAGTTCTGTAAAATGTTACCATTAGAGAAAACTGAGTAAATGGTACACAGCATTTCTCTGTGTTACTTCTTACAACTCCATATGAATGTACAATTATCTCAAAATGTACAATTATCTCAAATTAAAAGTTTCTTTAAATAATGAAAAAAATCAGCAATTCATTTCTATTTTAAAATAATGTTACCTACCTAAGTGATTACTTTGTTTTTTACCTAGATGGGTACTTTTGCCTTAAATTATTTTTGCCTTTTGTCCAGCAAAGAATTGTGCTATTTTTGTAAGCTCTAAATCAATCATTTAAAACAGTTATCAAATCAAGCAAAAATATAAACAACAGATTTTCTACACAATAGATCAATGTCACCTTGATCCTCTTATTTGTTTTCATCAAAATAGAGAAAAGTTGAGTGAAGTGTAAACTTAATGATTACAGTGTCCTACATTTGAAGATTCTTGGGCAATAGCTCTAGAAAAGTGAGGGAAAATTAAGATCTAAACTTCTTTTTGGTAGATCATATTATTGTTCAAAATGTCCAGTCTCCCTTTATACATCTTGCTACAGAATAAGCATATATTTTAGATCACAGAATTGAGACTTGGTTATCTGAATTGCTTTGTGAAATAAAATGTGAGTAATAAAGAACCTGTAACATGCACCACTTAGAAACATTAAGAGCCATCTCATCATCTGGCACATCTCCCTGTTCCCCCTGCCATCACCCTTAGTTTCAGAGGGAAGAAAATATACAGTTGATCCAAGACAGATCTGCCATAGCAAAGAGAAATAAACATTTTATTGTTAGCTATTGGAATTTGAGGACGTTACTTTGTTTTGGACTAATGTAGCCCAAGCGAACTGATATTCTTTAATTTGAGTGCTATGTCCAAGCACTTATATGGAAACTAAGGATTGATTCAGGCTCATGAATTCATGCATATACCTGGGGGCCACCTGCTCCACATAAATACCTTTTGCAGGGAACTTGACTCCAGTTTCTATAGACAAAATAATTTAAACTACATTATTATGGAAATAATTATAATGTGTATATTAATGACCACCTTTTTAAATATTGAATATTTCTCACAGTTTTTGATAAGGCACTGCCAAAAGAAACTTTATTCATTAATATTAACTGAATAAAAATAGTTGTGAGTCTACCTTGGGGTTTTTTTTCTTTCCTGTCTACTGGTTGTCCTTTCTTTTACTGCCACTATGTTCCATCTCTGACAGCAACTTTATTTCTTCTCTTTGGGCTCTCTGTTTTTTTTTTGTTGTTGTTTTTGTTTGTTGTTGTTGTTGTTGTTGTTTGTTTCTAACCAACTATGAACTGGGGGACCAAGAAAACATAAAGGCAATGATTGAAGTCAATAATTATTTCATTTGTGAAAACTCTAATTGTTCATTTCTCTTATGCTTGGATTCTTGGTTATGGTACAGATTTTGAAATTATTCCAGTTACTTACAACATTATCATATCTGATAGGTATTTGCATATAAAACATTAACATCTTATAAAAACATAAATAAAATAATTTTTGATTTGTATGACTTATTTGAATATTTGCTAAAAGGAAAAAGAAACCCTCTGAATCTGCATGTGCAATCAAGGGACATATTAAGAAATCTTAGAATTTGAGATCAATTTCTTGTGGAGTAGGACCATTTTTTTCTATTTCCATAGAAAAATTATCATATTTCAGTATAAATTATCAGTATTCACCTTACAAATATAATTCAGTAAAGGACGCAGGCATACAAGGCGTGAAGTTAAAAGCAGAGGTTTAATAGGCAAAAGAAAGAGAAAAGCTTTCTCTCCTGCAGAGAAAGCGGGGCTCCCAAGTGGGTCTTCTGGCTACATGGTGAAATGCACGGGGTTTTATACATGAGCATGAGGAGGTGGTGTCTGATTTACATGGGGGACTAGAGACTGGTCAGACCAGGTGGGCCATTTGCATAGTATGCAAAGGAGATGGCCACCCCACTCTAATCTTTTATTATGCAACTGGGTTCTCTACCTGGCTGGAATCATGTTGTCTATTTTACTGTACCCATGGTTGACAAAGAAAGGGGAAGATGGAACCTCCATGTTGAGCTTGCCTGCCCCCGCAGGTAGCCTTTTCCTATTGGTACCGCTGCTGGCTTTTCTATGTTTGCAGCTTGATTTTTCAGGCTGCTGTTTGTTAGAAAAGAAATGATTTGGGGGCTGCTTTTTATTAAAAGGGAAACCTTGCCAAGGACTCTTTTATCCTCACTAACTGCCTAAATAATTTCTTTCTAGCTCCAGAATATATTTGTGAGGTGAATAATTTCTTTCTAGCTACAGATATTTGAGATCTGTATTCATATTTTCTCTATTTTTCAGTTATTTTGGTTCTAATTTATATTTTTTTCTCTCACTCTGACACACTTTCTACAATCCCCTGTGTTTACTGTAGCATGTCTTCAATTTATTAATAATACCTTTCTTCAAACTCTGGGGTCCAGTCATTTCTTAGTAACAATATTTACTTTGATACATATTTATGTAATGTTAATCTAACAAAGCTAAACAATAAATTTGATAATTAACACTTTCATGAGGACATCAATAAGAGAAGATGGAATACTGAAAATTAGTTTCCCTCTTGCAAGCTTTGAAAGAATGATGACACTTTCAACTATTTGACAAGGTTTAATTCAATAGCACGTTAATACTTTTTGAATCTAAGGTGAAAGGAAAGACCAAAGCATTTGGGTGAGTTTTTAGGAGAAAAAAAGACAAGCACATTGAGTCATGTGTGCAGCAGCATTCTGTAAACTATAAATGTTACACAAAGCTATTATTAGAACCCATAAATATCTTTTGACAAAAACCATAATTTAGTGATGGAAAGGTGAAGGGAATAAAATAGCTAATGTTGCAAATATTGCTGTATTTTTAAAGTGTCTTTACGTATTATCATAAACTCTGATTCACACATGATGTTTCTCATCCTTCCTCCGTGATTCTCCTGTTCAGAAGTCACTTTGCAATAATCAAATTACCTAGGATTTTCCCCAAGATCTCATCAACATTTACTCATTTCTAAGTCTATTCCCAGGAAAAGACTAATTAAGAAGCTCTCAATTTTAGAGATGGACTCAATGTTTTGGGTTGTAAATAATAGAAAAAGATACCTACACTGGGGTAGTTTAATGGAAGAGAGATTTTTGAGATCTGCCAAAGTGTATCTTTCCTTTCAACTCATTGATTTTTTTTGATATAGAAAAACAATATTTATTTAGAATTTTAAAAATCACAACAAATTACACATTAAAAAACTTAAAAGTACTAGACTAGGCGCAGTGGTTCACACCTGTAATCCCAGACCTTTGGGAGGCCGAGGCAGGCAGGCAGATCACGAGGTCGGGAGATTGAGACCATCCTGGCTAACATGGTGAAACCCCATCTCTACTAAAAATACAAAAAATTAGCCAGGCACGGTGGCAGGTGCCTGTAGTCCCAGCTACTCGGGAGGCTGAGGCAGGAAAATGGCGCGAACCTGGGAGGCGGAGCTTGCAGTGAGCCGAGATCACAGCACTGCACTCCAGCCTGGGTGACAGAGCGAGACTCCGTCTTAAGAAAAAAAAAAAAAGAAAGAAAAAAGAAAAAGAAAAAAAAGAAACTTACAAGTACTAGACATCACCAAATCTAGAAAAAAAAACATTATTTTTAAAATGAATTAACTGCCTGATATACCTCTGTGATATGGTTTTCGGATATATTGTAGCTTTATACCCTGACTTCCTCTTCATACGAAAAAGATTTTGTCCCATTATGCCTTCTACAGTTAATAGCTATTTCAGTCTTTTCACTAGGAAAGTTGATCAAAATTTGTTTTTATTATTGATAGTTTATAAGAATTGCTCTCTAGTCCACAACGCATTATTCAGAAAGTCACTTTTTCTGAAATTGTTGTCAAATTTGAAGACATCTGTATCAAATCTTCCTCACATATGAAAGCTAAGATGTGGGAGGATTTCCCACATTCTGCTTTTATATCCATACATCTCAAACCCCATTACCATTGGGTGATATAATTTCTTTCATCTACCTTTGTGTCACAGTACTGAGTGGACCAGCTGACTGCAAGTCTTTAAGCAACCAAAAATAGCTGTCACTATTACAATGGGCTTTAATGCTCAGAAACCACATAACTGTATTCTACTTAACTAACTCAATTTCTTTTTGTCTAGATCCCTAAAATACCCTCGAATCCTCCAATTCTTCCAGACACGAGGTGAATTACGACAAAGGGGAGGAAGTTGGAATATAAAACGGCAGCAGTCTTGCCTTAGTTTGGGCTGCAGTAACAAAGGATCATAGAATGGGTGCCTTATTAAAAAAAAAAAAAAAAGAGAGAGAGATTTATTTTTCACAGTACTGGAGGTCAGCAGTCCAGGATCAGGGTGCCAATGTTGTCTGGTGTTGGTGAGAACTCTCATCCAGTTTCAGACTACCGTTCTTTCTTTGTATCCTTATCTGGCAGAAAAATGGTGAGAGAGCTCCTTGGGTTCCCTTATATAAGACTACTCATCTCATTCATAACTTAAGTACCTCCCAAAGGCCTCACGTCCAAATACTATCAAATTGGGGGTTACGATTTTAACATAAGAATTATGCAAAACCCAAACATTCAGTCCTTGGCAACTTTTGAGATTAAAATATATTATTTTTGAAATTTCTATGAAACCGTAAGAGCACGTGAACATGTTCTAGGGCCTCTGCTATCATGTTGGAAAGGGCTAAAGTTTTTTGGAATCTGCCTTTGAATTTATCTTTGGACACTGCTTCAGGAGGAATACTCACAAATCAGAGCACATCTCTAGAAAACAGGTAACCTAGGATGATGAAGGGTCAGGACACTTTGTTATATAATAAACAGTAAAGGGACATGCAAAAACATTGGAAAAGAGATAATTCAAGTGAGTCACAAGTTTGTCTTTACTGCTTTGAGTTCTGTCAGGTAGAAGTATTTTGTCTCAGTATAAGGAATCACTTTCTAATGTTAGAACAGTTTCGACATGATAATAGAATCGACTAGCTTGTGAAGTACTCAGCTCACGGAAATTTTATAAGACAAGCTAACTAGCTTTATTTTTTTCTCTGACAATTTTAAAGTAAATAATTTCTACTTTTTTCAAGTTTTAACTTGATCTTTAAAAATATATGCCTTACCATTGTGAAAACTATAATTAACGTCTATGATACTAGAGCGAAAAGGTACATTCTTCCACAATAGGAATAATGAAATCTCATTTTATTTTCTTTATGAATTATTTTGCTCTCTTTCCCTTTTCTACTCTTACCTAATTTTGCTTGGAATTAGAAACAGACATTCTATGCCTTGAGTTTCTATGATCATCAAAGACTTGGCTTTTCATACTTACTACATTAATCCATCACATCAGTGCCAAGGGAACAAAAAAATAGCCTGTCATGGTTAGATCATGGAGAATATTAATACTTAGTGAAATGTGCTTTTATATAGTACAGTTTTTCCCAGGCATAAAGTAAGGAAAATGGCCACCTAAGCACAGTCTAAAAGCCTTATTAATGGTTTAGATATTTCTAAATATATCACATCTAGGTAGAAAAGATGAGTTCCTATTGAACTCTACAAGGAGTTTGAAATTGAATAATCCATCTTCTTGAGCAAAGGTGCAAATTCTTTATCCACTTCAGTATAAATTCTGAATTATATTATTTGTGTAACAAATTTCTAGAGTATGCAAAACTGATAAATGTTAATAAAATTTAGAGAAGCAAAACACTAAGTTAATCACTAAAATTTTTGTTGAAGGCAAAATTACTTATAAATCGAACAGAGGTGGGATAGACTTTTGGAATTTGTTTTAAGGAATTACAACATTCAGAAAAAGTGCACAAATCATAAATGTACATATCAGAAAATTCTCATGGGTGATCAGATACATAGATAGAGAGATAGATAGATAGATAGATAGTTTAGATGGATAAAATCAGCAAATAATTCAAAAAGCAGAGTATTATCCACTTTAATTTCCTGGTGTCCATGGGTTAGTTCTGACTTTTTCTATTTGTCTCAAAAGAGTCACACTTTATGAATTCTTTTATGTCTAATTTATTTTATTGAATCTTGCTTATCAGAATCATCCATGTCATGTGTGGTAATAGTTTTTCAAATTGTTATATAGAGACCATCATGTGACTCATAAGTGATCAAATTTTATCTTGAAAAATAATGCTCTTTTTATATACTTAAATAAAAATAATGTTCTTTTTATATATTTAACTAATAAAAAGTTATATTTTTCATATCAGAGAGCTGATTTGTACAATTTTGATAATTCTGTAGTGGCTCTGGCAGAAACATGATTTTGTAGGTAGAAACATGAGTTTGAGGTAAATCCGTTTATGTTGGATTTGAGGGGACAAAGAGGTTGGCACACAACAATCCTTTACCCATTTATCTCCCCTACTCAAGGCATTAAAAGGGATAATGTATCCTGACTGATAAACAAAATTATATATTTTACAATATGTCAGCAAGACAGCTTTAACTACACCCATTTCTTTTTACTAAACAAAGCTTAATGAAATGCAAGCGGGAGAGTGAAACAGTTGTTGATTTAAACTAGCATCAACACAACTCACTCCTTTATATTTAGTAGCAAATTATTTATGGAACACTTCAAAGTTCATCATGTTATTAAATTATACATTAAGACAGCTCTATTTTATTTTAGCATATCCAAAATAAGTTAAAAGCTAGCAAAATAAAATGCCTCAAGTGTCGTGAATAACTAGAACAAGTATCTATACATTAATGAAAAGATGTTTCATATTATCTTTGGATAACGCGAGACAATGTCCTGGATAAAGTTATATGACAAATGAGACAAGGATAATTTATTGTATGTGTAGTTATATGCTTGGTTTGATGTAGTCCCACTTGCTTATTTTTGCTTTTGTTGTCTGTGCTTTTGGTGTTGTATCAAAAAAATCATCACCATGGCCAATTGTCAAAGGGTATTTTCCCCCTTTTCTTCAAGGACTTTTACAGTTTCAGTTCTAACGTCTAATCCTCTTTGTGTTAATAATGTGAGTGGTGCAAGATAGAGATTCAATTTCATATTTTTGCATGTGGATATCCAGTATTTCCAACACCATTTACTAGAGACACCATCCTTTTCCTATTGGAGATTCTCAGCAGCATTGTCAAATATTAGATGCCTATGTATGGATTAATTTCTGGGCTCTCTATTCTGTTCCATTGTTCTATGTATCTGTTTAATGCCAATACCATACCATTTTGATTACTGTACTTTTGTTACGTAGTTTGAGATCAAGAGTTTTGATACATTTAGCTTTGTTCTTCTTTCTTACAACTGCCTTGGCTACATGAGTTTTAGGGGGTTCTATATGAATTTTAGAAATGAATTTTTTTATTTCTTTGAGAAATGCCATTGGAATTTTGACAGGGATTCCATTGGATCTATAGATTGTTTTGTATAGTATGGACATTTTAACAGTATTAATCCTTCTAAGCCATAAATATAGGATGTCTTTCCATTTACTGGTATCTACTTTGGTTTCTTTAAACTATGTTTATAGTTTTCAGCGTAAAGATCTTTTGCTTCTTTGGTTAAATTTTTGATGCTATTGTAAATAAGATTTATTTTTAATTTCATTTTTGGAGAGTTAGTTGTTAGTTTACAGAATTGCAACTGATTTTTGAATGTTGATTTTTTATTCTGCACCTTTACTGAATTTATTAGTTCTAACAGTTTTACTTTTTGTGAAGTCTCTCAAGTTTTTGATACCTAAGATTATGTCACCTGCAAACATAGACAATTTTATTTCTTCCTTTCTGATTTGGTGGGTTTTTATTTCTTTTTCTTGTCTATTTTTTTAGCCATGAATTCCTGTATTATCTTCAATAGAAGAAGAAAGAAAATCTTGAAGGCAGTCAGAAAAAATGGCACATTTCATATGTGGTTATAAATATGTGAATTGCAGTAAACTAGTTGTGTTAGTAAGGGTTCTCCAGAGAAACAGGGCCAATAGGATACATAGGGGATTTATTATGAAGAATTGGCTCACGATGAAAGCTGGGATGTCTTGCCATCTGCTGTCTGCAAGCTGATAACCCAGGAAAGCCAATGGTATAATTCCAGTCTGAGTCTAGAGGTCTGAGAACTAAGGGAGTTGATGGTATGAATTCCAGTCAAAAGGCCAGCTCAAACAGGCAGGCACGAAGGAAAGGGATAAATTCCTCTTTCCACTGCATCTTCATTCTATTAGAACTCTTAATAGATTGGATGATGCCCACAAACATTGGGGGGGCTACCTAATTTATTTACTGCACTGATTTCAAATGGTACTCTTATCCAAAAACATCCTCACAGACACACCAAAAATAATGTTTAATATAGGCACCCCACAGTGCATTCAAGTTGATATATAAAATTTAGTAATCACAAATCTACCCCTTGTCAACGTGGTACCTATACATTCCTTAAATTATGCTTAACCTACAAATAAAAACAATACTGAGGTCATTCCAACTAATGTAATACAGCTATCCTGCAAATGATGTTTACTGTTCAAATTTATATCCTTTAACTTAAATATTAGGATATGAAATTAACAATACTTAAATATTATGATGTAAAGTCAATATATCTTATGCTACACATGACAATTATAGTACTTATTTCCATAACTGGTCAAATGGCTGGCATTTATAACTGACTTCTTCTATTTCCCACTCTGTACTTCCTTTTTCCTCAGTATGCAACTCAGCTGGTCACTGATCTTTACCTGGAGTGGTAACACAAAACTTCATTCCTAAAGGATCTGAGCTTTTATTAGCCCTTCCTGGATTAGTTGTTGTAGTTTTTCATGGATGTTAATCACAGCACATGATAATAGTAAGAGACAACGTAAGGGATCTCCTGTACTCCAGACATACATACTCTTCCCTATCTCCAATGTGGAGTAGTAGTCCAATTTCCTCCTGGGAGTCAGAATCAATCACCACAGCCAGCACCCTAACTCCCTAATTTGCCTGTTGCTTCAGAGGCATGAGGAGCCCAAAGTGGCTGGGTGGAAGTCTTAACATCCAGTTCAATGGGAACAATGTTGTATCTTCTGGTGGAAGCATTTCTCCCTCTATAACCAAGACATCTGAGCCAGTAGAGCATAAACTTATGGAAACAGGAGGCAAAAATTGTGCTAGTGTGTCACTAGTGGGATAATAGTGAGGGTTACTAATACCATTTCCACCTCTTGATTCTTGGACCTGTGAATCCTGGCTATGGTAAAAACAGGAGCATATACAGCCCTTAGGAGAATCATTCCCCAGCCTGGCAAGGTATTGAAAACTGGCTGTCATTAACTAATGCTTCACAAGACCATTCCACTATCTATCAAACCAGCTGCTTCAGGATGGTGTAATTCCAATCTGAGTCCAAAGGTCTGAGAACAGAGAGCAGATTGTGTGAATTCCAGTCCAAGGACAGGAGAAGACTGATATCCCAGCTAAAGCACACATAAAGCAGACATAAAACAGACATAAAGCAGCCTGTTCTATTCAGGATCTCAAAGGATTGGATGATGCCCACTCACATTGGGGAACATGATAAAACCAGTGAATGCAATACGTATGGGTCCACTGCTGTACTACAAACAACGCTGCATGGAATACTAAGATAGTGGATAAGGCAGGCATTCTGTGAGTCCACAGATGGTAGTTTTGGCGGAAGTGTTGCATGTAGAGAAGACAAATACATATCCAGAGTAACTGTCTATTCCAATAAAAACAAAATGCTTCTCCTTCCATGATGGAAGTGGTTCAATGTAATCAACCTGCCACCAGGTAGTTGGCTGATGATCCCAAAGAATCGTGCCATTCTGGGGACTCAGTGTTGCTTTCTGCTGCTGGCAGATTGTGCACTCCATGATGGCCATAGCCAGATCTGCCTTGATTAGTGGAAGTTCATGTTGCTATGCCTATGCATAGCCTCTGTCTCTGTCACTACAACACTGTTCATGAGCCCACTGAATGGTAACAGGAGTGGCTAGGGAAAGAGGCAAACTGTTATCCATAGGATGAGTCATTTTGTCTATTTAATTATTAAAATTTTCCTCTTTTGAGTCCACTCTTTGGTAAGCATTCATATGTACACAAATATCTTTGCATTTTGCATATTCAGAGAAGTCTATCATATAACTCTTTTCCAAATTTTTTTGTCACCACTTTTCCAATCCTGTTCTTTGTAAGTCCTTGTCATCCAGCCAACCATTGGCCATGGCCCATGAATCAAAATATATTTGTGCATCTGGCCATTTATCTTTCCAAGCAAAGTGAACAACCAAGTGTACTGCCCAAAGTTCTGCTCACTGAGAGGATTTTCCTTCACCATCATCCTTCATCCACTCAGATAAGTCTATGTGACAAAATTTCTTTGTCATTAATTTGTTTAAGTTTTTAATTTCACTAGCTTTAAAGACATAAGAGGTTATTGGTTACATGGATGAATTTTATAGGGGTGAAGTCTGGGATTTTAGTGCACCCAAGTAGCATACGTTGTACCTAATAGGTAGTTTTTCATTCCTACTACCCTCCCCACTTCCCCCATTCTGAGTCTCCAATGTCCATTATACCATTATGTATGCTGTTGCAAATCCATAGCTTAGCTCCCACTTATAACTAAGAACATGCAGTACTTGGTTTTCAATTCCTTAGTTACTTTACTTAGGGTAATGTCCCCCAGTCCCATCCAAATTCCTGCAAAAGACATTATTCATTCTTTTTTTATAGCTGAGTAGTATTCCATGTGTATGTGCATATATATATATATACACACACACACACACATATATACACACACACATATATGGGTATATATATATTTAAAGTGTATATATATATACACACACACATATATGGGTATATATATATTTAAAGTGTATATATATATACACACTTTCTTTATCCAGTCATGGGTTGATGGGCACTTAGGTTAATTCTGCATCTTTGCAATTGTGAATTGTGCAGCAATAAACATATGCATGCAGGTGTCTTTTTGACATAGTGACTTCTTTTCCTTTGATATAGTGAATTCTTTGCTTAGTAGTAGGATTGCTGGATCGAATGGTACATCTGCTTTTAGTTCTTGGAGAAATCTCCATACTATTTTCCATGGAGGCTGTACTAATTTACACTCCTACCAGCAATGTATAAGTTGCTGAAATTCCTTTTTCACCATATCCACACCAAAATCTACTGTTCATTGACTTTTTAATTATGGCCTATGGCCATTCTGGCTGGGGTAAGGTAGTATCTCACTGTGGTTTTAATTTGCATTTCTCTGATGATTACTGATGTTGAACATTTTTTCATGTTTGTTGGTCACGTATATATGAAAAATATCTATTTCGAGAAATGTCTATTCGTTTCATTTACACACTATTTAATGGGTTTATTAGGGATTTTTTCTTGCTGGTTTATTTGTGTTCCTTGTAGATTTTTGGATATAAGACCTTTGTTGGATACATAACTTGCAAGTATCTTCTCCCATGCTGCAGGTTGTGTATTTACTCTGACAAGTATTTCTTTTGCTGTGCAGAAGCTTTTTAGTTTCACTAGGTCCAGTTTATTTATTTTTATTTTTGTTTTTGTTACATTCACTTTTGGGGTCTTATTCATAAATTATTTGCCTCAGCGAAGGCCCAGAAAGTATTTTCTAGGTTTTCTTCTAGAATTTTTATGGTTTCAGGTCTTTATTTTTTAAGTCTTTAATCTATCTTCAATTAATTTTTATATATAGTGAGAGACAGGGATCCAGTTTTTTACTGGATCCTTTTACATCTGGCTAACCATTTTTCCCAGGACCATTTATCAAATAAGTTGTTTTTTTCCCCAATTTATATTTTTGTATGCTTTGTGGAAGATCAGTTGGTCATATTTTGCTTTATTTTGGGGTTCTTTATTCTGTTCCATTGTTCTATGTATCTGTTTTTATATTGGTACCATTATGTTTTGGTTACTACAGCCCTGTAGAATAATTTGAAGTCAGGTAATATGATGCCTCCAGATTTGTTACTTTTTTTTAGGATTGCTTTAGCTATCTGGGCTTCTTTTTGGTTCCATATAAATTTTAGAGTTGTTTTTCTCTAATTTTGTGAAAAATGATGTTGGTATTTTCATAAGAATTGCATTGAATCTGTAGATTGCCTTGGGCACTATGGTTATTTTCATGATATTGATTCCTCCAATCCATGAGCATAGCATGTATTTCCAATTGTTTGTATCATCCATGATTTCTTTCAGCAGTGTTTTGTAGTTCTTGTAAAGATCTTTCACCTCCTTGGTTAAGTATATTCTAGCTATTATTTTATTATTTTTTGGCAGCTACTATAAAGGGAAATGAGTTCTTGATCTGATTCATAACTTGGTCATTGTTGGTGTATAGCAGTGCTATTGATTTGTGTGCATTAATTTTGTAACCTGAGACTTTATTGAATCTATTTGTCATATCTAGGAGTCTTTTGGAAGAGTTGTTAGGGTTTTCTAAGTATAAGAGCATATCATTGGCAAACTGAAATAGTTTGACTTTCTATTTTCCAATTTAGATATCTTCATTTCTTTCTCTAGCTTGCTTGCTCTGGCTAGGACTTCCAGTAACATGGTGAATAGAAGTGGTGAAAGTGGGCATCTTTGTCTTATTCCAGTTCTTATGGGGAATGTTTTTAATTTTTTCCCCTTTCAACATTATGTTGCTTGTGCATTTTTCATATATGGCTTTTATCATTTTGAGGTATGTTTCTTCTATGCCTAGTTTGTTGAGAATTTTTATCATAAAGGGATGCTTGATCTTGTCAAATGCTTTTGCATTTAATCTGACAGTCACGTGTTTTTTCTTTTCTTTTTTTTTTTTTTTTGTTGAGAGGGAGTCTCGCTCTGTCGCCCAGACTGGAGTGCAGTGGCGCCATCTTGGCTCACTGCAAGCTCTGCCTTCCCGGTTCACGCCATTGTCCTGCCTCAGCCTCCTATGTAGCTGGGACTACAGGCGCCCACCACCACGCCCAGCTAATTTTTTGTATTTTTAGTGGAGAAGGGGTTTCACTGTGTTAACCAGGATGGTCTCTATCTCCTGACCTCGTGATCCGCCCGCCTCTGCCTCCCGAAGTGTTGGGATTACATGCGTGAGCCACTGCACCCAGCCTTGTTTTTGTTTTTAATTCTGCTTATGTGATGTATCACATTTATTGACTTGTATATGTTGAACTATCCCTTCATCCCTGGGATGAAATTCAATTAGGTATGGTGAATTTTTTTTTCTGAGTTGTTAGATTTGGTTTCCTTGCATTTTGTGGTGATTTTTGCATCTATGTTCATGAGCTTTTTTCTCTTTTTTTTTTTTTTTTTTTTTTTTTTGCTGTTGCGTCTTTTCCTGGATTTGGTATCAGGGTGATACTGCCTTTGTTGAAATAGTTTCAGTAGATTGGTACCAATTCCTCTTGAATCTCTGGAAGAATTTGACTGTGACTCCATCTAACCCAGGGCTTTTTGTGTTGGCCATTTTTTAAATTCATGATTCAATTTCACCAGTTGTTATTGGTCTGTTTCAGATTTATATTGCTTCCTGATTCAAGCTAGGGTTGTGTGTTTCCAGTAATTTTATCCATTTCTTCTAAATTTTCTAGTTTGTGTGCACAGAAGTGTTTATAGTACTCTTGAATAATCTTCTGTATTTTTGTGGTGTCAGTTGTAATGCCTCCATTTTTATTTCTAATTAAGGTTATTTAATCTTTTTTCTTTTCTTGGTTAATCTAACTAGTGATTTATCAATGTTATCTTTTCAAAGACCCACCTTGTTTCATTGATCTTTTGCAGTTTTTGTTGTTTCAGTTTTATTCAGTTCTGCTCTGGTCTTTGTTATTTCTTTCCTTCTTCTAGCTTTGTGTTTGATTTGCTCTTGTTTCTCTAGTTCCTCAATTTGTGGTCTCAGTTTGTTAATTTGTGATCTTTCAGACTTTTTGGTGTTTAGTGCTATAAACGTTTCTCTTAGCACTGCTTTTGCTGTATCCCAAAGGTTTCGATAACTTGTGTCATTGTTACTTCTTTCAAAAGAATTTTAAATTTTCATTTCGATTTCATTGTTGACCCAAAAATCATTCAGGAGCAGATTGCTTCATTTCCATGTATTTGTACAGTTTTGAGGGTTCCTTTTTGTAGTTGATTTCTGTTTTAATTCCACAGTAGTCCAAGGAGATATCTGATATGATTCTGATTTTTAAAAATCTATTGAGACTTGTTTTCTGGACTATTATATAGTCTATCTTGGAGAATGTTCCAGGTGCTGATGATAAGAATGTATATTCTGCTTTTCTTGGTTAAAATGTTCTATAAATATCTGTTAGGTCAATTTGTTTCAGAGTGCAGTTTAAATCTAATGTTTCTTTGTTGATTTTCTGCCTCAATAACCTGTTTAGCGCCATCAGTGGAGTGCTCAGGTTCCTCATTGTTATTGTGTTGTTGTCTATCTCTGTTCTAAGTCTAGTAGTAATTGCTTTATACATCTGGGAGCTTCAGGATTAGGTGCATATCTATTTAGGATTGTTAAATCTTCTTGTTGAATTGATCCTTTTATCATTATATAATAACCTTCTGTGTTTTTTTTAAGGTCGTTGATTTAAAGTATGTTTATCTAATGTAAGAATAGTTACTCATGCTCACATTTGCTTTCCATTTGAATGAAATATCTTTTTTTACCCCTTTACCTTGAATCTATAAGACTATGTTAGGCATATCTACTGAAGACAACAAATATTTGGTTTGTAATTTTTTATCCATTCTGCCAACCTGTATATTTTAAGAGAAGCATTTCTATCAGTTACATTCAATGTTAATATTGAGATGTGAGATACTGTTCCAGTCATTATGCTGTTATCTAGTGACTTTGTTTTCTTCATTGTGTTACTGTTTTATAAGCCCTGTGAATTTTATGCTTTCAGGTGTATCTATTCTGTGCCTATCAACCTTTTGTTTCAGTTTTAAGCTTTTGTTTGTTTGTTCGTTTTAGCATTTCTTGTAGGGCTGGCCTAATATTGACAAATACCAGTATTTGCTTGCCTGAGAAAGACTTTACTTCTCCTTCATTTATGAAACTTAGTTTTGCTAGATACCAAATTCTTGGTTTACAGTTACTCTTTTTAAAGAGACTAAAAATAGGATCCCAATCTCTTCTCACTTGTAAGATTTCTGTTGAGAAGTATGGTGTTAGTCTGACAGGTTTTTCTTTATAGGTTACCTGATGTTTTTGTCTCACTGCTAGAATTCTTTCCTTCACATTGACTTTAGATAGCCTGATGACTGTGTGTCTCGGTGATGCCCTTTTCGCAATGAATCTCCCAGGAGGCATTTAGCTTCTTGAATTTGGATATCTAAATCTCTAGCAAGACCAGGGAAGTTTTCCTCAATTATTCCCTCATAGGTTTTGCAAACTTTTTGCTGTTTCTTCTCCCAGAGAAACACCTATGATTCTTAGATTTTGCCATTTTACATGATCCCATATTTCTTGAACACTATGTTTATTTCCTTTATTTTTTATTTTTGTCTGATTGATTGGGTTAATTTGAAAGCCTTGTCTTAGAGCTCTGAAATTCTTTCTTCTCCTCTGCCTAGTCTATTGCTAAAACTTTCCACTGCAATTTGTACTTCCTTAAATGTGTCTTTAATTTCCAGAAGTTCTGATAGGTTTTTCTTTAAAATATCCATCTCTTTAGAAAAATTTTCATATGTGTACTTATTTTTTAAAATTTCTTTATGTTTTTTATCTTTCTCTTGGATCTCCTTGAGTAACTTAATAATCAATCTTTTGAATTCTTTGTCTGGCATTTTAAATATTTCATCTTGGTTTGGATCCACTGCTGGAGAGTTAGTGTGATCTTTCAGGGGTCTTGTAGGATCCTACTTCATTCATATTGCCAGAATTACTTTCCTGGTTCCTTTTCATTTGGGTGGACTATTTCTTCTAATTATTTTTGAAGTTATTTTTTTATTTGACTGGATTTTACTTTTTAGTTATTTTTCCCTTTGAGAATGTGGCCTTAATGTTTATAGTTTACTGTCACCTACATTTGGCTTTGAGTGCTTTCAGTGGTGAAGGCTGTGTATGAGTTCCTTGGTTATAAAGAATCTTTGTGTGATGGCTTTCTCAGATGCTTATTGTTGTAGTAGTATTCTGGGTGTGTGAATAAGTTCACTCTCTCTTGTGGAAAGTTTTCCACCTGGTTCATGATGTAGGCTGCTGCCTGCTGCTTCTTTCAAAGGACTTTGTGAATACTTTTAAAATCATGTTCCTCTTAAGTCCCTGACCATCTTGCCAAACCATTGACTACATCACATAATTTGATATATAATCACACATCTGACCATTTCTTCTTCCAAGGAAGTGCAAAACCAGCTCTGCACTGCTGAAAGTTCTGCCTATTGAGCAAATTTATCTTTACATCTGTACTTCAGGAATGTCCCATAAAGGTGCTGCAGTACTCCAGGTGTCCACTTTTGAGTGGTGCCTGTGTATTATGCAGAACTAATTATAAACCAGGCCTGATATTCTCTTCCTATGTTAATTGATTGCTGGGGACTCTTCATGAAGCTAAAGTTGTAGGCTGGGAGAGAAAAGGCAGTGTAGCGGGAGTAAGAATTATGGACATTTGGGCCACGAATTCATTTAACTTACATGTACCACTTTAGGGCCTGTTCAAGCTGTGCATGTCCCATTCTATGGCTTGGTGGGTCAGGTAACAACCAGTTCATGATAAGTAATTCAGGTCACACAGTAACTTGGTGGCCCATGAGTCTCTACTAAGGTTCATTAGAAAGCCAAGAGATGTTCCTCAAAGGGAGAGTAGTTACCTGTGGAGGATAACAGGGCTTTGCTCCGAAATCATAAGAACCCGTACTTTTATTCACCTATCCAATCCCTGTCTGTAACTGACACTTCATGCACCATTGCATCTACTGAATCATATGGCTAAAGTAGCAGAGCAGGTTGCATAGAAACGCAAACCTATTGAAGACATTTTTCTTGTTCTAGACCCCACTCAAATTTAGCAGCTTCTTGGGTGACTTGGTAAATGGGCTGGAGTAACACTCCCAAATGAGAATTATGTTCCTCTTCAAATCCAAAGAGGCTCACTATGCCTTACTTCTCTTTCTTGGTTGTAGATGAAGCTAGGTGCAACAACTTATCCTCCACCATAGATGCAATACCTCAGTATGCCACACACAACTGCAGTCCTGAAAATTTCACTGAGTCAGAAGTCCTCTGAATTTTAGTTAGATTTATTTCCTACACTGTGACATGCCAGTGTCTTACTAATAAGTCTAGAGTAGTTGTTACTTCTTGTTCATTAGGTCCAGTCAGCACAATATAATCAATGCAATGAACCAGGGAGACATGTTATGAAAGGGGAAGGTGATCAAGAATCCTGTAAGCAAAATGAATGCAAAGGGCTGAAGAGTTGATAAAATTATGAGCTAGGACACTGAAGGTGTACTGTGGCCTTGCCAGCTAAAGCAAACTGTTTCTGGTGGCCTTATGAATAGGTATGGAGAAAAAGTCATTTGCTACACCAATGACTGCACACCAGGCAGCAAGGGATGTGTTTATTTGCTCAAGCAATGAAACCCCATCTGGTACGGCAACTGCAATTGGAGTCACTATGCAATTAAGCTTATGTTAATTCACCATCATTCTCCAAGAGCCATCTGTCTTCTGCATAGGCCAAATAGAAGAGTTGAATGGGGAATGGGCTAGGAGTCATCAACCTTGCATTTTTCAAGTCTTTGATAGTGGCACTAATTTCTGAAATTCTTCTAGAAATGAAATATTGCATTTTGATTTACTATTTTTCTAAGTAGAAGTGGTTCTAATGGCTTTAACTTGGCCTTTCCTAGCATAATAATCTTCACTCCACAGGCCAGGAATGTGACACAGATTTATTGCACACTGGTTATAAACTTTTCTGAGTCTGGTGAGACAGAACACTTCATATACAACAAGTTACATAATGTGGATTTATTACTTACAGATAGGCAGCAAGGAACAAAAGAAACCTAGGATTTATTGTGAGCTATTTCCCTAAGGCTCAAGAAACTGTGGTGAGGGGGAGTCTCACCTGCATGTACCACACTTGCTCCCAAAAAGGCAGTCCATCCTGGGTTATATACCTAAGGGGCCACATGACACACTGGGTTAAAAATTTGAAGGATATCCTGCTTCCAAGATAGAAAGGAACAAATTCTGGGCTTTTCTAAGCAGTTCCTCCCTAGCTTAGTATACTATATTCCCTAGAAGAGACAGAAACAAGGCCTGGGCTGTTTCAAGCATTGCCTTTCTATCTCAGGATATTGCACTCCCAGAACATTCTACAGTCATTCTTGATAACTGTAAACAAGAAAGGCAGGGAGGATTGGGTAGGTCCAATGCCATCCAGAGAACTGTTCTGCAAGGTAACCAGTATGGGGATTATGCCAGCTGTATGTATGCTTATTCCAGTTATGCATTCCTGAATTGGAGAAATAACCACAGATGAGTTTGGGGACCTACTGGATCTGCTGTGAAAAGTACCCAAGCTGAAATTCCATTAATCACTTGACCTCCACAAGACCTGTTCTGATTGGTGGGCCAAAGTATTGTTTTGGTTGTCCTGGAATTACTGACCATTAAGAGCCAATGTCCAGATATCCCCAAAAGTTCTAATTATTTCTTTTTTTTCCCCCAATATACAGTTACCTGGGAAAAGGCAATATGTTCCTTTAAGGAAGGTTGAGAGAAATAGTAGTATACATTTTTTGGTAATGTACTGGGGACCCTCCTAAGTGGTGCTGAACTCCCCTTTATACCAGGGATTTGGGGGTAAACTGGCTCAAGTCTTGGAATACATTGAGGAGCCATGACCCTATGTTGTGATCGGAATGGGCTTCCTAAAATGAATGTGTTCAAACTTAATCCCCATTGTGGTGGTATTAAGAGATAGGGCCTTTGGGAAGTGATTAAGTCATGAGGGCTCCTCCCTCACTGAATGAATTAGTGCCTTATAAAAAGGCTCAAGATTTCAGGGAGCACTCTCTTGCTCTTCCACTCTCCATCTCGTAAGGACACAGCATTTGTTCCCTCCAGAGGACACAACAAGGTGTAATCTTGGAAGTCGAGATCAGGCCCTCAACAGACACCAATTTCTTTGGTGCCTTTATCTTAGACTTCTCTGCCTCCAGAACTGTGAGAAATCAATTTCTGTTGTTTATAAATTACCCAGTTTGTGGTATTCTGTCATAGCAGCATAAAGGGACTAAGACACTCTGTTTCAATGATTTAGGTCAGATTTTTGTTCACTTGACCTAGAGCTTTTCTGCTCATACAGATAAAGTAAGAATTTAGCACACTTCTTATCTATTTCACTTCTAGGAACAACCATGACCAAATAGCCAACACCATAGGCCTGTGTAAGTCAGACTATTCAGATTGCTGCTTTGAATCTACAAATCCAGCGTTTCCAGTTTACTCACTGTAGGCCACATTTTAGTCCATGTTTCACCTAATCAACTAAACAAATGGTTAGAACTCTTTCTAACTCCCTGAACTGCAACATTGAACACAGATTCTCCACTTAGTGAGCCCATGCCAATAAATTCATCCTGATCCAACTTCGCATTTCTTCCACCACTATTCCTTACCTTCAGCATCCATTTCTACATATGTCCTCTGGTTTTTGTGTGCATAAATTAAAAACATCAAGTGGTTATTTTTTTAGTGTAATTCACTTCCCAATGGGTCACATATTGTACCTTGTCTTTATAGGTCTGCTGGGAGTTGAGTAAAGTTATAGGTCTAGAAGCAAAGGGGGGTGGTGGGTGGGTGTGAGTCCTGAAGAGAATCACCTGTCTTGCATGGTAAGTGCCTCCAGGAGGCCATGATAGTTTCCTCTGTCAATGTAGGGTTAACCTCTTCACGCTGAGATGGAAAGGCTGATGCTGCAGGGGGTGGGAAGGAGCTATCACTCACTGGGGATATGGAAGCCACTTCTGTTGGGATTGGAGAGGCCAATAGCTCCGGTAAATGAGGAGGTCACTTTCAGTTGGGGTAGGGATACCTCTTCTACTGGCAAAGAAGACTCATTATACTTAAGTGTTCAATGTCCACAGCTTCACTGGGGTCTTCTCTTGTGTCTTTACCCCAATTTATAGGATCCCATTCACTCCCAATCAATGACCTCACTTTAACAAGAAACACTTTATGAGACTGGAAGTTCCTCTTGTGTTGTAATTCAGATAGTCTTAGTCATTTGATTTTTAACAATTTCAGCCCTGTGACTGAAAAGCTGTCTTTCGTAATTCAAGATAAGATGAAAAAGTTTTCATATTAAAAAAAAAACAGAAAATTTATCAGTAGCAGACCTGTGTTGGCCAAAGGCCAAAGGGATTTGCTTAATCTGAGGGGAAGTGAAACCATATTTTAATGCATATCCACAAGAAGCAATGAATGAACAAAACTGATAAGTATATGTGTAAATACAAAAAACTATATAATCTTTCCTTTCTGCTCTTAATTTCTCTAAAAACACATGTATATATGAACTAATTTTTCATAAAAACATGGTAGTGGTTTTTAATGTATGTAGAAGCAATATATACAAAAAGAATAGTGCAAAGGATGAGGAAATAAATGAAACTATAGTGTTTCAAGATTCCTATATTTCATTTAAAAATACAATGTTTAATTAGATTGTTGTAAGTTAAATCAATTCACAGTAATCCCTTGAAGCAATCACTGGAATTACAATGCAAAGAAGTATAGCTAAATGACAATCAGGAAATCTAACTCAGCATTGCCAAAATGTCTCTCTTCATCATGTATAAGGAGAAAAAAGAATCCAGACAAATTGGGGGGGTTTTCAAGCCCTGGCGGTAACTTCATACTTCCAAGTATGGATAAATGGTTTTTAAAGTGTTATAAATTCACGCACAGTGATAACTAGAAATTTTTCTAGTTTCCAGGATTTAGAATGTACAGCCTCTAAATTAGAGTCAGAATATGTATATTCCTTCAAACAACTTTATGCTACAAAATAATGAAAAGGTAAAACTTACTGGCCTAGCTTAATAATGTTGGTAACTTATTACAAAAAACAAATTTGATTCTATTTTCATGTGTTTCACAGATAATCAAAAGTAGTGAAAAGAACTACATGAGAATCAGGGCAAAATAATTAGATTCTACAATGATTATATGTGAATATGTGCCTCTTGGATGTGTATAGAGCCTGGAGGGAGACAACTGAACCAGGGTAATGCTGATCTCCAATAACAGAAATCTAATGAAAGTAAATACGATACTATAACATTTCAGTGGCAGTCCACTTTTTTTGATATATAAGGTACTATTTTACCGTTGGTTTAATTTTGAAATCATGGTTGAAAAATTTTAATGAGATAGTGACTAATTAGTGTTTAATTTTATGATATACAATTATAAAAAGAAAAATGGGATATTTATCTGTTGACAATTAATTAGCTTTAAGTGGACATTTTATCTGCATATTTCAAAATATGTTTAATACTATTTACTATACAAATATTCTTATTTTATCCCTTTGGTGTAAACTTTATAATAACACATAAAATAACTGAGGGATATAGAGTCATTATTTCTATTTTATTTTAGTCATGCACACTTATTCATCCCTTTTAAGAAATAAATTTGTGCACAAACAGAAAAGGCAATTACTATGTAATTCTCTAAGAAGGATAAAATTATATATCTAATTATCGTCTATATTCCTTGCATAATGATATAATAATAAATAAAGCAATTATTATTCTTCAAAATTCTCTGTAAAAGTGTAATCTATTAAGTCTCTTTAAAAACCAATAGAATATTTCAAAAATTTTCTTGAATTTCTTCTCATAAATTGGTAGCAATGTATAGCTCCAGGGAGGAAAATTGGATATGTGGGAGACAGTAGTGATAGGAAAACATTCTTTCAGTTGTGTAGCTTTCGGTGCCTTTCTAATTTTATACCATGAGCATGTATACTAAAATTTAAAAAATTAAAAATTAACTGACCAATTCTGAAAAAATTGTAGTTTATCTGCATAATAAACGAAGCCCAATGTGTAGTTGTACTAGTCAATTACAGAAGAAGACAGAGAGGGATTCCTGGAGAGAGGGTAGAACATGATGAAATGTGATAGAATAAAGAGGAGCCAGAAATATGGTGAGAAGCCAGAAAGAAGGTAGAAGGTAAGTTCTGAGATTTTCACAGTGGTGATGATGTTTTATAAGTAGGGCTATCTATTCCATGTTAATCAGTTCCCTGTATTCCTTTCCCCTTTGCCTACATTGTATCTGATAGTAATTTTCTAATTGCAAATGTTACAACTTCCATCCAAAGTGGCTTCAGCCAAAAAAAAATTATTAGGTCATATAAACTGAAAAATCAAGATCTTGAGCTTTCTTCCCAGATATAGCTTAATTTAGGCCTCAAGTAGTCCCTCCAAGATCTGCCTTTCAGCTCTGTTACCTCTGATTTGATTAGTCTGACATGGATCAGGCAATCAGAGATGGAATGTTAAGCTTGGCATAGATGAGCCCACGTGACTGTCCTTGGGATCATGTGCTGGAGTGAGCTTCACTGAAGGATACTGCCTGAAAACTGAAGGGGTAACATCTGAATATTATTTCTCCCAAAAAAGAAGGGGGTGTGTGAAAGCCTGGGAGAGAAAAAATAATAAAAAAATCTACTTTCTTTAACCAATTTCTATTACAGATAGCTGACTTGTATAAGATGTGTTTGGGTTACTCATAGGGAGCATGGGTTTGCTCCACATTGGTTAAGGTACAAAAAAGGGAAGGGATGTATATAAACATCAAAAAGAGAGATGACTAATTTAACAATAGCAGAAAACTATACCGAGAAAAATGCAGAGGAAAAAAGCCCTCAGGATTTGGGACACAACATTATACTGTGTACATAACATTTTCTTATATTGCATTACTAAACATCACAGGACTGCATATTCTTAGCAATCCAGAAGACATAATTAAAAGGTTCATGAGATCCACAGCTGTAATAAAAATAAACTCAGGGATTCTACATTGGTTTAACGTTCTTTGGAGGAATATTTGCATTTAACTTTTTAAGATGTTGTTTGGCTTTACTGGGATAAAAGTGGATATGTGTAATTTGCCTCAGGCAAATACATTACAGAACCTGAAAAAAAAAGAGAGATAAAAGTTTACACAGTCTTCTCCCAAGAGTCAGTCTATACAGGCGAGCATCCCAATGAGTAAAACTCATTTTATAGACAGAAAACATATATATTAAGTTTAGAGTCTAAGAAACTGACTTTAAATTTAGAGTAATCTTCATCTTTCCGATTGTTCTGTAAATGCTCTTGAATAGTTTCATTCCTCTTGCTTTTTTAGAAAATGAATTAATAGTAATTGGACTACTTCCAATAGAAAAGGTTTCTTTCTTGATCAAGAAAGCAAATGTTTGAAGAAAGTCATGGCAATTTTATTAAACACTGAAAACTAGGATAAGGAAGGATTATTAAATCCTGTTCATAAGTGGAATACCAGCATTTTATACTTGCTGCCTGTGGCAGTTCATCTTTGATTGTCATTTCCTGGACTTAGTTTCTACAAATTTGCAGAATCAGGCTGCAGAGTGAAAAGCACTCAGGTCCCACATTGTCGGCCTACCATCGGCTCCAATACTTACTTATTAATTAGCTCTGTGTCCTTTGAAAGGTCCCCCAATGTATTTTGAGCCTCAATCTCCTGTCCTGCCAAATGGCATTTGCAGTGATTTTAACCATTATATAGGTTGTGCATTATATAGGTGGTATTACATAGTGCTTAAAAATTTAGAATAATTTCAGATTTACAGAGAACTTGTGAAAATAGTGCAGAGTGCCTGTGTATTGCACAACCAGTTCCTTCTATTGTTGTCAACTTACATTCATTACTAGGGCACAGCTGTCACAATTAATGAGCCAATATTGATACATTATTTTTAATTTAAAAGTCCACAGTTTATTCAGATTTTCTTAGTTTGTTTCTAACCTTTTTCCACTCCAGGATCCCACCTATGATACAGCATTATTATAGTGGTCATGTCTTTCTTGGCTGCTCTTTGAAACACAACTTCACGGCTACACTCTCATGCAGATCTTGTTAGAGTTTGGTTTTAGGCTTTGTTTCAACAGGTCTTGAATAAGTCTTAGTCTAGGTAGGTCTTTACTTCTATGGCTTTTGTGGTACCTTAGCTGGATGTTCAAGTGTTAATAAGGCATTAATAACATTTCTCGACTTCATTTAGGCCAAATCTCCAAATTGCATCAGTGCTGTTTAATTTCAAGCCTCTGTGTTCTGTTCTGAACCTTGTCAAAACAGCTCTCTGGTAAGTCTCAGGTAATCACAACCTGATGACAAGCAGCTCAGCTCTTAGACATGGACTCCCAGCTAGTCCCATATGGACTCCAATATGAAACTCCATCCCAGGCCTTTCTTTGTTATCTCTTCAGGTTTTTGTTCTCTGTTTTGTTGTTGTTGTTGTTGTTGTTGTTCTTTTGTTCTTTGGCATCTTAGAGGGGATGCCATGATCTGTTGGATTTCAACTCAATGAGTCATAATTGGGAAATTATCCCCAAGTAGAGAACTACTGAAATCAGTAGGAAAATCATGAGCTTTTCTTCTTTTAGGACTTGCATTGTTGAATATACTTTTTTGAAGGCCTAAAAATATATGTCATATATTTTATTAAATTTTATAGGGTTTTTTGATGGGAGGCTTATATCAGCACAATACAAATATTATTGCTGAAGTTATAGTTGCTCAGTATTTCTTTTTGATATTTTTACTTTCACCTGAAATATATATTAATATGTAATTTACACTAGAAAATTATATATGTATATGCATATATATACACACATACATATATACAAACATACCCTCACATATATATGCATATACAAAATTTGGGTTTGTTTATGATGAACAGAAAAAAATACCATTGGTTACAGTTATATAGGTAACAATTACTTATACTATTTTATAGAGAAGGTTATATCCTTTATTCAGGCAAAAATAGTTTTAATATGAATTTATATAATGTAGTCACATATGTGCTTTTTACGGCAGTTAGCATGGGCCAACTGCAGAGTATCTTGGACTCCCAACACTCTATGTAATTTGCGGGAGGGACTAGGGTGACTTCAAATCTAGACTTATGGTTGTGGTTTGCTTTCCCTGTGATCCCAAGATGAATGTGGCACAAGTGCCTTAGTGTGTAAATGAGCTTTCCGCTATACCAAGTGTGTAAGAAAACCTGAAAAAGTCATTAGGACTATCTGGGAATCCTTAGTAAATAATTCAGCCAAAATGCCATGCACAGGTGCAAGTGAAATAAATCATATTACTCTTTAAAACAGTGTGTCACCGCTGTTCTCACTTGTAAGTGGGAGCTGAATGATGAGAACACATGGACACATGGTGGGGAACAACACACACTGGGGCCTGTCTGAGGAGGGGTAGCAGGAGGGAGAGCATCAGAAAGAATAGCTAATGGATGCTGCGCTTAATACCAAGGTGATGGGATGATCTGTGCGATGAACCACCATGGCACACATTTACCTGTGTAACAAACCTTCACATCCTGCACGTGTACCCCACAACTTAAAATAAAAGTTGAAGAAAAAATAAAATAAAACAAAATAGTGTGTCAGATGTACACAGTCTTAAGTGGCAAACCAAGGCATGTGATATACAAAGATACTTTCAGTGAAAGGATTTTATTTATTTATTTATTTATTTATTTGAGACGGAGTCTCGCTCTGTCACCAGGCTGGAGTGTAGTGGCACGATCTCGGCTCACTGCAACCTCCCTGTCACGGGTTCAAGTGATTCTCCTGCTTCAGCTTCCCTGTAGCTGGGACTACAGGTGCGCCCCACCACTCCCAGCTAATTTTTGTATTTTTAGTAGAGACAGGGTTTCACCATGTTGGCCAGGATGGTCTCAATCCCTTGACCTCCTGATCTGCCCTCCTCGGCCTCCCAAAGTGCTGGGATTACAGGCATAAGCCACCATGCCCAGCCTTATTAAAGGAAGAATAGTTATCAAAGCAATCCAAGCATGAAACTTTGTGTTAATATAGACTAAAAATTGGCTTTAAATTTCTAATAATAGGCAGATTATGTTAAAGACCAATAACATTTTCAAATAAAGAAACTAAGAAGAAATGAGGTGAAACTAAGTCTCACAAAAATTAAATAATTTGAACAAGGTCACTTAGCTAACAAGTGGCAGAGATGAATCAAAAGTTTAGTTTTGTGTAACTTTGTATAATCCCAAGTCATTCTTTGCTAGGCCCAGTTTTCCCAATTGGTAATTATCCTGGAAGGGAATAACCTGTTTTCTTGACTTATTTACTCTCCAGTTGTAAAAATTTGGTTTTCCTTATTTTCTCTGCAACTTGCTAAGTACAATTTTTCCCCTTTTGTAGCCATTAACATTTCTCTCAGTTCCCCAATTCCTTATTCATTTTTTTCTTTAATAAATATAAAGCTAGGTATATTTTTGTTGTTAGTCCAAAGACTTATATATAGCATGAAGAACACATTTTCCTTTAATATTAAAGCCTCTGGGATTGAGCAAATTTAACAAGTCTCTTTAGCTGAGTCCACATTTCCATGGTAGATCACTTTAAAAATAAATGTTTTTATGGATTCAATTTACTGTGACTTACGCACGTTATGCCCTCAACAGCTGGGACTGTGACTTCCAGCTTCTTTGTCACTTAAAGAATCTTGCAGACTCTTTGTAGCAAATTGGTCCCATTGAAAGTTATAGATCATTTTGATTCAGCTGCAAACATACAGGGTCAGCCTCAATCTGAAATGCTTTGTTTTTTTCTTATTGGCCATAAATCCCTTTCTTGTCACTTTTGAAGCAGGAGAAATGCCGTGAAAAATTTAAGAGTTCAGCGAGAATATGACTCTCTAATTAAAAATTATTTGAGAACAAAGCAAATTTATTGATTAAATTGCCAATAATCAAGCACAATTGAATATCTGAAAAGGATTTTTTATATTTTTCATCTTGTTATTTGAACTTTAAGATGAACTGTATTCCTAAAAGATTTTAATGAGAGAATGTTTTCTTAACACCTTAATATTATTCTATTTTTGGAGGTAAGTATATGAATAATATTTATAGCATAGAATAGATTTATGTTATTTATTTCTAGTGACTAAAATTTCTGAACACACCAATTATAACTAACAATTCATCTATATCAAATCCACATAATGTAAAAATAAAAGCAGAGATACACATACCAGAAGTAAAGTGTAGAACAGTATAAATGCTACATACAAGAAAAAGTATGGGCTCAAACGTGTAAGAGTTCTTCATGAATGGAAGCATTAAGATAATGTAATTTGACAGAGACAAATTCTGAGTTGGGTTTGGAGCAAGATGATGCAGGATATTGGAATTTGCAGTTTATCTTACGTATATTAAGTAGAGTGGTGACACGATCAATATGGTGCTTCAGGCAGCACACAGGATCGTTTAAGAGGCCAAAGGTTCAAGGTCCTGACTCTCACTGGGGCAGTGCAATTCCTAAGGGACATTATGTAAATTTGGGAGCCTTTTTTGTTTCAATGATAAGATGGTGATAATGGCATTTAATTGGTTAGTGCTATAGAAACAAGGCATTCTGCTATGTGTAGCACAACTTTTAACAGGAAGCAATGGTTTTACATACCACTTATCTTTCAAATGCCTTGAGATAGATATATATATATATATATATATATATATATACACAAAAAAAATTCATTTAAAAGTTATCTTTTAAGATGTAAATTCACACAAAAATACTTTTTTCCCCTGGCTTTAATGACATTGAATGTTCTAGAAATAAACCTAACAAGCAAAATGAGAAGTTATTGTACTCTAGTTGGTTCCAAATTTACTAAGAGTAGTTGAACATATTAGAAATCATACCACTCATGGCAAAACTATTTGACAGCTTTTAGATGCCGATATAGTATACTTGTGTCAATCTGTGTTTATAAAAGACTATTAATATTCTAAAATAATTATCTCTTATTTGCTACATATTTCTTATTTTAACTACAAATAATATACATCAACATTATTCAGTTATATATTTCAAACTGGATTTTAAGTATTCTCCACAAATAACAGTCATCAATGTGTCTAATCTGTCAACATTATTTTTGTTCTAATGAAGAAAGAAAATGTTACATTTAATTAACCATTTTACAATGAAGCATGCTGATAAAATTGGCAAAATATAACATACTTCTGAGATAGTAGGAAAAATTCTAAAACTCTGTACTGTGTTGTCATTTTAATGCTAAAAAATTTTATTAAAGAAGGAAAAGAAACCATTGTTTTCTAACAGTAGCACAAATGATCATAAAATATACGAAGCCACATACTATTAGAAAAAGCAATATTATGCTTGTCAGCTTTGGGTGGTTACTAGAATTAAGGAAGAAAATCCAAATAATATATTTTTTTCTTATTTCATTAATAAATGATCTGTTTCAAGATAAATTAATTCAATGGCAAAAGATGTCAATAATCAATTATTTGGTACCTGTCATCAAGTACATCTTCATTACAATTCTAGGACAGTATAATGTGTCAATATGATGAGTTAGTGCTTGCAGATGTTGTGTCCCATGGAATAAAAGTTGTATTAAAATGTTATTTTTAAAAATTTTCATAGAATGATCACCAAATGTCTGTGAATATTAACAAGTTATTTTATGGGCCAAATATTCTACTTTCCAATGTCACTGCTTATACAAACTGGTGGAGCACCAGCTATGTCTGGTAAGCAGAATGTTGCTAGGCATAAAAAAGTCACAAGCTGTATTTGAACCATTCATTTACATATCTTAGAAACCAGGATTCTTAGATCAAGGCCACAAGTTATGAATGTTGTTATTATTGCTATTATTATCATTGCTAATAAACAGTAATATATTAACAACAGATTATTAGTTCATAAATGGTAAAATCACATGAAGAATGTGTATGAACATGTTTCTTATATGAAAGAACAGAATATATTTCTAGGAAGGAGCATTGTAGACCATAATCCTAAACTTGGCGCTACATCCCTACCCCTTTCATGCTGTAAATCCAGTAACTTATCTATTATATCTGGATTTCCTTTTCAGACATTTCTCACTCAACTTATCCATTTTTAATTGCTATCAATGATACAGTTCATGTTTCTAACTAATAATGCCTATATTAATTAGTAATGACTACACAATTAAGAAAGAAATGTACTCTACACATAGATCCTTTTCTGTTCTTATTTTAAATGAATTGACATTTATTTGGACCCAGATTTGCTAGTGATATTTTCTTAACTAAATTATATTGATGATTAGCCATTGATAAGAATTACAATTCTTTACTATGGAAATGCTGAAATGTTTCTGCCAAATTATTAAATCATTTATTATATATTGACGTGTAGGAGGAGTTGATTGGCCTTGTCCTATTGGTATGATTAAGATGATATTCCTTTTTACTAATGGACCTTATGTTAAGAATTTTGAGTGATTCAAAGACAGAAAACCAAATACTGCATGTTCTCCCTCATAGTTGGAATTGAACAATGAGAACACCTGGACACAGGGTGGGGAACATCACACACCAGGGCCTGTCGGTGGGTGGGGGAGCTGGGGAGGGATAGCATTAGGAGAAATACCTAATGTAAATGATGAGTTGATGGGTGCAGCAAACCAACATGGCATGTGTATACCTATGTATCAAACCTGCACATTGTGCACATGTACCCTAGAACTTAAAGTATAATAAAAAAAAGACAATAATAAACTACCAAACCATAAAAATGAATTTTGAGTGATTATAATATCATTTTTTATAATTTTAAACTGTTGATTACATTTCTTTAAGAGATTACAAGCTTCACTTGATGCTCTGAAAACTAATAGTGGAAATTTGGTTTCTCCTTAAACATTAGTCTTGAAAAATGCAGGTTTTCATTATCTTATTTTTTTTTAATTTTCGGAACAGGAAGGGATTGTTTAGCTGAAATGGAAGATTCAATATCTGAACAAGGAGTTCTAAATAATTCTCTGCACCTTAATCTGCCAATACTCATTCTAAAACTACACAAAGGAGATTCAAAATAAAAAGAGGATGATAAACGGCAAAACCATCTGAGGTACTTTTTGTTTTTTCATGTATATATGTTTTGAATTACACAATGAGTTAATTCAGTAAGAATTGTTTAAGATCTAATAGCTCTTAATTCATTTTCTTTATATTATCATCCCTACTCCTGGAATGTATCTTCCTTAGCATTTATTTGCTTAGAAAGCATATTTCCAGCAGAATTTATATACATATGCCAATTAAGAAATTTAAAATACTGCTGTGATGCTCTTAAAAATCTTGAAATTTAATTTGATTTAAAATAAAGATATATTGTATATCACAATCCTGTTCTGATTACTTTTCTAAAAACACCCAGGTATTGCATAATTGAAACCACAGATTGCTGCAAAATAGCTTGGTAGATATGAGTAGTTGCCCAAGTTGCAGAAGAGGATGCTGTTGTACACATCATCCTTGAGATAGGATGTAGAAACCCAGACACAGACGGATTGATGATACTCTAGATACCGAGGTATGAAATACTAAGAAAAAAACTTTAAAAAATTCAAAGCTCTACTTCTTGAAATTCAAATTCAATAAGGTTAGAGTGAAGAATTTGTTTCTTCTAAAAGGCATCCATGTTAATTCTGAGGGAGAGCCAAATTTGGAAATTATTTAAAGACTTAATGTTTTTCTTTTCTTCTTTCTATAAAATGTTAATAACTATTATACAATGGGCTACTTTTACTTTTCTTCCAAATCTATTCCAAAGCTATATTTATTTGCTTATTTTCATTAATAAATCTAATACAAGATTGCCCCTTTAAATTTAAATATATTCAGAAACATTTCCTATGAAAAATTTATTATGAGGAAAACAGACAACATATATGCGTAATGAATTTATGCGATAATATTTACGTAAATGCATACAGTACATGTATTTTCAGCATTTAATATGATAATACTTCAAGAAATATGATATAATAAATATGATACTTCAAGACATTTTTTACATGAGCAATGCCAGTATCTAATTTTTATCTTTATGATCACATATGTATTTTCAAGATTATTGGTGGTTTTCTTCCTTTACAACTTTTATTTTAGGTTTAGGAAGTACATGTGCAGATTACTTACGTGAGTAAATTGTACACTGTGGGTGTTTACTGTACAGATTATATTGTTACCCAGCTATTGAGCATAGTATCTGATAGATCGTTTTTTGATCTTTACCCTCCTCTCTCACCTCCATTCTCAAGTAGGCCCTGGTGTTTATTGTTCCCTTCTTTCTGTCCACTTGTTTTTCTGTTTCTGTCTTAATTTGTTTAGGATAATGGCCTCCAATCCATCTATATTGTTGCAAACGACATGATTTTGATCTTTCTGTGCTAGCATATTATTCCATGTTGTCTGTAGACCACATTTTCTTTATGCAGTCCACCATCAATGGGCACTTAGGAGGATAGCACATCTTTGTTATTGTGAATAGGGCTGTGACAAATACATGTATGCATGTATCTTTATGACAGAATGATTTGTATTCCTTTAGGTATATGCTCAGTAATGGAATTGGGTTGAATGGTAGTTATGTTTTAAGTTATTTGAGAAATCTCCAAACTGCTTTCCACAGTGGCTGAAATAATTTACATTCCCACCAGCAGTGCATAACTGTTCCTTTTTCTCTGTAACCTCACCAACATCTGTTATTTTTTATCTTTTTAATACTAGTCATTCTGACTGGTGTGAGAGGGTGTCTTATTGTGGTTTTGATTTGCATTTCTCTAATGTTTAATGATGGTAAGCATTTTCCATATGCTTATTGATCACATGTATGTCTTTTATTGAGAATTGTCTGTTCATGTCCTTTGCTCATTTTTTAATGGGGTTATATGTTTTTTGCTTGTTGGTATATTTAAGTTCCTTATATATTCTGGATATTAGACCATTGTCAGATACATAGTTCGCAAATGTTTTCTCCCATTTGTAGGTATTCTGTTTAGTTTCTTGATAGTTTCTCTTGTCTTGCCAAAGCTCTTTAGTTTTATTTGGTCCTCGGTATCAATTTTTGTTTTTGTTGTAGTTGCTTCAGGAGTCTTTGTCATGAAATCTTTGCCAGGTCCAATATCCAGAATCCTATTTCCTAGATTTTCTTCTAGGGTTTTTATAGTTTTAGGTTTTACATTTAAATCTTCAATCCATCTTTAGTTGTTTTTTGTATATGGTGAAAGAATGGTGTCCAGTTTTATTCTTCTGTATGTAGCTAGCCTGTTATTACAGCATCATTTATTGAATAGGAAGTCCTTTCACCATTCCTTGTTATTCTCAGCTTCATCAATAATCATATGGCTGTAAGTGCTTGGCTTTATTTCAGGGTTCTCTAATCTGTTCAATTGGTCTATGTGGCTATTTTTGTACCAGCACTATGCTGTTCTAATTACTGCAGCCTTATATTATAGTTTGATGTCAAATAGTGTGATGCCGCCAGCTTTGTTCTTTTTGCTTAAGATTGCTTTGGTTATTTGGAGTCTTTTTGGTCCCATATGAATTTTAGAATACTTTTTTCTAATTGTCTGAAGAAAAGCCATTGGCCAATGAATGGATAAAGAAAATATGGTATATATACACCATATAATACTACTCAGCCGTAAGAAAGAATGAAATATTTTTTGCAGCAACTTGGATGCAGACTCAGGAGGAGGAGGGTGGGGGAGGGGTGAAGGATAAAAAACTACATATTAGGTACAATGTATACTACTTGGGTGATGGGTACACTAAAATCTCAGACTTCACCACTATACAATTCACTCAAGTAATCAAATTCCACCTATACCCCAACAGCTATTGAAATTTTTAAATAATTAATGTCGTTGGTAGTTCGATAAAAATAGTATTAAATTTGTACATTGTTTGGGTAGTATGGTCATTTTAACAATATTGATTCTTTCTATCCAGAAGGATGGAATACTTTTCCATTTGTTTGTGTCATCTCTGATTTCATTTAGCAGTGCATTGTAATTCTTGTAGAGATCTTTCACCTTCACGGTTAGCTCTATTCCCAATTATTTTATTCTTTTCATGGCTATTGAAATGCTACTCATTCTTGTGCATTGCTTTTGTATCCTGAAACTTTACTAAAGTTTTTTTATCAGATCTAGGAGCCTTTGGGCACAGATGATGGAATTTTCTAGGTACAGATTCAAACTGTCTGCAAAGAGAAATAGTTTGACTTTCTATCTTCCTATTTGGATGCCTTTTATTTCCTTCTCTTGCCTGATTGCTCTGACTAGGACTCACAGTACTATGTTGAATATGAGTGGTGAGAGTGGGCATCCTTGTCTTTTTCCAGTTCCCAAGGGAAATGCTTCCAGCTTTTACTCATTCAGCATTATGTTGGCTATAGTTTTGTCATAGATGGTTTTTATAATTTTGAGGTATATCCCTTGGGTACCGAGGTTGAGAGTTTTTAAAATGAGGGGATGTTGAATTTTATCAAAACCTTTTTCTGTGTATGTTGAGATGATCGTATGGTTTTGTTTATGTAACAAATTACATTCATTAATTTGTGTATGTTGAAAACTCCTTGCATCACAGGAATAAAGCCTACTTGATTGTGGTAGATTAGCTTTTTGATGTGTTGCTGGATTTGGTTTGCTAGTATTTTGTTGAAGATTTTTACATCTATGTTCATCAGGAATACTAGTCTGAAGTTTACTTTTCTTGTTGTGTGTCTGCCTGGATTTTGTGTCAGATTGACGCTGGCCTTAGATTTAGTTTAGGGAGGAGTCTCTCCTAGATTTTTTGGAAAAGTTTCAGTAGGATTGGTACCATCTCTCCTTTATATGTGTGGCAGAATTCAGCTGTGACTTTTTCTGGTTCAGGGGTTTTTCTGGTTGACAGTTTTTTGTTATGAGTTCAATTTCAAAACAAGTTATTGGACTATTCAGGGATTCAGTTACTTCCTGGTTCAATTTTGGGAAGTTGTGTGTTTCCAGCAAATTATCCATTTGTTATTCTGTGTTTTTCTCATTGGTGTGCGTAAAGGTGTTCATACTAGTCCTGGAATGTTTTCGTATTTCTGTGGGTTCAGTGGTAATGCCTACTTTGTCATTTTAGATTGTGTTTATTTGGTTCTTCTCTCTTTTCATTTGTTAGTCTAGTTAATGATCTATCAATCTTATTTATGCTTTCAAAAAACAAATTTATGGTTTTGTTGATCTTTTATTTTTTTTTCATCTCAATTTCATTCAGTTCAGCTCTAATTTTGGTTATTTTTTCTTTTCTGCTATCTTTGGGGTGGGTTTGCTCTTGTCTTTCTAGTTCCTCTAGGTGTGATGTTAGCTTGTTAATTTGAAATTAACAAATCTAACTTTGTGATGTGCACTTTGAGTGCCATAAATTTCCTCTTCACATGGCTTTAGCTGTGTCCCAGAGATTCTGTTATGTTGTATCTTCGTTTATATTAATTTCAAAGAATTTCTTGATTTCTGCTTCAATTTCACTGTTTTCCCAAAAGTCATTTCAGAAGAGCTTGTTTCATTTTTATGTAATTGTATGATTTTGAGAGATCATCTTGATATTGCTTTTTATTTTTCATTATACTGTGGTCAAGAGTCTGGATGGTATAACTTTGAGTTTCTTTTGTAATTTCTTGAAAAATTTTTATAGCTGTGCATGTGGTCAATTTTAGAGTATGTGGCATGTGCAGATAAGAGGAATGTATTTTCTGTGGTTGATGGGTGAAGCGTTCGATAGATAGATAGATAGATAGATAGATAGATAGATAGATAGATATAGATATAGATATATCTGTTAGGTCTATTTCATCAAGTGTTTAGTTTAGGTCCCCAAATATCTTTGTCAGTTTTGTGCCTTGATGATATTTCTAATACTGTCAGTGAGATGTTGAAGTCTCCCACTATTATTGTGTGGTTATCTAAGTTTTTTTTGTAGTTGTCTATGAATTTGTTTGATAAATCTGGATGCACCAGTGTTGGGTGCTTATATATTTAGGACAGTTAAGTCTTTTTGTTGAATTGAAATGTTTATCATTATGTAATTATCATTATGTAATTGAAATGTTTATCTTTTTTGTTCTTTTTGATTATTGTTTATTTAAAATCTGTTCAGTCTGAAATAAGAATAGCAACCCTTGCTCTTTTTTGGTTTTAATTTGCTTGATAGATCTTTCTCCATCTCTTTACTTTGAGCCTACAGGTGACATTGTGTGTGAGGTGGGTCACTTGAAGATAGCATATACTTGGTCTTGCTTCTTTATGCAACTTGCCACTCTGAGCATTTCAAGTGAGCATATAGCTCATTAATGTTCAAGCATATAGCATATAGCTCATTAATATTAATGTGTATGGATTTGACCTCATCATTGTGTTGTTAGCTGGCTGTTATGTAGGCTTAATTGTGGAGGTTCTTAACGGTGTCAATGTTCTATGAACTTAAATGTGTTTTTATGGTGGCTAATAGTGACTTTTCATTTCCATGTTTAGCACTCCCTTAGGAACTTCTTGCAAGGCAGGTTTGGTGGTAACAAATTCCTTTATCATTTGCTTGTCTGACAAAGATTTTATTTCTCCTTCACTTATGAAGCTTAGTTTGGCTGGATATAAAATTCTTGGTTGGAATTTCTTTTCTTAAGGATACTGAATGTAGGTCCCCAGTCTCTTCTGGATTGTAGGGTTTCTGCTGAAAGTTCTGCTGTTAGCTTGATGAAGTTATCTGTGTAGATGACCTGCCCCTTTTCTCTAGTGGTCTTTAATATTTTTTCTTTTTAATGACTTTAGAGAATCTGATGTTTCTGTGTCTTGAGGACAGTCCTCTTGTATAGTATCTTGCACAGGTTCTCTGAATTTCCTAAATTCAAATGTCAATCTCTCTACAAGGTTGGGGAAATTTTCATGGACAATATCCTCAAATATGTTTTTCAAGTTGCTTACTCTCTTTCCTTCTCCATCAGGGATGCCAACGAATCATAGGTTTACCCTCATTACATAATCCCATATTTCTCAGAGGTTTGTTTATTCTTTTTAATTTTTTTTCATTATTTTTGCCTGACTGAATTAATTTGAAAAACTGGCCTTTGAGCTATAAGATTCTTTTCTCAGCTTGGTCTATTATGCTATTAATACTTCTGATTGTGTTTTGAAATTCTTGTAGTGGATTTTTCAGCTCTATCATATCAGTTTGATTCTTAATATGGCCATTTTATCTTGAATCATGTTACTGGACTACAAATATGGAATGCTTCACAAATTTGTGTGTTATCCATGCACAGGAGCCATGCTAATCTCTGTATTACACCAATTTCAGTACATGCATTGCTAAAGTGAGGATAATGTTAGAGTTTTGAAATGGCAACAAATTATTTAAAATATCACTTTCTGCAACATTAATGGAAATATTTTTTAAACAATTTGAGCTACAGAAGGCAATCAGTTTAATTTTGACTACTCAAGGGGAGGAAAGAATAACGAGGATGTTCAGTTCATAATGCTTCATTTTATAATGTGAAGAAGTTTGGGACCTTAAATGTATCAAGTGATGTTAATTAACCCCTTAAATCACCAACCTCTGGAGCTAGTCTACTTCATATAAATTTTTCAGAACACTGGGAAATAAATTTGAAAAATTCTCAGTTGGTATGTAAAACCCTTTGAGTTTCTTGTTTGGGACTATTGCTTTGGGATCACCCGATTTTTCAAGCAATTTCTTGTGTTAATGTTTCATAGAAAAAGAAAGACTTATCTACCCTCAAAATCCTTTCATCAGTAACAGCTCTCAGTTTTCTATTATAAATAAGATACTTGGTATATGAGTATTAAAGGTTATGATTACAAAATCACAGCATGAGTTAGGATAAGCTTTTAGAGTCTGTTTAAAAAGTAAAGTATTCATTATTGTTATAATGATCAAATAATGAGTGCCCATTCATAAAAAGTATGCTAAGAATTGAGAACAGGCTATAAGCCCTTTGGGGCTTATAAAGGTGGATTTTTCAGTATCTTGTTACTTATGTATTTTTTCTCATAATTTTCTAATTTAAACATGTGAGCTTGGTAGCAAGATAAATTGAAACTAGCAGGAGGCTCATGTTGTAGTATTTGTTCTGCTACTAACTCCCTGTGGGATTTATGTGTATGACTTCTTTCAGCTACAAATTTCTCATTGTAAAGAATGGGCTGTTGGAGCAGGTTATATCTACTGTTTTTCTATCTGTAGCACTCCATGATTCTGTAGCTGTATACTGGTTTGCTAAGCAATTTTGCGAATCATATAATATTCAGTAAGTGGAATATGGTAGCATACTAATAGTTTTTTAATATTATAAATATTGCACTATTATTGTTAGCTTGAACTAACAGAACTTCTAGATGATATGAACTTCTAGATCATAACATTCATTTCAGGACCATTTTTAAAATCAGAAACCTTAATAAAATATAATTTTCAGGACAGTGATCTGGAAATCTCATTTTTAATAAACACTAGCTGATTTTAATCATCATGCAAGTTTGAAAAACACTAAATTGGGCACCATAGGAACTGTGCACCAAGAGGAATTTGGTAATGTATTTGGAAATTTTGGGCTGCAAGTGACAGAAAATCCATCTGAAAAGCCCAAGAGTAAACTATCCTTCAATCTCTAGAAAATTCAGGGCTCAAGTTATGTCATCAGGGTCTAATTTCTCTTTCTTCCACTCTATGTGTGTTGTTTTATTTAAAGTCAGGCATACACTTACCATAGGAATTAACAGTCCTGCTCTAAGTATTTCATCAGAGAAAAAAATTCTCTCAAAAACTTACAAATATACATATCAACATTACTCATTAATAACTGAAATTTGAAAACATCCCAATATGTTTTAATGGGTGAGTGAATAAACATTCTCGCACACCTAAAGAATATAATACCTGTCAGAATTAAAATCAAATGAACAACGGATGAGTGTCAAATATATGGCTGCATCTAGAAAGGTGTTTGCTAAGTGAAAGAAGCCAGAAAAAAAAGTTACATCTTATAGGAGTCCATATACATGACTTCTGGAAAAATGCAAATGTATAGCGACTAAGAATAGATCATTATTTCCCAAGGATTAGGGAAAGCAGGGGATCTGACTACAAAGGGACAGGATAAGAAAATTTAGTTGTGGTGAGGGGATTATTCTGTGTCCTGATTGTAATGTTAGTTACATGACACTATGTATTTTTCAATATTTATGGAACTGTACATATTGAACTGTGTACTAGAAACGTTTAAGTTGCTGTGTATAAATGAAAAATAAAATCAACTTATTTCTTGACACATTTTCTCTTTGCTGTTACATCATAAACTCAGTAGACATGTAGCACAGAAAAAAATATTAATATGATGGAGATTGTTCGTTTCTTTGGGTAATATTACAAGACTTCAATTATGGCCAAATTCTTATTCAAGAAACGAATCATCCATTCCATTACAATTCAGAAAGGTTCATTTTATTGCCCTTTTACCACGCGTCTATCAGTAAACCCATAATTTCAATGTTTAGTACTACTCAGTGACAGTGTAGTAATTAAAAAAGTTAAATTTTGTTCTATAGAAATTTATTACACTTTTTAAATCTTATTAATAAGCAAAAATATTTCAGCTAGTTGCTCTTAAAATTTGGTGTGTTACTTTGTTTTTTACTCATACTAGAAACAGGTTAATTTTTTTTCACAATTAGTCCCATTAGCAAGGATTCTGAGTCAGCAAGGAAAGGGCACGCATTTTTTATAAATTTCCATAATGATTTCCATAAATGATGTACCTGCACATCACAGTTTGGAAATGTTGTTTTAGTTAAAGCCTTACACTTAATTTTGCAGCCTATGTTGCCTAATATCAATTCATTACAATATAATTTATATACAATATTTTTGTGATGAGATTAAGGCAATGCACTAAGCTTTAATTATCAAGCAGACAACTTCCATGAGGAAAGATGAGAATTTATTAAAACCACTCCACCATACTCCTGTTTCAATCACCTTTTCCCAAGATCTCACTTATCTTTACTCAAGAACATGATGCTACAATGAGCAGAGAACTTGCCTCTGAAATATAATCACTCGTAGTTTATACACTTGCTTTTAGAACAATCTCCAATGTAAGTTTGAATCATAATTTTTTACATGTTTGTGAGCGAATAATTCAATTCTTTCTTTTACTTTATTTTTTAAAAAACTTTTATTTATCAGCTGACCTAAGTAGCCATAATATAAATGCTAAGGGAAACACAGATTTCATCACGGGAAACTTAGGCAATGAAGCAGCAGCAATCAGTGGTATACTTACACAGTCTCAAAAGAGAAATGCCTGAGAACATTGAACTATGCGCTTTAAAATTACATTTTATATTATAAATAAAATATTATATATAATAAACACAGATTAAGAGAAATTGTGTAAGAAATAGATTAAGAAACAAGGAAAAATGAAGTTGCTTTTCAAAAGTAATCGGAGACTTCAAAAGTAACTTCAACACTATCATCCATATCAACAAGTAGAAAGCATGTTGCATCTAGTGGACTGAGCACCAACTCAAATTTTAAAGAAACATTGAAATAGTTAAACAGGTGGTAAGATTCCGATTACTTTCTAACTGTATGCACTGTTTCCATGTATGCTACTTTACTTGAATGTGTTTCTATTTAGCCAACATGGACAGGATGCAATTTCTCAAACTTGAGAAACAGCAGCCAGGCAGCAGTTTCAACATTCCTCTATACAATTAGAATTAATTTACTTGAAGGGTAAAACATGTGTCAGAAAATCTTCAGTTTGGAGTATTTTGGTTCATCCTCTCTCTCTCTCTCTCTCCTTCTGTCTGTCTCTCTCTCTCTCACACACACACACACACACACACACACAAATATAAAAGCATACACATAATTTTAACTGCTAAATGTTAGGTAAACATTTGTGGTACTATATTTAACCATAATAAGACTATATTTTCTTCTTAGAGTAAAAATTATTTCACTTAAAACCTCCAAGTCTAGGAAATCCAGATTATAAGACACACTCATTTTCATGATCATTTTTTAATATACTCCAAAATTGGCCTAGAACTTTGCCTAGATTTGCATTAATCTTTCAAGAACATATGCTCTGAAATAATTTTTCCTTTTGTTTTTCAATTTCATTTATACTTTAGAAAAGTAAAAAGTGGATATATGTTTTGCCAAAGGGAGAATTTTCCACCTCTATCATCTTACTCTTTCCTCAGCCCTTCACATTCTTCAATTAGATATTTATTGCTGTCTGCCAGACATACCCAACAATGTTTTTCATGTGCATCTACATTTGGAATTGACAGAGGACTTCTAATGGATTATACTACTTAGTTAAATTAGTTAAATTCTAGATTATTTTCATTTCTTTCAATATTCCTTTTATCACTAATGTCAGTCATTGATTATGTATTACTTTTTTGAAAAAGAAAGATAAATATTTAAGTTCATCACAGGAGTTATCTATCATTAGAATATTACAAACAACGTTTTAGTATGAAAAGTATGACATAATTAATATCATGTTGAAATACTTAATATTTTAATAGCCATTGGGTATTTGGGGAATGTCTTTTTGAAAAATATTGTGAGAATCTACAACTAAATTAATTAATTGACATTAAGAAAAGTAAAATGTTTAAAGGTAATTAATGCTCTGCTAAAGACTATAACTGCTGACATTTATCTTCAAGGTGTTGATACTTCTAATATCCAAATAGTAAATATATATTTATTATTAGTAATTATTACTATTATTACTACTTATTACTATTACCATTAGTAATTATTATTATATCTAATAATACATATTTACTATTTAGTATAAATATACATTTACTATACTAATAGTATTTACTATTTACTATAAATAGTAAATACATATATATAATATATATTTACTAATAGTATTTACTATTAGTTGAGAATGACTGTCGACGGGGCAAGATTGGATAAGAGATCTAGTTAAGTGGCTATGGCAGCTATCTAGGCAAACTTTTAGTGGTGGTTTGGGGCAAGAGGTACCAGTACACATGATGACAAATGACTAAAATTGAGATATCTTGAAGGCAAACCAATAAAATTTTTTGAAAGAATGTATGTGGCATGTGAGAACAACAAAGACAACAAAATAGAAATAGGGGGACTTAAACGATTATATATACTATTAGTAAATATATATTTATATATTTACTAGTTATAGTAAATATATATTTATATATTTACTAGTTATAGTAAATATATATTTATATATTTACTAGTTACAGTAAATATATATTTATATATTTACTAGTTACAGTAAATATATATTTATATATTTACTAGTTACAGTAAATATATATTTATATATTTACTAGTTATAGTAAATATATATTTATATATTTACTAGTTATAGTAAATATATATTTATATATTTACTAGTTATAGTAAATATATATTTATATATTTACTAGTTATAGTAAATATATATTTATATATTTACTAGTTATAGTAAATATATATTTATATATTTACTAGTTATAGTAAATATATATTTATATATTTACTAGTTATAGTAAATATATATTTATATATTTACTAGTTATAGTAAATATATATTTATATATTTACTAGTTATAGTAAATATATATTTATATATTTACTAGTTATAGTAAATATATATTTATATATTTACTAGTTATAGTAAATATATATTTATATATTTACTAGTTATAGTAAATATATATTTATATATTTACTAGTTATAGTAAATATATATTTATATATTTACTAGTTATAGTAAATATATATTTATATATTTACTAGTTATAGTAAATATATATTTATATATTTACTACAGTAAATATATATTTATATATTTACTACAGTAAATATATATTTATATATTTACTAGTTATAGTAAATATATATTTATATATTTACTAGTTATAGTAAATATATATTTATATATTTACTAGTTAAATATGTAAATATGTATTTATCATTATATATAATAAGATAGTAGATATATATTTACTAATGTATATTAATAAATAGTAAATATATATGGTAAAGGTATTTTTAAATATATATTTATTAATTTTTACTGTTTACTAATTTCTCCAGAATTTCTTTTTCTGCTTCTATAATTTATGGTAAACAGTCCTGATAAATTCTTAACCTCCAGAGAGTATAAATATTCTTAACAGCATGTAACAAAATAACGGGAGATATCTCTGTTAGACAACAGAAACAATTTTATTTGAGTGAGGCTAAAAACATAGATCTTTTAAAATGAGTGTTACTAAGTCAATATTACTTTGGCAAATATTAAGTGGGGGATTTTGATCTTTTTATTGTATCAAGGAACATGAGCTTCAAAATTATTAACATGGTTTACACATCACATGGCCGGACACAGTCATTTTATTAGCATCGTTTCATGTTCTTAATATGCATACTCTGGTTAGAGCTATATGATGCCAGACATCTGAATGTGTAATGGACAAACTGTACTCAACGCTTTTATGTCACTGATAAAACAAATCATTCAAACACATCTGGCCACCTAGCAAGATAATAGTCCACAAATTCTTTCTTTCTGAATATTATTATAAGTGATCTGTCCATAATCCTATCTCAAGTCAACACTTCTATATGTGTACCAGATTTCAATCCCTCTTGCCTACTTCAGGACATCACTCTAGCAATTCTGCCTCATCTGTCCTTCATCATTAATTGTATGTATCAATAAGACTGTTTCCATTTAATTACAAAAATTTTGTTATTTTTTCTAGTCAAAAAAAGTGAATATTCTATTGATCCAGTTTCTCAGCAATCTCTTTGTTCCTCTTTGCCCCCTTGGAGCAAAACTCCTGGGAAATTGTCTATGGTTACTGTCTCCAATTTATTTCCTGCCATTCCCTCATAACTGACTCCATTCAGAATTTGTCCTTTCTACTCCACCAAGTGGTAGAAAGATGTCTCCAGTAAATATGCTTAAACTCAACTCTTCCGCTTTCCCCACAAACCTGGTTTTCAATTAGCCTTCTGAATTCTGTGACTGGCAATTGTACTCGCTCAAGCCAAATCGCCGGAGTCACCCTATTTCTATTTTGTTGTCTTTGTTGTTCTCACATGCCACATTCATTCTTTCAAAAAATTTTATTGGTTTGCCTTCAAAATTTCTCAATTTTAGTCACTTTCCATCATGTATACTGCTACCTCTTGCCCTAAACACCACTAAAAGTTTGCCTAGATAACTGCCATAGCCACTTAACTAGATCTCTTATTCAATCTTGCCCTCTCTACAGTCATTGCCAACATGTGTGAAAGTGATATTTCAAAACATGAATCAAATCATTTTGCTTATTTCTGAAAACCCTATGAAACTTTCTGTTTCATGCACAGGCAAGTCAAAGTCCTTGTGAATGCTAACAAGGTCCTATATTTTTGTTTTTCCCCTTTCTATTACTTCTCTGACCTCATCTGCTATTGCTCTCCTGCTGTCCCAAGCCATACTTCTCTCACTGCAGTTTGACCACACCACTTCCTTTGTTCTTTCTCACCACAGAAGGCCTGCCACTACTCTATCTGAGGACAATCAAACCAGATATTCTCTATACCTGAGATGGTTTTTATTTTCCAGATGTCTGTATAAAATTGGCCACATGTTACCTTTTCAGCATGCTTTATCTTGACCACCACATATAAATCGCCAGTTCTGTCTACCCCAATCATGTTTCACTTTGTTCTTTTTTGCAGTAGCACTCATCTCCTTTTAAAACAATATAAAATATTTATTACATTTACTGCTTATCATCTGTCTCCTTTCGCTAGACTGTAAGCTCTACAAAGGCAGAAGTGTATATCTTGTTCACAGATGTGTCACTGATGATCACTTTGCAGGAGAGAAGATGCCTGGACAGTGCCTGACATCAGTAAATACTAAATTACTATTAGTTAATGTGGTAGTCAGAAAATCACCCTACCAAAGATATTCAGTCCTAATGCTTAGGGAACTGGGAATATGTTACCTTACCTGGCAAAGGAGAATTCGCTGATGTAAATAAATTAAGGATTTTGAGATGAAGAGATTATTTTGGATTATGTAGATGACCAATATAATCAAAAAGGTCTTTATTAATTTTTTTCTTTCCAATGTTTATTTTAGGTTTAAGGGGTACATTTGCAGATTTGTTACATGGGTAAATTGCATGCTGTGAGGATTTGGTGTGCAGATAATTTTGTCACCGAGGTAATAAGCCTAATACCCGACAGATAGGTAGTTTTTAATCCTCACCTTCCTCCTACCCTCCACCCTCAAATAGGCCCCAGTGTTTATTGTTCAAAAGCCTCCTTCTAAAAGAAAAAGAGAAATGCAGGAGTATCATAGAGAGAAAAAATTTATGGTTTTACACAGCTGGCTTTGAAGATGCTGAGAAGGTGGAAAAAACAAGAAAATGAATTCTTCCCTAGAACTCACAGAAAGGAACGCAGCCCTCCCAACATTAGGATTTTAGCCCCGTAAGAACTAGCTCAGATATCCAGAAAGATAATAAAGTTGTATTGTTTTAAACCAGTAAGTTTTGGGTAATTTGCTACAGTAACAATAGAAAACAGATACTATTAAACTAATATATTACCTTATAATTCTCCCCATATATGTAATTTTTCAGAGATGTAGCATCTGTGTTTGATAAAAAAGTATGCATTCCTGTGTGTTATTTGATATAGTTCATATATATAAAGACAACAAATAAATTGGTTAAGGCCCCTAGAATTATAATAATTATAAATTTGCAAACCATTATGCCATTTGGGATATAATAGTATATTGAGCTTCTTGAAGTATTAAATTTGAAACTTGAAATGTAAGTAGAAATATTTCCTTAAAGAAATAAAAACTGATAATAAATATTTACCTGGAAATAATATATTACTACCCAATTTTTTTTGTTAAATATGTGCTAACAAATATCTTGATTTTAGTTCTCAGAGGCTGTGATGCATTCATATTTATAATCAGCATTGTAAGCATTATTTCATTATGAAATCCTGTTTTTATTAATCATATCATGGAACTAGTCTTTCCTAGGATATTGTTTTGGAAAAATTTGTTTAGGCTCAACTTACTGAACATGAATATTTCGCTTAGATACATAGTAATTTAGCCAAGGTTGCTAGTGAATGTAATGAGCAAGAAGCCACATCTTCGGACTTGCAATTTTATTTCACTAAACAAGCCTACTTTACTATGATTAATAAGCCCCCTAGAGTATGGTCCAATGTGTTTAACTTCATTCAACTATTCTGACATAAACACCATCATGCCCAGAAACACCAGTTAATTGCTTCTTTGTTGTAATTTTGCATTTATTTTTGAAATATATTTTTGCTGAATATAGATTCTGGATTAAAAGTTGTTTTCTTTTCACCATTTTCAAGATGTCATTCCATGTTATATTGGCTTCTGTTGTTTCTGATGAGAATCTCATGGGCATTCTTATCATTGTTTTCTGTGCATATTTTTTCCTCTGGCTGTTTCGAAGGTTTTCTCTTTATCATTGTTTTCATAAATTTGATTTTGTTATGTTGATATTGATTTCTTTGTGCTGATAGATCACATGGAGTCTGAGCTTAAACTTCTGTTCAAATTTTGGAAATGTGGAGTCATTATTTCTTCTACTTCTGTTGCTTCTCCTCTTTCTGAGATTACAATTACATACATGTCAGACTCCTTGATATCAACAGCTAGGTCATTACAACTCTGTTTTTGTCGTTATTGTTGTTGTTTGTTTTTCTCTTGTTTTCATTGTACGTCAATTTTGATAAATTCTATTTTCCTGTCTTCAAGTTTACTGACCTATTCTTCTATATGGAATCTTTAAATATATTCAGTGAAATTTCATTTCAGGTATGTATTCTCAAATCCTGAAATTCTATTCATTTTTTAATAGTTTCTTTCACTTATCTTTATATTCATGTTCTCATTAATTATTTGACATATCTATAATAGCTATTGCCACACCCTTGCCTTGTAATTTAATAATCTCTATCATTACAGGGTATTTGTTTATTTGATTGATTATGAGTTCTGAGTCACACTTTCCTGATTTTTTCACATGGGTAGTAATGATGAAAATCATTGAAATGTACACTTTAAATGGGCTTGTTTTATTGTATTCAGTTTATGCTTTTTAAAAGTTGATTAAAAATCACTGCAATAAATTGCCTGGTTTAATTCACTTGTGCTCACACAAACAACTATACATTTTGTGTTTCAGACTTTAGGAATTATTGACAAAAGGAGTAAGAATGTGGAGAGAATTATATAGCTGCAAAGAATGTTTGTCATAGCTGCACTGGGAGTAAGAAGACATTGAAGGGCATTGAATAGAAAGTAGAAACACTTTACATCAAAAGGAAAGAAACTCATACTATACTTTTAACAATTTTATCAACCTGCTTATTGATTGTATTAGTTTGCTAGGACTGCCATGATAAAATACAATAGTCTAGGTGGCTTAAATAACAGAAATAAATTTTCTTACAGTTGTGGAGGCTATACATCCAAAATCAAGGTGTCATCAATGTTGGTTTTTGGTGAGACCTTTCTTCTTGGCTTATGTACAGATGCCTCATTGTGTCCTTACATGGCCTTTCCTCTGTGTACTAGTGGAGATAAACAGGACTCCTGTGTATCTTCTTCTTATAAGAATACCAATATTGCTTTAGGACCACACTGTTATAACCTCATTTTACCTTAATTACCTCCTTAAAAAACTTATCTCAAAGGGGTCACTTTGAAGCTTAAGGCTTTAACATACTATTTTGAGGGAGGGGGACACAATTCAGTCCATATCATTCTGCCTTCCAGCTCCCCAAAATTAATGTCATTTTTGCACAAAACATACATTCATGACAACTCAACAGCCTCCAAAATCTTAACTCATTTTTAGCATCATCTCTAAAGTCTAAAGTTCAAAGTCTCATCTAAATGTCATCTAGAGGATAGAGCAAGGTTGTGAAATAGAGGCCTACACTATTCATCTGCCCTGCAGGGACACCAAATTTTAACAACTATCTGCACACAAATAAGCACCATCACAAAAACCAAAATCACAGTATCTGGTTTTAACTTCATATCACTGAAAGAAGCATTAAGGAGGACAGGATAGACAGTATAAAATCACCAATTCCACCCCTTCATTGTCCTTTGGCAGTGGCTGTGAGGCATCAAGAGAGAGCCTATGCACTTAGAGGACAAAGTGCATAGCAACTGTGGGACGTCGCATTGAATTCATCCTGTCCCAGTGGAGAGCAAAGTTATACTAGGGTCAGCCAGGATGCATGCATGGAGGGAGCACTTGCACCAGACCTAGTCAGAGGGGAATATACCATCCCAGTGGTCAGAACTTCAGTTACTCAGCAAGATTTAATCACCATGGGCCAAAGTGCTCTGGGGCCCCAGGTAAACTTGAAAGGCAGTCTAAGACATTAGGACTGAAATTCCTATGCAATTGCTCATGCTGGGCTTGGCTCAGAGCCAGAGAACTGGGCAGCATGTGACCTTGGGAGACACAAGCCGGAACAGCTAAGGGAGTGCTTAGACCACCCCTAATACAATCCCAGGCAGCACAGCTCACAACAACAAAAGGGACTCCATCCTTCTGCTTAGGGAGAGGAGAGTGAAGAGTAAAGAGGACTTTGTCTTGCATCTTGGATACCAGCTTAGCCACAGGAGAATAGGGCACTGGGCAAAGTTGTGAGGTCCATTTCAGGTCCAACCTCACAGACTACATTTCTAGACACAATTGGGCCAAAAGGGAACCTGCTTCCTTGAAGGGAAGTACTCAGTCCTGGCAGGATTTATTAACTGCTGACAAAAGAGCCTGTGGGCACCAAATGACCAGTGGCAATACCCAGGTAGTGTGCTGGAGGCCTTGGGCTCTGAGACATACTGGCTTCAGGTGTGACTCAGCACATTCCCAGCTATGGTGGCTATAGGAAGAGACTCCTTCTGTGTGAGAAAAACTGAAGAGCCTTTGGGCTTTAAGTGAACATTGGCAATGGCCTGCCAGAACCCCCTGTTGGTTGTTGGTGGTGGTTATAAGGAGAGGCTGCTCTGCTTGGAAAAAGAGGAGGAAAGAGTGAGAAGGGTTTTGCATTGTAGTTTGAGTGTCAGCTTAGCAATGGTAGAATAGAACATCAATAAATTTCTAAGGTTTTTTACTCTGATCCCTGGCTCCCAGACAGCATCTCTATACGTACATAGGGCCTGGGTAACTTCTTGTCTTGAAGAGAACACAAACCTAGATGGCTTCACAACCTGCTGATTATATAGTCCTTGGGCCTTAAGGGAAAATATATGTTAGCCAGGGGCAAGATCCAGTGCTGTGCTGGCTTTAAGTATGACCCAGTGGTGGTGACCAAAGGTGTGTTTGCATCTCCACAACCCCAGTTCCAGGTGGCTCAGCACAGAGAGAGAGATACTCCATTTGTTTGGGAAAAAGCAAGAAAAATAAAAAGTCTCTGTCTGGTAATTTAGAATATTCTTCCAGATCTTATCCAAGACCACCAAAGTAGTACCTCTACAAATCTGCAGAAAACAGAGTTATTGGGTTTGGGGCCCAAGTCCTTTTCAGAAACTGGAAAGCCTTCCACAAACAAGTCCACACTGTGAAGACAGTAAGTACATAACTCTTCAATGCCTAGTCACTAACAAACAACTACAAGCATCAAGACTATTCAAGAAAACATTACCTCACCAAATGAACTAAATAAGACACCAGGAACCAACCCTGGAGCAAGAGATCTGTAACTTTTCAGACAGATAATTCAAAATTAGCTGTTTTGAGGAATCTCAAAGAAATTCAAGATAACTGGATTAGTCTGTTCTCATGCTACTAATAAAGACACACCCAAGATTGGGTGATTTATTAAGGATAGAGGTTTAATTGATTCACAGATCCACATGGCTGGGGAGGCCTCACAATTATGGTGGAAGGTGAAAGAGGAGGAAAGTCATGCCTTATGTGGTGGCAGGCAAGAGAGCTTGTGCAGGGAAATTCACATTTATAAAACTATCAGATCTTTTGAGACTTATTAACTACCATAACAACAGTAGAGAGGAAAACCACCCCTATGATTCAGTTATCTCCACCTGACCCTGCCCTTGACACATGGGTATTATTATAGTTCAAGGTGAGATTTGAGTGGGGACACAGCCAAACAGTATCATTCTACCTTAGCCCCTTCCAAATCTCATGTCCTCACATTTCAAAACAAATCATGCTTTCCCAAAAGTCCCCCAAAGTCTTAACTCATTTTAGCATTAAGTCAAAAGTTCATAGTCCAAGGTATCATCTGAGAAAAGGCAAGTCCCATCTGCCTATAAGCCTGTAAAATCAAAAGCAAGTTAGTTATTTCCTAGATACAATGGGGGTACAAGCACTGGGTAAATACACACATTCCAAGTGGGAGACATTGGCCAAAGGAAAGGGTTACAGGCCCCATGCAAGTCCAAAATCCAATGGGGCAGTCAAATCTTAAAGATCCAAAATGATCTTTTTTGACTTCATGTCTCACACCCACGTCACACTGATGGCAAGAGATGGGCTCCCACAGCCTTGCACAGTTCTGCCTCTGTGGCTTTTCAGGGTACAGACCTCCTCCCAGCTGCTTTTATGGGCTGGCATTAAGTGTCTGTGGCTTTTCCAAGCACATGGTACAAGCTGTCAGTGGATCTACCATTCTGGGGTCTGGAGGATAGTGGCCCTCTTCTCACAGCTCCACTAGGCAGTGCCCAGTGGGGACTCTGTGTGGGGGCTCCAAACCTACATTTCCCTTCTGCACTGCCCTAGCAGAGGTTCTCCATGAGGGCTCCAACCCTGAAGCAGATTTCTGCTTGGACGTCTACATGTTTCCATACATTCTCTGAAATCTAGGCAGGGGTTCCCAAACCCAAGTTCTTGACTTCTGTGCACCCACAGGCCCAACACCACATGAAACTGCCAAGGCTGGGGGCTTCCACCCTCTGAAGGCACAGACCAAGCTGTACCTTGGCCCCTTTTAGCCATGGCTAGAGCAGCTGGGATGCAGGGCACCAAGTCCCTAGGCTTCACACAACAGGGGGGCCCTGGGCCTGGCCCACAATACCATTTTTTCCTCCTAGGCCTCTGATCTGTGAAGGGAGGGGCTGCTGCAAAGGTCTCTGAAAAGCCCTGGCGATATTTTCCCATTTTCTTCACAATTAACATTTGGCTCCTTGTTACTCATGCAAATTTCTGCAGCCGGCTTGTATTTCTCCTGAGAAAATGGGTTTTTCTTTTCTATTATGTCATCAGGCCGCAAATTTTTTAAACTTTCATGCTCTGCTTTCCTTTTAAACATAAGTTCAAATTCCAAACCATATCTTTGTGAATACACAAAACTGAGTACTTTTAACAGAACTCAAGTAACCTCTTGAATGTTTTGATGCTTAAAATTTCTTCTGCCAGGTGCCCTAAATCATATCTCTCAAGTTCAAAGTTCCACAAATCTCTAGCACATGGGCAGAATGCCACCAGCCTTTTTACTGTATCATAGCAAAAGTCACCTTTGCTTCAGTTACCAACAAGTTCCTCATCTCCATCTGAGACCACCTCAGCCTGGACCTTATTGTTGATATCACAATCAGCATTTTGGTGAAAGCCATTCAACAAGTCTCTAGGAAGTTCCAAACTTTCCCACATCTTTCTGTCCTCTTCCAGACTCTCCAAAGTGTTCCAGCCTCTGCCTGTTTCCCAGTTCCAAAGTTGCTTTCACATTTTGGTCTATCTTTAGAGCAGCACCCCACTACCCAATACCAATTTACTGTATTAGTCTGTTCTCACACTGCTAATAAAGACATACATAAGACTGGGTAATTTATAAAGGAAAGAGGCCTAATTTGACTCACAGTTCCACGTGGTTAGGGAGGCCTCACAATCACGGTGGAAGGCAAATGAGGAGCAAAGTCATATCCTACATGGCAGTGGCAAGAGAGCTTGTTCAGGGAAACTCCCATTTGTAAAATCATCAGATCTTGTGAGACTTATTCACTACCACAAGAACAGTATAGGAGAAACCACTCTCAGGATTCAATTATCTCCAACTGGCCTTGCCCTTGACACATGTGGATTATTACAATTCAAGGTGAGATTTGGGTGGGGACACAGCCAAACCATATCAATAACACAGAGAAGAAATTCAGATCTGATAAATTTAACAACCTGATTAAAACACTTAAGAAGAATCAAGCACAAATTCTAGAGTTGAAAAATGAAATTGACATACTGAAGAATGTATCAGAATTTCTTAATAGCAGAATTGATCAAACAGAAGAAATAATTAGTGAGCTTGAGTTGAAGACAGGCTATTTGAAAATACACAGCCACAGGAGACCAAAGAAAAAAGAATAAAAAAGAATTAAGCATGCTACAAGATCTAGAAAATAGCAAAAAAAAAAAAAAAAAAAAAAGGCAAATCTAAGAGTTATTGGCCATAGAGAGAAGGCAGATAAAGAGATGGTGTAGCAAGTTTATTCACAGTTCATTCAAAGGAAAATATCTATGTGTGTGTGTATATACATATAAAAAAATATAACATGTATAAAATATATTATATATAATATATATAATATATATTTTTTCAAATATAAGAAGGCTATAGAACACCAAGCAGATTTAACCCTAAGAAAGCTACACACTACACCAAGATATTTAACAAATAAATTGCCAAAAATCAAGGATAAATAAAGGACCCAAAAATAGCAGGAGAAAAGAAATTAATAACATAACACTGACCTCCAACAGGCCTGGCAGCAGATGTTTCAGTGGAAATCTTACAGGCTAGAAGAGAGTGGCATGACATATTTAAAGCATGGAAGGAAAAGACTTTTACCCTAGAATAGTATATTTGGTGAAAATATACTTTAAACATGAAGGAGACATAAAGAACTTCCCAGAGAAACAAAAGCCAAGGTATTTCATCAATACCAGACTTGTTCTACAAAATATGCTAAAGGGAGTTCTTCAGTCTGAGAGAAAAGATGTTAATGAACACAAAGAAATCATCTGGAGGTACAAAACTTATTGGTAATAGTAAACACACAGAAAAATACAGAATATTATAACACTGTAATTATGATGTATAACACTGTAATTATGATGTACTGTTGTCTTAAATAGAAACACTAAATGAGGAACCAATCAAAAACAAATGACTATAACAACTTTTCAAGACATAGGCAGTACAATAAAACACAAAGAGAAACAAGAAAAAGTTAAAAAATGGGAAATGAAGTTAAAATGTATAGTTTTTACTAGTTTTCTTTGTGTAAGTTTGTTTCTTTATGCAATTAGTGTTGTCATTAGTTTAAAATAGTGGGTTATAAGACAGTATTTGCAAGCCTCATGGTAGCCTCAAATTGAAAAACATACAACTAATAAACAAAAAATAAAAGTGAGAAATTAAACTCTACCATCAGAGAAAATCATGCAAGAATGATAGAAAGAAGGAAGAGAATACTGCAAAACAATCAGAAAACAAATAACAAAATGGTAGGAGTAAGTCCCTACTTACCAATAGTAACATTTAATGCAAATGAGTTAAACTTCCCAATCAAAGGATATACAGTGGCTGAATGAAGAAACGACTCAATGATCTGTTGCCTACAAAAAATACACTTCATCTATAAAGAAACACATAGAATGAGAATAAAGGGATGAAAACAAGATATTCCATACCAACGAAAACCAAAAATGAGCAGGAGTAGCTATACTTTGACAAAACAGATTTCAAGACAAAAACTGTAAGGAGAGACAAAGATTATTATATAATGATAAAGTGGTCAATTCAGCAAAAGGTTATAACAATTGTAAATATACATGCACCCAACACTTGAGCACCCAAATATATAAAGTATATATCACTAGAGCTAAAAAGATAGACAGACCTCATTAAAATAATAGCTAGAGACTTCAACACCTCACTTTCAGCATTGGGCAGATCATTCAGACAGAAAATCCACAAACAAATATCAGACTTAATCTGCACTACAGAATAAATGGACCTATTAGATGTTTACAGAACATTTCATCCAAAGGCTACAGAATAAATATTCTTCTCTTTTTCACATTGATTATTCTCAAGGATAGACCATATGTTAGGTCATAAAACAAGTGTTAAAACATTGAAATAAACTGAAATAATATCAAGCATCTTCTCTAACCACAGTAAAATAAAATGAGAAATCAATAAGAAGAATAATTTTGGAAACTATACACATACATGGAAATTAAACAGTATGCTCCTGAATGACCAGTGGGTAAATGAATAAATTAAGAAGGAAATTGAAAAATTTCTGGAAATAAATGATAATGGAAACATAACATATGAAAACCTGTACTGAGAAAAAGCAGTACTGAGTGAAATTAACAGCTAGAAGTGACTACATCAAAAAGAAGAAAAACTTCAAATGAATAGCCTAAGAGTGGATCTTAAAGAATTAGAAAAGCAAGAGGACACCAAACCCAAAATTAGTAGAAGGAAATAAATAATAAATATTGGAGCAGAAATAAATGAATTTGAAATGAAGAAAACAATATACATAGCAATGAAACAAAAAAATTGGTTTTTTGAAAAGATTAACAAAATGGAAAGCCTTTAGTCAGATTAATAAAGAAAAATAAATAAATAAAATTACAGATGAACGAGGAGACATTAAAACTGACATCACAGAAATTCAAACGATTATTAGTAGCTACAATGAGCAAATATATGCCAATAAATTGGAAAATCTAGAGGAAATGGATAAATTCCTAGATACATACAACCTACCAAGATTGAAATATGAAGACATTGAAAACCTGAGCAGGTCAATAACTAGTAACAAGATTGAAACTATAATATAAAGTCTCCCAGTAATGAAAAGCCCAGGACCTAATTGCTTCACTGCTGAATTCTATCAAACTTTTAAAGAAGAACTAAGGAATAACCGGCTAGCCACATGAAGAAGATTGAAACTGGACTCCTTTTTTACACCATATACAAATATCAACTCAAGATGGATTAAATACTTCAATGTAAAACCTAAAACTATAAAAACCCTGGAAGATAACCTAGGAAATACCATTCTGGATATAGGACCTGGCAAAGATTTCATGACAAAGACACCAAAAGCAACTGCAGTAAAATAAAAATTGAAAAATGGGGCCTACTGCAAAGCAAGCAAACTATCAACAGACTAAACAGAAATTCTAGAGAATGGGATAAAGTATTTGCAAACTATGTATCTGACAAAGCCCTCACATATAGAATCTATAAGGAACTTAAATATGAAAGCAAAAACAAAAAAAAACAATAAAAAGTGAGCAAAGGATATGATCAGATAATATTCAAAAGAAGACATACATGCAACCAATAAGCATACGAAAAAATACTCATTATCATTAGAGAAACACAAATCAAAACCACAATGAGATATCATCTCTCAATGGTCAGAATGGCTATTAATAGAAAGTCAAAAAATAACAGATGCTGGTGTGTTGTGGAGAAAAGGGAATGCTTATAAAATGTTGGTGGGAGTATAAATTAGTTCACTCATTGCAAAAAGCAGTTCAGCAGTTTCTGAAAGATTTCAAAGTAGAATTGTCATTCTGCACAGCAATTCCATTATTGGGTATATAGCCAAAGAATATAAATCGTTTTACCATAAAGACACATACACATGAATGTTCATTGCAGCACTATTCACAATAGCGAACATATGTAACCAACCTAAATGCCCATCAATGGTAGACTGGATATAAAAAATGTGGAACATATAAACCATGGAATACTATGCAGCCATAAAAATAATACGGTCATGTTCTTTGAAGCAACATAGATGGAGCTAGAGGACATTATCCTAAATGAACTAACACAGGAACAGAAAACCAAATACCACATATTCCTACTTATAAGTGGAAGTTAAAAATTGAGTACCTATGGACACAAAGAAGAGAAAAACAGATACCAGGACCTACTTTAGGGTGGAGGGAGGGAGGAGAGTGAGGATCAAAAAACTGCCTATCAGATACTATGCTTATTACTTACATGGTGAAATAATCTGTACTCCAACCCCTGCCTGACACCTAATTTACTTATATAACAAACCCATACCTGTACCCCTGAATTTAAAAGTTAAAAAAAAAAGAAACTAAAAGAAAACAAAAAAGTGCCTTTTAAAACAACAACAAAAGAAAAAAAGAAAGAACTTATACCAATTCTACTCATACTACTTTGAAAAATAAGAGGAGGAAAAAATACTTCTAAATTAATTCTACAAGACCAGTATTAACCCGACACCAAAACCAGACAAAGACACATAAAAAAATTATAGGTCAATATATCAATTAAATATTGATGCAAAAATCCACAATAAGATACCAGCAAACTAAATAGAACAATAAACTATAAAGCTAATTCATCAAGGCCAATTGAGATTTATCTTAGGGATGCAAGGATGGGTCAACATATGCAAATCAGTGGATGCGATACATCATATCAACAGAATGAAGGAAAAAATCTATATGATAAGTTCAACTAATGCTGAAAATGCATTTGATAAAATTCAATATTGCTTCATGAGAAAAATCTTCTGAAAAAACTAGGTATAGAAGGAACAAACCTCAAAATAATAAAAGCCCTAAATGTTAGACGCACAGTATCATACTAAATGGAGAAAATCTGAAAGTCCTTCCTCTAAGATCTGAAACACAACAGTGATGCCCACTTTCACCACTGATATTCAGCATAGTAATGGAAGTCCTAGCTAGAGCAATCAGACAAGAGGAAAAAATAAAGGGCATCCAAAATTAAAGGAAGAGGTCAAATTATGCTTGTTTATATAGATGGTATAATATTATATTTGGAAAAACCAAAAGACTCCACAAAAATCTGTTAGAATTGATGATTCAGTAAAGTTGCAGGAAACAAAATCAACATACAAAAATCAGTAGCATTTCTGTATGCTAGCAGTGAACATTCTGAAAAATAAATAAAAAGTAATCCCACTTACAATAGCCACAAATAATATTAAATACCTAGGAATAAACTTAACTGAAGAAGTGAAAGATCTCTATAATAAAAACTATAAAACACTGATGAAATAAAAGGAAGAGGACACCAAAAAATCGAAAGATATTTCATGTTCATGGATGAAAAGAATCAATATTGTTAAATAGTCATACAGATTAAATGCAAAGTAATATACTGATTCAGTGCAATTCCTGTCAAAATACTAATGACATTCTTTACAGAAATAGAAGAAACAATCCAAAAATTTGTGGAACTACAAAATTCCCAGAATAGCCAAAGCTATCCTAAATAACCACCACAAGAACAAGAACAACAACAACAACAACAACAACAACTGAAAGAATCACACTACCTAATTTCAGATTGTACTACAGAACTAAAATAACCAAAACATCATGGTAGTGGCATAAAACCAGACACATAGACCAATGGAACAGAATAGAGAACACAGAAATGCTGCTACATTGGCAGTTAAATTTCCACAAACCTACAGTGAGTTCATTTTTAACAAAAATGTCAAGAACACACATTGGGGAAAACATCGTCTCCTCAACAAATGGTGTCGGGGAAACTGGATATCCATATGCAGAAGAATAAAACTTGTCTCCTCTCTCTTGCCTAACACAAAAATCAAATCACAATGAATTACAGACTTAAATCTAAGACCTCAAACTATGAAATTACTATAAACTATGAAACTACTACATTGGAAAATCTTCAGGACACTGGTGGCCCTGCCTGTCAGCTCAGGATGGTGACTCCACCCCCTGGCTCTTTGGTGTGGCCTCATCCCCACAGCTTTATGCAGAGACCCCCATCTCTGAGGCTCTGAGCAAAGACAGCCTGACCCATTGAAACAAAAGAGATGGCCCTATCCTCTGAAAACAAGACGGAAACAACCTTGCCTTCCAGCCCCGTTGAGGGGCGTGTCTGCCCTAATTATTTCTGAGCCATCTTTAGAGTTACTCCTCCCATTTCTTGAAGGCAGAAGCAAATTCACAGCTAAAAAGCTGTATCATCCTGTCCTGTAGAATCCCAGAAGTTAGAAAACTTATATTTATTTTATCCAATCTCTGTTCACTTTAGTCCAGACTGGCAATGTTCCTATTTGCATACTCCTCTCTGTATTCTTGTTCTCTGCAGAGGTGGCTGATTAACTAGATGTATAATCTCTTTGTGAAGTAATTGTCCGGTGTTCTCTCTAGAACAGGCTTTCTTTTTTCTTTTTCTTTTTTCTTTTTTTTTTTTTTTGCAATTAGGATAGACAGTAGTTTTTAAATCCTAATATTCTTTTTGGTCAATTCATTCAATTTATCTCCCTGCTCTCACATTTTATCACAAGCAATAAGAAGAAGCGAGGCTCATTCTTCACCCTTAGAAGCTTAGAAATCTACTTTGCTAAATACTCAATGTCTTTATTTGCAAATATACTTTCCAAAAAGCACTAGAACATACTTCAGCTAAGTTTGTTACCACTTTATATTAAGAATCACCTTTGATTATGATTTGAATGTATCCCCCTAAAGTTCACGTGTTGGAAATTTAACTGCCAATGTAGCAGTATTAATAGGTGGGGCCTTTAAAAGGTGACTGGGTCATTGAAGGTAGAGCACTGATTAATTTATTAATGTCATTATTGTAGGAGTGAGTTAGTTTTTGCAGGGGTGAACTAGTTCTCGCAAGAGTGAGTTGGTTCTCAAGATAGCAGGTTATTATGAAAGCAAACTTAACTTGCTCTTGAGGTCTTTTTCACATGCTTCACTTACTTTTCTGTTCTTCCACCATGAAATAACACAGCAAGAAAGCCTTCATGAAATGGTACTGCCATGCGCTTGGGCTTTCCAGCATTCAGAACTGCAAGAAATATATTTCTTTTCTTTATAAATTACTCAGTTTATGGTATTCTATTATTGCATAGAAAATAAACTAAGACACCTTTCCTCCGCTTTTCAATAATAAGTACCTCATTTTTGTCTGAGACCTCACCAGTATCACCTTTAGTATTCATATTTCTACCAAGAGTCCTTTCAAGGCAGTCTAAGCTTTTTCAGCAGGCACTTCAAAACTCTTCCACCTCCAACCATCACCTAGTTCCAAAGCTACTTTCACATTTTTCACTATTTGTTACAGCATCACCCTGCCTTTTGGTACCAAAATCTTGTCTGTTAGGGCAATCATAACAAAATACCAGAGTCTGGGTGTCTTAAACAACAGAAATTTATTTTCTCATGATTTTTGACGCTGTGAGTACAAGATCAGGGTGCTATTAGTGTTGGTTTCCCGTAAAGCCTCTCTTCTTGGCTTTTAGATGGCCACCTTCTGGTTGTGTCCTCATATACCCTTTTCTCTGTGCATGTGCAGAATGACAGAGATCTCTAGTGTCTCTTTTTCTCATAAAGGATCTCATATCTGATTCTAGCTATATCAGATTAGAGCCCTTATGACCTCATTTAGCACTATGAGGTCACCCTTATGATCTATTTAACCATAATTACCTCTTTAAAAACCCTATCTCCAAATATAGTCACATAGGGAATTATAGCTTCCACATTTAAATTTGGGGAAGGAATGCAATTCAGTTCATATCATTGTTATTGAGCCAATCTTCATATCTCAGTACTTGTATTAATGTCAATTTGCTCTAGCATTGAAATGGAAATACTTTACAAATTTACTATGGAAAAACAGAAGTTGGCTACTTCTGTTTATTGTAACATTAATCGCTTTGATATGCTTTAATTCTATCTATTAAATGTTTTGCTTTTACAGAGCCTGTTTCTGACTCTTATTTTCTGATCACTCTACACATTTTGTCAGGTTCGTTCTGTCTACTACCTAGGACAATTAAAATACATCATATGTTGATGACTTTCAAATAAAACCTGTACATCTAAATTTATCCTGAATATCTGTCCTATTTCAGCTGTAGAAACTTCATAGTTAAATTTTCAAAGATGACCTTACTTCCAACTTTGACCACTGTTTTCTATCTTAGTAAATTTTATCATTTTCTCTTTGTTCCTAATTATGAAACTATAGCAATATATTTTCTTGTTTCTTTACACTCTGAAACTGCATAATCATAATTTTCTATCTATAATTTCTTCTAAATAACTCCTAAAACCATCTATCGTACATCTATCCCTCTCTACTAATAATTTTCAAAATCAGGCCACTATCATTTCTTACTTGGATTCTTGTTACATTCTCGTATAACAGTTTCTGTGTCTCTATTTAATATATTTTCCAAACTGCCAAATTGTAGTTACGGTCATTATGTAAAGTTTAAATCATTGCATGTCACTCTTTCTAACTTGAAGTTGCTAGAGAGAGAGAAAGAGAGAGAGAGATTGGGTAGGGAGACATAGAGAAGATGCTATTTATGGTTAAATGAAGATAATTTTGGTGAATACATATATATATTTTGAAGCTAAATTATTTTCTTTGTACCTTTATTAATCATTATATGGTTTTATATTGTCTAATAATAATTGTTCTTCTCACAGTATGAGAGCAATATAAATAAGATATTGGGTATTTGGAAAATACATAATAGCTTAATATAAAAAGCAATACTAATGCTACCAGTAATTCAGACATTTCAACTGAAACTATTTGTATAAATTTCCTTTGAACATATGAGTAAAACATTATCCAAGATATAGAATATATAGCCTGTGTTTATCTCTCTCTCTTTCTCCCATTCTATTGATTATCCTATACTTAAAAATAAACAGATATATTTAAACAAATTTAGGGTCATACCATGTACTAGAGAACCTTATATCTGGTTATGAATACCTTGTTCATTAAGATTAGTATGCAATTTGCCTATAGCAATGGGAAAACAAATTTTATTCAATTAGGATTTAGTCATCTTAGATCAATTATTTTTTAGGAATAAAATACAAAATTCTGTAACCATATTGTTAGGCCATAGTAATTTATTTAACAAATAAACATGGACTAGATTGTGACAAATTTTCTTTTGTTATTTTGTCTTTAATGTAACAACTCTTTGACTAGATTGTATATTTGAAGAGTTTGGGAGGTATAGTCCAAAAATATAGTCATATTTTTCATAATGACAAATCCATAATTATTTGCACTCATTAATCATTTGATAAACATTTGCCAGTTAGTAGAAAATCATTTATTTTCACTTGATGTGATTCTTCAAATGCAATTTACAAAATATTTCATCTCATAAAACATTGATATGATCACAGAAATAAATTAGGCATAATTATTGAATGTATTTTCATTTCTTAAGACAGGCATTATTTTAATATTCTATAAAGATATTCTGGCATGAATAAAACATAAAAGTCTTTTTAGTTATAAATATATTTTTAAATAAAGTTACCTATTTTTAATATTTTAATATAGGATAGACACTGACATTAATTCTTCTCTCTTTGTTTCTCATATACACACACATTCACACACTTACTATGGCTCTAAAAACTCACTGCCCACGCAACACCTGCCATTTCAATATGTGTTCATGCGGTGCACAGAATTACTTATAGTTTCTTGAAAATGCTAAACTTTTCAACCATTTATTAGAAATTGTAATTTGTTTTTGCTACTCCATAGGCATGCAACAAAATTGAGTAAATTAAACCTAAATATAGCTTCCTTCATTTTTCATCTTGTCAATTCATTTTTCTAAAGTGTGTCTCATCTTTAATCTGATTATTAAATGGCTTCTTCCAGTTACTAGACTAGACATGCTGAATTATTTAAAAAGATTTTGAGAAATTAAAAATGTTAAAACAAATACTGTGATAGTCCTTTTATCTTCCCTCATTTTGTAGTTCCACGAACAGTTACAGTGATTTTCGAAGACAAAAAAAAAAAAAAGAGGACGGTGAAAATAGAACCAAAAGAAGAATGTTAACATAAACTTTGGCAACAATATATTCCTAGTATATTTATTAAATATTTGGAATGTTTTCATTTACGACATACAATTGGGTTATGAAATATGATATATCATCATAACACATTTATGTAACAATAAAACTTTCATTTAAAATCTAACCTACAATAAATACTTTATGCATTTCAAAATCTAGAATTATTTTCTATAGAAAGATCCATTGAAAGAAAACATAGATAAACTGCAGAAAAATCTCATGTTTTAATTATGTGATTGTATTTTTCTCTGTATTTTGCCACGCTGTGTGATATTTTGTTCTTTTGATGGGAAGCAGGGAAGTTTTTTCTTTATTGTAATTCCCATACCCTTGTTCCCCAATCTTCTTTTCTATGAGTTGTCTACTTAATTCTCTATTTAAAACTGGCATTGATCGGGCACAGTGGCTCACACTTGTGATCTCAGAACTTTGGGAGGCCAAGGCAGGTGGATTGCTTTCGGCCATGAGTTTGAGACCAGCCCGGGCAACATAGCAAGCCCTCATCTCTTAAAAAATAAATAAATCAATAAAATAAAAAATAAATAAATTAAAAACAAAGACAAAAACAGGCACTGGAGCTGACTCTCCAGGTGTTTCTTTTCCTACTTGTCTGTGACTTAAAATCTTCTCTGTTCTCTGTTGCTTAGTTATTTTTAGGTGATGGCTAGAAGTGGTTTTGTTTGTTCACATCATTGATTTATTTGTGTTTGTTTTGTTTGGGGGTTTTCTTGTTTGTTTGATTCATTAATATGGTCAGCCATTCAAATTTAGGAGGTCACCATATGCTACGGGAACTTGAAACTTTCCACATTTCCTCTAGAGGCTTTAGTGAATCTTTCAGTGACTGTAACTTAAGGGCAGATCAACTTTTCATTGGTCTTCTAAGACAGAAATTACCAAATCTAGTTCTTTGTCAAAATATAGAGGTAAGCTTAAAAAAAAAAAAAAACCTACATATTTTGGTATCATCCAGACCTACCAGACCTACACTGAAATAAAAGTTATCTTAAGAAGGATCTTAGTTATATACATTTTTTCCTGATCTCTTAAATTACTTTGACTAGACATACCAAGTGACTTTACTGGTTTTACATCCAGAATTAGCTCAATACTGATGTTCCATTTCTGAGCTCTCTTCTGACCCCAAAACTTTATCACCTACTCTCAATTTTCTCAGAGAGACTATTAATCTACAATTTGAAGGGAAAATCTGATTTAAAATAATTAATCATTCAATTTTATTTCTGTAGTGGTGATGATAAACTCCATAGATTCATTCCCCAGTGAAACACCAGAATGGGTGAAAATTATTTTTTAAAAGATACAGTCATTTAAAGTATCTGGAAATTGTCCTAAGGACATATAGCAAAGGGGGAAACACCGATTTTTAAAAAAATCTACTCAATCTCAGTAAAAGCAGTGAGTGTTTGTAGCACTTGAGCCACCATCTACTCCTTTTGTGCTCCCCAATCTCTGTCTCAGGTTGATAGAAGGTCCATTTTGGCAGATGTGGCCGAAATGGGTCTCTCTTCTCCCAGCTTCAAGTCAAAATGGGCTCGCTCTCTCTTTAGCAACTCCCTGGGAGTGTCATGCCACTGGAATTTCTCATCCTTCACAACTCAATGCGGCAGAAACTAAATTCTAAACAAGGAAAGCTCTGAGGTTGAAAACTCCTTTCCTTCACCTGGCATGGACCCTGCACAGGCTCTGTCTCAAGCATAGTGGGCTGTTTCTTATCCTAACCCCAGCTTGCTCATAGGGCAGGTCTTCCGTACTGGGAGTGGCAAGCAAATAAGACCAGAAACTCCTACCCCGAGTTCACATCCTGCTGAAAAATGAGAGGTCCCACACTGAGAAAAGCAGGACCTTGTTCTCTCTTCTTCCTCCAGATATGGAGCCAGAGATTTTGCTCAAATTGGGAGGCAGACCATAAAAATAGACAGTTTTGAAGATCTCCCAAGTGAATCAATTTTATTTGGAACAGAGTGTGGGTAATTTCAAGTCTAAAAGTATGCTCAAAACAATGGACATTTGGTAGAGTAAGCAATTTAGAGGAAGCTGGTAGCTCCAGGAGAGCAACAAGCTAAACCAAAAGTCAGCTAGTTTAGCAGAGAGAATCAAGGAGAGAAAGAGATGGAAAGAGCCCTCCTGGGGTTAGAACACATCACAAAGACTCATCTCAAAACTCACCCCTCAAAGTGGCCCAACTTTAATTGAATCAGACTTTTGAGAAATTTGTGCCTGAGGGCATTAACAAAAATAATAGAGCAATTATCCAACAATTAGTGGAGGCAAACAACTGAGTCATGATTCTAATGAAGGGAGACAGTTAAACAGATTATGGAAAGAGACAGTCAAAAAAAGTCCGGATAAATTCACTGTTGTTTCAGGTTTGGGCTGAAGGCTGCAGCATCAAAGAAGCAGCATCAGAGGCTTCATGCTGCAATAAAAAGAACTCACTAAAATATTACAGCCATGCCAGTAAACAAATAAATAAGCAAGCAACAACAAGCTCAAGAAAATTAGAGAGGATAAGTATCCATAATTGCTTCAATATATTATCCAAAATACCCAGAATTCAACAAAAATAAATAAAGGGTCACCCATGCACAAGAAAGAAAGGAAAAACAAACAAACAAACAAAAACACTTAACGAACAGACAGTGCCTGTGAGAAGCCCAAATGCCAGACTTTGCAGACAAAGGCTTCAAAGCAGCCATTGTCATCAAAGTATTTGAGCCAAGATGGTCAAAGAATTAAAGGAAGCCACACTTAAATAATTAAAGTATGGTTATAATGTCTCATCAAATAGAGAATATCAATAAGGAGATAGAAATAATTAAAAAGGAACAGATGGTGGGCACAATGGCATTTACCTGGCCTGTAGTCTTAACTACTCAGAAGGCTGACGTGGGAGGATTGCTTGAGCCCAGATCTGAGTCCAACATGAGCAACATAGCTCAGACCACATCTCTTTTAAAAAAGGAAAGAAAAGCTGCTGCCAAAAAAAAAAAAAAAAAAAGCCAAATAGATATTCAAGAGTCAAAAAGTCTAAAAACTGAAATGGAACATTAACTAGACGTGCTAAACAGCAGATTTGGACTGACAAGCATAAAATCAGCTAACTTAAGATAGATCCTATGAAGGACAGAAAGAATTAAGAATGAAGAAAAATGAACAGAGCTTTGGAGAAATGTGGGATACCATTAAGTGCACCAACTATGGAAAATGGGAACACAGAAGAGGATAGAGAAAGGAACAAACTATGAAAAGAAATAATGTTTGAAATAAAAATTTTAAATTTCTCAAGCTGGATGAAAAATGTTAATCTACATATCCAATAACCTCAACAAACTATAGGATCACACTCAGATACAGAATAATAAAAATGCTGAAAACAGAGTCCCAGAAAGAACCCTGAAAGCAGCAACAGAAAAATGACTTGTCATGGACAATGGACTCTGTATCAGTTTCCTACTGCTGCCATAAGAAATTACCACAAACTTACTGACTTAAAACAACAAAAATTTGCTGATATGGTTTGTCTCTGTGTCCCCACCCAAATCTCACCTTGAATTGTAATAATCCCCACATGTCAAGGGTGGAACCAAGTGAAGATAATTGAATCATGGGGGCAGTTTCACTCATGCTGTTCTGATAGTGAGTGAGTTCTCATGAGGTCTGGCAGTTTTATAAGGGGTTTCCCCCTTCACTCATCACTCATTCTCTCTCCTGCCACCATGTGAAGAGGTGCCTTTTGCCAAGTTTCCTAAGGCTTCTCAGCCATGCAAAACTGTGAGTCAATTAAACCTCTTTTCTCTCTGTTTTTAAAACTATTAATCGACATTTAATAATTGTACATATTTATGGTATTTGTCACAATTAACATACATGTGCATATGTCTTTATAGCAGCATGATTTATAATCCTTTGGGTATATACCGAGTAATGGGATTGCTGGGTCAAATGGTATTTCTGGTTCTAGATCCCTGAGGAATCACCACACTGACTTCCACAATGGTTGAACTAGTTTACAATCCCACCAACAGTGTAAAAGTGTTCCTATTTCTCCACATCCTCTCCAGCACCTGTTGTTTCCTGACTTTTTAATGATTGCCACTCTAACTGGTGTGAGATGGTATCTCATTGTGGTTTTGATTTGCATTTCTCTGATGGCCAGTGATGATGAGCATTTTTTCATGTGTCTGTTGGCTGCATAAATGTCTTCTTTTGAGAAGTGTCTGTTCATATCCGTCGCCCACTTTTTGAAGGGGTTGTTTGTTTTTTTCTTGTAAATTTGTTTGAGTTCATTGTAGATTCTGGATATTAGCCCTTGGTCAGATGAGTAGATTGCAAAAATTTTCTCCCATTCTGTAGGTTGCCTGTTCACTCTGATGGTAGTTTCTTTTGCTGTGCAGAAGCTCTTCAGTTTAATTAGATCCCATTTGTCAATTTTGTCTTTTGTTGTCATTGCTTTTGGTGTTTTAGACATGAAGTCCTTTCCTATGCCTATGTCCTGAACGGTATTGCCTAGGTTTTCTTCTAGGGTTTTTATGGTTTCAGGTCTAACATTTAAGTCTTTAATCCATCTCGAATTAATTTTTGTATAAGGTGTAAGGAAGGGATCCAGTTTCAGCTTTCTATATATGGCTAGTCAGTTTTCCCAGCACCATTTATTAAATAGGGAATCATTTCCCCATTTCTTGTTTTTGTCAGGTTAGTCAAAGATCAGATGGTTGTAGATATGCGGCATTATTTCTGAGGGCTCTGTTCTGTTCCACTGGCCTATATCTCTGTTTTGGTACCAATACCATGCTGTTTTGGTTACTGTAGCCTTGTAGTATAGTTCGAAGTCAGGTAGCGTGATGCCTCCAGCTTCATTCTTTTGACTTAGGATTAACTTGGCAATGCAGGCTCTTTTTTGGTTCCATATGAACTTTAAAGCAGTTTTTTCCAATTCTGTGAAGAAAGTCATTGGTAGCTTGATGGGGATGGCATTGAATCTATAAATTATCTTGGGCAGCAACATAGTGTTGGAAGTTCTGGCCAGGGCAATCAGGCAGGATAAGGAAATAAAGGGTATTCATTTAGGAAAACAGGAAGTCAAATTGTCCCTGTCTGCAGATGACATGACTGTATATCTAGAAAACCCCATTGTCTCAGCTCAAAATCTCCTTAAGCTGATAGGCAACTTCAGCAAAGTCTCAGGATACAAAATCAATGTGCAAAAATCACAAGCATTCTTATACACCAATAACAGACAAACAGAGAGCCAAATCATGAGTGAACTCCCATTCACAATTGCTTCAAAGAGAATAAAATACCTAGGAATCCAACTTAAAGGGATGTGAAGGACCTCTTCAAGGAGAACTACAAACCACTGCTCAATGAAATAAAAGAGAATACAAACAAATGGAAGAACATTGCATGCTCATGGGTAGGAAGAATCAATATAGTGAAAATGGCCATACTGCCCAAGAAGTTTGGAATTTTTAATCTATTACGGTTTATTGGCTGACAGCACTGTAGTATTTCCACAAAAAAATGGCAATAGTATATCTTTTTAAACAACAACAAAAAAAGACTTTCAATATGTCATGTGCACCAATGCACAAAATAATGCATATAATCTATTAGGTTCATGAACCTTCTAAAGGAAATTGATTAATGCTCTAGAGGACTAGAAAACTCTTAAGAACCCTTGAGTTAGGGGAAGCATTACAACATCATGCTATATATAAGGCTGGAAGAGAACCAGAAATACATTTATATAGGGAGCTACTTGGAAGTTAGGGCAATGACTTGGGCAATGACTCGAGTCATTAAATGCCCATGTGGACAAGGGTAACAGATTCTTTCCAGTTCTAGGCAAGACACAGAGATCTAAAAACAGGAATGAAATTCATAGTAAGAGTTAGAAGTCTTACTTACATGAATGAAGAAAAGAACTAAGTCAGGCAGAACCAAAACCAATCTAGTTATGCTGTTTAACAAAAGATAACAGACAATGAATAGGATTCTGTTGTCAAGAAAAAAGACTAGCAAGAGCAAGCTAAGTTCATTCACGGTCTCATAACCCCATTGAAAATTAAACAGTGCACTACGTCACTAAAGCAGTGCTACTCAAAACGATATCTGCAAACCATTGCCATAGCCATAGTATTATGTGTATCGAGTGTGATAATGGCCTGTGTTTGTGCAACTTTCAAAAAGCTTCTCACTGGGTGTGATAGTAATCCCAGCACTTTGGGAGGCTGAGGTGGGTGGATCATGAGGTCAGCAGATCGAGACCATCCTAGCTAACATGGTGAAACCCCATCTCTACTAAAAATACAAAAGATTAGCCGGGTGTGGTGGCATGCAACTGTAGTCCCAGCTACTCTGGAGGCTGAGGCAGGAGAATCGCTTGAACCCAGGAGGTGGAGGTTGCAGTGAGCCGAGAACACACCACTGCTGCAGTTCAGCTGGGTGACAGAGCGAGACTCCATCTCAAAAAAAAAAAAAAAAGTAAAACCTTCTTTATTTTATTTTATAAAAGTATCGATGCATAAAACTCATACATTAGAAATAAATAATAAAAGAAAAACATATATTTTTACCACAAATAGATTGAGTGGCACTCATCTCAAAGAAATTGAGCAATCCTTGGTATAAATGCTCAAGGGAGAAGGGCATTGTTAAAATTCAACTAGGTGATTATTGGAAAGGTGAAAAGTGCCTAGTAACTTCTACTTGAAGTGTAGAATAATAGAGTAAATATATGTTAAATCTTCTGCCACTTAGAGTGGTGATTTGTTTACCCCCAAGTTGATTCAGGCATAGGAGCAGGTTGCCTACCTATATTACATGGTTATTAAAAACAACTTAGAGAAAAACTATGTGAAACAGAAATTGACAGAGAAAATAATCTTCTTATCTTTTTTGCTTGACATTTTACCCTAAGTAAAAGATGCTTCAATTTCTTCTGTTATGGTTTGTAAACATTTCCCAAACGAGATAATTTCCCCTGATAAAATACAGATATGCATTTTCCAGACTCTAGTCCTGCAAATTCACAAAACAAATGGAAACAGTGGCCAATTCATAGAAAATTGGATATCATTTCAATATGTTCAGCTTTGCTTCAACCATTTTAAAATATTACTAAATTTGAATTTTTAAGAATTTTTTATTAATAAGTGAAATAATCAGACTTTTATTTTTTGTTTTATAAAGATTTTTGGCAAATAAACACATGCTTTTATTCAGGAACTTGATCATCAGAATTATTTTAGGTGGCACATATTTTGTAAGAATATAATAAAATTTACTTAGAAGTCCTTGAAAAGCTGAGATCATTTACAATAGAGTAATTGGGTTAAATTATAATCATCTCTCAGTTTTGAGTTTCAGATGGCATTGTTAACTTACTCTTAATTATAGTCTTTCAAGCACATCATTATGGCATTATAATAATTTTGACAAGAAATGATGATTAAGTAACTTTTTCAGCTAAAAATATATGGATGAATCTAATGTGCTTATGAATAATAAACTCACAAATTTGGCTGAGGCACATATATTGAAGACAGTTCCTATAAATGATCACTGCTAATGCAATGCTTAAAAATCACACACACACACTTTTAAAATAACAATGTAGGATATTCAACCTTCAAAACATTTTAATTAGGTATTAAAATTATTCCAGGCTCTTAACACCCATCAATAATCATCAATGAATGGAATAGAGAATAATGAGTAAGACTGAATAGAAGCCAAAATATAACCGAGAGACTGAATGTCTAATCAAAAGAGAAAGTTTCTCGCTTCCAATTTCTTGTCCCTAACTCTACATAATCTTGACAACTCTCATTCTTTATCCTTTCATCCTTTCATTGAGGGTTAATGAGTCTCATAAATGTTAGTTTCTATTTCAGCCTAAAGTAAAACTTAGGCAATGGAAATACAGTATTTGTGATTTAAAGGTTTATAAATGGTGTCACAATTTCAGTACTTTATTAATACCTGATTAAGTTTAGGTTTTTTTTCTTTTTAATATGCCAGGCACTGTTTTTGTAAACAGTGTGTGGATTTCACAATTTGTCTAGTAGTGATCATTAGCAAAATAGAAAGACAAACATAAAGGCAAAATATTTCACTCTGAAATCTCATTTCTGTTTGGTATTCAAAATAAATTGACTAACCAGTCATTATATTTAACACATTGTATTATTTCATCCACTGTTCTTCACTATTTTAATTGTGAATTACCTTAGTTATATGTTGTCATGCAATTGTAAAAATTTAATATTGGGAAAGATATGCAAATTTCACTTATCTATAATTTTAAATTTCTCCTTTATTTGAAATTTAGAACAGCACTATGAGAATTTTTTTACTGTGTGATTGAAGAATATCTTTTCAAAATGTAGCTAATTTTCTCCACTTATTTCTGCATATTATTCTTTATGTGAAGTATTCTTGAGTCTTTCAATTGCATTAATCCTAAAATTATCTAAAAATTATTCTGTTTAATTTTTGAGGAGATTTTCTACTGAAAGCAATTGTATAGAAATCCATGTAGGGGCCGGGCGCGGTGGCTCACGCCTGTAATCCCAGCACTTTGGGAGGCCAAGACGGGCGGATCACAAGGTCAGGAGATCGAGACCATCCTGGCTAACACGGTGAAACCCCGTCTCTACTAAAAATACAAAACATTAACCGGGTGTGTTGGCAGGCACCTGTAGTCCCAGCTACTCAGGAGGCTGAAGCAGGAGAACGGCAGGAACCCGGGAGGCGGAGCTTGCAGTGAGCCGATATTGCGCCACTACACTCCAGTCTGGGCGACAGAGTGAGGCTTGTCTCAAAAAAAAAAAAAAAAAAAAAAAGAACTACATGTAGGCTTCAGGATCATTCAGCGACCTTTTTATACGGTATTCTTGAATTATTCATTTTCTCAGTTGACCTTCATAATCTCACCATTTGGGCTACCCTGCTACAGTATCAAGAAGCCTGTATTATCTCTTTTTGAGATTTGAGAATATATAAAATGATATATTATAAAAGACTAAAAATAAAACTAATTTGTTAATTTACTATATATTTATGCATATATAATTAACATATTCGTATATATTATATATAACATATATTTACTAGTTTTGTTTATATATATGCACGCTATGTATACATACATATATTTATAGGCATTATCATATCAGAATTTGAACTTTTCTTAACTCATTGGAGATCAGCTATTTGCCTTTATATTTAAAGATTCTATAAAGTGGGGAGAACTTTTTTGTTGTTCCGCTTAAAGTGGGGAACCATTTTTATGACTAGTATCTTGTGTTCCCTCAGGAAATTCAAGCTAGAACAATAAATTATAATAAAATATATAGGTTTTAAAATATTTAAATAAATTATTATCTCATAGCTTCTAAAATGAAACTTTAAATTTTAAAGAGTACAGAATGCTTAATTTTTAAGAAACTAGCTAGTAACTACACATAACACCTAATATGACTCTCATTTTTTTCTGTTCTCTACAAATGTGTATAGAAACTTATGTTCCACAGAAGGCCAGATTCAATCAATCTGGTATATAGTTTTGCCACTCTTTGAGAAGAAACTCAATATGCTATTCCATATGGAAGTTTTTAGCCAAAGAAACAATTTTATTCAATATTCACCACAATTTTATTTTTTCTTCAACTCCTACTTGATTTTAGTATTTTTAAGATTTTCTCAACCTTTTACACCCCTGCATTTCCAAAAATTTATATCCAGTATAATGTAACATGTGAATTTAAAAATGGGAAAGTTGACAGTTATACCTCAGTGATGGCTAATTTTATATGTCAGCTTGACAGAGTGACATTTTACAGAGTGCCCAGGTATTTAGTTAAGCATTATTTCTGGGTGTGTCTGAGAGAGCATTTCTGTATGAAATTAGCATTAGAATCAATAGACTCTAGATTTATATTGGGAGAAGACTGTCTTCCTCAGTGTGGGCAGGCATCATTCAATTTATTGAGGTCCTAAACAGAACGAAAAGTTAGAGGAAGGAAGAATTTGCTCTCTCTGGCTGACTGCATTAGCTGAGACACTGGTCTTCTCCTGTCCTCAGCCTGGGACTTACAAGATTGGTTTTCTGATTCTCAGGACTTTAGTTTTCCTATGTCTCTAGTTTGCATAATCATGTGAGTTATTTCCTTACACCATATATTATAGGTAATATACTATGAGAAATGTATGCACATGCGCACACACACATACCCCACATACGTATTACCGAATTGGTTCTGTTTCTCTGGAGAAACCTGGCTAATATATCACCTGAGCATGATTCTGATTTAATCAAATCTCTGTCTTTCAGAAACTATTAACTTTTTCTAAAATAGTTCCCCTTAAGCAATATTTACAATTGCATTTAAATATACCATGTCAAGCAATGTAAGCAGAAGTTTTCTTGTTGAATGTACTATCTCCTCTTTGCCATTACTCTTATGTTCTCTCTATTTTTTGATTGTCACTATTTGGAATAGCTTGGGAATAATCAGTAACCATGGGAGTTTCATTGTCATAACAGGAGACAGAAACAAACATAATATATTCTTCAGTATGAAGACTTTAAATCCAACTCAATCCGTTACCTAAGCCACTGTCCTTCAGCAGTTATTTTCAGAGATCTCCAGAGACTTGTGGGGCAGAAAGGGGTATGTAAAAGCTGGAGACCTGAACTATAAATAATTAGAATACAAAAGAATTGTGAGCAAAAATCCTCAATGTAATTATTAACTGTTAACACAGCAAACAGCACCTGATGCCTGCCTTTCTCACAGCCCAACCCTCCTGGATCCCTGAATTATTCCCCCATCCCTGAAAAATGCCAGATGTTGTTTTTGCTCAAGCACCCTCATGATCTCTCTCATCCAATTGACCTAAAGAAAGTGCAATGAAAAAGTCTCTAAATTAATATCTCAAATTAGCTTAGACTGGACTTAGATAAAGATGTTCCAAAAAGCTTTTTCAGAAATTAAAAAAGTGATAGTCTTTCTTTGTTTTTATAATATTTACCAAATTTTTCTTGAATGATACTAAAAGTTACAGTCTCCAGCAGAATGTATACTGTGTAATAGTACGCTGTAGCACCATAAATGAGAAAAGTGCCAGAAGTATGATTGTTAAATCTATAAATGAATCTTTATATGTGTAACTTAAACATTCCTATAGCTTCATTTAAAAAAATTTTGGTAAAATCAGGTAAAATAATGGTAAATATTATGGCCATAAAAGTTTACAAAGTGCTTTCCAATATTCTGCATATTTAATTTATTCTTTATAACATTTCTGTGGTATGTTTTACCCACTATAATTCATTCAAAAATAAACTAATACTCAGGGAACTTGGGTAAATTGTTCATGGCAACAAAGTATAATATGATGGTTTATTTTGTGTGTCAACTGGATGGGGCCACGGGTGTCCATATCTTTGGTCAGACACATCAGCCTCTCCAATAACTTCCACCTAGGCCAGGCAGAGAAAGGCAACTCCTGTCATTCACTGTAATGTGTAACCATTAGAGCAGCATCTACCTTGGTATCTCACGATCTTCATCTGTAAAAGGGATAATCATAGTCATTGGTGGGATGCCAAGGGAAAGAGGCAGAACACAAGTCACACTGGAAACTATATTTTATAGCTTTGTTCAAAACTATTTTGGAAGCAAGAATATTTCTTCACATCAATTTTAATGACTAATAGTACTATAGCACATGCAACACCAGTTCAGGGTAATAAATTTCTAATAAATCTTTCTGCTACTAAAAAATAAAATGAACGTGTGTGTGTGTGTGTGCGTGCGCGTACTTATATGTACATTCTTTTAGTTCTGTTTTGCTAGAGAACCCTGACTAATACACAGAGCTATTAAAAGTTAGTACTAAACACAAGCCTAGTCTCAGGTCTTTTGGTACCAAAACCTGTCATTTTCCACCACACCACAGTTCCTTTTGAACGAACCATTGCTTCCCCTCCCATTAGGATGTACAAACAATGGATAGCCCTACCTGTCTCAGGTTCTTCTCACGCAAGGGGAGAAAGTAATGGAGGGAGAAAGGAAGGTAGCAAGGAAGGCAACAAAACTTACCTTTGTTAGTTCCTATTATGAGTCATATACTTTTCTCTGCTTTTTACACAGACAACATAATTTCAGGAGTTCTCACATAGTGAGTCTACATTTACGTTGTAGGATTAACAATGCTGAAACTGCTCTAGACTGCAGTAATGCCAAGATAATTAAACAATCAGGCTGGATGTAGTTATAGGACATTTACAGAAGCAGATCAGATAAACTGAAAATTCAACAAGCAGAATTAAATGAATTGCTATATCATACATTACATCCTAAGCATTTTATAGCAATATCAGGTCCAAACAGGTAACAAGAGAATCAAATCTAAATTGAGAATGGTTTTATTCACAAAATACCTAAGTATTTTTAATGATGATCAGATATGACAGGAATGAAAGGTCCATTTTAGTAATAATATTAAATAATGATTTATAGAATTTGCAAAATTTTGGGTGCAGAATGGGAATCAGATTTTTACACAATGCTTAGGGATATATACCAGCTGATTAGATTATTTGATTGGGAGATACCATGACCCAAGAACTAAATATTATTGCCATTTTCCTTATCTACCATGGCATAGTCACACTGACTCTTTCTGTTCCCTTAATAACCAATCTCTTTCTTTATATCATTTTCAATAGCCATATCTGCTACCTGGATTTCCCTATCCTTTGAAATTCTGTTTGAACCTTTCCTGTCATTTAGATTTCCTTTGAAATGTCACCTGGCAAGGGAGTTCTTCCCAGATCTTTAAGTAACCACCAGTAATTCTCTATGCATCAACCTATTATAATCTATTGCTTAGTTCTTACTATCTTTCTTGCTTGTGGATTTTTTTTACACACCTTACCTACAAATATCCCAACCTTTTTCTTTTTGTGTATAGCTTCATTTCCTGCATTTAGAAGCTTTCTACTCTGTAGTTGTGTAGTCAGCAAACACATTTCCAATAGTATTTCTCAGCTCAGTAAGTTGAACTGTCTCTCCTGTTATTATAAAACATGTGTGTTATAAAAAATTAAACAATCACATAAAACCTATTAGGATTTCTGCTTTTATGAAACTCAATATTTTTTGGATGTTTAATACTAAGGATATATTTAAGTTTTGTGTTTCTTAATTTTAAAAATAACAGATTTTAGGAATTTATTCTAAGAACTACCTCCCTATTTTTTATTGCTAGTCTTTCATATTACCATGGAAACAGTACCTATTTTTATACAGTCAACAAATATTTGTTTCATGAATAAGTGTTCTGAAATGGCAACATGAGGAGCTCCACGGAAATCCTCCATGAAACTGGTGAAATTTATATACGTTAAGAAAAGGTCAAAGTTAAATCTATGGGTATGTTTCTAAGAGTGTACAGGAAATGAAGAAACATTTATTCAAGAAAATCGACTAAAACTCAGTAAAAACAGTGAGAGTCTGTGATATTAGAACTATGATCTACAATGTCCTTTCTCACTCCCAGCAGATTATGACTTCCATTCCAGGTGAGTATATCTAACAATACAGGTTCAGGTTATTCTACCCCAACTGCCAGCTGTGAGCTATGGCATCTTTGTGTGAGAGGTAGGAAATCAATCTTTTTTATTTCATCCTTCATCCTGCACATTCCTGTTTTGGAGACTAAATTTTGGTTGACTTTGCCTTAGATGTTGGTATCTATCTTCTTCCACCCCTCCCAAACCTGTGGGACAGAATGTCTACCTTGAGAACACTTGTTAAGGATATTGGGATCCTGATTGGCTTCACATTGGCTCATTCACAGGATGAAGGTTCAATGATGGAAGAAGCAAGAAAAGAGCAGAAATGTCAATCAAAGAGAAGCAGGACAGTGTTCCCACTCCTAGATCCAAAGATGTGACCTGAGTTTTTTTTTTCCCCAGAGGGGACAGTCAGGCCATAAAAAGTGAGCTCAGAAGCTTTTCCTAAAATAATTGTCATTATGTGAAACAGAGTGTAGGGAACTTCAAACCTAAAAGCATGCTAAAAAATTACGAAGTTTTCAGTGGAAAGCAATTAAGAGGATACTAATAAGTTCATTAGAGGTATAAGTTAAATCACAGACCAACAGGCTTATCAGAGTAACCAAATGAATAAACAGTTAAGAAGTGCTCTCCAAAGATCAGGGCAAACCAAAATGTTGAACTCAAAAACTATTCATGCAAAAGATCCCAGATTAACTGGATTAACCTGTGGAGGAATTTATGCTCCAGAACACATTAAGAACAACAGAATAATGAGCTGGCAATTAGAGGATATTAACATTTGGTTGTGGTCAGAAAAAGAGACAATCAAAGAAAGCCCTACTAAAACAACTGTCATTTTAGGCTACTTGTGTACATATCCAAGGCAGTGAGATTTGAGGAGCAATATCAGAGGCTTTTAGTGGGTGGAGGGAGAAACGGAATAGACTGTACTGAAGTTATCCATCTAGTCATGAAACAAATAATTAAATGAATAACTAAAACAGGCTTCAGAGGGAGGATAAAAAAACAATGAATAGGGTTATTGGAATATATTATCTAAAATTTTTAGTTTTCTGGAAAAAAATTATGAGACATTTAAAGATACACACAAAAAATTTGGCCCATATAATGAAATAAATTTGAGCAAAAGCAACTGCATGTGAGAATTATTAGAGGTTGTACTTAACAAACAAAAGGTTCAAAATAGCCATTATACATATATTCAAAGAAGCAAAATAAATGATGCTTTAAAAAGTAAAGGAAGGCATGATGATATGATCTCATCAAATAGACAATATCAATAAAGGAACAGCAGTTATAAAAGGAACCAAATTGTAATTCTGGGGTTTAAAAACCCAGCAACTGAAATGAAAAAAATCACTAGAGTTGATGAACAGTGGACTTAAACCTGAAGAAGAAAGAATAAATAAGCTTGAAAAATAGATTGATAGAGATTATACAATCAAACTAATAGAAAGAAAAGAGAATGAATAAAAGTAAACAAATTCAGATAAATGTGGGGCACTATTAGGCACACTAATATACTTTTAATGGAATTACTATGGATGAGAAGGAAGAAAATAATTAGAAAACAAGTTGTAAAAGTTGGAAAGCTTTCCAAATTTGATGAAAGACATGAATATACAAATTTAAGGAGCTCACTGAACACCAAGTAACATGAAAACAAACAGAGACACACACAGACATATCATGGAAAAGTACAGAAAGTCAAAGCAGAAAATTTTGACAAGATCAAGAGAAAAATGGTTTCTCATTTACCAAGAAACTCCAATAAGATTAAACAACTGACTCCTCATCATAAAAATGGAGGCCAAAGGAAGTAGAGTAATATATTTAAAGTGCTGAAAGAAAATACTGTAAACCAAAAATTTTACCTAGCAAAACTATCTTTCAAAAATGAAAAAAAAATCAAAACATTCACAGGTAAACAAAAACTGAGGGAATTTATCACTAGTAGATACAATTTACAAGAAATAACAAAGGATATTCTTTAGGCCAAAAGCAAACGACTCCAGACAATAGTTCCAATCTACATAAAAAGAAAAACAAAACCAAAGGCCTCCAGTAAAATTAACTGTGTAATTATTAAATATAGCATATATGCATATGTCTTCTACTTTTTTCTTCTAATGACTTAAAAAGGAAGTATATAAAACTATACACACACACACCGACAGATATATAAAAATAAAATTGTATTGATATGGTTCAGATCTGTGTCCTTCCTCAAATTTTACATTGAATCATAATCCTCAGTCTTGGAGGTGGGGCACAGAGGGAGGTGATTGAATCATGGGGGTGGTTTTTAATGATTTAGTATCCATCCCCCTAGTGCTGTCTTGTGATAGAATTCTCATTAGATCTGGTTGTTTAGAAATGTGCGGCACTTCTCCCCATTTTTCTCCCTTCTGCTCCAGCCATGTCAGACATGCCTGCTTTCCCTTTGCCTTCTGCCATGATTGAAAGTTTCCCAAGGCTTCCCCAGAAGCAGATGCCAGCATTATGCTTCCTGTACAGCCCATGGAACCTTAGCCAATTAAGCCGTTTTTCTTTATAAATTACCCAGTCTCAGGTTTTATAGCAGTGTAAGAACTGATTAATACAACTACAAAGAAATTGTGTGGGAGGTAAACTATATTGGAGTAGGAAATGACACCAGGTGGTAACAGGTATCCACAGGAATAAAGAAAACCACAAATAAAATATAAGAAAGTTAATATTACCATCTATATAAATACATATTTGCTCGCCTCTCTTCTCCCACTTGTTTAAGAGACATAATTATATAAGGTAATCATAGTACAAATGTGGGGAAAAGGGAATAGAGCTATATTAGTATATTGTTACTAGAGCTCAGTGGAATTAGGTTAGTCTAAATGTGAAGTATCAATGTTAAGATTATATATGGTAAGCCCTAGAACAACTAATAAGAAAACAGCTAAAAAACATAGATATAGCAAACAAATTGAGGTAATTAATATGTTACGTTAGAAAATATTAATTTAATGTATTAAAAGGAGTAAATAAAAGAATATAAAACACATATAGAAAACCAAAAGAAATTCACAGACATAAATCCAACTATATCATAATAACATTAATTGTGAGTAGGTTAAAATCTCCAAATGACATACATGGTCAGAGGGATTTAAAAGATATAAGATCCAGCCATATACTTACTACAGAAGACAAACTTTGGATTCAAAAAGAGATCATGAAAACATAAATTATAAGAAATATGGAATAGCCGTACAAAATTTGGTCTCTAAACCAAGTAAATATTACTAAGAAAAAGAGACTTATTTCATAGGGATAAAAGTTTAATCTATAAGTTGGATGTAACAATCGGACACTTACAAAACAGGGCCCCCTCCCCCAAAAAATGAAAAATAAAACTGACGAGAAGAAAGAAAAAGAGAAAGAAATGATAATTTAAAAAATAGAGAATTAAACACTTTCAATAATGGCTAGAACAACCATGCAGAAGATTATCAAAGAAGTAGAAGACATCAACAATACTCTAAACCAACTAAATCTAACAGACATTTCTATAATACTGCAGCCAACAATGGTAGAATACACACTTTTCTCAAGTGTACCTGAAACTTTCTCCAAGAGAGACAGTTTATGACCATTAAACAAGTCAAAATAAATTTTAAAGGATTCAAATTACACAAAGTATGTTCTCTGGTCACAATGCATTGAACATAGAAATCAATAACAGAAATCTGGTAATCCCATAAATATATGAATACTAGATAACGTACTCCTAGATACCTAAGAGGTCAAATAAGAAATCACAAGGGAAATTGGAAAGTGCTTTGAGATAAATAAATGTGAAGGCACACCACACCAAAAGTTATTGGAATCAGGTAAAGCACTGCTTGAAGGAAAATTTATAGTTGGAAATATCTACATAAAAAGCAAGAATGATTCCTAATTAGCCTAAACTTCCACTTTGAGAGACTGAAAAAATAAGAGCAAATTAAACCTGAAGCAAAAAGAAGAAAAAAATACATATTAGGTTGGAAATTAATATAATAGAGAATAGAAAAGCAACAGGGAAAATAAAGCCAAAAGTTGGTTCTTTGAAAAAAAATTAACAAAATAAGCAAATATTTAGCTATATTGACACACACACAGACAAAGCAAGAAAGAATATTAAAGTTACTAGAATTAGAAAGGAAATAGCACTACCTTACAGAAATGTATATATTTTTATATTTATAGTTATACATCTTAAATATACATTAATAAATGTATGTATATTATGAGCAATTGCATGGCAATGAATTAGATAGCTTAGATGAAATGGATACATTCCTAGAAAGACACAAACTACCAACACTGACACAAGGAGGAAGGCAATTGAATAGACCTGAGCAAGTAAGAAAATTAAATTATTAATAAACAATAACTACCTCAATAAATAAAACAGGTTAGATGGCTTCACTGGTTTATTCTACCACCCATTTAAAGATTAATACGCCCGGCATGGTGGCTCACTTTGGAAGGATCTCAGCACTTCGGAAGGATGAGGCTGGAGGATGTCTTGAGCCTAGGAGTTTGAGACCATCCTGGGCAACATAGGGAGACTCTTTCTCTACAAAAAATTAGCCAGGTATGGTGGTGCACATGCGTAGTACCAGCTACTTGGGAGGGAGGAACGGCTGAGACTGGGAAGTCGAGGATGCAGTGAGCCATGATTGTGCCACTGCACTACAGCCTAGGTATGAGACAGAATGAAACCCTGTCTCATATATATACATATATTCCTCACAAACCTCTAAAAAAATAGAAAATGCTTCCTAATCTACTTAACCCTAATACCAAAGCCAAACAAAAACATGAAAAGAAAAGGAAACAACAGACCAACATCTCTTATGAATATAAATGAAAAAAAATCCTTAAAAATATATTAGCAAACTGAATTCAGTACCATAGAAAAAGAATTACTCACCATGATCAAGTGACATTTATTCCAGGAAAGCAAAAATGTTTCAGCATATGAAAATCAATCAATACCATATTAATAGTATGAAGATAAAAAAACAGATGATTGCCTTAATTTGTGCAGAGAAAGCAATTGGCAAAATCCAATATTGCTTCATAATAAAAACACTCAACAAACTAGGAACACAAGAGAAAGTTCTCACCCTGAAAAAGGGCATCTACAAAAAACCTCCACTTAGCAACATATTTACTAGTGAAAACCAGATGCTTTGTCTCTAAGATCAGGAATAAAAATAACATGTCCACTCTCACCATTTCTATTTGACTTAGAATTGGAAGGTTTAAGAAGGGCAATTAGACAAGAAAAAAAAGAAGCATCTATATTAAAAATGAAGAATAAAACTATCTCTATTCACAAATGGCATGATCTTGTGTATAGAAAATCTTTAAGAATCTACTTTGTGGGCTTTTAACTTTTAAATGTTATAAGTGAGTTCAGAGAGTTGCAGAAAACAAAATGTAAAAATCAACTGTACTATGTAAATTAGATAGAAAAATCCAAAATAAAATTAAGAAAACAGTTATACATGCAATAGCACCAAAAAGTAAAATTCTTAGGAACAAATTTAGCAAAATAATTGAAAATGTCATAATGTACATGAAAAACTACAAACATTGCTGAAAGGTGTTCTAGATAAATAGATGTTCTAGATAAATAGAAAGATATCCATGATCAAGAATCAGAAGACCTAATATTGTTAAGATAGGATACTCCCCAAATGATTAATAAGTTTTACATAATCCCTTTCAGAATTCTAGCTGACTTTTTGTAGAAATTGACAAGTGGATCCTAAATTTATATGGAAATTTAAGGTATCCAGTATAGTTAAAACAATCTAGAAAAGAACAAAGTTGGAGTACTCACACTTCCTAACACACTTCCAAAATAGTGAGGTCCTGGCATTAGGATAGACACATAGATCAATAGAATAAAATGAATAGTCCAGAAATATACAAATACATCTATGGTAAATTGATTTTTACAAGGATGAACAGACCATTCAGTGGGGAAAGGATGGTCTCCTCAACAAACGGCTTTGGGACTACTGGGCATATAGATGCAAAATAATGGACTTGGATCCTTATCTCACACTGTGCACAAAATCAACTTAAAATGAATCACAGACCAATATGTAAGAGCAAGAAGTATGAAACTCTTATAAGAAAACCTGGAAGTAAATTTTTATGATCTTGGATTTTGCAATGATTTTTTACATTTGACACCAAAAGCACGAGCGACAACAAAATATCAAATAAATTGGGGGTCATCAAAATGTACACTATGACCACTATTAGCAAACTTTCCCAAAGATAATACACCACTGGCCAATGAGCACATGAAAATATGCTCAATCTCGTTACTCATCAGATGAAGGCAAATTGAAACCATAAGAAATAACACTTCACACCCCTGAGGTTGTCTATAATCAAAATGACAGATAATAAAAAGTGTAAACAAAGACATAGAGAAATTGGAACTCTCGTAAACTACTGGTGGAAAGATAAAAATGGTGCAGCTACTTTGGAAAACATTTTGACAGTTCTTCAAAAAATTAAATATAGAATTATCATTGGACCCAACAATTCCACTTCTAGCTATATATATCCCCCCCCCCACCAAGTGAAAACATATATGCTTGGAAAAACTTGCACACGAATGTTTAAAGAATGGATTATTCAGAATAATCAAAAAGTGGAAACAAGTATCAAGCAACTAATTAGTAGATAAATAAAATATCATATATTCATACAATGGAATACTGTTAAGCTATAAAAAAGTGAAATATTCATGCATGTTTCAATATGATGAACCCTGAAAACATTATACCAAAATGCCAGACACAAAAGATCACCCATAATATGATTACATCTATATGAAAATCCTGAATAGGCAAGTTATAGAAAGAGCAGCTTAGTGGTTGTCTGACTTGGAAATACTGGAGTGATAGATAAAGGGTATGGGCTTTCATTTTGAGGTGATCAAAATGCTCTAAAATTGTGATAATGGTTATATAACTCCGGGAATTTTGCATTGCACATTTTAAATGGTTAAATTGTATGTTTTGTGAATTACCACAACAAAACTTTCAGTATATAAAAAAGTACATGTGTGTATACTCCCTCCATATATACATATAAGACTTTCTATACAATCATATAGACTTTCAGGATGAATGTGATGGTCTAATTGGTCCATGCATTTGATACTCACATCTTCAGTTTTCTAACTGAAATAGGCAAAATTCTTTATCACTAATGAGAATTGGAAAGATATACTACCCACTAGGTACCTGAAATTGTGAGTGTGCGAATGATATGGCCTTTGAGAAGCCAGTAATATAAGTATTGATAAATCAGGATTCTTTCACTAGTTCGAGAATAATAAGAACCCACACTTGTCCACATTCCAGTTCTATGGTGACTATTTTATTGAAGTATTAAGAGAGCAACACACAAAAGACTGATAGAATTCATGGAAGTAGCAAAGCACGAAAAAGAGAATGGGACACTAAATATGTATGTATATGTAATATGTAATATAATGGACAGCAAGGTTTATTCAGAATTGCTTCTCCTGTCTGTAATTTATGTTATTGGTATAGGGTCAAGTCTGTAAGGTTCAGCTCTTTATCACCTTAGGATAAATGTTTCTACAAAAAAGACATCCATACCTCTTCCTATTTGTAAACAGACTCTTGTCTGCCTAAATAAGCCCATAGATAGTCCTTTAATGTACGCTTGTTATGTCTAAAACTCCTACATCTCATTCCTTTTCCATGAAGAATTTTGGCCACCTCTAAGTAAGTTTCTAGTGATCCCTAGGTTACAAGATTTCCCCAAGCAAATCTGAATCTTACTTATGCTAGAGAACACACACGTGTGTTTTTGTCCCCATATGTGGACAATGTGTTTGTGTATAGACAAATACACACACACACACACACACCTATCAGGGATGAGGGAAGGAGAGAGAAAGTAGCTGACAAGTCTTTCCTTTGAGTAATATGTTATGTTGTTTTATTTTAGGCTTCACACTTGAATACAATAATGTAATTCTAAAAGTAAAAATATGACTTCTGAATTTGGTTTCCTATTCATGAGCCATTTTTGTATCATCCATCAAAATACCATATTATCATCATGTACAACAAAATTAAGTTTCAGAAGTAAAACTTTTGGTTCTTAAAGAATAATGATGAAGGCAGAAAAAAGTTAAACAGGTTGTTATTGGCCTGAATTGTAAACAATTTCAGATAATAAACACTCAGCTTATCAATGGTACGGAGTGTTAATATGCATTCTTTATTATCTTCAAAAAGCCACTGAAATAGTTTATAAACTTTAAGAAATTTATAACAAACAGTATACTTAGAGATTACACTTGAAATTATTTTGCATTAGTTAATTAATCATTTTTCAGTTTGAAAGCATGATTTTTCTGTTTTGTTTTGTTTTTTAGAAATAGCATTGTGAAATATTTTCTGCCTAATTGCATGAATCTTTGTGGTATCTAATTGCATTTTCAGGCAGGACTTTTAAAAATGACATTTTCTACTACTACCTAAAAATTATTTTTTCTGGCATTTTTTCAAGCATTTTAATGTCATAGTTCTAATAATGATTAATTGTGATTTGTATAAGGAAGGAAAAGAAAGAAAATATAAAATTAAAACCATGAATTTGGTTCACAAGTGGTTTGTCACAAAAGTTTCTAAATGGTCATTTATTTAGAAAGGGCCACACACCACCCCTCTATTTCTATTTTTTCATTTCTTGTTCTGATCACACATTATGCTCTTTTTTTCCCCGAGAAAGTAGTTGCCTTATTTCAAAGAAACTCCTCCCCAACCCCAGATCTCACCTCCTCCACAGAGCATTTCTGAAGCAATGGGATGTCCAAATACATATATGATTATACTTGTAAAACACTGTCATCTAACATGAAACTTTTGCATGGTCCTACATGTGCGATAAGCTCAGGAAGGAATATGGTGCAATTGCTTGGTAATTTCAGTATCATTGTTAATCTTGTCATGTGGTAGCATATTCCATTCCCAAGCTTGTTCTGAAAATTTTTGTTATTTATTTCTTCAACTTTGAAAGAGGATTTTAAAAGACTATAAAAGCCCTAGAACTCTAGATATGTTTTATTTACCACTGAAAAACTAATTAACAAAATCCTAAAGATTTTAAATATTTCATAAGATTTATAATCTTAAATCAGAACTGCATGTTGAAAACTTGTTTTAGCCCTTGAATATGACAATATTCTCTTAATGAGAAGAAAATAGGGCAGGTAAGTTTCATTCAGTTATGAGAAAGTATATATTTGTGTCTATCGAAAGCCTGATTTAAGACAAGACCACAAATGGATACTCATTTTAAATAAAGGCAATCAGCTATTGCATCCTTGATTTTTATTCTTTAAGACAAACTTTTAAAATCTAATTTTCTGAGAATATGAAGTATTTGTAGTATAAATTAGCAATGAAACATTTTTTCTATCGTTTCCCACATTAAGAGCTTCTTATATGGGAAGAGTCTTCCTATAATCATAGATCAACTTCCCTGAAAGAGAAAATAAATACCCCTTTATTCTGATTCTGCCTCTGGCTAAATTTGCATTCTACTCATAGGCAGGACTACTCACATGTGGCCGTGAATGTACAAGAGATTTCAGAAACAAATACGACTACCTCAGTATTCCTGAAGCCTCTGCTTACTGGCATTGTATAATGACACAGAAAGCCTTATGAATTAATGACACCAGCTTACCTGTTTTAATCTTATATCAGCTGACTCTGGATCCCTCAAGGTAGCTTTTGACAACTGATACCTATTTCTATGTCTGTCTGTCATCTATCTATCTATCTATCTATCTATCTATCTATCTATCTATCTACCTACCTACCTATCTATCATCTGTCTATCCATCCATCTATCACCTATCTCTATCTAGGCATTTTCTCTAAATCTTGGTTTTCAGTCTCTGTATCTCCTTAGAGCAGCTTGAGATCAAATCTGTCAATCTCAAAATAAGACACTCTCTGGCTCATGCATGCATTTGACCAGTGACTTAGTAGTCACTCAGCATATCAGAATTTTCACAAAGCCACTGATTGACTTCTAAGCATTTCCCATGTAATTTAATATAACTGCTACCAAGTATATCATGGTTCCTTATTGATGGTGTTATAATCTATATAGCTTAAATTCTAAATTATTCACCCACTTTTAGCTATTGTGCTAGCATAAAAATACTCATAGGTGAATAGATACATTTAAGCCTTAGGGAGCTAACAGTCAAGAGTAGAGAAAGATATATGCAATTGCATTAGAACATGAAATGTTTCACAGTAGTATCTATGGCCTATCTAGAAGAAAAATCCTGTACTGTGCCTACTAGCTGAGAGACTTTAAACAAAGTATATGCAAATTTACTGACACAGAATAGAAATTCAATTAATATCTATGGTTACCACAGTTGTAGAAAGTCTTAGTGGACAACAGAATCCCAAAATATGGAGAAATAAGGGTAGAATAACATAATTTGTTAATAGGCATATCATTTTATCTTTGTCACTAAAAGTTGTATTCTCAGTGTGATCTATGTAGAATCTGATTGGTCGAGAGTCCAGTGATTCTGCAGATATTTCTCACTGTCATAATTTTTGGAAAAGGTATTTTTAGTTTCATTTCTAAAAATAATTAAAATTACTAAGGTATAAAATGTCTTATAGTACTTATCATATTTCATAATTAGCAATTCACAACTACTCTCTAGAAATGCCACTGACACAATTTTCAATAAAAATAGCACATGTTTATAATGAGTAGATTGGAGCTGACAATTTTTTTTTCTTTTCTTTTTTTCCTGAGACGGAGTCTCGCTCTGTCGCCCAGGCTGGAGTGCAGTGGCTCGATCTCAGCTCACTGCAAGCTCCATCTCCCGGGTTCACACCATTCTCCTGCATCAGCCTCCCAAGTAGCTGGGACTACAGGTGCCCGCTGCCACGCCTGGCTAATTTTTTTTTTTTTTTTTTTTTAGTAGAGACAGGGTTTCACCGTGTTAGCCAGGATGGTCTCGATCTCCTGACCTTGTGATCTACCTGCCTCAGCCTCCCAAAGTGCTGGGATTACAGGTGTAAGCCACCACACCCGGCCTGGAACTGACAATTTTATTGAAGCCTTATGACAAAAAAGCACAAAATGAAAGAGCGAAAAATATTCTGTTGACTATTACAGAGGAGGGAAAAGTGGCATCCTTCACCCTTCTTAGTTCTTAGGCTTGGCTATACATTAAATTGACATGAACAGATTAACAGTAGAAAAACTGTATTTAATTATATACATATGCATGGGGGTCCCACAAAAATATGTAACTTAAAGAAGGGTCACAGATGTTTAAAGTTTACATAACATCCTGAGCTACCAAAAGCAATAAAGGCTTGGGCCTTCTGTGGGGTGGTGAAGACAAGTTATGAGAGAGTTAAAGAGAAAATATATGGTGAATAAAGATTGCCTTATTATTCTGATAAAAAGTCTTTCAGGTAATAAAAGTTGTGTGGAAGCAGCCCACTATCTTCCTGATAGAGATACTTTTACAAATGCAGGTTTCCTTTATATATATTTACAAAAGGACAGCTTTTCAGAGATACTTCTGTGTCTGCAGCTTCTAAAACTAATGTGAATAATGTGCTTAAAATATTCCAAAAACATATATATTAGGCTGAAATATTCTCGTCTTCTCCAGTCATATTTTGGGGTGGTGTGTTCTGGGCCGCAACAATATAATAGACTAAAAATACTGAATTTGTACTGAGTTCCTGATAAACACATATTTAAGAATTACTGATAATATCAGGTTAGAACAATTCATGTGCTGTTTATAGAACAATTGTTTAATCTTTTTATTTCCTCTGAGGAGAAAGGCAGGGTTTGAAAGGCAGTAAAGATGGAATCCATCAATAAAATCTTCTCCTCTACCAGCAAAAAGGTAAAGGAAAAAGTGAGAAACATGCCTGTTATATTATTATATATACATATTGGTTTTCGTCCACAGTTCCTGGCTTATAACCCCCATAACCTTTGTTATTTCCTAAGTGACTAAAACAATAAGCATATCTTTTGTTAAAGTATTTGGCCTTTTGTCCTTGTTTCCTGAAGCAGCTTTGGAGCAACTTCAGAGAGATAAAAGTGAAAGATCATCTTTTGTTATAATATTGGGATGCTTTAGACCTCAGAATCAGGCCTCAGACACAGAATTTCTTTCTCTTTGACCTTTTTCTGCCCTCCTTTCACCTGCTCCTTTTTCGCCTCAAGGCAGGCCACTGAAATTAAAAATATACCCTAATTTCCTCCGGCCTTTCTGTCTTGGAGCTGGTCACAAAGACATTCTCTGACCTACCTTGTCTGATTATAAGTCATGAAACCACCATTTCAGAAGGGGTTCTGCCCCATACCCTGGAGGAGAAAATGTTGCACAGGGAGGCCAAAAAAGAATCTGAACAGACAGATAGAACTTGCTGGGTTTCCCCACTCTGTTTATTTGTCTTAGATCATACCCCTTTTGTCCAATCACATTTCTACCCCCTTATTGATGCTTCCATTATGTCTATGCAATGAAGTTTCCATAAAAGGACCAAGAGGATGGTATAAGGAGCTTCCAGATAGCTGCACTCATTAAGGTTCCTGGAGGATGATGTACCCAAAGAGGGTGTGGAAGCCCTGTGACCCTTCTCCCGTATTTTGCTCTCTGCATCTTATCAGGTGTAGCCCTTGTAATATACTTTATAATAAACTGGTGGACATAAGTGTTTCTCTCAACTCTGTGAGCCACTCTAGCAAATTAATCAAACCCAAGGAAGAGTTTGTGGGAACTATGACTTATAGCTGGTTGGCCAGAAACACAAATAAAATAACCCAAGACTCGTGATTGGCATCAGAAGTGGATTGAGTTCTAAACCTGTGGGGTCTGATTCTATCTCCCAGTAGATAGTGTGGAATTGGAGAAAACCCAGCTGGTGTCCACTGCAGAATCAATTGCTTGCTTGCTGGTGGGGAAAAATCCCCAGATACTTGGTCCGAGAAGTGTTCTGTGTTGATTGTTGTGTGAGAGCAGAGGAAAAACAGTTCATTTTTTAACTCAACATTATACTTCAATTCAAGGTAATTCTTCCTTTTCATCATTTATCTTTTTGAGTTTTTTATGTAATAAGTAGTTAGATTTCTTCAGGTTTGAATAAAATCTAAACCTTTTATAATTTTCCACCTGCAAGTCTTGTGAAGATCAATAATACTCTTTTCACAATCAAAAACTCAAAGGTCAATTTTCAGTCTTACTTTTTTGAGTGTTCCATAGTTAGGACACTATTGGGTGATTACTGTAATCATTCCTTTCTTGGTCTCCACGGTGATTTTCTGTTATCTATCTATCTATCCACTTATCTATTTAGCTAGCTAGCTTGCTATTATTTTACCAACATCTTTCCTCTCTATCTTTTTCACAGATTTTATCGTCCAGATACACGAAACCACTCACATCCATCAAGCCTTGCTTCCACTTCTTTTTTGGCAATGTGCTTATTTATAAGCCTTAAAGCAAATGACAATAAAAATTTTACTGCTTCTGTACCTTTGTTTCCTAAAATTCCACAATATTTGGAAATGTTTCTGTAGTAGCAATTCAATGCAATCATTATTTTAATGCTGTATTGATTTCTTTTTTAATCTCCAGGACCTAATATATTGCCAATCACATTAAAAAAAAATCCTTTGAAGGGATGAGTGGGTAGATTGATGAATGACTCAACTAGCTTACAAACTGGGATATAAATATTTATGTGTATATAAATATACATATACATATATTCATATACATATATACATATACATAAACATAGATACATATATAAAAAATCTTTTATTAGGTTCTTTATGTCTACTATCTACCCTTCTCCACCTAGCTCTGTGGGTATGTGACCTGCATCAGGCTCTCTGAACCTCTGACTTTCAGATATGTATTGACAGGACATTAGAGAAAGAGAGGTGAGTATGATCAGGATGGTTAAACCCATCTTAGTCTCCTTCTAACAGAGCTGCTGTGCTCTGAAGGTTTCCCTTTCTGAAGATGAAGCCTCTTTCAGGGGCCATTTCCTATAGGAGGATCACAGGCCACCTGTATTTGCTAATTGGCCTTACCCAAAGGAAAGGTAAGCTCTTTCGCATCTTTATGACAGCAGGTAGTTTTACAACTTCGAGAAAGGCTCCTACCAACAGTAGCCCCATCCTTCCACGAGACTGAGAGATAAGGGGTATTATTTTTTATTTTTGATAATTACATTTCAAGGGGATTGCCTTCAGGTAGTTGAGATAGATAGTCCTGGGTTGTACAACTGGCAAGGAGGCTTTTTAAAGGATTTGCATCTCAAATGGGCAGAGGAAAAAAGTTGCAGCTACAAATGTTCTAAAGTAAATGTGCTAAGAAAAGGCAGGTAAGGTCTCTGTGGTTAGGCCACCTGAATTCTACAGGTGACTATGTGGGAGGGGAGGATGCCCGTCTAAAGTTTAGTCAAGATGAGAGAAATGTTAATTCTGTCTTGGCCAGTAGTATTTAACCAGATAAAAAGTACAAAAGACACCTTAGACAGAGAGGATGGCCCATAACAAGGTCATGTACAAGCAAATAGAAGAAGCACTGTAAATCCGAAGCATATGGTGTGAGAACAAGTGTTTTAAGAGGTGAGGTTGTAACAGTTTTTACAAGCACATTGAAATACAGTCTGATTCAGCTAATGAAAAAGTAATTTAAAAACTAATGGAGGCACAAGTTTGTAACATAGAATCAAAACCAGAAAAAAAATGATTCCACTGAGGCTAAGAGTTCACTGCTAAGCATTTTATTAATAAAAGGGTGAGTAAGCAGTGCCAAAGTTGAAGGCATAGAAACAATTAGCTCTCAATTAAAAGTCTATTCTTGGCCCTAAACGAAGAAATCTCTATAGGGCAGTGGAGACAGAAATTTGATTGTAAAGAGATGATGAAGTGAGTAAATAAGAGTTGAAAATATAAAGGTAGACTATTTTATAGAACTTTGAAGAAGTCTGGCAATGAAGAGAAGGAAAGGTTACTATGTGATTCTTTATATTAAATGAAATTTTAGAAATATTTGCTTAGTATGTATTAAGATAGCTTCAATGGCTTGACTTTTGGGGATGTTTTTTCCTCTTTGTTTATTCAGTCTACCTGATTGATCTGCACTTCATATGGATTTATGCCATTTTGATCCTCAACTGTCTGAACTAAACTCTCACTAGACCCATCTGTTCTGTCTTGATCTTTGGCCTACCTCATACTGCTGGCTTAACTGTTTGTATTTTCAATATCAGTTAGGATGTCTCTGAACCAACTGGGAACTTCCTATCCATACTACAGCTTGAATTTACACAAAAGCAAAGCTTATTAAGATCCTTTATATATTTCTCAAAGCTGCAGCATTGAAAAGGATCACATGCCAAGCTTTGAGTTTGCCACAGGCAATTTGGAAATACCATTTCTAAAAAACTGTACTCATTGTGGGACTAAGATGTTAGACCTTCAGTGGGGAAGTGATTCACAGGTAAAAAGACCAAGTTGGAGGCAAAAAGAATGTATTGAGCTGTGAGATGTTAGAAAGTTAGATCGACAGAGATTAGCAGGAGAGAAAAAGAAAACAAAGTAATTAGATGGGAGGGAGATGAAATCTGTGGCCATGCAGATGTATGCCTTGGAAATCTCAGGGCCTTGTAGCGGCTGCTGCTGTTTTGAGAGCTTCAAGGAAAATGTGTAAATGAGAAATGTGTTAGTCAGACAGAGAGTCACTAAAATAAATCATTATCTTTTTATCTTCTAAATATATTGTCTAGTCAACATAGAGCTATGTTAGAAAAAAATGTTACATCATACTTAAGAAGTATTATTTTAAAAGTTTTATCCAAGAAAGCTGTTTCTACTTTCGCATATTGCTTTGTAGTTCATTTTCCAAGAAAATATTTTAAATACGTATGTATTACTTTATCTCAAACCTTTTTATAAAATAATTATGCTTAGCTATATTAATCCAATATATCATATTACAACTAGATTAGAATATCATAATAAAACTACGAGCAAAGAGATTGAGTTTTAGTCTGAAAGATACCATATACTGAAGAATTATAGAGTTAACACACTATTTATTGATAATTAAATACCTATCAGTAGTACACTTACTTGTAAGCCATTTTTGTTTTTATTTTTACAGAGGAAAGATTTACATCTTTCTCTGTACCTAACAATAACAGCTGTAGGGGGAAAGGGGAAAGTTCTGCTTGGCCCTCTGCAGGTTTGCTGACAAATCAACTCACAGAAAACAGATAAATTGGAGAAAAGGCATACTAATTTATTTAACATGTATACATGAGAGCTTTCAAAATGAAGACACAGAGATACAGGGGGAAATAGTCTATTTATTTGCTTAGGTTCAACAAAGTATGGACAGCTGTGTAGATATATAATTGTATACAAGCATATGATCTAATGTTAATAGACAGAGGAGAAGCCCAGCAAGGCCTGTCTGTTTATATTCTTCTTGGCCTCTCTATGCATGTTTTATCCTTTCTGAGTGGGGGCAGGACTTTTTCTGGAAATGGGGTGTTATGACTTACAGCCAAAGAAGGTAGGTCAGATAATTTCTTTATGGTCACTTTTTACACAGAAAGATGGAGGGAAAGTTGGAGTAATGTTTTTAGGTTTTATGGTTGTCTTTGGGGAAAAGCAGTTCTGGTTTCAATGGCCTGCCCTAGGGAAGAGGGAGTCTAGTTTCTACAGCTAGCCTCTGGAGAGAATGGGACTGAGAAGCAGAAGAACAGGAGAAGGTCAGAGAAAAACGTTTACTTGTGAGGTTGCTTCTGAGTCCTTCATTTTAGGGTCTTGTTTTCTGACCCCAACACAGCATAGCATGGATTCTCAACAAACATGCAAATAGAATAAAATTATCTCCTTAAAATCATCTGCTTATTTAATATTATGTAACAGACAGTTAGGATAAGATTTTAAAGACTTAAAATAATTATGCATTTCTTTGGTTGTTAAAGTACTATTTTTTAGTACTTGTTTTTGAAGTTTCTCATCTAGAATATTTATTACATGAGCGTTTAAATTCTCTGGCTTTTCTACAAAACAACAACAACAACAAACACCCTGATGGGTTAAGGAAGTTAATATAGAGTGAATATTTTCTTAGAAATAGATGCATATTCTGCTTAAATATCTACATAATAACGTCAGTAAGCAAAAGGTAACTTAAAAATGTTATCCTCAAAATCTCCTGGGCAATTTTATTTCTCATTTATGTGAAGTCCAATACATTTGATCCTTGTTGTGTGGCCTTTGTACCCAACTATTTTCCAAGCTCTGATTAGGGAGACCCCACCTTGTATTGTGTCTGCTATTTCTAGGGCCTTGGAGAGAAGAGAATGTTTTTAAGACTGCTTTTTTGGTCAGCTCTGGGAGTGGCACACCATTCTGCAACACACATTCCATTAGCCAGAATTGTGTCTTGTGGTCCCATTCAGAAGCAAAATGTCTGTAGAATGTGTTTAAGTATGTCCAGCAAGCAGAGAAAAACCAAATATTGATAAATACAATCAACTTCTATCACAGAAATAAAGCATTACTTTCTTATTAACATTTTATAAATGTAAATTATTTTATTTTGAGATCTGTGTTCAATGTAAAATTTTTTGAAGGTATTATATTACTTAATGAGGAACTTAAAGTAAAATAATTTAAGTACGGTAATGCAGACAGTAAATTTAGACTTAGTATTTAAATTCAGCAAGGCCCATGCTCAATTCTAGATCACTATGTTTAAGGTCTAATCGTAAAACAGAGCAGCAATTGCAATACAAAGTTAAGTATTTTGGTCGGCAGCAAAACATATACTCTATATTTACATGTAAGTTATTACAGTTTAAAAGTATGTGGGAAAATAGGTTCAAAATAGATAAAGATTTTATAACGTAAGAGAATAGAGAACTGAAATAATTATTAAGTTTTCTTAAAGACAAAATTGCTCTACATTACTACCTAAGTTTATCTTCTGTTTCATTTTGATAAAATTTATGTTAAACAGTCTAATAAAATATTAAATCACACGTCTTTCTCTTAAAGTTCCTTAAAATAATACTCTCATCTATGTTATCAGTAAACAGTCTTAATATTGCTGTTCTCCTGAGAAAATTTTTCTCTGATTGCTGCTCATTATTTAAGGAAACTTTCAATATTAGTAAAACATTGCTCCAAATCTTTCATTTAGAGTTATTATTATACCTGTGCTGTTTTTTCTTCTGCCCACGAAGCCTGTCAAAATGCAAATTGCTTTCTCTGACCAAAAGTACAGCAGGAGCACAGCCTGGCTGCTTTTTACACAAAACCACCAACAGATTTGTTAACAGCTGTTCTTGGGGTCTGTGCACGTAATGGAAACTTCAGAACCTTGCAGGGTTCACGGTTTCTTCTGTCTGCAGCACAGGAATCGTTTAACAGTAGGTGACACTTTTGGCAATGTATAATTAAAGGGCTTGTTTTAGCAAAATTACACCCTGTGTAACACATAATAAAAGAGAAGGGGGAAGGAGAGGTTAACAGGCCTGGGTATACAATTTAGTTTGTAGCAGAGAATGAGCACAGTTGGGAGCTTGACTATTTTTGCTGTGATTCCTGAGGTCATATTAAGCAAAACAAATCACTATGTTTCTACTTTATTCAGGTGACAAGTGGATCGATAAGATAATTAATAATATCTCTTCTTCCCTATTTGGCTAATTGAGACGAGGGAAGATTATAAACGGCTCTACAACATGAAAAACCAGAAGTCATTTAATTTGAATGCCAGCATCACCTCCCCAAGGTTATTGATATTTGATTTAAAGGGGAATAAAAGATGGACAATTTAAGTGAATCTGACTTGTATTGTTCTGAATCCATATGCATTGATTCAGATTTGTGAGATGTCTTTTCAACAAGGTAGCTTTGGATCAATGGGGCTTGCATATTTGATCATATTTCTTTCAGAACCTTTCTTAAATACTCTTCATTTGTTACCACCAGGCAAAGGCAAATCTCTAGTTTAGAAAACTTGATTTTAAAATAAATTAGAAAGTAAAGAGAGAAAAGGCATGTTCCATTCCTGACATTTGTATATGCTATTACTCATTGAAAACATAACATGGTAAGTTTGTTTCATAGTCATTACCTCTACCATCATCTGTTACCCCCTCTGAACTACACCATTAATTATCTTTGCCTACTTCTGAAATGCATATACATAAAATCTTATTGTATGTAACATTTGAATATAGCGTTTTTGCTTATAATTATGTTACTGAGATTTATCAGTGTTGTCACACATAATTTCAGTTTACTTTTATTGACATGAAGCATCCTATAATATGAATATACCACACTATATTTAATATTGACGGACATTTTAGTTATTATAAATCATGATGATATAGTTTTACATGTACTTTGATGGAAACATGCAAGCATCTTATTAGGTAATACAATATATTATAGAATTGCTACTTTATAAAATATATGTATGTTTAGCTTCAGTAAATACTGCCAAATAATTGTCTAAAGGGATTGTTCCAAGTCACATTCCTGCCATCAATATATGAGAGTTCCATATCCTCACCAACACTTGGAAATATTAGTATTTTATTATATTTTAGTTATTCCAGTAAGTATACAGTGGGATTTCGTTGTTGTTGTAACATTTGTTTGCCCAGTGATGAATGAGGTTAAACATCTTTTCACATGTTTATGCATTATTTGGATGGCTTTTATTTGAAGCACCTGCCCAAGTCTGTAGCCTATCTTCTTATCAGGTTATCTTGATATTGTTGACCTAAGACATCTTTTTTAAATTTTTAATATTTGTTATATATACATATATGTGTGTGTATACACAAACATTTAACTATAATCTTTTCTTGATTTTTGCCTTTTCTAACCCTTAATGATGTCTTTTAAGATATAAAATTTTAATTAACTTTAAGTTCAATTTGTCAAATTATCCTTTTCTTTTGTTAATTTTTTGTATTATGTTACAATCAACTGACTATATATGTGTGGGTGTCCCTCTTTATATTCTATTCTATTGATGAGTTTATCTCTATCTGTACCCATACCTCACTGTTTATTCACACTGTAATTACATGAAGATGAAATACTTAGTGTTCTAAGTTCTCCTGCATCATAATTGTCTTTGTTATTCTTTTTTTTGCATTTTCATGTAAGTTAGAGAATCCATGTATTCATTTTCATAAAATAAACTACTGGAAATTTGTTTTGAATTACACTAAATCTATGTATCAGTTTTAAAACAACATTTTTAATATTAACTCTTAAAATCATATAGCTTATTCCTAATTAGTTTTTAATTTCTCCCAAAAGTGATTTATATGTTTTTTGTTTTGTTTTTAGAGCTCTTATACCACTTTATTTTTATTTCTAGGTATTTATGTCTTTATCTTTTTATAAATAGTATCATTCAATATTTTTTTCAATTGGTTGCTAGAATTTCTGATATTTTCAATTTGTGTGTATTAGTCAGGGCTCTCCAGATGGATGGAAATAATAGGATATATATATATATATATATATATATATATATATATCTCCTATTATAAATATTACATAGTTTGTAAAAATAAACTCATATATATATATGTGTGTATATTTGGGAATTTATTAAGTAGTATTAAGTCACATGATCACAAGGTCCCACAATAGGCCATCTGCAAGCTGAGGAGCAAGGAAGCCAGTCTGAGTCCCAAAGCTGAAAAGCTTGGAGTCTGATGTTCAAGGGCAGGAAGCATCCTGCATGGGAGAAAGATGCAGGCTGGGAGGCTAAGCCAGTCTAGCCATTTCATGTTTTTCTGCTTGCTTTCTATTCACTGGCAGCTGACTAGATGGTGCCCACCCAAATTAAGGGTGGGTCTGCCTTCCCCAGCCCACTGACTCAAATGTTAATCTCCTTTGGCAACAGCCTCACAGACACACCCAGAATCAATACTTTGCATCCTTCGATCAAGTTGACACTCAGTATTAACCATCACACTGTGTTTTGCCTTCTTTCTCCTTGATACATTTTTTGTAAGGTATTACTTGATTTTATTAAGATTTTCAAAGTCTGAGCTTTAAAATTTATGGGGAGTTCTTCATTTTACGTTTTCTATTTCTTTGATTTTTATTCTTCTTTAATAGTTTCTAACTTCCACATTAATTATGTTTTGTTGATTTTGTTGATTTTTTTAGCTTCCTTTCTTTTACATTTATTCAATTCTATAAACTTTCCTAAAAGTAGTGCTTTAGTTTTATATCATATTTTTATGTATAATATTTTCATAACTATTTAGAATATTTTCTAATTTCCATTATGATTTCTTCTATAACTAAAGTATTATTAAGAATTTAATTTCTAAGCATTTGGGATGTTTTATTTGTTATTTTTGTTTTGTTTTATTGTCTTTTGTATTTTCTTTTAGTTTGTGTTTATATAGTTTTCTTGAGGTATCACTGACATACAGTAAATTGTACAAATTTAAATTATACCATCTGAAAGTTTTGACATATTTATACAAAACTGTGAACCACTGGCACAATTAAGAAAATAAACGTATCAATAATCCAAAAGTACATTGTATTAATTCATTATCCTAAATATTTGACTGTTTTTTTTTTCTGGTCTAATTTTTTAAATAGTCATCTCCATCTGGATTCTTTTCCTTCTTCTTGACTTCATTTTATGCTCAGTGTTTTCACGTACATTTTTAGCTGAGCAAAGTTCCTCCATGAGGCATTCCACTCAAACTCATTTTTCCTTGACAGTGGGTGGGTCAGTCTCATAAATTACTTCTTTTACGCTAAAGCATCTGAACATCTGAACATTGATCTGAGATAACTGGTAGATTTTAGCATTTTGATTTATTTTCTAAAGAGAGAGTGCAAAGTTAACCATCTATGCAATATTTATATTGTAAAGGAACACTTGTTTAAAAATATATATTTTTAACATGATGGGAGAGAAATTTTCAGCTCTAAAACTACATAGGGTTTTATTAAATTTTCCAGAGATTAATGGAATGGTTTACAGGCACATTGTAAAAAATGCATTGTATGTTAATATATTTTAAAACTCCTTTTAACTTCTGCCAGTGTTTAACATGGGGCTGGATAATAGATGGGTACGTACAAGAGACTAATAAAGTGAAGGCTGCGGGAGGTGAGATGTGCAGTGTAGCAGGCCTTGTGGCTACACAGACGTGGCTCACAACTCACCCAATTTGTTTCTCAGCATGTGTCTTGATGTGTTTTATAAATTGGAATTGTTTTAAAAATCAGTCCAAGTAAAAAATATACAAACAAAAAGCAGACTTTAAAATGACTTTAAAAAAGACCCTCTCTAAGATGATTTTAAGCAAGATCCTCATTTCTAGATCACACAAATCCCCAGGAGGCTTTCAAGGACTTATTGATCTCCATTTCTTATTTATCATGCTTTGAAATGAAAAGCACAATATATATGGTATATGTGTGTGTGTGTGTGTGTGTTGATGAGAGTTTGTACAACTGTGATTCAATCACAGTATATTTTAATTTAATTTAAAATGCTCCAAACAGATTTTAAGAAGCCAAAATACAAATGTGGTCTTTTAAAATGAGTTCTAGAGAATATCAGAATAGTTCAATTCTACCTACTGTTATAGAAGGTTCAAATTAGGATTATTGGAAAAGTGTTTAGCTTAAGTGTTAGGATAAAATTACTAATAAATTATTATAATTATTGGACTACTTAGTACATCATTTTATATGTCAAAATCTGTGCTAAATATATTGCATATGAAATCTTAATTATTCCAAGTGTTCTATGACATAGTATTTTATCACTCCTATTTTTTGTATGGGAATGTTATGTTTCTGATCTGCTAATGGACTCTTTCACGATCACAAAGCATATAGATAGAGCAGTTGGAAATTTAATTCAGTTCTACATGTCCTACAGGACTTCTTGTTTCTTTTTTCTTTTTCTTTTCTTTTCTTTTTTTTTTTTTTTGAGTGGAGTCTCACTCTGTCGCCTGGGCTGGAGTGCAGTGGTACGATCTTGGCTCACTGTAACTTCTGCCTCCTGGGTTCAAGCAATTCTCCTGCCTCAGCCTTCCAAGTAGCTGGGATTACAGGCACCCGCCACTGCATCCAGCTAATTTTTTGTGTTTTTAGTAGAGACCATGTTGGCCAGGCTGGTATCGAACTCCTGACCTCGTGATTTGCCCACCTCGGCCTCCCAAAGTGCTAGGATTACAGGCATGATCCACCACGCCCGGCCCCCACAGGATCTTTTAACTCTGCTAAGCTTTTTATTTTTTATTTTTTTTAACAAGGACAGTATATTTTTCTCACAGTTTAAATGGTTATTTTATAATTATATAGTTTATAACTATAATTTCCATCTTGTTCTTTTTAGAATCCTTGGTTTATAGACCATAGTAATATAGGTTTCCAAATATAGAACCTAAAGTTGTGCTCAAATCATAGGAACATCTGTGCCTAAAAGGCTGCAAATTATTAGATCAAACCCTCTGGAACACATTTTTTGTTAGATTTTATGGGGTTAGCCATGAAGATTTGATCCTCTATCTGGATTTCATGTTAAAGGCTTAGCACTAAGTTTTTCTTGCCAAAGAGCTGCTTTTCTTTCTGTTTAAATTGTAGGCTTTTGTTTTTTTCTTCAGATGAATATGCAGGTTGACATCTCTTTAGAAATACAACATATCTAAGTGATATGTCATGGAACTTCTCTTTATTTATTATTCTTGTCGTTCTTTTTCTTTTCCTCTTCCATTTGGCTGCCCATGATCCAAATGCAATTCTTTTTCCACTACTAAAGCATATCCATACTTTAAATCACCTAATGTATTGCTTTCAATCTAATCAATATTTGCAAGTCCTCAGTATTGGTACTTGGATTGTTAATTCAGATCACCCCCTGCCAATAAACTAATGAAAGCATTTTGGCCACTCTTTCTGCTCTGTCAGAGAGCATATTACAAAGACTGACCTTGTGTGGTGATTTCTAGAAACTGTAACAGGGTAACAGGGAAATGGAGGCCTTCAGATAATATGTTTTACTCAAATAAATATGAAAGGGTTTAATTGATTTAATAGACTGTACTTACTAGCATTTAAAATTATTTGATATAGTAGAGCTTTAAGATACAGTTTTTCCACAGGAAATTAATTGCTTTACATGGTTACTCTCAATTATTTCTATGATGCAACCTGTATCTTCCATAGGTATAATTTTTCCTAGCTCACAATTCCATGCCTCTCCCTTTAAATAAAAGTTTTGGAATACAATGGGTTGGAGAAAGATATAAGTGCTTGTGAGGTATAACTGAATCACTGGTCATAACTTCTTTCTGGATTTTCGTTGATTGTTCCCTTTAGGGAAGCAGATTCTGAAACTGGAATTGGAAACCAGAAAGTTGATTAGAGTGTGTTCTGGGGTGAGGGTGGCAAGGCGGAAATGCCCATGTGAGAAAGGGGAGAGGGAGGGACCAGGTAGTAGCAACAGAGGTTTCCCTCACTTACTCGGAGTTCCTGAGCTGCAGCACCCATCAGATTTGTCATTTTTGAACCAAGGGAGCCTAGGCCTTTTGAAACCTTCATATAAACAGTCTTAGGATTCAGGCTGTCCTGGGGATGGGGAAGGCATGTCACCTTGGATAAGACAGCTTTCTTTGGCTGCAGAAATTTTCTGAATAAAGGAGAATCTGAACAGCCCAGTATCTACCACAATTTTAAAGGGCATATTTGAAAGCAATAAACCTAAATATATTTATATATTTTGTATTCTGAATGGGATTTTTCTTACTTTTGGAAGTCAAACTTCTCTCACAGCTTTCTCTAAATTTTAGTATTCATTACTTACTCTCAACACACATGAAAGGGGTCTTGTATTAGTCCGCTTTCACGCTACTGATAAAGGTATACCAGAGATGGGGCAATTTACAAAAGGAAGAGGTTTATTGGACTTACAGTTTCACGTGGCTGGGGAGGCCTCACAATCACAGCAGACGGTGAAAGGCAAGGAAGAGCAAGTCACAACTTATGTGGATATCGGCAGGCAAAAGGGAGAGCTCGTGCAGAAAAACTCCTGTTTTTAACACCATCAGATCTCATGAGACTCATTCACTATCATGAGAACAGCCTAGGAAAGACCTGCTCCCATAATTCAGTCACCTCCCCCTGGGTTCCTCCCTTGACACATGGGAATTGTGGGAGTTATAACTCAAGATGAGATTTGGGTAGGGACACAGCCAAACCATATGAGGTTTTTTATTTCTAATACACATTTATATGTTTTTAATCAAATGAGTGACTAGACAAATGCAAAGGAAATGGAGTGCTGTATAAATATAAAATCTATTTATTTAAAACTAAGCTAAAAAGAAGTCCAATATTAGACTTAACAAACTTAAATAGTGCTAACTTAATAAACTTTTTAACATAACCAGAAATAATAAAATGATAAACATAAATATTCTGAACATTTTGGTGAGCTGTCTCCCAAGGCCTTCTTGATCTTTTTACTCATATCTAGATGAAAAGGAATATATTGGTGTACTTTTAGCAACAGGAATTATGTTCAATTATATTATCTAAAATAGGCATTTACTTTTTTAACTGTTAAACTCACCTGAAATTTTGATTAAGAATTTAGGCAAAAATATATTACCATACCACAAATGAATTTTTTAAAAGCATGTGTTCATTTTCCCCCATCTGGAACAAGTCTAGATCCATGATTTTGAATTCCCTGATGTATTCAGAAAGAACTTGAAATGAATACTATTCAGAGCAGTGATTACTTTCAGAAAATATTCAGAGGTAGCTTTCAGTAACTGCTAGCATTTTTTTTTTGAATGCTATGTTTCAGCAAACTGTGCTGTGTACTTAGTGTATCTTATCTCATTTAGTTTTCACTATAGGACACAAAGGAATGCTATTAAACCTGTTTTCCAGATGAGAAATCTGAGACTCAGAGATTTTAATGAAGCTGCCCAAAGCTAGAAGGACACTAAGTAGAAAAATCAAGGAATAAATCATTATTTGGACCCAACATGCAGGTTCTTTCTACTAACACCATGCTACAGGGCTCACCAAAATTGGTACTCATTTGGAATTTGAGTATTAAGCAATATGACAAAGATACATAATCAAAGTTCTTGAAACAAAGCACTCAGAGACTGTTTATACCTGTTTCTAGAGAAAGTGATAGAAATAAACATAGATCTAGAAATAATTGCTTCAAAATACATTATGTAGTCTGGTGTAACAACTATTATACACTTCCACAAATAAAGGACAGTAATGTGGTTTCTTTCCAAAATATCCTAAATAACTGTGATTAATAAGGATTGAAACAAATATATATCTTTAAAGAGTAAGACTTAAATAATTTACATGATAAATACATTAGATAATTTAGTGTGAAGAGTAACTTCTAATGGTTTCAGCAATATATATATTTTATTGGCTGTCTCTCAGGACCCATTTCTTCAGATGGTTCTGTGATATTATATCAGACATAAATATCCACTTCAGAGAACAAGTACACTAAAGCTATATCTCTAAGATGACATATCATCATTATTTAGCATTGCATAACTAAGTGCACACAGACAAACAAAAGCTAAACAACAAAGTTCGGAAGTTTGACTGCATGTAACTTAGGAAACTCAATATATAGGTAATCCAGTATAAATCGAATTATTCTTCTTGGGTAGATGTAAACATCCCCAATTATTCTTCATTGCAACTGTATCAGTCTGCCAGGGCTGCCATATAAAAATCACAGCTGGAGTGGCTTGAACAACAGAAATTTATTTCTTCACAGCTCTGGAGGCTGGAGTTTCCAGATCAAGGTGCTGACAGGTTTGTTTTCTCTGAGGCTTCTCTCTTTGGCTTGCAGATGGCTGCCTTCTCACTGTGTCCTCACATGGCCTTTTCTTTGTGCTCGTGCATCTGTGATGTCTCTTCCTTTTCTTGCAAGCACATCCCTCAGTGCTATTGAATTACGGTTCCATCCTTATGACCTCACTTAACCTGGCCCTTTCTTCAAGGACAGTCACACTGGGGGTTAGGGCTTCCGCATATGAATTTGGAGAGAGATACAATTCAGTTCCTATCACCAACTCACCCAGCAACCTAAGCACTATACACTAAAACAACCTACAGATTATGTCAAGCTGAGACTTGAGAGGCATGAGGACAGGGCTGATAGGTATTTTCAGGGCAGAAGAGGAAACCAAATCACAAGTTCAGCAACATAGAAGTGGTCAGTAGCTTCTTAAGATAAAAGAGGCAGGAAAGTGGGCAACATAAAGAGGCAAAAGGTGGATACACAGGCTAACTTTATACAACTGGCCAAGCAAAGAGCAGGTCTCAGATGTAGCCAAAATAGTGGTCAGTGGTAGAGATCATAATATGGATACCATGCTACTGGTACAGATCATAATATGGATGCCATGCTACTGGTACACAGAGAAAAATTCTGGTTAAAAAAAAAAGTCAGTAAAGAACCTAGGTGAAGGTGTAGGTTAAGTAAAGTCAGGATGCAGGCATATGGCATTAGAATCAACTCGCTACTGATTCCGTGACTCTGAGAGAAGTGGTTCTCCTGAGTTTTTTCCTGTCCAAAATCAGCTTTTCTGAAGTGCTACCCAAATGGAGAAGATTAAGCTCATTTAGCTGAGGGAGTGAGATGGGAGAATAAAAAGCAAATGGTTACAGTAACTGTCTCTGTACCTTGAGGGTTATCTTATGCGATGGCGTGAGGGTGGAAAGAAGGATATCTAAAATGAGGTACAAAAAGAAACAAATGAACTTGTATAATATTATTCAAAACAATAAACAGGGTTAAATGTTAATGCCTGCACACAGTCAGATTCCTTTATGCTTTTCTGGTAATTTCTTTAAACTATTTCTGAATTATTTCCTATTTTTCCAAGTTCTGAAAAGAACATTTGTCAAATTCACATTTTAAAAAATGCACTGAAAGCATGTACTAGCACTTCTCAATGATACATGGTCATAAACTGGGAAAGTGTGTATGTTTGATATTTCCCCCACTATTCTAATTGCTTTTCACATAAGATCATTGCAAAAGATATGTTAGCTAATAGAAATAAACACACTGGAAAAAAAATGAGAAGTTCTTATGAGCAAATACCTCATTATTTCGGAAGCATAGATGTTATCAGTCTAGGTAACTTCATTAAGAGTCTTTTTGTTGGCACAAATATGTTTTGGTTTCAGGATGTGGCTGATGTTATGTTACATATTTCTCAAAACCAAAATATATGCAAGTCTTATTTTACAAGAAAATATTTGGGTTAAATCTCTGTAAACCCTATGCCTACTGGACATGCACAGAGATTAAGGAAAATATCATTCATTAAGTATCCTCAGGGAACAAAGCTATCCCAGTTAATTTTGCATCTGTTTGTTATTTTTAGCCTGCAATTTGTTTATTGAATTATTTTTCAGCATTTGAAAAGTAAAAAAGTTTAATTTTTATATTAAAATTGACTGATCACAATTGATAAATCACAATACCTCTTCAAATAATCACCAATAATACAATATAGTGTGAGACAAAAAAGATAATATTGAAAAAGATAATATTAAAAAAGATAATATTGAAATACATTATGGTGATACTTTATTATTTTTATAGTCTTATTAAAATTTCTTTTTTTTTAGGTTTCTTAGGCTTCTATATATTACCTCATTTTCAGAAAATATGCAACCCTGATTATTTCAATTGCTTAATGTACACCCAATTTGGGAGTTTAAAAAACTATAAACAGATCATAATATCTTACTTTAATTATATTCTTATTTCATTCCAGTTTGTTGACTCCCAGACATCTTAGGTTTATTTCTTAGTCATCTGAGGACTTTCCTGCCTTAAGTGGTCATACATAATTTTTTGATTTCATATTGAAAAGATTTATAACATTGCTTCACAAATCTATTCAACATTTAAAATTATTTTCAAGTGCTTTGATCCTTTTTGTATTTTTTCTGATGTGGGTTAATTTATAAATTTGACTTAAACAAAAATAAATTGGTAGAATTTAATTATAAGCCACAATCTTCTTCTGCTACTCCAGCCCTAAACTTAAATTTTGCCACATTTTTCTGGTTCTTAAATGATAGCCATCAGCCATCTTTATGAAATCTGATTTTACTAGATGTTTTCTTTATTGCTTTCTTTTCTTTTACTCTTATTACATTGGAAATATTCACTTTTAGAACAACTTATAATAATGGAATTCCATATATTCCTTCCATTTTTAATAAGAGAAAGAATTCAGAGTAGAAATGTTTTTTATAGTATTAAAAGGAAAACTTAAGTTAAATTTATGATCTGAGAGAGACCAAGGTAAATACCCCTTTCATTAATTAAGACGGCTCATAAGGTTAAGGAAACAAAGTTTCCTACAGGTTGATGATTCAGGACCTGGCTAACATGAAAAATATTTAAATTCCAGAAAAACCACACTTTCGTTAAACTCCATAACAGAAGAAATTATCAGATAAATTACCAGAACTCTGATTTACAACCCAAGTATTACAACCCTGATTGGACAGAGGACTGGCTTTACATTCTTTTCTAATGAGCTACTATAGACTTTAAGCCAGTTTCAGCCAGCTTACAGAGGCTGTGCACAAACTTTGTGTCCTATAGTTAACCTTTTGACTAAAAATGCTAAATTCCACCACATTTTAATGCTAAAACCCGTTCTCAAAGTGAACATGGGATGTATGTTACATATATTACCCATTGTGCACATGCCCAGCTCTCCTTGTGAATACATATGGTTTTCCCCCCAAACCTGATGAATATGTACAACTTATTGTATAATATGGACCCTGTGAGGCATAAAACACAACCCATCTTCCCCTCTTTGAAGAGAACCTCTTTGGCACAACTTTGACTGGAGACTTCCCAGCTTGCAAACTGATACCACTAATAAAGTTCTCCTTTCTACTATCTAGCCATTCTGGTTGTCTTTTGGGAGACAAATTTAATGGAGTTTAATTGAGCAAAGAACAATTCGTGAATGGTACAGCCCCCTCCTCAACCAGAATAGGTTCAGAGCAACTCTGTCACTGCTGCATGGTCAGAGAGGGTTTATGGACAGAAAAAGGAAAGTGAGGTTCAGAAAACTGAAGTGACATACAGAAACAGCTGGATTGGTTATAGCTCAGTGTTTAACTTCTTTGATCACAGTTTGAACAGTTGGCCGCCTGTGACTGCCTAAGGCTTGGTGATTGGTACAAGAGTAGGTTACAGTCTGTTTACACATCAAGTTAGATTACAGTTCACTATGCACAGAGAAACCTTTAGGCTGAACTTAAAATATGTAAGGAAGCAAAGTTAGGCTAAAATTAATTTAATAATAGAAACAGGACATAGGCATGGGCAAACACTTCATGACTAAAACACCAAAAGGTATGGCAACAAAAGACAAAATAGACAAGTGGGATCTAATTAAACTAAAGAGCTTCTGCACCGCAAAAGAAACTACCATCAGAGTGAACAGGCAACCTACAGAATGGGAGAAAATTTTTGCAATCTATCCATCTGACAAAGGGCTAATATCCAGAGTCTACAAAGAACTTAAACAAATTTACAAGAAAAAAAAACCAACCCCATCAAAAAGAGGGCAAAGGATATGAACAGACACTTCTCAAAAGAAGACATTTATGCAGCCAACAGACATATGAAAAAATGCTCATCATCACTGATCATCAGAGAAATGCAAATCAAACCCACAATGAGATACCATCTCACGCCAGTTAGAATGGCGATCATTAAAAAGTCAGGAAACAACAGATGCTGGAGAGGATGTGGAGAAATAGGAACACTTTTACACTGTTGGTGGGAGTGTAAATTAGTTCAACTATTGTGGAAGATAGCGTGGGGATTCCTCAAGGATCTAGAACTAGAAATACCATTTGACCTAGCCATCCTATTACTGGGTATATACCCAAAGGATTATAAATCATGGTACTATAGAGTCACATGCACACGTATGTTTATTGCAGCACTATTCACAATAGCAAGGACTTGGAACCAACCCAAATGTCCAACAATAATAGGCTGGATAAAGAAAATGTGGCACATATACACCATGGAATACTATGCAGCCATAAAAAGGATGAGTTAATGTCCTTTGCAGGGACATGGATGAAGCCTGAAACCATCATTCTCAGCAAAATATCATGAGGACACAAAACTAAACACCACCTGTTCTCACTCGTAAGTGGGAGCTGAACAATGAGAACACATGGACACAGGGAGGGGAACATCACACACTCGGGCCTACTGGGGGTGGGGGTCTGGGGGAGGTATAGTGTTATAAGAAATACTAATGTAAATGATGAGTTAATGGGTGCACCAAACCAACATGGCACATGTATACCTATGTAACAAACCTACACATTGTGTACATGTACCCTAGAACTTAAAGTATTCAAAAAAAAAGAAATAGGAATTCTACTTACTGAACATTGAGAGTCACAATTCAGTTAAATATTGCCAGTGAAGTTACTCGAAGACCTTTGAATTTTACTACCTCAGACATATTGTTTTACTAAACGGTCTTCAGAAATTACTTCCAAAAGAGTTTTTGTTTTTAAATACCCAAAAGAAAAATGTTGAATTAAAAAACCTTAAAGAAGATAAATTAATCTTGTTTTATAAAAGTTCTTTACCCTCTTTATATTCATGCTCAGAAACCTATATCATTCAAATTCTTTCTTATACACTTCTAATCTATTATAGCCCTGGCTAGGTACACACATACACACACACACACACACACACACACACACATATGCCTGTATGCATATGCATATCTTTCAAAGCATTTTATGTTGGCTATAAATTCTATAATAATTTCTACTGACTGCTATGTATGAGTGACAAACTAATGTTCAGTTTTAATGTATCCCTCAATTCCTTCCATAAAAATATATATCTTTTATAGCAAATGCATAAAAACCAAAACATGTACATCTTTTCACTAAAAAAATACTATTAATAGAAAGTTCAAAATACATGAAAGAACACATCATAATTATGAATTACAAGAGTAAGTTTACAAGAATGTCAATTCTCCAAAAATTTATAAACGTATATATGTGTATATATTAATAATTGTATATAGGCCAGGAGCAGTGGCTCACACCTGTAATCCCAGCACTTTGGGAGGCTGAGACCAGTGGATCACTTGAGGTCAGGAGTTTGAGACCACCCTGGCCAACATGGCGAAAACCCATATCTAATAAAAATACAAAAATTATCCAGGTATGGTGGCACACCCCTGTAATCCAAGCTACTTGGAAGGCTTCAGAATTGCTTGAGAAGGCAGTGCTTGCAGTGTGCTGAGATGGCACCACTGCACTCCAGCCTGTGTGACAGAATGAGACTCTAGCTCAAAATAATAATAATAATAGTAATATTAATAATAAATTGTATACAGTTATTCAAATAATAGTTTTTTCCTGAAATTGACAAGGTGATTCTAAAATTTGTACAGAAATGCACAAAACCAAGAATAGCCAAAGCAATCTTGAAAAAGAAAAACATAAAAGCTACTGGATAATTAAAATGGTACAGTATCAGTCCTATTATAGACAGAATACCTCAAAGAACAGAATAGGGAATCCAGAAAATGACCCACACATGTAGTTACCTGATTTAAGATAAAGTGACAGTATATATTTGACACAGTAAAGAGACTCCTTTCAGTAAAATGTGCTGGATTATTTGGATTAACTGCATCTGTGAATCTGCGGAGGCATGAGAGGAACAGGGCACCTACATGCTGTGCACTGTTTTCTGTGACAGCAGAAGAGCTCATTTCAGTGATGCTGGAGATGAAGGGGAAGAGGTCTTTGGGGTGGAACGACAATGAGTCTTGCACATTGCTTTAAGGTTAACAAAGCTTTTTGTGTTCCTTAATATATTAGAGTTCATAACAATTTTATTTCTGATGTGAAAGAATTTATTGTCAGTAAGATGCCTGGCCTTATTAATTCTTGTCAAGGTAATCATAAGACTGACGGTAAATCTCAAGTGGTCCCTTTTATTTAATTTTCTCTATTGTGGAAAGAAAGATATGCAAAAATCATAGCTGCTTTCTATGGGAAAATCATGGGACTATCATAAGGCCTCATGTTCTCTTCTTCTCAAGGATCTGACCACATCTCTGACATCAATACTGAGTGTTGTTCTCAGTTTCCATATATTCAGGAAACATTTTATATGATCCACATGTAACATCTGGAACTCTTGAGACTTTTTCCTCTTCAATTTCAACATATTATTATAAAATTTAAATCTCCTCCTAACACTGAAATTAGGACATTAAGGAACAAATGTCATCTGAAAAACATTAATGGATCAGATTCATAGGTTTGAAATGGATCTACTTTCAATACAAATGGGGATACAAAACTATATAAAGTAATAAAATTCTTTACTTAGAATGCCAAGTAGTGGATAATTTGTACTAAATATAGATTTCATGATGACTAGTAAGGAACATAATCGCTGGAAATGGTAGAATTTAAAAAGCCTCATAATACCAAGTATTAACAAGGATGTGAAGTAACTGGAATTCTCTGATGGATAATGTTCTTGGTGGGAGCAAAATCTGGTAGGGTTATTTAGAAAAAAATCACATGAACTGTGTCTATGAAAACTGAGTATACACATCCCCTATGTCCCAACACTTCTAGGTATGTACACAATAGAATGTATACTTTTATTGCCCAAAAGACATTACCAAAATGACCACTTCAGCATTATTTGTAATGGCCAAAAACTATAACCACCTAAACATTTATCAGTAGGTGAATGAATAAAGAAAATTTTACAGATTTATACAATGAAATAATTGTAGAATTTAATTTAAGTAGGGTAGAAAATATGCAAAACTAATATATGATTTTAGAAGATAGTGGTTCCACTTGTATTGTAAGCAGTGGCCAAAAACAAGAGTGCACGAAGGAGCCCTCTGGATTTCTAGTAATAGTGTCTCTTGAGCAGGGTGTTAATTATACAGGTATATTCTGTTTATGAAAATTCACCAGACTGCACAGTTAAACTAGACACATCTTTGTGCATATGTATATATGTATATATGCAAACCTCAATTAAAATAAAAATCAAAAATATTATTTTATACACATTAGTTTATTTCCTATAAAATGTCTGAGACCAAAGTTTGGTTTTAGAAGAGTACCAGTTACACCTATATTTTTTAAAATCTCATTTTCTCTTATTTATTTCAAATGACAAAAATTATATACATTTATGATATACAACATGTTTGGATATATGTATACTTTGTAGAATGGTTAAATCAAGCAAATTAACATATGCATGACTTTCCATACTTATTTTATTTGTAGTGAAAACATTCAAAATCTACTTTCTTAGCAATTTTCAAGTATACAATAAATTGTTATTAACTATAGCCTCCATGTTGCAAATGGATCACACCCAATTTTTTTTTTCAAAGTAAATGCAGCACAGAATTAATTGAGAAGTTTCAGTTTAGTCTGGGTTTTTATTCCTACTTCATTAATGTCATAAAAATTAAATTGCAGTTGGGTGCGGTGGCTCATGCCTGTAATCCCAGCACTTTGGGAGGCCGAGGCAGGTGGATCACGAGGTCAGGAGATGGAGACCATCCTGGCTAACACGGTGAAACCCTGTCTCTACTAAAAATACAAAAAATTAGCCAGGTGTGGTGGTGGGCGCCTGTAGTCCCAGCTACTAGGGAGGCTGAGGCAGGAGAATGGCATGAACCCAGGTGGAGGAGTTTGCAGTGAGCTGAGATTCCAGCCTGGGTGACAGTGTGAGACTCCGTCTCAAAAAAAAAAAAAAAAATTTAAATTGCATATATTTTCTCTATATATAAAATGTAGCAAGGGACCAGACTTCTCACAAATTTTTATGTTGAAAGTCAAAACTGCTGTATCAGCCATTTCAAAATTCACTAACATTTTTACACTAATAAAGAATGCAATTTCAAGTGTATCAAGCTATCAAGATAAACCTAGAGGGAGGAAGAGGAATGCTTACATGTTTCTACCATCTTGCTTTTTAACTTTAGGTTTCTGTTCTTCTTCCTGCTTTTTAAGATGAGGAAACTAAAGCAGGTTGACTTACTAAGTTCAATTTGTTAGTAAATGGTTAAACTAGGACTTGAACATAGTTTCCTCGTATATCACATGGACAGCATAGCTCTTCTCCCTCATAATCACAAGTTCTTAACATAACACCTAGATACCTTTTTCTTTAAATAAATAATTTGAGTACATCAAAATGAGGCACAATTAATATTTGATAATATCATGTATTACATACTCCAAGCTCAGGCTGTTTGTAATATCAGCAACAGCAACGAATCTAAGCTCTCTAAATTACTCAAGGCCATACAAATGTTATTATGCATTAATTCAACTAAGAAGTAAAGATGGTACAAAATATCTAGAACATAAAATAAATCAACATGTGCCTTAGAATACATCTGCCTGTAGGTGCATTGACTAGAAAAAATATAGAATGAAAACTGAATATAAACTATTGCAATAATTCTTTCAACTTTAAGGGCAGAGATAGGAAGAGACACATTGCATGTTTACAGATACTAATTTCTTACAAATAAATTTTATTTGGTATATTTGTGGTTTACAACACAACCAGACTGCACAGTTAAGCTACGCACATCTTTGTGTATATGTATATATGCAAACACCAATAAAAATTAAAATAAAAAATATTATTTTATACACATTAGTTTATTTTCTATAAAACATCTGCAACCAAAGTTCGGTTTTAGAAGAGTACGAATTACACGCATATTATAGAATACAGGAAGATGTACATTAAAGGATACACATGGTACTTTAAGTGTTAACATGGTGAAATATTTTAGATATATAAGCCAAAAAAGATTGACTGTATTAAAATGGAAGAGACTATGTGTGAATGTACACATGTTTATATTTGCTAGCAGATTACCTGAAATATCAATGTTATTTTTTCCTTGACGTTTTTAATTTCTGAGTACTTGTTAAAGAGACTAAACCTAGAGACAATAATTTTGATGACATTTAGAAATTTGTTTATGATAGATTTTATGAGGGTAAATACAAATTTTATGGAGTACAGACTTTTGACAACACTTTTCAGGATTTTTTTTGCCTGTGGTACACAATTAACTTAGAATTCGAGCCAATGCACTGCCCTTGACTATATAGCATATGTTGTTAATGGTTGTTGGCTGGTTTTGCTGAATAAGTTTATAAAGTTGTTGCAGCATATTTTCTTCACCAAAAAAAGAAAATAAATAATGCTTCTGTCATGTTATTTTAAGGACATCATTTTAAAGTTAGTTTCATTCCTAGTGGAAAACTCTGCAATGCGATAGTAGTAGCATTGAACTAAGGTTAAAAATAAGGTGAAAAATATCAAGATGATTCTGTGAAGCTTTTAAAAATGTGAAAAGTGTATTTTTGGAAATAGCTTTATAAAAGTTTACTCTGTGGGGAAATGGCCATATGGGACGATGATGAAGGGATACAGTTAATGAATATCATAACTTATGTTATATAGAGGTTAGATGCTATTTGTATAAATTAGGGATATATCACCTTTTAACTGAAGCCGAACATCACCATTTGAAGTCAACACAAGTTAAAACTAGATTATCATTACAAATGCACTGAAAAGGGTAAAGATACAAAGTACTTTTTTTCCTATTGACTATCATAAAAAGTTTTTGAATTCTGTTCTCCATCAGTATATTTAGATGAGTAATATATTGCATTAGTTGGTAAAATGGTTTTAGCCTAAGAAGAGAAGACAAGTCTTGGCAAAATAATCAGCATTTGAAAATATGCCAAGACCATGCACAATGGGGTACTAATATTTGTCCTGTTTAACTTATAAGAGTTGGATGTAAAGGAATAGTCATAAAATCTATTGAGAATTAGCATAAGAAAATGCTTGCAGTAATGTGCTATAAAAGATAGAAGTAGTAGGATAAGAACTGAGTGACTCAGGCCTTGAAAAGGTATATTATCCTAGGTCTTTAGAAAATCAACTTTATTCAGGAATAATTTACCTACAATAAAATTCACAAGTTTAAGTGACCCTACTCAAATCAAAATATAGAATATTTCTATCTTTGTACTTGCCATCCTCACCCTCACCTTCACCCAAGACTATCAGTGATCTGATTGTATTACCCTAAGTTTGTTTTGCCTGTTCAAAAATTTTATATAAATGAAACCATACAGTGCAGATTCATTTATAGCTAGCTTATTTCACTCAATGTAACGATGGTGAGATTCACCCACGTTGTTGCAATATTAGAAGTTTGTTTTTATCTCTGAGTTGATTTCCAGTGTATGAATGTATCCTTTTTTTAAAAAATGCATTTCCTTGTTGAGGAATATTTGTGTTATTTCTAGGTTTTTTGATTATTATAAATAAAACTTCCATAAACATTCATATAGAACTCTGTCTGCAGACATATGTTTTCATTTCTCTTGGGTAAATACCTAGGAATAAAATTACTGTGTCACCTACCTAGTATTTACTCATGAGAAATGAAAACATATGCCCACACAAAACATTTCCTTGCTAATGTTCAGAGCAGCTGCATTATTTATTTTGTTTCATCTTATTTTTTAAAAATCTCCTTTGAACCAGAGGATGAGATTGAATATGAATGGATGGGGCAGGTATTCTCTTTACTTGTTAAGGAATCAATGATTTCATGGTCAAACATCCCGTGAACTAGCTAAAATGAGAGTGGTATGACAGACAGGAGGATACATATTGATCTCTGGGGTTTTCAAGGCTCTGAGATAGGAAAAGCTGGGTTGTGCCTAGAGTGGATGTAGTGGAAGAAATGGTGCGTTGCTGTGATTGTATTGATGTGGAGGTAGACTAGGTAGAGTCAGCAGCATGATCGGTCTCTACTTTTCCTAGAGTGGCAGCAGCAATGACAGCAGCAGCTCAGTTATCAACTTTGACTCCTAAGGCACAAGTGGCAGCACAGGGTTGATGAGCAGACAGATCTGCCCAGTAGTCATGCCACAAGGAGGTGGCAAACAGCAAATAGCGCTGGCATAAAGGAATCTATTCAGATCACTGTACCTCAAGAAGGTCCCAGAAATAACTGGAGAAATGACTCTTTGTGTAGGGAGTTAATATCTGGTGAGTAGGCCTTGGAGGCAATAATCTAATAATGTGGATATAAAAACTACATTTGTTTTCATGTTGTTGTCACTGATGGAAGACGACAGTGGAAATGTGATTCATTTTTATTGATTCAAGTAATTCATATGTTTAGGGTTTATAATACAGGGCCTTACAAACATTAGCATAAAACATAGCAGCTCAGGATATATTCTTACTGAATAATTCTACTAGGTTCATTCAGTTTTGGAAACTCTCAGAAATTAATGGTAAAATCTGTTTAAATATTTCTACAATGCAGGCTTATATAATTATATGAGGCTGTGCCCACCGGTTTCGAACATTATTTTGTTTTCTCTATGTACTCCATTATACTAATAAAAAATATTGAGATTCCCCACCAGTTTCTGGGACTAATGTTTCTTTTGAAACAGTCCACAATTTTTATCCTTTTTTTCTGGGTCCCAAGGCATTTTTCAGCATTTCTCAATTCAGAATTCCAGTTATAATGAGTACTTGTTATTTTAGTAGAATTGAAGTCAAAGTATTGTAAGACAGGCATTACAGTTACACATTTTGAGTAGGTCTTAACTCTGCTATTACACTCACAAGGTAACTGAGAATAAGAAATCCATTGCTGGGTGTATTGCAACTGGCATGCTAAATTACAGTTGTAGAATGTAAAAAGAACATGGTTCCATCCTTTTTTCTTTAAGCAGGTATAATTTAATTTTAATTTTGCCTTTTCCTCTGTCATGTAAAGATCACTATGCCTTAGAATGTTAGTGTCTTCTCTGTAATTATAACTAGTACATTTGAAATCACAAAACCATGACAAAGAGCATCTTTCTAAATGCCTCTGTAGAGTATAGGTTATCACTGGCCATGCAGGCTTACCTCCCACTCTTAACATTGTGCCATTAGTAGCTAAAAATATTCTTCTAATATATGGCTGCTGTAATAACATGTACACACAGATATTTTTGGTGCTTAGGTTTGAGAACTGACCAGAAATCTTTACTAAAAGCAAAATGTCTTCTTCCTAATTGCTGTTTGCCAGGTGCAATGGTCGGCAGCTCTTATTAAGGTCTACCTCTGGGCTACATTTGAAATAAGCTTAAAATTTCCTTTTCAGTCTAGACATGTTCCTCTTCCACTCATGCTATATGAAGTCTGTGAATATCAGTCCTTCATATGATAATAAGAAAATCAGTTTGTATGCGATGATCTTCTTTAACTCCTTACTAGGCATCATAAAATCATTATTTTATAGAAATTATTAACTATATGGCATTCTAAGTAAGAAAAGTTTGATTTTATATCCCTGTTCCTATTGAAAGTAGATCCATGTCAAACATATAAATCTAATCCATTAATAATATTTCTTAAATAATATTTGTTCTTATTGTCCTAATTTCAGTTTTATGAGATTTAAATTGTACAATATGTTGACATTAAAGGAAAAAGATTCTCGGAGTTCCAGATGTTACACACGGATCATATAAAGTGTTTCTGGGGTATACAGAAACTGAGAATAACACTCAGTATTGATATCAGAGATGTGGTCAGTTCCTTGGAGAAGAAGAGAACATGAAGCCTTATGACACTCCCATGACTTTCCCACAGAGAGCAGCTATGATTTTTGTATATCTTTCTTTCCAAAATAAAGAAAATTAAATAAAAGACAGAGACCACTTGAGATTTCCCATCAGTCTTATGATCACCTTGACAAGAATTAATAAGACCAGGCATCTTACTTACATTTTTTACATCAGAAATAAAATTGTTACGAACTCTAACATACTTTTGAAAACAAAAAGCCTTGTTAACCTGAAAGTGATGTACATGACTCATTATTGTTCCAACCCAACCTACCTCTTCCCCTTCACCTCCAGCATTTTTGAAATGAGCTCTTTTCCCATAACAGCCAACAGTGCACAGCATGTGGGTGCCCTGTCCCTCTCATGCCTCCACAGATTCACAGATGTAGTTACATTGCCCTGGAAGGTTCTTTCTTTTATTTTCCCTCTTATAACCGTCTAGGTAAAGGTCCACCATAGCACTTCTCACCTTGTATGGTAAGTATTCATTGGGCTGTCCCTAGGAGAAAGCTGAAAGAAACTTTGATGCAAAAGTGAATCTTACTTGGATATGAATATGTGATACATCTCACATTTCTGACACATAGTACATAATCAGTAAGCACCTACTGAATAAATGGAATTTCACCGCCAAAGCTCCATAAGCTTTGGATATAGACATAGAAACACATTTTTAAAAATTGAGACTCTGTCTTCAGGCCTAGCAGTTCAAATTTATGCTATTATATCAACATTGGATCAATCTAAAGAACTCCAACGTGTGATTCAAAATGTTACTAAGCTATGCATTATTAATGTAATACTAGATAGGAAGGGAGTGATATGATCTCTGAATATGAAACATTACTTACTAATATTGTGAAGGAAAGAGAAATGAAGAGATTATACACTTTACAATGGCATTACACTATCTCAAATAAACATATCCTAGAATTTGTCTCATTTGATTCTTTTCCTTTTCCTGATAACACACGAGAGGAGCTTAGTAATACTTTGAGGATATTTGTTCCTCTAGGGACCAAATGAAATGCTCTCGCTTTTAACTTATTTTAATGGACCTTTAAATGTGAATCATAACATCTGAAAACTTATATTTTAAGGCAATGAATTCCAAACATAAGTTTTTAAGTAAGACTAGAATATTTTACAAGTACTAGAGAAGAAATAATATCACATGAAACCAACAACTTTAAACTTACTATATTTTTCCCAGAAAGCAGTAGATCTTTATATATGCTGAGATTTCCTTTGAAAGAATTTTCGTACAATTTGATTGTTATGAAACAAAAAAGTATGATTTTCAAAATTAAGTGTAAGAACATTGTTGTGATGTTTTATTCATTCATAAAATATTTACAGACAAATAAAGATATACCTTTAAGTGTGGCTGAGAAATCAATACTCAACTCAGAATATAGATGGGAAAGTGTAAACCAAAAATATCATTAAGGATACAATTTAAAATATTTGAAAATAAACATATCTTCCTCTATATATATTTAAAACAAAGATCTATAAAAGAGAATCTTCAATAGAAAATTTGAAAATTCCTCAATTTTCTTCAAAATCAATGGATTTACATTTGCTTTTCAATAAATTCAAATTTCTTTTGCTTCTGTGAGAGGCACCAGCACAAGGCACAGGGATTTCCTAGCAGAGCGGTGGCCATCCCCATGCCTCTGACCTCTGCCCACCATGGGCTGGAACTAAATTGCTACCTTCTCCTTGCTCCACAGAAGGAGATAGAGAGCTGCAGGGGTCCCCATGCTGGGCAAACCAGTGAGCCAGCAGGGAGGCTGGTCCAAGGAGGAAGTGGGCCAGATCCCATGACCTCGCCCCACTCCCTCGACACAGGACGCTTCATATAGATGTGTACAATATATGTACTTTTTAAAGTGACCTCCCTCTCCTTCTGCAGACCCTACATGCCCAAAGCCCAAAGCCCTTGGGACTTCCCACCACTTTGCTCCACAAATCCAGCTAAGCCTGACCTGTAACTCATCCGTTGCCACTTGGTATCTGTCTGATCTCCAGGCTTTGTCTTCCTCTCGTCAGTTATTTTGATTACGATTTGTTGTTTTTTTTTTAAACTCAAAAAATAGAAGACTCGGAGGAAAAAAGAAATATATATATATATAGTGATAAGAAAATAGTGATAGTATATAGTGATAGAAAAATTAGAACAAATAAGATATTTAACTAAACCAATGTTTTGTTGTTGTCAAAAAACTTGGAAAAACAGTTGGAATTCTTATATACAAATAACTAAAACCAATCACTGAATAATTAAGTGAGATTAACCCAAGATCGTTATCCCCTCTTTCAAATAGAAGGATGAGCTGCCTTAAAAATAAAGGAGACAGTGATAATAAAGGAATGGCTTTGTGTCAAACTTAGAAGAGCCAACTGAATGAGATGATACAGGGAGTTGTGTGTTGCCTGAGTTATGTCCAACCTGAAATCAGAAATAAAGTGAAATCCCAATGGTAATAAAAAGCATTCAGAATATAGGCATGATATATTATAGGGAAAATCTTAGACCTAAGATCAAAGATGAAATACTTTTTAAAATGCAAAGCACAAGGGAAATGTGCACTACCAAAATAGGCATATCACTGTGTTTCATGACTAAGCCCTGGGACATGAAGGAGAGGAGATCAAAGCAGTTACAGAAGTCCTGGTGACCAGAAAAGTTACATCCCACTGGGACTTTCCTTTTCAACTCTGCACACAACATAAGAAGAAATCTTGTCTGCAACAGACTCCGCAGAGACTAAGAATGCTGAAAAAGTTTGGACATTTACTTAGTTGTTGCAACGGCAAGAAGGCATGAAACACACACACACATATACACACACACGTATATGTGTAGATATATACACACATATATGTATATATATACACACATGTATATATGTATACATGTGTATATATACATGTATGTGTATACGTGTGTATATATACATATACGTGTGTATATATGTGTATATACGTGTATATATCATGTGTATATATGTGTATATATCGTGTGTATATATGCGTATATATACATATGTGTATACATGTATATATGTGTATATACACATGTGTATACATGCACGTATATATGTGTATATACACATATGTGTATACATGCATGTATATATGTGTATATACACGTGTGTATACATGCATGTATACGCATATGTGTATATACACATATACTTGTGTATGTATGTATATATGATAGGAACAAATCACACACACTCCTGGAAATTGGGAACTAAATAGATCCTACTATTCAAACAAACTTTAAAGATGGAAATTTGCCCCCAAAATAAAAAATAAAATCATTTTACCCATGGAGAAACAACTAAAGTGTTAGCATTTGAAATAAGTATGCTATAAATATTTTTCACATGAATAGCCACAGTACTAGGAATTGTGTCTAACATGAAATATGCAGAATTTTCCCTTGTCCACCACAAAAACCTCTCTAAAGTATAATAGAAACAGTTGTTTCCTTGATTTTTGTGGCTTTACATTTCTTTTTTGTTTATTTGTGGACAATTAACTTCAGTGCCAGTCCAGTCCTTAATTTGTTTATAAATCTTGTGGAAAAAATATCAGATTCCCAGTTTCTAGATGCCAGTGTTCTGCAATATTACAAAAGCAGCATTTTGAGTCTTGGGTTTTTGGTCCATAACTCCTCTGAATCTACTCTAGCCAAGGTTACTTACAACATCGTTTGTCACTAAAGAAAAGGACACAATTTTTACCAAACTTGGACTTTTTAAAGCATATTGCCTCGTGTCTATTTGCTGTCCAGAATGCACACTATTATTGGACCATATGGGGAGCTGCTACTCGACATTTTTTTTCTTTGTTTCACCTGCTCTCAAATCTCTTAAACATCCTCACTCATTGGTATTCCATGGTTGCACTTCTCTCTTTATATATTCCCCCTGGTTGGCTTCATCTGGACAAGATTTTCTGATTAGCTAAATGCTTACGACTCCATCTGGTATTTAATGCAGAACGGAAATTGGCAATCAATATCAACATCTAAGCTTCTGAAACGCATTCTTTTCAATACTTGGTTGCATTTTTAAGTCATTAGAGTCCATATATGATAAAACGGTAATTTGAATGTGTAAAAAATGGATTTTTAATATATAGGACAATTAGCAATCCATTAAAAATAATAAATATAGATTTCTATCTAAGGCCATACACCCAAATAATTCCATATGGATTAAACATTAAAAATATTATAAGTTGTGTGTGAGTCATATCAAAAAGATAACGATAAGATCAGGCTTCTTTTTTTAAATTTATTATATTTTAAGTTTTAGTGTACATGTGCACAATGTGCAGGTTTGTTACATATGTATACATGTGCCATGTTGGTGTGCTGCACCCATTAACTCGTCATTTAGCATTAGGTATATCTCCTAATGCTATCCCTCCCCCCTCCCCCCACCCCACAACAGCCCCTGGAGTGTGATGTTCCCCTTCCTGTGTCCATGTGTTCTCATTGTTCAATTCCCACCTATGAGTGAGAACATGAGGTGTTTGGTTTTTTGTCCTTGAGACAGTTTGCTGAGAATGATGGTTTCCAGCTTCATCCATGTCCCTACAAAGGACATGAACTCATCATTTTTTATGGCTGCATAGTATTCCATGGTGTATAGGCAATACCATTCAGGACATAGGCATGGGCAAGGACTTGATGTCTAAAACACCAAAAGCAATGGCAACAAAAGCCAAAACTGACAAATGGGATCTAATTAAACTAAAGAGCTTCTGCACAGCAAAAGAAACTACCATCAGAGTGAACAGGCAACCTACAAAATGGGAGGAAATTTTTGCAACCTACTCATCTGACAAAGGGCTAATATCCAGAATCTACAATGAACTCAAACAAATTTACAAGAAAAAAACAACCCCATCAAAAAGTGGGCAAAGGATATGAACGGACACTTCTCAAAAGAAGACATTTATGCAGCCAAAAACACATGAAAAAATGCTCATCATCACTGGCCATCAGAGAAATGCAAATCAAAACCACAATGAGATACCATCTCACACCAGTTAGAATGGCGATCATTAAAAAGTCAGGAAACAACAGGTGCTGGAGAGGATGTGGAGAAATAGGAACACTTTTACACTGTTGGTGGCTTCTTTTATGGATAATAAAAAAGGAAGTTTAGTCTTTGAGATCCCAGTAACAACACTATTTTAGATTAATTGGTTTAATGTAGTAATTTTAAAGCTCTGACACAAATATAAAAGCATTCTTTATACTAGTGAAGTATATTTGCAATTTTGAAAACACTAACAGGATTAATTTATTTAACACTGTCTAACAGTATCATAGATATGTTTTATTTTGACAAAACAGGCTTGAATGGCTACTTATATGTTACTTTGAGTTTGAAGAAATAGGAGATCACAACACTTACATGAAATACATGTAGCAAATGCTTTAATGTGACATATCAACCACAATACAACCTTTTTGAAATATAGATCTCCTATAAATGAGATTATTTAATAAACAGTCATAATCAATAAAAATTAGGCTCAATGCATATCTTCCTATTAAACACATTAGTTGAACGTTAATGTATTATGTAGCAGCAGATTTTTAATATTATGTAGCAGTAAATTGTTTCAAGCATTTTTGACTTTGAAATTCTTCCTACCAAGAAAATCTTAAACTAGAGGTTGAATAAAGAGAACAGATTTTCTCTACAATTTGTAATTGTAGGACTTCTTTGGCTAAAATGGGTTTAAAGTTTAGAGAGCCCTAGACACAAAGGATATCCAAAGCACGTCTGAGGAATGTCCAAGCTCTGTGGAATGCAGTTCTGCTTTGCAGATGATCATTTAATACAATCATTGCCAACATTATTCTAACAGACCATTAGTTATTTTTACACATTCCATTAATAGCTGTAGGGCGCAACTTCTTCTCTGTATTTATATTTTTACGCATAAATACGAATTAGTTTTTACTTTTCAGTGAATAGAATATACCATTTTAAGTGAACATTTATTACTTTAATATTGTGTAATATTTTATGATGTAAAGTTGTATCCAGGAATAAAATACTGAAAATGTACCATAAGGACACATTTTAATGGTATTATTAGGATAAAAGTAGCATTCTTCAAGTGTAAATATTCAATTTATATATATTACTGTGAATGAACCGAATGACCATTCTTGGTGCCCACCAAAAAACAAATTATCTTTCCACAGCTTTTTATGCTGCTGGCACCAAGATTTTTGAAAAACAAATGTCTTTCTAAGTTCTATATGCCTTTTTGTCTCACCATATACTTTGCCTTGAAATTGCTTTCCTCTGAGTATACTGTTCTTTCAAAATTGCAATACACGAATAGGCCTTCAATGTCAGAGAAAATTAGGTGAAGCTGGACACTCATAGGTAAAAGAGAACATTTTTGTTTTAAGAATGATGTTAGGCTTTTATTTCCCCATAGGTTTTTGGGGAACAAGTGGTATTGGGTTACGTGAGTAAGTTCTTTAGTGGTAATTTGTGAGATTTTGGTGCACCCATCACCCGAACAGAATACACTGAACCTGATTTGTAGTATTTTATCCCTCACCCCTTTCCCACCTTTTCCCACTGAGTCCCCAAAGTCCACTGTGTCATTTGCATGCCTTTGCATCCTCATAGCTTAGCTCCCAATTATGAGTGAGAACAAACGATGTTTGCTTTTCTATTCCTGAGTTACTTCACTTAGAATAATAGTATCCAATCCCATCCAGGTTGCTGCAAATCCCATTAACTCATTCCTTTTTCATGGCTGAGTAGTATTCCATCATTCATATACATATATATATATATATATATATATATCACAGTTTCTTTATCTACTCGTTGATTGATGGGCATTTGGGTTGGTTCCACATTTTTGCAGTTGTGAATTGTGCTGCTATAAACATGCATGTACAAGTATCTTTTGAGTGTAATGACTTCTTTTCCTCTGGGTAGATACCTAGTAGTAATATTCCTGGATCAAATGGTAGCTCTACTTTTAGTTCTTTCAGGAATCTCCAAACTGTTTTCCATAGTGGTTGTACTAGTTTACATTCTCACCAGCAGTGTAAAAGTGTTACCTTTTCACTGTCTCCACGTCATCATCTATTTTTTTTAATTTTTTTTTATTATGGCCATTCTTGCTGGAGTAAGGTGGTATTGCATTGCGGTTTTGATTTGTATTTCCCTATCGTTAGTGCACTAGTCTGTTTTCATGCTGCTGATAAACACATACCCAAGACTGGGCATTTTACAAAATAAAGAGCTTTATTGAAGTTACAGTTCCACATGGCTGGGGAGGCCTCACAATCATCGCAGAAGGCCAAGAGGTGCAAGTCACATCTTATGTGGTTGGCAGCAGGCAAAGAGAAAGCTTGTGCAGAGAAACTCCGACTTTTAAAACCATCAGATCTTGTAAAACCCATTCACTATCACGAGAACTATCAGGAAAAACCTGCCCCCATGATTCAATCATCTCCCACTGGGTCCCTCCCACAACACGTGGGATTTATGGGAGCTACAAGATGAGATTTGGGTGGGGACACAAAGCCAAACGACATCAATTAGTGATGTTGGGCATTTTTTTCACGTTTGTTGGCCATTTCATATGTTTGTTGGCCATTTGTTGACATTTATGTCAAGAATGTATTCACAGGTCTCAACAGTGTTAAATATTAGCCTGTTGGAGATGTTGAGCATTCTCAACATTGCCATTGTTTCAAGACCCTTATGAGAAGTATTCCTAAATAAAACACTAGCAAGTTGTTTCTATTTCAGATTTATAATGGTGTCTAAGTTGTTATGAATCTCATCTTCATCAGCAATGTAAGAAATTTCGAGTGATATAAGGAAAGGTTATTAATTATAAGTACATTGCAAATATCAATCATAATAAAAATGACAAATAGCATAAGCTAACAAACCCTGTAGTTTGTTCGTATTTTTCTAGAGTGTTTTTCTGAATTGGCATAAGTTCATTTTATTCTCACAAAGAAATAACATATTCTCAAGCATTGTATTATAGCTTGGTTTTTCCATTAAATTTTTATTATAAATAGTTTTCCATATCATCAAGTATTTTCTACAATATTTTTTAAATGTCAAAATATTTTAGAGCATAGGTGCAATATCTAGCTCACCAACCCTTAATGAATATATATTTTTTCCATTACATAATGCTACAATTAACATCTTCACCAATACTGTGCAGAAATCCTTATTGTCTGAGGATTATTCTCTGCATATGGCACTTCAGAATTGAAGAGAATGCATATTTTACAACTTTTGGTGCATTCTTTCCCTGTTGAAAGCTTGTGAACTTTTTCACAGCCACCAATCATGGACAAGAATATACCAACACTAATATCCCCAAAACTATTATTGTCCAATTTTTAAATGGCATTTAACTGACCTATTTGGTTTTTTTTCGTAATATGTAAGAAGTCACCGAAAATATTTTTTTCATGTCTTTATTGGTATTTGTATTGTTTCTTTCTGAATCAACCACTTTTCCTTATATTAATTGGTTTTACAACAGAATTATCTAATATTCCAGAACTATGTCTTACTTTTTATTGTATATTATTATTTTCATAAAGTCTGCATTTTATTTGCTGTTAGTTTATTTAGAAAAATTTGTATCTATCATCATTCTTGAGATTCATCTATAGATTTTATAAGTTGTTATGTTTCTTGACCATAATTTTGGGCTATGTTTTTATTATCAGATTAAATCATACTAGCTGCTTTAAAAAAACAGTTCAAGAATATTGAGGACTTAGTCTTGCTAAACAAAGTCAATATGCAGGTGGTCCTGTTTCAAAAACTCTACTGAGCAGCTCCTCCAAACTCATGGGCTCAAACTGCTTCTACTTTGCAATGTTTTTCTCTTTAAAATTTGGCCTTCATGTTTGACCCACAAGAGAATAGCACAGCATGGGTCATTGTGCAAGGAAGCTTTGGCAAGCACGAACTGATGGACAGCAATTCTGTTCAAATATCCTTGGCCAAATCAGGAACATGACCCCAGTGTTGCAGGAGTGGCAGAATGTAGGTTTTCTCTGAATAAGGAAGCATCTAAGTAATTTTGAGATTTTTGATTTACTTTGTTTAATATATTAATAGAGTTGAGAAATTACTTATAGTGGAAGAGTTTAAATATGATAATTATCTGTTTCTTGAGGGTGCCAAATATTTCAGTTTTGTTTAAATATTAACCTATATCAGATCTCTGACATTATTGACAAACAATTTTTTTCTATCTATTCAGTTTTTCTCCTGCACCATGAGGCAATTATGAAAGTTCCTGTCTTTCTTTAAATTCTTACTTCTAGCACAACTAAACATTTTTCACATAGAGATATATTTATTAAATTTTAAAGATTAACTTTTATATTGTCACTTCTCCTTTTTATTCTAACATTTTGGTTTAGATTGTTGATTGTTCCACTTATTTCTTAATATTTTATATTTTCACTAAAATAAGATTTAAATAAAATTATTCTTTCAATTTTAAAATTATTTGATTTTTCTATTTTCTATTAGTGTTAATTATTTATGTAATTAATTTGAATAAATGAATTCATTAATATTAAAAATAGACTAATTATAGAAGCTTAGAAGTCATGAAGATTAGCATTACAACTTTGTAGATGAATACACTGAGACTCAAATAACTTCAATACCTTTTCAAATTGTAGTGTAATAACTGAGGGAGGCTATTAATAACCAGCTTCCTTCTTTAGTTCTTAGGACACTTAAAATGTCCACATTTGGCTAAATGTATAAAATATTGCTTAATCAGGCATGGTAAAGTTTGCCTGTGGTCTCAGCTACTAGGGGAGGCTGAGGCAAGAGGATCACTTAGGCCCAGAAGTTCAAAGCTGCAGTGAGCTATGATCATGACACTGCATTTCAGCCTGGTGTCAGAGCAAGATCCTGTCTGTGAAACAAATAAAAATAAACTAAAAGGCATAAAATAAAATATGGCTTCCACTGTTTTTAAATATATTAACTTTAGATTTTAAAAAATCACTATAATACTTACTTTGTAGAACTTGTAACATCCTATCACCAAATATCCACTATAACAATTTAAATTTAAATATAATAATGTAAACTGGTGTTTGAATCATAAGTTTAGACTATGAAGTCAAAACAGCAACTTGTTTTTATTTTATTAATTTTATTTTCTACTTTAAAAATGACTCTCCTTTTGTTAGGAGTGAGAGTAGAAACTCACCATCTTCTTTGCCACTGTGGTCAAAGTTAAAACAGTTTCTGGCTAGTGGCTTAAATCTGCCATGGATATGAAATTAATGTCTAAGTGATTGTATGATGTATTTCTTTCCATGTAGTCCATCTATCATATGATGACACTGATGCTTATAGAAAAGCTGTGAAAGAGCCTTATTCTATTTTATTACTTGTTGGTAATTAGGCAGTTTGATCAGTGACATCTTCCAGTATATTAATAAACTGGTTGCCAGGAATTTGATAAATATGTGACCAGGAGTCTGTTAGGTAGGATATCATCCATGGTACACTATGGCTGCAGTTTTTACAGAGGCTAGAAATAGCCTTACATAATTTATACATGTTCTAAGAAATTTTTCCAGGTATAATATATTCATTTGGCATTTCAAAAATGATTATTTTTTTTACTTTGTAAATCATTAAGATCAAGTACTTTATTTTAAATTCTATTTTCAAATTTTTTAATAGAAATATCTCTATCACTTCAATAGAAATTCTTTAATGCATTGCTACCTGAGTAATGATGATGCTTATTTATAAATTATATAGAACTAATTAAAAACTTATTAAATAGCAAAAACCAGTGTGTCCTAACATAATTAAGTAGTATTAGAGAATGAAATACAGTCATATGTTCTTAGATAGAAGAAAGATGTTATTGGATTGCTACATAAATTATTTGACCTCTGTGAATCAAATTAGGCTTCTAATGAGTATCTATAAACACAACCAAGTATAAACTCTTCCTGCAAATAGTTTTCATGAAATAACAAAAGTACATCAAATTTTATATAATAGCAAAAAATTAAGAAGAATAAAATTCGAATTTACATATTAAGGCATATGGCAAGTGTTGCTTTGATAAAACTAAGCTGCTACGCCTGACAACTATGATACTGACTCCTCTGACAGAGTGCTTTGAAATCTACCCTCACATCACTATGCTTTGGAAAAATTCAATTTTCCTACTTTTCATTCATTTGAATTACATAGGGGTTATGGACCCCAATTGGAGAAATAAGGCAGAAAGAGTCACAATTTCAACATATGCAAGGAGAGACTTTTTATATTATAAGGTGATACTGTTTGGCTGTGTCTCCATCCAAATCTCATCTTGAATTGTAGTTCCCATAATCCCCACGTGTCATAAGTGGGGCCCAATGGGAGGTAACTGAATCCCAGGGGCAGTTACTTCCATACTGTCCTCATGACAGTGAGTTCTCACGAGATTTTATGGTATTTTAAGGGGTTCTTCCCCTTTTGCTCAGAACTTCTCCTTTCTGCCACCATGTGAAGAAGGATGCGTTTGTTTCCCCTTCTGCCATGATTGTAAGTTTCCTGATGCTTCCTCAGCCCTGCAGAACTGTGAGTCAATCAAACCCCTTTCTGTTAGAAGTTACCCAGTCCCAGGCAGTTCTTCATAGCAGCCTAAGAACAGACTAATACATAAGGAAAGTAGAAAGAGGGGCAGTAATACCACAATAATATTTAGTTTTATTTTATTTCTCCATAATTGAATAGACTTTCCTATGCTAACATGTCTTAAGTTTAATTAGTAATTTAATAAATATTTATCACTCATATTGAGGAGAAATAGAAAATATTAAGGCAATTAGCAAACTGAAAAATTATAACTATGTGTACTGTTTAATTCTTAAGGCTAATCTTCAAATAAACTTTTGTGATAAAGGGTTCAAATCTGTGCACTGAAATAATTAAAAATATAAATTAAAAATGAAAATACTTGCTGGCAAAATTAATTAATAGGCAAATTGATATTTATTAGATCATATGGACATAAGTAAATGAATTTAGAAATTTATTTCAACCCTTAATCTGAACAACATGCAAATATCCTAGCTGAGTTTTAATTATGTAAGTAGTGATTTGTAAAGGAAATATTGTAAAAGCTCAAAATAAAACAGAAATCAGCCATAATTCCATCATTTTTTATATAGAGAAGCTCCCCAGTTTAAAAATGATTAGGTTCTAAAAGGCTGTTTATAAGATTTCTTCATAAACCCAAGGTGAAACTATATAGCAACAGCTGACATAGTCTTGATATTCAAATTGACTACATTTTATCTCTTAGTTTTTCTAATTAATTGAAAGTTGGTGAATAGAGAAACTGGAATATGTAAAGAAAGAAATTGGTTCTTTGCATGTGCAATCTTATTATTTTAAGATAGCCTAAGATAATTGCAAGGTAGTCACTAGAAGTTTGATATACATATTTGTGTTCATATATTTAAATATTATATGCATATGTAAATATATACCTATATTTACATACAAATATATTTACACTTGTTATTCTAAATTTTACAATAGAAACATTTCAAAAACTAATCTAATAAAAGGAGCTCTTCAAGTAACACAAATTAGCTTTGCAACTTTTCAACAATAATTAATCTGAACCCAACTCTAATATCTGTAACTTTTATCTGAAACGAGAAAGCACTCTTGTTTTGCTTCTACAGCAGCATTGTTTTAGTGGTATAAATAGCTACCATCATATTTAAAAGCTTAGATATGAAGGGGAGTCATAAAAATTAATGTCAGCTAAACATACAAATTAATTATTTTAAAGAAAATCTAATGAGATCTTCAGAGATTCTAGAACCTTCATTTCGATTGTCCCATGCTACTGCAGATTCTCTAAGATCCATTTCTCTGACCAAGTCCTCTATTTTGCAGACCACATTCTTTTTGTATCTTTAAAAACTGTGCCTCAGACAGTATTTCTCCTTTTCCTTGATTCCTTGTATTTAAAAGACATTAGAATGCACTCATTTTTGGTGCTTTTTTTTTTTTTTTACATTCTGAGAGGATTTTCAGTGAGCACTAATTGCTGCTAGATGATTATCTGGCCAAGATATTATCAAATTAAGAACTAAACAGGGCCAGGTATGGTGGCTCATGCCTGTAACCCCAGCAATTTGGGAGGCCGAGGCAGGAGGATTTGCTTGAGGCCAGGACTTCAAGACCAGCCTGAGTAAAATAGCAAGTCCCCTGTCTCTCCAAAAAATTAAACAAAAAAATTAGCCAGGTGTGGTGACGTGTGCCTGTAGTCCCAGCTACTGGGAATGTGAGCTGGGAGAATCTTTTGAGCCAAAAGACAGGCTGCAGTGAGCTAGAATGGTGCCACTGTCATTGATCCTGAGGGATAGAGTGACACTGTATCTAAAAGGATAAAAAAAATCAAACACTATTAGATACCTATATTTTCTAATTTGTTCATAAGCAAAATATAAATCACATTTTACTTCATATATATTAAATGTACACATAGATCAATCTTAGGGCAAGACTGGTCCTTACGTTTGGAGATGTGAACCATAGGCCCATGATTTACATATTTAAAACATAAGGAGTCAGAGCTAGTAATACCTACCTCCAAAAATTATTGCAAAGTTTAAAGATATATATGTGACATGTCTTTGTCAATGTCTATGTGCTGTAACAAGATAAATATTCCTAAAATTTAAATAAGATTAAATCAAATCTCTGTGTCCTAATTTAAGGAAATTTAATGCATGAAAATCCAAACATATATGACATATGCCAGCAACCAAAATTTTATATGTGTAGCAGTTTTATTTTAAAAATATAGTTCATATTGGGACTAAGAAAAGACAAGTATTTTTCTTTTTTTTTTTTTTTTTTTTTTTTTTTTCATTTTCTTAATATTTATTGGCCTTTAATGAATTTTCCATCTTATTGATGTTGTTTATAATGTCAGTTTCTTCACAGTACAAAATAATTTATTCATGTGATGTCCTATCTTTCTGTTTTGATCACTGTTATCTCCAACATTAAAAAAGTGCCTGGCACATGATAGAAGCTCAAGAGCTGTCAAATGAAAAATGTACTAATTATTACATTTTTGGCCTATTTCACAACTGTTGGTGGAAATTACTGTTCTATATAGAGTTTTCTCATTCATAATAATGATTTGATTCTGTATTTATTTAGCTCTTCTATAATTTCTGTCAGCAATATATTGTAGTTTTTAACGCTGCATATATTTTGCGTAATCTAATTACTTCATATTTATTGATATTATAAATTGTAATTAAAAATTATTTTCTAATTACTCAATGCTAGTACATAGATACAAAGCTTGACTTACATATATTTACATTATATCTTGCAACTTTGCCAAACTCATTTGTTAGTTCCACTAGCTATTTGAAAATCAGGTAACCTGCAAATTTAGTCAGGATTTTCTTGTAAATCTATATGCTTTTGTCCCTACACCCTTTTTTAAGAAAAGTAATATCTTTTTTCCCTTGTTCCAGATCTTAGGTAAAAAAAGCAGTCCTTCTCTATTAAGAACAATGGTAAGTATAGGTGTTTCATAATTGGCCTTTATCAGGTTGAGGGCAAATATAAATTCTATGATTAATTTTCTGGGAGTGATTATAATAAATCAATGCTGAATTTTTTCAAATGATTTTAAACATCCATTGAAACGACTATGTGTTTTTTTTCTTGTTTAATGTGTTATTATTGATTAGTTTGATTAATTGTTTTAAATGTAGAACCAGACTTGCATTCCTGGAATGAACTTTATTTGGGTATTATCCCTCTTATAGATTGCTGAATTTCATTTGCTAATATTTCATTAATTATTTTTACATCAGTGTTCATGAGAGATAATAGTCTAGTTTTCTTGTGATGTCTTTGATTTTGGCAGCAGGGTGCTGGCATTATATGGAAGACTTTGTATAGAGTTGGTATTATTTCTTGTTTAACTGTTTGACAAAATTCACTATTAAAGCTACCTCAGCAATGGATTTGTATGTGGGGAGTGGGGGGACGGAGGGTGGCTTTTACTACAGATTTAATACCATTAGATTTATTAAGATTATTGCTTAAGAGAACTTTCATAATTTGTATCATTCCAGGAATTAGCTAAGTTGGTGAATTTTTGGTCATAGGGATTTTCAGAATACTCTTTTATTTTTATTTTAATTTCTGTAGTATTTATTTTGATGTACCCTTTTTTATTACCGATATTAGTATTTTTTTGTTTTTTTCTTCTGATTTCCCTGGCTATTGATCTCTTCAAAGTATTTGATTATAGTTTTATGGATTATTTCCACTTTTTTAAAAAAAATCTACATTTTACTGCTACAGAGGAGACAAATAAATGGTTATAAGTTACTTATCAAAGATCACGAGGATAATAAGTATAGGGGCTGGAACTATGACCTAGGTGTTGGAATTTCCTTCTACTTCACAAGGAGAATTTATATAAATGTTTGTATATAGTGACACACTGAAGTGAATTGAAATAAGATTGAAGTCTGTAATAAAAAGTATTGTTACACTAATTTCTCTTTTTAAACACTGCCTGAAAAAGGAATAACACAAAGTTCACGTCCAAAGAAATAAGAAAATAAACCATAACTTCAAGCCACAAGCAATGAAGAGTATCTGCAAGACACTGTAAAATCTATACACACAAGAAAAAAAAAATAGAGGCAATTCATGGTTCCCTCAACTCTGAAAGTGGCTCAGAATTCAGTCACTTTTCTGATACCATTCTTAAAATAATACGATTTAGGGACATGGGGTAAAACCATGGGAAGAGAAGAACGTCCCCAAAGTCCCGAGTTTCATAATGCCAAATAGAAGACAGAATTGAAAAAGGAAATATGTTCTATTACCCAAAGCACAGAAAGGTTAAAATAACTTTCCAAGACCACAAAGCTAGTAATTGGAGGTGGCAGGATTTGAACTCAGATACTTGGGTTCTCGAATCAGGGCACTTCAGCATTACACCTTTCTCATGTCTCAGGAAAATACTTCTATGTCTTAAGTGGCCTAGCACAGTGTTTAGCACATTTGCATGCTACCTTCTGTGCACAATATTACACATTTTCCATCTTGTCTAGGCCTAACCACCCGCTTATGAAAGCAAGCCAATTTACCTGCCCTCACATTGCTACTTCATTTACCCTAGCACTGTGCTGACTTCTCGATCCTCACAGACACCATACTCAAGCTTCCCCTAGTAAAAGCAACAGCAAATTGCAGAAACAAAAACAACCAAACAAAATCCTCTTTATCCTTTCACTTTTTTAATCCACGCACACCACAAACAATTATAATGTGGCTTCTTCCCTCACTCTCTAAGTTACCAGTTCCTGCCAACTCTACTCTGAAGAATTCCTATGTCCAGTCCTTAGTGACTTGTCATGCTGTTACTGCCCACACCATTCTTTGCTTTAATTAGTGCAATGTATAGTGAGATACCATCTTAAAACATATTCACATACTTTCTTTTTGACACTTCTTTTTTCTGTTCTTTCACCTATTCAGCTAAAAGTATCCATTAACTTCAGAAAAATTAGGATTTTATAGCAGAGATGCAAAGATAATAAAAGTAAAACTTCAGCATTTGAATTCCAAATTAAGCTCCTGAAAGCATAGTTATGAATTCAAATATTGGGGAAGAAATTTTTAAAAGGCTTTAATATACCCCAAAACAATGCCTTGAAAAACCAGTCAAAAGATTATTCAATAAACTGAATTGAGTTGGTTTTATTAAAAAGGGACAGAGAAAGTTCTAGGTGATATTTCCTTGAGAAAAAATTGAGTTTCCACTGGCTAGGAGTGCGTTTCAGAGGGCAGGAGGGAGGAGGGTTTTGATGGTCTAGTGTAAGGCCACAGAGATGATGGAGTCAACATTGAAAGCCTTCCCAGTCTCTGGTCAACGAGCACCCAGGAGGCTCCATGAAAAGTGACGCTTGTGTACAGGTGTCTGAGGGAGGCCCGCATGTCGAAAGAATCGAAGAGCTGAGGTTACAGTCTTTCTCATCACTATCTTTGTGGGCTTCCCCTTTGCAATGGTCCGAAAGTTTCCCATTGGTTCTCTAGAAAGAGTGGAACCTACATGGCTTCAAGGCTTTGCTCTCCTACCTAATATATTCTGTGTACACAATTTCCTTATCAATGGGAGCCCTCCTCATTAACTGTAGCCCTAAAATAGAGAGTATAGTCCAGAGCACCAGGAAGGTTAGTATCAAAGTTTGGAAATAAAATTATTCTAGCTCCCAGGAGCTATACTTGGGTCAATTTTCTCCTCCAAGAGTACAAGGATGGAATTTGTCTCCAGCTTGTGGAGATTTAAATTCTACTTCCTATTACAGTTTTTTAAACTGTTTTACATACCCATGATTTTTTCTTGTTTTATTTCAAACTTCCATAAATCACAGGGTTCTTTTTAGTTTTTCATTTTTAAAGTATAGATTTATCACCAATGTATTCCAATAAATGTGTACACACTTCTTACAATATACAAATTAATTACAATTTTTTTTTACCAAAATTTCAGCCTTTGTTGCCTGGATATTTCGAATTTCTTAGTTTCCAGATACAATCCTAGCTACTTTTCAATGTTGTCTGTACAATTCCCCATTCTTTACCCAATGCACATTCCTCACTGATCTATTCAACATTCTTCAGACACTAAAGTTTGTTTATAACACTCTGCATATGCCAGAAACAACTGAAATAAAAACCCACAATACCTTTTTCTGTTGTTTGCTTGTGCAAAATTCTGCTCCACTTACAGGAGGAAACATTGGAGGAAGGTAATTTCATCTCTTTTCCTGTTCTCCTTCATTTGTTCTTCCACCAGGAGGAGGACCTACTTATCTGAGTGGGGATTTGAGTAAAATGACCTAAATATGTGTGACTTGAAGTCTTATCTTCTCTAAGGCTTATCGCCCTTAATTAGGCACAAGTGTACCTAATTACTCTTCAAGCTGCAGTAAACCAGTGGGCAAATTCCACTCCTCATGAGAAAAGACCTGATGTTTTAGGTAGGTGATTTTAATTAAGAGTGTGAATCAGTAGGAAACCTACTCTGGCAATATCAGAAATAAAGCTGACATATGATCACCATCTGTCTGACTACTGCACCTACTTTTTGTGGTTTCAGAGGGAAAATACAAGAAGAAACTATTATCCTCAAACACTATCACTTAATTTGGAAAACTTTGAGAAGGCATTGAGGATCAAAGAAAGATTTGGAAAGCTCAAGCCTTTTTTCTGGTGTAGCAAAACTGTAAGCTTTAGTGACTTAGTGTTTAATAAATTTAGGCCATGAAAAGCCTTAAACATGATTGCTTATAGAAGCTCATGTGGATGGCACCACAGGCAAGTGTTACTTTTATTGGGCATTGAGTTGTTTTCTAAAAGGCAAGGAAGACAGGAAGGACGTCAGCAGAATCTGAACTAAACAGGCAAGACTGAGATGGTGAAGAGATTACCAGAAGAAGCTAGCGTTACCTCTCTATTTAAGAATCATATTAGAATTTCTGGGGTCCCTATATACAACACTTTTTTTTTTTTTTGCTACACTACTGTTGAGATAAATTATTTGTATTTATTCTATTTCTCAGTCATGTCTATAAATCACTTGACAAAAGAAAATAAGTTTGATTTGGTTTACAAAATAGTAATATGTACTTAGGGAGCATTTAAATTAAAAACATGAGCTCATAATTGGTGACAGAGTATTTGCTCCTTTCAATTCTGTTGTGTTGGAAATACAACTTGCACAACATGAAGAGTATATTTAAGGAGATTACTGCAATATGGCCACTTCTTTGCCTTCCGTAACACACACAAAATTTGCTATATCAAACTTATACGCACAATATTTTGGTTTTAGGAATTAGGTTGGCCCAGGGAGTGAAAGGATAAATGACAACAGGCAATAGAAAAAAATCTAGGATGTTTTAGATAAGGAAGAAATAACTTCTACCTTCAAACTTAGAGAAAATTAAGGAATTTAAAGATAAAATCAATTTCTGGGAGAAATTTACGATGTTGGGTGATAGGCTAGAAAAATATAAATGTTACAGCTGACTCAACAAGCTAGAGCTAATACTCATGGAGAATATACTGGTATTGTTGTACCATTTTTGAAAATAATTGTTTGTGCCAATCAATAGATGCCTGCTTCCTTGACTATCCTGAGGGCCTCTTCCTCTGGTTTCTAGGATAGCTCACACCCTTCTTTAGCGGGGTATTTTTCATAAAACCTAGCAATTAAAAAGAACACCAGCCATAGCAAGAGACTTTCAGGACTTGTTTTAACTTCTAGCTTACATTTCTGATTGGTCTGTGCCAAACTAGTTGATACATATTTTGGTTTTGGTTTATTATTAATATTTTATAATTTTTTTAACTTTAAGCTCTGTTGGACCTGCTTGACAAATATTTTGAATATTATCCTTGCCCCAAGACATAATTCATCTTTAAGATGAGCCATAAAAATGGTGAATGGCCTCATCATCCGGAGTAACACTCTTGTCTCCTGGCCACAGAGAATGAGGACACAGATTCACAAAGAGTAAGGTTGAGAGCAGAAGTTTAATAGGTGAAAGAAAGAGAATAGCTCTCTGCTGCCGAGAGGAGTCCCAGAAAAATGGGCTGCTGGATCCATGATGAAATGCAAGGGGTATTACAGATGAGCTGGTGAGGAGGTGGTGTCTGATTTACATAGGGCACAAAAGACTGGTTGGAGTAGGTGTGCCATTTGCATAGGGTGCAAATCTCTGGTAGCCCCCACCCTAATCTTTTATTATGCGGGTGGCTTCTCTGCCTAAGCTGCACCATGTGCCCCTTTCTTTATTACTGTACACGTGCTAAGAAAAAAAGAAGATGGAGCCCCCATGTTGGACATGCCTGGCACCCAGATAGCCCTTTTCTGTTGGCAAAATGAATCTATGGATCCTAAGTCTAGTATCATTACATTAATTTTAAAATAATAATTATTATAAATAAGAATACAGATATGTGATTTTCCTCAAGGAATGCATTTAGGACTGTAAGGACCAGTTTGAGACAGTGAATTACAATAAAAGGGATAAAAGGAGGAGGACTCTAATACCCTCATTTCCAGCCTGGGTAAGATGTTATTCTGCTGACAAAATCCTTCTATGTAGAATTATACAACTGAATGAGGTGTATAATGTGAGAGAACATGATATCTCAAGATTTGACTCATTTAATGTATTATTCTGGGAAAACCCAGAATTACTTGATTTATTGTCTCCAAATATGGGGGAACATATAAGACACTGAGGAAAAATACTTTAGAAAGGTAAGTATGGAACAGAAGAAAGATCAAGCAAAGAGTAGATATTTAGCATACAGCAGCAGAGAAGAGAGACAAACTGAAAAATCAAGTTACAAATGTTAAACAAACAAGCCAAAAAAACCAGCCTGATTGGAACTAGAGAAACAACAAAAGAAATAAAAAAAACCAGAGGACCATTACATTGCTACCAAAAATGATGAGGCAAAAAAATATATTTTTGCTGCTACTGAAGAAGCACAACTTAATCAAGGCTTAGAAAATTCAAAAGTTTAGGCCAGGGAGAGGGTTTTGGTTTTCTGAATAAAGTACTACAAAGGTGTTATTTCTGACTAGTGTCCCAAGCACACAGTCTGCTGAAGCACGAAGAGCAGCTTCACTCAGGAATCTACTCAGAATTGTTGTCCTGTCTCAGAACAGACAGGAGAGACATAGTTCACACTTCATGCAACCCGAGAAGTTCAGAGCAGCACAAGCCTTAAAAGGAAAACACAGATATTTAATGTGTCATGTGAGGATGAAAGTCTGCCTCAAGCAATGCTAGGCCCTCATCTCACACCAAGTTAAAAATTAAAAAAACTCAAAATATATTAAAGATTTCAATGTAAAACCTGAAACTGTAAAATTACTAAAAGAAAACATAGGGAAAAATCCTCATATTTTTCTGAGTAATGGTTTTTGGCATATAAACGCGAAAGGACAGTCAGCAAGAGAAAAAACAGACACACGGGATGGTATCAAACTAAAAAGGCTCCTGCACAGCAAAGGAAACAATTAGAGTGAAGAAATAACCTATAGAATGGGAGAAAATATTTGTAAACCATACATTTGATAAGTGATTAATATCCAAAATATATAAGGAACTCAACTCAATACTAAGAAAACAAATAGCTCAATTAAAAAATGGGCAAAAGGCTGGGCATGATGGCTCATTCCTGTCATCCCAGCACTTTGGGAGGCTGAGGCAGGTGGATCACTTGAGGCCAGGAGTTTGAGACCAGCCTGGCCAACATCGCAAAATCTCATCTTTACTAAAAATATAAAAATTAGCTGGGCATGTCAATGCATGTCTGTAGTCCCAGCTACTCGAGAGGCTGAGGCAGGAGAATCACTTGAACCTGGGATTGGAGGTTGCAGTGAACCAAGACCACACCACTGCACTCCAGTCTGGGTGACGGTGTGAGACTCTGTCAAAAAAGAAAAAAAAAAGGCAGAGAACCTGAATAGACATTTTTCAAAAGGAGACATACAAAAGTCCAAGAAGTACGTGAAAAAAAGTGCAATATCACTAATCATTAGGGAAATCCAAAGTAATACCACAATGAGATATCCTCTGACACCTGTTTGAGTGGCTACTATTAAAAAGACAATAATTAAGTGTTGGTGAGGATGCGACGATAAGGGAACCCTTGTACATTGCTGGTGGGAAAACGTAAATTAGTACAGCCACTGTGGAAAACAGTACAGAGGGTTCTCAAAAAAAATTATAAAATAGAACTATTACATGATTCAACAATCCCACTACTGGCTATATATCCACAGGAAAGGATATTAAGTTAAACAGATGACTGCACTCCCATGTTCATTGCAGTATGATTTATGATAGTCAAGGTATGAAAACAAACTAAGTGTCCATCAATGGATGAATAGATTTAAAAAAATGTGGTATATATACAGAATGGAGTACTATTTAGCCTAAGAAAAAGAAATCCTGTCATTTAACATACAACATGGACGAACCTGGAAGACAGTACAGTAAGCGAAATAAACCAGGCACAGAAAGACAAATACAGCATGATCTCACTTGCATGTGGAATCTAACTCATAGATAGTAAAATGGTGGTTACCAAAGGCTGGAGGGTAGGAGACTGGGGAGATATTTGTCAATGAAAACAAAATTTCAATTAGAGAGGAGGAATAAGCTTAAGATATCTGTTACACATCATGGTGACTACAGTTAATAACAATATGTCACATATTTTAAAATTGCTAATAAAGTAGATTCTTTATGTAAATATGTATTTTTCTCATTTATTCCTAATAAATGGACAATTTAGCTAAACCATCCCACTTGAAGAATACTTTCTCGCTTCTTTCCATCCAAGTGATTTCAAGAATTAGAATGTAATGCTTAGAGGTTGTAAGCTCTACTCAGAGTAAAAATGCATTCTTATTTGGTTATGCAAAATTCACAGAAAGCTTCAAAGAACTATGGATTCGAATAACAACAGAACCTAGAAAAGGGAAACATAATAGAAATTGCCTGTTATGTAATGATAAGGTGATTCATTGTATTTAGATTTTTCTTGTGGCGAACACAGTCCTCCATCACTTCCTTTCCCTCGCTGTAAGCTGAAAACTGTGTTCTAACTTTTTAAGGAGTGAAAATATATTAAACATTCTATACTGCTGATTTCTATTTATGAAATCACACCCAAAATTAGCAATCAAGAAAGAACAGTGGACTATAAAGTTCATCTTTTTAAAAATACAAAAATATTATAATTTTAAACATCAAGCATATAGATTGTAAATTAATTAATAACTTTGTGTATATGAGGACAAATATATTTAAATCGTACACTAGAGAATGCTTTTTCCTGCGTAAAATACAAACTTTATTTGATATTAAATTAAGCTTCTCTGAATTTTCAAAATAAAATAACAAGGCTACTTCACATCAAATAAAAAGCAAGAATGATCACCCTCACATAAAAAAATACAGAAAAAATATAAGTTCAAGTAGAGGTTCAACAAAAATGACATAAAATCTGACATGAGTGGCCAACATTTTAAATTATCAATAGGAAACTCAATATGATAGATCTCTTAGTAAACTTCAGTTTGAAACAACAATAAGTACTGTTCACCAAAATATAAAACCAATTTTCAGAAAACTATCACTCAATTTGAAAAATGGAATATGGTACCCACGGCAAATAAGAAAAATACACACCATACACTGAATAGAGGGAACAAAAAAGGCAATCAACTTTCATATGAATCAAGAGAACACCAGCTTATTAAAACTTCCCATAACAACTTTTGTAAAAACTATAAACTATGATACATAAATTATAAAAAAAGTAGCATATCCTATATTATCATGTGTAGAAAACTGTAATTAAAGAGGTTGTTTTTATTAATTGCATAATCTAAAAATATGAGGAAATTTTGGACTATATCTCTAGAAAAGACCACAGAGGTATCATTGAGATACACATTTCTTGAGTTAATGGGCAAAGTTCCCGCTTTCATGAAATATCTGCCTCTTTTCACACAGTGAAACCAAGAAAAATTATATCAAATGAGAAATCTTTTTTCTCTAAATTACTCTTAAGTACACCAATAATGCAATACTTGGAAAATATAATTTTTAAACACAGACTTGAAATAGATTATTTTAAAAAATACACAAATCTTGTGTCTTGGCACCAGATTTTTCAAAAACTAAATAGTTGTTTAAACCGCAAATAAAAGAAATACTACTATTCTACCTGAAGCTATACATTTAGAACTACGTGGCAATTTCTTGAAAAATAAAATGGAAAGGGTATTTTTACAGTCTCTGGCGTACTTTCATGAATGTGTCTGGTGCAGAAAAGCATATCCAATGCTTTAGAAAAATAATATAAAAAATAAGATTTATGCTCCAGGCAATTTAAGTAAAATCCAAATATTTATTTTTAGATGTGTCATGATATTTTTGATTATTAAGTAGTTGGATACTTGATACAGGTATTTCTGTCTATATCATTCTGTCTGTGAATGATTCTTTCTTTTTAGTGAAGAGTTAAACCCAAATTAAGCAACCATGATTTCTCCTGTATATTAGTAAACTTGTTATATACCTCTTTATTCTTTCAGGCTTTTAAACTGCATAACCTTTTTCAATTTAAAACTTTGTGGTATATTTACCACATATGTATTGTGAATTTTGAATTTTGAATTCAACTTTAGCACCATTTTTGTTGAACCTCTACTTGAACTTATATTTTGTTTGACCCATGTCAAAGAACAGGCTGTTCTTAATACAAACGGCAATCTCAGGCAAATATTTACATACAGGTCTTCACACTATACAAACTGTGTGAACTGAAACCTGAGCTCTCATATGAAAATTGGAGAATAGGAAGGATACTGAAAACAACCAACAGCCTCCAACCTCATTTTCAATGTGCAGATAGTGGATTTAACATCCCACTTTATTAGAGGGTAGGCATGTTGTCTTCTTTCATTTATTAATTTATTATTTTATTTATTTATTTGAGACAGGGTCTCATTCTGTTACCCACGCTGGAGTGCAGTGGTGTGATCATGGCTCAGTGCAGCCTCGACTTCCTGGGCTCAAGTGATCCTCTCACCTCAGCCTCCAGCGTGGCTGAGACTACAGGCACAGGTCACCATGCCCAGCTAATTATTTTTTGTATTTTTCTTTAGAGATGGGGTTTTGCTATGTTGCCCAGGCTGGTTTCAAACTCCTCAGCTCAAGCCATTTCCCTGCCTTGGTCTCCCAAAGTGCTGGAACTATAGGTGTAAGCCACCCCACTGCGCCTATTCATTTATTATTTATCAATTCAACAAATATTTCCTTAGTGTCTATTACATGAAAGTACTGTGCTAGAAACAGGAAATGCACTATTCAGTAAAAATAGATTTTTCTGGATGTCCTGGGATTTAAAGTCTCAGGGAAACTGGGTAAATATGACAGATTTGTATTTTATGATCAAGTACTGTACAGTCTCATGTTTGACAGAGAAACAGACAAGCCGTTAAGAATCTTGTAAGTAGCAGTTGTGAAACTGTCAATGAAGAAGATATATAGAGACATATAAACACATTACAGTGGGTCATCTTCTAGAAATGGTTCCTTTGAGAAGGTGATTTGCATTGAGATCAATCATTAATGACTAGCAACTGTTAATTGGAATCAGAAGATAATCAGCCTTGAAAAAGAAGAAACAGCTGGGGTAACAGCATCAGACAGAAAGAAAAGCATGTTTATTTGAAACTGTAATAAGAGGGTATTAATGAAAATAAGTTTCTGTAATGCCTTATGGGACATGTAAAAATTATAATTTTTATTGCAATCTTATTAAGAAGGAGCTAAGTGATTTAAGGGGAAAAAGTATATGATGTATTTTTAAAATTATGTTTTTGTTTATAAAAGATTATGTATGCTGTGGGAAATAAGTTGGGCTGTCAAAAGTATGGTTGTGTAGTCACTGAGAAAACCTGAGTGAGGGACTTAAGTAATTGATGGATGAAAGATGATGGTGTCTTAGAATCAAATGTTTGTAATGGGGAAATATTTTCTATTTCAAGATATTTAGAAAAAAATGACTAGATTGTGTTGTTGATTAATATAGCATGATGACGCCTGAAGTCTAAAATCATTTGTACCTTTTGTCTATTTTGAAATAGGATATTAACCAATTCTCAACTTTCTCTAAGCTTTTAGCTCTCACCTGCTGCACAGTTTGGCATTGTTTAGGAAACTAAAACAGTTTCATAAAATATAGAATATGTTAGACTTGTTCAAGTCATAAATTTGAGTCACTACTGAATTCAGTTTTCCGAAAATTAACTTACCTCAAATTTCTATTTTCTGGCTAAGAATAATCTCATGCTACATAATTTTAGTCTTTCTCCATTTCTAGCCACATAAATAGACTATGACTTTCTCTGCAGGCTAATTTAACAAAAGCATAGGAATTATCACTTCAGGAGAGTCTTTTGCTATACGAAAGTACAGAACATTAGATATCATGCTGCGTTGTTAGTCTCCCTCACAAGCCCAGTGGTTCATTTCTGCAGATAAAGGTTATAGCAGCAAGCAGAGTTCAGAATTGCACCCCAGAAAAATGATAGATTACACATGTCATGAGCATGGAGAGTTACTAATGAATGATTGTCTTTACCATGGCCTACAAAGCTCTTTTTTTTTCCTGTTTTTTACCAACCTGAGTGACCTGTTCTCCTTCCACTGCCCTTGCTCAATCTGCTCTTCCTGCTGATTCTTGAACATGCCAAACTTGTTTCTGAATTAGAACCCCTGCACCAGCTGTGTCCTTTGCTGAAATTCACTTCTGCCAAATCCTCTACTGTTTTTTTTCCCCTTGCTTTATGCAAGGTTTTATTCAATATTCCTTCTTCATGTCTCCGATCATACTATATTTTTTGGCCACTATTCTCAAGTTCTTCGTCTTGTTTATTTTTTATCAATAACACTTGATATTATTGTTTACCTGATAGTATTTTGTATCTTAAAATTTTTTTTGCTTACTTTAGCAGGCTAAATAACCCTCTCTCCCAATACATCATGTCCTAATTGCCGAACCTATTACCTCACACTGTGAAAGGGACTTTGCAAATGTGATTAAGGATTTTGAGATAAGCAGAGTATCCTGGATTATACAGGTGTGTACCATGTCTAACAAGGCAGGAGGATTACAGTGAGTAATAGTAGGTGCAATGATGGAAGGAAAAAATTGGAGTAATTTGAGAATAAAGTCATAAGTTTCCTTTTTCAGCTTCTAAAAGGAATTTCCACCTTGACTTCAGGCTGCTGACCTCCACAACTACAAGAGAATATTTGTATTGGTTTAAGCGAATAACTTTATAGTAGCTTTTTATAGTAGCGGTAAGAAATATAGGAAAGTTTAAACTTTCCCTTTGAATTTTTGATAATTGAGTCACCCTGCAAAAGTAAACTGACAATATACAAATTAGCAGAAGAAAAGGCATACACATTTGTTAACATGCACATGTACATGAGGATCCCACAAATCTGAGACTCAAAGAAGGACTGGATGATTGAGGCTTAAATCCCCTTTTCAGAGGGAAAAGGGAACTCAGAGATTAGGCAATTGCGAGGAGTAGTAAATTATTTTCAGAGAGAATAAATGGGGCCAAAGAGCAGACAGTAGTTAGTAAAGGATTCTCTTTGGAAACTGAGTGGGACTGACAGGAAGGTGAGGGGCAGAACTGCACTGTGAACAAAGATTATCTAATAATGCAGACAAATTCTCTTAACTAATCTCTCAGAGCCACTGTTAGAAGGACGAATAGATGAAAAGTCTGTCTGGGTGTGGTGATAAATTGTAGTCTCTTCTTTTCTCTGGTGATTAATCTTTTCTGATTATTTAATGAAATTCCTGGCATCGGGGAGGGGAGGTTAAGACAATTATTTCTTTTGGAAGCATATTTCCTCAGTCAGATCAAGAAAGTTTCAGAGACAGCTTTTCCCTGCACTTGGGAAAGTGGGATGGGGTGGGGTGTTGGGGAGGATACAAGGGAAGGTTAGAAAGTCCTTGGTTTTAAGACAACTGCTAAGGTCTTTAAATTTCCTTGAATTAAAAAGTGCTCAGCAAGTCAAAGCACCATACACTTGACGATGTCTTTCTCTATGCCCCACCAAAAATTAATACTGATAATTTCTACCTACTCCACCAAAATATAAACTTGAGGAGTGTAGGGACTTTATCTTACTTACCACTACATGTTGCTCAAATTAGGTAATTAATAACCATTTCCAAAAGAAATTATTTATATCAGGAATTAAAATAATAAATACAGAGTCTAGGATATACCAAACACACAAGAGAGAAATGCACAGACATACATATACATCACAAACATGCACACACATATACAATTGATACATAGAGTATATTTTTCATATGTGTGAAAACTACTACTCATAGTTAAATATACATATATATTTCAAAAGGAGTTTATCATACCTCTTTTTGTTCTCACAAATATACAAAGAATGCAGGCAAGATAAGAAAGGTTAATTTAGTATAATAACCATTCTTAGTGAATTGGATGAACCATGTTAATCAAGTAGATATACAGAAAGAAGCTCTTTTGTAACTCAGCTTTTCAGCACTAAGTGGTTCAGCAATAAACAGTGTTTGACTTTTAAGAAGAAACAGTGAATAATCATAATTCAGAGCTGAGTAGAAAAACATATTGTCTCAATATTACTGAATTTAAAGGCTGAATTTTCAGCCTTAGAGGAGACCATGATTACCACTGAGGCCAGTCAGAGCTCAACTAACAATAGTCTACTGCCCTGGCCAGCCACCTACAACAGTATCCTGGCAACCCTGGATGTTTCATTCAACCCAGAAGCATTATAATAGTCCTACTTTGGATTTAAGAGTGAGATTGTGATGCACAATTTATTTGAAATTAAAATAAAAAGGCCATTATCAAATGTAATTCAGATGCTCATATTAATAATTGGTTTCATCTTGCTAGTTACACACTGCAGTTAACTTTGTGCACTTGTTATATAGACAGGATAATCCTCAGCTTTCCCTTTGCCAAATAAATTCCTTACCTACACTGATGATGCGATTTCCTAGTCTTCCAATGTATTCAGCTATTAAAATAGAATAGCAAATGTTAGAAATTTACATAGAAGCCTATCAGCAGTGTTCATTTTTAGAATTGCTAAGATTCCAAATAGAGATGCTGGGGAGTTGCAATCTGCCATTTTTGTGTTTGAAAGAAAGGCCTACTCATTCAACCAATAGAAATGAGAAACCATGGAGCAATCATTTTCTTTAAATTTCCTGGTCAATATAAAAATGTTATGCATAATTTATGGTAAAAACACTTAAAAACAGTTAAAATCCCTTTGTTTATTTAGTTATAATATTGTATAGCAGGTGGAGATATAACTCAGCACATTTAGCTTAAAGACCTAAGAGATATCAAACTAGAATTTATCTAGACAACATCGCCAAGAAACCTGAATCATAGTATAGTTAATAAGCACTTTAGGAAACATAACATAACAATTAGATCTTGAGCCTGATTTAGCACTTGGCTTGATTTAGGATGTTTCCAACTTTATTCAAGGTTACTTCTAAAAATGAAACCTGTCTCAATTCAGAAACTGTCACATAACAACCAAATTACTTATAATTGTAGTAACCAGTTTTATATTTAGTTCTATTTCTTTCTTTAGGTTTAAATATTGGATTTAAATTCCCATGTAGTAAATGCTTTTCCAAATTCAATTCAAACATACATTTAACATTAGAACTCTTTCCGATTTTGTTTTTTTACTTGATTTTTCAGAAAGCACTAATCATTTATAAATTAATTGTTGAACATGTAACTTTGAATAAACATATTTAAAGACATTTAACATAATTTCCATTTTATAGTTTAAAAAAAGTGTGAATGATATCGATAGAAATGGTTAAGTATGGACCTTTGAAAATCTTCTGTTTTATAAAAGCAATAAAGACACTGCCAAACATTCTCAAAATCAACTTATTTTTAGAACTGTACAAATGAACCAGAGACTTGCAACAATCTGGGGAACATTTAATTAAGAAAACCAGAATTGGTAACTCTTGGTAAGAGCAGTAAGGTTTGTCATGTCTTAATGTGTCCTATTTATGTCCTCCTCTCCCCAGTGCCATAGTAGCCTTGAAAACTAGCAGCTCCATAATTATAGTGAAAAACAGAAGTCTATCGACCACTTGAAGTGGCAGAATAGAGTAGTGCTCCCACAAAGTCCCATTCCCAGAAAACAGTCCTCAGGTTACCTATATAATAGTTCCCTGAAAAATTCCACTTGTCAGCCTTATCTTAGTTTAAACTGATTCAAAGTTTGTCCAGTACAAACAGTCTTTTTCTGGGAGATGTTTGTTGAAAACTGTATCAATAGCTTAACATAACAACCTTAGGAAGCAGCAAAATGAATTGGGGCAAATCACAAGCTGGTGAAAACAGTTAAAAGGAAAATCTGGAAAATGAGATGACCATATGGGGCTTTGAAAAACTTTGTCACATTCTTGGGAATCTAGGGGGCCACTTACACACATGGGGCTGTATATACACATGGCTGTGCAGATGCTCCCAAAGATTGGAGAAATCTTTAAGATCTCACTTCTGGCTGACCTTAAGAGTCTACATAAATGATAAAGGGAGATTCAGACATAGAAGTAAACGTGCCTGCTTGAGTACTGCAAGCATGCCCCAAAATGCAAATAGAGCCCCTGAGCAAGGATTATCTGACAAATTGCAATAAGTCAGCAAAGACTTACTGAGTCCAAGAATTTAAGATAATTTTGTCCAATTATTAACTGACCACTAAGCAAACAGACCAGAGATTTTAGTAGCCATGCATGACCAAGAATATAGAATTTACAGAACTTGTTCATGAAAGGAATTACATAAATAAACAGCAGCAACACCAACAGAAACAACAACATAAAAGCCCTGTTTACCAGGGGGTAATTTTGTTTCCAAAGTTGCCACTATATTATAATATTAAAGATGTCAAATTTTTAGCCAAAAAATTATAATACAGGCAAAGAGAAATAAGAATGTAAGGCCCATAAAAAGGAAAAGAATGTTGTCAACTAAAATTGTCTCTGAGGAAACTGAGATTACTAGACAAATATTTTAAATATACTATTTTAAATATGTTCAAAGAACTAAAGGAAACTATGGTAAAGAAAACCAAACACCGCATGTTCTCACTCATAGGTGGGAATTGAACAACGAGAACACATGGACACAGGAAGGGGAACATCACACTCCAGGGACTGTTGTGGGGTGGGGGGAGGGGGGAGGGATAACATTAGGAGATATACCTAACGCTAAATGACGAGTTAATGGGTGCAGCACACCAACATGGCACATGTATACATATGTAACAAACCTGCACATTGTGCACATGTACCCTAAAACTTAAAGTATAATAATAACAAAATAAAATTTAAAAAAAAGAAAATCTGAAGTATGAGAACAATGTCTTAATAGAGAATACCAATCAAAGGAAAATGCTAGTAAAAATAATATAGATAATTCTGGAGGTAATAAGAACAACTGAAATAAAAAATTCACCAGAGAGGTTGAAAAGCAGGTTTGACTTGTGTATTAGGGTTCTATAGAGGGACAGAACTAATAATAGATAGATAGATAGATACATAGATACATAGATACATAGATACATAGATAGAGATATAGATACAGATATATATAGATACATAGATATATATAGATATCCTATTTTTTGAGTTTTTTGAGTTTTGAGTTTTGGACTTATAATGTTTTCAACTTAGGATGGTTTTATACATATGTAACCCCATCGTAAATCAAGAAACATAATGAAAATGTATTGCTTTTGCACCATCCTAAAATTGAAAGAATTATAAGTTGAACCATTGGAAGCCAGGAACTATCTATATATCATCATATACATGATATGAATTCCACAAGAAGACAGAGTAAGAAAGGGGCAGAAAGAATAGTTACAGAAATAATGGCTAAAAAAATCCCCAAAATTGTTTAAAAAATTTATCTGCACATCTAAAAATATCAGCCAACTTCAAATAGAAAAACTCAAAGAGAGCCACAACTAGACATAGCAGAATCAAACAGTTGAAAGTTAAAAGCAAAGAGAAAATTTTGGAAGCAACAAGAGAGCAATGATTCATTATTACACAGAATTCTCTGTAACATCATTAGCTAATTTACTGTCAAAAACTATAAAAATAAGAAGACGTGAGGATGACACTCTGAGGTGCGCATGGAACATTGTTCAGAATAGACCATATATTAGGGCATTAATAAAAGTCTTAATACAATTTTAAAAGAAGGAAATCATGCAAAGTATCTTCTCAACAACAATGGAATAAAATTGGAAATTAGTTACAGAAGGGAATCTGGAAAGTGTATAAATATGTAACAATTAAGCAACATACTTCTAAATAAGCAATAGTTCAAAGATGAAATCACAAGAGAAATTAGAACATACTTTGATATGAATAAAATACAGGCAGAGTATACCTAAACTTATGGATATTGGCTAAAATTGTGTTTAGTGGGAAATGGAATACTGTAATTGTCTATATTAAAATAGAAGAAAGGTTGGAAATCAATAATGTAGGCTTCTATCTTAAGACACTAGAGTAAGAGGAAAAGCTAACCTAAACCACTTAAATAATGGAATGATAAAGATTAGAGTGAAAATTAATGAGAGAGAATAAAAAAATAGGGAAAATTAACAAAAATTAATGGAATAAAATTGAGAGTTCAGAAATAAACTGACACATCTATGGTCAATTGATTTTTTTTTTCCTTTTCTTTCAGACAGAGTCTCACTCTCCCAGCCAGGCTGCAGTGCAGTGGCCTGATCTCAGCTCACTGCAACGCCCGTCTCCTGGGTTCAAGAGATTCTCGTGCCTCAGCCTCCTGAGTAGCAGGGATTACAGGAATATGCCAACACACCCGGCTAATTTTTGTATTTTTAGTAGAGATGGGGTTTCGCCAGGTTGGCCAGGCTGGTCTTCAATTCCTGGCCTCGAGCAATCCACCTGCCTCAGCCTCCCAAAGTGCTCGGATTCCAGGCATGAGCCATCGCACCCAGTGTATGGTCAATTGATATTTGAAAAGGATGTTAATTCCATTCATTGAGAATACATAGTCTCTTTGGTAAATGGCAGTGGGACAACAAAATAGCCACATGCAAAGAATTGAGGATGAACCCCTACCTCATATCATATACTAAAATTAACATAAAATGAATTTAAAACCTACATGCAAGATCTAAAACTTTAAAACTCTTCAAAGGAAACACAGGTTTAAATTTTCATAACCTTGGCTTTGAGGCAACAGTTTCTTAAATATAATATCCGAAGCATAAGCTAAATAAATAAATACATAAAATCATTAGTTAATAAACTGTACTTCAAAATTAAATATTTGTATATCAACAGACACTATTAAGAGAGTGTACATGCAACCTACAGAATGAAAGAAAATATTTATGATTTGTATCTAATAAGATTTTTTATATGTCAGATATATCTGTTACATATAAAAAAAACTTACGACTCAGTAATGAATGAAAACTGGCCTACTCAAAATTAGGCAAAAAAATAAGGTATATGTTTTATTTTAAAAGATTAATAAATAGCCAATAAGCAGATGTAACATTTCTCAACATTAGTAGTCATCAAGAAAATGCAAATCAAAACCATAATGAGATACCATTTCACATACCCTAAGATGGCTATTAAAAAAAGGATAGATAATACTCATAACAAGTGTTAGAAAGAATGCAAAGAAAATGAAACCCTTGTAGACTCTGTGTGGGTATTTAAAATGCTGCAATGCTGTGGAAAACAGTGATCATTCCTCAATAAATTAAACAGAATTTTCATATGACTCAGCCAATTCCATTCCTAGGTATACACCCAAAGTACTCAGAACATAGGTACACACACACAAAAAATGCATATTCTAATGTTCATAGCATCATTATTTAAAATAGCCAAAAACTAGGGACAGCCCAAATATCCAAAACCTGGTGAATGGAAAAACAGGATGTGGTGTATCCATACAATGGATTATTATTCAGCCTTAAAAAGGGATGAGTTATTAATACCTGCTACATGAATAAACCTTGGTAAGTTTATACTTGTTGAAAGAAGCCAGATACAACAAAATATATTTTATGTGATTCTATTTATGAAATGCCTAGAACAGGCAAATGCATGGAGACATAAATAAGATGAATGGTTGCCAGAGGATGAGGAGTGGGAAAATTGCTACTGAGTGTTAATAGGTTGCTAATTTCTTTTTAAATGATGAGAATATTCTGTAATTATATACAGTGAGGGTTGCACAAATTTGAGACTATACCCAAACCACTGAATTTTACACTTTGAAGGGTGGAATTTATGGTATGCACATTTTACGTAATTTTTTACAAAGAGATAACTGCTGACTGTGATTATAATCTTTAAAAGCTCACTTACTATTTTATAATAGTAAAATTTATTTTCAAAATTTTATAGATAAAAAAAGAATTTAAGCTCAAAATTATATTCATTAACACAAAGAAGCTAGACACAATACAATTCCTAATCAAGTATTTATTCGCTTTTACAGAGTTCACATTACATAAGAGGAAGACAAAATTTTTGGAGCCAGATAAAATTTGTTTGTGATTATGGTTTGACACCAGAGCAATTAGTCTGACATTTCTATTTCTCAATTTCTTCACCTGTAAAATGGAATCCATTTTATTTGAAAAGTTATTTTTAGATATGGGGCAATACGCTTAATATAATAACAATATGCAATATACAGTAGGCTCAAAAATTAGTTGTTTTAATATATTTTTATTATTTTGGGTGTGTTATCAAAATATTTTAATAAATGTGCTTTACTAAATCTTTCCTTGATGGATTAGAAATTTTATATTAATTGATTCTAGCCACTTATATTGAATTAGTTCTATAACACAGCCTGCTACATCTGCTTGTTTGATACTTACAGCCAAAGGGAAATAGGCCATGTTTTCAACTTTATTCTCACAAAATGAAAAGTAATAATACAAGAGGCAATAAAATGTGGTCTATTTCATATTTTAATAGGGATACTTCATAGTAATAAACATAAGTGGTTTGGGGCTTAGGGTGCACTTCTGAAGCACCCAATTAAAATCTAAAACCACTGTACTGCTTTTCTATCCATGAGTTTACAGAGTGCAAATTATATCAGATATGTGCTTTTCTACATTAAAAGTAAGCATTTGATAATCTAAAATATCTGATGTAATACTTATTCTAAGTGACCAAATCTGCATTGTACCTTTTTTTTAATAACTAGGGATATGTTTTTCTCAAATACCAGTGACGATTTCTCCAAAATAAATTAGTCAATAAGTAGAAAGCTCAAAGATGACAATAATCCCTTTCTTCTGATTAAATAGCATTATGAATATGCAATATCTTCACTTGGAGATCATGGGAACCCAAAAGGTCATCAAGAGGTAAAGACAGTTGACAACGGATGGATCTATAAAATTTTATGTGAATGTGGGATTGGGCATTTATTATGGAGGTGGTTCATACATTCAATAAGACTACGAAAAAACTTGACATACCACTCTATTTCTCACATTAATGGCATGTACTTCCTGAGTCTACAATATATTTTCATTACCATGTTTACCCATATAGGAGAAACTGACAACAAACATTTTTCAAAAATTTAAGAATAAGTAGAAATATTTTTCTTTCTACATATGCAATATGCATTTCAAGATTCAGTAATTGTTTAGATTTAATCAAAATTTATAAAGGGTATTAATATTAATCCTTAAATTGCCCACTTGGTATTTCACATTTTTATTCATAAATAACGTTATTTTATTTGTGATATGTTTTAAGCTATTATATTCATAATAAATAGGCTCATAATACATAACAAAATATTTATAACTTTTTATAGAGTTACGGGTTTCCAAATTTGCAGTCTGTCAAAGGCAGTCTAATGTACATTCCCAGAGGGATTGCTTTAAAGAAAGCTGGATTGCTGGAAAGTTAAGCTTATTAATGGCAATCATTTTTATTCCAAATTAAGCTACACTGACTGTCTTCATTGAAGGATCAACTCATTGCAACTCAGGCATTACCCTCTGTTGGATGGGAAAACACCGTGTAAAGACATAAATGATCAAAAGGCCTGAGGACCTTAAGCATCCCATTCTAATTGAGGCACCTCAGCCAAACTTCCCTCAAAGATGCTGCAATGTTAATGAGGATGTGGAAAAAAATGGAACTTAGACTGCTACAGAAAGCCACAGACACCCCCACTTGGGTGCTAAATGCAAATGCAGGCTGATCTGCATTGCAGAAAATATGTCTCCAATAGACATCAAAGGAAAGTCATATAAAAGATAAAAATCTCACTTAAAGCACTTTGAGACAAGAAGCTGTATGTATGTTTCCAATTTTTAAAACAGAAAAATTGCTAGTAGCTAAAATTCTAAGAAATTAATATCAGATGAGGTTGTTTAGATGAAGTTAACCTATCATACTTCTTTGAGGCTTTCTCATGCTACTTTTTATTTTTATGTTTCTGTATGTTTACAAAAATAAATTGTGCAAAATAGACATAGAAAAAATGTTCTTTGCTTTATTTTGCTCCTCCAGAAATACTGAAAACCTGCTTTAAATAAGTGGCCCACAAAGAACTGCTAAAATGACTGGGTTTGGCGACATGAAAATTCAGCATTAGGACTCAGGAAATAGGATCTAGGCCTAAAGAAGACTCTATCCACAGGCTGTTCTGAATGTACTTTCGGCAGTAGCTTTCAAAAAAGTCCCAGATATCTGAATGAAAAATAAACTGTTCAATCAATCCTATTATATTTTAAAATATTTTGGCTCTGCTTTCTTTTGATAATTAATGCTTCCATTTTATCCAAATTGTCTTATGTCAGGATGGTCTTATTTTTTAACTTTAGCAAGGAAATTCATATTACTGGAATAAAGAGAAAGACAATAGAGGACACATTTTATGTCTATTAAATCATAGTCAAACACAGTAGAAGTAAATCATTAGTCTTATTTGAGAAATGTTGATTCTTCACAGCAGGGAGGGGTGAACAAACTTATTCACTAGTGAATAAAAAATAGCAAATATTACTTATTTGAAATTTAGGCCCAATTAATTACAAAGCAGATGATCAAATGTTCTCTCTTTCTCTCTCTCCCACCCACATTTACTGTCTTCATGGATAGCTGACATTTAAAATAATACCCTAAGTGGCAATCTCTGGTCATAGTGAAGTAGCAGACAATTCAGAACATTTTAATAGTGTATCAGTAAGCCCCTAGGGAGATGAAAGTTTATTTAAGCCCAGCTAACTGAGAGAAGCATAGAGCTTACAATATCAGCAATTTCAAAATTTGTGTTGTAAAATTTAATCCTAGTAGTTTTAATCCAAATGTTATAAAATATAAATTTGGATATTATGGAGAATATATGTGGAGAAAGATATAAGTTATTAACATTGAAATAGTTTTCAATCACTACTATTAAATTTGACTAATTTTAATTTTTAAGTACAGTCTGCATCATCTTAATACTGAAAATTCCATAGCTTTCCACATAGTTTCTTTGAAATTTAAGACTTTAACATTTGAAAAAAAAAGAAAAAAATCATTGTAACATGGTTTCATCATTTAACTCTGATCAGTTTTAGTTTTCACTAGGTTAGGTTTAATATTTTGGTAAGCCTTTGGTATTTTTATTTTGGAGACCTGCAGACCATAGCAAAATACTAAAAATTAAATATCTTTTAACTATATATTTTCTACACACATTTCAAAGGTCTTGGTGATTTGGTTTTTGAAATTCATTAGATACAAGAAATTCATTCAGTTTTTAGTTGACTGTGATTTCTTGGCAATTGTGCATATCTGGAAAAATCCAATCCTAGGACTGAAGAAGAGTACCCAAGAAAGACCAAACCAGAAAGGGGAGACCCTTTTTCAAAGTTGGAATTCAGGCGTCTTCATTGGGAAGGAGCGGTTGCCCACTGTATAGCTGCCAGGGTTAGAGCCGCTGCACCGTCACTGGGAAGGCAGAAAACAAACCTGCCAGAGGACAGGGTACTACACAAAGGGAAGACCACAGGAAGGTGATCAACAGGCCCACTGGAGATGCAAGTTTGTTGCTGAGGGGACTTGTCTTCCAGATGTGTTACTGGAACAAAGTACAACCCAATGTCCTCACACCCGCATTGCTGACCAGCAATGCTGCAATCCGAATCCAAAAGAGAAGTCCCCTCTCCCTGCAGTGTTGAAAGGTTAACAACACACATGTTCACTGTAAATGGGAAATACTTGACAGAATCCCATACATCATTGCAGAGAAAGTACTGAAGTGTGAATGTGGTGCTGAGAGGCAATACTCTGATTACTGGAGCAGCTTTTCTCTTCAATTATTTTGGAATCAATCCTACTGATCAGTTGGTCAAGTCTCAAATATATTTGTAGAAAATTTAAAGGCCTTGGATTCAGGATTAATAATAACTATTGTTCAAAGTGGCCTTGGCTCTGTACCTGTGCCAAAAGAAAGTCTGAATCTCTAGTAGAGACTTCACAACTGCCATTCCCTCCTGCTACAGTGCCCATTAAATTTTTGTTCTTAAATGTTCTGGTGCAAAAGAAAAATAAGCAGCAAAAGCAAAAGGTGAGGTTCTTCCTATAAAGCTGGTCTCTTGAATTTCAATTGACTTCCTTTTTTCCTTATTCATGAATAGTAAGTTGACATTTATAGCTCTGTTGGGCCTGCCACCATGCTGGGTAATGGGGACAAAATGATGGGGAATATTACCCTAACCTGACAGCTGTACATTTGTGTATTATTCTGTTTTCATGCTGCTAATAAAGACAAATGCAAGACTGGGCAATTTATTAAAAAAAAAAGTTTTAATTGGACTTATAATTCCTCACGGTTAGGGAGGCCTCACAATCATGGCAGAAGGCAAGGAGGAACAAGACACATCTTACGTGGATGGCAACAGGCAAAGAGAGCTTGACCAGAGGAACTCCCATTTTTAAAACCATCAGGTCTTGTGAGACCCATTCACTATCATGAGAACAGCATGGGAAAGATCCACCTCCTTGATTAAATCTTCTCCCACCAGGTCCCTCCCACAACAGGGGGGAATTATGGGAGATACAAGATGAGATTTGGGTGGGGACACACAGTCAAACCATATCAGTTTGCTGCCAGGTTAGGGTAATATTTGGAGTTGACTATTTCAAAAGGCTAAATTTTTCTATTTGTGAAGACAGGAGGGAGATAAACACATAGAGAAAAGTAGAAGAGGAATAGTGATTATGAAAAAGAAAAGCAATCTAACCAAGAATCTGTTTCAAAAATGAAAAAAAGACCTAAATAAACATTTTTTTTCAAAGAAGATATACAAATGCCAATAAGCACATGAAAAGATGCTCACACAACTAATCATTAGGGAAATGTAAATCGGAACTATAACGAGGTACCATCTCACACACATTAGGATGGCTATGATTGATAAAACAGAAAGTAACAAGTGTTGATGAGGATATAAAGAAATTAGAACACTTGTGCACTGCTGGTGGAAATGTAAAATCATGCATCTGCTGTAGAAAACAGTACGATGGTTCCTCAAAAAATTAAAAATAGGATTATCATATGATCCAGCAATTCCAATTATGGGTATATACCCAAAAGAATTGAAATCAAGATCTCAAAATGATATTTATACCCATGTTCATAGCAGCATTATCTGCAATTGCTAAAACATGGGAGCCAGCCAAGAGTTCATCAGTAGATGAATGAATAAGCAAAATATGGTATACACATGAATTGAAGCATTATTGAGCCTTAATGAAAGAAGGCAATTTTGACATATGCTGCATGAATGAACCTTGAAGACACTATGCTAAGTGAAATGAGCCAGTCACAAAAGACTATGATTCCACTTATATGAGGTACTTATAGCAGTCATACTCACAGAGACAGACAGTAGAATGGTCGTTACCAGTGGCAGGTGGAAGGGGAAATTTGGAAGTTTTTGTTAATAGGAATACAGTTTCAGTTTTACAAGATTAAGAGAGTTATAGAAATGGATGTTGGTAACATGACTGCACAACATTTTAATTATACTTAATACAACTAAATTGTATACTTAAACATGGCTAAGATGGCATAAGATGGTAAAGGTTATGCTATGTGTGTTTTCCCTCAATTAAAAAAATACACTGGGAAAAATAAGTAACTTCCTCTAAGTCACACTATAGGAAGTGATGGAGCCGGGATTTAATCAAGGGTACTGTCTTCCACTATCTGTGTAACCTGCACTTGAATTAGAGACTTAGATTTTCAGGTTCCAAACTGAATTATTGTGAGGCATATTCATTTCTACTGGCAAAAAAGGGAGAAAGAATATGTTGAAGACCAGTTGTGTTAAGGAGGTTTAGTTTCAAAGGAAGAGCCCTTTTTTTGGGAGAAACACTCAGTCCTCAAAAGATTTAGATATTTGCCACAGCTCCAAACAATGGACAAGAGTCAGTACGCATTTTCAAACTCTCCTGCTTCTGAAATCACCCCCCATATCTCTTAGCACCAAAATGGGACATTTAAGCATTTGTAGAGAAAAACTGCCATTAATTCAAAAAAGGTTAGACTACCTACTGTTAGTTACAGGGCCACTTAGGGGCTCAGATAGAGAGGTGAGCCAGATTCCTGCCCTTAGAAGGCTTATAGTTTAGGCACTGTTATATTAGAGACAAAGTTGGCACTGTTTATATAGAGACCTTGGTCACAGAGGGAGGAGTTTGTCGATGTGGAACGTTCTTTGCAGCTTCTGATAATTTGAACAACATCCACAATATTGCAAAGCCATTGCACACTTCTTTTCAAATAAATCATGATTTTTTGAAGTATCCATATAACTTCAAATAAGGTGAATTCATCCCCAACTCAAGTATAAATCCTAATTATTCTAAACTGTCATTTCTCAAACTTTATCTTACATAGGAATCATCTGGAAGATGTGTTAAAACAAAAAACTAGACTGCACAGTCCCACCACCAGATTGAGTCAGACCTGAGAATCTGCACTTTTAACAAGTTCCAGATCATGCTGTCACTGACAAGGGATCACTCTTTGTGAACCACTGACCTCAACTAGTTATGGTAATCTCATTGCTCTTGCGAGTGACTGGTTAGGTCACCAGAGTTTGTGTGATTCTGGGCAACGTGAGGGGTCATATGTGAGAGGACTCCTAGGAAAGGTTTCATTGCTGTTAAATGGGACACCTAAGAGGAGAAGAGCATTGTCTTGCTTGTCTGTGTAGCCAGTTTCTTGTAACTATAGGCATCAAAGCCCAAGGGAAATGCCAATAAGGTGAGGACGGTGGAAAATAAAGACAGCACCAACTTGGAACATACTCTACATTTGGACTTCTTGTTAATTAATATCCTTATTGTTTTAACACAAAGAGTAGGGGGGATGGGGAAATCTCAATGGGATATTTTAAGACCAACTGAGACCAAGAGACAGATTTAGCAATTGCCAGGAAGGAGAAACTGAGTTGATTAGAGAGGATTTTTGAGAGGAACTGAATAATTCTAGGACACTTTACTGTATGAGAATGTTATTAGGAAAGTTTTAAAAATTTTTATGTTTTTTAATTGTTGAAATTAGTTTAAGGAGAAATACCGCTAGCTCAAGGTCACTCGGGTATACTTCAACTGCTCAGTATTGAGCAGGGAGTAGAGAGAGTCATGCAAATAAAGATACAAACAGAAGTATGAAACACTATGAGAGGAGAATGGACGCCCTGACCTATTAGTAGTTTGGATAATCAGAAAACATTTTCCTGGCAGTTTTATTTAAGCCATGATGAGTTTGGGAGTAAATTGGGAAAAGACAAAGGTGAGTCAGGTGGTGATGGGATAGGGGAGATAATTCTAGGATAGGAAATAGCTAGATGCAAGTAAAACATATTTTGAGGATGGAAATTTTATCTTGCAGAATTTTTCCTCAATTCATTTTTACTCTCGCCTCATAAAAGCACAATCTCTACAAGGATGATTATACAATCAATATATAGTTAGTACAATATGGCAGCATCTCTCAGCCCTATAGCTTTACTGATTTTCATCTTAATCTGCCTTTACATATACAATTTATTTTTCTTAGTTATGTGCTTTAAATCTGAAATATTTAAAACTGCATTTTTCACATAGCAAACTAGATTTAAAATGGACTGACAGTCTATGTTCCTCATACTATGTGTCTAATACTTCTAATTTCTTAACTATGCTTTGTTTATCTATATCTTTAGTTCATTTACTTTTTTATGTTAGAGAATTTTTGTTACTTTTTTATTTTTGAAAATAAGATACTTTATTCCTGCACATTCACTCTCCAGTCCATTTACCTCTTTTATTTTCTACAGGCAGTTATAATTAAAATAATTTATTTAGCATACTAACTTTTGTCAGCTGCCTCTTTACACTAAAATGTTAGCTCCATTAAAACAAGGATTCCCTGGTCTTATTCACCACTGTGCCCACACACTGAAGTAGAGTCCCAGGTCAATAAACATTTGAAGAAAGAAAGATAAAAAGAGAGAGAAAGAGAAAGAAAGAGAGAAAGGGATAAAGAGAAAGAAAGAAGAAAGAAAGAAAGAAAGAAAGAAAGAAAGAAAGAAAGAAAGAAAGAAGAAAGAAGGAAAGAAAGAAGAAAAGGAAGAAAAGAAAAAAGAAAGAAAGAAAGAAAGTAAAAGAAAAGAGAAAGGAAGGAAAAGAAAAGAAAAAAGAAAGAAAGAAAATGGAAGAGAAAGAAGGAAACAGGAAGGAAGGAAGGAAGAAGGAAGGCGGGCAGGCTAGCAAATATGAATATTGCATAAAAGATCTAGATGTTATCATCAGCTTGGCTATAAGGACAGGTAACAATTATGCATGTACACAAATAGGATATTTTTCTTTTAGCTCTTCTGCAAATATACAAACATAAAATTATACATTAAGATTTTTCCTTTGCATTTAAATAAGTGCTCAGTTCTTTAAAGTATTATTTGCACACATTTAATAGGACAGAACGAAACGGCTAAAAGTTATAAATCAGCCATTATAGGATAAAGTTTACATGAGAAAGGAAATATCTCTTTCCAGTTAAAGGTAGACAATAAAACTTGTTGTGAAATGAGGTTGCTGGTAGATAGATTTATTCATTCCAGTCCATTATTTCAGAGAAGCAGAGCATACTTTAGTGTTTAATCAGATGTCAGAGAAAAGTCATTATACTAAAAGTTTCATACAAAATAAAAATGAATAATTTCAGCTTTTGTTAGGAAATGATTTTTATTGCATTGGCATGTTCCATTTACTTTTATGGTCTGAAAATGGCTTGAACTCAAATTTAAAGCAAATTCCATGAAATAATTATGAAACAATATTGCTAGGAGTAATGGGAAACATAAAATTCTGTGAGGCTCTTAAAACTAACACCAATTATACCACATTCTTGAGTGTGTTACATTTTAATTGAATTGAAAACTTATACACACATTTGAATCAAAAACTTTTACATGCATTCTTTTGTATGTGTCTGTATAAATTTAAGGTCAGATATTATGACACATAAATATTTGAGCAATATCCTATTTTTTTCTAAGCTAATTATGAATGTAAATATATGTAGGTATTGCCTTAGTAAAGATGAATGAAAAATGTGCTAAATTTAGAGGGTTTGTAGACCCTTTTTATCTTTCTAAAATTATTTTTATCTTGTGCATTTATTTTCTCATAATTTTTCTTTTGAGAATTTTCTACTAAATAAATTGTTAATAACAACTTGTGTTTTAGAAAAGGCAATCTAAATACAGTTTTATTCTTTCAAAACTATTTTTATAAGTGGATAAATTCTTAAGATTCTACAAAAATGTCCAAACTCCTGACAAAAATCATGCATCAAGAAGTCTTCCCACTTAAGTCCATAATTAAACCTAAACAGAAATTGCCATTATATTTACCAAAATGGCATATCATCTTATTACATTTAATAAACAATCATTTCAACTTTCAAATTTTTATAATTTTTAAGAAAAAATAATGCAATTTTTCTAAATATAATTTATATGATAATTACTTATAGAAAATAAGTTCCATAATTTCTAATTTTTTTCAATTCTCAAAACTAATAAGTTAGAGTATTTACTTTGCATTTTACCATTGATAAGTTAGGCTAAATTTTATAATAAAATATAACCAAAACAAATAAAAAACTATTACATTTCATACTATTTTGAAATATGCCTGGAATATACAGAATTTGGAATCCCATCTCTATTTCCAGGGCACTCAATTCCAGTTTAATGAGTGAATAGATGAACATTTTAAGCATATACATGTCTTCTCCTATAAATGCATCTCTGATCCTTATTTCATAGTGTAGTTCATTTCTCTTTGTATCATCTTTTAAAGGACATTGAATTTATAAAAAACAATGTTACCTAAGCGGATTTTTGTTCATGAAAATGGATATCTGTACTTGAACTCATTGACCAGGTACATGATAAATAAAAATATGATTGCCTTTGTACAGCACAACTGGCAGTCATGTATTCCACCCAAAAATAAAGTTAGCATGCATATACCATGCATTTTTGTTAAGTAGTGAGGCTTCCTTTAAACACTCATTTACTTTCTCAAATCGGGAACAGGATTAACATTCATGAAGCAAAGGGAAGAGGAATCAAGTGCATCCAAGCATATGTAAGTATTTTTTACTCTATCCACTCCTTTGGGTTATAATATCTTCCCAAATAGAAAGTTGAGCCACAGTTTTTATAATTTTTTTTTTTTACATAGTCTTACTCTGTTACCCAGGCTGGAGCCTGGAGGCTGGAGTGCAGTGGTGCAATCTCAGCTCATTGCCACTTCCATCTCCCAGGTTCAAGTGGTTATCAGGCCTCAGCCTCCCAAGTAGCTAGCATTACAGACGTGCGCCATCAGGCCTGGCTAATTTTTGTAATTTTAGTGAAGACGGAATTTTGCCATGTTGGCCAGGCCAGTCTCAAACTTCTGACCTAAGTGATCCACATGCTTCAGCTTCCCAAAGTGTGATTACAGGTGTGAGCCACCAGGCTCAGCCACGATTGTTTTTGTTTGAATATTGTATTAATTCTGTAAAACTCCAGAAATTACCACTTTGCAAATGTGCTACTTAGTTGCCTAATGGTAACACTAAAAGTAACATCTAAGGTGGTAATTCTCATCAAAGGCAATTATGGCTCCCAGGGAACATTTGGATATGTCTGGAGACATTTTGGTTCCAATTGGGGGTGCTACTTGTATGTACTGGGTAAAGGCAACGGATGCTGCTAAACATCCTGCATTGCACAAGGTACTACTCCTCACAGCAAAGAAATTTCCAGTTTGAGATGTCAATGATGCTGAGGCTGAGAAATCTTGATCTAAAAGTCTCAATTTAAAAGCCATTTAGTCCACTTAAATATGGACTTATTGTTGGTTCTGATCTACACATTTCTCTACAAGTCCCTAATTTAGAAGCTGAACATTTGTTTTTATAGTTGGCAAAACTCACATTCAAACACAGAAAAAAAATTAGTGTCACCAAATTATTAAATTAAATTGGTGATTTCTGGTAAAAAGTATCTGAGTAACCACTTTCCTAAAATAGATTGTAAAGGAATAGCACAGAAGTTATCTGAAAATAACAGGCTTTCTGTGTCCTGAAGAAATAAATGTAGCAGGTGAAGATAAATTTTCATTATTTCATGATTGTATGAGGAAACACCCTCAATGGCATCCTCAAAACCTGGAGTGACTGACACATACCATACAGTTTCAACCAAATTAAAGGAAACTATCAGATGCTAACAGGAATTGCCTTTCAAGAGACCAGAGAGAATTATTGGAAGTATGTTGTGGAAATTTTCATAAACCACAGCAAAACTTTTACTGTAGACTTAAGGCTGGAAAGTCAGAGCTAGAAGGTGTGGAATATTCACCATTATAGATTATCCATCATCCATCCCAACCTCCTTTTTATTGGACCTTCCTTTACTGCAGAGATAGAAAGCAAAGAAACATGCTATTTGAGTTCATTGAAGCTAGGAACCTATGTGTGATTTAGATTTCTTTCATCCAATTTCTTCATGTAGATCTGAATTGGAAAGTGAATTGAAATAAGATAGAGAGAAGAAAGATGAAAGGCATGGAAGGGGAATGAGGAAGAAACAAGGAAGAGGAAGAGAAATAAGGTGAAGAGAGGAGTAAAAGAAGAAGGGAAGGAAAGAGGAGAGGAGAAGAGAAGAAAGAAGAGAAGAAAAGAGATACAAGAGGCAAGGTAGCCCCTTGTCAAGCAAATGTGTGGTGACTCCAGAGCCAACAGTTCTGGTGTTTAGTGCTTGATCTTTAGATTTAAGATTGCAGTTAAAGTGATGGAACACTGTGGCTGCCAGTTGGTGCACCAGCTTTCTGAATCTCAATTTCTGGTATTGGCCAAGTGAAGTGTAAGTAAATTAATGTACTGCATTGTCATGTTACTCAAAGTAGAAAAAATGTGGAAACAATGTAAATGTTCCTCAAGAGTAGATCAGTTAGATAAATCAATGTGTATCCATATAATTTATTTATTTTTTTCATTAAAATACTGTAGATCTATGTTCATTGCCAAGGAAGAGTGTGATGGCTCAAACATTCAGGCATTCATTCACTTAATGCATATTTATTGAATACTTTCTGTGAACTTGGTAATATACTTGATCTTGATGGTGACAAAATTGAAATATTTACATCATTATATAAATTATTATTTAGAAATTCATGACATATTAAAATAAAATGTATAAAACTATGAATAAAAATAATCTTGCATTAAAGACATGTACTTGCATATTCATAGAAAAACATCTAGCCTATAGTGGTCATTCAATAAATGGAGACAGTGGAAATATCTGAACTGTATGAATAAAAGTTACTACTTTATATCTTTATATACTGCCTAATTAATATTTTACATCATAATTTTATTGCTTTTATAATCAGAGGAAATAAACTGTTTCCATTTTTAAAATAAAATAATTTAAGCATATGCGGCATACTTATAAATCTTCTTTATTCAGAATATGCTTTTTTCTTCTCAAGTGCAATTCGTCCAATATTGTAATGAATAGTCTTATTTTATATATGATATATGTATCTCATTTTACATATGTGTCATATTTTATAGATATGTTTCTGATGGAATTAATCTGGTATGTCTTCTTAAGTTTCAGCGGAAACACAAGAAATCATCAATTGCAATGCTAAGCATGTTGTAAAATGCCATTTCTTCGAAATAGTAATGATTTATTGAGTATTTACAATGTGCAGGACATGATGCTAATTAATTAACCCTCACCACAACCAAACATATTAGATCCAAAAACTTAGCATCTCTTTACACAATAGGAAACTATCACCCTAGGAGAATAAATACCTTGTCCAGTCTATATGGTTAGTACATGATAGAACATAGATTTGAAAAGAGTCTTATAGAGGCAGTAAGTCCATTTCCAAGATACTGTATCTTTTTATTTATCTATTATTTTTTATTTAACTTGGTACTTTTGTCTTCATAATGATTGTACTGTCTTTCATGTTATAAAAAAAGAAGGTGATAATTTCCTTAGAACATTGTAAATGTTAATTGTCTTAACATTTCAATTTAGAATTTTGTCTTCTCACAGAGTGAAGAGGCATAAATTCACAGTTTATATCTTTTAATGTGTTGGGTTTATAGCCTAAGCTTAGTGGGTTCAGTTTATGATAACATAGTAATTGATAGTGAAATTCATAGCTGGGCATGATGGCACACATGTACAGAGCTGGGCTCTGAAGTCTCACCTACTGAGGAGGCTGAGGCCAGAGGATTGCTCGAGCCCAGGAGTTTGATGCTGCAGTGAGTTATGATCACAGCACTGCACTATATCCTGGTGACAAGAAGGACAGGAAGGGAAAGGGAGAAAAGACATTCTGCTGTCTGCGTTTCAAAAAGCCAGGCAAATATATCTGTTTTGCTTCATTTAGTTTTTCATCATTTCCTTCTTCCATAGAAAAACATGTTTTGAAACCTCTGTTTAGCCACTTAGGTGCAAAACACACTCACACACACACACAAACTATTACACAAATAAAGAGGTGCATTGCAATAACCTCCAAAAGTTATTGTATAACTTTACCAATATCCTGATGTCCTTCAAAAGAATTATTGTTAAGAACAATGAATAGGCTGTGTGAATCTAAAGGAGAATTTAACAAACATTCTGAAATTCTTCAAATTTGTCCTTTCTCTAATATCTAAGTAGACTTCTTGCTTCTAATTATCTCTGCAGTTCTTATGAAGTCATTTCCTTTCAAGGAAAGTTAATGATTGAAAGCTACCATCCTATTAGCCAAGTGATTGATGTTAGATAATTGCATTGTGAAAGATAGCAGCTACAAACAAAAGCCTTCCTATTCTCACCAGTTTAACACTCTTTCCTAATAAAGAACCAGAATGTGACTTCCCAAATGTTATTATTCACACTTTGTTTTAGAACCGATATACCATATAAGAAAGAATAAAGGTGTCACTGAGATATGAAGAATGCTAGTGTTAAATATGAACGTGGGCATATTTTCCACTAAATTTGGAATAACATTAATATATATTGTTCAGCTCTAAGGCAAATGCAACCAGATAAACTTCAACCACAATATACAGAGAAGGGGAATTATTATGAATTTCACAATTAACAAGAAAATGCTTTTCAATACAATTCAAAAAGAGTTCTCTGATTTCTAGAACTATTCAATTCAAGTCATTCAAAACCCCATATGTTAAACTAAGTATTGTACTAAGCATGTGAAATGCAAAACTCAAGTGATAGAATGTCTGCCCTGAAAGTGTAAATATGCAGTGCAACAAACAAGAGAGAGCCAGTGGAATAGGCTATAGCCCTGTGTGCAAATACCTTCCACAAACTGAGAGTAAAGGAATATCAGAACATCCATAAGGATAAATAGACTTCTGTCAAACTAAGAAGGAAAAATAGCTAATTCCAAGAGAATAGATTGCATAAAAAACACGGACATGGTGAAACTACCTGGAGCATTCACATAAATGCTTTAAAATCCAGTGCAGCTCACATGGAGAATGCATGGTGGTGGGAGATAAAACTAAAAGGAGGATTTGGGATACATGTTACTATTTAAATTACCAGCTCCATTTCAGAAAGATAATTCTGGCAGCAATTTGAGGAAGAAATAAGAATAAAGATCGAGGATCATCATCAGGTCTGCCCAGTTGTCTCAGCGGGAGGTGAGAGAGCCTGAGAAAATACAGTGGAGGCTGAATGGGGAGCAGAGGAAGAACCAGAAAGGTAACTTCAGCATCAAAGGTGCCCAACTTCATGGAGACTTTTAAGAACATGGGCAAACTTCAGCTTTAAAAAGTGTGTGATGCTTTGAGAACTTGTATTTAATTCACTTAACAACATCTCTATGAGATAGCACCATTCCCGACTTGTAGAAAATATGGTTGAAACCCAGACATCAGAGTTTAGTACACAAAGAAGATTCAAATCTAAAACCAATAGCTATATTATTCTGATGCTGTTTTCTAAAAACAGAGTAGTTTTTGTTATATAGCCATACAAAATTCTAGGAGATGCTAGTTTTGCATTTGGATATCTATCTATCTATCCATCCATCTATCTATACCTATATAACTATCTTCCTGTATTAATCCTGTAGAATTTGAGAAATTATTATCTCTTCTTCACAAAATTTCTTTAAAGTAACAGAAATATAGAAAAGAATAATAATACTGACAGTAGGACTTCTGATCTCGTCTCTTTTCTAAGTCAGTCCTATTGGCTCTATATGACTCCTTAGACACCCATGTTCAGAAACTTCTGGAATGTCCTGACAAACATTCCATGTATTCTGGTTCCAGCATAAACTACTGCCACTCTAAACTAACATTACCAAAACTATACCCCTTCTTCCACTTCTCATGCTGCAGAGAGTTATTCTGAAGCAACAAAATACAATTTAGACCAGGCCCACTAAAAACGTATGATATCTCATCTCAATTATATCTTTGTTATGACTTGGAAATGCTTATACTCATCAATGTATCTAAAACATTTTTGAAGTTAGAATACAAAAAGCATTATTTTAAAGTATTTTAAATTTAATAAGTATTTATTACATCATTACTAAGGTTAATAATGATAAGCTTGCATTTTCCGACTATTTGCCAGTTGTCAAACAGTGTTTGACATGCTTCACATGCATTATCCTATTTAATCCTCAGAGCTAATGCCATACTGCTGTAAGGACTAAAGCAGAAACACAAAGAAAAGAAACACCTCTGACTCAGCCTCCCATACTGAAGCCGTGACTCTAAGTAAGACTTCAGACAACACAACCCAATAACTCAATAGATTCATTATTATTATTCTTAGTCTGCATCTGGAGCCACAGAGGTTTAGGGGCATTAAACAAATACTTCAAGGTCACAGAGCTAATAGCTGTCAAAACCAGAACTTAAAATAGTTCTACTTGAATCTAAGGTTAATTGTTATTTATATTATACTATTATTATCTTACATTCAAGGTCCCCCAAATCCTTACCATAGTATATAATAAAAAATATGAAATAAAATTGGCTTCAATTTACTGTTATAGTTGTTTAAATAAGAGATAAATATATCAAGATAAACATAAAAATATAGAAGATAACAATACAAGAGGTTTAAGAAAAGCATATTATTAATTAGAGAATGCATATATAATAATATTTATTTTTTAAGTTAAGAGCCAATGGTCAGAATTGTCTACCTCTTCTTTCCATTATCCAAGAAGTCCTTGAAATGATACAGTGGGTTTTACATGTTTTTAAAGTGTAAACTCATAATCTTAGGGAAAACCAGAGTTTCCCAGCAGCAGATTTTATATTTTAAGAAATTATTGGAAAATTAGGAGGTAGGCATGGTATGTTTACTTGACAATAAAGACCAGAGCAAACTACAAATAAAGCCTTATCAGGGAAGCCTGTAGAAATACTCTCAAATGAGAGTGAATTATGCAGAGCAAAAGAGTATCTGCAAGGACTGAGGGCCATCTTTACCACAGTTAAGATCTTTATTCTGAGAAGCTAGGCAGCATAGGCAGTCTTGACTCTCAACCTCCCTCAAACATTTTCTAAACAGAGTAAAGTATCTGCTTAGAGAGAGATCCTACTCAGCAACTAAGGATGAAGATTTACAGGAGTAAAGCTAACTCCAGACCACTACAGGGACTACAGAGGCAGAAACACAAAGAAAATAAATGCATCTGACTCAGCCTCCCATACTGAAGCAGTGACTCTAAATAAGACTTCAGACAAGGTGCCACCATAACTCCAGCCAGTTGGATAGAGAACTCCTGTAGTGGGAAGATAAACACTCTCCCTTATTTATAATCACTCAGAGTTTTTAGCCATAACAAGAACACAGGTTCAATAACAAGGAAATATCAATAATCAAATATATTCGGGAAGAAAAAACATTGAATGAACATACGTTTCAGAAAAGTAAAGGTTTCACGTAAAGAGGAAGCCCTACAAACGGGCCACATGAAAGTAGCTGAGTTTAAAGAAACTACATGTTCAATAGCCTCAACAGAAATGAACATCTGACAGAAAGGAAAGGTTTCCTTCTTTAAAGAAATTAAAACAATTTATTTTAAAGGGAAACAAAATAAACATGCTGAAGATTGGCTTAAACCAGAATGTCTGACTGAGATTTTCTGCCTGAATGCTAAGCCAATGGCAAAGTGATTGAATGAGAGAGAAATTAAGAAAAATGATGAGATGTATATACAGGTTTCAAGATCCATATAAAAGAAATTTATAAAATGAGAGTACAGAATAAATGGATAGAGAAAGATAAAGACACAGTTGAATAAATTTCCCTGAGTTGTAGGAAGGCAGTTTTCAGATTGAAAAGGCTCAGAGGTCTCTCATCAGAAAAAAAATGATACAGAAAAACAAAACCAAAAGTACTCAGTATATTTTAATGAGACAAATTTAGATGTATTTTTGTCAAGTGTCAGAATCCAAAAATAAATAGAAAGAAAAAAAACAGAAAATCTTTGTCATAAAGATTTTAATAGCTGCTAAAATATAATGTCTGCAGGGGAATTATTTAATTATTTTAAACCTAACAACCTAAACCAGGAAAAAACTAGTGGTCCAATATGAAGTTTGAACTATATCCCAAAAAATTCTGGTAAAATTAGTAGATGATAAATTGATGAAAACAGAAAAGAAAATCAAAAAGATCTTGTGAAATACATGACACATTTTGGGGACAAATAAAAGAAAAACAAAATTATATCTAACTATTTCTAAAAATGTACATTTAATTAATCAAAAATATACAATAATATTACAGACAAAACAATACTGGGGGTAATTTATGGGAAGGAAAGAATAAAAAAGAGGAATGTTAAATATAATTTAATATATCAATGAATATAAAATTTAAGAAAATGCTTTAAATAAAAAAGAGAAGTATTTTATGTTAATAAAAGTTTAAATCCACCCAAGAAATAGAAAAATAATGAGCATATTTTACATTAAAAAATTTAGCAATGAACTTTATAAAGCACAAAAATATTAGAAGCACAAGAGAAAATTTAAAATTTTTTATAAATTCTGATTGACTTCAAAAAGCCTCTCACAAAGAATAACAAACCAAGTATTAAATACATGAGTAAAGAAAAATAGCATATGATTAACAAATATATTAGGCAACACAAGAAATCCCAGTGAGTTTCAAAAACTTAAAAATCCTACATAGCACATTACTTAACAAAATGCAATAAATCCACAGTAAAATAACAAAAGGATAGTCCAAAAGTATGTTCACTTATAAATTCACTTATAATTAATTTTTTAAAATAAGCTAGCATAATTTAGAAATCAAAGGCAGATAGAATTTTACCCAATTTATAAAATATAGTCAAAGATGTTCTCAGGTAAAATAAATAATAAGCCAAAATTAATAGAATTTAAAATAAAAGTATAGGTTTGATCTTTAAAATAGTTTAAATACAACCTTATTTGGGCTAGCAAAGATAATTTAGAAAATTTAGTAAAGATATAAATATCAAATATTACCAGGAATGTGAATGAATAAATGAATGAATTTAGTGGGCATAAAGCAATTATATATAAATACATTTTAAAAATCTAGATATAGCACATTAATTCTTAGCAATATGTAAAGCATAAGAATTTATCTAGAAGTAGAAAACCTGGCTAGACTAATAAGTATAAAAGAAATTGAATAAGCCTTCAAAGATAAAGCCAAGACTTTTTATTAATATGATCTAGAAAAGAATACAGAATATGCCTAACATTAAAAATGAGATTCGAGTCCTGATATGTCACACTAAAAGTGCATTGTCTTAAACATTATACAAAATAATAGTAATATGATGTAATAACATCAAACACTCTAAAACTACATTTAAACCAGTATGAGCTAATATGGCTTGATATAAGATAAGAAATGACCAATTTTCCCATATATTGGCCAAATTTCAATTAAAAAATATAATTAGAAGGTCCCTCAGAAAACTAAAAATGGAGCTACCATATGCTCCAGCAATCCTATTCCTAGGTATATACCCAAATGGAAGGAAATTAGTATATCAAAGAGATATCCGCACTCCCATGTTTGTTGCAGCACTGTTCATAATAGGCAAACTTTGGAAGCAACCTCAGTGCCCATCAATAGATAAATGAATAAAGAAAATTTGGTACTTATAAACAATGGAGTACTATTCAGCCATACAAAAGAATGAGATACTGTCATTTGCAACAACACGAATGGAACTGGACGTCTTTCTACAAAGTGAAATAAGCCAGACACAGAAAGACAAACATCGTATGTCATCACATACTTGTGGGATCTAAAAATCAAAGCAATTGAACCTATAGAGATAAAGAGCAGAAGGAGGGTTACCAGAGGCTGGGAAAGGTAGTCGGGTGGGTGGGGAGGAAGTGGAGATGGTTAATAGGTACAAAATAACAGGCACAATGAACAACACCTAGTATTTGATAGCACAACAGGGGCAATACAGCCAATAATAACTTAATTGTACATTTAAAAATAACTAGAAGATTATAACTGGATTGCTTGTAACACAAAGGATAAATGCTTGAGGGGATGGGCACCTCATTGCACATTATGTGATTATTACACATTGTACACCTGTATCAAAACATCTCATGTATCCCATAAACGTATACACTTAATATGTATTCACAAAAGTTAAAATTAAAAATTAAAAAATATATGTAATTAAAAGAAAACGCTCAACTAAACAGTGAAAATGCTATAATATATAAGAATCAACATGAAGAATTTGAGGCATATATCATTTTTCAATCATCATAGGAGAAAAGGAAAAATATTGATTATATCTACTGTTGATAGTGTGTGAAAAAATGCATATCATCACACAGTTTTGGTAAGAGTGTGAAATTGTCCATCTTTTTTGAAAGGGACTTAGGATTGTCTATGCAAATGAAAAATGCATACATTTTGCTTTGGCAGTTTAACTTGTGTGTGTGTGTATATATGTGTATAGAAAGAGATTCACAACATCATGGATTATAATGAAATATATGGAAACAGTCTGTTCAATAAACTGTGATACATTATGATAAATAAAAACAGAGCTATAGCCACAATATTAAATGAAAAAAAGTAAGTTTCTTAATACTAGATGTAGTATGATCCATTTATGTAAGCTCACATTGAGGTGCACTGAGCCCTCGGTTTATGCCTCATAATAAATATGTCTGTAGAAAGATTATCATTCTTGCTAGTTTAGTAATATACCTGAAATATGTACTTTACTGTTGTTTCTAATGGTCACATGTAAAACTGAAGGATTTCAGACAATCCAAGAGCTTTTTTTTTCAATTTATGTGCAAAGGCTACTAGAAATTACACTCACTGAAATTAATTTCTAAGATATTTTTCCACTTTGGCTCTAACAGTAAAAGTTTGTCACTAGACTTATTCTATTACTCAGTGTTTACTGACTATTATGAGCATACTAACATTATAAGCGCAGATTTTGTGACAAACCTATGATGGACTTTCATTTGGTTGAATCACAAAATGAAACAAACACTTCTCTGATTTTAGTATGTGCTAATAAATCTCTAGATTGTTTTGCTCTCTGATGTTGTAATAAGCTGTTAATGTAGCAACCGAATATTTTGACTTTCTTCTGAGACAAAAGAGAAAACAAATAAATGATAGAAATTTTCTGCTTAACAGTGTGTTTATTGCTTTTCATTCAGTGTGTCATAAGATACATTTTTGGGAGAATGAAATTCTACAGAAATCGCTTCTCTTTATATCATATAAGTTAAAGAATTCAAAAACTGCATTAACAAGCAACAAAAATTGTAAGCCTGTTTGATACTATCATAGTTTATAAATATACACTATATCCAATAGCATATTTATTCAAATTATTGTTTTATTGGGGATTTGGGATATAGTTGGATAGCTCAGAAGAGAGTCTGGGCAATTTGTAGGCATTGGATTTGAGAAAAACCTAGTGAAAGTTATTGTTAACAGGATAGAAATTCAATAGTTCCCCCTCTTCTGGGTTTCTTTGGAAGATAAATTGACATCAGGAAACTTTGAAAACAATTTTATGTAGAATATAGCTGTCTGGTACCCCACTGTGGTGTTATAGTCTACAACGGTTTAAAACATACAGTTTAAATGAGTGACTAAATAAATGTTTTCCTAAATTAATAAATAAATAAACTGATGACCAGGAACACAGGAAAAGAAATACCTTACCTTTGAGTACATATAAATGTAATACAAGAATTATTTAGAAAAATTCATTGCATTTAATACACTAAATAGGGTATTGAACATCAGGACTTTCTTGAGTCACATTAGTCTTCTCAGATACACAGGGTAGATTTCTAAACTTCTGTTTTCCTACCATTTCAACTAAAAAGTCATCCAGGAAATCTGTAATCTGAATCTTTATGATGTGAATTATATCTAATAAAACGTTTTACAAATGTCTTGTGATATTGCCCTAATTCTGACCCTTTACATTCTGTCTTCATGATTACAATAGTTTCTGATCTCATCTTCCCACTCTATTTAAATTTTCAAGTGTATCCTTTTCCTTACTAAGTAGCATATTCATAGAAGACGATGCCTATCATGTCACACCTGTCTTTAAGATCATCTCCTACCTCCACACAGTAACATTCTTACCATGGCAAACACAACTGCCATTATGTTGGCATTAACTGACCTTTTGATGGTCTTTTTTGAAAACCAAGGTCCTCATGAAACCTGCATTAAAATTACAGTAGACAAAGAATCTACCATGTCATTTTATTACTAACATTTTTCTAACCTTGTATCTTTTTCCAATAATATCCATCATTTACTCATTAATTCAACATGAATATGATAACTGCACTAGGCCAGGCACTATATTTGGTATTAAAGACATTAAATATTAGGTTAGGTCTCTACTATAAAATAAACATGATCAAATAAGAGAGAAAAACAAATAAACCAAAAACGATAATGCAATACAATGCTTCTATATTTTTTCCTTCCAAACTTAGTAAAATTTCTTATGCAATAAAAACTTTCTTGAAATTTTAAGTGGAAATAAAACTCTCTTTTCCTTTTTCTGCTATACCATGTTATTTATCTCTCTATTAAGGTATCTATTTAATTCTCCTTTGCAATATACTTGGTTCATTCATTTGTTAAGTGAATATTTCACAGTGTAGTGTTTCCTAGATGTTTCCTGTGTGCCCCCTACTGGCTCATCAATTCTTTTAGGATAAATCATATGTCTTGTTTTCATTTCATCGTGTCTAGAAAAAGTATAATATTCTATTTTCAGATTTAAAAAGTAAATAAATCATGTAAGTATACACTGGAAGATGGCGTGATTATAAGAAGACTATTAGTCATAAAAGTATATGTCTCTAATAAGAGTTAATTTGAAGTTAAGTTGCCTTGCGACAAATGCATGCCCAGAAAAATCCAGTGCTGCCCACACATTGCTCTAAGTAAGAATGTACCTAATGCATTATGCTTAGTTTGAACTTCGCAATTTAAGGATCAAATTGAAATAAAAAAAAGTGTGTGCAAAGATATATAAATAGAATGATAAAGCTTTGGAATATTAGGATATGGGAGAAGAGTTGGAAAGTTAGAGAAATGAAAAATGCTTACCTGTAGAAAAAGAAGCATGATGGAAAGGGAATGGATTGCCATCTTTAAATTTCATATATCTCTCCAGACAGCAAATCTACAATGAATGCAAAATACATAATGAAAAGGTAGTCAGATTTTTATTTTAATCTGCTGAGTGTCATGTAGAGGCTAAACACTGAATTGGAATACCTTAATTGCAATATTGAAGTAGAAGTAGGATATTGAACTAGATTATTTCTAAGACACTTTTCAAGTCATGAGTCTAAGATAATTTAAATATTTAGCTACAGCTCAATTTTCCATTGTCCTTTTATTTTAGGATTTCACTGTTTTTATTTTAGCTAGAAAGAATGGTAAATATATTTTTGTGTTAAATATTTGTTCTAAGTAGTGTTTTCAAATGTACATTAATGGAGCATAGATTTTTCAGAGGTAAAAAAGTTTTCTAATAAATTAATGAGTCACTAAAATGTATGAATGCCTACAAGTTGTTCATCAATTATATAATCAATCATAATCGAAGGTGCACTTTGGTTTCACATATAAGTTTCCTTCCTAATATAAGCATTGGTCTAATTGTGGAGATGGGATATAGTTAACATAGCTAAATAATAAATCTATGAACAATAGCAAATACTTCACGTTTGATTTTTTGCCATTTTCCCACTTTTAACAACAACATTTATCATATTTATATAATATCAAGAAAAGTACTATTTTAAAAACAGGATTACAAAACTCTACAAAATTTATTTTTGTATATGATGTGACATTAATATGTTTGGTGGAAAGAATGAATAGGAAGACTTAAAGAGGAAAGAAAAAACACAAGTAACGAGAGAAGCAACATGATAAAGACATCTGTAAAGGAACAGTCAATGACACGTGTTCCAAAAATCAATGGAAGAAGCAGTCCATTGAGTGACTCCAATAATTACCTTGGGCAACATAACCATGTTGAATCTGAATTTTCTTATCTTTGTAGGCAAGACATTGGCACTGATTATCCGAAATGTCCCTTTGAACTCTAAACATATAATTTTACAAAATTATCTCTGCTTTCACCATCAAGTAAAATACATTTCAAATGCTTTGCAAAGAAGGCAGGCTTTCCTCTTATGAAAGGAAAAATACATCACTGTTAGAGCTTTGGGGATATCTTGTCAACTTTGTTTTCCAGTTTTGAGATTTTTTTCATAATAGCTTCTCCTTTATTTTAACAGTTATTAACGTTTCTGCCCTAAAAATCCGGGTGCTTCTAGAAAGCTAATCATTATCAGACCTTCTTTTGTTGCTTGTTTTTTATTTTTTTATTTTAAGTTCCAGGATACATGTGCAGAAAGTGTAGTTTTGTTACATAGGTATACATGTGCCACGGTGGTTCGCTGCACCTATCAACATGTCATCTAGGTTTTAAACCCCACATACATTAGGTATTTGTCCTAATGCTCTCCCGTCCCTTGCCTCCCACCCCCTCAGACAGGCCCTGGTGTGTGATGTTCCCCTACCTGTGTCCATGTGTTCTCATTGTTCAACTCCCACTTATGAGTGAGAACATGCGGTGTTTGGTTTTCTATTCCTGTGTTAGTTTGCTGAGTATGATGGCTCCCAGCTTCATCTATGTCCCTGCAAAGGACATTATCTCATTATTTTTTATGGCTGTATAATATTCCATGGTGTAAAAGAAACTATTATCAGAGTGAACAGGCAACCTACAGAATGGGAGAAAATGTTTGCCATCTATCCATCTGACAAAGGTCAAATATCTGTAATCTACAAGGAACTTAACAAAATTTACAAGAAAAAAACAAACAACACCATCAAAAAGTGGGAGAAGGATATAAACAGATGGTTCTCAAAACAGAACATTTATGTGGCAACAAACGTGAAAAAAAGCTCATCGTCACTGGTCATTAGAGAAATGCAAATCAAAACCACAATGAGATACCATCTCATGCCAGTCAGAAAGGTGATTATTAAAGTCAGGAAAAAATAGATGCTGGCAAGGCTACGGAGAAATAGGGACGCTTTTACACATTTGTGGGAGTGTAAATTAGTTCAACTACTGTGCAAGACAGTGTGGCGATTCCTCAAGGATCTAGAACCAGAAATACCATTTGACCCAGCAATTCCATTACCGGGTATATACCCAAAGGATTATAAAACATTCTACTATAAAGACACATGCACACGTATGTTTATTGAAGCACTGTTTATAATAGCAAAGACTTGGAACCAACCCAAATGCCCATCAATGATAGAACAAGTTTTGAGATTATATGTTACCTTTATTTCTGGCCTTTCCATTGTTCACTTCTCAGTCATTTCATTGCTTATTAACAGAGAGCTTGAAGGGAATAGACCCTGTTGTAAAGTGAAATCAGAAAATGCTGCTATTTGGTCCTTTTAAAACCGTAAGAGTATGAAACAGATTAAAATGAGATCTATGAACTAATCATGGTGGATAAATAAGATTTGGCTATGAAGACTGCAGAGCATCTTGGTGAAAATTTCCTTCTCAATACCTAACAATAATGTCAAAAAAAACTTTGAAATATAAACATAATTATATAATTCTTGACGTATTTAGTCATTAGAATTTTACCTAATAGGGGGTTGGGTACAGTGGCTCACGCCTGTAATCCCGGCACTTTGGGAGGCCGAGGTGGGCAGATCACAAGGTCAGGAGGTCAAGACCATCCTGGCTAACACGGTGAAACCCCATCTCTACTAAAAATACAAAAATTAGCTGGGCGTGATGGCAGGTGCCTGTAATCCCAGCTACTCGGGAGGCTGAGGTAGGAGAATCGCTTGAACCCAGGAAGCAGAGGTTGCAGTGAGCCGAGATTGTGACACTGCACTCCAGCTTGGGTGACAGAGTGAGACGCCATCTCAAAAAAAAAAAAAAAAAAAAAGAATTTTGCCTAATAGGAATTTAGTGTTGGTCCCTAAGGAAAGCCATGCATTTAAAGACTGATTGTAATTGAATCCCTAAACTTGAAACAAAGTAAGCAAATGATAAAAGAATTCATTCTAAGAAAATATGACTTTATCTGATTGTGATATAATATAGAGACATATTACCTAAATATGCAGACATATGATGTATGTATTCATAAGTCCTATTAGTATTTATAATACAATTATATTTGAGTACCATAGTAACAAACACAGACATGAATAAAATATGCCAGTCTGATTTATAGGCTTATACATAGAGTAAGTCATAATATAATTTTTGAATAGTTCTTTGCTTTGTATGAGGTAAGATTTGGATTGGTAAAACATTTTGTGTTCGTATAATTTGAATGCTCATTAATGACAGTTCAAGAATTATAAAAATATTAATATTTTCTAAATGGAACATCATAAAAATTGTCTAATGATCTTTGTATGGCACCATTAGCATCTAAAATATGTGTGTGTATATAGAAAACACTTTTTAAATTATACCTTAAGTTCTGGGATACATGTGCAAACTGTGCAGGTTTGTTACATAGGTATACACGTGCCACAGTGGTTTGCTGCACCCATGAACCCGTCATCTACATTAGGTATTCCTCCTACTGCTATCCCTCCCCTAGCCCCCCACTCCCCAACAGGCCAGTATGTGATGTTTCCCTCCCATTGTGCAACTCTCACTTATGAGTGAGAATATGTGGTGTTTGGTTTTCTGTCCCTTTGTTAGTTTGCTGAGAATGATGGTTTCCAGCTTCATCCATGTTGCTGCCAAGGACATGAACTCATCCTTTTTTACAGCTGCATAGTATTCCATGGTGTATATGTGCCACATTTTCTTTATTCAGTCTATCATTGATGGGCATTTGGGTTGATTCCAAGTCTTTGCAATTGTGAACAGTGCTGCAATAAACATACGTGTGCATGTGTCTTTATAGAAGAATGATTTCTAATCCTTTGGGTATATACCCAGTAATGGAATTGCTGGGTCAAATGGTATTTCTAGTTCTAGATCCTTGAGGAATTGCCACACTGTCTTCCACAATGGTTGAACAAATTTACACTCCCACCAACAGTGTAAATGCATTCCTATTTCTCCACCGCCTCTCCAGCAACTTTTGTTTCCTGACTTTTTAGTGATTGCCATTCTAACTGGCCTGAGATGGTATGTCATTGTGGTTTTGATTTGCATTCCTCTAATGACAAGTGATGAGCTTTTTTTCATATTTGTTGGCTCCATAAATGTCTTCGTTTGAGAAGTGTTTGTTCATATCCTTTGCCCAATTTTTGATGTTTTTTTTTTCTTGTAAATCATTAGTGGTGTGTAGAAACACTACTGATTTTGATTTTGCTACCTGCCATTTTACTAATTTATCAAATTCAAAAGAATTTGGTGGAGTCTTTAGGTTTTTTCAAATATAAAATCATGTCATTAGCAAACAGGAATAATTTGACTTCCACTTTTCCAATTTAGATCCCTTTTATTTTTGTATTTTTCTTACCTAATTGCTCTAGCTAGGACTTCCAGTACTATGCTGAATTGTAATGATGAAAGTGAGCATCCTTGTCTTGTTTCTTCTTTCCAAGAATGCTCTTGACTTTTCCCTATTCAGCATGGTGTTGGCTGTGGGCTTGTTGAATATAGCCTTAGTTATTCTAAGATTTGCGCCTTCTATGCCTAGTTTGTTGAGAGTTTTTATCATGAAGGGATGATGAATTCTATCAAATACTTTTTCTGCATCTATTGAGGTAACTATATGGTTTTGTCTTTCATTCTGTTTATATGATGTATCACATTTATTGGTTTGCAGATGTGGAACTCTCCTTACATGTCTAGTATAAAGCCCACTTAATTATGGTGTATTATCTTTTTGATATGCTGTTGGATTTGGATTGCTCATATTTTGTTGAGGATAGTTGCATCTGTGTTTATCAGTGATATTGACCTGTAGATTTCTTTTTTCATCATGCCCTTTTCTAGTTTTCATATAATGATGTTACTGGCCTCGTGGCATTAGCTAGGGAGAATTTCCTTCTATTTTTGGAACAAGATTCTTAACTACAACTAAGCTATGCGGGCCTATCAAGAATGAATTCAAGTTCGAGACATCATTAAGAAGAGGGCTCAGAGGACTAAAGTTTGGTGAAGGAGAGAGTCTGTCAGTGTCTGGATTTTAGAAATGTGTTATAAGCCTGATCATTACTCTTTTATTTTGATTTTATATGTACAGTATTATATTGCTGTAAACACTGCCTTCTACATTCTAAAATTTCTGAAACAGGGTTGCAGCTAAATATTGAAGTGTACATTTAATGTTACAGTCTTTCTTTTTCTGGAAAAAATATCATAATACACGAACAAAACAAAATATTCTTAAAATTTTTTAAATGATACTTATACAGTATCATAAAATTCTTCTCTATTGAAAATGTAAAAAAACTTAGAAATGTTAAAGCTGACTATCACATATAAAAAATAAGAGATTTGCCTACTAAACAAAGCAATCTTTAATATAAATTCAAGATTACATTTTTTTTCTATCGAGTGGGTATGGTAAACACAGTAAGTAGTTAAGAATACTGTCTTTAGAGCCATAAGATGAAGTTTTAAATTCTTCATCTGATGAGTGCCTCTTAAAGGATGTAAGCACCATCTTGGAAAAATGCCCCAACCATTTTAAGTATCAAATGTAATATAAGGATAATATATTATTTCTAGGATTGTGGTTAAAATTGAACATAATATCTTTTGAAAAACAGTATAGCATTTCATTAATACTAAAACCTCAATATATGTTTAATTATTAAGATCAATCTGTGATGGCATTATTTGACCATGAATAAAAATGTACTTTAAACGTCTAAAGGATCATTGTAATATATAGATCATTGTAATACAGATGTTTACCAATACTTCATGTTTGCATCTATGGAAAAGAAATAGATAAGTTTATCTGACTGCAGAAATAGTAGAATTCATCAAGAAGTGATTAAACATTGAAAGACACACTTCTCATCAACTCTTCCTCCAGAAGCTATTTACGTCAAAATATATCTCTCTGTCCAGAAACATTTATGTCTATGCATTTTCAGATAATTGCCTGGACCCGTACTTTGAATTTTCTTTCTACAAAGTGTGCAATGTATATGGTCCCTGGTGAAGCTGTGATGAGTGTGAGTGAGAATGAGAATCCGGTACCACCAGAAACTGGTCTGTATGCTATACTGTAGAGGACAAAGTTGGCTGCTAAATAAAGAAGCATACAAAAAATTAAAAATTAAAACCAATCGAAAGGAGCTAAGGCAAGCTCTGCAACTAGCAACTAAAAATAACTTCTAAAGAAGGTGAGGGCTGGGAAAATCCGCTGAGACAATGTTACAAATCTAGATTTGAAGTAGAGAGACTTTATAAAATGCCAGTGGAAGAGCTCTTGGTTAGATAGAAGGCTGTTATGGACTCTGAACTAGTCAGACAAGTTAAACAAGTGTTAGTCTTAGGAAGAGGGTATAATAATTATAACTACAAGGTATTGAAAAATGTTTCACTCATCATTGAACAAGAAATACCTTAAAGAACAGGACACAGCTGTAATGTTAAACTTTGTTCTTTCTCTAGGAAGAAAATAAAATGAAATGCATTAAGGGATGCATGTGTGACTTCAGCGAACAATTTCAGCAGAAAAACTTGCCTGATATTAGCCAACAAGACTGGAAATTAAGAAGAAGGCATTGTCCGGTTTCGGTGGCTCACGCCTGTAATCCCAGCACTTTGGGAAGCTGAGGTGGATCACGAGGTCAGGAGATTGAGACCATTCTGGCTAACACGGTGAAACCCCGTTTCTACTAAAAAAACAAAAAAATTAGCCAGGCGTGGTGGCGGGCGCCTGTAGTCCCAGCTACTCCGGAGACTGAGGCAGGAAAATGGCGAGAACGCGGGAGGCGGAGCTTGCAGTGAGCCAAGATGGCGCCACTCCACTCCAGCCTGGGCGATCGAGCGAGACTCTGTATCCAGAAAAAAGAAAAGAAAAAAAAAAGAAAAAATGAAGAAGAAGGGGAAGGAAAAGGAGAAGACGACGACACTGAGGCCAGGTGCAGTGGCTCACGCCTGTAATTCCAGCTCTTTGGGAGGCCGAGGTGGGTGGATCACCTAAGGTCAGGAGTTTAAGACCAGCCTTGCCAACATGGCAAAACCCTGTCTCTACTAAAACTACAAAAAATTAGCCGGGCATGGAGGCACCCGCCTGTACTGAGGGGCTACTCAGGGGGCTGAGGCAGGAGAATCGCTTGAACCCAGGAGATAGTGAGACTCCGTCTCAAAAAAAAAAAAAAAAAAAAAAGGCATTGAATTTGCTTAAGTAAATTTACAATTTATAATAATTTATGGTATGCTTTTGGCTTAAAAGAAGTGAGGTTCGTTTGGTTTGGGTTTTAAAATTTCAATTGTGTGTCAAATTATGTGCATGCCAATACTTTTTCTTTGTTCATAAATTACATTCTTAATGCATGGGCTTCTCGCTTTAACTTTACCCCTCTGGCTCATGTTAATGCGGATTCCTAATTTTCCACTTCCATTAATTTTAGTAGCTACATATATCATGACACAGTTCCCACTACCTCTTTATTTATTTCACTTCCCAATGCACCCTTCATAAGCACTTGCCTGTCTTCCCTTCTTCTATGGGGTCCTTGAACATAATTTTCTCAATCAAGCATGTTCTTAACAAACTAACAAGATACATTTTCATTTGTTTGATATACTTTGCTTATTTTGTTTTGGTTTTCCCAGATAATTTCTGCTTCAGGCCTCACTACACAGACCAGCCTGAGGCAAAGGTAAACAAATTAATGTGAAAAAGGAAAGGAAAAAATACATGGAAAACAGAATACAAATCAGCATTTCAGCACATTATCCTGGCCTTCTTATTTGCTTTGGTATCTGAAAGGAAAATTTCTTATTTCTTCTCTGATCAACTATTACTCTCACTACTTCACTTCTGATACCAAATGTGTGAGCTTTTTCTAAAAAATTCAACTTAATCCTCTGGCAAACACCAACTGGGTGTCCTACGGTTTAATTAAATTCTAAAACTAACCAGAGTTAGCACAGACCCCACAGGCAGGTTAAGAACTCAGTCTTAGAAGACTGGCTTCTATTTCCAATGTCAGTCACAAGTCTAAGTTGTCACCTGTGCTTCTGATTGACTGGCTATAAATTGGAGGTTCTCATAAACCCCTCCCCAGGCACAATAATTTGCAAGTATGGCTCCCAGAGGTCTGGAAAACAGTTTATTCACTAGATTACCAGTTTACTATAAAAGGGTACAACTGAGGAACAGCCAGCCAGGAGAGATGCATAGGTATCTTGAAGAGAACTTTCATGCTTTCTCAGGTGCACCATCCTTTCATGACCTCCATGTTTTCACCAACCTGGAAACTCTCAAAGCTCATCCTTTGGGGTTTATATGGAGGCTTCATTAAGTAGGCATGATCAATTACACCATTGGCCATTGGTGGTTCAATCAATCTCTAGCCATTCTTCTCTCCCCGAGGTGAGTGTGGAATGGGGATGAAGGTTCCAACCACCTAATCACATAGTTGCTTGCCTCTCAACCAGCTAACCATCTTTGGGGGCTTTCCATAAATGGCCTCATTAACATAAACTTAGGTCAATTAAAAGGGTCTTGTTATGAAGAACTTAACAATTCTCCTTTTATCTTTATCACTTTTATCACTTAGGAAATTCCAAGAGTTTCAGGAGCTCTGGGCCACAAATGGGACAAAAACCAAATACATGTTTCTTATTATAAATCACAATATCACAGTCTTATTTAAAGTAGGGTGACAGCTTTGACTCAAATTAGCAAAGCCTTTCCTTAGGACCTAGTGGGCCCTTTTGATCCAAAAGGTTTCTACTTTCTATTTGATTGTTGGCATTACTTCATGTGATCCCTTTACCTTCTGCATTCATATTATACATATACTAGGTCAATGATGAGTGATCTTCACATTTCCTTTTCTTTTCGTCATCAGAAATCTTACTGGCCTGTTTCAGTTTTTAGCGGATTTCTTGAGATAAACTTTTACTTCACTGAATCAATTTTACTCTTTTCTGCTACTTAATAGCTCCCATTAAAATATTAAATATTTTAATATTTTTAAATATTTGTTTATTTATTTTTGAGATGGAGTCTCTCTCTGTCACCCAGGCTGGAGTGCAGTGGTGGGATCTTGGCTCACTGCAAACTCCGCCTCCCAAGTCCAAGAGATTCTCCTGCCTCAGCCTCCGGAGTAGCTGGGATTACAGGCATGCGCCACCATGCCCTGCTAATTTTTGTATTTTTAGTAAAGACGGGGTTTCGGCATGTTGGCCAGTCTGGTCTTGAACTCCTGACCTCAGGTGACCTGCCCAACTCAGCCTCCCAAAGTGCTGGGATTACAGGCATGAGCCACATTAAGTGATTTTTAAAAATTTAACTATTTTAATCTTTATTATTATTTCCTATCAGAATTTTTTTGTTTTGTTTTGTTTTTTATTTTTTTGAGACGGAGTCTGGCTCTGTCCCCCAGGCTGGAGTGCAGTGGCACCATCTTGGCTCACTGCAAGCTCCACCTCCCGGGTTCAAGCCATTCTCCTGCCTCAGCCTCCCGAGTAGCTGGGACTACAGGCGCCCACCACCACGCCCTTCTAATTTTTTTGTATTTTTAGTAGAGACAGGGTTTCACCATGTTGGTCAGGATGGTCTTGAACTCCTGACCTCGTGATCCGCCCACCTCGGCCTCCCAAAGTGCTAGGATTACAGGCTTGAGTCACCTCACCTGGCCTCCTATCAGAATTTTTAATGGATTGACACTTTTGACCTCGTTGAGATTATAAAAAGGGATATTTTTAGAAACTTTCTCTTGTTTATCAGTGTGTTCCTTTTCTATTTTGTTTATTTGTTTATTTTTTGACAGATTTAGGGGATACTGGATATATTGCATAGTTGTGAAATCTATTTTTTAGTTTTTGGTTTCTTTAAGGGGTTAGTATTTGGTTGTTCATCTTCATATAAACTGCCTTCTTTAGAATATACATATATATATATATATATATATGCCAAATAACTTTCTCTTTGCTTATTCTTTCAGAAGGAAGTGTGTTCTTGGACCCTCATTATAATAAAGATAGTCCTTTTAGAGTTTTTAAGGGTGTAGTTTAAAAAATTAGTCTTACATGAAGAGGGAAGAGGAAGGATTATATTTTCTGCATTCTCATATTGATAATCAGGAACTGTGTTTTTCTGTGAAGCACTGCCGTATGGAGAAAAAATCCTCAGGGAACAGTGTGCTGATGTAATGCACCATCATTGCTGTGGGGATTAATTTTGATAGTTGGGAGTTAGTTTGGGGGCAAAACTCTCCTCTCTAATGGGCATATCTGATCTTGTGGAGAGCCTGTCTCAGTAGTAACCCCTTTCACAGGGCTCTCTGTGCCTCTATCGAGAGAATAGATTGCAGCAGGGCTTCTGGTACTGAAATTCACTCCACATTCATATTTCCGTCTTGGAGCTGACACATACCTAACCCCCTCCTACCTCTCTTTGTAATGGTCATCCTTCAGTTCCAGTGTCTGGCAGTCTAACTTGAGGTATCTTTGACAATTCTATTAAACTTATTTCCAGGTGGACTTTTCCATTGAGTTTATCATCCCACAGACTTGGCAATATTTTCCTTTATTCAATCCCTTCTGCATTATGTTTTGAAGAATAACCTCATAGGTTTTGTCATTTCCCATGAAAATTTTAGAGAAAGGAAATTAAAATGTGCTGGTCCAAATCATCCACTTGAAATGAAGTGTTTCCTTCTAGTCCAGTATAGCATATCCTGTGAATAGTAGGACAGCACTTTCAGATTTTTTGAGAACATTCTGTGAAATAATAAAATGTCTCCATGGGGCTGAGGTTTTTTTGTGAGAAAATACCACATAAATGCAAAAACAAACTGTTCCTGAAATTGAAATGTTATTTTGCATAACTTGGATAATAATTTGGAGTTTCCAATAGACACCAACATAACCCCCCCCACCTAATAAAAAAAAGAAGAAAAGAAAATGAAATAAATTTTTCTTAGAATTCTACTTCTGATTTGTCTCTTTTCATATTTAAACATAAAAAAGAGGACATATTTGAGTTATGTATTAAATAGCATATTTACATTAATTAAATGCAGTTCCATACTTTAGACTACTCAAATTTAATGTATTGATTAATGTTTTTCTCCATAGAATAATTACTAATTACTGTTAATTAAAAACTCCACATTTTAGAATAATAATTGGAGGGGGAAACAAACTATATGCAATGTCTCACATTTTCTCTCTCCTACAGTAAAACGAACAAGAGGTATTTGATTGTTCAAATGTTATTAAAGATCATTTGGTTTTTAGATGACATTTACACCTAGCTTATACAAATCATCTATTGTTCATGCTTTAATGATTTTCTGCTGACTTATCATCTTATTATCCCTGATCTATTATTTAAAATAAGCATAAATGCCAATCTGTGACCAGAAAATTGAAAGATTGATTGTCTATATATTTGCTTATTGTTCTGAGTAAATTTTATTTTTCCGTATGTCACCTAATTCTAGAAATAAGGCAAAATGAAGCTTATTTGCTAAGGATTTGTCTATAAGAATATGTTTAGAATACCTATTATATACTTAGTACTTTTACAGTTTAACTCTTGGGGGCAATGATAGAGGGCATTTATTGTATGGCCCCTCATTTCAAAAAGCTCATCCTGTTTTTGTTCAAAAAGATTATAGTATATTGCTCGTAATAGTCATTAATACTAAGCAACATACTATCAACAATTAAATTGTATTTTATAGATGGTAAAAGTCAGAAAAGATCAACTTATAGAAAGTATAGTGAATGCTTGATATTCCAATGTGTTTATAATGTAGATATAAGTTCAGTTTTATCTTACAGGTATAGTAAGATTTGAATGAATAAAAGGTAAAAGGAGAGACATTACAGGAGAAAGGATCATCAACTTGAGGAAACAAAAACAGAAGATAATATAGGTGAGACTTCACTCAAAGAAAGGATAACAAGTAAAAACATGCAATAACGGGAAAAGAGGTTTTATTTGTGGGAGAATGCACACTGAGCATGAATCTTTGTCAGGCATGGTAGCTAATGCCTGCAATCCCAGTAGTCTGGCAACCCAAGGCAAGAGGATTGCTTGAGCCCAAGAGCGCAGTGAGCCATTATTGTGCCACTGCACTCCAGCCAGGGCAAAAAAGTGAGACCTTGTCTCAAAAAAAAGAAAGAAAGAAAAGAAAAAACAGAAATGAGCATGAATTATTGATTATTAAATGCTTTGTTATTATTAATATCCCTTTATGAGTATACACTTAGAAAGTAAAGTTATGTAAAGCTATGGTGATCTTAAAATATAGTATAAGTATGTTTCTGACATAGGAATAGAAGCAGATTATTAGATGGTCTGCCAGGCAGGGGCAGGGGCAGACCAAGCACATGGTACTGACATATGCATACAAATAGATCAGTAAATTAGAATAGAAAGTCCACCAATAAACCTAAATATACAAGAAAATTCATTATGTGATAATGTGGTATCGCAAATAACTGAGGCAAATATGAATTTTTAAATCAATACTGTTGGGACAAATGATAGTTATTTAGACAGAAATGCAATTGGTTTCATAGTTCATACCACAAAGAACAATAAACTCCAAATAGATCACAGATTAAATAAAAAATAATAGAAACTTAAATGTACTAGAAGAAAACATGAATGAATCCTTCTATAACATGACTATAGGAAAAGGATTTCTAATGGATCAGTATCAAAATGCAACAGAAAACCTGAGTAAATTAAAATCAATTATATTAAACACTCTGTATGACAATAAACATGATAAGCAACATCAAAAGACAAATGATGAACTAGGGGAAAAACAAACCATATATACCACTAATGAAGAGTTATTGATACATTTATATATGTTTAAGGGCCTACTGTATGCCATTTAAAAAGTTGTGTGTTCATGTCTTTTGCCTGTTTTTCTAACAGATTTTGGTGTTTTTACCATAAAATATTAAGGGTTTTTTAATATTAGCACAGACTTCAAGCAGTTCAGTGCTCTACTAAGGAGGCACAAGGGAAAAACTTTTATAAGGTGTTTGTGGAAGCAAGCCAAAAAATACACTTCATTGGTGTGTTAGTCCATTCTCAGGCTGTTATAAAGTACTGCCCAAGGCTAGGTAATTTATAAAGGACAGTGGTTTAATTGAATCACACTTCCACATAGTTGGGCAGGCCTCAGACAACTTATAACTGTGGCAGAAGGGGAAGCAAACACGTCCTTCTTCACATGGCAGCAGGAGGAGGAGTGCCAAGCAAAGGGGGTAAAAGCCCTTTATGAAACCATCAGATGTTGTGAGAACTCACTCACTATCACAAGAGCAACATGGAGGGAATCACCCCCATGATTCAATTACCTTTCACTAGGTCTCTTCCACAACACATGAGGTTTATGAGAACTACAGTTCAAGTTGAGATTTGAGTAGGGACACAGCCAAACCATATTAATTGGCTACAGTGAGAAGTCCTCAGTTAGAGGTTAGAGTGGTAGTTTCTGATTGGTTAAGCTTAAGTCTTGTTTTAATGTTCAGATTGAGTTGGGCTGTGATTGCTCACAAAGGAACCCAAAGCACTGGAGTCACCTCAGCATAATCGCCTCCCATTATTATTTTTAATAATGTCCCTTTTTGGTCAGCCTCTCATTTATAAGAGGTTAACCAAATCTTTGGCATTAGCATGACTCTGTGTCCCCATCGTGACTGATTTGTCTTTGTGTGAAATTCATAAGTCATGGCATCAGGTCCATTGAAGAATTTTCTTTCTTATTTATTTATTTATTGGTCATTATAAGTGAGTGAGATGTTGATGGCTGTAAACATGCAGTTAAGATCCTTGAGAGAATACAGCACATCATGGAGAATACAATGATGACTATCAGAAGAATAATACGAAAAGAGTGGTGGAGTATACTCCTAAGTCAGGGCCCCACAAACCAAACTAATTAATATTTAATGGAAACAAAACAAAGATGAGTGGCTAGAGTAAACTATAAACTCTATGTATATAGTTTACAGTCAGTTGAGAAGACTTCTAGATCTGAACTAAAAGATTTTTTCCTAGTTTGCCATTTGAATGACTGGTTATGACATCAAGCAAGTAATTGAACATTTAGCACCATGTTGTTTTACATCCTCTACAAAAAAGGGAAACAGTCAAGATCAATTTAAGGCAGTTGAGGTGCAAAGAAGAGGCTGAACCAAAAGAGAATGCAAACAGAAACCAGGAAATCAAACTGTGTTTCAAAATGAATGGAATTATCGTCATTGAAAGGTTGGGGTAGGTGGGAAAGAACTGAACACAATACTTTGAATATTTATTCTAAGTGAGAAGTTAAAAGTAATTGCAAACAATTCCTGAACTATAGCTATTAGATTTGATTTCAAAGAAGTATTGGTTACTAATTTTATAATCTACTTTCCATGTACTGTGGAATTCAGCAAAGGAATCTATACATGATGATGATAAGAGGCAGATCTCTTACCACCAGTGATAGGAGATACAAATATGGAACAAAGGAAGGCTGTGAAGAACCCTAGGTTTGAAATTGAAAATGGACACAGGAGTATGCATTCACACTTTTACAGACACAGGTAAAGATAGAGATATGTGTGGCTGGGCACGGTGGCTAATGCCTGTAATCCCAGCACTTTGGGAGGCTGAGGCGGGCAGATGACAAGGTCAGGAGATCAAGACCATCCTGGCCAACATGGTGAAACCCCGCTTCTACTAAAAATACAAAAAATTACCTTGGTGTGGTGGCATGCACCTGTAGTCCCAGCTACTCAGGAGGCTGAGGCAGAAGAATTGTTTGAACTCAGAAGGTGGAGGTTGCCGTGAGCCGAGATTGTGCCACTGAACTCCTGCCTGGGCGACAGAGTGAGACTCTGTCTCAAAAAAAAAAAGATATAGATATGTGTGTGAATTGTATGTGTGTGTGTGTGTGTGTGTGTTTCCAAGGTCTATCTGTTGAGCAGCCCTAGGAGGAATGACTATCCAGTAGCAATACACATAATTAATACTCTCCACTAAAAGGAACTAGAACTCCATAGAAAAATAGCGAATTTCCTTGCTGAGGCAGAAAAAAAAAAACCTAGATCATTTTTTTGCCAAAACATAAGAATATGTTTACAACTATGAGGGCATTTCAAAGGGACACAATATAACCAGCTTGAGTGGGCTTCCACTGGCCAAATCTGAACAATGTGAACATTAGAGCACGTAACAGTAGTGGATTACAACCCAATGAATAAAATAAAAATATTAGTCCTACTGAAAATGATAGATCTATAGATAGATGATAGATAGATCACAAAAAAACCTTCTCTCTTAGAGTAGAATACAAACCAATAAATATATTACTAATGATAGAAAATTATCATTTGACAGTATTCATAGTGTGACTTAATTCAGGAAAGAATGACTGGTAGATGCAATATTGGTGGGCCCAATTTTGAAGAGAGACAGCATATTCTTTTGGTCATAAAATATCTATTCATAAATTAGTTATTAATTACAAAGAGAAAAAAACAGTAACTTTAAAATATTGAAAAACTTATTGGGAACCAACTATCCAAATGAACAGTTAACATCATCAATATCGAAACAAACCCTTACCATGACTCACTTGACTCAATACACTGAGAAGGACACAAAATCACTTCTAGGGTGTCCTTCCCCAAAATGCATAACCTGAATCTAGTGAGAAAAAAAAAACAGACAAATAAAAACTGATCAGTATTTGTTTCCAGTTGCTGTTGCAACAAATTGCCACATCCTTTGTGGTTAAAACAATACAAATTTTTCTTACGGCTTTGGAGATCACAAGTCTAACGTGGGCCTGATGGAGCTAAAACCAAGATACCAGCAGAGCTATGTCGCTTCTGAAGGCTATCAGGGGCAATCTGTGTTTTCTGCCTTTTCCATCTTCTAGGAGTTGCTTGTATTTCTTGACTCATGACCCCTTCCTCCATCTTCAAAGCCAGTAGTGTAGAATCTTGAAACCACCCCTCCTTCCCCTTCTCCCTCTCCCATGTCTATTTCCAATTGAAAACTATGAATCTCTAACTCTACCATTTTGCCTCCTCTTATAATTACCTTTGGGAATACATTGGGCCCACCTGGGTAATGCAAAATAATCTTCCCATTTCAGGATCCTAAATTTAATCACATCTGCAAAGTCACTTATGCCTTGTAATATAACATAGTCATACGGATTAGTAGGGGGACATCTTTGTGAGGCAATTATTCTGTATGTCACAGAGGCATTTATAATATAACTGTACCTTAAACAAATGTCAATATCATAAAACAAAAAGACACTGAGGATTCAGTGAAATTAAAGAAGACTAAAAGATACACAAAAAGTAAGTACAGTGCATGATCTTGGATTAGATTTTGGACCATAAAAATATTGCTATAAAATATTATTAGAATAATTGACATAATTTAAATAATTGAACTATGATTATATTAGTGAATGTTCTTGTTCTGAGGGAAAAAATGCACAGAAGTATTTAGGAATAAAAAGGCATACTGCAGCAACAAACTCCCAAATGGATTAATAATAATAATAAAAAATAAACATAAAGAATGGCAGAGTAAATTTGGTAAAATATCAATAATTGGTTAGTCTATTAAAGAGATGCAGGAGTTCCTTGTGAGAATTTTGCTCATTTTTCTGTATCTTTGAAATTGTTTCCAAATAAAACCATATAAAATACACTTTCCAAAAGATCTCTTACATTATGATATTATCAGGTAAGCTCTTTTTTTTCAGTGCATATAGAAACAGGGTTAAACAGATGTTATCCTTATGACTTGTCAACTGAGGATGAGAGGAAAAAGTAGATAAACGAAATTCAGGTGAGAAGGTACTAGAGTCAAATGTTTCAGGATTGGTCCCTAAAGTGAGGTTGCCTTTCTGTCCAGTGAGATGGTATTACATCGGACTGTGAGGTCAGTGATAAATTAGAACTTCTTTCTGAGCTTTAGAGTATTTCAGAAGATTTTTTCAGTAGTGGAGTAAGATGATAGAAGCAATAATTAAGGCATAAGTTTTGATGATGGATTGAAGGAAAATAACTTTAGAATTTGGCAGCTATGGGAACTTACAACATGCTGTATGTATTTTTTAGCATTCTAATTTTGCGATGGTAAGAATCGAAGCTTGTATATCAGCAGGTGGCCTGGAGAGGAAGAGAAATGGAGTTATCACAAAAAGGAATCTATAGTACTTGAAAACAAGCAAGATACAGCAAGACAGAGAAAGATGAACCTAAGAAGAATAAGACTTTTTTGTTTTTAGTTTGGATGACGAAGCAAATAATGGAACCTGTGACAGGAAAATTGGTATGTGAAGATGATTAATTTAATATTTGGCATTATAAGGCTTACTGAATGGTAAGATAAATAATAAGATAATCAGTAAGATATTGCAGGTGTAGGACCTGATCTCAGTAGATACAAAAGGAAGTTCGGTTATAAAACTTAGTCAGCAGAAGACGCCTACTGATTCTGATAACCCACATTAACATTAGGCCTAGAGTTATTTGATGTTATGGAAACACGGAAAATCTAATATGGTAAGAAGAGAAATCAATTTTAACTTAATCTATTTCCATACACACTGCAATAAGCTGTCAGTTTATGCTATTTAAAATTTCCATTTCAAGATAAAATGGATTTTGTATGTATAATTTGTCTCTAATTTTATCATGTACTGTTATTTTAAGGCAATGTGTCAGATCCATTTTAATCAAGATTTCATAATTTTAGAACCTGTGTAAAAATTAACTTCAGAATCTATGAAATTACACTCGAGTTGTCATCAGTAATTCCTCCTGGTACTTTTTAGAAAAAAATTCATTCATTCCCTCCTTCAAATATGCAATATAAATTCTACTCTGTTAATGGGTTCTGCAAAACTGATGACTATGGCTTAGCAGTTAAATATTCTGCAGGGATTTTTCTTCTTTTTCACATTTCCAAGTTCTATAGCCCCCTGAAGAACTTCCAACTGAAGAAAAAGTTCTATTTTTTGTTTTATCTATCTATACTTCTAACTAAATCCAGTTGACTGCTCTTCATGGGATCCCATAGTTGTGTAGCATCCTTTAAAAGCAATAGCCTCCATCATCATATACAACATTTATTGAGCACTTGCAATGTATTAAATGTCATATTAGTGGATAATAATTTAACAGACAAGAAAGTACAGTGTATTTATTTTCTTTTGCTTCTGTAACAGATTGCCACAATCATAGTCCCTTATAATACTTCAGAATTACACTCTTACAGTTCTGGAGATCAAAAGTCTAAAAACAAGGTGTTAGTAAGGCTGTGTTCCTTTAGGAAGCTTCATGGAAGAATCTTTTTCTTTACCTTTTCCAGCTTCTAGAAGTCATCTCATTCTTTGGCTCATGGCTCTTCCTCCATCTCCAAAGCCTATCACTCCTACCTCTCCTTATGTCCCAACTCCTTTTGCCTTTGACCTTTTTACCTCTCTGCTATAAGGACCTTGTGATTACATTGGGTTTACCTAGACCCAGGATAATATCTTTAATTTATTCACATCTTCAATGTCCCTTTTACCATTAAAGATAACATATTCACAGGTTCTGGAAATTAAGAAGTAGACATCTTTGGTCTCAAGCTCCTGACCTCGAGTGATCCATGCACCTCTGCCTCCCAAAGTGCTGGGATTACAGGTGTGAGCCACCGCACCTGGCCTAGAAGTACACATCTTTGAGAAGCCATTATTTTGTCTACCACACATCAGTCAGAGATATAAAAATCTTGCCAATGTCACCCAATTTCTTACAGAGCAGAGGTCCACAAACTCAGAATTGTAAAACTACAGATCATGTGCACCCAATCGCTACACCCTGCTGTCCTCCCAGATAGGTCTTACAGTCTCCATCCTTCTTAAAATTCCTACCTACATTGACTCCCAATAATAGTGTCACAAAACACATATACTTCATATATTGAGGACTTTAGAAATGGAATCACTGTAAGAACACCTGTTTTATTCCTTCAAGAAAATTTGGGCGTATACTACTTGTCTCTAAGCCTTACTATGCTTTTTTATATTTCGAATTTTTCAGTGTCAGACACAAAAGAGGTGATAGAGCTGAGTTGTTTGATCTTGACTCTATAATAGAAAATTAAACAAAACAACACAAAATCTCTTTTTTGCTTCATGTTCTTGCTACCTGTATTTTCACCTAAAGCCAGTGTGCTATGCCCTTTTGTATTTCATATTCACATAATGGCCTTAAAAATATATCCAAAATACATTATTTATTTCAGAGTAATGGATATCCACTTTTAAGTTATTGAATGTGAAGCCTTAAAGAATTGATGTAAATACCAAAGCAAACACAACAGTCAACTACAGAACTCTTGTCAAGAGAGGGTAAATTATTTTGTCACTGACTTCTTAATCTTTTTGTTTTTATATATGTTCCTTTGGTGTCATGAATATCTCCATGTGCTGAGCAGAATTTTATATCTAAGAAACGAGCATCAGTACAATATCAGATTTTTAAAAAATTGAGGAGTTGATTCTGGGAATGAGAGGGGTGTCTCCAAATACTTTTAAGAATATATTCCCAAGCTACACAGTATCTTGAAATAATATTTATTAGACATTTAAATTAGAAATTAATCTGTATAGAGTTGCAACATCTAACTATTAATAAGTTTATGAAATTCAGCTTCCTAACTCTCAGATTCTGACGGTTTAATTTTTGTTATATTTTGGATATTCCCAATCTTTAACATATACTTCTGTTGTTAAAAAGAGTGGGTCCTTAAAATTAGCCTATGCAATCACATTGCACTTCAGTATAAAATTTCTATAGATCATAATGTGACCTAAAACTTCTGGATCATTTTAGTATATTCTTCCCCACAACCTTTCATTTTCAACATTGTCAAAAAATTATTTAATGTAGCAATGGTAACATTCCATAAATCTATAAATTCATGTGCATTCTGATATTCTATGCCCTAATAGCATCATTGCTCAACAATGTTTTGTAAACTCAGAACTTTTTTATGTGTAGCACTAGTTTGAAATTATTTTGCTTCTTTTTCCCTTTTATTGCTTTTTCATATTTTCTTAGAACAACAAATTCTTAGTTCTCCTTTTGTATTTTCTAATTATACTTGCTAAGATATGCCATTGTAAGCTAACACAGTATGAAATGTAAGGTTCTTCATGATTTCTTTTTTTAAAGTGTTAGAAAGGAAAACAATCCTATACTTTCTTTTGAATAGAATGTTAATCATTTTATCTGAAAGAATAAGAAATAAGTTTAAAATAGTATGTCAAAAAATTGACACAAATAGTCTCAAATGAACTTCATGTCATAATAGCTTTGCTCTTTATTGCATTAGTAATATTATAATTCAGTTTGGCACATTTTCTAAATTAGGTTGATTGCATCAAGACCATCAGATAGAACATGCAGCTTTTTTGCATAAAACCAGAAAATAGATAAACTGTATGTTATTCAGTGTGCTCACATTTTCCACAATTGTTGAGTTCTTAGACCTTATGTTCCAGATATAGATAAGCATGGCTATTATTATGCTAGAGTCTAAAACAGGAAAAATAAGAAAATTGTCATGCCTCAATTAAGGAAACACCGTCAAACTATTTTAAAAGATGTTTTTACTTATTATATTTTTACTTTCTGGAAGGAGTGTGAAATAAAATAACTACCAAGGAGCACATGTTCAAATATAGTGTAGTTACTTATTAATCTGTTTAATACTATGCTTTTAAAGGGAAGTGTATTAATTATTGGAAGTTATTACATTAACTTTAAATGCACCACTAGGATCAAGTAATTTATACAGTATGCTGACGCAGTGCCAAAATAGAGGCCCAATTAATTTTTCTAGCACAAAATTTTTCCATATGTAGTATTTATTTATAATTCTCCCTTTTACTGTAATTTGTTGTTTGTATTTAAATAATTTAAGCATGACCCAGCTTCTATATAATAGCTCTTACCAGAAGGTCAGTTGATACTTACTTGAGGGAATATGTTATAAATGCATTTTGTAAAAATTGTGTACTTAATAATAACATAGATAGTTACCATTTTTAGTAGTTTCTATGTATTTGATATTGTAATATATGCTGGTGTTCACAATAATCCTTCAAAGTAATGGTCTCTCCGTTTCAGATTAATAAGGTGAAGATCAAGGAATTTAACCTGACTAGTAGACTGCATAAGTTATTTTAATGTGCCTAGCCTTTTTAGCAGCATGAAAAAAAATCTAGCATTTCCAAACAGTAGTGATCATGATGAAAAATCCACTTAAACTTTCATCATATAAAGACCAACTGAAAGTTTCATAATGTTTAGAGTGCATTTTGTCAGTCTTACCATAATTTTAAAGGCAGACATATTGTATAAGGCTTATATTTGTTCTGAATAACTCTAGAAGATATCACAATTTAAACAGATATTTATGGAATATTTTGTCAGACACTATGCTCGATATTTAGTCAATTCAGGCTGCTATCACAAAGTATCATAGATTGAGTGGCTTATAAACAGCAGAAATCTATTTCTCACTATTCTGGAGACTAGAAGTCTGAGATCAGGGTGCCAGCATGGTTGGGTTCTGGTGAGGGCCCACTTCCCGATTGCAGACTGCTGTCTTCTCATTGCATTCTTATATGGTAGAAAGGGGACAAGAGAGCTCTCCAGAATCTCTTTTTACAGGCGCACCAATCACATTCAAGAAGCCTCTACGATCATTACCTAATTACTTCCCCAAATTCTCACCTCCTAAAGCTATCACATTGGGGATTACGATGTCAAAATATGCATATTGAGAGAACACAAACATTCAGTTGATAAAATTTAAATCTGTATTAATCGGGGTTCTTCAGGGAAACAGAACCTATATATATGTATAAAGTTATTCTTACCTTTCTATGCACATATTTGACATATGCATTATGGACATTAAAACCAAGATGATGATTAAATATAATAGGTAGCAGGCCTATATGAATAAGGTTTTACATATAATTATTAATTATATTTTTGTTTGTGGTATATAAGATGTATTCTACAAGTTCACTAAACTTGTTTAATAGACATCTCATCTCTATCTTAGAACATATTTTTGATAATTTTTTATAATGTAATGATTTGACACAGCTACACAGCTGAAGAAAAAGGTAGCAGCATACCCATTTATATTACAGTATTTCCTCACCATATGATAACAGAAGTAAAATTTAAGTTCTATCACAAACCGCATATTCAATATAAATTGAAGGCAGAAATTGCTGAAACCTCAAAATGACTCTAAGTAAAAAGAAAAAAATCACTAAATCCAGCACACAATCTTGCATGCTACATTCCCCGTCCCAACCCACTCTAAGACTATGCGGCAAGCAAAGGCAATTAGGAAAATTGCAAAGAAGACAAAAGAAGAAACTTAGAAAAAGGCAAAAGACTAAGCCCATCCTAAGGCTAAAAATACTGAAAATTAAAACAAAAATGATCAAATTACAGTATGATTAGAGCATGGGCTACAGAGAAGGAATGCCCAAGTATATGTGATGTAAAGGGGCAGGCATGGCTTAAATCAGCACTCTTGGAAACATGCAGCTTCTGAGAAACTTAAAGATGAAAAAGGAGAAATAAGCACCTTTTGGCAATTGGGTAACAAAGGGAAAAGAGAAGAAAAGGGAAGAATTTGAAATTCTTCAAGACAAAAGGCAATCATAAAAATTAGAATCATAAACCCATATGCCTACCACAAACACGAAAAGACAATGCTGTACTCTCTCTTCAAACACACAACCTAGTCAAATTACCTGGAGTTTGCTTTGCTGGCAAACGAAGGTAACCATTAAACTAGGAACCTTGCAAAATGCTACAACATCACAAAAATGAACAGGAGAAAATTTAAGTTCATTCAGAGCTATTGCAGAAGATGATTTGGAGAAAAAAAAATCTCAATATAAAAAGTGAATTGTAGGCTAGGCACAGCAGCTCACATCTGTAATCACAGCATTTTGGGAGGCCAAGGAAAGCAGATCACTTGAGATCGGGAGTTCGAGACCAGCCTGACCAACATGGAGGAACGCCATCTCTACTAAAAATACAAAATTAGCCGGGCATGGTGGCACATGCCTGTAATCCCAGCTACACGGGAGGCTGAGTCAGGAGAATTGCTTGAACCCGGGAGGCAGAGGTTGCAGTGAGCTGAGATCACTCCGTTGCACTCCAGCCTGGGCAACAAGAGCAAAACTCATCTCAAAATAAATAAACAAATAATTGTAAAATTCCCAGAGGAAAATAGTTGCAAAAGTAAATTTAGTAAGAGGCATCAGAGAAAAGCAGGAAAACAATTAAGAATTAAGAGAATGATATAAAGAAATAAGTAAAAATGGAAAGCATGAAAGTACTGGAAATAGGAAACAAAGAAGAAAAATTGTTCATAATATTGCAGTCTCTGAGAAAAACTGAAGAGTACTAATATTTAAAACAATAATATAAGCAAATATTCTAAAAATTTTAAAAAGACTTCAATCTACTCATTGAAAATGCTCACTGGATACCTGGGAAAATTAACACAGAAATGTTTACCCTGAGACACATCTTACTGAAATCATTCCATTTCAAAAGATAAAGGCCTCAATCTCACCAGGTATAAAGAGTAAATGACTTACAAAGGTAAAACAAATAGACAAACATCAGTTTTTTTAAATACCAATATTCAAAGCAAGGCAATAAACTTAATAAGAGATCTAATGAGAAAATATATTTTGCACCATACATTTTATTTCCAGCCAAGTTTTCCTTCAAGTATCAAAGCTATAGCTAAACAATTTTTTAAAAAACATACAAGGCTTAGGGAATTGTGTCCCCATTAGGTTTCTAGATGACAAACCTCATCCAACCCAGTGATGATGGAAAATTTACGCAAAAGGATGGGTAGTGGCAATATAGACATTATATAAATGTACATCTAAGACAAAAACAATGGTAGACATGAGGGTGGAAGACTAATAAACAAATGTAAATATTTCGAGAAAATAGAAATAAAGCAAATACAAAATGGGAGGAGAAAGGAGAAGGAAAGAGGAAAATATAATAATCTGTTGTAATGAAAGAGCATAAAGTGTACCATATTTTAAAAAGAAACTAAAAGATTAAATAAACAAGCAGGAGCCTAAAGGCATTAGAAAGGTTTTAAATATAAAAGTAACCACTACAACACACACACACACACACACACACGCACACGCACACACATGTGTATGCCACATCTCCCAGAGGAAAAATATAGTTATTATTGCCAAAGAGATATAATATTTTATGACAGAGTTGAGATCAAACATAGTCCTGCCAATAAATCTGAATTAGTGTAACTTGCCTAATGAGAGAAAAAAATTTTAATTTAAGTCTTAAATCAAGATTGAAGTATACACTCTTTACAACAGAAAACAAACCTGAAACAAAATGATCTATAAAAGCTAAAAATAAAGGTGTGGACAAATACATCTTGAAAAATGAATAAAGAGAACTACAGCAGCAATTCTACTACCAAAGTACAAATCAACCCCAAAAGCATTAAATATGAAAAGCAAGGACATTCATGAACGTTAAAAAGCCAGTATTAGAAATAAAGATAAAGTATTTAGTAATACCTGTGCTGTGGAGAGCAGCCAGGTGTCAAGGCGGTCAAATAGAATAATAAGTAGCCAAACTGAGAACATGGGAAGTTCCAGTGGATCAGTGCACATGACTGGGGAGGTGGCGGGCACTGGCATACAGCTGAGAACTTAATGGCAACCCTCTCTAGAGACTACAGCACTGCACAGAGTACTGTGTGGGACGGTGGCTTTCACCCATGAAATGTGCCAGGTAAATCCTTTGTTATTGTTCATGTTTGGACCTTAAAGATCCCACATAGGATTTTGGCCTGCAGCCACACTCATATGTAACAATCATGTTTATGAAGTTAAAACTCTACAGGAGGTACAAGGAGACATAGAAATAAACATTAACATATAGGATACTTTAAAGCATCATTTTAGAACAAAGGTCTAAAACCCAGTAGAAAGCAAAATGACAAAGTCATGAAAAGACAAATACACACACACATGCAATACACTCACAATATGTTATATGAAACATATATTTTATATATGAAAAATATTCAAAATCTCTCATAATTAGAGAAATGTAAATTAAAACAACATCTAAATACCATTTCTCATCCATCAGCTGGCAGAAATTAAAAAGTAAAACCAGAAATTCTGTTGGTAAAGCTGTGGGAAAACAGTAATACTTCTATATTGTTGGTGGAAATGCAAACTGCTACAATTTTTCAAGAGAGGAATTTAGCAATATCCAACAAAATTACAAATGCACCTAACCCCTTTGATCCAATAACCCCGCTGCTAAGAAACTTTCTTAAAGATATGCCTAAAACCATATACACCAACAGGTTAGTCATCGCAGCATTGTTCATGAAAACTACTAGACACATTCAAAATTCCAATACCTAGAAGAATGGTTGACTAAATTATGATACATCTACACAATCAAGTACTATTTGTCTGTAGGAAACAATAAGGTAATCTCTATAAACTGATTTTATAGTGACTGGAGTCACTTTCAGGACATACAGTTAGGTAGAAAAAAGCAAAAAGCAAACAAGTATATATAGTACGCTATCCTTTGTGTAAGAAAGAAAGAGATGTAAGGAAACAACATGTGTGTGTGTGTGCACACGTGCACACAAATACACTCATTTGTACAAAAGAAATGCATGAAGGTTAAACCAGAAACTAAAGAGATTTGTTAGTTACAGGGCCCAGAAGGGAAGAGTGAAAACAAGGAAAAACTAGGAATTGAGTAAAAGAGATGAAAAGAAGGGGACACTGCTATGATTATAATTTGTGTAGCATTGACTCTGAACCATATTAGTGTTCACATATCCCCCAATAAATAAATAAAACCAATCAGGATGCGCTGGGAACCTGTAAAGGAATATAAACAGTCAAAAAAATAAACCCAACTGTATTAAGAATGAATTCTATCACCATACTGAAGAAGATAAGGAATGTTTAAGGTTAAAAACTTTAGATAAGTCTTTGACCCAGAAGGATTTGCAGGTTCATAAAAATAGGCTCATCAGGCTCCTACTTAAACAAAAGCTGTGGTTAACTGTTGTTATTCAAAACAGCACTAGACCACGTTTGTTACAGAATACACTTTTAACAACTGAATGAATGAACAAATGAATGATAAATTTGAAAATGTAAGGGTTCGATCTTTGGTTCTCATTGGCTGGGATTTTGACCCTCAGGAGACATTGGGCATTGCTTAGAACAAAGGCTTTGATTGTCAAAACAAATCAAAGAAGGGAGTTGCTATTGCCATCTAGTGGATAGCTCCTGGCATCTAGTGGGTAGAGGCCAGGACTACTGCTAAACATCCTACAATGTAGAGGGCAGCCCCAATCAACAAAGAACTATCCAACCCCAAAGATCAAACTGCCAAGGTTGAGAAATTGATTTAGACCAAACACAGTTGTTATAGCTAGTAATAGTGAGAATCTGTATGTTTCTAATATGTATATGAAAAATGAGTATTCAAGATAGTCCATGATATCACAAAAATGATTTATATAAATCTAAGAGAACAATGATAATTGCACTGATCTTGAACACTGCGGTAAAACAATCCCCTTTCTGTTGTTTTACTGTTGTGGTGAAAATCACATACATTAAGTCAGGTTTTCCCACATTTGATCAGAGAACTATATGTTCTCTTTTTGGAAGTGAAAATATCTTTTAAAATACTCATCAAACATTCTAATTACTCTATTCTTTGTTCTGCACAAAAATTAACCACAGCTTCCTGCAGAAGACAAGGATGCAGATGTTGCTTTTACATTCAGCCAGATGATTTCATTAAAATCAAATTGTAAACTCAAATATATGTTTCAATCTCTTCTCTTCCCTATGGCAACAGCATTTTAAGTCCTAGATTATCAACTTTGTATAAAACATAGGCTAACAAATCAGTTTAGAAATATCACATTAAAATCAATGCAAGAAAAGCATTATAATTTTATGAAGAGTAGTCATGTATTTTGAAATCAATTTTTCACATTTTATGCTATTAAGTATATTTCTCAAGTGGAATTTTTAAAAGTTCTGAGGACATTTTGAATTCAGGGAGCTCAGCATACTAACACGTTTAAAATCTCTTCCGATAGCAAGAAGGCTCCACTATTTTTCTAGCAGAATATTTATTCCTCATCTTCCACTTGATCCTGTTAGCCATATATATTGAGTGTGAATACTTCACAATTTATAGTTCATATGTGTTCTCTATGATCACATACCACCAGTATATTATAAACAGTCTTTTTCTTTTCTTTTCTTTTCTTTTTTGAGATAGAGTCTCGCTCTGTCACCCAGGCTGGAGAGCAGTGGCGCGATCTTGGTTCACTGCAACCTCCACCTCCCAGGTTTTAGAGATTGTCCTGCCTCAGCCTCCTGAGTAGCTGGCCCAAGAGGCACATGCCACCATTCCCGGATAATTTTTTGTATTTTTAGTAGAGATGAAGTTTCACCGTGTTAGTCAGGATGGTCCTGATCTCCTGACCCCGTGACCTGCCCCTCTCGGCCTCCCAAAGTTCTGGAATTATAGGTGCGAGCCACCGCACCTGGCCTCTACTGTCTTTTTTTTCTAAGTAATATAAAAGTAGTTTATTGTCACAATTTGTTTTTAAGTATACAATGATTTGCGAGTTTTCCAGAATTCTCAAGTGGCTTAGTCACAAGTGGAATAGTTTGAGAAACATTCAACTAGGCAATGCATATGATTTGGACTCAAATGGATTATTTATTTACTAGCATATTCCTGTGAAAGGAGATAAGTGGCACTACAATAGAGAATATTCAAAGAAAGTGTTTTTTACCTAAATGTTTCAAGTCTGTCCCAAGATCACTATATACATATATATATATATATATATATATATATTTTATACTTTAAGTTCTGGGGTACATGTGCAGTTTTGTTGCATAGATATACACGTGCAATGGTGGTTTGCTGCACCCATCAACCCGTCATCTACATTAGGTATTTCTGCTAATGCTCTCCCTCCCGGAGCCCCCTACCCCCCGACAGGCCCCAGTGTGTGATGTTCCCCTCCCTGCGTCCATGTGTTCTTATTGTTCAATTCCCACTTAAGAGTGAGAACATGCGGTGTTCCGTTTATATTTAAACTGATATTATAGTTTATAGCATTTGAACTCTAAATAGGATTAAAAAGATGCATAAAAATGACCACTGTGTTTGGGGCTAATAATCATACAAACAGCAATAGAAGCTACTATTTACTGACCATCTGCTGTAGCACTATGTTCAGAACTTTACAGATACTGTTATTACCTCAATAATATTGACAATAATTGTATGAGGTAGGTTTGAATTGCTCCATTTTACCTATGAGGAAATCGAGATTCAAAGATGGTATAAAATTTTCATGAAGTTATACATATATAAAAGCATATAAAAGGTAGTCGGAGATAAAAACAAGTCTGTCAAATTTTAAATCCATATTATTGCCACCAGACTAGTCCACCAATTTGCATTCTCTGTCTTTACTACATCCAATAAGGCTTTAAGACAAGAGGATAGCCTAGAAGGTTTATAAGTGTCAACAATTCAAATTAAGACAAATCGAGGGGCAGTATTATTGTGTTTTGAAATTAGTTCTTGGACAAAATATAGTCACTTTTCTAAAGGCAGTATATAAGATGGTGACTCAAATCACATCCTTGGGTTCAAATCCCTGTTCTGCCACGTATGCTGTGACAACTGGAACATTACTTAATTCCTTAGTTCCTCAGATCTCTCATTCCCACACTCATAGAGTTACTGCACTATTAAATGTGATAGTATATGTAAAATATCTGACATATAAGGTGTATGCAATTAACAGCAGCTTCTGTTGCTGCTGCTTTCTTGTTGTTGTTGCTATTACTATTATTATTATTGCTCCAGGATAGCGTAGAACAACACATAATTCTATTTAACATCCTTTGCACACATCACTAAATATGAGCTAGAGTTATCTTGTTAATGACATTTGTATCTTTAGTTCTCACATCTTGTGATTCTCAGAAAAACTTTTTATTTCTAGTTCTTTCATTTTCTTGATACTTCGTACGTCAGGAATTCTAAAGCTATTAAAAGAATCATACTTTTTTAAGAACTTGATCTGTACCTTGTGTAACCAGGTAGGCAAGAAAAATATCAGAAAGTATCAACCAGGATTAATTTTAGGGGTAAACATTTGATTTCCCTTTCAAAAAAATCACAAAATGATAAAGTTTTCAAAATTATTAAGAATGTCAGAATTTCATGCACATGAACTCTTGTCTTCATGCACCATTTGCTTCCTTGCTGTTTTGGAGAGCAAGGAATATCTTTCTCATCAGGAATTAACATTTGTCTTACATCTTAGACATAACTTTTAAGTATTAAATTTAATTTTAGTTTATTGCTATGCTAACACCTTCTAATAATGGGTATAAAATTATATAAATTCTAATGTAACTTCAAAAATCACAAGAAAAACCTTTTTAATAAGTAAAATTATTAAAATCTGTAGATAGCACATATGTTTTGATACTTCATAAATTATTACTTAGAATTCATGCATAAAGGAATGTCTATCAAAATGTATTCTTAATTGGATTATTTACAGCAACAATTAGTTTATTATTATTCATTGTTATTTGTTCATGTTATTTGTTATTTGTCTTGCTTCTCTGACAAATTTGTATAATTGCTATACAAATAATTTTTATATAATATAATATTTATACAATTTTATTGTATATTTTAATTTATATATTATAATTTTATTATTGTTAAACAATAATACAAATTTAATATCATAGAGAATTTAGAATATCTGAAAAGTACACACGATACTTTTATGTTTAAACCTAAGTCTGAATTTCTAACATTTATTCACAACGTAGATATTAAGTTTTTATTCAGTATTTTCAGGATTCATGATCTATCTCAGAAAATAATAGCACACCTGAGTCCCAGCTATATTAGCCCATAACTCTTTAGTGTAAAGCTATCACCATGAGGTATGCTGTTTTCCATATATCTCTGTCATCTGGAATGAAAAATATGCTTAGATTGAATTTTTTATATTTTGGTACTGCTTTTTCTCTCTGTGTCATAATCTAGCTATGTAACATTTTTCCATAAATGCATTTGGTTGTCTAAGAAAGACTATTTCTCCTACACTTATGAAGGATAATTTTGCTGCATATAGTCCATTTGCATGGCAGTTTATTTTTTTTTCTTTTAGCACTTTGAATGTATCCATATATCCAGTCTTCCTTGGCATGTGGGGTTTCTGCTGAGAAGTTCATTGTTAGTCTGATGGGGGATACTTTTTTAATTTTTAATTTTTGTGGGTACCTAGTAGATGTATATATTTATGAGGTTCATGAGATATTTTGATACAAGAATACAATGCATAATAATTACATTATGAAAGATAGGGGTATTCATTCTCTCAAACATTTATCCTTTGGGTTACAAACAATCCAATTATACTCTTTTTGTTATTTGTAAATGTATAATTAAATTATTATTGACTATGGTCACTCTGTTGTGCCAGCAAGTATTAGCCCATATTCATTCATTCTAACTATTTTTTGTACCCATTAATCATCCCCACCTCCCTCTCCCTGCCCCTTCCCAGCCTCTGGTAATCATTCTATACTCTCTATCTTCATAGGTTCAATTGTTTTGACTTTTAGATCCCACAAATAAGTGAGACCTTGTAATGTTTGTCTTTATGTGTCTGGCTTATTTCACTTAACATAATGATCTCCAGTTCCATTCATGTTGTAACAAATAACAGAATCTCATTTTTTATGGCTAAATAGTACTTCATTGTGTATAAGTACCACATTTTCTTTATCCATTTATCTGTTGATGAACACTTAGGTTGCTTCCAAATCTTAGCAATTGTGAACAGAACTGCAAAAAACATGAGAGTGCAGATATCTCTTTGATTCATTGATTTCCTTTTTAGGGGATATAGACCCAGCAGTGGGATTGCTGGATCATATGGCAGCTCTACTTTTCAATTCTTTGGAAACCTCCCACAGAAGAGAATATTTTCCTAAAGATGTTCTCTATAGTGGCTGTATTAGTTTACATTGCCATCAACAAGTGTATGAGGGTTCCCTTTTCTTTACATCCTCACCAGCATTCATTATTACCAGTATTTTGGAATTAAGCCATTTCAAATGGGGTGAGATGGGGGATTTCTTATAAGTAAGTAGATGCTTTTATTTTGCTAATTTTAGATTTTCTCTTTGTTGTTGACTTTAGACAGTTTGACTACAATGTGCCATGGAGAAGACTTTTTGGATTACATCTCATTGGTGATTGCTGGGCCTCCTGTATGTAGATGTCTTAATCCCTTGCCAGTCTTGGGAAGTTTTCATCCATTATTTCATTTTCATTAAATAAGTTTTCAAAACCTTTCATTCTTTTTTCATCTTCTTGGATACCAATAATTCATATATTTGTTTGCTTTATGGTGTTCCATATATATAATGCAGACTTTATTCATTCTTTTTCCCTTATTTTTGTTTACAGGGTTATTTCAAAATTTCTGTCTTTAAGTTCTAAAATTCTCTCTTCTGTTCGGTCCAGCCTATTGGTAAGGCTTTGAAGTGTGTTCTGTATTTCATCCAAGGAATTCTTTAATTTCAGAGTTTCTGGGTTTTTTTTTCAATAAGAATTATCTTTTTGGTAAATTTTTCATTCATATCCTGAATTTAAAACAAAAAAATTGTATTGTTTTTCAGAACTCTATTGAAACTTACTCAGCTGCTTTAGTATCATAATTTTGAACTCTTTTTTCAGGACTTCATGCATTTCTTTTTGGCTGGGCTATTTGTTGCTGGGGGATTATTGTGTTTCTTTGGATGTGTTTTTTTTTTTTTTTTTTTTTGCTTTTCCTGCTTTCTTATCCCTACATTGGTATCTGCACAACTAGTGTAGTAGTTACTTATTCCAATCTTTTGAATTTGGTTTCACAGAGGAGAGTATTTTCCTAAAGATGTATTAATGGTGTTGGTTGGGTATGGCCCTTTGTCTTTGACTCTGGGTGTATGCAGAAGTATAGTCTCTGTATGAGTTCTTCAGTTGTAAACAGCATCAGTGGCATCTGTAATTTCTTATTGGTTTAGGTGTGATTATTAGTGTAGGCTATGGTGAAGGTTTGATTGGGGCAGGGATGTTGGAAGGCTTTATCTTAGGACCCAGTGGTGGCAGCCGTGAGCAGATCATGCCTGACCTTGGACTCCAGGTATGCGTACCCCGGCATTGTTGTTAGCAGGAACAAGCGGGTTGGTTCTCTAGCCACCAGATGGCTTACTCAAATGCCTGTAGTGGCGGCAGTCGGCCAGGCAAGTGAGTAGGTTCTCAGGCCCCTGGGCAACCAGTGTGGTGTAGCAATAGCTGCCCCCATGGCAGGATGACCTTCTGGGTCCCAAGTGGTGTGAGCTGATGTTTGCTGTGGCTACAGTGTGGGGTAACCACACTCAGCCCCAGCCAAGGAGTCCTCGGGCTCTCCTGCTGTCTGTGTCAGTGTCCTTAGATTTTGAATAAAATAGTCTATTAAGTCAAACCCAGAAATTAATTAAACAGAAGTGCTTTTTTTCCTTCAAAGATTTTATGTATAAAAGATGTAATATACTCTATTGCAACATTACTGACGTAAATACTTTCATGAACAGCAAGGCGTATAAAATTCTAGACAAAAACAAGGAATTCATATGAGGCTATAAGTGCAAATATATTAGTTTAATGGGATTGGGATGCTATCTTCTATCTAATTCACTATCCTTATTGTTAGTTTTCTTTGGAAAGAAAGCATGATTCATATCTGGCCTCATGTCCCCTTTTGTTCCGACAGTTTTCTGATTCTTCAATAATTCTTTCCCTTAGAACATTTTCTAAATGGTTTTATTCAAAGAGATTGATATAATTATACTCATAAATTCTAAATTGTTAAGTGGTATCATGAATATTTATTTTTTAAATCAATTCATTTGTTTAATAGTATTTCCCCTTTCTAGCCCTTCTAGTAGCAAACTGTTTTTTACTTTATTTGCGTTTTTAATCTGTGTGCACAGTCCAAATAGCATCTAAGCTGCCTTACATTGTTCTGCACTGCTTATAACCACAGCATTCCTGGAAACATCTCAATTTAACAAAATTTGTGACTAGAAAGTTTAGTAAATAACAGAAGTTGAACTGATTAGCATTGCTCTTTGTAACACTTTGAGGCAATTCCTTTCTTTATACATATACACAGATAATAAATGAAAAAAATTGGAAATATATGACTTTCAAAAAGAAAGTTAAATATTTCCATGCAGTTGAAACTGAACAAACTATTTTACATGAGTGATCTGTGGGGATTTTTGACACTTTAGGTCTACTTAGCTCTGTGTCTGGGTGGAAAGAGATGTGACCAGAAGATTAGTTCCTGAAGGATAATGTGGACAACAATTGTTCATTTTGAAGTGGAAAGCAAAAGTCAGTCAGAATTGAAAGCCTGTGTCCTCTGAGGAGAGGCTGGTGATGGGGTCTCCAGTTTATGAAGATACAAAAAGAGCAGTTACCAACCACTTCTTGGGGTTCGGGTCTATAACAAAGTATGGCACCATATTCATAGAAAAAAGGACATATAATTATGCAACCAGAAATTAAAGCTATAATGTGTCTGTCTGGCTGCTATTTCAAAATTCCCAAATCCATGGGGATGCAGAAGGCCTAAATCACCAACGCTGCGGTCCCAAAAATAATAATAATGACCACAAAACCACATGAAATTTTAAGAGCGAATATGGTTGAGGTGGGCAGCAATGGAAAACCTTCTTCAAAATATTTGGTAAATCAAATTTCCAAATGACATAAAGAAATCTATTGCTAGGAAACACAGCAAAGAAAACAATTTAGTGTAAATGAATGTAAATGTTGAATAGTCTGACAAAATAATTTAAATATTTAGAATAACTACAGAATAAATATGCATAAAAATACAAAAAAGATAAGAAAATATTATGAAGAACTTTATGCTTATAAATTTGATAACTTGGAAAAAAGGGACTAATTTTAAAGACATAAATTACCAATGTCCACTTAAGAAGAAATAGATGAAATCATGCATATGTCAACACAAAATACACTAGTTTCCTTTTATCCTCAGTTACACTTTCCATGGTTTTTTTTTTTAACCTATGCTCAGAAATGCAATAATAGGCTAATGCTATAACACAGCACCTACATTATTCACTTCACTTTATCTCATTATATAAGAATTTTATGATCTCATATCGTCACAAGATGGGTGAGTCCAGTACAATAAGATATTTTGAGAGACTAGGGGAGAGAGAGAGAGAGAGAGAGAGAGAGAGAGAGATGTCCACATAGCTTTTATTATAGTATATTATTATAATTGTTCTATTTTATTATTCATTATTTTTAACCTCTTACTATGCCTATTTTATACATTACATGTTATTATAAGTATATATACAGAAAAACAATATATATCCGCTTTGGTACTAGTCATGGTTTCAGGCATTCACTGGGGTTATTAGAATGCAGCCCCCTCTGATAAGGGGCAAACCACTGTATCTGTAGGCACATGTTTAAAGTGGCTCTATTTGTAATCACCAGAACTTAGAACATTTGTCCTTCAATTGTTTAATGGACAAATTAACTATGGTATATTTTTACAATGGAATACAAGGTTACAATAAAAAGAAACAAAGCACTGATATGGATGACAATGGATGTGGATGAATCTTAAATACATTTTGCCAAGTCATAATGCCAAACTCAAGGCTACATCCTGTATGATTCAAGTTCTATGACACTCTGAAAAAGGCAAAATTAAAGGACAGAAAATAAATCAGTGTTTGTCAGGACATGGCTTTTGTGGTAATGGATTTATTGTAAAAGGGCACAAGGGAATTTGAAAGGTGATGGAAATATTCTCTATCTTGATTGCAATGGTGTTCATACAATTGTCTTATTGTTTTAGCTAGGACTTCCAGTGTAATGTTGTAGTGGGGATAATGGGCATTTAATCTTGTTTCTGATCTTAAAAGAAGGCTTTCAGTCTTTCATCAATGAGGGTAATAGGATTTTTGGTAAATGCCTTTCAAGATGTTAAGTTCTGTTCTATTCCTAGTTTGATGAGTGTTTTTATTATAAAAGAGTGTTAAATTCTGTTAGATGCCTTTCTGCTTATATTGAGATGATTCTGTGTCTGTATGTATATGTTTATGTGTGTGTGTTCATTCTATTGATGTAGTATAAAACATTGATTGATATCATATGTTGAACAACCTTGCATGCCTGAGATAAATTCCACTTGGTCGTAGTTTATTATCATTACAATGCACTGTTGGATTAGGATTCCTAGTGTTCTGGTGAGTATTTTTTACAACTGTATTCATAAGGTATATTAGTCTGCAGTTTTCTTTTCTTGTGGTAACTATGTCTCGCTTTGATATCAGGGTAATGTTGGCATCATAGACTGTGTCAGATGTGCCCTCCACTTCTATTTTTTTGGAAGAGTTTGAGTAGGACTGATGTTAATTCTTTAAATGTTTCATAGAGTTCACCATGGAATGTTTTCTGGTGGTGGGCTTTCTTTGCTTTTTATTTTGAATAAATTGATTATAGTATGTCTTGGTATAAATATCTTTGAATTTATCTTTCTTGAACTTCATTGCAATTCTTGGATATATAGCTGCCTTCCTCAAATTTACAAAGTTTTCATTTATTATTATTTATATATGTATGTGTATGTGCATACATATAGACATGTTAATGTGAAGATTATGTCTATATGTGAATATAGATATTTGTGTGTGTATATACATAATCACTATTATAATCTGTTCATTCTCAATCTCTTCTCCTTCTGCGATTTACACAATGTGTACTTTGGTAGTGCTGGTAGCGTCTCTTGGGTCTTTTAGGCCCTGTTTATTTTTTCTCATTTTTTTTTTTTCTACAATTCTTGGAATTGACAATTTCCGTTGTCCAAATTTTAAATTCACTGAGTCTTCTGTCTCCACAGGTCTGCTGTTTGAATCCCTATAGTGAACTACTGTTTATTTCAACATTTGAGGAAAAGGAGACAGGCACAAAAGTATACATACTTCATTATTTCTTTTCACTAAAGCTTAAAAATGGGCAAAACTATTTAGTATGAGTTTCTCTTAAATAATAAAACACAATAACCAAACAAGAGCAAAGCAATTTTTTTTCAAAACCATCAAATTCAGGAGAGTGGAAACCTTTACAGAATGAGTAGAATGTGATAAGAAAGGTAAATAAGGTAGGGGAAGAGGGTTCTGAAGTGTCATCAATATCTTACTTCTTGTTCTGGGTAGTAATTATATGGATATGTACCTAATATTAGATAATTAAGTTAAATATTTCTATTTTATTCGCCTACTATTAATGATATACGTGTTGTACTCAAAACTCAAAAAAGTGTAAGAAATTTTATCACTACGAAATGTGAATGATTTCCCTCCGAAAATAAGGGGTAAATTTACCAGCCTGCATGTGAAAGTTTGTAAATAATAATCAACACCAATAAGGAAAATGAAATTAAATGAGGCACCCTGACTTTTCTCTGACTTTTCTTTTTCCTGACTTTTCTCAACATTTGTTAAATAAATGTGCATATTTAGCTTAAGAAATCACTGTCCTTTCAGTCTCCCTGAGTTAGTTTAAATGACAGAGGACCTATGAACAGCTGGCCCATTTTCCATTCTATAGATGTGTTTCAATAGGAAGTTATTCATTTCCATTACATCAGTTTATAGACTACCATATCAAACACTGCTGTGTTTCCTCTCTTGGTAACATTTCTGTGATTTACATTTCCCTGTATTGAAGGTTGTTATTCATGAACTGTGGATCCTTCCAAAGCTGATTTTCATCAAACATGACCTTTCATGTTTTTCCGTTGTAATGTAATGCAACTTACTTAGTGTAAGATTAGCATTCATGTCAATCACAAACCTACTCACCATATCTATTTTACTCAGTCATCAACCAGAAGACACATACATTTCATTCTAAATATAAAATAATCTGTCTTGTGTATGTGAGAAAAGAAGTCCACCTCCTTTTGCACTGTCTTTCATTTTTCAGTTTCTTTAAGTTAAGATTACAGATGATGATTTTCTATAGTTTTAGGTCCATGGTAGTTTCTGATCCAATTATGCCACAGAGTATTAGGAACCCTAAGCCCAGTAAGCCTGGTTAAGTTTTCTAGATATGATATCGTGGTAAACAATCATGATTGTCTTCCTCCAACCTCAGAACTAGTATCTAATCCAACAGAGATGAGCCATGAGTTTCAACACTTGCTAAGATTGGATCATTCAAGTTACAACAATTTATGTTCCAATTAGTCTTAAGTCTTGTTTACAGTGTGACAAGTCACACTGCCTAGTCACTCTTAGGAACTGGTCAATCTCTGACTCATGTCTTCTGACTAGGACCATGGCATCTGACTAGTTCCTTTTGCCACCACACTTTTTTATGAAAGCTGAATCATATCTTCTGTACATCCTACCCTCCCATCAATCCCGACCCCTGGAAGCACTGCTGTGCATGAAGATTTTCTCAGGAATGACTTTCTCTCACTTAGTTCCCAATCCACTTTTAATTAGCTAACTTCCAATTTGTTTATATCCCTAATAAATCAGTGTTCTCTAGAGGGTCACAAACAAACTTGCAAAGTACAATTCAGTGGTCTATTCTAAACCTTTACTTCTTTAACCACTTCAGTGCATCTGATTTTTCAAATTCTTTTCTCTGGCTTTTCTAGCACTGAAACAATCTACCTTTGGAAATTTTGTTATCCATCTGTTGTCTACTTTTTCCCAGCCTCAAGATGTGGGAATTCCATTCTTAGTTCTCTTCTCTGATCTATCTCCATAGCTTGACAAACTCTTAACAATTTTAAGTCTATATGTATAACTTGAGTAAAATATCAAGTGGCAATAAACACAAGATTCAGTGGTAGATTTCATCTAAAGTTGATCTTAACTGAAAAAGCAAGAAAATGCATGTAGAATATGCAGTTAAAATATTTCATGTGACTTATACTTGAATAATAATAGTAATGATAACAGATAAAACTAACATGTAATAGCGCTAGCTGCTTTATTTAGACCTATTTGCTAGATGTGTCAGTATTATTCAAATCCACAGAATAAAGGACTGAAGAACAGAGCATTTAGCTAAATTTTCCAAAGTTACTCCTATATAAGCTTTGGTACTGGGATTTAACACCTGGCATTATGGATCTAAAGTGTTGTGTTTTTAATCACATTTTCAAGTAAATAATTTTCCCTTTGGAAACTAAAAACGATGAGAGAGATAATAAAGGTTTGCTATCTAACAACTAATACCCACTTCATCTGAGTTAACTTACCCACCTCCCATCATTTGTCCACATATTAGAAGGCAATTTATAACCGGAAATATAAAAATATAAGAGAACGATTTTCTGGGAGTCAAAAGTTTTCCATTATCATGTGTTTGTGTCTGTGTGTGAGAGAGAGTGACAGAGAGATAAAGAGGAGGAAGGAGAGGAGAAGAATTGTAAGAGGAGAGGAAAGAAGGAAAAAAAAAACAGAAAAGAAGACAGAAGAAAGGAGAGGAGAAGCAAAGAGAGGTCCCTAACTTCTTTCATTCTGATTTGGTACAATACTGTGTACAGTTGGACCCATGATAGCAATGTTCTATGACCACAGGGAGAGATGATATTATTTATGAGGGGAAATGCTATGTCGGGGGCACCAATTATTAGGGGGACCAGTCAATTGCCAAAGCCTCCAATTATGATGGGTATTACTATGAAAAATATTATGACGAATGCGTGGGCCGTGACGATAACATTATAGATATGATCATTACCTAGAAGGTTGCCGGGTTGACCTAGTTCAGCCCGCATAAGGAGGCTTAAAGCTGTGCCTAGGACCCCAGCTCAGGCACCGAACAACAGGTATAATGTTCCGATATCTTTGTGATTAGTTGAGAACAATCAACGGTTGGTGAATATAGGTGGGGGGCGGGGGGGCGTAAAATGGCTGAGTAAGGCATTAGACTGTAAATCTAAAGACAGAGGCTAAACCTCTTTTTACCAGCCCCGAGGTGATTATCATGTTGAATTGCAAATTCAAAGGAGCAACTTCAATCCTGCGGGGGCTTCTCCCGCCTTTTTCTCCCCGCGGCGGGAGAAGTAGATTGAAACCACTTGATTAGGGTATTTAGCTGTTAACTAAATGTTTGTGGGTTTAAGTCCCGTTAATCTAGTAAGGGTTTAGCTTAATTAAAGTGGCTGATTTGCGTTCAGTTGATGCAGAGTAGGGTTTTGCAGTCCTTAGGTATTGCAGAAATTAAGTATTATTTACTTACTGAGGGCTTTGAAGGCTCTTTGTCTTGTTTAACCTGAGTTTCTAGGAGATAGATAAAGTGGGGAGATTGGTAGCAGGAAGGTGGCGAGGATGGTTAGTGGGGGGAGGAGTAGTCTGGGTTTTGTGTTTTCAAATTGTCACTTTATTTTTACATTGTTGGACATGGGGAATAGTGTAATTGAAGCAAAGTAGATTAGGCGTATGTAAAAGTATAGGTTAAGGAGGTTATAATAGCTATAGCAGTAGGAATGGTAAGGTTATTATTTTTTATAAACTCTTCATGATAATTCATTTGGGTAGAAAGCCAGTTAATGGGGGAAGGCCTCCTAGTGATAGTAGAATAGATGGGATCATGGGTGTTAGTCAGGTTAATTTGTTTCAGGTGCGAGATAGTAATAGCGCTGTAGTGCTTGAGTTTAGATTGAGTACTAGGAATGCGGTAGTTGTTAGAGTAATATATATGGCCAGGTTAAAAATGGTAATATTTGGGTTGTATATTAGCACTACCATTATTCAGCCTTTATGAGTGATTGAGGAGTATGCTAGGATTTTACGTAGTTGTGTTTCATTAAGTGCACCTCAGCTGCCTGCCATGGTAGATAAAATTGAAAGGGTAAGGAGAATATTTATGTTTACTAATCAGGAGATTTGATATATAATTGAAATAGGGGCTAGTTTTTGTCATGTGAGGAGTAGGCCGACACACAGAGGGTGGTAGAGTGGAAGTTTATAAAAGACTTGGGCCCGTCCATGGGACCAATTATCTCTATAATTTCTAAAACATGAGGAACATAGGCTGCTGTTGTTTATAGCACCATTAATCAAGTGTCCTTTTACTTGCATCTGGAGAGACTCTAACATAGGTCTGAACACTGCTACTTTGTGCCATCAGATACTGGGTTACAGAGACAGTGAAGAATTTAAGATGCAGAACCAGATTGCCTTTAAAAACTTATGTGAGCATCTCAACCCACTCCTTACACTCCAGCTTCCTCAATTACAAAATGGAAATAATTATAGTAAATAATTTGTTTTTATTTTTATTATCAGCATCATATTCCTACCTTTATTTTTGTTGTAATTATTCCTTTGTGGCTAAATTTTAAATATTCCTTTCTTGCTCTGATGTTTCATCTACATATTTCTAATACCTTCACATTATACATAACAGATTGCTGTTACATTGTCTTTAAACATTTTATATGCAAGTTAAATATGGAGACAGTTTTAAATCAGCAGATTATGGATGTCTGTTTGAAGGCACACAAGTGAAAAATTTCCACGAAAAATCTTGATTGGAGAATCTAGAGATTGGTTAGTAAGTGATGGGATCCTGAAAACTAGCTATAAAGCCCAAAGAGAAATGACTGCTGAATAAAGATGTAGTTTCCCCAAATAGTAAGAATGAAACATCAAAGGCCACAACATTGCTATGAATAATTATATTGACTATGCAGAATTACACTGAACTAATTAAAGTACCTTGAGCCTTGACATTTTCATTTTTGTGACAAGAAATGCTCGTCCCCTTATCTGTGTTCACTAATTAGTGGTAAAATTTGCTGGTAAGAAAAATGTCATGCAATCAGTTCTGTCTGTCAGGTATTTCTCTTTGATATGGTTTTCTTCTGAACATTTTTACGTAACATCTTTTTTATCATAAAATTTAAATGGTTAAAATAAAATTGTTATTTCCACCCTAAAATAACAATAATTTAAAAATCTGACTCCTTGTCATCTACCCATTCACTCTCGATTGCTTAGAGTCATTTAGTTTTTCTCTTCTTCATTCACCCTCCAGAATAGTTCTCAGAACCTTTCTTTTTCCTTTCAATCTCTGAATAACCTTCCTCTTTAATTTCTACTACTACCACACTCAGATCTATATTACTTAATTCTTAAATTTACCACAAAAACCTCTACCTGCTTTTCCTTATTCTAAGCTCTGTACTCTCCAATTAAGATTATCCTTCCTAGTGTGACTTCCTCTCCTTGAAAGTCAGTTGAAACTTTCAGTCCCAGAGTTAATCTATCACAATTATAGAATACTTTAAATAGCAAACATATACCACCATGTCTACCCTGACAGATGACCTCAACCTAACATGATCTTTCTGCTTGAATTATATAACAAAACAGGGTTGTCAGCCTCTGCACCATAGCTGATCCTCAGGAGACCCAGTCTCAGTTTTGGCCCTTCTCACTGCAGTTGCAGAATCTATTCCACCTGTGAAGTGACCTGCTGAGAAACAAGCACCCATCTGAACCAATGAGATGTGCTGGGGCTGAACAGCCTCTATGTAACAGCAGATCCTGAGGGGGACAGTCTCAGCTCTAGCCCTTCTTTCTGCAGTTGGGAAACGTCTCTGCCCCTGCAAGGAACTACTGGAAGGCATATCCATGTAGGCCATCTGGGCACACTCACTAGCTTTCATCCCACAGCACATCTTGGTGGTCCAGTCTCGGCTCAAGGTACTCTCTCTGCAGTCCCAACTGTGCAGAGTAATCTTGGGAGACACTCCAGTTTGGGTCACTGGGACAGGCTTACAGGCAAGGGTCCTGGCCAGCCTAGGTACCCTCCTTGTTCTTCCCCAGGTGATAAAACCCAGATGGAAGAACCATGCCAATCTCAGAGCCCTAGCAAGATTCACAATACACATGGGCTTAGAGCGCCCTCCAGTGCTGAGATAGCTGCAGTGTCCGTGGGCTCATGGAGCATAACAGTCTGCTTAGAACCTCTGGAAGACCCACCGAAGAAGGTCAGACACAAACAAAGCCAGAATATGAATATTAAAATAAGGAATCCCTCTATGTGGAGAACATATTGCATGTCCATAAGCATAAAGAACTTTCAGAGAAATGTGACCTCACCAAACATACAGAATAAGGAGTCAGAGACTGACCTTAAAGGTATGAAGATATGTGATCTTGCGAACAAAGAATTCAAAATAGCTGTTTTAAAGAAGTTCAGTGAGTATCAAGGAAATACAGAGAAATTATTCAAGATTATCAGAGAAATTTATCAGAGATATTGAAATAATTTTTTAAAATTTAACAGAAATCCTGGAGTGAAAAATACAATGACTAAAATAAATAATGCAATAAAGAGCATCAACAGCAGAATTGTTCAAACAAAAGAAAGAATCAGTGGGCTCAAAGACAAAATATTTGAAAATACACAGAGAAGAAAGAAAAAAGGATAAAAAAGAAGAGAAAAAGCTTATGAAATCTATGGTGCCACATCATAAAAGCAAATATCTGTGTTATTGGATTTCAAGGTGGAGCTAAGAAAGACAAAAGAGTAGAATTATTATTTCAAGAAATATTAGAAAGCCTTCCAAACCTAGAGAAATGTATAAATATCCAGGTCAGGAAAATCAAAGGTCAGTAATCAGATTTAACCCAAATAAGACTACCTTGAGACATAATCGAATGCTTAAAGACCAAAGACAAAGAGAGGGTCCCAAAATCTTCTGAGAGAAAAGAAGTAAAAAACATATAATGTAGCTCCAATACATCTGGCAGCTGACTTCTCAGCAGAAAACTTGCCAGCCAGGAGGAATCATTCAGAATGATGAAGAAGGGGAAAGAAGCTTCAACCAAGAATTCTGTACCCAACAGAGCTATCCTTCAGAAATGAAGAAAAGATAAATATTTTCCCAGACAACCAAAGTTGAAGTAATTCATTACTACTAGATGTGTCATACAAGAAATAATGAAGGAGGTCTTCAAACTGAAAGAAATGCACACTAACCTGTTACAGAAAAACATTTGAAGGTAAAAAATTCACTGGCAAAACTAAGTATATAGACAAAATTAGACTTACTTTAATACTTATTCTAATACTATTTTAGTGTTATGTAAGCAATTATATAATTATATCTTTAGTTTGATGACTAAAAGACAAAATTATTAAAAATGATAATAACTACCCTAGCTTATTAAGAGATAGGCATTATAAGGAGATATAAAATGTAATATCCAAAATTCAAAATGTGGAGAGTCAATGCAATTAAAGAGGACAGGTGTTTTTGTGTGTTTGTGTGTGTGTGTGTGTGTGTGTGTGTGTGTGTTGGTTATTCTTAGCCTTACAATTAAAGTTAAATTGTTATCAATTTATAGTAACTTGTTATAACTATAAGATATTTTGGTAATCTTTATGGTATGCATAAAGCAAAAAAATAACAAATACACTAAAATTAAAAAACAGCAATCAAAACACACTATTAGAAAAAACCATTTAACCAGAAAGGATGACAGACGGGGGGAAAAAAGTCTACAGAACAACTAGAAAATAAGAAAAAACAAAACCAGCAGGATTAAGTCCTTACCCATAATAATTACTTGAATATAAATGAATTAAATTCTATAATTAAGGAACATAGAATGGCTGAATGGATTAAAAAAATAAGACCCAGTTACATGCTTCCTATAAGGTCACTTCACCTAGACACACATAAATTGCATGAATGTGATAAGATATTATGTGCAAACTGAAACCAAAAAAGGGGAAGAGTAGCTATATTTATATCCTATAAAACAGACTTTAAGTCAAAAGTAGTACAAAAGACAGAGAATGTCATTATGTAATGATAAGCATATATAATAATTTTAAGTAAACATGCATAAAACACTGAAGCACCTAAACATATAAAGCAAATATTAATAACCTACACAGAGATAAACCTCAGTACAGTAATAGTAGCAGACTTTAACATCCCACTTTCAGCAATGGATGTATCATCCTGACAGAAAATCAACAAAGAATCCCCAGAGTTAAACTGCACCCTAGACCAAATGAACCTAACAGACATTTACAGAACATTCCATCTAAAATCTGCAGAATATACATTCTTCTTACAGAAGATAAAACAGTCTCCAGGATAGACCATATATTAGATCACAAAACAAGTTTCAATGAATTTTTAAAATGCAAAATTAAATTAAAAATTTTTTCTGATCACAATCGAATAAAACTACAAATCCAGAAACTGTACAAATACACTGAAAGTAAACAACATGCTCCCAAACAACCAATGTCTCAAAATTTTAACATTTCTTGAGACAAACTGAAGTGGAAACACAGCATACCAAAATCTATGGGATTACAGCAAAAGCATCTCTAAAGGAAAGTTCATAACAGTGAACTCTTACATCAAAAAGCAAAAAGAGGCCAGGTGCGGTGGCTCAGGCCTGTAATCCCAGCATTCTGAGAGGCCAAGGTGGGAGGATCACTTGAGGTCAGGAGTTCGAGACCAGGGTGGCAACATCATGAAACACCGTCTCTACTAAAAATACAAAAATTACCTTGGCATGGTAGTGGGTGCCTGTAATCCCAGCTACTTGGGAGGCTGAGGCAGGAGAATCACTTGAACCTGGGAGGCAGAGTTTGCAGTGAGTCGAGATCAGGCCTCTGGATTCCAACCTGGGTGACAGAGCAAGACTCCATCTCAAAAATAAAAAATAAAAATAAAAAAGTAAAAGAGCTCAAACAAACAAACTAATATTGTACTTCAAGAGTGATGTGCGTCTAACTGAGTTGCTGAAGCAAGGACAGTATTCTCCCATGGCTATTGAAGAACAAGTGGCTGTTATCTATGTGGGTGTAAGGGGGTATCTTGATAAACTGGAGCCCAGCAAGGTTACAAAGTTTCAGAATGCTTTCTTGTCTCGTGTTGTCAGCCAGCACCAAGCCCTGTTGGGCACTATCAGGGCTGATGGAAAGATCTCAGAAGGACCAGATGCAAAGCTGAAAGAGATTGTAACAAACTTCTTGGCTGGATTTGAAGTTTAAACTCCTGTGGATTCACATCAAATACCAGTTTAGTTTTGTCATTGTTCTAGCAAATTAGTTCCATTTGTAAAAGGGTTACTCTCATATTCCTTATGTACAGAAGTCGCATGAAAAGTAAAGGTTCCATAATGGCAAAAAAAAAAAAAAAAAAACTAGAAAATCGATCAATCAAACCAAGCCCAACATTAGTAGAGGAAGAATATAATACATATCAAAGCAGAAATGAACAAAAAAAAGAAAAAAATACAATAGATTAATGAAATAAAGAATTCATTTTCTAAAAGAACAAAGAAAACTTTAGCTGGAAGCTAGACTAAGAAAAAAAGAGAGACTACTTGAGTATTAAAATCAGAGATAAAAAATAAGACATTTCAACTAATACCACAGAAATATAAAGGATTATAAGAGACTATTATGAATAAATATACACCAACAAATTGGAAAATTCAGAAGAACTGAACACATCACTGAACACATCCAACCTCCCAAGACCGAATTATAAAGAAATAGAAAACCTTAACAGACTAATGATGAATAGTTGTATTGAATCAGTAATAGAACATCTCCCATCAAGTAAAAAAAAAAAAACAGGACATAATGACTTCACTGCTAAATTCTACCAAACCTGTATAGAATAACTAATACCAATTATACTCAACCTCTTCAAAAAAATTGAAGAAGAAGGAATACTTCTTAACTCATTCTACATGGTCACTATTACCTTAATACTGAAACCAGACAAAGACACAGTAAGAAAGGTGAAACTACAAGTCAATATTCTCGACGAACACAGACGCAAAAATTCTCAACAAAAGAGTAGCAAACAGGATCCAAAAGCACACAAAAAAGATTATTCATTATGTTCAAGTGGGATTAATCCCAGGGATGCGAGGATAGTTCAAAATATGCAAACCAATAAATGTTACGTTAACAGAATGCAGGACAAAAACCACATGATTATATCAATAAATGCAAAAAAGCCTGTGATAAAGTCCAATATTCCTTCATCATAAAATTCTCAACAAATTAAATATAAAAGGCCTATAAAGGCCTTATATAAGAAAAACACAGTTAGTGTCATACTGAAGAGGCAAGTGGAAAGCTTTTACTCTAAAATATAGAATAAGACAAGAATGCCCACTTTGATTACTTTTATTGAACGTAGCACTAAGAGTCCTAGCCACAGAATTAGGCAAGAGAAAGAAATAAGGGACATCCAAATGAGAAAGAAGAAAATTAAATTGTTCCTGTTTGCAGGTGACATGACCTTATATATAGAAAATCCCATAGACTATACCAAAAAAATAGTTAGAACTAATGAATTCAGTAAAATTGCAGGATACAAAATTAACATACAAAAATCAATACCATTTGTACATGCTGATAATGAAAAAGAAATAAGAAAGCAACCCTATTTACAATACTGGCCAAAAATATAAAATACCTAGGAATTAATTTAACTGAGAAGATAAAAGATCTCTACAATGAAAACTACAAAAAAATCTGTGAAATAAATAAGTAGAAAAATATTTTATGTCATAGATTGAAAAAAATAATATTGTTAAAATGTTCTTACTACCCAAAGTTATCTATAAATTCAATGGAATACCTATCAAAATACCAATGAAACTCTTAAGAAAAATAGGAAAAGTTATCCTAAAATTCATGTAGAACCATAAAAGACCCCATATACCCAAAGTAATTTTGAGCAAAAAGAACAAAGCAGGAGGTACCACTCTACCTGACTTCAAAATATACTAAAACACTATAGTATCTATAACAGCCTGGTATTGATGTAAAAACAGACTAAAAATAGAACAAAATGAAACAAAATAAAGAGCCCAGAATTAATGCCATGTATATCCAACTGGTCTTTGACACAAGTGCCAAGAACGCACACTGGGGAAGAACAGTTTCTTCAATAAATGGTGCTGAGAAAATTGGATATCCATATGCAGAAGAATGAAACTATCTCTCGCCACTTAAAAAAATCAAATAAAATGGACTAAAGACATAAATGTAAGATCCAAAACCGTAAAAGTACTAGAAGTTTTTAAGGTCTTTGCCAAAAAGCCACTTCCCAGACCAGTGTCCTAAACCATTTCATCTAGTAGGGCAGCATCAATAATTTCTAATAGTTTTACCATCATTCTTCTTATTTCTATTTTTTCTTCTACTAGTTTCTACAACCACTGAAATCTGATTTCTATTACAATTTTACTGAAATCACTCTTGCTACAATCATTCACAATCTTCTAATTATTAATAGCCATTTTTAATTCCTTTATGCTCTGTGGCCTAATTTGATGCTGATGATTTAATATCAACTTTTTCTGTATCTTTTTCTACTATTCTGGCCACTTGATTTTATTCTCCTTTATAAGCTATTTCTTCTTTGCTCCATTTTACAATACGATAATTCCTAGTCTTCTTTATACCCTTTTGTTTTTAATATATCCTAGGAACTGATGACCCACAAACATGTCAATGTACAAGAGCATTTTGTATTTCCACTCCTGTGTTTCTGATTTTCTATTAAATATATCCAAGTACATGCATCCAAAAGCTGTAACACTTGATAGTTCCAAAATGATTCCATCAATTTTTGCCAGCAGGCATGAGAAAGCAAACAATATTATAGAAAGATAAGATGGTCTATGTGGCCCATGATCCATGACTATGTGAATGTTATCTCCACTTCCTCAAATGTCAATGCCTGAAGCCTGAGCCTCCTCCTAAAACTCAAACTTTCCTCAATCTCTACAAATATAAAGTCAACAATGATTAAAATTTTACCTCTTTTTTTGTACTTTTTTTATTTCCAACTTTTATTTTAAGATCCAGGTTACGTGTGCAGGTTGTACAGGTTTGTTACATAGGTAAATGTGTGCCATGGTGGTTTGTTGCACCTATCAACCCATCACCTAGATATTAAGCCCAGCATCCATTAGCATTCTTCCTTATGCCTTCCTTTCCCCTTACCCACGACAGGCCCCAGTATGTGTTGCTCCCCACCATGTGTCTGTATGTTCTCATTGTTCAGCTCCCACTTATGAGTGAGAACATGTGGTGTTTGGTTTTCTGTTCCTGTGTTAGTTTGCTGAGGATGATGGCTTCCAGCTTCATCCATGTCCCTGCAAAGGACATGACCTCATTCCTTTTTATGGTTGCATAGTATTCCATGGGATATATGTACAACATTTTCTTTATCCAGTCTATTGTTGATGGGCATTTGGGTTGATTCCATGTCTTGGTTGTTGTGAATAGTGCTACAATGAACATACACATGCATGTATCTTTAAAATAAAATGATTTATATTTCTTTGGGTATATACCCAGTAATGGGGTTGCTAGGTCATATGGTATTACTTCTTCTAGATCTTTGAGGAATCACCACACTGTCTTCCACAATGGTTGAACTAATTTACATTCCCACCAACAGTGTAAAACTCTTCCTTTTTCTCCGCACCCTCACCAGCATCTGTTGTTTTTTGACTTTTTAATAATCACCACTCTGACTGGGGAAAGGTGGTATCTCATTGTGGTTTTGATTTGCATTTCTCTAATGATTAGTGATGTTGTACTTTTTTTCATATGTTTGTTGGCTGCATGAATGTCTTCTTTGGAGAAGTGTCTGTACATGTCCTTTGCTCACTTTTTCATGGGTTTTTTTTTCTTGTAAATTTGTTTAAGTTCCTGGTAGACTATGGATATTAGACTTTGCCAGATGGATAGATTGCAAATTTTTTCCCCATTCTGTAAGTTGTCTGTTCACTCTGATGATAGTTGCTTTTGCCGTGCAGAAGTTCTTTAAAAATGAATCAATATAAGCTACTTAATGCTACATTGCTGTATCTCTGCATTCCTCTGAATAGCTAACTCTTTGTAGTTTCTAATACTTTCATCTTCAGGACACCTCCCCCACCTTGTTTACCCTTGCACCTTAGCTGTTATTACTTGTGTGCTATTCAAAAGGCAATTCTTCATTTGTCCTTACTTGTAATTCAGCTACAGTGAGCTGTCCCATACCTCCATTTCTCTGCTTTAGATTTTTGAAAATTAAAATTCCAATTACACACAAGAAATATCTATATCCTTCATAGGTAGCCAAGATATACACATCTATTTTTTCTTAGTTTTTATTTAAATGGCATTTCTTCCTACCTTTCCATGATAACAGATCTTGAACAATGCCCAGGGTAAGGGAAAAGCAATTATGAGTAGGATGAAAATATTAATAAACTCAAGATTGAAAATAAAACTTTTCAAGCTTCCCCATTTTTTAGATTAAATCATTTTCATTCAACAGGTATATATTTAGTAACTGACATTTACCAAGCACAGTACCAGAGCTAGGAAAAATAAAAGAAAAATAATGCAAAGTGAACTGAACTGCATTTACACACAAATAAAAAAATGTCATATAATCTACTCTTTTTTTATGGTATCTCTTTACATACAGTCAAAACAGGCTGATATTGTAGAGTTACTTTCTTAAATTCTTATTTTTTATTTTTGTGGGTACATGGTAGGTGTATATATTTATGAAATACATGAGATACTTTGATATAGCCATGCAATGCACAGCAATCATATGAGGGTAAATGGGCTATACATCACCTCAATCCTTTATCCTTTGTGTTACAAACAATCTAATTATACTCTTTTAGTCACTTTAAAATGTATAATTAAATTATTATTGACAATAGTCACCCTGCCATGCTATCAAAAATATTAGATTGTATTCATTCTTTCCATTTTTGGCACGCATTAACCATCCCCACATTCTCCACTATGCAACCCCTCCCAGCGCTGGTAACCACCCTTCTACTCTCTGTCTCCATGAGTTCAATTATTTTAATTTTTAGTTCCCATAAATAAGTCAGAACATGCAAAGTTTGTCTTTCTGTGCCTGGCTTATTTCACTTAACACAATGAACTCTAGTTCCATCCATGTTGTCGCAAATACCAGAATCGCATTTTTTATGGTACTCCATTGTGTATGTGTACACATTTTCTTTATCCATTTATCTGTTGATGGTCACAGGTTGCTTCCAAATATTGGCTATTGTGAATAGTGCTGCAATTAACATGGGACTGTAGATATATCTTCAATATCTTAATTTCCTTTTTTTGGGGTTTATACCTAGCAGTGGGATTGTTGGGTCATATAGTAGTTATATTTTTAGTTTTTTGAGGAACTTCCATGTTGTTCTGCACAGTGGTTGTACTAGTTTACATTCCCCCCAATAGTGTATGAGGGTTCCTTTTTATCCATATGCTCAACAACATCTGTTATTGCTTTTGGATAAAAAACATTTTAATTGAGGTGAGATGATATCTTATTGTAGTTTTGCTTTTCATGTCTCTGATGATCAATAATGTTGAGCACCTTTTTATATACCTGTTAACTATTTGTCCTCCTTTGAGATATGTCTATTCAGATCTTTTGCCCATTTTTAAATCAGATTATTAGATTGTTTTTCTATAGAATTGTTAGGGCTCCTTATATGTTCCAGTTGTTAATCCCTTGACAGACGAGTAGATTACAAATATTTTCTCCCATTCTGTGGGTTGTCTCTTCACTTTGTTGATGGTTTTCTTTGCTGTGAAGAAGCTTTTTAACTTGATATGATCCCATTTGTCCACTTTTTGTTTTGGTTGTCTGTGCTTGTGGGGAATTGCTCAAGATATTTTTGCACAGTCCAATGTCGTGGAGACTTTCTCCAGTGTTTTCTTTCAGTGATTGCATAGTTTGAGGTCTTAGATTTATGTTTTTAATCCATTTTGATTTGATTTTTGTATATGGCAAGAGATAGGGGTCTAGTTGCATTCTTCTACACATGGATATCCAGTTTCCTCCTCACTATTTGTTGAAGAGACCGTCCTTTCCCCAATGTATGGCCTTGGCATTTTGTCAAAAATGAGTTCACTATAGATGCATGGATTTGTTTCTGGGTTCTCTATTCTGCTCCATCAGTTTATGTGTCTGTTTTTATGCCACTACCATGCTGTTTTCATTAATATAGCTCTGTAGCACAATTTGAAGTTAGGTAATGTGATTCTTCCAGTGTTGCTATTTTTGCTCAAGGTATGTTTGGCTATTCTGGGTCTTTTGTGTTTCCATACAAATTTTACAGTTTTTTTTTCTATTTTTGTAAAGAATATCACTGGCATTTTGATAGGGATTTCATTGAATCAGCAGATTGCTTTGGGTAGTATGGACATTTTAATAATATTGATTCTTCCAATCTATGAACATCGAGTATTTTTTCATTTTCTGGTGTCCTTGCCAATTTATTTCATCAGAGTTTTATAGTTTTCATTGTAGAGATCTTTCACTTCTTTGAATAATTTCATTCCTAAATATTTAATTTTATTTGTAGCTATTGTAAATGAGATTACATTATTGGTTTCTTTTTCAGATTGCTCATGGTTGGCATATAGAAATGCTACTGATTTTTGTATGTTGATTTTGTATATTGCAACTTTACTGAGTTTATCACTTCCAATAGTTTTTCTATGTAATCTTTAGGGTTTTTTTAAATATAAGATCATACCATCTGCACATAAAAATAATTGGCTTCTTCCTTTCCAATTTGGATGTTCTTCATTCATTTCTCTTGTCTGATTGCTATAGCTAGAATTTCCAGTAGTATGTTGAATAACAGTTGCAAAAGTGGGCATCTTTGTCGTGTTTCAGATCTTAGAGAAAAGGCTTTTAGTTTTCCTCCACTCAGGATGATACTGGCTGTGGGTCTATCATTGGTGGTTTTTATTATTTTGAGGTATGTTCCTTCTATATCCAGTTTTTGAGGGTTTCATCATGAATGGAAGTACAATTTTATCAAATGCTTTCTCAGCATCAATTGAAATAATCATATGCTTTTTCCTTCATTCTGTTGACATGTTGAATCATATTGATTGATTTGCATATGTTGAACCATCCTTGTATGTCTGGGATAAATCCCACTTGATCATGATGAAAGATCTTTTTAATGTATAGTTAAATTTTGTTTGCTCATATTTTGTAGAAAATGTTTGCATCAATGTTCATCAGGTATATTTGGCCTACTTTTTTAAAGACTTTGTCTGATTTTGGTATCAGAGAAATACTGGCCTTGTAGAATGAGTTTGGAAGTATTCTCTGTTTCTCTATTTTTTTTAATAGTTTAAGTATGATTGATATTAGTTATTTCTTAAATGGTAAAATTCAGCAGTGAAGCCTTTGTTTCATGGGCTTCTCTTTGCTAGGCGATTTTTTATATGGTGTCAATTGTTATTCCTTATTGCTCTGTGCAGGTCCATATTTCTTCATGTTTCAATCTTGGTAGGTTGTATGTATCTAGGAATTTGTCCATTCCATGGTATTCCAATTTATTGGCATATTGTTGCTCAAAGTAGCCTCTAATGATCTATTAAATTTCTGTGGTATTGGATGTAATGTGTTCTTTCTCATCCCTATTTGAGGCTTCTCTGTTTTGTTTGTTTGTTTGAGACGGAATTTCACTCTTGTTGCCAAGGCTGGAGTGCAATGGCGCGATCTCAGCTCACTGCAACCTCCACCTCCTGGGTTCAAGCGATTCTCCTGCCTCAGCCTCCTGAGTAGCTGGGATTACAGGCATGTGCCACCATGCCCGACTAATTTTGTATTTTTAGTGGAGACGGGGTTTCTCCATGTTGGTCAAGCTGGTCTCGAACTCCCGACCTCAGGTGATCTGCCTGCCTCAGCTTCCCAAAGTGCTGGGGTTACAGGCATGAGCCACCACGCCCAGCCTGTTTTTTTTTTCTTAGTTTGGATAAAGGTTTGCCAATTTTGTTTATCTTTTCAAAAAAGCTGCTTTGGGTTACACTGATCTTTTGCATTGTTTTCTTTTTTTCAATTTCATCTATTTCTGCTATATTTTAATTATTTCCTTTCTTCTACTAATTTTGAACTTGGTTTGCTCTTGCTTTTCTAGTTATTTAAGATGCATCATTAGGTTGTTTATCTGAAGTTTTTCTACTTTTCTTATGTAAGCACATATAGCTACAAATTTCCATCTTACTATTGCTTTTGCTGTATCCTATAAGTTTTGGTATGCTGTGTTTCCATTTTTATTTGTTTCAATACATTTTTAAATTTTTTTCTTAATTGATTCATTCACCTGTTAGTCATTCAGGAGCTTATTGCTTAATTTCCATGTATTTGTATACTTTCCAAAATTCCTCTTGTCATTGATTTATAGTTTTATTCTATCATGGTCAGAGAACATGCTTAATATTATTTCAACTTCTTTGAATGTTTTAAGACTTGTTTTGTGACCTAATATATGGTCTATCCTTGAGAAATGATTCATGTGCTGAGAAAACATCATGCATATTCTGCATCTGTTGGATAAAATGTTTTGTAAATATCTATTACGTTCACTTAGTCTAGACTGCAGAATAAGCCTGAAGTCTCTTTGTTGATTTTTTTGTCCGAAAGATCTGTCCACTGCTGTAAGTGAGGTGTTACAGCCTCCAGCTATTATTTTATTGAAGTCTATCGCTCTATTTAGCTCTAGTAATATTTTCTTTATATATCTGGGTGCTCTAGTATTGTGTGCATATGTATTTAAAATTTTCATATCTTCTAGATCACTTGAGCCCTTTATCATTATATAATGACCTTCTCTGTCTCTTTTCATAGTTTTTGTCTTGAAATCTATTAGTGATACAAATATAGCTACGCTTTTTCTTTTTTTGGTTTCCATTGGCATGGAATACCTTTTTCATCGCTTTATTATCAGTGTATGTGTGTCTTGTTCCTATTTGGGTTTTTTTTAAATCCATTCAGCTACTCTGTCTTTTGAATGGGTAGTTTAGTCCATTTACAGTCAATATTATTATTGATAAGTAAGGACTTACTCCTGCCATTTTTGTTGTTTGTATTCTGATTGTTTTCTGGTCTTGTCTTCCTTTTTTGTTTTTCTTTCTTCCTGTCTTCCTTTTAGTGAAGGTGATTTTCTCTGGTTATGTTATTTAGTTTCTTGCTTTTTATTTTTTGTGTATCCTCTGTATTTTTTTAATTTGAGATTACCATGATACTTGCAAATAATATTCATTATTTTAATCTGATGATGATTTTACACTAACTGCATACACAAACAAGAGAAAATGAATAACAACTCTACACTTTGTCTATTCACTTTTTAACATGTTGTCCTTTGTATTTATATCTCCTTGTACTGTTTATGTCTTGAGAAGTTGTAGTTTTTATTTTCAATTGGTTCATCTTTCAATTTTTCTACCCAGGATATGAGTAGTTTACACATCACAATTACAGTGTTATAATATTCTGTGATAATATTCTGTGATTTTTTGCTTACCTACTATTACCTGTGAGTTTTGGACCTTCAGATGATTTATTATTGCTTATTAACATTCTGTTGTTTCAGATGGAAAAACCCCTTTTAGCATTTCTAGTAGGTCTGATGTGGTGTTGATGAAGTCTCTCAGCTTTTGTTTGTCTGAGAAATTTTTTATTTTTCCTTCTTTTGTGAAGAATATTTTCATTGAATATGCTAGTCTAGGGTAAAATATTTTTTTTCCTTCATCATTTTAAATATGTCATGCCACTCTCTCCTGGCCTGTAAGGTTTCTACTGAAGTCTGCTGCCAGATGTGTTGGAGTTCCTTTGCATGTTATTCATTCCTTCTATCTTGCTGCTTTTAGGATCTTTTTTTTTATCCTCAACCTTTGGGAGTTTGATTATTAAATACCTTTGGGTTAAATTTTCTTTATGTTCTATAACCTTCTTATACTTGAATATTGATATCTTGCTCTAGGTTTTGGAAATTCTATTTTATTATCTCTTTGCATGAACTTTCTGCTCCTATGTCTCTGTCTACCTCCTCTTTAAGGTTAGTAACTCTTAGATTTTCTCTTTTGAGACATTTTCTAGAACTTGTAGACATGTTTCATTCTGTTTTATTCTTTTTTTCCCCTCTTCTGTCTGTGTATTTTCAAAGAGCATATCTTCAAAGTCACCAATTCTTTCTTCTGCTTGATCAGTTCTGCAACTGAGATGCTGCTGCATTCTTCCGTGTGCCAATTGCATTTTCAGCTCCAGAATCTCTGCTTGATTCTTTTTAACTATTTCAATTGCTTTGTTAAATTCGTATGATTGGATTATGAATTCCTTCTATATGTTATCTTGAATTTCATTGAGTTCCCTCAAAACAGCTATTTTTAATTCTCTGTCTGAAAGATCTATCTTTCCAGAATTGGTCCCTGGTGCTTTATTTAGCTTATTTGGTGAAATCATGTTTTCCTAGATGGCCTTGATGCTTTTGGATATTTGTCAGTGTCTGGGCATTGAAGAGTCAGGAATTTTTGTAGTCTTCATTGTCTGGGCTGATTTGTACCCATCCTTCTTGGGAAGGCTTTCCAGGTATTTAAAGGGATTTGGGTGAAGTGGTAACTTCAGTCACTGCAACTGTATCTGCACTACAGGGCACCTTTAGCCCAGTAATGCTTGGCTCTTGCAGACTCAGAGGTACTGCCTTGGTAGTCTTTTATAAGATCCAGAAGAATTCTCTAGATTATCAGAGAATTCTTGTTCTCTTCTCTTACATTCCCCCAAACTAATGATGTCTTTTTCTTTTTGCTGAGCTGCCTGGAGCTATGGGAGGGGCAATAAAAGGACTGCTGTGGCCACCAGCACTGGGACTGCACTGTGTCAGATCTGAAGCAAGCAAAGCCCTGAGTCTCATCCAGAGCCCATTATAACCATTGCTTGGCCAACATCTATGTTTGTTCAAACCTCAGCGCTCTACAGTCAGCAGATGGCAAAGCCAACAAGGCTTTTCTCTTTCCCTTTAGGGTGGAAAGTTTCCCCCCAGCCCAGGTAGGTCCAGGGAAGCCATCCAGAAGCCATGCCTAGAGTCCAGAACCTTAGGAATTTACCTGGTGCTCTATTCTACTGTGGTTGAGCTGACATACCAAAAGACAAAGTTATTCCCACTCTTTTTTTCCCCTTTCCACAAGCAGAGGATCCTCACTCCACGGCCACTGCCACCACAGTTCCACAGGGAATACTGCCAGGCTACCACCAATGTTCAATCAAGGCCCAAGGTCGCTTCAGTCAGCTTGTGGTGAACGTTACCAGGCCTAGGTTTACCCTTCAGGGCAGTAAGCTTGCCCTCTGGTCCAGGAAAGGTCCAGAAATGTCATCCAAGAGCCAATGCTTGGCACTGGTGACCCTAAGAGACCACTTGGTATTCTGCCCCATTGCAGCTGCAAGACAAAGTCGCTTTACTCTTCTCTCTGCTTTTCTCAAGCAGAAGCAGTGCCTCCCCATAGCCACCACAGCCGTGAATATGATGAGTGACACCTGAAGTAAGCACCTCTCAGAGTGTCACCTAAGGCCCATGGCATGTACTAACTGACTAATGCTGCTGATTATTCAGGGCCCAAGGGCTCTTTAGTGAGTAAGGGATAAATTCTGTCAGAATGTGGTCTTTCCCTTCAAGGTAGTGGGTTTTCTTCTTGTCCACGGTATGTCTATAAATGTCTAGGAGCTAGGGCCTGAAATGGGTGCTTTGGGACTCAGTCCAGTGCCTCATTCTACTATGGCTGAGCTGGTATCCAAGTTGCAAGACAAAAATCTATTTACTCTTCCTTCTCCTTTTCTCAAGCAGATGCAAGGAATCTCTTTTGGAGCTGTGAGCTGTACTGCCAGGAGTTGGGAGAGGGGTGGCACAAAAGTACGCCTTCAGTCACTCCCAGCTGGTGTCTCACTAGGTTACTTGTTCCCCACATCCACTGGCTCTGAGCCCCACACAGCACTAGGACTTGTCTAGGAGTTGCAGTTCTTGTGGCCTAGACTGCCTTTCTTTCTTTTTTTCTTTTTTGAGATGGAGTCACTGGACTGCAGTGGCACAATCTTGGCTCACTGCAACCTCTGCCTCCCAGGTTCAAGCAATTCTCCTGTCTCAGCCTCCCTAGTAGCTGGGATTACAGGCACACGCCACCATGTCTAGCTAATTTTTTTGTGTGTTTTTTAGTAGAAATGGGGTTTCACCATGTTGGCATGCTGGTCTCAAACTCCTGACCTCAAGTGATCCACCCGCCTTGGCCTCCCAAAGTGCTGGAATTACAGGCACAAGCTACTGTGCCCGGCCAGCCACTGCGCCCAGCCTGCCTTGCAAGTTTAATTGGAATGCCAGAGCACCTTAGCCTACAGCGGTGAGGCTTGCTGAAACTCAAGTTCCAAGCAAGGAGATGGACAATTTCTCTTTGGCTAGAGGTTCTAAGTGCTCCCTCTGTGGTCATCAGCTGAGTTCTGCAAAGTATTGTTTTCCACTGTGACAGGGCAGCAGTGAATTCCAATGCAAAGTCCCATAATCACTGCACTTCTCCTCCCCCAAGCATACAGATTCTCCATATCATGCAGTTCCTGCTAAGGAATGGAAAAGGTATGGTGTCAGCAATTCAAGACTATCTCTCCTACTCTTTACAGTGTCTCTTTCAGTGATATCAAATTAAACCCAGGTGATTGCTCACCTGATTTTTGGTTCTTATGAAGGTGCTTTCTTGTGTAGGTAGCTGTTACATTTCATATTCCTGTGGGGAGGACAACTGGTGGAAGCTTCTATTTGGCCTTCTTGGTAATATAATTTTTGTAGCAATAGAAGTATGTATATTTCACAGAAATGACACATAATTTAAACTGATGCTCTCAGTAGTTTATAATCATTAGGAAAGCAGCATGAAAGAAGTGACTCCTAAGCAAAATTGCAGGAGATCAGTGGGAGTGCAAAGATTTACATAAATTGGGAATTTTAGAAACTGGAAGTAGCAAATATCAACATCAGTATGCAGATGGCTCTTTTATGTTTTTGTCTCATTTAGCACCTGACGAGTACAATAGACAAATAATATACATATTTGTATATAAGAGAGAGAAACTGTGGTAACAGATGAAAGGTATGACCAACATAGATTTCATAGTTATGAAAAATGACATTCTTTCTAATCCTCATATTATATAACTGAATCTCTTTTGCACTGGGACACTAGATTGTTCTATCTCTTTTATTTATTTATTTTTGAGACGGAGTCTTACTCTGTCGCCCAGGCTGGAATGCAATGGCACAATCTTGGTTCACTGAAACCTCCGCCTCCCGGGTTCAAGCAGTTCTCCTGCCTCCACCTCCTAAGTAGCTGGGATTACAGGTGTACACCACCATGCCCGATTAATTTTTGTATTTTTAGTAGAGATGGAGTTTCACCATGTTGGCCAGGCTGGTCTCAAACTCCTGACCTCAGGTGATCTGCTGGCCTAGGCCTCCCAAAGTGCTGGGATTACAGACGTGAGCCACTGCACCCAGACAGATTGTTCTATTTCCAATAATTATCAATATTGTCTCCTTCATTCAAATTTATAAGGTAAGTCTTTCTATGTGGCTACATCTTAATACCACTGCTTTACTCATATATGTAAGTAGAAAGGATTGGACGTCCCTTTTCCGTTTTGGTGGGCTGGTTCCAGAACACTATATAATATATTAGAGCCATGAGAGGTGTTAAAATCCTTAAAATACAGAGCCACAATCCCTCTCTAATAGGTTTGGGAAATCTCTACCTAACAGGAGATAACAAAGTAAGCAGATTCCTGAATATCACACTTGCTTCTCATATTTTCCTGAAGAATGTGGCTGAAATAAATATCACCAATGACCTTTATAGGTTTCACTTTATTAGCCATCCAAATATTTGACAACTACTTAATCAATCAAGAATAGGTACCACACAAGAGAGAAACAATTTTTCTAGTTAAAGCAGAAGCTTAGAAAAAGTATAACTCGTTTCAGGATCTCAAATTTCATGGTGCATAAGAAAATTTACCTATCCTTACATATGCTATCCTATGTCCAGGGAAAGATTCATCAAAAATATTGTACTAGTATCAAAGATTGGGAGAAAGACCCAAAAGGTAATGGTTCTTCTAATGTCTCAATTTTTAAAAAATGAGCGGGAAAATCTCTATAAAAGTTACACATTATAAATCACATTTTCCTGGAACAAAACACCACTTACCTTGGAAATTGTCTCTACAAAATATATTGTCTCTCTTACTTACAAAAAGCAAAATAATAATTACCTGACAAAGCACTACAAATATTTGATTTTTGATGGAGCTTAATTACAAGCTCCGTCTTTGGTAGAAGCTTTGAACAGGATTTATGTAGACCTTCACTTAATTTGAGAAATATGATTCAGGATTAATTTAGAGTAAGAGAATGCCAAATTAACTATTGGGATGAGGTCACACATGAAGCTCCAAAGCTGGCTCAGTTCAAGGCATATTTTCATGAAATCGTAAATTGTCTTTCATAAAAGAGGTTCTTGAATGTAACAGATACATTCATGAATGAAAGGAAAAAATAGGAAAGCAGAAAGATTTGAAAAGAAGCTCATTAAATGTATTTATTTTAAATAATAACATTGAACAGTTACCATATTTTTATAATCATAACATAAATAATTGAAATCATGCAGTACAACAAAAATCAATTTGATGAAATAAGACATCTAATGGAATATAAGTTTTGAAGCAAAATCACATTTTATAATACAAAGATAAAAGTGAAAGCAGATAATACAGAATAAATGTATATAAATGATAATTTGGATTATTTTTCAGATAATTTCACTGTCCTTTCCCTCTCATTGGGAGTGAAATAGAATTCCTTCCTTTAGTAATGTTCAGCTTGGCCATGTGACTCACTTTGGCTAATAGAAGGTAATGATGTTGCTACAAGCAGAGACATGGCTTGGATCCTATTATGATCTTACGGTTTGCCAGGAGAGGAATATATCCTAGATTGTCTGAACCTCACAATGGAACATGAAGAGACCATTTGCCTTGTAGGTGCGGGTTCAAGGAAGATGAGACAAATATGGAATAAGCTTGTATCCATTCCTGGAGCCTGGAGCCTGGAGCCTGGGGCCCAGATACTGAAGCCTTGAGTCTAATTTAGTCCAGCTGATTTTCAGCTAACCCTCGCACACGTAAACATGAGAATAAATGAGTTTTCTTTCAACTCAAAATAATTTGTCTCTAAGAATTTAATTTGGCTTTAAGAATTAGAAAGAAAAAGAATAAAACCAGGAAGAAAATGTAGTATTGGGATTTTTATGGACAAAATTATTTCTGTCCCAGTTTTTTATATTTATGCCTTTGTTCACTGTGATTATTCTGCAGTTGATTGGTGAAAAAGCATATCTGTATGCTTTTTCAAGTATGATTGTTCATCAATGTGTTATTTTAAACAATTTTGATTTTATGTTATATTAAAGAGAATAGCTATAGGAAGCAAAGTGTTGTGTATAATGACCTAGTATTATTTAACAATGAGCTTAACATTTTTAGATAGAAACACAGCCTGATACTTGAAAGGTCTTCAAAACCTGGTACTAATATGTATAAGTTACTCAGTTAAGAAAATACAACAATTTAGGAATGAGTGACGAGGAGAATTAAGGCATAAGATAAATGGAATTGCCAGTGGTTGATTTAGACATGTGCAATTGACTATAAAATCAACCACTGGTTTGTAGTTTTATTGCAATTCCATTTCTTCAGGAACAGTCTTGACATATAAAACTATTGAATATTATAGTCAGTAAGATACCATATAATATCTACTTTGTCAAAAAAAAGTGTACTTTCTAAATTAATGAACAATTTCCAGGTGAAATACAAAGAGGAGAAATGTGGCATGGCTAACTTTTACTCAAATCCAAGGAGATTTGCTTGTCTTCCACACACATTGCCTTGTATTTAGAGTTATATCCTATAATTAAATCCAGAGGGAATTAGTTGTATTCTCTCTGGTAACTCATCTTTCAATGTTTTCACATAAATTTCAGGAATGTCTTGGTATAATAAAACTAACTGGTCTCCGTGGGAAATACAAAAGTGCATTTTGAAGAGGTTTGCTTTCATTTTACTATGAGTTTTGTTTGGTATATCATTAATATGTAAAATAAAGAAGTAGATATCTATACATATGCAAAATCAGTCCTATAATCCAAATATTATAATAGATGTGTTACATGAGGCCTGTTTCAAGTCAGTTCTATGGAACACAAATTGTACTTTTCAGAAAAATAATGGTATCCCCAAAGATTATTATTCTGGACAAGACTGAAAAATAACTATCTAAACTCCTAAAGCAATTTAAATCCTCCTTGGAATAAGGCAGGGGACAATAAATAAATAAGAAAAAACAAATAAAGCCTAATGTAAATGACTAATAGACTATGTATTAACAATGTTAACATGAAAAAGTAATTCAGAATTTCACTTTTATTTTCAGAAAATTAATGATCTGTACTCTAATTCAGGCATGAACTGGGAGACTCTAGTTTGAAAAGAGGTAAACAAAGTAAACATGGTATTTGACTGTAAAAATTTTAAGTATGTTAGAAGAAACTTAAATTTTCACAGAAGTAGGGCTAATGGCAAAAGTACATTATTTGAGACATTCTCTATAGTGGCAGGACAAGCTGCTGACAGCAAAATTGATCCGGTTGCAAAATGGAGCTCAAGAGAAAATTTAAGCAAGAAGAAAACCATTGGAAACTATGGAATAGGCAATATCTTGAGAGTCTATGAGTCAGGAAAGATGACAAATTCCCAGCAGCAATTAATGGACAGAAAAAGATCAACTAAGAATTTCCTGCCTATATGCCTGCTGAGATAGAAAATTAATCTGAGGTGTTTATTTAAAATATATGGGTTAATGACTCACTCTTTGTAGCTGAATATAAATGACTTCCTTGATAAAATTAGAACAACGTATTTTTACCACAAGAATATATTTTAAAATAAGTAGTTCAACTAAGTTGACTAGAACTGTCTCCAATGCTTAGCACAGTGTTCAAATCTAGTATGTTGAGAAGAACATAATGGATCATCAATAAATATTAGATAAAAATTAATTTAATTAATATTTTGGGATTAAAAATTAAAATATTAGACATTAACATAATTGTTAATACTATTTTTGACATATTTTAACATACTTTTTAGAAATAATTCTTAGTAATTTTGATGTTGCTGTAATAAATGATATATTTATCTGAAATTCCAAAAAAACAACAACTGAGGTTTAGTGTAGTTTGGTCACAAAAAAAGAGCTAGTAGATAGCAGAGAATATATACAGATTTAGACTGGCACCAGAGCCTGATCTTTTAGACACTATTCTACATGGGTTTTGAAAATTGAAACAAAGTCCAAATTTGAATCTCAGTCAGATTTCAGACCTGTCTGCACATAACCAATAAAATAATGGGCAAATCCTTTGGATGTCACTTTTTAAGAAGAAGAGAATGGGAAAGTAAGTTGGCAAGGGGATTAGTGGAATTGTAATGTCAGAAAGGTTTCTGCTCAATATCTTTGCCCAAAACTAATGTACCTGTGCCTGAGCTGGTCATCAGGCTAAAGTTTCATTTTCTATTCAGGAAATCAGGACAGGAAAAGTAAAAATTTAAGTTTTATAATCTAACTTCATTGACCAAGCATTGGTGTCAGTTGCCCTGAAAATAGAGCATAAACTTGGGTCTGCAGCATCTTTCCAGTAAGCAATTGAGCTGTGAGTTTTCAGCATTAGTCCTTGCAGAACTTTAAGAAATCTTTAATTCTATCCAAAAGGAGATATCTACAACAACCTACTAACTGAAGGGCCATTGGCCCTTGAATAACCAGCAGTGATAACACGGATACGACACTGAGGGACTTGGGTGTGGCTCTGATATTTAATGACTTCAGGTGAAAATCAGCACATTCCCAGCTGTGGCTACAGGGCAAGACTCCTGCTTGAGAAAACAGAGGGAACAGTAAAGGGGACTCTTGTCTTGCACCATACGTACCAGCTCAGCCACAGTACAGTAGAGCACTAAGTGTCTTCTTCAGGTGCCTGATTCCAGGATTTGGCTCTTGGATGGCATTTTTGGACCTGTTTTGGGCCAGAGGGGATGCCACTGTCCCTGAAGGGTGTCACAGGCCAGGCAGCATTTAGCAGAAGCTTACTGAAGGGCCTCTGGGCCTTTAAGAAACATCAGCGGTAGTCTCCAGTACTTCCCATGGGCCTGTGGTGGTGTTGTCCACAAGGTGAAGCTCCTCAGTCTTTAGAAAGGGGAAGGAAGAGTGGGATAGAGTGCATCTTCTGGTTTGAGTGCCAGCTCAGCCACAATATAATAGAACATCAGGTAGACTTCTAAGGCTTTTGACTCTAGTTCTTGGCTCCTGAATGGCACCTCTAGACCCAACTAGGGCCCTGGGTGACCTCATCACCCTGAAAGAAAGAACACAGATCTGGCTTACTTTGCCACCTGCTGACTGTATTTCCCAAGGGCCTTGAGCGAGCATAGGCAGTAGCCAAAGAGCAGTTACAGCAGGGTGAGATGAAGTGCTGTGCTGGCTTCAGGTCTGACTCAGCACAGTCATAATGGCGGATGTTTGTGTCATTCCACTCCCAGGTTTAGGTGGTTCAAAACAGAGACAGAGACTCCGTTTGTTTAGGAGAAATTAAGGGAAGTGAGCAAGAGTCTCTGCCTGGTAATCCAGATAATTCAACAGATTTTGTCAAAGAACATCAAGGCAGTACCTATACAAGTCTGCAAGAACCACAGCAGTACTGGGCTGGGGTGCCACCTAAAGCATCTACAGCTTAGATCACAGCACCAAAGTCCTTCCAAATATCACCAAAGACGGACTGGTACAAACAAGCCCAGACTGCAAAGACTAAAATAAATACCTAACTCTTCAATGCCCAGACACCAAAGAACATCTTTGTTCTTTGCGTCAGTGCCATCAGGGAAAACAAGACCTCCCCAAATGACCTAAATAAGGCACCAGGGACCAATCCTGGAGAAATAGAGATATATGACCCTTTAAGACAGAAAATTCAAAAATAACTGTTTTGAGGAAACTCAAAGAAATTCAAGATAACACAAAGAAGGAATTCAAATCTGATCTGACAAATTTAACAAAGAGATTGTAATAATTAAAAAGAACCAGGCAGAAATTCTGGAGCTGAAAAATGTAACTGGCATACTGAGGAATGCATTAGTCTTTTAACAGCAGAATTGATCAAGCAGAAGAATGAATTACTGAATTTGAAGACAGACTATTATAAAATACACAGATGAGACAAAATTTTTTAAAAAAGAACATGCATAAAGGATTTGGGAAATGGCCTCAAAGGGGCAAATCTACTTATTGATCTTATAGAGGAGGTACAGAAAGAGAGGGGCAAAAAGTTCACTCAAAGAGATAATAAGAGAGAACTTTCCAAACCTAGAGAAAGATATCAATATCCAAGTACAGGAAGATTACAGAACACCAAGCAGATTCAACTCAATTAAGACTGCCTCAAGACATTTAATATTCAGACTCCAAAAGATCAAGAATAAATAAAGGATATTAAAAGCAGCAAGAGAAAAGAAACAAATAACATACAATACAGCTTCAATATGTCTGGCAACAGATGTTTTAGCGAAAATCTTACAGGCCACAAGAGAATAGCATGACATATTTAAAACACTGAAGAAAAAAAATTTTACGCTAGAATAGTATATCTGGTGAAAATATTATTCAAACTTGAGGGAGAAATAAAGACTTTCCAGGTTAAACAAAAACTGAGATATTTCATCATCACCAGATCTGTCTTACAAGAAATACTAGAGATAGTTATTAAATCAGAAAAAAGGACATTAATGAATAATAAATAATCACCTGAAAATAAAAACTCACTGGTAATAGTAAGTAAACAGAGAAACACAGAATATTATAACATTGTAACAGTGGTGTGCAAAATACTCTTATCCAAAGTAGAAAGACTAAATGATTAACCAATCAAAAATAATTACCAGAACAACTTTTCAAGACATAGAGAGTACAATAAGATATAAGTAGAAACAACAAAAAGTTAGAAAGTGGAGGCACAAAGTTAAAGCATAGTGTTTTTATTAGTTTTCTTTTTCTTTTATTGATGCAAATAGCATTCAGTTGTTATCTGTTTAAAATAATTAATTGTAAGATAGTGTCTGCAAGTCTCATGGTAACCTCAAATCAAAAATCACACAAGAGATACACAAAAAATAAAAAGCAAGAAACTAAATCATATCACCAGAGAAAAATTATCTTCACTGAAAGGAATACAGGAAGGAAAGAAAGAGGATAAGACCACAAAACAACCAAAGTACAAATTAAAAAATGGCAGGAGTAAGTTCTTACTCATCAATAATAACATTGAATATAAATACACTTAACTCTCCATTCAAAAGACAAAGATTGGATGAATGGATTTAAAAAAATGACACCCAGTGATCTTTTGCCTACAAGAAACATGGTTCACCTATGAAGACACATTTAGACTGAATTAAGGGATGGAAAAATATATTCCATGCCAATGAAAACCAAAATTAATAATTTAATTGTACATTTAAAAATAACTAAAAGAGTATAATTGGATTATTTGTAGCACAGGGCATAAACACAGTTCTCCATGATGTTAGTATTATATATTGCATGTCTACATCAAAACGTCTCATGTACCCCACAAATATATACACCTACACCTACTATCTAACCACAATAATTAAACCTTTTTTAAAAGGTGAGTTAAGAATGGATTGTTTCAGAAAGCCAATGGGCACTTTGAAAAATAAATAAATAAAAGTGATAAACCTCAGGCAAGTTTGATCAAGACATAAAGAAAAGACAGACACACACGAACTACAACAGTAATGGAACAGGTGAAAGAACTACATAGCTGAGACATAAACAAGACAAAAGAACATTATGAAAATAACCCTGTTCCTGTATTGGTTTGCTGAGAATGTTGGTTTCCAGCTTCATCCATGTTCCTGCAAAGGACATGAACTCATCCTTTTTTATGGCTGCGTAGTATTCCATGGTGTATATGTGCCACATTTTCTTTATCCAGTCTATCATTCATGGGCATTTGGGTTGGTTCCATGTCTTTGCTATTGTGAATGGTGCCTCAATAAACATACGTGTGCATGTGTCTTTATCATAGAATGTTTTATAATCCTTTGGGTATAGATCCAGTAATGGGATTGCTGGGTCAAATGGTATTTCTAGTTCTAGATCCTTGAGGAATTGCCACACTGTCTTCCACAATGGTTGAACTAATTTACACTCCCACTAACAGTGTAAAAGCATTCCTGTTTCTCCACATCCTCTCCAACATCTGTTGTTTCCAGAGTTTTTAATAATCACCATTCTAAGTGGCATGAGATAGTATCTCATTGTGGTTTTGATTTGCATTTCTCTAATGACCAGTGATGATGAGCTTTTTTTCATGTTTGTTGGCCACATAAATGTCTTTTTTTGAGAAGTGTCTGTTCATATCCTTTGCCCACTTTTTGATAAGGTTGTTTGTTTTGTTCCTTGTAGATTCTGGATATTAGCCCTTTGTCAGATGGATAGATTGCAAAAATTTTCTCCCATTCTGTAGGTTGCCTTTTCACTCTGATGATAGTTTCTTTTGATGTGTAGAAGCTCCTTAATTTAATTGGATCCCCTTTGTCAATTTTGGCTTTTGTTGCAATTGCTTTTGGTGTTTTAGTCATGAAGTCTTTGCCCATGCTTATGTCCCGAATGGTATTGCCTAGGTTTTTTTCCAGGGTTTTCATGGTTTTAGGGCTTCACTTTTAAGTTTTTAATCCATCTTAAGTTAATTTTTGTATAAGGTTTAAGGAAGGGGTCTAGTTTCAGTTTTCTGCATATGGCTAGCCAGTTTTCCCAAGACCATTTATTAAATAGGGAATCCTTTTCCCATTGCTTGTTTTTGTCATGTGTGTCAAAGATCAGATGCCTGTAGATGTGTGGCATTGTTTCTGAGGCCTCTTTTCTGCTCCATTGGTCTATATATCTATTTTGGAAGCCTTGTATCCCAAAACCATGCTTCTTTGGTTATTGTAGCCTTGTAGTATAGTTTGAAGTCATGTAACATGATGCCTCCAGCTTTGTTCTTTTTGCTTAGGATTGTCTTGGCTATACAGGCTCTTTTTCGGTTCCATATGAAATTTAAAGTAGTTTTTTCTAATTCTCTGAAGAAAGTCAATGGTAGCTCAATGGGGATAGTACTGAATCTATAAATTACTTTGGAGAGTATGGCCATTTTCACGCTATTAATTCTTCCCATCCATAAGCATGGAATGTTTTACCATTTATTTGTTTCCTCTCTTATTTCCTTAAACAGTGCTTTGTAGTTCTCTTTTAAGAGGTCCTTCACATCCCTTGTAAGTTGGATTCCTAGATATTTTATTCTCTTTGCAGCGATTGTGAATGGGGGTTCACTCATGATTTGCTTCTCTATTATCAGTATATGGGAATGCTTCTTATTTTTGCAAATTGATTTTGTATCTGAGACTTGCTGAAGTTACTTATCAGCTTAAGGAGTGTCTGGCCTGTGATGATGGGGTTTTCTAAATATACAATCATGTCATCTGCAAACAGAGACAATTTGACTTCCCCTCTTCATATTTGAATATGCTTTATTTCTTTCTCTTTCCTGATTGCCCTGGCCAGAACTACCAATACTTTGTTGAATAATAGTGGTGAGAGAGGGCATCCTTGTCTTGTGCCGGTTTTCCAAAGGAATGCTTCCAGCTTTTGCCCATTCAGTATGATATTGGCTGTGGGTTTGTCATAAATAGCTCTTATTATTTTGAGATATGTTCCATCAATACCTAGTTTATTGAGAGTTTTTAGCATGAAGGGTGTTGAATTTTATCAAAGACCTTTTCTGCATCTATTGAGATAATCATGTGGTTTTTGTCATTGGTTCTGTTTATGTGATGGATTACGTTTATTGATTTGTGTATGTTGAACCAGCCTTGCATCCCAAGGATGAAGCTGACTTGATCGTGGTGGATAAGTTTTTGATGTGTTGCTAGATTCGGTTTGCTAGTATTTTATTGAGGATTTCGCATCGATGTTCATCAGGGATATTGCCCTGAAATTTTCTTTGTTGTTGTGTCTCTGCCAGGTTTTAGTATTAGGATGATGCTGGCTTCATAAAATGAGTTAGGGAGGAGTCCCTCTTCTTCTGTTGTTTGCAAGAGTTTCAGAAGGAATGGTATCAGCTCCTCTTTGTACTCATAAGTGGGAGTTGAACAATGAGAACACATGGACACAGGGAGGGGAACATCACAGACAAGTACCTGTTGGGGGGTGGGGGAGCTAGGGGAGGGATAACATTAACAGAAATACCTAATGTAGATGACAGGTTGATGGGTGCAGCGAACCACCATGGCACATGTATACTTATGTAACAAACTTGCATGTTCTGCACATGTATCCCAGAATTTAAAGTATAATATAAAATAAATAAAATAAAATAAAAAAAGAAAACTGAAAAGAACGTAACTATTGGAACTAAAAATAATTTAACAAGATTACTAGATTTTAAAAAATCAACATATAAAATTCAATTTTTAAAATCATTGAACTACAAACTTATTTGTGCTCTCTTATGTATGAGTATTATAGGTCAATAAAAAGTTTAATTTTTAAAGAAGTGTATTTCTAAATACCAGGAACAAATAATTTTTAAAGATTTAATCTATTTTAGTAGCATTGAAAGTATAAAATATCTAGGAATAAATCTAACAAATAATAACCAAGACTTTTTAAAAAATATTATAAAACTTTATAGAATTACATTCAAGAAGACTCAAAGAAAACCTAAATTAATAAACTATGCTCATTGATTTTAAAACTAAATATTTGAATAAACTATTTTTGACTTATTCAGTATAGATTCAAATGCAATTTGAAAACAATGGTATTTTTGTAGCAATGTAGAAACTGAATCTGTAAATGCACATGGAAAAAAATGAACTGAGAATAACAGACACTCACGAAGAAAAGGAACAACATAAATGACTTCACCTTACCATATACTGAATATCATTATAAAACTAAAAATTAAATTGTAGTATTGCCAAAGGCAAGACAGAGAGATTCATGGACACAGAATAAAGATCAGTAATAGATATTTGTAAATATACACTTGAGAACTTGATTAAAACAGAGCTGATTTTGCAGACTACTGTGTAATGGATAGAATCTTTGATAACTGTTGCTAGAACAATTAGTTGTCCATATAGAAATAAAAATAAAGCCAGACTAATACCTCATATCAGAGACAAAAGTACACATTATCTTAACTACAAAATTACATGTGAACAACTAAATTATAAAGCTTTGAGAAGACAATAGAGGAATATGTACTTATTACTTCAGGACTAAGAAGAATTTCTTTAAAAATATATAAACCAAAAACCATTTAGGTCATTGTTTGGGAATTAAGGACTTCTGCTCATACTGAGACAGCAAAACAAACCAAAAAACAAGCAACAAATGAGAAAAACATATTTTCAGTTATATAAGGGATATAAATGTTTGTGTGCATGTATCATAATATATATATTATAAATAAAGAATGACTAACTCAACAAGGAAAAGATAAGTGATCCAATTAAAAAACAGGCAAAAATATTGTGGAGACACTACATAGGAAGAAACAACTAGTAACTATTAGGTTGGTGCATTAAAAGTAATGACAAAAACCGCAATTACTTTTGCACCAACATAATTTTTAAAGATTTACTTTAATCAAATTGAAAATTAGAAGAATCAAAAATAAAACCACAATAAGATGTCATTTCACACATATACTAGATAGGCAAGAATATTAAAATCTGAAAATGTCAATTATTAGAAAAGATGTGGAACATTCAGAAGAACAAATAGCTTATGATAATGTAATATAGAACAATAAGCCTGGAATGACATTATATAATAAATTTGAAGATATGCAAAACACTTCCATTCCTGAGAATACACCCTAGAGGAATTCTTGCTATTTACATTCTCCAAGAGTCCTGCTCAAGAATATCAATGGCCATAAATTAGAGACACCTGGGAAGAACATAGCTGAGCATTGAAAGAGGAATGACCTAAAGGTTCCACCTGTATTTATAGGCTAGAATGTGATACAACAATGAAAATGAAGGCATTACAGCTATGCACACCAACAAAAACATGTTTAAAATCTTAGCTATGACCGAGAAACACAAGTTATAGGAGAATACAGGAAGCCTAATTCCTTCATATACATATAAAATTGAACTATATAAAGTATAGGAAAAGAGCACATAGAATTATGATGAAAGGCAAGGGAATCTTAAACACAACATTCAGAACAGTGGTGTGGCTTTTCACCTGACTGAGAAAAGAAAGGAATGGACGAGGCAAGGAAGAGAGGAAATTTCAAAACAAGTAATATTATGTTTCTAAACCTGGGTTATATTAATTGAATCACTGTGATTTATACTACTTACATTTTAGAGTTTTTTGCGCCTACAGATAATTTAAGCAAAATAAAAGATTTTTTATTTAACTCTCATCTCACATCTCAAAGCATTGTCTGGTGCTCCCACTTGGAGGATGCCTACAACAGAATAAATAAGGAAGATGCTTACCCATCTTCACTGGAATTCCTGTTGGCTCCCTGAAGGCATATGTTTAAACAGATTGTGGAGTCTTATTGCACTATATTCTTTCTTTCTCTACTTTCTTGTATAATTAATTAATGCTGATTAGTCCCCCTTCAAAGGTATTTCTTTCCCTCCTCTTTAGCTCTCATAAAGGACACAAACTGACATGAGACACACAAATGTACTCAGCGCTAATCCATTTCCTTTTATCCTTCCCTAATAACTTCCTAAAATTTTATTTGTTCAATTTCATATATCCTCCTTTTTACCACCTGCTTTAACTGTTGTTTATAAAAACATACATGCTCAAAACCAATTCAGTTAGGGGTTAGCCTTTCCACACATGGTGCTGGAGTAATTTACATCTATTGGCAAAGAAAAAAAAAACTTTGACATATATCTCACGTCCTATACAAAAATTAATTCAAAATGCATAATAGACTTAAACATAAAACTATAAAACCTTCCGTAGAGGACCTTCAAGATCTGGGGCCAAAGAGTTCTTATACTTTACAACAAAGGCACAATTCATAAAAAGAAAAATTGCTAAGTTAAGCATCATCAAAATTAAAAACTGTTGACTTGGATAAGACCCCGTTAATAGAATAAAAAGATAAATTACAGAGTGGAAGAAAATATTGACATACTAGGTATTATACAGAGGACTATTATGTAGAATATGTATACAATTTTTTAAACCAACAATACAAAAGTAAGCAATCCACTTAGAACATTGGAAGGACAGGAAGGAAGTGGGCATAGCTATCTTTACTATATCAATGTCAATATCCTAGCTGTGATATTTTATTGTACTTTTGTGAGATACTACCCTTGGGGGAACTGGGATAAAAGGTACACGGAATCTCTGTTTCCTTTCTTACAACCGCCTGTGAATCTACAATAATCTAAAAAATAACAAATTTTAAGCTTGGTGCACTTGGTGCATGACCATAGTCCCAGCTACTCAGGAGGCTGAGGTGAAAATTTGAGGCTTATACCCGGGAATTTGAGACCAGTCTGGGCAATATAGGAAGAACTTGTCTCTCAAAATAAGAAAAATTTAATTAAGGAAGAAGAGCGTGTGCTTTCAGAAGGTAATCGAATTAGTCCTAACAATTAAAATATATACATTCTGATATTAGAACACCTTGTTGAAAGAATAGTTTTATCTTTTTATGCCTCTGACACATTAAAATGTAACTCAATCGGGAAGATGATAAAATCACATTAATTTTATTACAGTTATTCATCATCATTCATCGTCATTATTCCCTTCCTTATTCACTTATAATTAATAAGCCATTTAACTTAACTGCTGGAAGTAACTTCAGTCAGAAATACAGTCTAATCCCTCATTTCAAATGGGGTATCTAAAGCAGAGCTTCTCAAACTTTAGGGGCATGAGAATCATCTGGACAGTGTGTTAACTTACTGGTTGCTAGGTCTCACCCACAGAATATATAGTTCAGCAATTCTGGGTATCCCTTGAGAATCTGCACTTCTATTAAGTTTCCAGGTGTTGCTGGTGCTGCTGATGCAGGTGATGAAGGCATTGGTCCACAGACCTCATTTTGAGTGGTACTCTTTCTGAGTCCAGAGGACTTAAGTATTTGTCTAAAGGCCGCACAATTCACAATAGCCAAGCACTAGTACATTCTTTACCACTACTTTATTTTGAAATTTTGCTTATTTTATTATTTAAAAATATTATAAGGAAAATCCTTTTTTGTCTCCACTGATTGGAATAATACGTCATAAACTAGAATTCCCACTTCTACAGCCATGTATATCTCACTAAGTGTTGGCCAAATTTTATAAAAAATCACCAAGGTTGAAGTCACCGTTTGAACTGTAGTTTAAAAAGATAGAAGTACTTGAGGTTTTGTGTAAGATGTATAAACTTGACATAAAATGGCTTTCAAGCACAGCATGTTTAGCCCCACACAGCAGCATTGTCTTGCACACAGTCATCCTTAAACTATAAGGTAGCATCCATCATAAATCTTATTTTAGAACTATGAAAATAAAAAAGCAGCACTATTTCTCTCAGCATTGCGTAGAAGGAGATTCAGAATTCCAAATATATATGATAATATTGCATCTAATGGATAATCCACAAAGAAAATATAAAGTTCATAATTAAATTTGCTGCTGCTGTTGAAATTCTGCTATAATCCAGCATAAAACCTTAGATTACAAGATCAAAGAATTGCTAAAAAAAAGCATACTAATTTTTCTCTGATATGGAAAATAGTGATGTAAGTCACGAACTAATGCATGTGACAAAACATTTTCTTCTTTTTTCAATAAACATAATATTTCCTATTTTCCAGGAAACAAACAGGAATAAAATTTTCATTTTTTATTATTTCTAAAACTAAAAGATCATTCTCCTTCAAAATATTTAATCACTAATTGTATTTTTTAAAAAGATAGTTTGTAGAATTTTTTTATAAATTAGAGAAAACATCATAAATAAGGGAAGGAAATTTACAGTGACTGCCTTGGTCTTTGTAAAATAAGCAAGGAGTGGAGATCATAGTCAAGAGCACAGAATCAGCCGATAGTTATTATCTGACTTAAGCAAATAGACTACCGTTTTATCACTCACAAAATAAAGATTTGAGATCAAATAATCTTTAAGAACCTTCCTGATTTAACGTTCATGATGAAATACTTTTATTTGACTTTCAGTTCCCTTTCTTATGGAAGGTAAAAGTTGATTGCAGTTGAAAAATTACTTTCAAGCAAAGTTGAAGCCACAATCACATTTGCTTTCTCAGGGATTTCCTAACTGCTTTTCAAGGCTCTGGGGTTAAATATATATATTGTTTTCATTTTTCACACACCAGAGTTACATGTAATGTGAAAATGTATTTTCCTACCCAGAGTCACCAAGGCCTTAGGAAATAAAGCCTTCCAAGTATGATTTCCTCTTAGTATAAATTTTCAGCAGCATATACCAAAGATAAAATCAGAGTGTCTAAAATTATATTACATGTAAGCTTTCCTAGGGTTACTTACCTAGGGCTCCTCATATGTTTTAAAAGTTGTTGTTTTTTCTTTATCAAAAAACAAATGCAGAACAACAGAAGACAGAAGGAGAAGAAAAAAGGAGAAAGGGAGAAAGACATCTTACAAAACCAAACTGCAAATGTAATGGAAATACTTTGGGACAATATTATTTGTGTGTGCTATATGTCAAATCATAAATGTTACAAAATTTGTGCCTAAATACATAAATATTTTCATAGTATGTGTTCTTAGAAGTGAAATTGGTAATTTAGAGAATAGGCAATATTTACATTTTGATTGATACTGCCAAAATAATCTAGCTACAAAAAATAATAATGCAGTTTTTGTTTTCTTTCATTTTGTTTTTGAGACAGAGTCTCATTCTATTGCCAAGGCTAGAGCACAATGTCACGATCTTGGCTCACTGCAGTTTCCACCTCCCAGGTTCAAGGGATTCTCATGCCTCAGCCTCCTGAGTAGCTGGTATTACAGGTGTGTGTCACCACACCTGGCTAATTTTTGTATTTTTAGTAGAGACAGGGTTTCACCATGTTGGCCAAGCTGGTCTCGAACTCCTGACCTCAAGTGATCCACCCACAACCTCCCAAAGTGCTGGGATTACAGGCATGAGCCACCACAGCTGGCCAATACTGCAGTTTTGATTGCTGTTGCTGAAAATGGAAAATACAGAGGCCACAGAGGCTAGATTGCCTTTATTAAGAAAAAGTTCATACTTTTGGACCTAGATGTAGTCCCCATCTCTACTACCATGATCACATACCTCTGCCCATTGTAACAGATTGGCATGACCAATGATGAAGCCTGGCTAACTTTATCTGGCTGAATAATTTTGTCTACTTGGTTGTTTAGTGATTCTTCCATGTTAGATACTTTCTGAGAAGTAATACAAAATCTTCAAAATTCACATATACTGTCATGTGTTCATAGACATGCTTCTACCTTAGATCTCTGTCTGATATCTACTAATTCTTTTGTTGTCATGTCCCTGAGAAATTGACCAGGCCACTGGCCACTGCTCAGGTATTTGTATACACTCTTGATTCAGGGTCCCACGTCTCCTCTGCCCTAATTGCCTGACCAGGTCACCACTCACATCTCCACTCATCTGTTATTGGTTTTCATCCACATAGTAGCTGACACATCTGTAAAACAAACTTGAGCTTTCCTTTCTCAGTTGGTGATACATGACCCTCATATGTCCATGGTTGCAAGCTGAGGAAAGTGTGCCTATGCACATGTAGAGTAATACATGGATTTTATTTACCTGATCACGCAGCTTACTTGTGCTATCAAGTCCTATCTAGATTCAATCTTAGATGTTCCATTTAAAATGTACAAGTATGTGTAAATTTATGACTTGATAGGGCTGACAGAACCCAGCTCATTACTATCAGTTTAGATGCATAGTTACTTGGTTCTGTTATCGAGTGTTTAGTCTCTACCAATAACATGCCAAGAGAGATTTCTCAAAGTCCCTACAGTTCTCTGTTGAGGTTGACCTAGCTTTGCTGTGGAATCACAAATTTCTGCATTTTCACTATAGCACTGGGCTTTGTCATAAGTTCCATGTAGCATCTTTTTCTATCACCACCACTTCTAATACCATAGACTCTTTTGGAATGTATGACTTTATCGGCATTGCTTCTTGCAGTGTGACCTGGATCTGCTACAAAACACTTTCTTGCTTCAGGTTCAACTGTAAACTTGCAGCTTATTTCTTCCAGGTATGAGATGGTTTACCACCAGGACCCAAAGAGGCTCCCCTGGTTCAGTGGTTTTTCATTTTGGTAATGGATGCAAAATGCAACTATTTGTCTCTGACTTTGGAGAAGTTATATTAGATCATTCTTGATCACAAGATCCCTAAATTCTACCAATGTGGCAAGTGCTTGTATCTTCATAGTGATTATCTTTCAGCCTGTAAAATACATGTGTTTTCCTAAGGCCCCTCCAGTGAACTAGCCACCTATTTATCATCCTGTCTAATCAGCATAATGTCACCAATGTAATGGATCTATGAAATGGCAAGGTGTGCCAGATAGTCTTGTATAATATTAGTACATGCTGGTTGCAGTAGTTCACTCCTGTTATCCCAGCACTTTGGGAGGCTGAGGTGAAAGAATCACTTGAGGAAAGAAGTTCAAAATCAGCCTGGGCAACATAGTGAGACCTGGTCACTACAGTTTTTTTTTAATTAGTGGGTCACTGTGGTGTGCACCTGCAGTCCCAGATACTCCAGCTACTCAGGACGCTGAGGCCGGATAATTGTTTAAGCCCAGGAGTTTCTAGGGTACGGTGAGCTATGATAGTACCAATGCACTCCAGCCTGGGCAACAGAGTGAGACCTGGTCTCTAAAAGATAGATGAATAAATAGAAAGATAGATAGGTAGGTAGGTAGATAGATAGATAGATAGATAGATAACGTACATACATACATACATATATATATAATTACAGTGGGCAGGGAAGTTAACATAACTCTGAGGAAAACCTGAATAATTGTGTCTATCCCATGTAAATGTGAAAAATTTCTGATCCCTTTTAAAACTTGAAATAAGGAAGTGATTCACCAAATCAATGGCCACATATCATGTAGGTGAGGCCTTATTTTTCTTCTCTAGCAGTGATACCACATTTGCCTCAGTGACTGGGATTGGGTTTACTACTTGGTTAAGCCTGCAATAGGCTACAATAATTATCCAAGAGTTACTTACCATATTTTTTCAGGGGCCAGACTAGAGAATTAATCAGATATATGACAGTGACCACCACTGCTTTATCCTATAAGTCTACAATAATCTTACTAAACTTGATCACCCCATCCCCCACCACCATCCTCCAGGATATGATACTGTTTTTTGTTTTTACCTTGGCAGGCAGAAGGAAGTTTGAGAGGTTACACTTAGCCTTACTCATCATGTATCATAACTTATTCCACAGGCCAGGAAACCTGAAAATCTCTGTAGATTTACTGACATTATCTAACACTCCATGGATCTCTGAACCATTGAATACAAGACTTTTCTCACTCTCCATGGTGCTTATAAAAGGTAATATGGGCAGGGTGTGGTGGCTCATGCCTGTAATCCCAGCACTTTGGGAGGCCAAGGTGGGCAAATCACCTGAGGTTGGGAGTTCAAGACCAGCCTGACCCACATGAAGAAACCCCGTCTCTGCTAAAAATAAAAAATTAACCAGGTGTAGTGGTACATGCCTGTAATCCCAGCTACTTGGGAGGCTGAGGTAGGAGAATTGCTTGAACCTGAGAGGCAGAGGTTGCGGTGACCTGAGATCACACCATTGCACTCCAGCTTGGGCAACAAAAGTGAAACTCAGTCTCAAAATGTAATAATAATAATAATATGAAGAGGACTGAGGATAGAAAAAGCTATTCCAGAAATCCCCCTTGAGTAGTTAAGCTTTCAGATATCATAATGAGGCTCACTCTTTCTTCTGTTTTTAATCAAGTTATCTCTTAGGGGAAAATAGGAGCCCAAAATCGTAGTAGCTAATAGGTTTTTGTTTTGTTTCATTTTGTTTTGAGCCATAAATATAATACTAGTCACTGGAGTCTATCCAGTGACCTGTTCTTGGTCATGTCATCCTGGTCGCCACTACAACATATTAACCAGGTCCTGAATATCTTTTGGTAAATATTCCATTTTTGTTTATATCAAGAACACTCTGAGCCCTTCCTAGGTCATGCTGAGATCTGAACCTAGTTATTTAAGAAGTTCGAGGATTACATTTTGAAGCATCTGCCCAAAGCAAGGTCTTTGCTGAGTCTCCAAGAAATAGGAGGCCTTATCTCTAATTAGGGAATCTGCTAGCTTATTAGATACCAGAGGGAACAGGCAATCTCAAAATTCAAAAATTTTATATGTATCTCCCCAAATGTCCTCAGCACAGGTCTCAGAATTGCTCTTCTTTCCTACTAGGGTCATGATTAAAGTCAGGCCTACATTAAATTATAGGATGGGAATCATTAAATATTTTTTGGAAAGGGCTAGATAATTAATATTTTTAGCTTTGCAGGCCATATGGTGTCTGTTGTAACTATTCAATCGTGTAGAGTGTTGAGTGAAAGCAGTCATAAAAAACAGGCTAATGAATGGTAATGGTTGTACTCCCATAAAATTTTATTAAAAAAAAATAGTGGTAGGCTGGATTTGACCTAATGGCCATAATTGTCTGACCCCTACATTAGATCCTTGCCAGGACTATGAATATAAATTCCTTTGTTACTATGACACTTTATGATCAAATCTTCATTTTTATTACCAATACAAATCTGCCTTCTAGCTACAGAAAATGAGAGTTCCTTTATATACTGCCATAAAGGCTTTCTGTCTTTTCCAGCATGCCCTGAGTTGGTAGTTGACTAATCAAATCCTCTTGTTTTTTTCTTCAAGGTCTGTTTGGTGGATAACAAAAGTCAATCCAGTCCCTAACTGTATAACTAGTTGTCATAATTATTAATGTCCTTTTATCTTTCAAGTTTTAGAGCTATTTCTTAAGGTATATATTACATTCCAATATGCTCCAAATGATGAAAGTTTTAGTAATTATACCAAGCTAGAGATCTCAGCAGCAACAGATTCCTTGTTGCCATCTGTTTTGTTTATTTTTAATTCTTTTTAGTGAAAATAATTTCATTAAGGAAAAAATGAAAAGTAACAGTTTAAAGATTTTTTTAAAGAGGCGCATGAAAAATTAGGCTTATCCATTCTTTGACCTTTGTTTTGATTTTACACAAATGGTCTAAAACATCAAAATAAGCCTTAGTTGAGTTTAACTGAGTGGAATAAGACAATTATATTCTTTACATAAATCACAACATAATCAATGAATCTCTATTTGACTAAACCATGTAAATATAATTTCAAGACTTAGCTTCTCTATATTCCATGAAATCATGGATAAGAACTTGTCAAGCTAATTCTGAGTTCCCCAAATGCAGACTTTATATTTTACTATAAAAACAACTTCAGTAATCATACAAAAACAAAGCTCACATTGTTATAATAATTAACAAGGAACCAATTTATTTTTACTATCCAAACAACTAATTATTTAGCCTTTAAGATTTTTTTCTGTATTATCTCATTACAGTAAAAATGCATTTGGTTCAGAAATTATAAAAACAAGACCTTATCTTTCTTAAGTATACATATCTACTTGATTTCTTGTTGCCATATGAACAGTGACCGAATTAGAGGTTTTCAAGTGTTATGTCTGCTCACTGAGTTCTTTCCAAAGCATTTAGGTGAATGTAATTTAATCAGTGAGTGATCATAGAGGGCATATGAGGTGAGAAAGTGAGGAAGTAAGACAAAAAAAGATAAGAAGCTCAATAAAGGAAGCATTGACGATGAGCAGGTAGGAACTGCAGCTAAATTCTGATAAGAGCCCTCTGAATGACTAAAGAGAATACATTTCAGAATTGTCTCAATGAAGGAGAAAAAGTTGTGATCACCTACCAGCTCCCATCCGTCGTTTGTGGGAGGTTGCATCTTTGCATTAATAGCCCACCTCTACCCAGCCCCTCCAGACAGCTCTGGGACTCCCTGGGCATTATCTAGTGGAAGAAGAACACCCTCAGGCAGGAAGACGCAGGAAGCTATTGGTGTTTGTAGGAACTGTCTACTGAAAACCTCCAGGTGAACTGAGCTAATGTGTTCAGAGACCAACAAGATCTCTTACAAACGTATTTCAATGGATTTGTTTGGAGAAACCACAACGAGGAGGTTAACATCTGAGTAGTGACTGATCCACAGAAACACACTGTAAGAACAATAAAATAATTTCGAAAGGTTATATTGTCACTTATTTTTTTAGTTAACAAAAATACATAGTGAATAAATTAAAATGGAATTTGGGGTAGGTGGCTATACTATCATTTGCATGTATTCAGGTATCTTGGTGATCTAGTCAGGGTGTCAATGCCCTCTATCCAAAGACCACTAGGAACACACTTGTATTTGAACAAGTTGTGATTATTGCTCCTTGAAGCAAAGGAGAAGACACACCATGAAAAACCGTGGGCCATCAAAGCAACAGGGTGTTAGAAAGGACTGGTTATAAAATTTGGGTACGTGTTAGGTAATTTTGGGAAATATTTCAAGAAGCATACTTTGCTCTGGACGAAATGCTATCAGGAAGCAGAAGTAATATTATGACTACATATTTGAATAAATCTTAGCTAGGAGGGCAGTAGATTAGAACAATTTTTTTTTTTTTTGACGGAATCTCACTCTGTCGTCCAGGCTGGAGTGCAGTGGCACAATCTCAGCTCACTGCAACCTCCACTTCTCAGGTTCAAGCGATTCTCCTGCCTCAGCACCCCAAGTAGCTGGGACTATAGGCACGTGCCACCACGCCCAGCTAATTTTTTTTGTATTTTTAGTAGAGACAGGGTTTCATTGTGTTAGCCAGGATGGTCTAGATCTCCTGACCTTGTGATCTGCCCGCCTGAGCCTCCCAAAGTGCTGGGATTACAAGTGTCAGTCACCACGCCCAGCCCAGAACAATTTTAAAACTGTAGTTAGTAAAGCAACAGTCACTCACATTAGTTATGAGTGGGGGAATAGTTCATCCTTTGTGGCAGAGGCAATGGCCACGTGTTGTCTGTGTTCAGATATGATTATGGAATGTTTTTGTCTTGACCCGTCAGATCATAGAATGGCCTTATCTGATGTTGATATTTTGTGAAATTGTTTATGTTTAACAGAACACCAAGGCACATCTCTGAATAGAAAGCCAGCTCATATCAGCAACAAGGCCCAGCTGATAGAAAAAGGCCAGATCCTGGATATCAGGGCATGCTTTCTTTCTCAAAGGCACAAACATAGTGGTACAGATTGCAAAACAGCTCATTCAAATCCATTTCATTTTATGAAACGACATGTGTTTTTTGAAACAAAAGTCATTAACTGATATGGTTTCACTGTGTCTCCACCCAAATCTTACCTTGAATTGTAGGTCACATAATGCCCATGTGTTGTAGGAGGGACCCAGTGGGAGGTAATTGAATTATAGGGGATGTTACCCTCATGCTGCAGTTCTTGTGATGGTGAGTGAGTTCTCACAACAGCTGATGGTTTTATAAGGGGCTTTTCCCCCTTTTGCTTGGCACTTCTCCTTCCTGTTCCTATGAGAAGGATGTGTTTGCTTCCCTTTCCATCATGATGGTAAGTTTTCTGAGGTCTCCCCAACCATGCTGAACTGTGAGCCAATTAAACCTCTTTCCTTTATAAATTGCCTGGTCTGAGATATGTCTGTATTAGCAGCATGAGAATGGATTAATATATTTACAAATGAGTGTGGATGGTAAATTTAAATTATTTGGTTGAGAATTGATAAGCAAGAATTGTTTGTGTTTACATTTCTAAATCTTTTCAGTTTATGATATGATTATTTTTCATATTTAGAAGAATCCACACATTTAAAATTTAAAATTGTTATATTAATTTAATATAGTCTTTAATCATTTAGCATGTTTAAATTAATATAAAAGTTCTCTAAGATAGGTCATTTTTTAAAGTCTTTATTTACTACCACCTTTAGTATCCACTTACTTGTTTATAGAAAATGTTGCTGAATTTCAGAAAAAAAAATTTATTTAGAATTTTTTACAGTTTGACCATACTGGGCATATTTTTTTCTACTGAAGATGAAAAGAGACTTCTATATGTATTCTGGAAAGCATCTTTACTTTTGTATTCAGTGTTATTGTGAAAATGAAAATACTGCTAAATAAAGATGAGTTTCTCACCATATGAAATACTTATCTTTACTTTCAAAATAATAAAATAGTGTAGGCAAAGTCATATTTGACCTTTTCTTATTCTATGCCATCAAAATATAAAGAAAATGATAACATAAAAATTATATAAAAATAAATTATACTGCTCAGAAATTAAGTCGCTTAAAAACATGAAATCATTTTCTTCCTACATTTCAGTGAGATTAGATAACTGACCATACAAGTTATAATTATTTTCAAAAGTTTAAATTACTAAATGTGGAGTTGATCAGAAACATAACAAATTATAATTACTGAATCAAATAAGATCAGTTAATTTCTCTATTTTGTTTACAAACTGTATAAAATAATACATTCTGAAACATTTTAATTTGAAATATGTTAAGAATACAAACTCTGGGAAATATGATGCTTGAAATGTATTTTAAACTAATCAGATTAAACTATTCCCCAATTATTCCAGTTACATAAGATTTGGCTCTAGCATGGTGGAACCAAATAAGAGGTACAGGTTAATAATATAGAAAGGTGAGCAGAAATCATTTGTCAGTTTTCTATGACATGTCATCCTGGAGTGCCACTCAGAGGGGAAATACTGATATTTGTTATAGCTCAGTTATACCCTTGTTTTATATAAACACATTTTGTTACCTCTATTAATATTCCTGACAGATGAGTAAAGTGTACAGCTGTCTGTTCCTTATGGCTGTGGCTGCTGCACCTGGACAGCCTTTGTAATTAGCTAGGGAATGCCTCTTTTCCATCTGTCACTGCCATGATAACCAAATTTAGTGCTCAGTAGAAATTTGTTGTAAAAAAGAAATAATGATAAACAACTAGTAGAAAATGTACATATAAAACTATATTTTACTCTTCCACTTAAAAATAATCATTATACGAACACACTGTTAAAAATAATTCTGCAAATCACATATTTAAGTAACCAAACAATAAAATCTTGGTGTACATATACACACACTATCTATATATTATAGAAAAAGTTAAAGGCCTTTGTTTTACATGAAGACCTGAGATTAGCATATCCTTAAAATTATTTCTAGGTCTACTATTCCATAATTCTAATACAGAATATTCTAACAAGGATAATGTCTAGTGGAGTCATATAGACAAAGAGGGACTCACATGTCTCAGAAATACTGCCTCTTATTTGTATACACAAACCATAGCCTACCTCACGATGGGAAATCCTGGGGTAGTAGAAGAAATACAAGAGTACAAGCTTATTCCCAAATATTCTAGGAAGCAGTTAGCAGTAAGCTCCCCTCTTTATGCCCCTGAAAAATAGAGAACACATGTGTCACAACATTTAAGAACCTCACAGCAAAGAGAAAATATTTTAGCAATTTTTATTCTGGAAGTTGCAGTAAGACTGAAGTTGAGACTGAAAGTCTTTTTGCTGTGTTTTATGTCTAGATCAGAATTACATCATCACCTTTAATAGTGATTAGCAAAATTACTTATAATGAAATTTTATTTCTTAGAATCCTACTACCTAACTTGAGTCATTTCTCTTATTTGAATTTCATTCCATGGTTCATGTGAATTTTTTTGTTATTTTGAGCATTTTTCTATAATTCCAAAGCTAAGAAGCTTATTAAATGGGGCCAAATATTCCCTGACACCAATAATATTAATTCCAAAATTCACTTTATTTCAAGTTTTTTTCTGATTTAAACATTCCCAAATAAATGTTCATATTGGCGGAAATTAAGGGCAGAATAGCTCTCTCAGGAGATCCTTGTCTACTGCTGAGAAAATAGTTTTCTTTAAGTCAATACAAGGGATTCATAGTCTTTTTATTTAAAGAAAACTTCTATCCATATAAAAATGTATATTATTATTATACTTTTCCTTAATATTAATTTTACAATGCTTAAAATAAAGTTAGTTAATTGCATTATTCACTCATTAATCTTTAGCAAATATCTTTTAATTTTTACACATCTTCCCCATTTTCCTTAAATTTTTACATCAGTGAAATATTCTCCAACATGTTTTCATCTATTTGCATACATAAGCATTTTATATATTGTATACATTCTATATAAAACCAATGCTAAATAAAAGAATTTTATATATATTTCTTTTACTAATACATATTTTCTGAAAGAAAGTATACCATCTGTATCAGTTTTTGCAGTGTAAGAAAACCACTTCAAAGTCACATCTAAAGTTGGTTGGGCAGGTTTTAGTGTCTTGCCTGGGCTCAAATATGTATCTTAGGTTAGATAGAGGTCTGGAGTTCTGCTAATATTTGCTCAGCTCTCTAATATGTTTGCGAGTGGGCTGACTAATATCTGCTCTAGTATGGCTTCATCAGAAGGGGTGGGATGACTTGCTGCTTTACCAAATGGTCTCTTATCATGGAGCCTAGGATAGTCTTATCCTAGGTTTCTCTTCATGGAAGTGCCAGGGTTCTGAGAAAGGGCAGAAGCGCACAGGGAATCTTGAGGCCTAAGTCTGAAACTCACACATCACTTTCACTATATCTATTTGCCAAAGCAGTTCACAGGACAGCCAAGAGTCAAGAAATGAGAAATAGATTCCACTTCCTTAAAGGAAGAGCTTTAAAGTCACACTATCTTTGAAGCATTGGGTGAAAGATTAGAGCCATTTTGTAATTAATTTACCCTATTATCTAATATTATGTGCAATATAATTCAATTTCATTCACCATTGTATGTTTAGCACCTGGAAGACTACCTGGAACATATAAGAAATAAATTTTTGTAAGACAAAAGAATGTAAAATCCCACCCCACTTGGAGGACTACTACTTATATGGAAAATAATATTGATTGTCTTGCCCAACATTTATTCCAACAAGTGACCACCATGCTTTTCCAGAATGCCAATGTTTGAAAACTAAACCCTTTATTCCACAAGCAGTTTAGTACTTAGTTTCCTGATGGAGGCTTGGTTTTGCAAAACAAGCATCTCTGGGAGTTGACAGAAGAAAATAGTGTGAGGCGGTGCCCACTCTAGGAAATGATTCTTCTTTAAGCAACTCTGATATATACTTTTCACTTCTTCTTCTTCTGAGACATACCTAAAAGTTTCTGGTGTCCTGTTCTTAGGATCATATTGAAGCAGTAGCAGTTAGGTTTCTACATTTTAATCTCTGATTTGTTTCCACTTTTTTCCCTTTCAAACAAAAATTAAAAAAATAAATTATAAATGCCTGTGCAAATAAGTAATTCACTTTTATCTTTTACATTTTTAAAGCCATTAAAAATACATTTTATATTTGTTCTGATTATTTGTTCCAAAATGAATCACCAGGAGTGGGTAGCAATTAAGGAGCATTGACAGGTTCTACATCACTTGTGAAATGCAAGCTTCAGGAAGACAGAATGTCACCTAATTAGTCATGTTAGCGCTAACTAAGGCCTCCTCTCAGCACTTCAAGAGAGACAGACAGTCACCCAACAACCACTATGTATTCACAACTCATGAAAGTACTAACAGCTATGAAGCCTCTGCAATTTGAATTGCCAATGAAGAATCTTAATTTTCCACCACAATATGTTGTTCATGTGACTACATTAGTTGAGATTCTCCAACCCAAATTCACAAAGTCCTAGAGTCTGCACATTAAGGCTCAAGAACATTTATACAGAGTTGGATCCATAGAATGTGTTGAGTCATACTTGGTGATTGCATGAGATAATTTTTCAAGGAAGAAGTATCAGGCCTAATCTCGCTGAAAAAAAAAGTAGATAGATATTTACCTATGAGAATGAAAAGTAAATCATGAAAGGCTTGGTTTCTTAGAAACATACAGTCTGTGTCTCTTGGAAAATTTGCTTCAAAAGTAAAGTTTAATCTTCCAAATTACTGTATTGTTCAACTAATATTCCTCCCTGCCAAATTGAGAAAAGTCTATTTGAGTTTCCATCATTAGAAATTAATAACAAAACTTGATTTTTTAAACAGGAAAGTTAAAATTTAGCCCTTTTCTCTAACAGCAAATTTTATGACAATAATCACATTTTATTTTTAATTAATATTATACTTGTTGACATTTTAATAATTTTAAATGACATTTTAAGTCATTCACTTTTATTTTTTACATTTTTAAAGCCATTAAAAATACATTTTAGATTTGTTCTGATTATTTGTTCCAAAAATGAATCACCAAGAGTGGGTAGCAATTAATGAGCATTGAGAGGTTCTATATCACATCAGAAATGCAAGCTTCAGGAACATAGAATGCCAAAATTCCCACTGAGGATCCAACAACTTGCTGCAATATTTCTTTATCTATGTTTTCACAGTTTTCATAACCTAACATATATACAAGTATACATTAACATCAATTCATTTTCATTTCAGAATACTCAAAACTACAGAAAATGTATGACAGAGCAAAGTTGAGTATTGTTGTAAATTTAAGGAAGACTGTATTCTTCAGCCCTCTCATGAATAAAACTTAAAACTGAAGTTTTTAAACCAATTCTTGTTAACTTCTCCAAACTAAGAGATGGAACAGAGCTTACGAAATCTATTTTCTAGGTTAGAGCTCCTCTCAGTGGCTTTATTTAGAATTTCACATGGCATATACGTAGAATACTCTTAAATTTATGGTCCCACAAAAGTTTACAGAAATAAAGTAGGAAAAAGGCTCACTTCAATACTCTGAGAGATATTGAGGGACAACTATTTAGGTTTCTTTTGCATATCTATAAAATGTTAAAACAAGGCTACTTAGAATAATATAAAGTACTCCAGATTTTTCAGATTACCCAATCATGATCACGGTCTTTTCACATCAGAGATATAAAAACAAATATCCTTCAAACTCTGCTTCCACTAATAGCCTCTTGATGACTTCTAGCAAATCTCACCAACCTTGCCCTACCCCCTACCATTAATCTAAGAGGAGAACTCCTTGAAACTAGAGTTTCATTCTCCTAATCAAATATCACTATAGTGCTTATAGGACTTAATATACTAATTACAGCCCTTTATGTCCTGCATATGCTAATCACAACACAACAAGGGACACTTACATATTATTTTAACGGTATTAAACCTTCCTTTACATGAGAAAATACATTAATATTTACACATTTTCCCCCATCTTCCTATTATCCTTATACCCTAAAATTATTATGGGATTTTCATGCGGTGGCTATAGTTTAACCAAAACATTAGATGTGAATCTAATAATAGAAGCATGCAACTTCTTATCTACAGAGAAAGTATGCAAGAATTGCTAACTCATGCACCAATGCCTAACAACATGGCTCTCTCAACTTTTGAAGGATTAGAGTCATCCATTGGTCTTAGGAACAAAAAACACTGATGCAACTCCAAATAAAAGTAACAAACATGTATTTTTCCACTACTGTAATAGCCCTAATTCCTTTAATCTTACCGATTATTACTACCTTAGCCAATCCCTGCAAAAAAAGGTTCATACCCATTTTACCTAAAAATATCTATTTCATGCGCCTTCGTCATTAGCCTCATCACTACAATGTTTATATGTACAGATCAAGAAGTTATTATCTCAAACTGACATTGAATGACAATCCAAACTCTTAAACTTTCACTAAGCTTCAAACTATACTACTTCTCCACAATATTTATCGCAGTAGCATTATTCGTTACCTGATCTATTGAAGACTTTTCAGTATGATATATAAATTCAGATCCTAACATTAATCAATTTTTCAAATACCTACTTATCCTCATCATGATATTAATTCTGGTTACTGTCAACAATCTCTTTCAGCTCTTTATCGTATGAGAAGGTGTAGGAATTATATCTTTCTTACTAATTAGCTGATGGCACGGCCGAGCAGATGCTAATACAGCAGCCCTCCAAGCAATTCTGTACAACCGCATCAGCGGTATTGGCTTTATTTTAGCTATAGCATGATTCCTCTTATTCTCCAACACATGAGACTTTCAACAAGCATTTATTCTAAATCTTATCCATGACTCCCTTACATTAATTAGCCTACTCTTGGCAGCAGCAGGAAAGTCAGCTCAATTCAGTCTCCATCCCTGACTTCCATCTGCTGTATAACGCCCAACCGCAGTCTCAGCTCTACTCCACTCTAGCACTATAGTTGTAGAAGTTTTCCTGCTCATCCACTTCTACCCTTTAATAGAAAATAACCCATTAATGCAAACCTTTACATTATTCCTAGGGGCTATTACCATCTTCTTTACAGCGATCTGCCCTTTAACACAAAATGATATCAAAAAAATGGTAGCATTTTCCACCTCAAGCCAGCTGGGCCTTATAATAGTCACAGTTGTCATTAATCAGCCACACGTAACATTCCTTCACATCTGCACCCATGCCTTTTTAAAGCTATATTATTTATATATTCAGGGTCCATCACCCATAATCTCAATGATGAACAAGACATTCAAAAAATAGGAGGGTTATTCAAGACTTTACCTTTCACTTCCTCCTCCCTTATTATTGGTAGCCTCGCACTTACAGGTGTGTTTTCCTCACAGGCTTTTACTCTAAAGACCTTATTATCGAAGTTCTTTAGAGTAAATATGTCATAGACCAACACCTGAGCCCTTTCTATTATTCTTATCACCACCTCATTGACACCTGTTTATAGTACCCAAATTATTTTCTTCGCTCTGATAGGGCAACCTCGCTTCTCAGCTCTGATTATTATTCACGAAAATAATCCCTTCCTAATTAACTCAATTAAATGCCTAACAATTGGCAGTATCTTCACTGGATTCCTTATGCTCAACGGTATTATTCCTACTTCAGCTCCCCCAACAACTATACCACTCCATCTAAAACTCACAGCCCTAGGTGTGACCACCTTAGGGCTCTTATTAACAATGAAGTTTAATCTCATAACTAATAACCTTAAACTAAAGCACCCATTACAGATATTCAATTTCCCCAACATACTAGGTTTTTATTCAGCCACAATTCACTGTTCAACCCCCCACTCAAGCCTGTCCACAAGCCAAAATCTGGCTTCACTTCTACTAGACCTAATTTGACTAGAAAAATCTATACCAAGGACCGACCGTTTCACAAACCCAAATTTCAGCCTCCATTACCGTATCTACTCAGAAAGGCCTAATTAAACTCTATTTTCTCTCTTTTTTTATTCCATCCATTCTAACCCTACTATTAATTATCTAATCTATTACCCCGAGCAATTTCAATTGCAACATAAATACTAACAAACAGTGATCAACCAGCAACTACCACTAATCAACACCCATAACTATATAAGGCAGCCACACCCACAGAATCCTCATGCAACAACCCTGCCCCCTCACCCTCAAAATTTATTCAGCTCCCTATGCTATTAAAATCAATGGTGATCCCTACCCCATCGCACTCAACTATTCACCAAACCAACAGCAACTCTATTAATAACCCTAATAATAAAGCCCCTCAAATGTCAATACTTGACCCTCATGTTTCAGGATACTCCTCAATAGCCATCGCCGCAGTATAACCAAAAACAACCATCATACCACCCAAATAAATCAAAAAGACTATTAAACCCACAAAAGCTCTACCAAGATTCAACACAATGCCACAGTCCACAGCACCACCAACAATTAGCCCCAGGCCTCCATAAAGAGGAGAAGGTTTCGAAGAAAAACCTACAAACCCTATAACCAAAAGAATACTCAATAAAAATAAAGCATAAGCCATTATTCCCACATGGATTATAACCATGACTAATAATATGAAAAACCATAGTTGTATTTCAACTATGAAAACACTAATGACCAACACCCGCAAAACACATCCACTAATAAAAAATTATTAACTACTCATTCATTGATCTTCCCACACCATCTAATATTACTACATGATGAAATTACGGCTCACTTCTTGGCACCTGCCTAATTCTCCAGATCATTACAGGATTATTTTTGGCCATACACTGTACATCAGACACCTCAAATGCCTTCTCTTCATTCGCCCATATTAGCTGAGATGTAAATTACAGCTGAATGGTCGGCTATTTTCATGTTAATGGCGCCTCAATATTTTTCATCTGCCTCTTCCTACATGTTGGCCGAGGCTTATACTATGGATCATTTATATTCCTAGAAACCTGAAATATTGATTTTTTATATACCGAGTTAAGTTTTGTAATTATATTTAATGATACAGTGATAAATAACTGGGTGGTGTGTAGAGTAATATGCTGCCTAATGAAGCAAGGAAGCCATCATGATTTAAATTAGATGTACATATAAAGCATAAAGAAATAAGGTAAAAATCAAAAGAATCCACTATGAAAGAAACAATTGTTCTTTCAGGACTTACCACAAGGTAGCATTTTCGATTTCCAAGACTTAAAGTACTATATACAATCTAGTGAATAACAGTCAATTAAAAGACTAAAATTGAAATACTATATACAACCATATATATAAAATACTATATAGCATTAATATTATATTAATACTATATAACATTAATATTATATTATATTAATAATATATAATATTAATATTATATATAAAATACTATATACAGTTAGTGAAGAACAATTAAAAGACTAAAATTGAAGACTAACAAAATCAAGTATTGATGAAGATGTAGAAAAACTCAGATTTTCATAGACTGTGAATTTGAATGTAAAGTATTGCAACCACTTTATAATATATTTCAGCCATTTCTTAAAGAGTTAAACATATGTCTGCCATATAACCAGCTATTTTACTTTTAGGGATATAAAAGTATATACCCATACAAAGGTTTGTACATATATGGTTATTTCAGCTTTGTTTATAATAAGAAAAGCTTAACTCAATTGTCCATCATCAGATGAACAAACCTTAAACTATAGCATAATATAAAGTAAAATCCTAATCCTCAATAAAAAGAAATTGACTAATACATATGACAACATGGAAAAATCTCAAAACCAGTATTCTGAGGAAAAAAAGCTAGACACAATAAATACTGTATGAGTCCATTAAAAAGTCAAACTAAATTGACAATATAAAATTATTAATTTTGATAGCTACATAGATAATTTTTAACATCTCTGTCATCTTAGAAAGTTCAGATACAGCCTTTTAATAATAAAAGGCTACCATCTAAAAATATTAAAATACCATTTTTAAGTTAAATATATAGAGCTCTTGAAAAAATAGCTAATTAAGGTCTAGGGCAGGAAATGTAAAAGATGGTGCAATAATATTTTGTCATGCCAGATCATGAAGAAGAATCAGCTGTCAAAACTGCCAACCTCATTTGAAATAAAATTACAAGCTAAATTAGAGAGACTATCACTGTTAAAAAATTGAATAACTTGAGCTTCAACAATGATAACAATTGCAATGGATTGTTACCCATAAAACTTGCTTAAATCTATGAGCCCATAATATTTTTATGAAAAAACAAAATTATCAATTTTGGAGGATAATAAGAAATTTATCCATCATCTTGAAAGCTGAGGAATAATGGGAAATGATAGAGTTTTTAACCTCCTTTTCCTTTATAAATTGTATTATCACATAATGAAATAAAAGCACATCTTTATGAAAATATAATGATTGGAAAAGAATTGGTAGAATTATAATACCACCATTTTATAACCCCTTCCACAATGAATTAGTAAATCTGCACATTAAGCCTCAACATTACAAATGTTGTAATGCTAACGTTACAAATAGAGAAGTGGCCGGACTTTTTATGTTTCCTGTAGTCTTGCCCAACATGCCCTTTAGTCTTGACAAAAGGATCTGAGTCTGATTAAACTTCTGGATCCAGTTGCCAACTTTTAGAAAACACAAAAGACAGAATCATATTGAAATGCACTGTGACTGTGCAGCCAGCAAAATCCAGACAGTGGAAAATTTTCTAGGTCAAACACCAGGGTCCTTCAAGAGATAAATTGTAAGACAAAGAAAGAGATGACGGATACACTGAATAAGACAAAAAATATATCAGTTCGTAAAAATTGACATGATTAAGTGATATTGTCTAGTGATGTGCATTTGTGTAATAAAACTTTTTTTAGTAGGAAATTATTGTAACTTAAAAGGATTAAGTTGTTTTGGAAAGAGAGAAGAATTTATTCCGGATTAGGACATTTAGAAGGGCTTCTGGGGCACTTGGCAATGCTTTATTGTATGAACTGGTGGTTATTTCCCTTCTAACAATTCTTTATACATTGGTTTTGTGAGTTTCTCTGTCTTTTTCATTTTATTGTAGTAATATTTTTACAAAGAGGAAGAAGAAAGAAGATTCACACATGAGATTCACAAATACAGAATCTGTCTCTTTCATCAAAAGTTGATTTTAAATTAAACTGTAATATTAAAATTAAATTACTGACTTGGCTTCTAATGAAGGATTGAAAGTGAATTCAATCATTTCAAAATGAAGTCCCCTTGCTTCATTTTGTAGAAAAACAAAACCCAACATTATGAGGTTCATGGAATTGCATTAAAATCTCTTTAAGTCTTTACAACATAATTTTGTGAGATGGGTTTCTTTTTCATTAAAATGAAATGAAAAACCAGTTTATTTATGTATATTTGCAACACATGCAGCACTGCTATTTATGTAATTTAGATTAGATAAATTAAATACAGCAACAAAAAATCTCATTTGATACAAAAAAATTAAATATTGATATAAGCAGTATTTATTCAAAGTGTCTTACATAAGCATTTAATTTGAGCAATTGCTATATCACTCATTTATTTATATGTGTGGAACAAAAAAGTTACAATATAAAATTAACTATGCTAATCACCTATACACAGGTTTTCAGCACATAGTAGCCACAGTTTTACAACTCTTGTACTTGCCTATATATGATGTCTTTGTTTTTACTTAATTAAAATATTGTATCTGTTGTAACTACTAATAAAATTTAGACTTGCATTTCATATAATTTGGCTTTTACATTTTATTTTCTTTTAATCCATTTTACTGTGTTTCGAAAGAATTACTCTACAATAAATTGGAGTTTAAATAGCCTAGTCCATCATTATAGATAATTTGGGAAGTACTGCCTTTCAACATTGAGCAGAACATCTTTTATTCATTTAGAAATGAATATATATTGAGTTGAATATTTAAATTCAAACTCACCAGATTTTACTGCTTGATATTGCTTCTTAGATCTTAACATCTTCTTACCTCACATTTTAATTTGTACTATGTAACAGTATTTCAGTACAGGGCATACTTAGCTAATTTAATTCAGCAAAATTCAGTTTAGTTCTACTAAATTCCTGCCATGTGAAACATGCAGAGTTAGGCAATAAAGGGATAAAGGAATCATTAATAAATTGTCCCAAGCCTTAAGCAGTTTAGAGTCCAACATGAAGTATAAGAAAGATATACAATTACTTATTTTTTGACTTTTATTTTAAGTTCAGAGGTACAAGTGCAGATTTGTTACCTAGGTAAACTCATGTCTTTGCAATTGTGAATACTGCTGCAATTAACATTACTTTTATATAAATCAAATAGAAAGTGTGACAAGCATTTTATCAGGTAGGGAGAAATCATGTTTTATTTAAGAGATCAAGGGATCTCTTAACTAATTAATTAAGATAAGTTTGAAAGGTATTAGTAGAGAGAAAGAGAAAAAAGCATCAATAAAATAATTAAATGAAAATACATTGTTCTATATTTTCACATAAAAAAGCATTCGAATGAATGAAAATATAAATGTAATAGTAGATAGTATTTGAAAGATATTGAGGACATCAAATACTCAGGCTAAATAACATTTATTATTTCAACAACCAATCGTATTGTTACACAGGTCCATGTCACAGGCTACATGTTAGAAAACAGTGGGTGGGAGAGGACAAGATGAAAAATACAAAGATAAATTAACCAAATGATCTTGTCAAAAGATACTTATAACATGGTGATAAATTCTGTGACAGAAATTATAAGGTCTAAGAGCATAAAGATGAAAAAAGTCTTGTCTTTAAGCTATGATTTGGGGCTTGAAGTATGTGTAAGGGAAGACTGGACAAAGCAAACAAGAATATTAGTTATTAGACTGTTTTTAAGGAACTATCTGAAGAGAGAAGTATAAGCAACTATAAAGGAAAATCCTACTGTGGTAAGGAGAATTATTACTCCTAAGGATAAACCAAGAAAAAATGCAAAGTGCTTCATGAAAATACCAAAATAATCATTCTTAGAATTATTTAGTAGATAAGATGAACATCATAGCTATTACTCTAGGGAAAACACATTTTTTAATAGCCCAGTGTCTAAAGCCATTTTATAAAGCCTTAGGCTGGGAACCCTGTAGTTCAAAATCTAAACTGACACAAGCAACTCTTCCCGTATTCTGTAACTTTCCTTTTATTCTTTTTGGTTCTCTTTATAGGCCATTTATTTTACTATTTGATAGAAGAAGTAATATTCACTTATGAAATAGTTTTCAGTACCATTTGAAGTCATTAAAGAAAAAATGTTTAAAAAATAGAGCTATAACCAGTCTCTTATTTTGCTGCAGTGTATTGTGCACAATTAGTGATTATTTATGTTCTCTCTAATTGTTAAACACTGTTAAGGATCTTGATGAAATAATATAAAACACCTTACCAATCTTTTATAAATGGTATTTTCACCTGTTGTTTAATGACTATATGATTAATTTAATCTGTATTTTTATAAAAGATTCCCGAAGATTTCTTGTGTTTTTCTGGAATGCAGGAAGGAAAGAAAGTTAGAAGAGAACAGAAGATTAGATGATCACCTCTCAAGGGATGAAGTCGGACTTCATTTTTTTCATGTCATACCTGATTCTTTAATGACTCTGCCATGGTGGATCTTAGAAGAGTGTCCCTAAATGATGAGTTCTCACTTATTTCTGCTAAAAACACTGAGTATATTTTATACGTATCTACTGATGACTTTTCTCAGTGCCATCATTAAATGCCATGCATGCATTTTTGGAATTAAAAAAGCAAAATTATTCTGTGCATATAAAGGATGTTTTCGCTTGCTGATTATAGCAGAATGAGGGGCCTTTTAAAATTCATATCACCACACAGGCAAGAAGTGAGTGTTTGGCACATGAGAGTAGAAAATACAAAAAGGAAGAGCTCAACTTCAAATCTGAAAAAAAAAATGATGAAAGCACATCATACCTTAAACTTGACTCCATTGTCCAAAAAACTACCAAAAAATAGCATAGCATATTAGAATTAATTATGCATTCAGAAGGTGCAACAGAAAGAATAAAAGTATGGTTAAACAAGTTTATAAAGAATACAGTGGTAAAACACAAGGACCAAGTAGAAATTTTCCGGAATAACATTGGTTCTCATTGTACATATTTCTTTTTCTCAAACATTCTTTTTTTTAATCAATAGTGTCACAATCAAACAAATTGTTTTGGTCAAAACCCTAGACATCTTCTGTGAATTTATCTTTCTCTGTGTTTCAATATATAACCCAGTAGCCTATTTTATCTACCTTACCTCCAAAATACATATCAAATCTTGCCTCTTCTTTCAATTTCACCTACTACCAACTTTTTCTAAACCCCATCCTCTCTCACCTCAGCTACTGCAAAGGTATCTGTGATAAAGCCTTTTAAATTCCAACATCCCCAATATCTATTCTTAGTTTAGAGGTGTTACCTTCCCACAAATCTGTTGTTTACGATACCCATAAGGTAAGTATCATTAACTGGAAGTTGAGGTGAATGGGCTATACACAGACCAGTAAATTGAAAAGTATAATCCTTGGAGTTAAGAACTATGTGAAGATAAGCTTTTTTGATGTGGTTACTATCACATGAAAAGGAGTGGAAGCATACAGAGTGAAAGTCCAATAAGATTTTGGAAGAATTCTGTTGCCAAAAAAATCATCGGTTTGACCTGTCAAAGCCCATATCTATTTGACTCTTAAAGGCAGCCCTGGATCTCCAAGCCCACAGTAGCAGAAACAGTCATCAAAAGTGTGTGGACACTAACAGCATACTGCATGATGCCACTACAGATATTGGTCACAGAGGATAATACACGAGAGAGTTTCTCCCTGACAGCAAATTTTATTGTGAGAGCATGGGGGCCATGAGGCATAATAAAAAAGAAAAGCTTTTATTTTTTCTGTCTAAAAAATGTATCCTGCTCTCAAGGCTGAAAGTCTCTGGAGTTTCTGAACAGCAGATTTTTAACATTGACATGTAACTGTGACAACTGTATGTATTCTATTCTTACCTTTCTGAACTAGAATATAAAATACAGTTTGTCATGTTTCTTACTGCATCATTATATATTGAGTTGACTCAAGACTACATATAACTTTTTTTTTAGTTTATTGGTCACTTGGTCATGAGAAAATACATCTTGGACTTGGAACTAAATGCAAACATTATATGGAACACTGATATTTTCTCCTTTCATAATTTGTGAATACCTTTTGTCTGATGTTTTCTCCTTTCACAATTTGTGAATACCTTTCATGTGGGGAATAAAGGGTGAGTATGGATATTTAGTCAGGAAAAGACAGACCATGGTGATGACTAATAAGGTGTCCTGCTTGCATCCATTCTGTCTTATGTCTGTATTAAGTTTCCAGGGTATTTGGTTCCCAGTTAAAAACTATAATGTTCTGTATCCTTTGCAGCAAAGTATGGTCGCATAAATCAATTCTATCTACCAAGATGCAAGAAGAAACAGATCTAACTTTTGGGTTGGGTCTTTAAAATGAAAGGTATTTACATTCCCTCTGGTCCTTCTCCCTTCCTGTTAGCTAGGATTTATTCATGAACTAGGAGGAAGAAAGGCATTTTGAATCGAGAGATAGAAACAAAAAATTTATGATGATAGATCAAGAAGAGAAGTTAAATCTGTTTCCCCAATACTATGGTTCTTAATTATTGGAGAATAATATTTAATCTAAAAATGTTAAAAGTAAATATCTATCTTGTTGACTCTCCTATGATATATAGACCTTCAAAAGTAGCATCTTATAACGTAAATCCAAAATAATAGGCCTCCAAGTTAATTTTTCCAATCTACACTTGCCTCACTAAAATCGATTCTCTTCACTGCAGCAAAAGGTAATATTTTCAAATAAAAATTAGAGTTCTCCTTCTACATTAGATGTTGGAAGCTGAAAACAAAATTATAGCAATAAGAAAAAAACCATTTAATTTACAAAATCCTAATTCTTTTTGGAAACATTGGAGATCTGAAGCTACAAGAACCTAAGTGAACTGGATTCCAAAGAGTGAAACGTCCCTCCAAATAGAGATGGGACACAGAAACCATTTCACCTTTGACGAAGCACAAAAGGAAGTTACTAGTTAAGAATAAATAAAAGCGGAGTGGAGTTCACATCCACTCAAAAGTTATTTTCCACAGGCCACTTTCAGGTGCTAAAAACAAGGCAGGAAAAGTGCTTCCCTAGGTGGCACAGACATGCCTGTAGTGAACACGTCTGACTGACTCTAGAACAAACATAAAACACTGCCCATTCCCTTGATACTTCTTTTTCATATAAAGCCAAAGCTTACGCCACTGAGAGAAGGAACAACAAGAAACCTTGTTCCCTGGGCCCAGGAAATGCTTCACTACTTCTGAGAGAGTCTCTAAGTCCGACGCTAAGCACAAAGTAAGAGCAGTTCACCACTGGAGGAATCTGAAGCCTGCAGTGGACTGAAGGTAATGATAGCAAAAAGAAAAATATCAATCCAACTCAATTACTAATTAGATTCACTCAACCCTCCCACAACACACACACATAGGCTAACAGCCTGAGACAATATGAGGAGCACCTACTTCTGGACATAAGCACTGTTTTTTACACAATATCAGGCATTTAGTTTAAAAATAATCAAAAGACACACAAAAAAGGCAAGAGAGAAAGCAATTAACACAACTAAACTCAATGATGACTCCGATGTAAGAATTGTCAAGCAAGGAATTTAAAATACCCACAAAAACATATTTTTTAAATCTAGAAAGGTGGACAAAAGGCATGAGCTGTTAAATAATTTCAGCAGAAAGATAAAAACTATAAAGAAAATTTAGGTCAAGATGGAGTGAGTACAACTTCCATCTCCCAGTGATTACAACTGAAACTGTAGACAAAATATTTTAAAATTATATGAGTACTCTAAAACATATAAAACAATAAAATCATAACAGATAAATTGGGAACTAAAGTCAAAAATTTAGTACTAAACTCTAGTAAGTATGAGTTTTCTCAGGAGGCAGAGGCCATTCTAACTTTCCCTCTCTGTCTTGACCCAAGGGTGGGCTGAATCCAGTAACTGTCCAGTAAAAGCTGACAGCAAAACTCTCAGAGATACCATGTATTTCTAGTTATAATATTGGGGGAAAAAAGCATTGGTGCCTGTGGAAGTTTGAAAGGAGAATCTATGTGTTTTGTTTCTTTTTTGTTGTTGTTGTTTTCCCTTTTCTTTATTGGTTCTAAGCAAGGCTGGCTATATTTGGTTCTAACCAATTACAGAATTGCACCGCCACAGCAAAAACGATCAGGTGCTCAAAATGCTGAGAAAATAATTTTCTGAGACCAGAGAAACCAGGAAATAGGACCTGTGTTGTCCAGAGTGTGAAGTGAATACTCATTATTTTTTCTTTCATTTTCTCTTGTCATTTTATCCCAAAGTTGGCCAAGGTACATGGAACCACACAATATCACAGAAGACTGAAACAATAAGACAACTCCAAACTCTGTCCAGAAGAACTGGACAAAGGGGTCTCTGGGAGCCAGAAAGTGTGAGAGAAATCCTGGATTACGGTATTAAATCAAGCAAAGTTGCAAAAAGTAACTGACTCAAACTTCAGGGAAGCTCTGAAGACTACAATTCATAGCTCAGCATTTTACCCATCAGCGGGGTAGAGGAGACAAATAATTTACTTTCCTGCACCTTTTAGTTATAAAAACGACTGCACCCAAAAAGATATATATTTCCAAGGACTTCTGACGCTTTCAGTGTGTAGGAAAAGTGGGTTCCAGAAGCCTGAGGGCATTCCTCCAAAAAGAGATGCAGATGCTAGCAGTAGGGACAGAAAACACACTGGGTACCAGACTGTAAGAAAATGATAAAGGAATTGAGAGAAGATGTCAGTGGAATAGTAATATTTGCTACACTCCCATAGCTTTATCTGTTGGGCTTGAACTAATTCTTGCCCAAATATTTTCCTAAATGAACAAGAAAGCATTACACTTACCTAGATAATTCAATTGTACCAGACATCACTTTTTCCCTTAAAGTTGAAGAAACTACAGCCATATATATACATGTGTACACACACACACCTATATCTGTATCTATTACAGCCATATTTAGAGAACACATTTAACTGCCTTGATGAAAATTAAATATGTGGGATTGGGTGCAGTGGCTCACACCTGTAATCCTAGCATTCTGGGAGGCCGAGGCAGATGAATTTCTTGAGCCCAGGAGTTTGAGACCAGCCTGGGCAACATGGTGAAACACTGTCTCTACAAACAGTACAAAAAATTAGCTAGGCACAGTAATGTGTACCTGTAGTCCCAGCTACCGTAGGGCCTGAGGCGGGAGGATCACTTGAGGCAGGGAGGTCGAGTCTGCCATGAGCCATGATTGTGCAACTGCACTCTAGCCTGGGTGGCAGAGTGAGATCCTGTCTCACAAAAAAGAAAACGGAAGAAAATGTATAAATTTGAAGTGCATATTTATATGTTATTGAAAAATTGATAAACCTATCTGAGCTGGATTGGTGACTTTAGAGAAAGAAATGGAATCTTCCAATTTAGGTCTGAGCCAGGACTCAGGTAATCAATTCAAAATCATTAATAAATTGATAGAGGGCTACGGCTCTACAGAAAAAAAATACATTTCAATCAACATTTTATTGGTATGTCTTCCTACATGCTAGTAGGAATTGGTTAGAGAGTGCTTCACACATTATGAACAAAGTTTCACTGGCAGTACATGCTGTTTATAGTTTCATGCTACTTATTCAATTTTATGATTCAGCTTCTGGCATGATTGTTATCAACAATGCCATTTTTACCAACCTGTGCAGACACTTCTGCTCACAACATACCATTCACCAAGCACCATCATCCCATAGCAACCTCACACCTGCTCTGATGTGGTCACTGAATACCACTTCTAATTTGCGTTGTTACTTCTACTGGTCCCACTGCTCCTAAAACTGGCTTTGCCATCACTGGACATTACCACCATGTTTTAGGGGGCACTACTGTCATTTCTTCCAGTGGTCACCAGTTCCATGGTTGCAATTCTTCTCTTACAAGCCCTTGTTAATCTTTTTGAACATCTCTACCAATCTTGGGCATCTCTGACTTAAACTTACCACATTCATTGCACCAGACTCACAATGTACCATACCTGTACAATGTTCTGTGGCCAAATGTGGGGAAATGTTTCTCTCTCTTTTTTTTAATATCACTCTCTATTGGAAACTTGGTTTTTGTTTTACTCATATTCTTATATCTATTTTATATCTTTACTATTTAATAACTGTTATGATGAATACTATTATCCTAAAAACATACAAAATATGTTTTAAGATTTAATAAAAATGCTGTTAGAGAGAACTTTAAGAATTTCTGTATACTAGAAATAAAAATTTTAAGAAAAAAAAAACACTAATACTGAAACTATAGCCCACAACTTTGGCAGGAGAAAATGGATCCATTTATACCAAATCAAACTATACTTAAATTTCAGAACAAACAGTAAAAACAGACCTATTAAGACTGTCATGGACATGATATAATTCTATATAAAATTTAAAGACTCTGCCAAAAGGCTCCTAGAGCTGATAAACAACTTCAGTAAAGTTTCAGGATATAAAACCAATGTACAAAAATCAGTAGTGTTGCTATGTACCAGTAGCAGTCAAGCTGGGAGCCAAATCAAGAATGCAATTCAACTTAAAACAGCCAGAAAAAAATAGCTAGTAATACATTTAACTGAGGATGCGAAGGATCCTACATGTAGAACTACAAAACACTGCTGAAAGAAATCATAGATGACACAAACAAATTGAAAAACATGCCATCCTCATAGACTGAAAGAACCAATATCATGAAAATAAGTATACTACCCGAAGCGATCTGTAGATTTAATGCTATCTCTATCAAAATATCAACATTATTTTTCACAGAATTAGAAGAAACTATTCTAAAATTCACATGGAAACAAAAAAAAGAGCTCAAATAGCCAAAGTAATCCTAAGCAAAAATAACAAAGCCAGAGCCATTATATTACTTGACTTCAAATTATATCATAAGGCTACAGTAAACCAAACAGGTTTTTTCTTTACTAATATAAAAGTAGACACATAGAACAATGGAATAAGATATAGAACCCAGAAGTAAAGCCACACACCTACAGCTATCTGATCTTTGACAAAATTGACAAAAAGTGAGCAATGGGGAAATTATTTCCTATTCATTAAATGGTGCTGGGATAGCTGGCTAGTCAAATGTAGAGGAATGAAAGTGGATCTCCACTTTTAACTTTATACAAAAATTAACTCAAGATGGATTAAAGATTCAAATGTAAGACTTCAATCTATAAGAATCCTAGAAGAAAACCTAGAAAATATCATTCTGGACATTGGCTTTGGGAAGGAATTTATGACTAAGTTCTCAAAAGAAATTTCAACAGAAACCAAAATCGACAAATGGGACCTAATGAATCTCAAGAGCTCTTGCACAGCAAGAGAAACTATACAGAGTAAACAGGCAACCTACAGAATGGAAGAAAACTATGCATCCAATAAAGGTCTAACATCCAGAATCTGTAAGAAACTTAAACAATTCAACAAGCAAAAAAACAAGTAAGCCCTTTAAAAAGTGTACAAAAGGCATGAACAAACATTTCTCAAGAGAAAATATATAAGTGGCCAACAGACATGTGAAAAAAATGTTCAACATCACTAATCATCAGAGAAATGCAATTAAAACCACAATAAGATATCATCTCACACCAATCAGAATGGCTATTACTAAAAAGTCAAACAATTATAGATGCTGGCAAGGCTGCATTGAAAGGGAATACCTATACACTGTTGGTGGAATGTAAATTACTCCAGCCACTGTGGAAAGCAATTTGAAGATTTCTCAAAGAACTAAAAATAGAATTATCATTCAACCTAGCAGTATCATTGCTGGGTATATATCCAAAGGAAACTAAATCATTCCACCTGTATTTTCATCACAGATGTTCACAATCACAATAGCAAGGATGTGGAATCAACTTAGATTCCCATCAACATTGGATTGGATAAAGAAAATTTGGTACATATACACCACAGAATACTATGCAGCCATAAAGAAGAATGACATAATTTATTTTGCAGCAACATGGGACACAGGTGGAGGCTATTATCCTAAGCAAATTAATGCAGGAACAGAAAACCAAATACCAAATTTTCTCACTTATAAGTGGGACCTAAGTGTTTGGTACACATAGACATAAAGATGGGAATGACAGAGGGCTACCTGAGTCGAGGAGGAGGGAGGGGGCAAAACTCTGAAAAACTACCTATTGGGTACTATGCTTACTACCTGAGTGATGGGGTTATTTGTACCCCAAACTTCAGTATCACACAATATACCCATCTAACAAACCTGAACCTGTATCATCAGAATTGAAAATAAGAGTTGAAATTATATTTTAAAAATTAACTGTCATGGGCATTATAATACTGCATTCATTCTAATTGCTTAGCATCTCTGCTCCACCTCTCCAACTCACACTAAGCAGTCAGCATTCAAAGAGTTTCGTTCCTGTTTCAACTAGTGATACACTACTTAAATAAACTGATGTGTCTTATGAAGATGGTGCCCAACATAAGTGGAGTGAGAAAGAGTTGCAGAGAAAATTCAGAAGTAACTTTAGATTTTCACAGGCTATACAATATTACAAAAAAGGAAAAAGAGCAGCTCACTATGACATTTGGCTTCAGGATATTACCCACTGTTACATTTAACAGAATGAATGTCTATGCCCCAAAATAAGGTAGCAAACTCAGGAACCTGAGAATCCTGAATAAAAGCTACCCACACCATTTTCCTAGTACCTGTCACACTACTTTAACTGTCCCAAAGGGAAGATATCTTCAAAGTTCTGAAAGAAAAAATAATCTGTCAATTTAAAATTTTATAACCACTGAAAATACATTTCAAAAATGAAGACAAAATACACACATTTCCAGACATCTGAAATCTGAAATAATTTCTCACTAGCAGATTTACACTATAAGAAATATTAAAGAATGTCTTCAGTCAGAAGAAAAATATCACTCTCTTATCTGAATGTATTAATTAAATTAGAAGTCAATTGCAAAATAAAATACTTAAATATTTGGAAATTTAAAAGTTTTAAAATTAAATAATTTTAAATAATTTATCATTCAATAAATATATCAATAGATTGAATACAAACTATTTAGATCTGAGAAATAAAAACACTAAAAAGCAACGTTTATGTGATGTAGCTAAAACGGTACTCAGAGAAAAAGTAATAGCTCTTAACATTTGTATTGCAAAAGATAAATGGTCTCAATGAATGACTTCTGATCTCCCATTTGAAATAGAGAAAAAGAGAATATCAAACACAAAGTGAAGAAAAGAAAGGGGTGCTCGCTTTGGCAGCATAAATACTATAATTGGAACGACACTGAGTAGCTTAGCATGGGCCCTGCACAAGGATGACACTTAAATTCGTGAAGTGTTCCATATTTCTGGAGCTTCTAACTAGAATGAACAGTTTAGAGAGGAACTTAAATGACCCAGGGAGCTGAAAAACCAGCGTGAGAACTTTGTGAAGCATACACAAGTATCAATAGCTGAATCGATCAAGCAGGAGAAAAAGTGTTAGAGTTTGAAGCCCATCTTGCTGAAATAAGTCAGGCAGACAAGATTAGAGAAAAAAATAATGAAAAGGAAGAAATAAAACCTCCGAGAAATATGGGACTATGTAAAATGACTGAACTTACGATTGATTGGAGTACTTGAAAAAGATGGGGAGAATGGAACCAAGTTGGAAAACACACTTAAAGATATTACCCAGGAGAATTTCTGCAACCTAGAAAGACAGGCCAACATTCAAATTCAGGAAATACAAAGAACATCACTAAGATACTACACAAGATATCAACCCCAAGACACATAATCATCAGATTCTCCATGGTTGAAATGAAGGAAAAAATGTTAAGGGCATCCAGAGAAAGGCCAAGTCACCTACAAAGGGAAGTTCATCAGACTAACAGGAGATCTCTCAGCAGAAACTCTACAAGTCACAAGAAAGTGGGGGACAATAGTCAACATTCTTTTTTTATTATTATTATTTTTTATACTTTAAGTTTTAGGGTACATGTGCACAATGTGCAGGTTTGTTACATATGTATACATGTGCCATGTTGATGTGCTGCACCCATTAACTCATCATTTAACATTAGGTATATTGCCTAATGCTATCCCTCTCCCCTCCCCCCACCCCACAACAGGCCCCAGTGTGTGATGTTCCCCTTCCTGTGTCCGTGTTCAATTCCTGTGTCTATTGTTCAATTCCCACCTATGACTGAGAAGATGCAGTGTTTGGTTTTTTGTCCTTGCGATAGTTTGCTGAGAATGATTTTTTTTTTTTTTTTTTTTTTTGAGACAGAGTCTTGCTCAGTCGCCCAGGCTGGAGGGCAGCGGTGCAATCTCAGTTCACTGCAAGCTCCGCCTCCTGGGTTCATGCCATTCTCCTGCCTCAGCCTCCTGAGTAGCTGGGACTACAGGCGCCCGCCACTACACCCAGCTAATTTTTTTTAATTTTTAGTAGAGATGGGGTTTCACCATGTTAGCCAGGATGGTCTTGATCTCCTGACCTTGTGATCCACCTGTCTCGGCCTCCCAAAGTGCTGGGATTACAGGCGTGAGCCACCGCGCCTATTGTAGAGATCTTTCACTTCCCTAATTAACTGTATTCCTACGTATTTTATTATTTTTGTAGTAATTGTGTTGGGGTTGTGTTCCTGATTTGGCTCTCAGCTTGAAAGTTGGTGGTGTATAGGAATGCTACTGACTTTTGTACATTAATTTTGTACCCTGAAACTTTGATCACATCGTGCATCAGATCTAGAGGCTTTTCAGCAGATACTATGGGGTTTTCCAGGTTTACAATCAGACCATCTGCAAACAGGAATAGTTTGAGTTCCGCTCTTCCTATTTGGATGCCTGTAGTTCTTTCTCTTGCCTAATTGCCCTGGCCAGAACTTCCAATATTACATTGAATAGGAGTGGTGAGAAAGGCATCCTTGTCTTGTGTTGGTTTTCAAGGGGAATTTTTTCAGCTTTTGCCCATTCAGTATGATGTTCCCTGTGGGTTTTTCAAGATGTTTCATATTATTTTGAAGAATGTTCCTTCACTGCCTAGTTTTGTTTAAAACATGTTGAAATTCATGGAAAGCCTTTTCTGCATCTGTTGAGATGATCATGTGGTTTTTGTTTTCAGTTATGTTTATGTGGTATATCACATTTATTGATTTGTATATGTTGAACCAACCTTGCATTCCAGGAGTAAAGCATACTTGATCATGGTGGATTAGCTTTTTTGATATACTGTTGGATTTGCTTGACTGGTATTTTGCTGAGGATTTTTTGCATCTATGTTCATCAAGGATATTGCCCTGAAGTTTTCTTTTATTGTTGTGTCTCTGCCAGGTTTTGGTATCTAGATAATCCTGGCCTCATAGAATGAGTTAGGAAGGAGTACCTCCTCCTCAATTTTTTGGAATAGTTTCAGGAGGAATGGTACCAACTCTTCCTTTTACATCTGGTAGAATTAGAGTGTGATCTGCCTAGTTCTGGGCTTTTTCTGATTGGCAGGCTTTTTATTACTGACTCGATTTCGGAACATTTTATTGGTCTGTTCAGGATTCAAACTCTTCCTGGGTCAGTGTTTGGATCAGCTACTTGAGAGGCTGAGTCAGCCATGCTGGAGTGCAGTGGCCCAATCTCAGCTCACTGAAATCTCCACCTCCTGGGTTCAAAGAGATTCTCTTGCCTCAGCCTCATGAGTAGCTGGGGTTACAGGTGTACACCACGCCCAGCTAATTTGGCTAATTTTTGTATTTTTAGGAGAGATGGGGTTTCACCATGTTGACCAGGCTGGTCTCGAACTCCTGACCTCAGGTGACCCACCCACCTTAGCCTCCCAAAGTGTGGGATTACAGGTGTGAGCTACCATGCCTGATCTCTTTCTAACTTTTTGATGTGGGTATTTAGTAATATAACACAGTTTTGACTGTAGCAGAAATTCTGATATGTTGCATATTTTTCTCACTAATTTCAAAGAATTTATTGATTCCTGCCTTAATTTCATTGTCAGCTCAGATGTCATTCAGGAGCAGGTTGTTTGATTTCCATTTATTTGTATTGTTTTCATTGATTTTCTTAGCATTGATTTCTATTTTTATTGCACTGTCATTCAAGAGTGTGGTTGTTATGATTTCAGTTTTTTTGTATTTGCTGAGGGTTGTTTCATGCCCAATCGTGTGGTCAGTTTCAGAGTTTGCACCGTATGCAATGAGAAGAGTGTATATCCTGTTGTTTTGGGGTGGGTATTAAGGTGGATTGTGCCCAAAAATATTATACCCAGTAAATATACCTGTGGTGCATATCAGTGGAGTGCAGCATATAACTACATAGCTCTATTTTGTGGTAATTCAAGAAAAAATTTGGCCGGGCACAGTGGCTCATGCTTGTAATCCCAGCAATTTGGGAGGCCAAGGTGGGCAGATCACTTGAGGTCAGGAGTTCAAGACCAGCCTGGGCAACACAGTGAAAACCCATTTGTACTAAAAATACAAAAATTGACTGGGCATGGTAGCAGATGCCTGTAATCCCAGCTACTTGGGAGGCTGAGGCACGAGAATCACTTGAACCTGGGAGGCAGAAATTGCAGTGAACCAAGATTGTGCCACTGCACTCCAGCCTGGGCAACAAAGACAGGCCTTGTTTAAAAGAAAAAAAAGAAAAAGAAAGAAAGACAGAGAGAAACAGAGAAAGAAAGAAAGAAAAGAAAGAAAGAAAGAAAAGAAAGAAAGAAAGAGAAAAGAAAGAAAAGAAAGAAAGAAAGAGAGAGGAAGGAAGGAAGGAATGATTCAAGGAGAGTAACAAATCTTTAGTAATAGATAGAAGGAGACCTGTACTCAGTTACTCATTCGTTTATCTGAAACAACCAAAAAAAAAAATCACAAATAAGGCAAGAAAAATAGAAACATGCAGAAAAGTGACACAGTTCTGCTTCTAATTACATTTCCTCCAATGCCTTTGCTATCTTTTGGCTAAATTTGCTGTTCGTGCTCTCCAGGTTCCACAAGCATTGCCACACACATCACCTTCCAATATTTAGTATTTTATTTAAAAAATGTGCATGTACAAAAATTTAAAAAGAATTAAGTGTGTATTATATAGAATTACAGTAAAATTAATACAACTATGTAATCACTTTGTAGCTATGATGGATGCTGTATGTGCCACTGAAATTACCTTTCTCTAATAATGAGACTTCATTTTCTCAGTTGCCAAGAGTTTTGGCTTTTCACAACTCATGGTTAATACTTTTATAGAAACTGCTTTTGGACAAAAGCTGTTGGCTTTTCCAAAGTCACAGTACTTCCCTGGGACAGAACTCATTCAATTACAGGTTTACAGGTGAGTACAAATGCTCAACACCATTGCCTTGAATAAGACAAATTTTAAAGGAAATCTGAGCTTCAGAGCTCACCACTGAGTCAGCTGAGCCTCCTGCGTTTTTTCTATAGTTCAATTTCTTTTTCTGTCTAACCTTACTTCTCTCACACCTTTACAGGTATTTTTTTCACAAGAGCACTGCCTAGCAAGGTCCATGAATGCAAATTTCTGCCTCAAAGTCTGTTTCCCAAGGAATCTAACCTATAGGGTTGATAACAATGTTAATCCTAGAAAGCAGAATTTAAAATGGGATTTTAGAAATGCACTATTCACTGGGCTCCTGGCAATGAGGACCCTAATTAAAAGTAGCAGATAGAATACTAATAGCTGTGACATGGCATAGAAGTGCAATTGTTAAAACGTACACTGGTGATTAACTGGTCTGGAATACTAGTCAAAATGAATGCATTTGGTGGGCACACTATCTGAAGTATTTGAGACATATGGAAAAATAATAAGTACTATGGAATTGGATGGGGCTAACCATGCATTGAAGAAAAACACTGAAAGGTTTACAGTGATTAATCACCAATTTAAGGTGACATGTTTGGAAGTATATAAAGAAACTCATTTGCTGTGGTAAGAAGGCAGAAAAAGATCATCAGGTACAGGATTTAATTATAGTGGTAGCAGAGATCCAGAAAAGGATAATGTTCAGTCACAGCATGTCTGGTCGGCTAACTAAGATCAGTGCCTTATTGGGAAGGCATGGGACTCTAGACTCAGGATAGGGACATCTAAGTCAATGTACTTGAAAATTTCAATTCCTAGTTTACCCTGAGCTCTCTGCACCTGAAGAATTGGTCCACTCCTTGTTAGAGGGTAATGGTCCCTTTTGCTGGAATATGATGCAGAACCTCTCCCTTAAAAGACATCATGTGAATGACCTCAGGATTTGCTGCCCTCTCTCATCTTGAATACCAAAACAATAAGTACAGTCACGTTACAACAGAAACTAGCTGGAAAAATACTGGCATTGTGAAAGGTTAAAAGGGAATTTGCAGAAGTTGCTGCAGAACCTAGCCACATACATACACCAACAAGAGGCACAGGAGTATGTAGAATTGAATTCTGATGGTACCAGATAGGTGTGTAGGAATGGGTTTGTGGCAGAAATTTGGATAAGGGAATGCTTGTTCATATGGAAAGTCTGTCCATGATAAAAGATTTAAAACATTGACAAGGATCCCAGGAAATATTACTAACAAGTTGCTAAGATAGTTCTTAGAAGTTCAGAAAAAATATGACACATAATATGGGATAAAGAAATTCCAAAATGTCCATAGAAGACACTAGAGAAAAAAACAAAAAGCTCAAATAAGTGGCTAAGTGGCCATGCTAGAAAAATCCACCTATTCTAGAAGATACTCTATTAACAAAGCAATAAAAATTTCACTTTTGACAAGGGCAGCAGAATTGTTGAAAAAGTTGATGTTGTCTGTTCTTTGGGCCTAGGGCTGATGGCAAGAGATACTCTTAAATGCTAATTTATTTGATAGCAATGGAGATGAAAGTAATTCAAGGTAAATTCCTATTGACAGCAAGAAGAGCCTGACTCACCGAGATCTCTATAGATAGTGACTTGAGCATTATGTTTCTGGAGGCAAAATAGATGGACATCAACAATGGTATAGATTAGTTTATGCAAACAAAATAAATCAAGGATGAATATTGAGAAGCCTAGGGACACAATTCTCATAAAAATTCATGGCATCTTGCTCAGTTTATGGAACTGATCTAGTTCTCAGGTGTAGAACGACTGAGTCTCTAAGAGAAAGAATCCTACAATATTACAAATATTTACAGGACTGATTTCCCCAGACCTCTCTCCAAATTAACCTAAGGCCACTTCTCAGGTTATTGTGAGAGGATAACTGAACTTTTCAAGGACTGTTGCATACAATGCCTCAGATGATATTTAAACCAGGCCCTAAGTATCGTTACATCGTCCCATTAGATTGAGTATGTATGAGAGACTTGGCTTAGTCTGGTTCACAGTGTGTTCATGTGGTCCGTGGATCCACATGATGATAATATTCCTGGATGACAAATGTATAATTTACTCGTATATTTGTTATTATCATTATCTTTCAGAAACAGTCTTGCTGTGTCACCCAGGCTGGAGTACAGTGGCATAATCATGGCTCACTGTAACCTCAACCTCCTGGGCCCAAGTGATCCTCCTGCCTCAAGCTCTCAAGTAGCTGTAACTATAGGTGCAGGCAACTGTGACTGGCCAATTGTATTTTTGTTTTTGTTTTTGTTTTGTTTTTTACTGATGAGGTTTGCTATGTTGTCCAAGCTTCTTGGAAACTCCTGGACTCAAATGTTTTTCCTGCCTTGACCTCCTAAAGGGTTGGGATTATAGATGTGAGAGACCAAGCCTGGTTTATAAATATATAATTAGAATAAAGATACTTAATAGTTATCAGAATACACAGATTTATTCCTTTGCCAGTGGGTTAAGAGCTATTATAATCAGAAAAAGGCAAATGGTGGATTCTGAAACTGCTCCCCACTGGGCAAGATAGTAATGTAAAAATAGTATTACCTCCCGCAGGAATGAGAAAGGCCAAGATAGTGCTGCTTCAAAAAATACTGTAGGGATGGTCTCCATAATACACCATTTAATTCACCAGTCTGTCCCCTACAAAAACCAGAAGTATGCTGGCAAATGCCAATGGATTACAAAAAACTCAACCATGTAGTAGTTCTAATTGCAGCTGCTAGAGTAGATCAACATAGCCTCAGCTACATGGCATGTGGCCATTGATCTGGCAAGGGAGTTCATTTCTATCCTGGTCATAACAAAATTAGTTCTCATTCATATTAGTCAGACAAAGATATTCATCTACTGTCCTGTCCCAAGAACATGTTAATCTCTTGCCCTCCATTATAATATAAGCCAAAGGTATTGGACTGTCTGGACTTTCTGCAGAACACTTTTGTTCACTATACCACTGACATCATGTGATTTGTAACAGATGAACAAGAATTTGCAGGCATGTTAGTGACCTTTGTAAGAAGCGTACACTAAAGAAGGTGGAAAATAAATCCTATAAAAAACTTAGCAACATGACATATAAGTAAAATGTTTAGGGGTTTAGTGGTCTGAGGCCTGCCAAAAAAGCTATTTTAAATTAAATAATGGTTTTTTAATCTATATTATAATTTTGCCCCTTTCTCTACTAAGATGGAAACACAATGCCTGGTAGACTTCTTTAGATTCTAGAAGCAACATATCACATGTGTGAACATCTTTCTCTAGTCGATATTCCTGGTGATGTAAAAGGCTGCTAGTTTTTAGTGGGGCTTTGTATAAGAAAGAGCTCCTTAGGACATCCAGATTGCAGTGAAGCTGTCCTAATGCTTGGACCATAAGACTTACCAGTTTTTATTCTATCTTTGATGGAATAAGATGCTAAACAACATAAGTGAAGTTCATGGCCAGCCACAAAAGGAGAATCTTCTGGGGTTATAGTGTATGGTCATGCCTTCTATTCAGCATTAAAAATAGCCCCTAGCAAGGTACTATGCCCTGATAGAGGCAGAGTATCTGATTTTGGGACCTCAAGTGATTGTGAAGCTATAACTGGAGGTTTGTCATAAGCTAAAGTCTCCCAGATCCACTAAGTCATAAAACCTGATGGGCCCTACTGCAACCAAGTGCAAAACTGAATATATCTGGGATTAGGCACAAGCCAGACCAAAGGCACAGATAATTTACAAGATCAGAAATTCGAGACCCCACATTAGCCACTACTGTCATGTTAGTTCTCCTTGGCTCTTACCTATTGCTGCATGGGTTGGGGATGCCCCTCATTTTCAGCAGAAGGAAGAGAAAAAGTGCTAGTTTAGTTCGTAGATAAGATGGCGTAATATATGGGTCCAAGACAAAAATAAACTTCTGCTTTGTGTCAGACTCATTCAAGGTGTTCTGGAAATCTACTTGTGATAGAAGTTTAGCACTGCACCTTGTCATTCACTTTGTGTAGAAAGAAAAGTCATCTGAAGTAAGAACATTCATGAAATTGCAGGTAGTGGGAAACAAAGGACGGATTTGCCAGGGCCCTGCAAGCAGAAATAGTGAAAGGTGAAGAATGAGAAAAATGTAAGAAACAGGCATATTGATGGACTCATAAGGGTTGGAATAAACTGTTAAGACCTTTACACTAAAAAGAAAAAGAAATAGAAAGAAGCATCTACCATGGAAGAAGTTATTTGATTTGACTTTTCTGACCATCAGGCTTCTGTAAACACCACTCTCTGGAACATACTGAGTGATCTAACAATAAGGGGTTGTGCGTAACAACACTTCAGGAAAAAAGCAGCTTTTTTTCTGTAAATAATGCACTTTACAGTAAAAGAGTTGTAGCAATAGACACAAAACCTTGGAAAACACTGGCTCTGTCACATATTGGATCACCCAGAAGCTGCTAGCCAGTTAAAAATTGGAACAGCCTTTTGACAGTGTAGCTAAGACAGTTGCTTGGAATTGTATCCTGGTAGAATAAGACATCATAATCTAGAACAAGAATATATTCTAAATCAATAATCATTTTATAGTGCAGTGTTTCAGGAGGTTGAATACATTGGGTGTGGAAACCAAAAGATGGAAATAGAAATAAACCCACTTTTCACTTGCAGTGAGTGTCTTGGAGAATGAGTACTTCCCATTTCTACAATTCTGTACACTTTGGGTCTATAAACTCTGCTTCTCAGAGGGAGGACATTTCCACCAGAGGACACTAGTAAATGTTCATTAAGAAGTTCTATGGCTGCTCTGTCTCCTTGGGCTTCTTGTGCCCAAAGAGCCTACTTAAATAAGTAAGTCAATATAATGACAGCTTAAATTGGCCCCAATTATTAAGAGGAAATAGGCGCTACTGTCAAAAATAGGGAAGGGGAAGAATATGTTTGACAATTATATAGTTCAACATGGTACCTCTTGCTTCTTTCTTTCTTTCTTTTTTTTTTTTTTTTTTTTTGAGACTGAGTCTAGCTCTGTAGCCCAGGCTGGAGTGCAGCACAGGATCTCAGCTCATTGCAGGCTCCGCCTCCCAGGTTCATGCCATTCTTCTGCCTCAGCCTCCCGATTAGCTGGGACTACAAGCGCCCGCCACTACACCTGGCTAATTTTTTGAATTTTTAGTAGAGACAGGGTTTCACTGTGTTAACCAGGATGGTCTCGATCTCCTGACCTTGTGATCCACCTGCCTTGGCCTCCCAAAGTGCTGGGATTACAGGCGTGAGCCGCCGCACCTGGCCACCTCTTGCTACTTTTTGACCAACTTTGATGATAAATGAAAGATGTGCAACAGCAATCTGAGAATGCATGGTGACCAGTGGTGCAGAACCCTGACCAAATAAGCTTTATCGACCACAAGAGATGCTATCTAAGGGAGACGAGTATCTAAAATAGGTAAAGAGAAGGAAAATACTGACACCAGTTGTCCTCTAGATTAGCTGCTGCCATGGGCCTGTGGTTCATCTCATTCTTTCTTCTTTTAAGTTTCTTCAAGAAAAAAAGACAAACTAGAGTCCCAGAGAAACGATTTGCAAATGGGGAGAACTTTCTACACAAAGTAGATAAAAACACAGCAAAAAGTTGGCAGTAGTAAATTCTGTGGTGTTTCGCCCAGATTCCCCTTTCACAATTGTTTGCCAGAGATGCCATAACAAAATACCAAAAACTGGGAGACTTAAACAACATAAATCTATTTTCTCATACTTTTGGAGCCTAGAAGTCCAAGATCAAGGTGTCAGCAGATTTGGTATCTTTTGAGGCTTTTCTGCTTAACTCGCAGTTGGCTGCCTTCTTGCTGTGTCCTCATGTGGTCTTTCCTCTGTGCCCCTGATGTCTCTTTGTAGGTCCAAATTTTCTCTTCTTATAACAACACCAGTCACATTGTATTAGGACCCTCCCTTACAGGCTAATTTTAATTTAATCACCTCTGTAAAGGGCCTATCTCAAAGTATACTCACATTTTGAAATACTGGGGAGTTAGGGTTTCAACACATAAATTTGGGGAGAACACAATTCAGGCCAAAACAATGATTGTTATGGCTCTCAATGAGGCTCTCATTCCCAAAAGTTTATGGGACTTTTGTCTGTTGAGGCCTTCTACAGGAAATGCTCTTAACTAAAGAGACACCTGACCCAAGTCATGTCTCTTGTTGTGGACATTTTGCAATCAATGACTTGTCACTGCAAGATTACAAGGGCATAGAACTCTTATCTCAATTTGGGTAAATTTTAAAGAGTTATCTTAGCTTCTAAATGTTCCAAAGGTGTTAGGCTGAGGCTTTTTTTTTTAAATTTGCAAATATATTACACTTCAACTACTATCTGGCCAATTGGGCCTCTGTCACTCCCTTAACGATTATATTCTTGAGACCACTCCCCTAAAACTCCTATATGCAATGTGGCTTGGTACGCTCAGTCAATAAAAGAAAAAGAGAGTCATTACCAGAACCTCGGATTCTCTCCAAATATGGTTTCCAGTCAATTACCATCTCCATAGATGGTTTTTACTTGTTTGTGAACTTTATAAAAACAGTTTTCATTAATGTATTCCTTTTTGCCTGGATGTTTACTCTCGACATTATGACTTAAAAATGTATTGATGTTGTAGAATGAGGCAGTAGTTTAAACTAATATGTAATAGTCAATTGTATGAATATACCATGATATATTATCTACTGGTTATGAATATTTGAATTATTTTAAGTTTGGGTCTACTATGAATGATTCTACCATTAACATTCTTTCGTGTGTCTTTTGTGTGTCATAAGTGTGCATGCATTTGTATTATGTATACATAGACATAAAAAGCATATGTATTAACTATATAACTCAGAATGTATTTTCTGAGTCAGAGGATATGTATTTATTTATCTTTAGTAAATACCATCAAAAAATTTTAGACATTACATAAATATTTGTCAACTCCCCAGCAATATAAGACAGCATATCTTTCTTCACATTTGCCAGAACTTGCTATAATGAGTCTTCTTAATTTCACCCATTCTGGTATGTGTAGAGATATTCATTAAAAGATTAACAATTTCTCTATTGTAGAATGCCTATTCTAGTGTTCCCATTTTTCTTTGGATTGTCTATATTATTGCTTTTAGGAATACTTTACATAATCTGGACACAAGATTTTTGTTGATTATATGCAGTATATGTATTTATTCATCTTTTTTTAGTGTATGGGCTGCCTTGTACTCTCTTGGTTGTATCTTTTTATGAACAAAAACTCCTTAGTTATTATTTCATTTATAATTTGTGTTTTTTACATCCTCATTGATTCTTCCATTTTATTGAGATGTTTTATTTTGTTATTTTTTCTGGAGGTTTTCCTGATATATCTTAGAAAATTAGATTTCAATCTGTCTGTAATTGATTTTTTGTTTGGTATGAGGGAAGGGGTAAAGATTCATTTTTTTCCTATATGTATGTTTAATTGATCCTAGACCATTTATAGAAAAGACTGGAAATTCCTCAATGCTCTGCAGTTTCAACTTTGTCTCACATCAAGTGTTCATATATTGTGAATCTGTTTCTGATCTATATTCTGCTAGAATGGCTTATTGGTCTCTACTTGTACCTTCATCAAGCTGTCTAAATTACTGTAGTTTTCAAGTTTTAATATCTGATAGTGTAAATTATTCAACTTGACTATATATTAACTAAAGCAAAATGTTAAACAGATGGAACTGAAATAAAAGTTATACTTAATTTAATTTTGAACTTTCAGAATTTTAATATTAGCAGAGGAGATGAAATCTATTTGAAAATCCAAATGATATTTCTTGGCAATAGGGCAGACAAGTCAGTCAGTGAAATTCTTTCCCAGTGCCGTTCACTTCAAAATGCTGAATAAAATTATTACAACCTTTTTCTGCATATTTGACTTGGTCATAAAGTTTATGAACTACTCAAAGGCCAGAAATGACAAGAAAGAAATGACAATGACAAACCTATGGTGGCAATAACCAGTTTTGAGAATAATATCTGTTGCGAGTGTTTTCTGAGGATTTCTGATTGAAGACACACTTACATAAAGCCTTATTTTCAAGATAATATCTCAATAGGTAATCTAGGTGGAGGAAAGCAAATCCGAAGTATGGGGTGGTATAGACATTGGTCTTTGCTTTAGTTATGGGAATAACAAAAAATAAATTTAAAAATTTATTGAAATCTTTTGCCATACGTATTAATTAAATGGGTTAAACACTGAATTTCACATTATCAGAACAGTACCCAAACTTCGTTGCTAAAAAATTTAAAGAGATGCTTGGAATTAATTTAAAAGTATATTATCTTATTTTAACTTTTTTTTCATGGTAACTATTGACATTAAGCATCTTTTCATACTTATTGGTGCTTATTATACAGTGAGGACAAAAGTCTCACCTTTTTAAAATTTATTCTCTTGCCTAAATTCTTGACAAAGGGGTCTGGGGAGTCACCCCCTACAAAATCATAAAGTCTCATCAGAAGGGTTTTATTTAACCCTATATAACATGGCCTGCTTTCCAACCTGACTCTGGCATAACATCACATAACAAATAAGGAAATAAATAAAAATATTTTAGCCCTAAATATATTTCCTTGTCATATATTGAAACTGCCCTGCAAAATTGTCTCTTGTGGAAAAAATCTACATTCTGTAGAGAGTCTCCTTTTCCCTTTTTTCATCTTTCCAGATCCACAAGATACTCAACTAAGAGTCAGTCACCCCTTTAAGTCCAATAAAGAAACGCTTCACCACCTTGGGCACATGTTCTCAGAATCTCCTGAGGGCTGTGTCACAGGCCATGCTCACTTATATTTGGCTCAGAATAAATCTCTTCAAATATTTTACAGAGTGTGACTCTTTTCATCAATAAGAGATATAGATATGGATATATTATATATATAATCTAATATATATATAGATTAGACATATATACAGATACTTCTTGACTTATGGTGTAGTTATGTTCTGATAAACTGATTATAATTCGAAAATATTATGAATTGAATGAATTTAATACACCTAACCTACAGAACATTATAGCTTAGCTTAGCCTACCTTAAACATGCTTAGAACACATACTTTAGACCGGGCATGGTGGCTCACGCCTATAATCCCACCACTTTGAGAGGCTGAGGTGAGTGGATCACCTAAGGTCAGGAGTTCAAGACCAGCCTGGCCAACATGGCAAAAATAAAAAATTATCTACTAAAAATAAAAAAATTAGCCCAGTGTGGTGGTGGGCACCTGTAATCCCAGCTACTTGGGAGGCTGATGCAGGAGAATTGCTTGAACCCGAGAGGTGGAGGTTTCCATGAGCCAAGATCGTGCGACTGCACTGCAGCCTGGGTGACAGAGCAAGACTCTGTCTCAAAAAAAAAAAAAAAAAAAAAAAGAATACATACTGTAGCCTATAGTTGGGTGAAATACCTAACATAAAACCTATTTTAGAATAAAATGTTAAATGTTTTATGTAATTTATTGAAAAGTACACTGTAGACATTGGTTATTAATCCTAGTGATGATGTGGTTGACTGGGAGCTGAGGCTCACTGCTTCTGCCCAGCATCCCAATAGAGTATTGCATTCCATTTCATTACCCCAAGAAAAGATCAAGATTCAAAATGTAAATTATGGTTTCTACTGAATATCTATTACTTTTGCACTATCAAAAAGTAAAAAAAATATATAAACTAAACCACTGTAAGTGGGGATCATCTGTATATGGCTAGATATATGGACAGAGAACAAAAGAGATAGAACAAGAGAGAGAGAAATTTAAATGTCTTGTCAAAACATTTGCCCATTTTCATTTAGTGTTTGTTTTCTGTATTAATCTACAGTTATTCTTTAAACTTTATATTATGAATACAAATATTTTGGAAGATGAATACATTGCACATATTTTATACAAGTCAGTTGCTTCCATTTCAAAAAATTGTCCTTTCCTTAATAATGTCATTTTAATATCAAAATATATTAATATGGATAAACTCCAGTGTATCACTTTTTTAAGGTTAATTTTTTTGTACATTCAAAAAATCCTGGCCTACCTGAAAGTTGCAAAGACTTTTTTTCCCATATTTTCTTGTAGAAATTTTGCCGTTTATGTCTTAAGTTTAGATTTGTGCTTCTCAAAAATTTTACCATTGCATGTAAGTTGTTGAATTTATTGAAATAATTGCTTCTATTATCTCATTTTTATTTTAGTGTTCTTTTTTATTTGTGATATTAACAAATTGTGATTTTTTTCTGAATCAATCTCGCTGTTTTAATAATTTTATTCTTTTCAAAAAACTCAATTTATATTATATTGATTTGTCTCCATTATTTTTGTTATATTCTATTTAATTGAATTATGCTTCCAGCTTTATTATTCTTTCCTTCTAGTTATTTATTTGTTTATTTTTGTCTAGACTAAAGTAAAATCAGAGTTTTTGATGTTAGGTCTTCGTTTTGTCAATATAAATGTTAAAATTATAAATTTTCCTCTAAGCACTGCTTTAGCTCCATCAAAAAAACTTGACATGTTATGACAATACCATTAAATGAAAATATGTCTAATTCCCTTTATTCTTTCACTCATGGATTATTTATAAGTGTAGGGTTCACTTTTCAATTATTTGGGATTTTAAAAATTAATGTATCTTTCCTACAGATTTATAAATATAATCGGTTTTTATAAGACAGCATATTATGTTTATTTTAATCATTTAAACTTATTCGTTTTTTTATTTTAATTTAAGTTTTGGGATACATGTGCAGAACATGCAGGTTTGTTATATAGATATACATGTGTCATGGTGGTTTGCTGCACCTATCAACCGGTCATCTAGGTTTTAAGTCCCACATGCATTACACGTTTGTCTTAATGCTCTCCCTCCCCTTGCTCCACACACCCCAACAGGCTCCAGTGTGTGATGTTCCCCTCCCTGTGTCCATGCGTTCTCATTGTTCAACTCCCACTTATGAGTGAGAACACGTGTTCTCACTTATGAGTGAGCACTGTGCTGGGGGAATCCTCCTTGTTAGGATCCGCTGCTCTCTTCAGAGCTGGAAGGCAGGAATGTTTAAATCTGCTGAAGCTGCTCCCACAGCCACCCCTTCCCCCAGGTGCTCTGACCCAGGGAGCTGGGAGTTTTATCTATAAGCCCCTGACTGGGGCTGCTGCCTTTCAGAGATGCCCTGCCCAGTGAGGAGAAACCTAGAGAGGCAGTCTGGCCATAGCCACTTTGCTGCACTGCGGTGAGTTCCGCCCAGTCCAAACTTCCTGGCCTCCTTAGCACTGTCAGGGGAAAACCGCCTACTCAAGCCTCAGTCATGGTGGACGCCCCTCCCCCAACCAAGCTGGAAGGTCCAAGATGAACTTTAGACTGCTACAATTGCTACGCTAGTGGAGAGAACTTAAAGCCAGTGGTTCTTAGCTTGCTGGGCTCCATGGGAGTGGGACCCGCTGAGTGAGACCACTTGGCTCCCTGGCTTCAGCGCTTTTCCAGGGGAGTGAACGGTTCTGACTTGCTGGGGTTCCAGGCACTACTTGGGTACGAAAAAAAAAAAACTCCTGCAGCTAGCTTGGTGTCTGACCAAACAGCCACCCAGTTTTGTGGTTGAAACCCAGGGCCTTGGTGGTGTAGGCACATGAGGGAATCTCCTGCTCTATGGATTGCAAAAACCATGGAAAAAGCGTAGTATCTGGGCTGGATAGCACAGTCCCTCACGGCTTCCCTTGACTGTGGGAGGGAGGTCCCTGGCCCCTTGCACTTCTTAGGTGAGGCAACGTCCCACCTTGCTTCTGCTTGCCCTCTGTGGGCTGCACCCACTGCCTAACCAGTCCCAGTGAGATCAACTGGGCACCTCAGTTGGAAATGCAGAAATCACCCACCTTCTGCATTGGTCTCACTGGGAGCTGCAGACTGGAGCTGTTCCTATTCAGCCATCTTGCCAGATATATTTACTCAATATTGTTTACGGTCATCATATAGTCCTTTTTGTGCAATGTTTTATTTATACTTTGAAAGAATATGAATTCTGCTGTTATTAGTTGTGGTGCTCTGTGAGACCAATTTTCATAAAAATATTCAAGTCTTCCATAATTTACTGGTTTTATAAATATTTTTTTTATTAATTACTGAGAAAGTAATTTTGAAATATTTACATATAAATGTATTTCTTATGTTTTTTTCTTTTCCATTCTGTGCTCATATTTTATGTAAGTATACACTTATCACTTTTATGTAAGTATACAAATAGTATTTTCATATCTTCTTGAAGAATTGACCCTTTTATTATTATAAAGGGTTGCTCTTTATCACTGGTAATATTATTTCTTGTGAAGTCTTCTTTGTTTTATATTAACACAATCATTCCAGCCTTCTTTAGTATTGTTGACTGCATGGTATATTATTCTTCCATATGGCAGCCCCCCATCTGTGGTTCTACTTTCCATGATTTTAGTTACATATGATCAACTGCAGTTCAAAAATAGGTAAGTACATTACCATAATAGATTTTAAAAGGGAAAGATAGAGACAGCACATTTATCTAACTTTTATTATAGTATATTATTATAATTGTTCTAACTTATTAAGTATCATTGTTAATCTCTTACTGTGCCATACTTATAAATGAAAGTTTATCATAGGTATGCATAGGTAGAAAAAAAAAACAGTAATATAAGCTTCGGTACTATCCGCTGTTTCACACACCCACTGAAGGTCTTGAAATATATTCCCTGCAGATAAGGGAGGACAACCATACATTCAACCTTTGTTTAAGAGGCATCTCAAAGTGGAGACTATGTGTTTGCCTATTATGCATTTATTCATTATTACATTTAATGCTTTATGATGAGAGTGTTTAGATACTTATATTTAATGTTATTGCAAATATGATAGGCTTTACTAGTACTATATGGCTATTATTTTCTATGTGTTTACATCTGTTGTTTGATTATTTAATTGGGCATATATAAATTCCATTGCTTTTTCTCTTCCATTAACTTAGAAGTCATAGATCTTTGTTTTATTTGTTTTATTGTGGCTATTAAAATATCACTTTATGTTTATAAGAACTTGCAATGAATCTATTTCCCTTCCTGTTCTTTGTGCTAGTATTTTCACACACCTAACTACTGCATATTTTACAAATCATCCTATTCTTTGTTATTATTTTTGTTTTGAAACAATAAAAATAAAAACAAAGATAAAACCTTTCATGTCTATCCATGGTTCCTCATGTAAGGAACTTGGAAGTCATCACTCATAACAAGTACAAAGGTGAACAGACTGAAAAACCAGCAATTATTCTTAAATTCATAAATGAAGTAGGAACATGGAATGAAAATATCTCCAAGATTGGAGAGACAGGCAGATGAATACAAGGAGTCACAGCATACCAGAGCAAAGACTCATTAGCAGAACCTGCCTCAGGATTAGAGAAGCCTAAACTGTAATTAATAAACTGCTGGAGGGTTAGTATGGGCAAGTCTTAAGAGTTTAAACCTTCAGGGGTACCCATTCATAAGCCACCTTCCCTCCACACGTACTTTTGTGAATTTTACCTCCAGAAGCTCAACGGGGATCTCTCAGTAAATATAGGAGAAAAATCCTCTTCTGTTTCTGGGGGACTGGGGGTGGGGGATATAAACCCTTTTGAAATACGCCAGAGTACTTTGTTCTTTTTAGCAAGCCCTGACCTCAGGAGAAGCTAGTTAATCTGAGCTTATCCTGCGGGGAAATTATCATGGTCTAACTAACCTGGGAAAAATACCCAACTCTAGCCAGCTCTAAACTTCCATGTGACGTAAGTGAGATACCTAAATCCAGACTACTCTGGCCATCCTGCCCCACTTAAGGAGGAAGAGAAAACCTGAGAAATACTTATGAAGTTCATAGACCTGAGGCATGGGTCCACTGTACGTCTGAGAAATGAGGACTATAGGATGCTTACACTCCCCTGACATCATCACATTATTAAAGGCCTATTTACACTGTTTCTTTTACCCAGGACATCATGATCAGCTATCAAGGAAAAATACAATAAGATATAGTATAAAGCAAAAATAGAATTTGAACAACAGCATGAGCATAAGAGCCAGACTTGGCAGGGATGTTGGAATTATCTGACTAATAATTTAAAACAACTACAATTAATATGCTAAGGGCTCCAGTGGACAGACAACATGCAAGAACAGATAGACAACATGAACAGAAATGGAAATCCTAAGAAAGATCTGAAAAAAAACGCTAGAGATCAAAAGCACTGTAACAGAAATGAAAATGTCTTTGATGAGTTAATTAAACTGAACAAGGCTGAGAAAAAAAATCTCTGAACTTGAGAATATATCAATAGAAGCTTTTAGAACTGAAAAGCAAAAAGAACAGACTGGAAAAAAATAGACTATCCAAGGACTGTAGGAAAACTAAAAAAGATGTAACACATGTGTAATGGTAATACCAGAAGGAGAAGAAACAGAGAAATAAACAGAAGACATATTTGAAACAATGACAGAATTTCATCAAATTAATGTCAGATACCAAACCCCAGATTTAGGAAGCTCAAAGATCACCAAGCAAGATAAATGCCAAAATAACTACTGTTTTAAAACTGTAGAAATTTAAAAATAAAATAAAATATTGAAAGAATGCAGAGGAAACAAAAGCCACCTTACCTATAGATAAACACTTTTCTTTGTCTTTTTTTTTTTTTTTACTGTTGTTGGTTTCACGTCTATTTTATCTTTTATAAGAATTACTACTGCTGCTAGTTTCTGTTTTCCATTTGTGTGATAAATCTTTTTCTATCCTTTTACTTTGAGATTGCAGGTGTCTTTAGCCATTGTGGGAGACTCTTGCAGGTAGTAAGACAGTTTTTCAATTTATGTCTTTTAAGAAGAATATTTAGGCCATTTATGTTCAAGGTTAAATTGATATATGAGACTTTTTTCCTGTCATAGTCATGTTAGCTAGTTGCCTTGGAGTCTCAATTGTGTTATTGCTTTATAGGTTATATGAGCTTTCTATTCTCATGTGCTTTAATGATGGCAGGTATCATCATTTTGTTTCTATGTTTAGAAGTCCTTTGAGCAGTTCTTACAGGGACTGTATAGTGGTCATGAATTCCCTTAGTGTTTCCTTTTCTGGGAAATACTTTATTTCTGCTCCATTTAATAATCTTAGTTTTTCAGGATATAAAATTCTCTACTGTCATATTACTTTTTCTTTAAGAAGGCTAAACATAGGCCTCAAATCTCTTCTGTCTTGTAAAGTTTCTGCGGAGATCTGCTTAGTCTAATGGGATTCCCTTTATAGGTGATTTGACTTCTCTCTCTGGATGTCTTTGAATTTTGTTCTTTCACACTGACCTTTTATAGTCTGATCACTGTATGTGTTGATGATATTCATCGTGTATAGTATCAACTAGATGTTCTCTGAATTTCTTGTATCTTATTGTCTGCATTTCTAGTAAAATCAAGAAAATTTTCCTGAATTATTCCCTCAAATATGTTTTCCAAATATCTGATTTTTTCTTCTTCCTCAGGATGCCTGGAAATCATGGGTGTGATCACTTTACATAATCCCGTATTTCTCAAAGGCTTTTTTTCATTTTCTAAATTATTTTTTATTTGTTTTTGTCTGGGCTAATTAAAAAGAATACACTTCAAGCTCTGAATTTATTTCTTCTGCTTTCTAGTCTATTGTTAAAGTTTAATGTTGTATTTTGAAATTTCTTCATTTTTTTATTTCCAGAAATTATTGTTTAAATGTATCGCTATTTCATCACCTTGATTATTTTGTATGGTTTCTTTGTGTTTTCATTCAACTTTCTCTTGCATCTCATTGAGTTTCCTTATAATCCATATCCTGAATTCTTTATCTGTCATTTCATAGTTTTCATTTTGGTTAGGATTCATTGTTATACTGTTGTCCTTTGGGGATGTCACAATATTCTGCTTCTTCATAGTTCTGGGGTTGTTGTGCTGCTGCCTTCTCATCTGTAGAAGCAATAACTTTTTATTTGGGGGTGTACTTTAATTTGGTAGGGTTTCCCCAGCCCCTTCAGGATATAACTGTTGTGTATGTTGGGTAATGGACTTTGGATTTGACCCTATGTGCTTTTAGAAGGCAAAGGCTCTGTATGAATTCCTTGGTTATAGATAGTTTTAGTGTAGTAGTTTCCTCAAATGCTTGTTGTTTGTAGGTTGTAGTAGTGGTGTGCTGCGTGTGTGTTCAGACTCACTCTCACAGAGATGGGGAAGTAGAGCTCTCAGGAGGCTTACCTCATCCCACAATGCTGTCCACTTCTTTCAGGAGGAATTATATTGGATTTTTCAGTACACCCTACACCCCAGTAGGTTGTGCTTGCAGATAAGAGCCAACTGAGTACAGTACAATGATGACAGCAGAAGTTGTGATAGGCCCTGCAGTTTGACCTGCTGGCCAGTAGGTGAGGCTTGCAGGTGAGAGGCAGTTGCAGTGATGGCAGTGGAATTTTTACTTGGCCTTAGTTGATGGGAGAAGTACCATGGAGTTCCTGGTGTTGGGCAGAGTCTGGGGCTTTCTGAGGCCCTGTTCTGTGTTCTGCCTGTGAAGTGTCAGAAAGAGGCAAAGCTGAGCAGAGTTGGGTCCAGTGCAACCAGGTTCTCTGAGGTGAATTAGACCTTAGTATTATTCTAGGGGAAGTTCTCAGGCTGCTGAGACAACCCTTCCCCTACACCACAGAGCCCACTCAGGGGAAAAAGAGCCATATGGTGTTTTCAGCCCAGCAGGTGTTCATTTGGCCCACTCAGCTCTCCTATCCCCAAATCTGTGGTCTCCCTCCAGCATCTGGCTCAGACAACAGGCCCAACCTGTTAAGCTAGTCCCAAGCCACCTGCTCCCAGATCACCATGCCATTCCACGTGTTCTGGACCATAAGGCACCCTGCATCAGAAACTGCAGCTATCAGGCCACACTCTTCTTGATCTTGTCTCACAAAGAGAGGGGCACCTAGGTCCCACACCATCACAAAAACCCATGCCACACTCTTCTCTGTGTTCTGCCAGTTGGGCCTCTTCCCCTCCTTGAGATCAGGCCACAGATCTCAACTCCTTACCCCTGGGTGGTGTGTTCAACCCAGGGGTAAGGGGATGAATCTTGGGAAATTGAGACCATGCCACCTGATTTGTCCTTTGCCCCTCTTGGTCAAGCACTATCTGTGATAGAGGGGTGAACTACTCCCTGGCTGCCAATAAACCACTCAGGTGGAACAATGGAGGCTATGCTATGGGCCCCACCCTGTGGAAACAATTTGGCAGACAGTCTTGGGAAGTACCAATAAACATGGGAGTGTCTGGTTCAGATGTACCTCTGTCCTGTGGCAATGGTGGTGGGGACTGTCTTGATCATGCTCACATGCCCAGGCCTTGCTCTTTCTTTGCCCAGCAGACAGCAGGAGCTGTAGCCATTCATGGCAGGATTCAGAGCCTTGGCAGGTGGCCACCCAGAGTTACACTTTGCTACAGCTGCTCAGAGTCCAGAGGCTAGTGCTGGTGCCCAGCAATGTTAAGCAGGCAACCTTGCTTCCTCCTTCCTCAACCACGGTGTCTTCCATTGCCTAGCTGTTAAATTTCAGTGTTTTCTCTCAAAAGTGCTTTTTGGAGTGTTTAGATTTACTTGATATTTTGGTTCCTCTCCATGGAAGAGGCACATCACAGTTACCACTAGTCAGCCATCTTTAATCCTCCTCCAAATCCTAATTTTTTTGATATTAGTGTAGTTTGTGTTATGGTGTGGGAGCTTCTTTTGCTCTTTTAGGGTTATTATTTACGAAAAGATCTTTTTTTAAATTCTTTTACTTTCAATCTACGTATTTGTTTGGATTTAAAGTTAGTCTCTTGCAGACAGCGTATGGTTTGGTTATGTTGGTTTTTAAAAAGTCAATCCTGCCAATCTCTGTCTTTTGATTGGAGAGTTTACCAGCATAACTTCAATAACACAAAAAAACTCTTCTCTTTTAGCAACTTAATCTCCATCCCTTTTTGTTGATGATGTCACAAAATTACATCTTTATACATTATGTGCTAAAAAATATATATTAATCTCTTAGGTTGTGTAGAAAACAAAACATAGAATTACAAAGACTCTATTCATTTCTCTTCAATCTTTATGCTTTCTGTTCCTCAGACCCAATGATTCTCATTGTCCAGTCTTCAAATTTGCTGATTTTTTTTTTGCCTGCTTACATCTACCTTTGAATCTTCTAGTAAATTTTCAACTCAGTTACTGTAGTTTTCAGCTCCAGAACTTTGTTTTGTTTCTTGCTTAGATTTTCTATTTATTTATATCATATTTTTTCATACTTTAAATTTTCTCAACATTTTCTTATAGTTCCTTGGTTATATTTAAGACAGTAATTTTAAAGTTTTTGTCTAGTAAATCTGCCATTTTTTTTTCCAGGACAGGTTCTGTTTATTTTTTTCCTTTGAATAGGTCATATTTTTCTGTTTCTTTATATACCCTCTGATTTGTTGTTTTCGTTGGTTTTGTTGAAAACCGAATATTTGAATCTAACAATATTTTAACTCTTAAAATTAGATTCTCCCTTGTCCCCAAGGTTTGCTGTTTTTATTGTTGTTGTTACTGCTTTCATTTATTGTTTTTGTTTGTTTTAAAATTGTTTTAGACCTTGTACTAAGGATTATACTGAGGTATAACTTGAGTGTCATCGTCTCTTTTTGGAACCTGCACTTTTCTCTAGACATGCACAATCACTTTCTAATTTTCCCTGTATGTACACTTGTTTTTGAATCTCTTAGTCTTTATTGCCTGGCTCCCAAAAGAGGAAAAGGAAAAAGGTAAAAGACAGGAGGTAAGTATCAGCCCCTTAAATTTCCTAAAAGGGTCCTGGCATGCAACAATGTGGAGAGGTGCAACAATGGCCACCTGCTTCTTTTCCTGCATGTATGTGATCAGAAGCAGCAATCAGCAAAGCATAGATCTCCGAGGTTTGGAGGAGAGGGTCCTTTTTGCCCACTATAACTCCCACAGGTTGTGCATGGGTTTCTCTAGGAACACATTCACAGGCCTGGGGTGAGAAATGGGTTGCTGCCAATATGCTAGGAGTTGAAATTAACTACAACTTACTTTCAAAGCCTTACCTGGGAAGAAATGCAAGCCTTCAGTATACTCCAGTATACTCCAGAGTTTCACGAATAGTTATGCCAGGTAGATTTTGCTTGTTCAGTTGTTGTCTAAATGGGGAGACAGATTATGGGTTCTTACTACTCTATCAACTTCAAAGAATGTTTTCCTTTCATTACCTAATTTTTGAGGCATATATTTGTAAGATTACATTTGACTTTTTAAATTTAAACCTTTAAAGATGACACTTAATTTTCTTCTGGCTTGCATTGTTTTCTGGTGTAAAAAATGTCCATGGTTATTTTTTATTTTCTCATTGTAGGGAATGTGGCACTTTTTCTGTCTGCTTTTATGATTTTCAACAAGTTGATTATAGTGAGTCTTGGCATTTTTAATTTTTTTCTATATGCTTATCTTGCTTTAAGTTTGTCACATTTCTTGAACCTCTGAGCTTATGGTTTTTATTGAATTGAAAAAATATTTGGCCGTGATTTTGTCAATAATTTTGTGTCACCCCCTTATGGGACTCAATCTATTGAGTAAATTTTTTACTTCGTCAGTTTATACAGACTTTTTAGTGTTGGGTTTTTTGTTGTTGTTGTTTTTACCATTTTTGCTATCTTTAAACTTACTTATCTTTATGCAATATCTAAATTGCTATTAATCACATCGATTGAAATATTTTCTTTCAATATTAATTTCTTAGCTCAACATTTTACATTTGTTTCTTTTCTATAGTTTCCATATTTCTCCTCATAATGTTCATATTTTTCTTTAGATTTGTGAAAAGAATTGTTGTATTTTTTTGATAATGCTCTTAACCATTATTATTTCAGAATCTCCTTCTATTGACTTGTTTCTCTCCTAGTGATTAGTTACCTGTTCGTGCTTTATTCCATTTCTAGTAATTCTTATTGGATGGTGGGGCAATTTTGATTATTATATTGTCATGTGTCTGGATTTTATTGTCTTCTTTTAAAGAGTATTGAAAAGTAACTTTAAAAGCAAGCTCTTTTAAACATGTTTTGGCAGAGAGTTGATTTATTTCCAAATCAGCTTGAAACTTTTTTTTTTTTGAGACGGAGTCTCGCTCTTTCACTCAGGCTGGAGTGCAGTGGCGCGATCTCGGCTCACTGCAAGCTCCGCCTCCCGGGTTCACGCCATTCTCCTGCCTCAGCCCCCGAGTAGCTGGGACTACAGGCGCCCGCCACCACGCCCAGCTAATTTTTTGTATTTTTAGTAGAGATGGGGTTTCACCGTGTTAGCCAGGATGGTCTCCATCTCCTGACCTCGTGATCCGCCCGCCTCGGCCTCCCAAAGTAAGCTTGAAACTTTTGAAAGTTATTTTTGTTTTTCTAGGGCTAGTCTAGTGAAATATTTATTCATGTGATTGTTTAGCCCTACTATTCATGCCAAAGCTTTTCTCTGAGGTCTCTCCATTCTGGTTGATAGGAATTCTTACATCTGCTATTTCTCTATAAGCTCTGAAAATTGTTTAGCTTGTATCTCTGAGTACATGTTCTTTGCCAGGCCTTTGGGAACTTCGCTCCATGAAGACGTCTTTTTATCATTCAGCAAAGACTCAAAGTGACGCAAATGCAGATATCTGGAGCTCTTTCTTTAGGTAGTTGCCTCATTCCTGGTATTCTGTCCCATAAATTCCATCTGTCTCAGTTACTCTAACGTCTGGTCTCCATCTCCTCAACTCAGTAAGATTTTTTGTCATTTAAGGTTTCTTCTCCAGTACTGTCATTGAAAATAGTCTCTAGGCAGAAAATTCAGGTGAACATAGATGTTATCTAGCTTATTTGCTTTTCTCAGAGATTACAGTCCTATACTATCGGTTGTCTAATGTCTGAAAGCAATTATTTTATATAGCTAGTCAAGTTTTATAGTTGCATATTGTAGGTAGGTATGTCTTCATTCAGTTAATTTGTCAAGGCCATAAATTATGAGGAACATATATGCAGAGTAAAAATAAGTTCAAATACAACACAATAAGCTGGAGTTAGCAAATATTTATAGGATGATATATATTATAAATATGTGTGTATATAGATGTTTGTGTCAGTCCCATAAATACCATATAAAAATAAAGCTACAAGAATTTAAGAAACTAACAAGCATATATTATTGAAATCATAAAAAAGAGAAGCCTATGAAAACAAACAGGAATAATTCAAAAAATAGAACTTCTAGAAATTAAAACACAAAAGAAGAAAAGTATATAAGTTGAACGGGATAAGGCAGAGATGGGAAATAATTGATAAGCTCCTAGTTAGATTTGACTAAATTATATCAACAATAATTACATCTGAATAAATTACCATCAAACTGATTGAGAATATCAAAGATTTTGGATGTGTGACTTTAATATATTTCTAATAACAAGCCTAGAAATAGATAATAGGGGAAATAGAAAAAATAGGAATATTCATGAAGCAAAATAAAATGTAGAATTATAGATGTATAAAAATCAATAAATAAAAGCAATCATGGACATCTTTTGTGAAATGGTAGAGAAAAAAAAAACAAAAAAAAACTTCAAAACACCCAGTGAGAAGAGAGAGATAGTTTACCTACAATTTCTTTACCCGTCTTCTTTTGAGTGTTGAGTACATAGATTTGCCCTTTTTCAATGGTATAAATCTGTAGTATAAATGGTATACATGCACACATGTGCACATGCATCCACACAAGCACATACACACACTTCCCATTGGTAATTTGCCTTCTGACTTTACTAAGGAATTTTTTTTAATGCATGTATTCTTTATTTTTTATATAATTTAATCTACCCAGCTTTTCTTTTGTGGCTTTTGTTGTTTGTGACACAATGGCAAGTCCTGCTCAATGACAAGGGTATATAAAAAAATTAACTCAGGTTTCTTTCTGGTTGTTCTTTTGTTTCCTTTTCACATTTAAAAATTGAGTTGATTCATAAATTATGCTATATTACGTGAGACTTTTATGATTATAATCTTTTTCTGATAGGCAAAATTTAGCTCAAATATTATTTATTATAAAGTTGACCTTTCCCCCATAGATTGGATATGGTATTTTTGTCACGTCGTAAATGTCCAGGCTTATTTGGCTCTATTTCTATACTTAGAAAACTTTGCTTCAATTCAGTCAATTAATAGTGAAAGGGTGCTGTGCTGTTTTGCTTATGGATGCTTAATCCTATGTTTACCATTGCTGGGTGGATTATTAGCTTGCTATCATTGAATTTTCTTCAAAGTTTTACTGCTTGTACTTGTCTTTTGTTTTTAAACATAAATTTTAGAATCACTTGTTTGGCTGGTTCTAGAAAATGTGGAGCTTCAGGTACTATTTTGATACTAAAATAGTGTAACAAATTAAGTGTATGAACATCATAAAATATATAAATATATATTAACTAATAAAACTACAAAATAAAATTGGCAAACCCACCTGATTTAGAGTTTTCTTTAAATATATACCTCTCAGTGGTTGATAACACAAAACAAAAACAAAACCACAGTGTAATGATATTGAAGGTATGACAATACGAAATTATATTTGATCTAAGGAATGTGTACACAGTATTACTTCCAACAAGTGTAAAAATAATTTTTTTCAAATTCATTTGGAATATTTAGATTAATGAACTACTTTTTAGGTGTTTTAAATGTTTAGCTTTCTAAAATATCACTATTTTATAGAATACCTTATCTGACTAAATCAAAAGTAAACAATATTCTTAGAGATATTATACTCCAGGAAAAGATATGTGCTACATCTAAAAACTATAAAAGGGTGCTATCAAGATATATAAAGAGACCCTAAAATTAGTAAGTTAAAAAAAAACTACACAATACTTAAATGGGAAAACACAAAAACAAGAATCTCTAAGAAAAGGAAATGCATAGTGGCTTTTAAAAGATAGGAAACTATTGAGCTTTATTTCATTAAAATAAAAATGAAAACCGCAGTGAAGTATAATTTTACTCTCAAAAAAATTGAAGAAAGAAATAGAGTCTAATATTACCAGATATCATGGCAATATAAAATAAGAAAAATTCAAATTCATATAAACCTGTGGTAGAACAATCACTCTGGAAGACAAAAAAAAATTTACAAACAGTAGTTTGAAAAACTACTGAAGTTAAACATAGTATATTGTACTGTTAAAGTAGCCAGCTAAGCAAACATGACCAGGGCAGGAAAGGCCCCAAACCCAACAAGGAATGTCAGGGTATCATCAGGTGACGATCAGAGGGTTGTTAGTCTGTGTCTCTAAAATAATAGCTGCTTGTAGCAGGTGCCAAGGAAAGGCAGTCTCCCAACAGATAGAAACAACAGAAGCTGGTGATTGACAGTTCCTGATTGGGCAAGTGAGTTCAAGCATGCGCATTTAGAGGCAAAATGGCGGAGTTTAACTGATACATGACCTTCTTCTGGGAACACTTGACTGGTAAGAGAAAAACCTCATTAAATGAACATATGCACAACTTCAGAAAACACACTGAACATGTGGCCCCTCCCAAGTGCTAGCAGGCCACTGCGCATGTGGACAGCCCACCCCAAGGGAAGAATCAGGGGAGGAGAAATGCAAACCCTGGAATCATGACAACATATAAAACCCCAAGTCGAGGGTCAAGGATCTCTCAAGTTGCCTACTTGGCCCTCTTCCGAGTGTACTTTACTTTCTTTCATTCCTGCTCTAAAGCTATTTAATAAACTCTTACTCCTACTCTAAAACGTGCTTCAATTTCTCACTCTGCCTTATGTCCCTCAGCCGAATTGTTTCTTCTGAGAAGGCAAGAATTGAGTTTGCTGCAGACGAATCAGATTCACCACAGCTAACATACTTGGGAGATTGAATGCTTCGGGCAGAAAAAGTCAAGATGCCAAAGCATGTTAGCAGCGGCAAATCCGACGGGTCTGCAGCAAACTCAATTCTTGAATGGATGGGGCAGGTATTCTCTTTACTTGCTAGAGAATCAACGATTCCATATTCAAACATCCTGTGAACTAGCTAATCCTGGGGAGAGTAATGAGACTTACCTGACAGAGAGGAGGATATATGCTGGTCTCTGAGGTTTTCAAGGCTGTGAGACAGGAGAAGCGGGAGTGTGGCTAGAACAGAGTGGTAGAAGAAACTGCATTGTTCTGATTGTATTGGTGTTGAGATAGACCAGGTAGAGTCAGCAGCACGATCACTCTCTACGTTTCCTAGAGTGGTAGTAGCAATGACAGTGGCAGCTCAGTTATCAACTTTGAGTCCTAAGGTACAAGTGAGAGTGTTACTGGCAGAACGTATTCATATCCATATGGGGTCTGCAGCAACCTCACCCTCACTTGGGAGGGGCCACAGGCACAGTGTGCTTACTGAAGTTGTGAAGTTGTGTGCATGCTCATTTAAAGCTGTTTCCCTTAGCCGTGGAGTATTACCAGAGGAAGGTCATATACTTGTTAAACTCTGTCATTTTGCCTCTTAGTGTGCATGCTTAAGCCCACTTTTTCAACTCCTGAGATCTTATTGGAAAGCTGCTGATCACTAGCTTAAGGTGTTTTCTATGTATTAGAGGACTACCTTTCCCTGGCACCAGTTATGAGCAATTATTATTTTAGAAAGACAAACTAATAACTGCCTGACCATCATCTGATGGTTGCCTGACATTTCTTGGAGGGGACTTTCCGGTCCTGCTCATGTCTGCCTAGCTACCTACTCTAACACTATGATTGAGCCTCTTACATATGTCTGACAGAAAATATGTACAAGAATGCTGGCCAGGCATGGTGGCTCATACCTGTAATCCCAGCACTTTGGGAGGCAAGGTGGGTGGGTCACTTGAGGCCAGTGGTTTGAAACCAGCCTGGCCAACACAGAGAAACCCTCTCTCTACTAAAAATACAAGAAAAATTAGCTGGGTGTCGTGCGACATGCCTGTACCACCAGCTACTTGGGAGGCTGAGGCATGAGAATTATTTGAACCTAGAAGGCAGAGATTACAGTGAGCCAAGATCACACCACTGCACTCCAGCCTGGGCAACAAAGTAAGACTCTGTCTCAAAAAAAAAAAAAAAAAAGCTAATAACAGCTTTGCTCATAATGGCAGAGAAAAAAAAAGAGTTAAACAAAATTCGTTAACTGAAAAAGCAATAAATAAATACATAAATATGCATACAGAATAATATTTATTGTAACATCATAAAAATAAATTAATTCCTGCTTCAAAGCATTAGCATTTAAATACCTCAAAAACAAAAATGAAATAAAATACAATAAATAGATTTATCATGGAAGAATAAAGTTCAATTTTTTATATGTGTGTACACCACACACCCACAGTAAAACCAAGTAATGCAATATTAAATGTGTGTGGTGTGTGCGTATGTATGTTGTAAAACTATAGAGCAAAACAAGGGAATGAGTAAAACCAAATTCAGAGCAGTGGTTACTTCATTAAGTAAGAGTAAGCAATGTGATCAGTTAATACAGAGCAGGGAATTCAACTTTATTTGTAGTGCTCTATTTTTGTAAGCTGAGTCATGAGTATTTGGATTTTTGTTTTGTTCTATCTTACTATGTAACATATACAGCCTCATAAACTATACTCTTTTGCTTATATCATATTCAAATAAGAAAGTTGATAACATAAAAACAAAGTAAGAACTCCCTAAAATTTTACATTGTTTCAATTAATTTTGACATTTTTATTTTATACAAAATTCTAGCCATAAATATGGCAATTTTGTATCTTGAAAATGTGACAAATATATTTTAAAATGTCTACTTGTTCCTTTGTTGAAAATAAAATGCTTGCCAGATCAAATAAATTTAAATATTTTTAGCTATATTGGTACTAAACATTTCCCTGTCATACTAATATGTAAAGTTGTTCTAAATCTGCTTTCATGAACATGCCATTTGAGCTAATTACTTTAGAGTAAATGCAGATCTCAAATAATTGCTAAACCTTAGGAAATGCTTTCAATAATTGACTTAGTTTTCATAAGCAAAACTTGTGTTACTAAATCTGAATTAAATGCACATTTGAGACACTTAAAGTGTTAACCTATCAAATATTTTCATAGTGTAATAAAAATACCTTGTAGAATTAATGCCAAAAATAATTCAAACACTGCATTCACATTTTTTTACAAATTTTCTGTCATTCAAAAATGTTGTATGGTATTTTCATGTGAATTGTGTCATCTGCAATGAATATGTTTTTCTACTAATTGATATAATCTAAATTGAAAATATTGTCTTTCCTAAAGTACAAATTTCCAACTTCTGTGACTTACATGAGATAGAAAGTCTAATTTTAGAAGTGGTATAAGTAGAGATAGTGAAAAATACAAAATATTGCAGAAAACTTGATATATTCATATACAGATATATAAATGTTAACTTATTCACAATTATAATTAGTAATTTTTTCACAACATTTTTACTCGTATTTTTACACATAATATTCAATTGGGAGGAAGAATGCACAGTTCTAGTCTTTCTAAAAAAAATTATCTAGTGTTTGCCTCTCATTGACTCTACATATATACAAATATAAAACATTACTTTATCTTTTATCTTATTCCAAAAATAATTTAAGGGATGGGTAGCTAGATTGATGGCTTAGTGGCCATAATATCTCAAGCATAATATTTTCTCCTTGACCAATCTCGGTTTCTGCTAAAGATGAAAAACTCTGGACTGTGTCTCATGCTCAAACAGATTAAACTCTCTAATGTAATACCAAGAAAAAGTATGTTTTACTGAAGAAATGAAGAAGTATTTATATTACCTTTAATATATCTACATTAAACAAGTTTCAAATATTGCATTTCTTTCACTGAAGTTCTCCCTTGCCCAACCACCTCACTTCTTTCTTTATCTCTGCTAGCCTCTAAGGAACTCTTTCTGTTCTTCTTAACGACTAACTTAAAATTTACATTTAAATAAGTAGTCCCATGAAGAAAACTACATAGTATTTTTCAGTCATGCCCATCCCCTACTAACCTACTTCAACAGCAGTTTCTTAGAGTTCTCAGAAAATACAATAATCATGAGAGATATAATTAAGGCTTATAAAATAAGATTTCTCTCTAAATGGTGAGATTTGTGAATATATATATGTAATGAATATATATAATAAATACATAATGAATATATAATGTATTTATATGCCCCTGTAGATGTAACCATGCTACAGTGAATAATAGAGACATTCTAGAGATTTCTGTCAGTGAAGACAGACACATGATTTTGATACTGAAGGACCTTGACTTTTGAAATCAAGACAACTAGATTCACATTCCATGTCAACCACTAGTTAATTCCCATTAACTATAACTTGTTCTCCCTTATGTGTGGGAAATATTAACCTCATAGCTATATTAAGTCAATTTCAGTACATTCGAGTTGGCAATATATGGATTTTTGAAGTAAATAGAAAATATAGGAAAAATAACCATGAGCCTCAATCTATCATTCCTTTTCAATGGCGTAACAAAAAGGAATGTAAATGATGTTTGACCCACATATATGACTAACAATGCTAGAACAGATCCAAGTCTTTTCCAGGTACAGAATTGGGAAAAATTGAATAAATGGTTTCTTATTTCAACTTTACCAATCTATGACATTCTTACACTCCCCTCAACTCAATTCTTTTTTCTCCCTACTGTGAGCAATAATCACACCATTTCTCCCCCATCTTTCTTTTCTTATCAAAATTTCTTTCTCCTATTTCTGTAGGGCTCCATCTTTGACTTTGTTTTAACTTGAAAAAAGATTCACAGTTTAGAATTGTACAGTAGATGAGTTTCTTACTTCCTTTAATGGAGAGATAGCAATTGTGCCTAAATGGTTATATTCCAGGGCAACGTAAATGTAATGGTAGTATATGGATGAGGTAGTACATATATTAATATGCTACATTATCAATGTGATGGTAATATGCAGGATTATTTCTCCTGAACATATTAAAATATAATTTTGAAGATACTTTCAAATCTTTAAACCTGTTTCTCTAGTCTCTGATATCTGTGCATTCAAGTCAAATTAAAATCATTGTTTCATAGATTTCTGTTCAAGAAAAACATATTTTCTATGAAAATTTGTACACATTTTGGAGATTACTTTATAATAATTTTTTTCCATAGGAAATATAAGCTATAAATACATTGGATCAGTAAAAATAATCCAAGGAGAAAAGAGGTTTGTAAGAAATCCTGATCTGTTTTGGAGCCAATAGAAGGCCTCTGGACTGTCAGGGTTTCCACAAGCGGTGGAAAATGAACAGCAGAGTGAGCAGACAAGGCTTTACTCTTCTGTTGTACCTCTTCTTCACCCAGAAACTTATTCTTCTGTCTAAATTGAGATCTTATATAAAATTTTATTTGATGTAAGTTTCCAAACATTTTACAAATGTGAAAACATTGAGTTAGTGAGTATAAAATAGCCTTACAAATCTTCAGATTAGAGGCTTCATCTTCCTTGATGGCCTCTGCTCCTGCCTGATGCCTAGCATTGCTCTTGGCCGAGGGCAGAAGGCATTTATGGAATGGAGGCTCAGCAACAGGACTTTGTTCTTTCTTGTTTGATCTGGTAGAGACTTGGTTCCTGAGATCCTGTTTTTATTTTCATAGCTTTTTTTTTTTTTTGCTTCTTTTTACAATTTAACACTCCCCTTTCAAACAGGATTGGGCCCCTAAAATAATATTTTCATGTTGTGACTGTTTCTTGGCCATAATGGGATGTACTATGTTAAATCTGTAAATGGGATTACATGACACTGGCTGTGGGAAGTATAGGAATACATGTACTAGAAAGCTGTCCCTCATTTATACACGCACCCTTATCAGAATTGAAGTTTACAGTTGCTTTGAACAGCTCCAGGATGCAACATTCACCTTCACAGTTTAGATTTCTAGAATTATTATGACCTTATGCCAGCAGATGGCAGTAAAATATTTTATTTTTAAGAAGGCAAAATATTCTAATTAGCACAAGTTGCACAGGGTGGATTTCTACTACCAAACACAGTATGGATTGATTTTTAAAAGTTGGTAATTGTTCATTAAATGAATGGATGCCCTGCATGCCAGTTAAAAACAACTGTGGAAAATTGTCATAAATGAAATGAAGTGAATGATTCTGGATTTAATATTAAGGTAAAAATGTGGTGGCCCAAATTTTTTGAAGTCTTGTTTCAGTCCATTTTCCCTTGCCTGTGAAAGTCTGAAATCATTCTATATCTATACCTTGGCAAAATATTCTGAGAAGTGAGAAACTGGCACATGTTGGCATGGATACCTAACATCCACACCGTTTCCCTCTGACAAGTTATTAACAGAAATGCTTCACTGAAACTGATGGGCTTTGCTTTACTGAGGAAGCATTTTCTGCCAAAATATTTCTTTTCTGTAACAGGGCCAACCGAAATGGTCGATTTGGGTTCTTGCTTTAATCTCCTTTACTTCTTTCTTCAATTAGATGTAAATTTCACAGACTTGGCTTATAGAGATCATCAAACATTTACTAAGTACTTATATTATTATTTCCTTCCCATTTTCCTATTCCTAACCTAATCCAGCTCTCATTCTTTTATGTATCTTTCTCAAAGAATTTTAAACTGATCTCTCTGTCTCTAGCTCTTCTTTTTTCCCTCCAGTGCGTCAAATGCTGATAAATTATTATTATTTTTTATATATGGCCCTGTGACTTTTGGTGATTTGTCTCACCTGTTAATTTGGCGTGTGGAATGGTTCTAGAATCACCTTGAGGTCTAGTGTGCCTTAAATGCCCGTAGGTTTTGTTTACTTTCTATATTCTTTTCTTTGTGTGTGTGTGTGTGTGTGTGTGTGTGTGTGTGTGAATTCAGAAAGATTGAGAGTGATTCTGCCAGTGGCACCATCTTCCCAGAATCCTCTCAATTAAAGTGTTTTTAATTAAATTCAAGTATGTAATATATGTATAATTTTCAATACAGCATACATAGTGTAGCCACTTTATATCTATTGACATTTTATACCTATCTATTGACATTTTTATATCAATAGCTACTCTCATTCTTGATATATGCAATCAGAATATTGGGAAATATATATGCAAAATAGTAAAGTTAGTTATGACTCCTAGTATTTTATGATTGATAGAATTGTAGGTGTTTTTTTAAACTTCTCTCTTAATTGAGTCTTTTTAATGAATAGAAATACATGTATATGTACATATTTGAAAAAAATTAATGCAAATTAGAATCAAAATTTAGATAGACTTATCCTGGAAAACTTTGGCAATTGGTTACCACATCTATGGCTAAGAAAATGAAAGATTTTCTTATGCCTAGTCAGTCACACACCAAGGGAAAAAAAAAAGAGAGAAGGAATGAGGAACAAAGTAAAGTGAAAAACTTCACAAAAAAGCATAATACTATTACAAAGCAAGTTAAAACATAATGTAATTTTATTCAATGAATACAGCTTAAGAATTCATTTGAACTTGATACTTGGCACTTTCTCTTTTGAGTGATACACACTTAAAGATTATGTTTCATTTTGTATAGGTCAAAAAGGGTTTGGCATGGCTATCAATAATGATTAAATTATCTTTATATTATAAACCTACTTTATTAATTTTTAATTATTATAATCAACTTATAAACACAGGTTATCAAAGGTTTGCATATATTTTAGGCAATAAATAGATGCTATAATCTTGAATCATAAAGTAATTGTAGATCTGAAAACCCACAAGAAGTGAAAGTGAATCAAACCACATATGGAGAAGTATATATATGGGCCAGTTTCTTAGTTGACATAGTGGTCATTACACAGGCTAAAGTGAATAGTAACAGAAATAAATAAGTATCTTCCTCACAGAGAAAAATAAGGACAAATAAGGAAACTAAATGTTTGCATGAACAAATGAAAGGAGTTAGTACAAATATGCTCAATTCTTTAATCTGTGCTGCAATAAATCCTGCCTACATTAGATATATACAGAAATGGAGTAAAAACATAGTATTTAGAGTTTGATGACAATCTAAAGAACAAAAATGAAATAAAATGTTATGTTAGAAAATGGGACTAAGAGTGGAAGAACTTTTATATTTTATTTTATAGAATTTTGTATTGTTCAGAGTTTTTTTTACACATGCATGAGTTATTTTTATAGTGACAAAAATAAATGTTCATTGATGATTATCACATGTTAGCTCTACACCAGTATATCAGGATGTTTTATTATGAAGTACTTCTTTTAAAATGTCTTTCATCTTCTATTCTGATATAGGTCAAAGGTATTTTTTACTTAGTGTTTGCCAAACATTTAAAGGCAGAATACTATACATTTAAATGACTTGAATGTTTGCACATATTATATTGCCAAAAATTGCTTTTTAAAAAACAACTTACAGAAAGTTGTGTGGTATCGAAACCTAAAAAGAATGCATAAAAGCTGATTTGCATAACACTAACAAAGAGTAAAATAACCCTTTTTAATAAAATGCAATTTTATGATTCCAATTGATGAAAACATTTAATAACAATTGAGCAAATTAGAGAGAATTTTATGAATCTATGTATTATTTACTAATGTAATAGAGAAAATTGGATGTGCAATATGAGGGAACTTGAATTTCACAATTTTTATGTAACCCTAATCTTGTTCTAAAATAAAAAGTTTATTTTATAAGCCATTCAAAATCAAATTGAGAGTAGCATAACTTTTTACAGCCACTGTGTTTTTCAAAAAGTTTTCCTTTCAAAAGAAATGACCTTCTCTCTACTTAGAAGACTGCATTGCAATTTTAAATAGTCAAACCGGTTCACTAGTCACATCTCTGAAATTTACTGTGCTTCCCACCAATAAGCAAAGTATGGAAATATGTACAGGCACTAACCAGTTGAATCATTTCATGGTTATCCAATCAGTTTAGCCATCTTGAAATCAATGGCTCCTCATGACACAACTGACTGAGCGACAGTGATCAGTGTTGATGGTGAAAGTGTCAGCAATGATTGAATTGGCTGTGTTGCAGGTTAGATTAGCTGCCTATACTGGAAGTATTTCAGGTGGTAAAACTACAGAGGCATTCTTATTGGCAGTTAGATTTGGGGCAGTACAACTAACATTGTCATTCCCATTAGCTACTTTAAATTATCCATTCCTTTACAACCTTAGGATGTCGTTTGTTAAATACTACATGTTCTCCTGGAAAAAAAAAAGTAGTTTTCTGTTTAGATTGAATGGTCATTTTGATTAGAGCACTGGTGTTTACCTGTTTAAAGCAATTATAGAAAACACACATTCTATTGCACATATTGTAGTCTTAGCAGTCAAGGAACTACTGTGACCTTCAAGAACCAAAAAAAAAAAAAGCAATAAAAAAGGAAAAAAATATATTTTATATGAGAATCCAAGAACTATTAAGGCATTGGTAATTTTTTAAAATATGAAAAACTCTATAACCTTCCTATGATTACTTGTTAAAATTTAGCCGATACCTGCTCCCCATCAAAGATGAACTTTAAACAGGCTTCCATGTCTGTTGTATAAACGTCTCAGCTAGTTCACATGTGAGTTGAAAATGTAGTAAAAGTACTTTTTACCTTCTATCTTGAAGGAAAGTTGACTCTATGCTGTTATAAAGCCAGAACCTGGGAGGAGAAAGTGATGGAACAAGAATTAAAACCATTTTTATTCTCTCAAAATTTAAGACAGCAAAATCCTGAATTTGGTTAAAATAGTAAACAATTGACTTACTCTAGGTAAAAAGCATATGACACAATATAGAATAGTAGTTTACATTTTCAAATAAAAGCATGCCACATTATAATAAAGGCAGTTTATTTGCCATCTTTTATTTTATTTTCCATTACCATGACATGCAGCTCGAAGTCCTACAAAAAGGGAAGTCACATCTTCAAGTAATCTCCTCAGTTTCTACTAGATGGAGCCAAAGTATAAAAAATAGGTCCTTGTGGAGCTACACATTATAAGGAACCCTAACTAAAGCTGTTTAGTTAGTGTAATAAAGCAATGGAAAATTATAAGAAACTAAGTTTATATCTAAGGCCATTTACTAGAATCATTTGAACTTGAATCATGGTCCATTCACATACTTTTCTGTGAAAAATTCTTTATATTTAAAACATATACTCTCATGGAATGTTTCTAGATTCATTTGCAAATTATTGATATTTTTCTCATATGTATATATTTTAAAGTCATTAGTAATAATAACCATTATTTGAAACATATACAGCAAAATACAGTTTAGTCAATTTTTTTCTAAAATTACTTTATTTCTGTTCAGAAAAAGGAAAAGAGGGAAAAGAAAATGATCAGTGAAAGAAATGATGAAGTACGCTACCAAATCAAAGAATAGTGTATAGTAACTTAAAAAGTTAAAGATAAGGAAGAAATGTTAACATAATTTGTTTGAACTATTCATTTACATGTTATTTTTTTAAAAAATTGTTTCCTGTGTCACATTGCTAAATTGTCCATGTCATGACTAGCTAGCAGTGTAGACTCCCCTTACTTTTCAGAAACTTTTTGGCTAGCTGAGTGGTGAGCTAAATAAATCAAAAAAAAAAAAAAAAAAAAAAAAGGAACAAAAGTTTTCTGTTGTAAGTTTGCTACTTTAGGTATAATCTTATTTTAATGTCTTAGAAAGTAACAAGAATTTTTGAATATACAAATAAAACTGAATCTAAATACCTTCTTTTTGTTGGGATTTTTTTTAAACTTTTTTCTAAGGATAGAAGCCTACAAAGTCAATCACAAAGAAAATTAATGTATTGATAAATTTATTTAAATAATAGAATTTATGATTTCAAAAATCATATTTGTCAGCATGTAAATTATTTGCAACTTCATAACACGGTTAAATTTATTTCATATACATGAAGGAGGTACTCTTGAGATCTTTGACAAACAGTTGAATCCCAGGATGATGATGGCAGGAACCTTCTTTGACTAAGTTATTCACATTTATAAAATTTACTTCATTAGTTATTTTAGCAAGTCTTCTTTTTCACTGGTTATATGTTACCAATCTTCCTAGATAATGTTAAAAAACAGCAGTTTGAGTAATGAAACATTTTCCCATAAACCAATTTATTTGCCATCTTTAAAGCAAACATATTAGATGAGTAATTCTATTCTCTGTAATTCTACTAAGTCAATCATTTGAGTAGCTTAGTAATGTATAATCATGCCTTTTACAGATAAGCTAGGCCTATTGCTTCAATCCCAAGAGTCTATAACATACAGGTTCTGTTTACTACACAAAACTGCAACTTATCAATATTATCAGGCTACTCAAATAACAGTTGAGGTCAGGTTTAAAAAAAACACAAATTTAAATATCTTTTGTGGCAATATATTGAAAAACATCTAGTTGTTTTATTGATTTTTCTACTTCTTAATTGGTTAAATCAAGGTTGTGTTGTTATAACCATAGAGACGTTTCGGTGAAATAAATAGTAAATATAGTAGTAATTAGGCACCACATCGATAGAGCAGCAAGAGAGAGGTTGTGGTTTTTCAAAATGATTCAATATATCCTAAAATTTATATTGAGATTTTAGAGGGTGAATTTGATTGTAGTAAATATTTGTAAAATATGTTAGTGAACTAATTATCAGCCAGTTTTTCATTCTCATGAACAATTTGTGGAAATAAACTGGCATGTATTAAAGCAAAAAAAATGCTTTGACAAAGCCAAAAAAATTCAGATTTATAAGATCTCGCAGGTTATCAGAATAATAATGTCTAATAACCTCAAATAAATAAGTTTTTTTCAAAGAAATTAAAATTCTTCACATGCATTATTATTCAAAGTCTTATGGATTTACAGCTGTTATTGTAGCTCAGGCCAAAAAACATAACAAAGTAAGAAAATTCATAAAACCAGATAATTTATCAATAAAATTATATATTTTGTGCGAAATCATATAAGAATAACAAATATAGAAAGAAAGCAACGAAAGAAAAGGAGGAGAGAGAGCACAAGCAAAAGAGAGCATGTGCAGAAAGAAAAATAAAAAGTGTAAAAAGTTGGAGGAAGAATTTAAAACATAAAATGTGTCTTGATTTTAATTAATTATTTAATGAATATTTTCTTTAACAATATACAGTTTAGTTTATAAATGTTTTCAACGAAAATATTTATTGTGAAATCCAACAGGTATGCTCCTAACATTGTTATTGGACCACACGCATATCTGTTTTTATTGTATTTGGTCTTTGTCTTTTAACTGGGAATGGGAGCTGTAATTTCCCAAGTTTTGCTCTCAAGTCACATTATTAGGCAGAGATTATACCTGCCTTATTTATGTTTTCATGTTGTTTGGTTTGTTACTAAAAAAAATTCCTATAACCGAGTACAGATTTATATATATATGACAAATAATTTGGAGTTGCACTCACCTATTCTTCACTAATAATCCTGAATTAGAATATGCAACTACTAAAAATAAGTAGGTAAATAATCACAATATACTAAAAGTAATTTCATTTTATAATAGTTAAACTGAAGAAAAATCTGCTATTTATTTTAATATTGTATAGTTACTATGGTGGATAAGATGAAAGATACATAAGGAAACTTACAGAACAAAAAATAAGTGAATAACAAATGACCCTTAGCTCTTTTAAGAAGATATAATGCTGACTTTTTAATTTATTTATCAGAAAGGGAGTCTTAGTATCTGTTTATTACTATTAAAATCGGGATATTTTAATTTTTCTACATATAAACCAAAAATATATGTAGGTTTCCATGGCATCAGGTAGCACCTTTCCTGTTCGAAAAAGCTTATATATTAGACAATTGAGAAAATTTTGTAATATCATCTGAAATTTTAGGGATTGGAATATAAAATTTGTTTTCTGCATGAAACATTTAAAAAAAAGGTACCATGTCATTACACATTATTGAGTGAGGGGAAAGTGGGTGATGCAACATCTTTATACCATAACATTTTTTTTCAATTTTGGGGGTCATATGTCTACATAAAACACTTTAGAATATAGCTGATATAAAAATTGATGTGAAGCAATATTTCGAATGTTATACATTTTTATCCTGCACTGGGATATCTTCCCTTACTCTGTTCCCTGCCTATAGATGATATGCTTAAAGTGTTAAGGATAATCTATCAAACAACACATTTTGTTAAACATCTGCTGAAGAAGAGTTCAAAGTCTTGGAGTGCAGCCACAAAGACCAGAAGTAGAACAAAGTCAACTCTTCCTGTTGCTCCACTCTTTTAAAAATTTTATTTATCAGCTACTTAACGGTCCCAGAAGTCTGTAGCTGGAAAATATATTAGAGATTACTTTGTCAGATCCACACATTTTTTTTTTTCCCAGAGGAAACTGAAGCCCAAGAACCTGTCTCTTAAATTTAAGCTTATATAATTAACTAATAGTAAAGATAATCCTAAAATCTATTTCCACTGATTTTAGTTCTTACTCTTTTTTTATTTCAGGTCTTATTTTTAAATCACTTTTGCCCAAATTTCAGGCAAGCAATTACAATTAAAATGTACATTCCTATAAATGTATATTTCTCTCAATAAAGGTATAAGTTGTTTTCAAGTTTTAACAGGATGATGTGATAAGTAGTCATTGCCATGGAGAAACATGAATTATGATCTTGAAGAACTTTGACCTCCATGTTTTAGAAGAGCTGGTTTTATGCTGGAAGCAAAAAGTGGAGATGGGTAAAAGAAAAGAAATAGCTAATGATCATTTTGTTAGCTAAAGTTTTACAAATACTGTTTTCGAAAAGCAAAGATTAAATAAAAGATATGCTTTCAGTACAATTGATTGTAAAGATCTATTGAATGAGAAAATATCAGAGATGCTATAAACTCAGGTCACAGACTGATGGAAAATCATAGGATGTTTTACTATTGAACATGAACTTCCCACATAAAAATAAGGCTGCATAAAAAGGCAAAAAAGGGAGGGAGTTCATTTTGTCCTTTGTGTTATCTTGTATGGATAATTTATCTAACACTAAAACAGATATTGGGAGTGCGCTATTATTTCATAGAATATTAAGTTAAAGTGCTATCTAATAGCCAAACACTTGCCTTCTAACCTTAACCAGGATTTCAGTTAAAAGATCAGTTTAGAATCTCATCACTAGATGGCATTGTTACACTTGAATACAATTTAAATAATACAATGACCAAATGAGCTAGTTAAATTAGTAGACAATTATCCCGGTTCTCCTCTTCCTTTTATGAGATGAAGCTGGTTACTTAGCCTGCAGGATAAATCCTATAGGATGCCCCACTCAGTCAGGGCTGCTTTTTCACAAGCTCTCTCTTCCCAGCTTTCACCTCAATCTGTCATACAGATTTGACACCGCATCGTTCCAACAGTACTCAGAAATGACATGTATATAATGTGGAATATTGTGCACATTTACAGCCGGGGCTCTTTCTCTTAAACATCGCTGGCTATATCTTGGCTTCTGGATTCTGCCTTGCTCAGTGTTCTTTACTTTTCACATATAAATGGATGCCTAACCCAAACTTTTATTATTACGATTATCTTAAAGCAAAACCAGAGGACAGCATACCTGATTTCTGTCATTTTTTCTGTTAGTATTTTCAAGCTTCCACTGAGCTTCCTGTAAGCTAATGAAGGCCATGGGACATACAGGGCAATGCTAACACATGATATTTTTATGATTCAGTTCCATGAATACTGCACATGAAAATGAAGTTAAGTGACATTCTATTGAAAGAGGTTCTTCTTTACTTCTTTATTTATTTCCTTAAGACCAACAAGACCAGTTCAATAAGCCTAGCAACCCATTTTCTTCCCCAGAATAGGCCTTAGCTTTGTTTTCTTATGTTATCATAATCTAGCACTTTTCCTGTTCTAAGTGAAAACCCACTGAAGAAGCAAAACCATTCCATTATGAGTGTTATCAAAAAGCAATACCATGCTGTTTTTAAATGAATACAAATCCAAAATGCATTGTAAAGTGTACCCAGCCCACACTTAGGTGACATCACCCACACATTCTGTGTGTGATTACTGTACACCGCATCTGCATATTTCACAAGAAGTACAATGCATTGTGGGTGGTGGTTTCTATTTACAAGAAGGGATGCTGGAAATACCCACATCACAAAGTGATATTTTTGTTTTATTAACATAATAGGGCACAGTTGTTTTGGCAGATTGCAATACAGCTGTAGTATATACTTTCTGACTAGGATTGCTACTTTATTCTTTTTCAAATGCCCTCCTCCATCCCCAAATCTGTACTTTCCCATGAATCTGAAAAATTAACTCTTTACATTCTTCTAACAGAAACCTTCTGAACACATACCTTCAATTCCTATGAAGAGAACATCGAAACCACAGGGCAGAGCGAGCAACAATATAAGCCAACTAATTAATTAATAGTTCACTATAAACAATTAATGAACTACATGTAAATATTACAGTCCTTTTACATCCAAAGAACTAAGATTACACATGATAATTTGATTTGGCATTAATATGCACTAAGCAGAAGAATTTCTGCAGGAATTTATAATATAATGCAAACTTCTGTTAGACTGCTGTCTAACAGGCAAGAGGAAACTGGAAAAAAAAAAGGGCTGGCTAAGTTAGCGTACAATCATCACTTACCTGAAGGAAAAGGCAGATCCTATTAGCTACAATTCTCAACACTCATAGTACTAAAATGTACAGTAATATAATTACATATATTTAACAGATTTTAGAGAACTTTCTTGACAAAGTACCCAAGGTCAAGATTTTTAAGCTCAAATTTGAATGTCTACCTTGTAAAATAATGTGTTATTAATTAATTCAGAAATTTGTTCATGTATCATACAGGCTTACAAAGATGTTAAAAGCAAAACAGTTTTCTCCAGGCCAATATTTTCAAATAATTCTTGTTTTCAAATAATTCTTCCTGTTTACATTCTCATATTCCTTTTGATGCATTTGAAGATCACAAAGTAAAATGTTTCCTGATTCAGAATTTGGCTGCATTCAAATTTATATTTCCTGAGAGAGCACATGTAACTACTGAAACTGTGAATGAGAGAACCATTTTAATATTGTGTATTTGTATGGTTTTATAATTTATAATGTGGCTTAACAAATACTGATGTTGAAAATGAAACCCAGTTGTAATTCTACTAGCCAGTGTTCTGATCAACTCCTTAATTTAAATTTTACATGAAGCAAATTAAAGATTTTTAGTACAGTATTCCAAAGTCACTTTATATAAATGTTTTCTTAATATAATTTGTGATAAGTATTCATTTTCTTTGTAGAAAAAAAGGAAGCTTATTTTTTGAAGAAAAAAATATAAGCTACATAAAAACATTAGTCTGCTGAAGGATATTTCCATTGTTATTGTTCTCCCCTGAACATCCTAAAGAACTGCTATGAGTATGATTTAAGTTCCTACAGTGTAGATAATCTACAGTGTATTTCTCAAATGGTTATCTCCCGAGCTTCCTCATTAGTGCTCTTCCTCTCTCTCACAGGCACACACACACACTTAGATGTGGACACTTACACTCACATACACTAGCTTTAGCTCTTTACTTCTCTGTCAATTTTAAATTTATCCCTGAAGCTCGAAAGAGATATACATTGCATTGAACCTTGTAAATAGAGCTATCTATATCAGCACCCTTAGGGAAAATAGAGTGCCTTCACATGGCATAGAACTTTGTCTGAAAAAGTTTACATGTAATATAATTTTCTTTATTTTTTAATATAATGTTTAGTATGTATGTCTATCTAACTTGGCAAAACTATTTTGTCTATCACACCGACACATTTTTAATCTTTTAAGTATATTTTAAATGAGAAGCTGAAATAAACAACCTAGACCACCACTTGCATTGTTTGATTATTAATTCCGAATTCACTTCTCACAGAGTTTTTAAAAATAAATTCCTGACAGCAAATAATTCTGTTACAATCACCATAATAACCAATGGCCATTTTATTTGCAGTCTGCCTGTTTACAACTCTGTTTTAATATTGCCTTAAAGTATGACAGTGTTCTTTAAGACAAATTCAAAAGAAATTTAGATGGCTTTATAAATGTAATTTCTTTTAGCATGACTTTAAATTTTTTTAAAAATGTGTTGTCTTACAAATTATAGGGGTTGATGTGTAAGCATTATTCAATTTTATTTGTATGAATTGCCTTGATGATGTTTTCCCTCAGAAAAGGATTGGGTTAAGGTAGACATAATCTTTAATTATTAGGCTTATAAATTTATTTCACTAAAAAGCCTACAATGCATTAAAAGTGTTATTGATTTTATAAAACGAGTTCATTTTGCATTAACACAAGGTTCTCTTGAGGGATAGCTGGTGAGAAGTAAGTAGTTGCTTTGTAGGCACAAATGTCAGAGGGTAGGAAAGCACAGTGAAAGAATATTGGGACCAAAATTTGATAACCTAGTTCCTATCTCTGCCATTTTTATTAGCTATGTTACCTTTCGCTAGCTTCTAACATCACAGATCTCTATTTTGCTCATCTGTAAAATGATACTACCAAAACTTGCCTGGACTTTGCTACTGTTTAAGGGAGTAATTAAGTATTTTGATAGTCAATTCTTATAAATTCAAGGTGATATTACCCTGCACATCTTTCTGGTGGGATAAATACTTCTCATGAATATAAGAAGTTAGGTTTTGTCTGCTTCAAAAATTTGGCAGTATTTAACAATCAGGTATACAATCTGGCAGGTTGCAAGGAGTGCCTTCTCTTTTACACAAAAAATAATTTGACATTTTGGTAAAAATGGAAAGCATTTAGATTCTGAAGATCAAGGTGACAACAATTCTAGGTATTTTATTCTCAAGGTATCTCACACACACAGGTCTTTACAGAAATGTTTGTTAATATCAATATATTTCTTTATAAAGAAGTCTATTTTTAATGAAAATGTATATATATCTATAAAATATATGTATAGGTATATTTATAGATAGATATAATACGCACACATACATACACACATGCAAAATCATCCTATCTCATTGAGATGGAGAAAACTGAAAACGACTGCTCTGGGATCAGATACTTAGTCTTCATTTTATTTCATTTTAAATATCAGATTTGAAATTAATCCAAGGACCACTATGGAACAGAAAAAATGTGTGTGTCAACATCATCTTTGAAAACTAAACTTTGCCAGGCACAAGCTCTATTTTAGTCCTCAATTCAATTTTATGCAGATAATGAGATTAATTTGCAGGCTTCATTTCAATATTGTCTTTATTTTTAAAAAGCCCATTGACGGTGTCAAAGATTTTGATTAGATAATTTGATCACATTTCTCAAGCCAGATACAAATTAAAGTTGGAGCTAAAACAGAAAATCTTACTGTTTACTATTCAGAACAATCTTCCTATTTCAGGAAATGGCAGAGCTCCAAAAGCCACATGTGTACAAATGAAAATTCATAACATGTTATTCAAACTCCTGTTGTATTTGTGCAATTTACTAATTAGATATGGTAAGTATCAGCACTGAAATATCATAGTAATAGCATTAAAAAGGCCAAAAAACTACTTTTCTCAGTTCACTTCTCTTTATGAATGACATAAAATCCTGTTTTGTAGCATAACTACTCTGTATATCAAATATAAAATAAAACCTTAGAAGTGCAGTGTACATTCTAACAGCAGAGCTTGTTTCTGTATGAGAAATCGAAAGACCCTGATCAAAGAATATTTTAATCAAGATTGGTGATATCTGGAATAAATCAATGTAATACTCATGTATACAAACTAATTTCCTCTTCAAATCATGTGCATTATATGATAAAAATACCAAGTCATTTGACTTCACTGATCCCAAAATGTAACCTTAAAAGAGAATTATTTATTCTCAGTTTGTCTCTACTTGTTGAAAATGTCTTTTCTTATCTCATTTATAGGATTATTTGGAAATGAATTCATTATATAAATATATCAGCTATATGTAGTTATGTAGTGACAAGGAATTAAATTCCAAGTTAATGGCATTAAAATTAGAGAGGATGTGTGTGTATGTAATTTTTGATAGGTATGAAAACACTGACTCTTTTATTGCCAAAATTACCTTCCTTAGGACAGAGCATTTTGCTATTAAAAATATCAAACATGTATTGAACATTTAGTGTACCAGACATTGTAATAAGTGTTTTACATAAACTTTCTAATTTAACCTCTTTCTTTTATCTAATTAGACTATCCTGTTCTGACAATCCATTTTACAGATTTATGAAACCAAGGTTTAGAAAAGTAAAATAACTTCTTTAAGTCACATATTTTGGTAGTTCTAGAATTTGAACCCACATACGTATGATTTTAGAGCCTATGATTTTAGTCATGATGATACATATACTGCCACTATTTTTAGTCTCAGCTATTTCTCATTAACAGAAGAAATTGACTGCTGACAGGGATCATACTTGTGTAAATATTTGTTAATGACCAAGATTTGCGAGTATGGTTTTCAAGGCTGACATTGTTAGCAGCCACATGTTTCTTGCTTTTCAATGTTAAATTAAATATCTTGAATGTGCAAATTTTAGGACTCTGGAGTCAGAACACATTTTTATGCCAGCCTAAACAGAAAACGCTTAATTCATTTTCAAAAAGGGATGAAAGGGAATAAATGTAATGGGCACCTACTGTCTCCCGCAGGTTCCCATGGCAGCATAGCAGGCTCAAGAGCCATCAGACAGTGAGAAAAAAAGAGACACAGAATGGGAGGTGCTGGATCTCTTACATGGAATCACATCAGAGAGAAAGCAGGAGCTGAGGCAGTGTGATGTCTGGGAATCGAAGCAGAGGGACAGATCAGGAGAGAGTTGGGTAGGCTTCCACAGCACATTCCAGCCTCCTCATTTCTCATCTCCCTGACCTTACTTTAATGATCTCGGGACACACTTGCCCTCTGTCTTACACTTGCTACCCTCTTTCATCAATTTATTTCATTGTCTCTTTTCTGACTTTCTTCCCTACTAACTTCATACATATGGAGACACTCTTGAAAGACCCTACGCACAAAAGTGCACACATTCTTCCTTTTAATCTCAGCACACCTTCTCATTGTATTCTGTTACACAAACTGAGGAAATCCCCAGCACAGTGTTAACATATCACTATTTTAAAAAGAATAAAATAGTTCAGATATTTTAGAGGCCATAGATTTATAGTGATTATACGTAGACAAAGCTAAAGAAACCTCATGTTGCAAATTATTTGTATTGATAAACAATGAATATGTTTCTATAGATCAGTAAGCAAATATACACACACATACACACATGGTTCTAAACAGGTCCTGTAATTGATAAACTGATCTTTTAAATGCCGATCAAAATATGTAATCTACAGTTTTCAGCTTTCCTCAGTCTTTCTCTGACTACTCTGCTAGTTTATAAAGGCCAAAGCTGACTGATGAAAAGATTTTGCATCTTTCAGTTCCTAGGTCAGCTCAGAGGGCTCACCTCCGCAAAATTCCTTATTAGTCACTTGCATATTTTGCTTTACTTTGCTTGATGTGTTAAATATTGCTCAATAAATCAAGGGCTAAATTAGCTAACTACATTAACAGAAAGGTATTTATTTAATACTTGTGGAATTGTGTGCCCATCATTCATTTCTTCTTTCATTTGTACAGTCTTTCATATACTCTTGATTCTCTCATTTAAAAAAATATTAAATAGTAGCATAATATTGGACACTTTGTCATTTCCACTCTTGAGGAACTTATATTCTTGTTCATTATTTTCCTGAGTAGTCTAGTTAAAATAACCACATGGGGCATTAGCTAAAGATAAAGGTTTTCTTGCCTATCCTTCAGAGAGTCTGAGATGGGACCAGGTAATCCTTATGCTTGAATATATTTGTGACACAATGTGGTATGGTGATAAATGATTTGCTGTCCAAGTTAATGGAGGTTGTGGTGTTTTAAAAATGGATGTGTAAAAGAACTCCTGTATCAAAACGCATTTGAATTACTACTTTTCTGTTTTTAATAGAATCAATCTAAAAACTATACTACAATGATGATTTAAGCATACATGGGAAATCATAATTTGTGGGTTGTGATATCTATATAATTATGATGGGAAAATAAACACTTCGGTGCAGCAAAGGGGGCTAAAGTATTAACTACTTAATTCACTGGACAGAGTGTTTGGGATAATATCTTGAATGGCAGTAGAAAAAGGATAATGTATGTATCTTCAATATATTTTTAATATTATCTTCAATAATGTGAACTAACATTATCAATATTGTTCTAAAATACCCTAACATTATTAAATTTGGCATGGAACAAAATCAATATTTTTTCAAAAATATAGAATTCAAGACACTTTCCTAAGCTTACTAAATCACATTCTCTGGTGATAGAGAGTAGAAATGAGTATTTTTAAACAGAGATTTTTGATGCCCTCCCCACACCCCTACTCCCAGTCTTAGTTAAAAATCAATGTTCTCATTGGGTAGTAAGGCACAGCAGTCCAGGGCAGGGAAGTGAAGTCCTCACTGACTGAACAAAACAATATTGAATTATGAGAAAATGAGAATAGCTATTACTTTCTATACCAGTCATAATTCATATTCATTTTCATAGTATTGATGGAAAGAGATAACAGATGGCCTCATCACCGTGAGTAAACGTTGTATGATCCACCCTCTGGGAGGAAAGCTCTGGTCATGTAAAACAATGACTAATTAATACATTTTATAGCACATTTTTTAATGTGTTAAGATGTGTAGTCTTCAAACAGATAACTTTTCTTAGCTGAGTCATACACTAATACTAGGTATAGTTAATGTTATAATTAGTTTTGCCTCCCCCGCCCAGGATCTACCATCTGAAAACACAAAAAGCAATTTTGGAGATAGCCAAATACAATATTTTTTACAATGCTATAAACATTTTGCCAAATTGTAGAAGAACATTTTACCTTTTCAAGAAAAGTATAAATATAACTCTAATCACGTATCACTATATGACCCACAGAGGAAAGCTTCAACATACAGTCCAAGATATTTTTCTTTTTAATGGAATGTACAAATAAGATAAAATGGTATTTATTTTGATAAATTTATAAAAACCAACTGTGAAATATTTTTCTTCCACATAATTTACAACGTGGATATTTCAGTTGACATAATCATTATAAGTCTTAGTGTTGTTGAGACGGTTGAGTACAGTATTCTATATATTTTGTAAGTATGTGACACACAGTCTCTGTATGTTAGCACCCCAGAAAATGAGGAAATTAGAAAAGATGTTATCAAGAACTTTTCTAGTTTGAGAAACAAAAATTTGAACAACGTCTATAGCCACATTATGAAAGGTCGAGAAATGATAGACGACAGACAGACAGGTATATGGATCTATAATCCATGGCTGTGGCTGAGGTGGCTTGGCATAGTACCATTAGATAGAGCTGTTAAACAAATGAAATTTACTTTCCATATTCTTCTTGAGTGCCAGTCAGTTGGATGTTTTTAATCATATGTGAATTTTCAGAGTCCTTTTAAAACCATTACTAGAATGTGAGAGGTTAATCCCACCTCCTGACCTCATAGAGCTGTGGGCCAGACCTTTGGAATTCTAAAAGGCAGTGAGGCTTCCTTTTTTCTGATTTAGTTTCACAGACTCCTGGGACATCAATTTTTAAAGGCCCAGTCAACAGATTACAGAAATCATTCAAGTTAAATTTTTATTAGGAAAAAAATACTTCACAAATACCCTTTTCTGTAAAAATATAAACTTAAAATATATTTAGCTGGAGAGGAATAGCAGAAGGTGTGGAGTAAAGAATTCAAAAGATTTTTGCAATGTGAATGTGCAGCCCTATGATTAAATAGTTTTTCTAGTGGTTCTGTCAAATAATTAGTATCAATTACTATTTCCAAAGGCACCAAAATACATTATAGATAATTGGCCAGAGCTCTTATAGAAAATGAGTATTGGGGAGATAACTATTGACAATAAATACAAGCACACTAAACAACAAGAAAATCTTCCATTAACTTCAATTAATTAAAAATAAGTTATGATATGTGTTGCACTCCAGCCTATTTATTTCTGAAGAGGTTACTAACTTATGTCAAATGTTCTTAGAATCTTTACCTTAAAATTAAACATATAAGGTTTATTTTCGACCTCAAAATTGCACTGTAGAAGTTATATCTTGATGTAAGGAAAAACTGGCTCTTGTTGTATGAGATTTCTTGTCATTTACACAGAAAATATTTCCAGCCCCATCATTTGGGCCGCATCCCTTCATTTTCCATCCATTCCTGTGATCCCCTGGAGTCACAATGTCTAAAATCACAGTCAAATCACAATATCTGAAGGGGTTAGTTCACTGAGTGGTAGCTGCTCTTACAGTCTTGCCAGGATCAGAGTCACAGAGTGGTGGAACAAACCACTTATGTGTGCTATTCTTGGTAAGTAAAAACATATGTTAAGCTAGAATTTGTATGCGTGTTTTGGTTTTTCTCTGATTGTGGTGAAGGATGGTGCAGTGTTCTCTTTGCATTTGTAAGGCAGTTGGTTGGAGTCAGGGTTTTGGTTTGTGCTTCTTGATCAAAATAAAGTAAAATAACCGCAATAAGCATCAAACACACAACCCTGGCACGTGATTGGACACAAACATAATTGAGCTGACCTAGGCTCAGACAAAACCAGAAGATGGCTGAACCTAAAACTCCTGACAGTTTAGCAAATTAACCCAATCCTCACTTACACATTTCATTGGTTTGGAAATCTTTCAGTATTTATGACAATAGACTTCTCATGTCAAAAATTGAAGCTGGGAAGAGAAGTGAACCTCCTAAAATTTTACAAAAGTTATTTTATCTGTTATTGTATAACACATCCCAGTACTAAAGCACCTCAGAAGGATCCAATCAGCCAGTTCAGGAAGATTTGTTGAATTGCTAGCAGTGAGCAGCTGTTAAATCACTGAGGTAGCCTGATCAATCTAGCAAAAATAATTATGGATGAGACACATAAAATATAGGAAAACGCAAATGGCAATACAGTGCAGTGACAGCAAGATTTTTAAAATATCTAGGCTTTCCAAGAGTGAGCACTAAATTTGGCCATGCCCAACTGCTACCTGTTCCTTCCCCAGTCTTCTCCACCAAATTAAGTAGCAGTGACATTCTTCCACTGAGCAAGAAGAAGGATTGAGCCATTCTTGACTCTTCTCTTTATCACACATCCAACTCTATTAGCAATTCTTTTAAATATATCTGAAATCCAACCAGTTTTAATTTTCTATCTACCACCAATTATTCCTCTCCTAGATTATTCCACCCTTAGCACCTGGTAGTCTATACTTAACACAGGAACTAGAATAACACCATTAACATATATCCCAGGTCAAGTTACACATTTATTCAAAATTCTGCAAAAGTTTGTCATTTTTTAAAGAATAACCTCAAATATTTCTCATGACTTAAAAGAGCCTATGTAATCTTCCCTCCCACTGTCAGCCACTGATGTCTGATCTCATCCCCAGCCACTCCTTCCATCCATCACTGCTCCCCCATCTCACTGACTTCCTTGCTATTCCTTGAGAAGCATCCTCCCACCTCAGGGCATTTCACTTACTGTCCTTTCAGCCCAAAACTCCTCCAAGATATGCTATGCCTTGATATCTTACTTTCTTTATGCCTCTGATTCAATGCTACCTTTTTTTTAGAACCCTTTGCTAATCACACTATTGAAAGCAGCAAGCACCCAACTCCCTATCCTGTTATCCTGCTTTATTTTACTTTATAACACTTAGCATTATCTGGTATACTGCATATTACTTGCTTATTTGCTAATTTTCTGTCTCTCACCTTTAGGATTTTATCTTGTTTACTGTTATATTGCCAATGTTTGAAAAGTGCAAGGAACATAGAAAATTGAATAGCATTCATTGAATAAATGATCAAGTAAACAAATGAATAAAAGAAATTATGTGTAAATGACGGGATGAATTGATGGACTGCAATTCTTACTAGTATCCTAGGGTTTTTCATATTATATTATTTAACCCTCATAACAGCCCATCAGAGTAGATAGTTTTAAACACATTTTACAGGTGAAGAAAAACTGGAGCTCAAAGAGATTAAATAAAATTTCCAATAGCAGTTAGTTGGCGTTTGTCATACATTTTGTTCATTCAATTCTCGATGTAAAATATAGTAGTCATTTACTGTCTGCCAGCCACTGAGATGAGTACGAGTTATGTAGTCTTTGCTCTTAAGGAGTTTAAAGTCTAGTAGGGTATACAAATAATGAATTAAATAGACAAGCACATACCTATATAATTATATATGGCAGTAAGTACCATAAAATAAATAAATTGCATGCTGAATGCTGAGATAACATTCTCAATGAGATTTCAGGGAAGCAAAAGTTAAGCAAAAAAACTAAAGGATGACAATAAAACAGCAAACAAAAGAAGGGGAAGGACTGATGGGGCTGATAAAAGCATTCCAAAGAAAATAATAGACCCAAATCTTAAGGATCAAAAAGGGTTTTATTTGTCAGAGGAACAGAAAGAGACTAATTTTGCCAGAGCACAATTATTTAGGAGAAGCAGGACACGGGACAGGGCTGGGGACACATTATGTAAGCCTATGTTAAAGAACTTGGATTTTATTCCAACAACAATGAATGGTTGTAGTCAGGGGCTTGAGGGGAGATTGTGTGTGCGACCTGATACTATGGCTGATTGCTTTTTGGAGAATGAATTTAAGAGGGATTAGGAGAGGTAGTAGGAAACTCTTTTAAAGAGACATTTTTGTTAAGGCATGTGCATGCTTCTGAAAGTTCTACTAATTTTACTGAATTATATAATACAATATTTACTATCTTATAAGAATCATCTAGTACAGGGGTATTCTGGGTCTATTAAATGGTATGTATTTACTTTAAATTTTTAAATAAATTTTCAGAAATGCTTTAAAAATCTTCACATATATGCAACAATATGTTAACATCAAAGTTTCTGCCCACATACCAAGTTGCAACAAATGCTACATCCCAAAGTAGTTGTAAGAATTGCTGATGCTGCAGGTACCCCTGTTCTCCTCAATCATACAAGGGAGAGAGGTGGGGGTAACCACCTCTTATCTCAGGTTTAGCAAGAGAGCCTCCATAGAGACCACACTGGGAGCTGACTATGCCTCCTCTGCAGTTGTGTGAATATGCCGGAGGAGGAAGGGAGGAAGGGTGTTGTTCTCATTATCTCCAGTAGTATCTCAGTATAACAGATTGGCTGCAGAGCTATTTGGATGGCAGCATGAAAGAGAGATGTGCTGCCTTGGAGTTGACCTGTAAAGCTATATTTTATTCAGCTAAAGCATATGCAAGAGTTTTTCATGGAAGCTTTTCACTTTACCTGATAACTGACAACATCCATAGAGATGTTATACATATTGTCTCCAAAACCATAGAGGAAGCATACTGCCTATGTCTCAAAACTTAGGGGGATAAAATGAAGCAAATTCTTCTTTGGTTGCCTTTTATTATCCCATATTATGGAACCCTGCATTTTTACTGTCTTTTCTCCTATCTTCTGGCCTATATATGTCTAAATAAGGCATCTAAGAGTACGTATTAATTCTTTCTTTCCAGGTTCTGTAAACATGATTGTGAAAATAATGTAGAACAGTGTTATATTCTGTGGCATATAAAGATGATAATGGTCCTTAAAAACTATATGAGGTACACAGAAACAGAAAAATTGATGCTACCTGAGGAAAGTAACATTACTATTGATTATAATTCTATTTTTAAATTTACTATATTGTTAGAAAAGCAAATATCTGGTGATTTTTAATTATTACTCTTAACAATAAGAGACATCACTTCATGGGTTAGGGAACCAATGTAGAAATTCTTCCATTTGCAAAGATTATATATTCCAAGTATACATAAATTTCTAAAAGAAATGAACATGAATGTGTTTGTAGACCCGACAGCCCTACCATAAGTAACACTGGGCAAAACTCCATTAACAGCTAACCACTGAAATTTGATATATGGCTTTCACAGTCAATGTCTGGCTCCCCAGAAATCAGAAGTAACTCAAAGCCAAAATTCTGAGTGTTTTCCTTCTTCATTTCTAAGCTACCTAATAAAAAGCAATAGATAGATAGATACCTTTTAGGAATACTAATGGAAAGGTTATAGAACACAACTGTGATGTTATTTTGGTGTCCTTTACCCAGCCTCTTCATTTAAGGTACTCTTGCCATTTAAGCTGATTCAGGTCTTAGAATTGAGAACACTCAATGGGGTAGACCTACTGAAATCAGGAAGCCCTTTCTAGCCTACAGAGAGCATCCAGTAAAGTGTTCAAAAACAAAACCACTAAACAAACCTCATGTATTTTCTCTAATTAGTGTGTTTTTCAAGGACAATATATAAAAATTGTGTCTTCTGGGCCTCTTGTCATTAGTAGGGGGTGTTTGTATGGTTAAAATTGAGAAATTGATTCAATTATTTCAATTTCCTTAAAAGTTTTATTTCTTCTACATCTTATTAAGGAATTTCTATTATTTCAATCTCATTTATTATTGATCACTATTGAATCCAGGTTTCAATAAATTGACCAAACATTTGGAACCATTCTCAGCTATTTAAGTTAGGTTATTGCATACAGAATGCCTGGACAGTGTAATTTAATATTTATTTCATAATGTTATAAAATTATTTTCTTAGCTTTTTGGTCTAGCATTCATTCATACACATGGTCTTCAATGTTTTTTCTAGTTAATTAAACAAATCTGAAATTATTTTGGTATGTAATCCTTCTCTTCTGAATTTGACATTATAATTTGTCCTCTATAGGTTGCTGGGATTTGGGTCTGGATATGTCTCTTAAAAATGGAGAAATGTAGCCTTTGTGATGGCACTTTCCTATAGTCCCAGCTACTTGAGAAGATGAGGCAGGAGGACCACTTGAGTCCAAGAGTTGAAGTCCAGCTGAGGGAATATAGTGAGACCCTGTCTTTTAAAAAAAAATAATAAAATATGAAAATAAAAAGAAAAAAGAAAAATGGTACAGGAATTAAACAAATAGTTTCACCTTGAACTTAACTTCTCACAAGTGAAAGCATGACCAGATCTTCAAGTCAAGTATCAAATGCTGCCTCAGTCAGTAGAATAGTGTCCAATTTGGCAGGAGGTGGAAATTCAGAGTATTATGAAAATGGTTAATCCCCAGATAAATCCCATTTCAAGTTCCAATCAAAACTCTGTAGCATAAGAAATCTGGCAAGATATTAAATTCAATTAGCATTGCAAGTTAGCAACACATAGACTCAAACTTTGCATTTTGTTATTGGCTATCTCATTCCTGCCATTGAAATAAAGAGTTTTTATTTGTTTACATAGTCATAGAAATTCTGGATGTTTCAATCTGTACCATAATCTGAACATTTACATGTTTGAGCTTGCCTTTAACTTCTTTAAACTACAATTATGTGCAGTTTTTAATATTTACAAGACTTTCACATGGTTTTATGGCAACGGAAACTTAAATCATTATCAGTCCAACAAGAACTTTCCTGTCTCACATATCTCTACTTTCCAACCCTGTAGAGGTCATAAAACACATTAACGAAATGTTTAGGAAGACTGTTCTTTCTCATGTGGCCAACTTCTAGTCTATGGGAAGCACATACAAAACTTTGTCTTTAAAATTCTGAGAATGTAGGCCACCCAAATCCAGCTACCTGTTTTTGGTTTGCCCATCAGAATCAAGTTAGATAACATTTTTTTTTGTCTTTGACACTTATTACCACTTCATTCTGCCACTTCTAATAACTTAAGAGATTCTATTTAGGCTATCTGAGTAGTCTCATTGAATTGTTTCCTGAGGATTGACGTGGTAACTAGGCTTATTCTTATATTCCCCTTTGAAAAAGGAGAACTCAAAACACATGTGAAGTTCTTAAAAACCTTCTTTACAAACTCTGACCCTTTAATATATTCAATAAAGTTGCATAGCTTACGGGCATCTAACGAGTTCTCACACACAATCTTGGAAACTATCCCTTTATGTTTAGTATGTCACTTTGATGTCTTATCATTTTGGTCAAAATTTCTACTTTAATATCTGGTTATGTTAGGAAGATAATCCAGATGCTGGGCAGTTAACAAGACAAATTTCGACTATGGTAACTTTCCTCTAAATGTGCTCAGTTGTCAACTTTCCTTTTAAAGACTGACACAATATGTCAGTTGTGTTTTGAGCAGAGCAGAAGATGAAAAGAAGGCAACTGGCATTTACTGAGAATATGCCATATAAAAGGTATTCTGCTAGGTGCTTTCACATAAGAGAGGTAATGGATTTAGAAAAGAAAAAGTGTGAGGAAGTGGAGGAGGAGCTGATGTACTATTACTAGGAAAATATTTACATTGCTTTCATTCAGCGAGAAGATTACTAGCAGAGTGAAGAAGTCTCCCATCCTCATTAAATATTAGCTTTTGTCACTACTCTTTTTTCCTTTTATTTTTAGTTGACATGTAATAATTGTACTTATTTTTGGGATATAGAGTGATATTTTCATGCATATATACAATGTGTAATGATCAAATCAGGGTAATTAGCATATCCATTACCTCAAATATTTATCATTTCTCTTTTGTTGTCAGTTTTGTGTTCTCTCTCCAGTTGAATTAACATTTTTTTTCATACAGATGGGCAGGCTGTAATATAGATCCTTATGATTCAACTCTCAGTTCTCTCTTTAACTGTCTTTTCTTAGCTGACCCTCAGTATACTTCCAATCTTTAATCTCTGAATTAATTTGAGAAAATTCAATGAAAACACACACAAAATTATTAGGATAATTTCACATAAATGGACTCTTTCAAACTCTAAGAGTATGCCTTTCTTAATGTGTAAAAAAATACCAAACATTAGGTAAATTCCATTTTCACTGATGGAAAAAAGAAATTCTGATGCACATGCTCCTGTTTGAGCAGATTCTCCTGTTAATCAATGGGTCTTTCATTTTATGTATGAAATGTTCCCCAAAAATATACCTCAGATAATGTCTTCAAAAAGCATGGGAACAGACTATTTTTAAGGCACTGTAATTTTCACATATTTATATCATGGATAAATTTTACTCAATAACTTAAATACTTTTACTTATGTATCACTGTCTTTGGTTAGCTCTAATTTGAAGGGATTGGTTTTTTATCTACATTTGCTTTGGACACAGTTTTCAATCAGAAAATGAGTTATGATTGGCTTCCAAGAAAGGTGTTGTCCTGTATTCTACTAATTTTAGAAAGTACACAGGACCAGTCTCAGAATGGAGTATGTGCAAACACCATATTATTTACAGCAAACTAAATATAATGCCTTGATTTGGCACTGCCTGCTTGATATTTCTCTTGAAAACTGTTACATATGTTTGTTTTGAGTTTCTGCCAAAATAGCAAGATTGTTAAATATCTTTCATGTACTTCTTGTTAAATGCAAGGAAAGAATTATAGATTACCTTAGCTTAACTTTTATACAACACTCCAATGGGCACTAAATCTTTTGGAAGAAAAAATAAATATTCAAATTATAAAGAAAAAATTACTATTGTAATCACAAATGTATTACGACTGTTAACATGCCAATATTCAGTTTAATACCTAAACCACCTCTACCCATAATAATGTGACTCATTTCTAAATTACATGTAGAATACAGTAAGATTGTAATTATGCGGGGGCTGATTATCTAGGTTGTCAATTATTCAAGGCTTTTGCCTCCCTTCTTCTTCTTCCTGCTGTCCACCTTTTGGACAGTTATCACCTTGTTAGTATTTCTACTCCTTGCTTGTTAGTGAGATTGGCAGGGGAAGGGAAAAGGTGTGAAAACTTAAATCAGTAGATATTATTACTTGCAAGAATTTTCCATAAAAATTGGTGTGGAAGAGTTCAAAGCTAATTGCTAAAATCACACTAGGGATATGTGTATTTCACTTATTCTTGTTTATCCAGTCCTCCATGTATCGGAGAGAGTTATAAGTAAGATGTAAGCTTTCAAGGGGCAGAAAATCATTTCTGATAGAACTTTCTAAGAAAAATATTGTAAATGGAAACTATCTGAAGAACCTTATATAAAATAACCAATCTTAATAATTCAAATTTTTGTGCTTCAGGCAATTATATTACCAAATATTATATTTGCTCCCCAATGGAACTGTTCAAACACATAATTAATTAAACATATACAAAATATACTTGATGTGGCTTTTTCTTTGGGAAAAATACAAATCTGAAAGTGAATGTTTCATATATTTATATTTTTCAGGTATTACAGCATATAATCCATAAGTTTAAATATTATGATCTCTTGTATTTAATTTTTTATTTCTCCTTTCAGCAAATCTGGGTATATTTGAAAGTATTTTCCAGTACATATTTTTAAACGATATAAAATTCACCTGAATTAGAACATATCCCTTTTTTTCACTTTCTCTAAATCTGAAAACTTCATGTAAACATTAACTTTTCAATTATTCACTCATAAAATATTTATTGAACAGTAACTCTAAACACAATACACAGCAGACATTGGAGATAAAGTGGTAAGCAACCCAGACATTGCTTTGCCCTCACAATGCCCCCAGTCCAGCAAAGACAGATATTAGTCATATAATCCCACAATCTCTTTTGCACTCACTATTCAAGGTGAACCCTACCAAAGAATGTAGAGAGCAGAAGGAATAATCAAAGTACTCAGGTTTACTAGACTCCTGCAATTTCCGGCCAACTAGTAGAGTCCTTGAGTGAGACTTTCCCTAGGTCCTCTATTACCACCCTGAAGCTGATAATTGGAACGTATGAATCAATGTGGAGTTACAACAACATGATTTAGAATGATACATTTTGGAGACAGTGGGAAAACCAGTAGGCCTATAATATTCAGAAATCACCTATATACATGCTTGATTTTGTATATTTGTTTACAACCTGCCAGCGTTCTCTGTTTTCTCTTTTGTCTTTGGTGAGGATCCCCGTTAGTACTATTCTCAGTGATCTGTTTTTTGTTGTTGTTGTTTGTTTTTCCTGCCAGTTTCCGAAATACCACTTTTTAAAATGCCTAAATTTGACTTGAATGTTCATATTATTATATTATTATGGGAATGGTTTATTGTTTTAAGCTTCCATGTCTTGCAATGGATAGGTTTTCTGTAGTGCAGTTGATAAAAATTTATCTTAGACTTCTATCACTAAAAAAGGGTTAAAAGAAAGCATTTATATGCACTTCGTGTTCCCTCTCCAATTGAATTAAACCTTTTCTTTAGCTGGGCAGTCTGTAATACAGACTTACAATTTAACTTTCAGTACTTTCTGAAAGTTACCTTTCTGTTATATCTTATATGTCCAATTTATGGTTGATAATAAGCAAATCTTTTTTTAAAATACTTACTATTATGATGGGTAGTGAGTGATCCAGATGGTGTCATTCAAGATGGTGGAGACTTTGTCATATTGGATACTTGATGACAATCTCTGCCCTGACCTTCTTTGAATATGTAGCCTGAATGGGAAATAACTTTTTGTGTCTTAACTGAGAACCTGGTTTGTTTATTAATGCAGCCTAGCCTGGCCTATCCCACTATTATATTTTTTAAAATACCAGTTATCCCTATGATATGTCTACTTACTTCTAAAGTAGGATTAAAAAGAAAACTAATTCCCAATTATAATAATTATCAACAGACAGGCAGCTATAAGGTACTAACAACGGGGGAAGTGGCATTTTCTCTTGTGTGTTATTCCCATCTAAGTTGTTTACAGAAGGAAAACAAAATGTTATTAATAATAATTTTAATTAAATATTTTATGTAGTAAGAATTTCTATGTTATGTATGTACATGTATATTTAGAAAAAAAATTGAAGATTTTATTGAATAGAAGTCTTTCCTTGTAGACTACAGTAATTGAGCCCACCCATTACATTACTATGGAGGGATAAGAAGATTTTGGTGGTTACAGTAGTCAGATGCACTTTCACATAGAGTTTAATCAAAATTAGGGTCATGATTAAAGCCATTGGAGTTATTAATTGAAATATTTTTCTAAAACATTAAATTTTTAAAAATATATTTTCAAGTGAAATAGAATGAGAACATTTGTGTCCTCTTGAGGTGACGACTCAGGCATAAAATGGAACACAAGATGAATACTTACCATCTTGATAGTCAAAAGAGGTCCCGCTCTGTGCTTCTGAGACAACGAGGGACTTGCCCATTTGAATCATGTTTATGACACATTTTTCCTTATCTGGACATACCTATGCCAGAATATGTTCAGTCTATACTTCTGGAACTTGATCAATCTCTTCCTTACATTTGTCAGGAACTCTCTAATTGCTGATTAGGAACATGCAAAATTTCTATTATGTACACTGACAATATTCTGTTTAATTAGCGAGGTCCTCTGGGAGTCTATTTCCTCTAGTTAAGACACTGAGTATGCTGACACCCTAAGCCCAAATGACAAAAAGCAGCAGCCTCTAGCTTGTCTCATGCCAAAGCAAGTAGTCACTGCACCCGGCAAGTTGACATATCTATGGTTCTTACTATCCATGACTATTTTATGGATTTATGCTACAGCAAGGACCAATTTTTCATCAGGGATTAATTCCATTGATGTTAAATTACATGATTATGCTTTTAAAAATGACACATTAACCAGGCGCGGTGGCTCACGCCTGTATCCCAGCACTTTGGGAGGCCGAGATGGGTGGATCGTGAGGTCAGGAGTTCGAGACCAGCCTGGCCAACATAGTGAAACCACATCTCTACTAAAAATACAAAAAAATTAGCCAGATGTGGTGGCAGGCCCCAGTAATCCCAGCTACTCGGGAGGCTGAGGCAGGATAATCTCTTGAACCTGGGAGGCAGAGGTTGCAGTGAGCCGAGATCTCACCACCGCACTCAAGCCCGGGTGACAGAGGGAGACTCCGTCTCAAGAAAAAAAAAAAAAAGACACACCACATTTCAAAAGATTGATACATGCTGTGAACACTTTTGCTGACTACAAAGTTAGAACAACGTTCACAGACTGCACACTCACTTTTGACACTAACTGTGAGAGTGCTGGCTACTGTATAGTTAGAGAAAAAAATCCACACAAGATCCTTCTCTCTTCCAACATCAACTGGAGGATTGGAAATTTCCCAAACCACCCTGTTTTGGTCAGTCACTAAAAGGACTCTCCGAACTCATTGAAAGCTATTATAGTCATAGTTGTGGTTTATTACATGAAAAGATACTGATTAAATCAGCCAAGAGAAGAGGTGCATAGAGTGGAGTACAGAAAATACTAAATACATTGTCCTCTCCCCATCAAATCAAAATACATTACTTTCTGAGCATCAGTATATGACAGTGCACACAAAGTACTGTCAAGAAGGAAGCTCACCTGAACCTCAGTGCATGGAGTTTTTATTGGAAGTCCATTATACAAACATGATTCATTAATAGATTGCCCGTATGGTTGATCTCAGTCCTCAGGTCAACTGATCCTATGTGGCACAAAGCTTCTATCTGAAGTCATACTGTTATTTTTTGGCTAGCTTGAGGCCCCCAGGCAAACCAAGATTACTGATCAGGAACTGAGGGCAAAGGCCAGATCTCATTTGGTGCAAGATTAAATTCTTTCCTACACATACGTACAGTTTACGATTTTGCAACTAATCTTTAAAGGATGATTCTGTGTCTTTTATTTGTTTTTATCTAATATTTATACATTTTTGTCTTAAAAAGGAAGCTGTTTCTAAGATATTTCTAAAAATTCTTAATCCATCTTTAAAATCTGTATTATAAAGATATTAACACTTTTTCCTGTATAATTCCCATTATGACTATTTCTAAAACTAAATACTGACCAACTGTTGCTGTCACTAGCAACTTGGCAGTAATTCTGACTTAAACTGCCATGTGAGTTGTGTGTGTGTGTCTGTGTGTGTGTGTATGTGTTTGTCTTTATGTTGTCAATGTAAGATATCTTCTGGTAATTCTACCAGGTTATGGAAGTCAGTTGATCAAATAATGGGAACTATAAGCAAGTTATTGAATTGGGTCACATGAATTTAATTGTAGGCATACTAATTGGTACGAAGAATCTTAATTTTGTTTTTATTAAACATAATCAAATTATATTTAAGTAGATAAGTACAGGTCATCTATTTAGCAAACAAATCTATTTATTGATAGTATGCATACCGTTTAACCCATAATTTTTTAAAACTAAATTTCTTATGTGATCTAGTAGTATGCACTTAATAAACAGCCGTGTTTTGAACATATATTTAAAGGCCTTAATAATTACACTGTTAAAATTATTGGCTATTGTTCACATTTTTATATACATCATACTGTCTGTTTCTTGAATTAATCCAAAGTCTTTATGTAAAGGACACCAAATGAGAAATTTTGCAAAATGACTATATGCACATACAGTTAAGATTCAGAAGATAGCAGACATGTAAGGGAATCATGTTTCCATATCCTTCAAACACTGAGCTTCTTAATCTAAGCTAATGAATTGGACACACAAGTAAGAAAAATCAAGAGAGTTATTTTAGCTTAACTAAAAAAAAATCCCAGAATATCTATGCTATTTACAAGGTCTATTCCCCTAGTATCTGGGCATAATTCAAAGAAATAGGTGGGTATATTATTAGTCTTACCAGACAGGTAAGAAGTAACCTTTGAATTTCTAGTGAAATTTTAAGAAAAATATATGATTTTTCACATTCATTATTTAGCAGATAAATAAGGATACTTCCTTATTATGCTAGGATGCTGACACAGAAAACAGACCAGAATGAAACTCTTTTTTTTTTAAGTAAGTGAGAAATTGTAGCATTACTTTTCCCTTCTCTCTCTCTCCTTTCTTTCTTTTTCTACCTATCTTGTTTTTTCCTTTGTAATATAACAATGTGTCACTCACATGTTCTGAAGTCCTTCAGTGTAAAAGATGCATGTCCCTCCTTCTACTCCTGATATTATCCCCATCCCATTACATTTCATTAATTTAAATTTTATTGAGCTCCTCTATTTCTGAGTATATTATTATGCTTTTCTTTGCATTTTGTAATTGGAAAACTATATGATTGCTGATATCTATATCTATATTGATATATATTGATATAAATATATATAGATTATTTTTTTGAGACAAGGTCTCATTCTGTCACCCAGGCTGGAGTGCAGTGGCGTGATCAATGCTCACTGTAGCCTCCACTGACTAAGTTCAACCAATCTTCCCACTTCAGCCTCCCTACTACCCGGGCCCACAGGCATGTGCTACCATGCCCAGCTAACTTTTTCATTATTTGTAGAGATCGGGTCTTGATATAATGCCCAGGTGAGTCTTGAACTCCTGGCCCAAAATAATACTCCTGCCTTGGCCTCTCAAAGTGCAAGGATTACAGGCCTGAGCCACCGGGCCTGGCTGGTGAAATATCTTTTTTTGTTGAAAGGATAATGGAAAAACATTTCATATTTTAAAAGCACTAGGGTTGTTAGTGAATGTAAAGTTACTAATTTTATATCAGCAAAGATAGAAAATTGTGCTTAAATTCAATTTAACTATACATTTGTAATGGAATTGGTATACTACATTGTAATGGATGCCAAGCAACAAAATATAAGATATTATTAGGACACTGCTGTAAAAATTAAAACTATTATAGAGTATTAATTTGCATTGGGCATTTGTAAAACATTAGAAATCTCCAGAGCAGCTGAGCTATATTTTCGCATTCTATACTTTCCCAATATAGAGTCATAGAGGTAGTTATAAAAGAGGGAAAAATTAAGTTTTAAAAGTACTACTACATGTTTTAGAGTTTTTGATTATGTTAATGTACTTTGAAATGGAGAGGATGCTTCAGGGATTTAGGATATAGTGGTTTCCTTAGCTTATTTGACTATGTAACCTATGTTCCTGGGAAACCTGAAAGTTACTTTGTGGATCAACCAAGTAATTTACCATTGTCTAATTCTAATGGCCTAGAAAGCATTTTATCATTTCATCTGTTAAACAGAATGATTTTAGGGCCTCCCTTCTGGATCTAAATGACTTAGCTCCTACAAAAACAATTCCCTAGTAGTGAAGAAAATGTTAATATTATGGGAAATCAATTATCATTGTACTTATATGTCAATGGTGATGTATTTTTGTTCTATGAGTAACATTAATTGAAGATATGGGTATAATTGAACTCATGAAAGAAAAAGGATCTTTTCAGAAGGCAGCAGCATAAAAAAATAACTTGAGTACTAACATCTACAGAATTGTTGAAATTAACAATGAAGGAAAGAGACCACAAGATATGCAAAACTGAACTAATTTTCAGAAGAGCAATAAATATCCTTATATCTTATCTGAATTGTACTTGAAGTATAAGAAAAAGCAACCAGGCTTTCTCAGGTTAGTCAACATTACGAAGATAAGACAGGAATTATAAAGAACACAGTAAGTATAAACAATAAACTGTTGTGTCATGATTTAAAAGCAAATGTATAGCATTTAACTTATTACCTTATTGAAGTTATATATACTTTTACATATTCAGTTTAAATTTAGAAAGCTGCTTCATGCTAAATTGTTATGCAATTTATAGCTGATAAAGTATGTTTTTAAGTGTTAAAATTTGGACCTCAGCTCCCAGTGTTATTTATTTGTGATATAAATCAACATGATTTTTATCACTTTGGCTTACATTATTTTTTTCAAGCATTATAACCCACCATTAGGTATGAGAGCTGTAGTCAACCTGTGAAAAACTAACACTGATGAAATGAAAAGAAAAATAATGGACATAGAGAGAATTTGTTTTAATTTGAGCAGGGCCTCTTTTCAGTGTTTATTCAGGAAAACATTAGGGAAAAAAAACAATGTTTGAAATGTCTTAAACACAAGAAGATTAGGCTTTCAGTGGCAATTCTTATCTGCGTGTGGGCTGCAACAATTAGGCATTGATTTCTGCTATTTCTGAAATTGCATTGCAGCTATCTCCTTCTCTTTTTTTTATTTCGAAAGACAGATGTTAACTTAGCTTTAAAGAAATCACCCTATTTCCAATTGCTGTACACTGCCTTTGTTACTAAGCATTCCCAAGTGATCATAAATAATTTTAAGTTATGTTTTAGTCTATTTGAGGCTCTGGGACTAAAATGTCAAATTAGAAAGAGAAATATGGGCCAAGTATCTTCCCTTGTGTCTTCTCCAATAAAGTACTCTAAAATTGAGGATCCTCAAATGTTTGAGTCAGAATCCAGAAAGCTTGAGCAAAGACACTGAAATTTTATCAATGCTGATTGACATTTTTCACATATTGAAGGCAGTATCAAGATATCCCATGAAGAAAATAAGTATATAATCTTGTACATGCAAAATACCAACATAAGCATTCCAGTAACTTTATTATTGCAATAGGTGATTGACACAGTTGGTATAAATAGTGAGTGAGTATGTAGGCAAAGGAAGAGTTGATTTGATTGACAACCTCCAGGCTTGAAGCATTTTACAACTATGCATCTGATGTTGCAATAACTTTGTGAAAGGAAAGACACACAGGAAATCACTTCTCTCAGGTTAAGCTTATAGCCTTAACATTTTGAGTTTTATTAAATACTTTATGCTATGGTTTAATATCTGTCCCCTCCAAAACTCATGTGAAATTTAACCCCCAATGTGGCAGTATTGAGAAGTGAGGCCTTTTAAGAGGTGATTGAGTCATGAGGGTTCTGCCCTCAAGAGTGAATTAATTCATTCATAGATTAATAGATTGATGGATTAATTGGTTAATGGATTAGTGAGTTATCATGGGATTGGGACTGGAAGTTTTATAAGAAGAGGAACAGAGACCTGAGCTTCCATGCTCAAGCCTCTCGTCATGTGATACTCTGTGCTACCTGGCTATTCTGCAGAGTCCCGACCAGCAAGAAGACTTTCACCAGATGTGACCTCCTGATGTTGAACTTCTCAGTCTCCATAACTGTAAGAAATAAATGGCTTTTATGTGTAAATAACTCTTTTCCAGGTATTCTGTTATAAGCAACAGAAAATGACTAAGACACTTTAAAAATATAATTTTAAAAAATATATACAAATCCATTTTGTGTACTTCTAATTTATGGAAGTTTGGCCATTGAAGTATATAGGTATTAAATATACAAATATTATGTGTGTGTTTGTGCCCATATGTCTATATTCATATGTAGGTACACATGCATGTATTCATCACTATCTAACTAGCATCTATCTACATTTTCTTGCTTCTCTTCTAGTTAGTTCTGATCTTCTCACTATGTTTAGTCAATACAAGTGTGGTAGAAATGTTTGTTATATTTCTGTTTCTTCAAAAGAAACATGTTACAATCTTCTGTCTCCTTTCTCCATGGTTGTACTTGGAACACAGCATGAATTTAGGACTTCTTTCAGTAGTCATTCTGTGCCATATGGATATAAACCAATGACTTAGAGGGAAGGTCCTCAGAATGCCTTCAGGCTGGGAGGCATATAGGAAGCAGTCAGTTTTTACAGGAATTGTGTGAATCTCTAGAGTGGGCTGAAAGGACAGGCCAGGACACTGACAGGGACCTAGGTCTCTGATGTTTTGTGAATTACCAAATGTGGCCTGGACTGTCTACCTGTAGATTTAATTTACATTAAAGAGAAACAAATTCTGATCTTTTTAAAGGAATTATCTTAATGTTTCAAACACTAAATTGTTGGATCCTTAGGCTTCTTTTTACACCTTCTTTACAGAAAAAAAGGAAGGAAGAAAGAGTCCTTTTATTTTAGAGATGCATACTAATTCATGAAATGATATAAAGTTGAGGATTTTCTCAAGGAAAATTTAGTGTGAATGCTGAGTATGTAGTAGTGAAGGAGATATGGAAGGATGAAGTAAGATCGGTGTGTATTGATTCTTGGAGCTGGGGGATATGTATGTAAGGGATATGAAGGTCCTTCATACTGTTTTTTCTACATGTTTGAAAGTTTCAATAATAAAAACTGAGAGGATGTACTGAAAACATCCAGAAATGGGGCATGTTTGGGGAGAAAGGAAGGGGAAGATAAAAAGAGAAGGCAACAAACACAACACAGAGAGAGAGAGAGAGAGAGAGAGAGAATGAATGCCAGAAGACACAGGCAGAGAGAAGTAGAAATAAAAATGGAATACAAATTGCATCAGACTTTTCAAAAGTAACCTTATTGATAGTTTACTGTGAAGAAATTCCTTTAAAAGTATGAAAGAAATTTAACTCAGAATTTTATATTTGGTTATCAAACAAATGTGACAATAGAATTGAGGCTTACTTTAAAAAAAAAACAAGGTCCTCTTTTTCTTGGCAAGTATTGGAGAATCTTCTTTTCAAAATGAAAAGTAAACCAAGGGAAAGACATCAGATTCAAGAAACAGAGGAGCCAACATAGAGCAAGAAAAAGGCAGTATGAAGATGACAGCGATGGTCTGCATCTAAAATTCAACCAGGCCAGATTAGATGTCAAAGCAAGTGGGAGACTATGAAGTGGGAAAAACATAACTGATAGATTAGCTAATATCAATATCAATATCGATATCAAATTGAGCTTTTGAAAAGTATTTGTGGTCATTGAAAAATCTGCTGGAGCATTTTTTTAAAATAGTAAAATATTTAGAACATTAAGTAAAATTGAGGTAGAAAAATAGGGTCTGGAGGCAGGGAACATAAGGCCAATTCATACTTCAGCTATAGCAGGAAATATCCTCTCCATAGGATGTTTGCCATAAATGACTTTATAACTTTACTTCATCCTCTCCATTTACATAAGGCATACCCAAGAAACAAATGGAATCCTCCAGGGGGTATTTAAACTCCCAAAAAATCTGAAACAGGGCCTTTGATCACCTATGCTCAGGCCCACTCTCAAATTGTGGAGTGTACTTTCATTTTTAATAAAACCCTTTGTTCCTTCCTTGTTTTGTTTGTGCATTTTGTCCAGTTCTTCAAGATGCCAAGAACATGGACACCTTCTACCAGCCAGGAGGAAGAGGTAAGCCCAAAATTTGGGATTTATTTTTCTCCCTTTCTGCTCCATACAGTGGCTCTCTCTCTCTCTTTTCCTTTCCAACTTGGGACCTGTTAAATACAGTAAGAAGTTCTTCTTCAAAGGTTTAGCTAGTTTAGTTTCCTTGTTCTTTTTTCTCTACTTTCAAGGCCAAACTTCCTTGCTCTCTGTGCCTCCCTGTCTTGGTTTCAGTAAACAACTCTCCCCCTCTGGTCTTTATCTACAGAGCCCATATCTGCTACTCACTCTGTAAATTACCCCTCCCTTCACAACACCTCTTCCCGCGAAACCTGTCCTTCCTGCCAGTGTAACCACATTCCTGCACTTTTCAAGTTAGCCAACTGGGTTCAGCTTAGATTGTGCAGTCCAGCTCCAACCAGTGGAGGCAGGACACAGTAGCAGGGACAAGCCACATTAGGGATAAAAATCCCTTCCCTCCTTTGTTTGGGATGCTCTCGTGGCGACCAGACCTGCGAGATGCACCCTTCTGCAGAAGTAAATTTGCCTTGCTGAGAAATCCTTTGTTTAAGTGCTTGTTTTCTTTGTGACTCTGAGCTTTACTTCCAACAGGACGCTTGGTGGGCAGCACCTAAACATGGAAGCAACTGCAGGTTTCTGGCCATGGCCAGTGAAAGTAAGGTGTTTCCATGTAGACAAGCCTGACCACCACCACCCAGTTCACTTAAGGGACCAGGGTCTTTTTCATTTTTATTTTCTTCTATTTCTTTTCCAGTCTTTCAGCAGCCGTTTACTAGTAGCTCCTTGGAAACTGAGGGCAATTGGCTGGGGTCACTTCCTGGTACTGCCTGAAGGTTTAGGAATGAAATGGAATAATTGCCCCCCAAAAGGGAGAAGGGTCTTTTTTTTTTTCAATCTTTTCTACTTGCACAAGTTCCCTGATCCTTAAGTGTGGTGCAACTCAGAGCAAACTCTCACATGTTTCAGGCAACTTAAACCTTCTTTTCATATGCTAAATTCTTCCCTTATTGTACTCAACTGGCTAAGGTATAAAAGGCCAACCTGGCATCCAGTTCACATTACAGTTCATGGCTGTTCTTATAAAGCTCATAGTATGTTCTGGAGGGAAAACCCTGCATGTGGTGCCCACCTAAAGCCAGAGACGTCTGGAACTCTAAAATCGAACCCCACAAGAGGATGCTCCGTGGGTTCTGTGGACCCCAACCACTCCAAAGAGGATGCTCTTGGCAGAGTTTCTGAGGTCTAATATTAAGCTCTCCTTAGAATTTTATATTGCAGTTGCAATGCTGCTTGGCCCCAACATTGTTTGAAATCTGGAGTTCACTCTTGAATGGGAAAGTGGACTGGCTTTGCATGTACCCAGGCTTTCATGCTGCATTTCTAAGCAGGGGGCCTGGTTGACATGTGATGTCCTCCTTTGGTACTGTTTGGCCCCAGGTCTCTTTAGAGTCTGGGGAGGTTTGGCCTTTAAAAATCAAACTGCCATGGAGACTGCTTTACCAGAAATTTTGGTTCTCAGCTTTCACTGGATTGTCTACTGGCACAAAGCAAAGCCGGCAAGCTTGTATTGCTATCTCATGGCTAACGTTCCAAGCTATTGGATCTTCATTTATGTGTGATTGTACATGTCTAGATGTGTTTATTTGTATGTACCCTTATTGTTATATGTTGTGTCTACCAAGTTGGCTTATAAGTAAAAGAGAACTCATAAATTAAGTAAATAAGTCTAAGCAATTTTCAAGTTCACGTGACTTAAAGTATAACCACTAAACAAGCTACCTTTAAAATTATTGGTAGAATAAAAATAGAAATGCCTTCAGAATTGTAAGCATGCATTTTTTCTAAATTTTATGTTTGTTTTTGCTAGATATTTTAAAATGTCAGTGTTAATTCAAGCTGGGAGCTGCTTGGGGCTAGCCTGCCCCCCATTCTATCCAAAGTCTCACTGAGATATATGCGTATCTGATTGCTTCCTTTAGAAAGGCTAATCAGAAACTCAAAAGAAGGCAAACTCAAAAGAAGGTGTCCCACCTGTGATCTGAAAGCCCCCAAGCCTCCTGGCCTGGAGTTTTCCCTTGTTTCTGGACCAAACCAATGTTCATTTTACATATGTTGATTGATATCTCAAGTTTCCCTTGTTAAAAAATTGGCCGGGCACGGTGGCTCACACCTTAATCCCAGCACTTTGGGAGGCTGAGGCCGGCGGATCACTTGAGTTCAGGAGTTTGTGACCAGCCAACAAGGTGAAACTCCATCTCTACTAAAAATACAAAAAGCAAATTAGCTGAACATGGTGTTGGGCGCTTATAAGTAATCCCAGCTACTTGGGAGGCTGAGGTAGGAGAATCACTTGAACCCAGGAGGCGGATGTTGCAGTGAGCTGAGATCACGCCACTGCACTCCATCCTGAACAACAGAGTGAGACTCTGTCTCAAAAAAAAAAAAAAGTAAAAAATTAAGTACAATGAATAGGACAATTGTTCTGGGTAAACTTTTTGTGTAAGTTGTCATGTCCAATTAAGGAAGGGTTGTAATACAGGGAAATGTGTTTCTAAAATTGTGAAATTGTTCTTATCTATAAATGCCCATATCTGATAGTTCAGTATTTCTTGCTTTTTAGGGTTTTACTAAAGTTCTAGGTTTCTAGGTAACATGTAATTCTGTATACAAAATGTTCCACAAAGGGTTATGTTACTAGTGAAAAAAAAAAAGAAAAATTTTGTCTAATTCAGAAGTTGTCTAAAAGTTAGTTCAAATTACAGATTTGAAAAGGTTATTTATGCAACAATGTAGTAAGGAACCATTAAGTAGGGGAGAAAGATGTGGAAAAGCTTAATAATAAAATATTCTTTAAAACCTGACAGAGAATTGAAAACATTTGGCTAATTAACATTTTCATAGTTAAACCTCTTAGTCTTGATTAAAGTAAAAAGTATTGTAAAAATGCTTTGGGAGTTTGGCAATTCTTTTTAAAATATAGTTAAACATGAAGCTGAATTTAGTGTGGAACCAAATTTCACATACAACGCTTGCATTGTTTCACATGGTGTTCACTGTTATGCATGGATAGTACTGGAGTACTTATTGGTCATGTGTCTAAAGTGGATTTCTTGATTGCACAGAATGTATAATGATATTGGTGAACTTAAAGATATTGAATTGTGTATCAGGAATAAAATATTCAGTATGTGGGTTTTCTAGGGCCCTAGGTAACACTGTAGCCTCCAGGGTAAATTGAGTAGGAAAATTTAGGGTTGGTTTTTTGTTCATTTGTTCCTGCTTCTAATTTTCATTTGTTTGCTGTTTATTCTCCTCTAGCTTTGCTTGTTTATCCATATATTTGAAACCATGATTCTTTTTAGTTTCTAGTGGGAGGCTTTTATTTGGTTCTGTGAATAGTTATTTTGTTTCCTGTGCATTTCTAGCAAGTCATCATTCATTCCATTTATTTGGAATTCCTAAGCTACCCTTGTCAGGCTGCAGAATTAATGGAACACACTAGTTTTTTATCCTTAAACTAACTTTTTGGATTTTAGGCTTCCAGATACTTTAAGTGTGTTGAGTATACTCTTACAAATAAATTTTGAGTCATATTTGTCTCTCTGCCTAGTTTTCTCCAAAATTTGTAAACCTTCTATGAATATTCTGAATTAATGGCAAAGTGTCTGTTTGCATACAGTCAAGTAGAGTTACCACAGCTGCTCAGGGAGAGAGAACCCAGAAACCTGACATGCCGGCAAAAGGGTAAGAATTTCTTACCAGTCAATCTCTGGCCTCTTTCTCTCTGTGCAAACTGTTAATCTCCTCTGTAAAGTTTTAAAGTAATTGCTTTAATAATAATAAGAGTTTAAATCAAATATTTTGTCAGAAAAGTGAAAAACTTAATGCTTTTTATTTAGTTCATGTGACTTGAGTAATCTTTGGGAAATAAAGATGGTTTTAAATATTATTGATAAAATACAATTGTCTTCAAAATGTAAACATGTGATCTAAGTTATGTTCAAATATTAGCTTTGCTAAATGCTTTACGGACATAAACTGCTTCTTTGGCTTTAGAAAATTGTTTAACTTGCCTGCTTTTCAGCTAGGTAAGGGCTGGGGACATCTGGAGTTAGCCATGCCTCTAGCTATGCTGGAAATAGTCAAACCTTATCGGAACATAACTTACTAGGTTTTACATTAAAGTTAAATTGCTAAGAGTCACCATTGTATCATGCAGTTAAGACTCCTAGAAACAGTTTTACAAGCAAGGTATGTAAAAACCATAGAATGTGTTTTTGTTGTTGTTGTTGTTGTTGTTTTTATAAAAGGTTATAAAAGCTTTTTATTTCTTTAAAATTTCTCAGTCACTATTTTGGCAAAGTAATTAATATGGTAATCTGGAATTCCAAAACCAAACTTCAGTTTCAAAATTATTTTTCCTAATGTCTGGCTTTCTGGATGGGTCAGAGGGCCCCTGAAAACATCCAGAAAAGAGTTAAACAATTATTTGACTTGTTTAGTTAAATAGGATTACCAAAATGATGTTCAATCTTCTTTAGGTTATATTTTTGTAAGTAATACTAATATATGTTCCAAAATTGTATCGGATTTCTAAAATTCTAATGTCTGAGTAATGAGCCATCAATTATTTTTAACATTTAACATGGTTATCATGCTAACCATTTTAACCATTTAACATGGTTATCATGCTAACCATTTTAACCATTTAACATGGTTATATTCTAAACCACAGAAATAACCAAATTTTCTTGTATAAAGCTACTAACCCAAGTAAAACAAAAGTTAATTAAATATCAAGAAAATACTTTCATGCTAAACCAGGTAATACTGAAATTGTTTAAAATAGTTTATATCCAATGCTTGATCTCATATTCTTGGGAAAACAATTAAAGCTTCAGACATATTTGGTCAATAGCTCCGCCATTTAAACATTTTATAAAGGGATTTCATGTAATTGTCACTTTCAATGCATGTTTTCTGGTTGTATAAAAGCTTTCCCATGCAAGAGGGCTGATGTGATAAGAGTAGATTATTATGCTACAGTGTATTTTCACCAGGTTAAAAACAAAACAAAAAAAAGCTTATGGTTTGAATCTTCTGGAAACATCAGAGAAAGACTGTCCTTGCCATCCGCACTACAACAAAACTTCAGGACCTTGAAATTTGAGTTCATAATCTCACAACTGAGAAAGGTCCCTCCATGCCCTTGGAGCTGTGCACCCATTGGAAACCTTAAGGTAAAACTAACCAGGGAAATTTCCCCCAAGAAGAGAATGGCATTCTTGAAATGAACAGCGTTTCCCAAGTTCACAAATTAAGACTTCTATTTTCATGAAACTCTTACCTTTGAATATTGTTTCTTGCTTATGCCTCTAAGAACATTAGAAGTGGAAAAGGGGTCTGCTATGTGCACTAATGGGGTATACTTTTATTTATTAAGGAGTTTGCAGCCGGCCTTATATATAGCTAATCTTATACTTTGATATAAAAGATGAAGGCCCAATGCAGGTAAGAAACTTTAATGGTACACATGTTGCCTCATAATCAGTCAAAAACAAAGCATTGGTTTACTTCCCTTAATCCACATCATTGATTAAAGAGAACATTGCCAAAAGGCCTTCACTCTTCTAAAAGGGCGTCATTTGTTAGGTCCATTTTCCATGGTTTAAAATTAAAGAAGCAATGATTAGAAATGTATCCCTTATGATAGGCTCTATAGCAAATTATATTGCAAAGTTACAATATAATTACACAACAGACTTTAAATTCTCTTGTGAAAGTTATGATAAATAATAGAATTGGCTGAACAGAGAAGTAACTGTGCAGCTGCTGGCACTTGTGGCCTATGGAGAAACACATCAAATGAAGATTATAGAAATTCCGTTGTAGGGGATTAACAAGGAGACTGCTTAGTTAAATGAGTAAACTCTATCTAGCTCATTCTTTGTTCTATTTGATTCTAGGAGGTTTAGTTTATGGGGTGTAAGGAGCATACTCCAAACTCTTGGTATTATTCTCCCAATAGTCAAAACAATAGTCTACCTGGTGCACTGTATTATCTCAAATGTTTTAAATGCTTGCATGCAGCCATCTCTAGAATGTCATAGGTCTCTCTTCAACTGGAAGAACAGGAGCTGAAAGAAATGTGCAACCATGAGGACTCTGTAACCTATACATGAGGCGCTGAGGCCAGACACCAAAAATGATGATGATAACTGTTAGTGGCGCTAAGGCCCTAAGTTTTGGTCACACTCTCACCTAAGTGAGAACCTGACCAAAAAGCCAGATTTTTTAAACAAAATTCTGGGAGGCCATTGTTTTGGACTAAGCTCATGCACTAGGCCCCAACAAACCAAGCCAAACCAAAATAGAGTCACTTGTGCTAAGACTTTAAGGAAACACATAGATTCTAGAACAAATCAGGTTTTGTTTTTTCTCCTGCAAATCTCTGTAATAAACATTTATGACAGCATAGGTATCCACCCACTGAAGTCCCCATTAAATCTTTTAACCAAACTCACTTCCTTTTGCCTAGAGACCATCAAGCTTCAGATGATCATGCAACAAAGGTTCCAGCCAGTTGCAGGTGAAGACACCACCTCCAGCAGTAAAGAAGCTACCCCACCTCCACTAGACAGAGCAGGGTGAGTTCCGTGATCCCCAGTAGTTAGGGACTATGCCCCAAGCTAGCATGAAGCAGTTACAGAAAAAAGACCATCAGTCCATCTGTCTCCCAGAAAGATTTATGGGGATCACATCTCTCGGGGGAGAGATGAGACAGGAAAATAGGGTCTGGAAGCAGGGAACGTAAGGCCAATTCACACTTTAGCTATAATAGAAAATATCCTCTCCATAGGGTGTACGCCATAAATGAATTTGTAACTTTACTTCGTCTTCTCCATTTACGTAGGATGTACCCAAAGTAATGAATGGAATCCTCTAGGGGGTATTTAAACTCCCCAAAATTCTTGAATGGTGCCTTTGAGCCCATTTGCTCAGGCCTGCTCCCACACTGTGGAGTCTACTTTCATTTTCATTGAAACCCTTCATTCCTTCCTTGCTTTGTTTGTGCATTTTGTCCAATTCTTTGTTCAGGACGCCAAGAACCTGGACACTTTCTACCAATAACAAAATCAAAAACAATGCCATTATTAATCCAACAAAAACAAAGTAATTCTGAAAGAGTATTATTCTCCACTTAGAAACGTACAACATACATTGCCAGAAAATGCAAATGTTGACTTGCTTTAACCCCAAGTTAATTCAATTGAAAAAATAATAAAGGAAAATAGTGCAACTATCAAAAGGTAAATTTGATTAGTTATTTTTAATTTGACAAGTTGTACATTTATTATTTAATAATATAGAAGTGAAGTTTATAATTAAGAGCCAAATGAGCAGAGCTGAAAATTAGAGAGAGGTGGGGCAAATAATGTTCTTTTTTCAACATAAACTTTTAAGTACTATTTGAGTTACTTTGATAAATTGGTTATATATATGTATACATATATGTATATATGTGTATATATGTATACATATATGTATATATGTGTATATATGTATACATATATGTATATATGTGTATATATGTATACATATATGTATATATGTGTATATATGTATACATATATGTATATATGTGTATATATGTATATAAGTGTATATATGTGTATATATGTACATATGTATATATATATTTAAAGTGATTAATATCAAATATATATATCTGTATCCAAATATAACTATATGTAATTTTGTACATATATATGTGGACACATATGCACAGGTTCATACACACACATAAACACATATACAGAAACACACATGTTTACAAACATACACCAATGCTGAAAGGTATATACTTTTCACTGTTGGAATTGTTATTTATGATGGTTTTGTTTCTATAACACCCAGCCAGGCTGGCAGCTGCTGTTTGAATTTGCAGAAGTGAAAGTTCATCATGATATGGATCTTCTTTGTTCTGCCCTCAGTCATTTGTGTGGCCCTTTTAGTTATGCAAATATGGGGCAAGTAAAAACTCATTGTCCTGAGATTAGGATATAACAAAACTTTTTTTTTTTCTCATGTGATTTAGCAAGAAACACCCCTATGCAGAGCTCAGAGTTAGATAGAGACTGAATCTATTTGCATAGTAACTCTCGAGACATTCTTGTCCAGGGACCAAGCAAGAAATTGCAAGTCTCAAATAAAAGTTTTGTTGATGAGAAGAAAAATCTAGACAAGTTATTTACCCTTAATATCCTAAGAGTTTGTTGGTTGGAACTGATTTTGGCCCTGTTTATGGCTAATGCTAGAAGCTCTTCCAGATTACTGGCCCACGGGTAACAATGTTGGAACTTAAAGAGTTAGCTAAAATGAACTGTTAATATAACCTTGGTGCTCAGCTTGAAATCATAATTGGGAGTTCCAAATTGTGAAACAATGTTATGCCAGCAGTGTTAACAAATGCCACCCATTGATGTGTGCAGAATGAATCTCCAAAAGCTCCCTTGTGTGGCTGCAAGAAATAACAGCAGTGGTGAACCAATTAAGATTCTACTTCTTGGGCTAGGAACAGTGGCTCACACCTGTAATCCCAGCACTTTGGGAGGCAAAGGCAGGAAGATCACTTGAGGCCAGGAGTTCGAGACCTGCCTGGCAAACATGAAGAAAACCTGTCTCTACTAAAAATACAAAAAAATTAGCCGAGTGTGGTGGCGGGCACCTGTAATCCCAGTTATTGAGGAGGCTAAGGCACAAGATTCACTTGAACCTGGGAGGTGGATGTTGCGGCAAGGCAAGATAGCGCCAATGCAATCCAGCCTGGGCAACAGAGTGAGACTCTGTCTCAAAAAAAAAAAAAAAAAAAAGAAAAGAAAAAGAAAAAAGGAAGAAGATAGATTCTACTTCTCTCAGTCTGGCAATCAGAAAAGAGAAAAAAATTCTTTCCCTCTACCATGAATAACTGATAGGGTCTTTGCTCAACTTGAGGTGGTAGAGAGGCCTCAAGAAAACGATTGTGAAATTTCTGCTAACAGGCATTGTGGGAATAGAAGTTAACAGAAAAAAATGAAAATTAATTGAAAAAATAAATGATATGAGTGCATGTGTAATTTGATAGGGTAGATTCCATTATTTACATATATGAAAACGTATAGTCATTCATTCCTTTGTTCTTTATGTCAATTTATCCTATATAGCTACCACTTTAGCAACTCAAGTATATAGACATTCCATGGATATTGTTCTTGTTCCAAGTCATAAATTTCTGAAATGTCTTCCTTAATACCACTGACTCTCCTTTCTTCTAATGACAATAGTCAATCTTGGATCCTCTTTCTAACTCAGAGTCAGCAATTTTTTTCTATAAAGGGTCAAATAGTAAACATTTTATGCTTTTTATCTATAAGGTGTCCGTTGCAACCACTCAACCTTCCATTTTAGCAGAAAAACAGCCATAGATAATTGTAAATAACTAGGCATAGCTGTGTTCCAAGGAAATTTTAATTAAAAAACAGATGTCTGGTCACATCAGATTTGGCCTGTGAACCGCTGTTTGTAAGACGTAAAAGGCTCATAGGAAATTTTCTTCCAAGCCTGGAAGGAGCATATCTTACTGTCACCCATATACCACTGGCCAGAAATCCCAATTGCAGGAGAAACTGAGAAATGTACTCTTCTTGTGTGTCCCAAAGTAGGAAACAGGATTAGAGGGCATCCAGCCAGTCACTGCCACTAAATTTAGTTGAAACTGCTTATCTACAGTGTCATTATTTCTAAAGATAATTTGGGGACCTATAACTATTTGAAATTTGTAATAACCTCTGGTGTTTGTGGACATAATTTTTTGTTTTATTCAACAGAAATTAAACTTAGTATCTTCCTAAGATACAAGCATGATATAAAGCACCTTTTTTTTTTTTTTGAGATGGGGTCTCACTCTGTCACCCAAGTTGGAGTGCAGTGGAACAATTTCAGCTCACTGCAGCCTCTGTCTCCCAGGTTCAAGAAATCTGAGTCAACATAAAATAATTTAAACTCAAGACTTCAAAAATATTAAAAAAACAAAACAAATCTATAAGAAAGTTGAAAGTTTCAAAACAAGATTAGCAAAAAATAGGAAGGTTCTTTATGACTAAGATTTTCTTGGGGAAGATGGGCAGCAAGGATGCTGATTAACACTTCTATTACCAACACCAAAGATTGCAAGGTCAAACAAATAATAAAGAAAAGAGAAAGACAACAACAGATAAGAAAATTAAATCTCTGCCTTCTTGTGACCATTATTTTAATAATTACTAGAGTATTAATTAAGCTCTTGTGTCTGGGGACCACATTACATAGATTGATAGAAAAGCTTACGTATCATGGAAAAAAAGTTCTAATCCTTAGTTCACCTTAAACTCTCCTGTATACATCTGGATCCTGCATGTGCTCATTTGGATCAAAAGATGTCGCAGCTTAAAAGAGTGTGTGTTACATCCTGAATAGCAGCTGTAGATGTCTGAGATCTATTCTAGTTAGGCAGCTTCCCTCAAAAATAAAACATGGGATGAGAGCTTCTCACCACGCACTCATTAAAAGGTAAACTTTCTTGGGCTGAGAGTCACGTCAATCATCGTTTTCCTGCGAACCCAAAGCTGCCTTTTTCTCTGTTAGAAGCTGTTATCATCTTCAAAGCCATATCAAAACAGTGTTTGTTCTGTGCTTTGATTTCACCCACATGGTGAATTCAAAGAAGACTTGAGAGTGCAAAGAGACTATTTCAGATGTTTGAGCATTTGTCTCTCCATGTTTGTAAACGTGATTTAAGTGCCTGATGTCTAATAAAACCCTTTAAATGTAGTGGAATTTTTTTTTATCAAAACATTCCACCTTCTGTGTTTCAAATGTATGTATTCCTGAGATCTTCTAATCTTAAATATAAAACCCCTTAAGGTTTGTATAATGGCAATATAATGGTAATTCACCTCAGAGTTAATTTTCCTTTTTACCCTGATGCAGTCCAACACAAACAAAAAAGCTCTTTTTGAATGACAATTTATAAATATCTGGCACAAATAACCAATTTTTCTTTGGGAAAAGAAAAGTCATTAGGAACATAATGTTATAAGGTGCATTTTGCACTGAGGATATTTGACACCATTCACCAGAGATAAACAGATGTATGTGATTTACATATGAAAACCTATCAGATAATGTAAAAATTTGTATGTGAAATGCTTCATTCACTGAATTAGCCTATGGTAATCTCTCATTATATGAAAAAGAAAACGATTACTAAAAATGTCTAAATAAATATTAATGTGGTTATATTGTTTTTAAATACATAAAATATTTAAATAGAACAACATGCAGGGAGAATCATTTAAAGGTACAGTTGCTATTTTTACTTTAAAGAGCAAATAAAGAAGATACAAAATTAAATTTGGTGATGAGCTGAAAAACATGATTTCAAAACATTGTCTCTTGCTGGATCATTTTAAATGATGGGAAAGAAGAAAAAACTGATAAACAAATGAATATGCTAAACATGAGAAACATTTTATTTCTTGACTGAGTTAAAGCAATTGTGAATATGCTCAAATTTTGATAACAATGTTCCTTCTCTGCTGAGGTCAGAATGGTACCAAGTTTTTGGTAGATAGTGATTCTGTCTTTTAAATACATTTTTCCCTTTTCCAGTAGCTAGCAACATTTTTACGTGTTTAAAAAAATCAGATAGCACAAAAACTGAAATAGTTTTGAACAAAGCATTTCATTCACAACAAATTCCTCAAAAGAAAAGTACAATTTGCCAATATGATATCATTTATTATGTCCTAAATGAAGGCATTGCCCTCTAGCTATTTACTAACCACGTAAGTGGTAGAGCAAAGATGACACAGGATTTTTCTCAGTAACGTTGCCAGCTGGAGACCTCTGACCGGTGACGCCCCTGCCCAGGCAGATGGTGGAACATTTACAACTCTGTCAACCCCATTGCCCCACTCCAGCCCACGACTCTGGGGCTGTCTTGGCCCTGCTGCTGTTTCCCATCATGTGGGGCAGCTTCCTTCCACTGGTAGAGAGCAGAGGACCACAGTGTTACTGCCCTCTTTATACCCACATTTGGTGGGTCCCAAACTCTTGTCTCACATCCAAGAAGAATGAAGAAATGCTGACAGTTGAAGGGTGAGGAGGGTGGAGAAGAATTTTATTGAGCAACAAAACAGCTCTCAGTGGAGAGGGCATGTGAGGGTAGTCCCCACCTGAAGTTGGGTGGATTCTCTCCCAGTGTGGCTGGATCCAGGGTTTTTATGGGCTCAGAATGGGGGTGCATGCTGATTGGTTTGTGAGTATGCAAAAAAAAAAAAGCTAAAACAAAAGCACCACTCAAAGGTGGGTACAACAGTGTAGCAAACCAATTAGGGAAGGATAGGTGTATGTAAAATAGGTGAAGGGTGGGGATCAATCAGAGGAAAACATGCCAAACAGGAAGAGAGGTTCTCAATCTGGTCCATGAACTTACCCAAGATTTGTAGCTTGGCTTCCAGCTGTCTTTGACTTGAAGGTGGGATTTCACTGGGGACCCTCCCATCTCTGCCTAGGGTTTTTCTGCCTCCTGTTGCTATCAAAGACACATAGGAAGCAAATTAGAATGGTAAATGTATTATAAAAAAGTAACAGTTATTATTGATAAATTGTCCGTATTTTTAAGAGATGCACAGCAAAAGATGTCAGGTGAGAGATAATCTCTGGGATTTGTTTTATGTAACTCACCAAAAACGAACACGGCAGAAATCAAGAGAGAGAAAGTAATAGTGAGAGAGCCACAACTGTAGGAGTTAGAGAATAATGGCAGCAAAATTTTGATTAAAGGCTGAATCTGGTAACAGGTAGAGATCTTCATTTACCCTCCTCTCTACTTTGGTGCTCTTTGAAACTTTCATGTAACAAAATGTTTTTTAAAAGTTGTACTATCATCTGTCAGATGTACTAAAGTATATAGTTAGTATATCCCTTCAATTATTTGAAAGAGAAGTGTTGTTCAGCCTGGTTCGTAAACATCTCTTTAGAAGTAAAGTCTATAACCTTTACTGTGCCATGTTTTATTTATTTATTTTTTTTTTTGAGATGGAGTTTCACTCTTGTTGCCCAGGCTGGAGTGCAATGGCATGATCTCCGCTCACCACAACCTCTACCTCCCAGGTTCAAGCGATTCTCCTGCCTCAGCCTCATGATAAACTGGGACTACAGGCATGCGCCACCACACCCAGCTAATTTTGTGTTTTTATTAGAGACAAGGTTTCTCCATGTGCTCAGGCTGGTCTCAAACTCCTGACCTCAGCTGATCCACCCACCTCAGCCTCCCAAAGTGCTGGGATTACAGGCTTGAGTCACCACCCCCAGCCAGTGTACCACATATTTTTACGATGGACAATAAACTAGTAATGCTGATGAAAGCACTGTGGGGTTTCTTAAATTTGCTCTACACTGCCCCGCCCCTCCCCCACTTCCCTCCTCCCTCAGTAAAAATAGGCTATAATGATGTGTAAATTAGGCAAGTCTCCGCCTTACCCTTGTTTTAATACTGTTTTATTAATGTATGCGAGTAAGAGAGGAGGAAGGCCTATACTTATGTATACAGATGTGGGAGCAGAGACTCATTATTTCCTTAGATAATCTCTTCATATATAAAAAGTTGCCTTCTCTCAACATTGACTAGCAAAGATATCCATTCTCCTTTATTTGCTAGGCATATATATATGTAAAAATCATTAATGATTTTATTTTGGATTATATCCAAATTTGTCATATCTGTTACTTTATTGTGTTTGGAAGTACTATTTCAATTGTAAGATCGTATTAAGTATCAACTCTGGGATTGCTTTTCCCAAACTTAAAGCCCTTTTATGACCATAAATATGTTATAGAAGAGTCAGTAATGCCTCTTGGTTCTTAAATATTGACTCCTGTAAGATGTCATTAATCTGTACTAATTGGAGAAAGCTTAATCTCAATTAAGAAAAAAAGTGTAAAGGTATATTATTTTAAAAAGGAACAGAGTTCTATTATTTCAAGTACGTGCATTAACTCACATTAAACTAACAAAGTGTTATCCAATACACATCCTTGACTTGATTTAATGGTTTGTAATTAGCATATCAATTGTGTGGAAATGGATCCTTCTAAAGTGCTTGAGGGTGCTTAGAAAGTTTGTTCTACTAAGTATTTTCAAGGATCCTCTTGCAATCTTATTTACATTATTAATTTACTCTCTTTAAAAAGAAAGAAATGTATCAAGGCAAAAATAACATTCCTGGCAGCTTATGGTCAACTAATGAATTCTGTATTAGTGAAATACAAATTGTTAGAGTTTTGTCTGTTATTTATACCCTAATTATCATCTCAAAATTTTGCTCAAGTTTGATGTATTTTTCTCCATCTGTAAAGGTGATTTACTAATGGTATAGAAGATATCTCATACTGAATCTGTTATTTTCCTAGTAGAATGGCTTTAGGTGATTTCCTTGCAAGCAGCGCATATTATTTGAGAGATGGTTAGTCATTAGATGACATATCATTATATAAAATACCAGAGATACTGAAAAACAGGGAACTGTATTTGAATTCTGCCCTTCCAAAGAATTTATATTAATGCCTGTTACATTGTCTGGTGTATTAAGTTAATACATATATATTGGAAAACTAATACACTTTTAGTTTCCAGACCAGAAAAAACTCATGAATCATTTTCTATCATGCTTGTATTTGCTAATCTGTCATTCAATGTAGTATATGTTCTTTTTAATTTTATTTTGTACTTCATTCTACTTAAAAAAAAAAAAAATTCAGCTGGGCGCGGTGGCTCATGCCTGTAATCCCAGCACTTTGGGAGGCTGACGCGGGCAGATCACGAGGTCAGGAGCTCGAGACCAGCCTGACCAACAGGTGAAACACCAACTCTACTAAAAATACAAAAAAAAAAAAAAAAAAAAAAAAAAACAAATTAGCTGGGGGTGGTGGCAGGTGCCTGTAATCCCACCTACTCAGGAGGCCGAGGCAGGAGAATCACCTGAACCCGGGAGGCGGAGGTTGCAGTGAGCCAAGCTCGCACCACTGCACTCCAGCCTGGGCAACAGAGCGAGACTCAGTCTCAAAAAGTAAATAAATAAATAAATAATTCAAGTAGTTTTAAATATAAACTAGAAGGTTAAAGTCAGCTAATTCTCAATAAGTGAGAGAGAGAAGTAAAACTGGATTTCAACATTGGAAGGAAGATTTTCATTTACATCTATTAACTTCTTTGAGGTAAGGCAGGTTTAACTTAATTATTTATGAGCCTTTCTTAATAAGCATCTAACATCAATCTTGGCTTCTCAATAACGACAGATACTATAGCCATAGAATTGCCTGTTCTTTGGATTTACAGCCTTTGTTTAGAGTTTTTCTTAAGTTTTGCATGATTACCCTCTTTCAAACTGTCTATTCTTATTCTCTCCTCATCGACTAATGAGAATAATTGATGGTTGTCTTCTATCACCTCTTTATGTATTTGTAGATAAATATCATATTATCCCTTTAGTATACTCATTTGACAGATGTGCCCTGTTCTTTTAACCTTTCCTCATAGTTCTTATTTTTCAAACATTTCATCAACCCTTTCTTCTGAACTCTTCAGTTTGTCCATGTTTTTTCCCAAATGTGTCACTACTATATATATATTTATGTGCATGTGTGTGATAATGAATAATGCCCTAAGGTAAGTACCGTTTAATCTGCGCTTTCTTTCCAGTGAATATGATTATGTGTATTCATATATTTGTTATTCTTTTAGTTTCTTTTATGCTAATTTGTTTTCCTGTTTGAAACATTTATATTCAGGTTAACAAATTTAGTTATGGAAATATTGAGCAATAAATAAGTATAAAGTGTGGTAGATCCAAACTTTATATCTTTTTTGCTCTTCTGACCTACTTATAAGTAGAAAACACTACTTTTGGACAAAATACTTATATGTAGAATTTTTCCTGTTTTGAATTTATATGTTAACAACTGATGGAATTAGATGATCCTTATTTAGCTCTTCACTGCCATAGAGCAATTCTCAGCACTTTTAAATAATTTATTGAATGTTTTGTTGCAGAGCTTCTATGTTCTCAAAATTACATAAATCATATAATTGAGAGAAGAGATGCATGAATTTAGTTTTTCTAAAGAAAATGTATGTGCCTATTGTATAACACAAAGGTGTCATGGCAATATGATACTAACAACAATTTTACTGAGTATTTAGTTAAGCAAAGAAAAAAATCAAATGTCTTCTTAATTTGCACTTCTTACATTTATTTTGATTGCACACGTTTGAGAATGAAGTTTGAGACCAAAAACATTCCTTTACCAAAATAATATGTTCTGATTAAATTAAGTGGGGAGAAATACAATTATAATTGATGCTCAGCTTCATTTTAATACACATGACCCCTCCCTGCAAAAGAAAAAGTATTGATATTTCAAAATATGTTGCTTCTTTCCTGAAATAACTCAAAAACCCCAAAACAAAATTTCTTTAAGAAATATTGACCCTCTGACAATTGAGGCAATTTATAATGATCCCTCCAAGTGTTTATGGAGAGAATTTTGGAATCAATATTATGATGAATAAGGAACCATGTAAATCAGCTTATGTTTTGGAATACCTATACAGACAGTGGTTGGAGAACATGGTTCTTCAAGTTATAGATTCAGGTTCTTTTTTGCCCTCAAATGTTTGTTTAAATTCATGCCTTAAAAACTGAAATTGCTAAAATGATTGTTTTATCCATCTGTATTATACCTAGTGGGTTATGTTAAAATATAAATATTCAAAAAGGTAAATATGACTCTTGGCTTAGTCCATTGAGCTGCTTTAACAAAATACAGATGGACTTACGATGGCATTACATTTCAATAAACTTATAAGTTGAAAAAATCATGCTAAAATGCATTTAATACACTTACCAAACATTATATCTTAGCCTGCTACCGTTAAATGTGCTCAGAAAACTTGTACTAGCTTATAGTTGAGCAAAATTATCTAAAGTAAAGCCTTTTAAAAAATAATACAGTATTAAATGTCTCATGTAATTTTTGAACACTTTACTAAAAGTAAAAAACAGAACAGTTATATGAGTACTCATATTTAGTAAGGTTTCTACAGAAAGCATATCTCTTTGCACAATCGTAGAGTCAAAAATTTAAGTCAAACTATTGTAAATCAGAGCTCATCTCACCATAAACTGGGTATTTTATAAACAACAGAAGTTTATTTCTCAGAGTTCTGGAAGTTGGGAAGTTTAAGATCAAGATTCAGTGACTGGTAAGAATGTGCTTTCTCAAAAACGGCACCTTTTTGCTGTGTTCTCACATGGTGGAAAGGTCAAGGCAGTTCTTTGGGGTCTTTTTCATTAAGGTGCTAATCCCATTCTTAAGGGCTCCTTTATGTCCTAATCACCTCCCCAAAAGTCCTACCTTCTAATACCATCACCTTGGAAGTTAGATTTCAACATACAATTTTGGGGGGACCCTCATATTTAGACCATAGCAACTCTCATACAAATATAAATTTAGCACAAAAAAAACAGACTTTAGTCAACTCCTTAATTAATGAAGGAACCAGTAAGCTATTAAAAGAAGTTCAAAGATTTTGAGGATTATATGTGTGTGCATGCATGTGTGTAAGATCAGAAACACTAACGGATGCAAAACTGATTAATATTTTAAGGGTCTATTAAATGTAGTGTTTGGGGTCATAATTTTTTAATGTGTTAGTTTTTCTGTATTTTAATATTGTTTTATTTAATTGACAAATAATAATTGTACATATTCACAGGGCAGAAAGTGATGTTTGATGCACAAATGTATAGCGATCAGATCAGGATAATTGGCCATATCCACAATTTCAAACATTTATCATTTCTTTGCTTTTGGAACATTCAATATCTCCCTGTTAACTACTTGAAACTTTGTATTTATTGTTAACTATACTCATCCTACGGTGGCATAGAACACTAGAACTTATTCCTCCTATCTAGTTGTAATTTCATATCCTTTAACAAATCTTTTCTTATTCCTTGTTTTCTCCTAGTAGAACGCTTGTAGTTTCGTCTGTTCTACTTTTTCCTTCCATGAGATCCACATTTTTTAGCTTTCAGGTAAAAGCAAGAACATGCAATTTTTGACCTCTTGTTTATGGCTTATTTCACTAAATGTAATGTTCTCCAATTCCATGCATTTTGCCACAATTGAAAGAATTTCATTATTTCTTTTAATGACTGACTTGTATTTCATAATGTATATTTACCAATTTCTTTATTCATTTATTTGTTTTTGAACACCTAGGTTGATGCCATCTCTTGGCTATTGTGAATAGTGTTGCAATAAACATGGAGGTGCAAATGTGTCTTTAATATAATGATTTCCTTTCCTTTGAATAGATTTCCAGTAGTGGGATTGCTGGGTCATATGGTATTTCTATTTGTAATTTTTTGAGAAACCTTCATATTGTTCTTCATAGTAGCTATACTAGTTTACATTCCCATCAACAGTGTCTAAGAGTTCCCTTTTCTCGCTATCCTTGCCAGAATTTGCTATTTTTGGTCTTTTTGATAATACCAATTCGTTCTAGCTGAGGTGAGATGATACCTCATTGTGGTTTTGATTTGCATTTCCTTGAATATTAGTGATGTTTAGCATTTTAAAAATATATTTACTGGCCATTTATATATTTTATTGAGAAATGTGTGTTCAGATCACTTGCCCATTTTTTAATCGGAGATTTTTTGCTGTTGAAATGTTTGAATTATTTGTACATTCTGGACATTAATGCCCTGGTAAATGAGTAGTTTAAAAATATTTTTTTCCCATTCAAGAGGTTGTCTTTTCACTCTGTTGATTATTTCCTTTGCTGTGCAGAAGCTTTTTAGTTTGATATAATTCCATTTGTTTATTTTTGCTTTTGTTGCCTGTGTTTTCGAGGTCTTATTCATAAAATCTTTTCCCAGACCAATGTCCTGAAGTGTTTCCAATATATTTTTGTCTGTTAGTTTGAGCATTTCAGGTCTTATAGTTAGGTATTTGATCCATTTTGAGTTGTTTTTTTGTATAGGGTTAGAAGTGGGAGTCTAATTTCATTGTTTTGTGTATAGTTATCCTCTTTTCCCAGAAGCATTCATTGAAGAGACTGTCTTTGCCCCAGTGAATGCTGTTGGCACTTTTGTCAAAAATCAGTTAGATGGAGATATTTGGATTAATTTCTGGGTTTGCTATCCTGTTTCACTGGTCTGTATGTCTATTTTTATGTCAGTGTGTTGCTGTGGGTTACTTCAGCTTTGCAGTATATTTTGAAGTCTGGTAGTGTGACACCTTCAGCTTTGTTCTTTTCACTGAGAATTGCTTTGGCTCTTTGGGGTCTTTTGTGACTCCACAAAAATTTTGGACAGTTTATTTTATTTCCGTGAAGAATGTTATTGGTATTTCATAAGGCTTATCTTGAATCTGTAGGCTGCTTTGGGTAGTATTGCCATTTTAATGATATTGTTTCTTCAGATCCATAGGAAGAGCATGGGATGTCTTTCCATTTGTTTGTACCCTCTTTAATTTATTTAATCAGTGTTTTGTAGTTTTTCCTATAGAGATTTTTGCCTCTTTTGTTAAATATATTCCTAGTTATTTTATTATTTGTGTAGCTATTATAGACAGAATTCCTCCTTGATTTCTTTTTTAGCTAGTTCACTGTTCATATGTAGAAGCATTACTGACTTTTGTTTATTAATCTTGTATTCTGCAACTTGACTGAACTTGTTTATCAGTTTCGAGAGTAATTTGGTAGGGTCCTTAGGATTTTCATATAGAAGATCATGTTGTCTATAAAGAGGGAAAATTTGACTTCCTCTTTTTCAGTTTGGATGCATTTTACTTTTTTCTCTTGCCTAATTGTTCTGGTTAGGACTTCCAGTACTAAGTTAAGTAACAGTGGTAAAAGTGGCATCCTTGCCTTGTTCAGATTCTGAAAGCTTCTTCCCCATTCAGTAAGATATTAGGTGTTGATTTGTCATACATGGCATTTTTTACATTGAGGTACTTTTCTTCTATAGTTAATTCATTAAAAGTTTTTATCATGAAAGATGTTGAATTTTATTAAAAGCCTTTTCTGCATCTATTGAGATGATCAATGTGAAGGTTTTTGTCCTTCATCTCAGTGATGTTATGTATGTCATTTATTGACTTGCATATGTTGAACCATCCTTTCATTGATTGTCTTTTCAGTATGTTGTTGGATTTTGTTTGCTAGTATTTCGTTGAGGCTTTCTGCATCTATTTTTATCATGTTGTGTTCTTATCTGGCTTAAGTAGCAGGATTATTCTGGCCTTGTAGAATGAGTTAGGAAGAATTTCCTCTGCTTCAATATTTTGGAATAGTTTAAGAAGAATTGGTATTAATTCTTCTTTAAAAGTTTGGTACAATTCAGCCTGTGAAGCCATCCAGTCCAGAACTTTTCTTTGTTGGCAGACTTTTTATTACTGCTTCAATATCATTACATGTTACTGGCCTGTGCAGGTTTTCCATTTCTTCCTGGTTCAATCTTGGTACATTGTGTGTATCCAGGAATGCAATCCATTTCCTTTAGGTTTTCAAATTTATTGGCATATAGTTGTTAATAATAGTCTCTAATGATCCTTTATATTACTGTGATATCCATTGTAATGTTTCTTTTTTGTTTGTTTCTGATTTTATTTATTTGGGTCTTCTCTCTTAGTCTAGTTAACTTTTACAGGATAGAAATCAATTGTATCGCTCTTGGACAAAATTCATTTGCATTTATATAGATAAAAATTACTTGCATTACTATCAGTTTCCTACAGCTTGATTTGTGGAGCTGGCCCCACAGAGATAGAAACTAACCTAGTTAATAGAAAGATGATCAAAAGTACACATATATAGAGCCATATAATTCCCAGAGAATTCAATAGCAAATGCCAAGTGCTCCACTGAAAGGACACCCAGTACTTTTTTTCTTCTTTTCTTCTTTTGCCTATTTTCTTACCCTGGACAATGTTTCAGGCAGTTGTCATATACATAATAGGACTATGCAAAATAATTCTATGTTTAATAATCCCCATCCACTCCCTTTCCGAAAACTTTTCTTCATTTAAAGTGGAAAGTAGTTTGGCATAAGATTTCAGAACCAGAGGCATTTTGTATGATTCTATATTGTTTTTTTTTCTCTCTCTCTCTGTGTCATTTTTTTCTTTTTGCTGTTCTCACAATAAAATTATGTTGAGCAAATTACTCTTTATGACTTTCCATTGAGTTCATCCTATGTGTCTCGATATCTTCACCCACCTCTCTATCTGATGAATGATATTCCTGAATTATGTTTTGCTTCTTGCTGTACCAGTCAGCGGCATCAATTTGGAAATCCTAGAAAATTAAAATATCATTTCCTACAATTCTTATTTATGCTATAAGTTAAATGTTCTCTGGGATCAGACATATGACCAGTGTCTAAAAATTTATCCCATACATTTCTATATCATTATTTTATATTTTCTTTTTATACCTCTTACCACTTTTCCCCTCTAACCATCATAGCCACCTTTAACTCCCCGAAATGTGCTATTGGCTTATCTACTCCTACAATTGGGAAACTGATTCAGAGTAATAGCTTAAATTCAGCTAAATCCAACCTATAATCCTGCTCGGGCTTATGTTCCTGTTACATTTTCCTACTTTCTTTATATTGCAGAAAGTCTCTTATAACCATTGAATCTTATAGCTAAATAAAACTAGCGGAAAGTTAGCCTACACACTTAATAAATAGCAATCACTAACATCTTTTGTGGTAGGCAGAATAATGACTACCCACCTCAAAGATTTCCACATCCAAATTCCCAGAACCTGTGACTATGCTAACTTTTGTACAAAAGAGACATTACAGATGTGATTGAACTAAAAGTTTTGAGATGGAGAGATTATCCTAGATTACCCAGGGCTGTTCAATGCAATCACAAGACTCTTGAAAAGAAAAGAAGGTAGGAGAGTCAGAGTCAGAAAAGAAGACAAAAGTAAGGGGGTGTGTGTGTGGATGTGTGTGTGTGTGAGAGAGAGAGAGAGAGAAAGAGAGAGAGATTTGAAGATGGAACTTTTGGAGAGGAAATAATTCTTCTCTACCCGTTCAGTGTCTCCAGCTGGGCTAGAGGTAACCTGACATAAAATAGATTAACAGGAGAAAAGCATACAAGTTTTAATACATTTTTACATGTACTTGAAAGCCTTCACAACAGAATGAATACCTGAAAAAGTGATTAGAGCATAAAGTTCTTATAACTTTTAGATAAATGATAAGTTTATGAAGAAATAAGAGGACAAAGGAGTTGGGGTGAAGGGTAGTGAATTATGAGGAATTGGCTAGGAGATGTATGAAGTGATGGGGCTAGGGTAAGATCAGGGTTATTTTAGTAAGTGTGTTTATATACATCCCCTTCAGCCTCAACCCTCAGTCTTTGGTGATTGCATGGTCTCTTCTCAGTACGCCTTTCTAATGGGAAGTTTTATGGCCTGTTCTTAGGCATAAAGAAAGAGATCAAAGAGCCTGTCCCGTATCTACTGTTTCTCAAGTGACTTCAGCTAAAAATCAAAATGCCAAAACAGCACATTTTGGGATGGCATGTCCTTAGCTCTTCACTACCTTACACTGCCAGCCTTGAAGTTGGAGGACAAGGTCATGAGTCAAGGAATGCAAGGAGGCTCTAGAAGCTGGAAAATGTAAGGAAATAAATTTTCTCCCACTATCTCCAGAAGGAACACAGCCCTGCCATTACTGGATGCTCTTTTAAGCCACCAAGTTTGTGGTCGTTTGTTAGAGCTGTAATAAGAAACTGATACTGTGGTCAAAAATGTGAACACATATAGTAATAAGAAATCACCATTTTCTAAAGCAGTGTGTTCCATTATGTCTACATTTACAGGAAATTATTTAAATTGAGCTGAATTCTGATGTAAATGTTAAACTTTTTCCTAAATTGGCAACTACCCACTTGATGTCATTAACTTCACACCCAATGCCTGCACCTTTCCAGAGTGCTGCTATTTTGTGTGTCTTACCATTGTTTTCTCAGCCTTCCAATTCAAAACAAAACAAAACAAAAACTTCTATGTTTGTAATTTTTTCTTGTAAGAATCATGGTGTTCTATATATCCAATTTTCTGTTTTTTCTTTGTTTCCATTTCCACTATCCTGGTGCAAGCATCTTCCTTAGGCTATGTCACTACACTAATCTCTGAACTCTTTGCCTTGTCTTTAGTCTGAGGCTTCTCCACAATTCAGTCTATGTGCTGCTGCCAGGAATATCTTAAGTCACTAATTGCAAGTCATTACCTTTCTTAAAGCATATTTTCTCTGTTGCAAGATCCCCATTGCTTATAAGATATTAAGCTTTTCTACCTAACTCTAGGGTGCCTGTGTAATGTCCCCCAGTGGGGCTGGCTTCACAGGCATGTGGTTTGTGCAGTGGTCAGAACCCCACACTTAGAAGGGACCCTTGCTTGCTTAATACTCTGCTGTCACTGTCTTGAAATTCTTAATTTTGGAAGAAACATCCAGCATTTTCATTTTGCACTGGGCCTCACAAATGATGTAGCTTGTTCTGCCCCACAGTTTATCCATATTTTATTCTGTAATCCCATGTTAATATCGCCTTATTTCAGGAAAGCAAGCATGCTTCTTGTCCATAGAATCTACCCTCTTTAGGTCAATTTTTGTATCTTAACTATTGCTATTTTCTTTCATGCAATTCTCTTGCTCCTTCATTTCATAGGCCCAGCTCAGGGACTATGATTGTGCCAATAATAAAGCACTGTACATAATCTGAGCTTTTTTTTTTTTTTTTTTTTTTTTTTTTTTTTTTTTTTTTTGAGACAGAGTCTCACTCTGTTGCCCAGGTTGGAGTACAGTGGTGCAAGCTTGGCTCACTGCAACCTCTGCCTCCCAAGTTCAAGCGATTCTCCCACCTCGGCCTCCTGGTTAGTTGGGATTACAGGCACACACCACCATGCCCAGCTAAATTTTGTAGTTTTAATAGAGACGAGGTTTCATCATGTTGGCCAGGCTGGTTTCGAACTCCTGACGTCAGGTTATCTGCCCACCCAGGCCTCCCAAAGTGTTCGGATTACAGGTGTGAGCCACCACAACCAGCCTAGTCTGTGCTTCTTAAAAATCATTTCTTTTTCTTGCTCCTTACCTTCTTCCTCTCCTTCTAGTTAACCTTGTCAAAGAAACTTTATCTGCTTTCTTCCACTTTCACTAATTTTTCTTCTTTGGATTTATTTTACACTTGACTGTTCTGTAATTACTTCATAAACTTCATCAGTTTCTCCCTATCTATGTCATAGCTGTGTAAGGACAATAACCTTGTCTTGCCCTATTGTGTATGTACTCACCTCAGAGTGAGGATAGAACTCCTGTGTACAAGTAATGCTTATTTGTTAATGCCTTAACCATCTACCAAGATTTTTCTTGCCACTAAATCGCCTAAATATAAGGGAAGCTGTTCATAGGAAAGGTGAGTCAGTAAGCCCAGGAAAGTCATTTACTTGGTTAACTCCCACAAAATTATATCAATTTCCTGATTTCCTCTGCATTAAAAAGAGTAAATAGAGTTTTTTTAGCACCTGTCATTGAAACATAATGATATTTTTTTTTTACTTGAAGCCATAAGGTTCCCCAAATCCACTTAAAGGTGAATTTGTATATTCTTTTGAATATGAGGAATTGCATTTATCTAATTGCCAAACATGACAAAATGAATGATAGGTTTATAGAAAAGTTTAAACATAGTGTATGTACATACATGTTCACACATACTACACAATTGTGGCTATGGCAACAAAATGTGGGGTTGGATAGTTCTTCTCCATTTCCTTATAAAGTCAAATAATACTTCCCCTTTTGGATATCACTGTATGTGTGAAGTGTAAGATTTTTATCTGTAATTTGACCTCTATTGTAGCTTATAATAATGGAGGGCCATTGGTTAAAGGGAGAATCAAACTTGAGAAGCTATGCTTTGGACAGAACTTACTTTCCAAAATAATGGATTTGGAGAAGAAAGCTGAAGGGTAACAAGATGGAGAAGCACCTAGGAATTTTCAATTATCTTTGGTGAATAGATTTTTCCTCTGATGCTAACCATTTCTATTGTAAAAGACCTGCTCATGTAAGTGAGATTGAGTAAAAGGCCAGGCTAGGCCATTTGGAAGGTAAGAAAATGAAAAGAAAGGGTCACAAAAGCTCAGAATGGCAAAACTACACAAAAGAAGAAAAATTTTAAAGTGGGTCTCCTATTTAAAGCACTTCTGTGCTTTAGAGAATGTTTTCATCTTATTATTTAAAAGAAGCATCACTATCTTATCCAAGTATACTCTCTTACAGGTTCAGTGTTTCTTATTTTGAAAGAACATAGTTGAAATCGATCTACAGTCAACTTGGTTGATTTATTTGTGGTGAATTTATGCATTTTCTGTGTGATTCAGCCATCTTTTAATTTTTAACCTGACCATTTAAAATGTCCTTTTATTTATTGTCATATTGATTTACACAATAATCAACTATTAAAAGACTTCCTAGAGAAAGAGAAGAGGCAGATTTTATATTATTAAAAATTTAGGAAACTACAAAACTTTTAAATATCAATGTTATCATTAAAAATAATGGTAAACAGAGACTGGCAGATGAATATAGTCAAAACATTGAATACAAACCCTAACATTTGGTGTTAGTAAAAATAAATTTAAATTTCTTTATAGTCAATGACGTTTTTTAATTAATGGAAAAAATCACTGTACTTGGAGTCAGAAAACCTGAATTTGGTTCTTGGATCTGATATCCAAATTGATCATCTTAAGTAAGTTTCCTTATAAGTCATCTTTATAACCATCTCATACCCTTTCTTTTGAAGATTAAAGACCCCTTGTAAAAGCTGTTGCTATTTTAAGTGTAAGGTGGTAGTATCAGGAATAGGAGTGAGCAAGAGGAATTTTTGTTAAAATGAGAGGAGTATTCAGATATTAAAACTGGTAAAATAAATTTCCATCTTTGGATGTGAACATACCTAAGTTCAAGTACAGGGTCTGTTACTCATTTGAGATTTTGAGAAACTGTGATAAAACTTTTCTATTTGGGGCCTGTAAAATACTACACAGCATTTCTCAATTCCTAAAATATGAAAGAAACTCAAGGTGAGTGGCTGGGGGCTACTGTGGAAATTTTTCAGTCCGTTAGTATTGCTTACATTAGAATGCCTTTGCTCTCTTTAAAAAACAAGCAAACAAAAAACAAACCTTGGTTTTTCTTTTCTTTTATTTTTATTTTATTTTATTTTTATTTTGAGACAGAGTTTTGCTGTGTCACCCAGGCTGGAGTGCAATCTCGGTTCATTGCAACCTCTGCCTCCCAGGCTCACACAATTCTCCTGCCTCACATTCCTGAGTAGCTGGGATTACCGACACCCGCCACCACGCCTGTTTAACTTTTGTATTTTCAGTAGAGATAGGGTTTCACCATATTGGCCTGGCTGGTCTGGAACTCATGACCTCAACTGAACCGCCCACCTCGGCCTCCCAAAGTGCTGGGATTACAGGCGCAAGCCACTGCTTCCGGCCTTTTTTTTTTTTTTTTTTTTTTTGAGTTACAGGTTTTCCTAATGTTTCCAGAAAGTACAAGTTAAAACTAAGGAAAAAGAAGGGCTTTTAACAAGATTTTATACTTGAGGATGAAAGGTCAGTCTTTTTTATTTCAGTACAATGAAAAACCCAGGAATATCAAAACAACGAGCATTATTCTCTGGTAAACACACTCACACCGGTTACCCTAATACTCCCCAACAGAAGTTCCTTTTCTTCAAAAAATAAAAATCTCTGTTGCATGTACTCTTTCTTCCATTTTTGGTCTAAGTAGTTAATGCTTGGCTTTTGGGTATCCTGCAATCAGAGATGTAGCTGGTAGGCGAAATGATCAGAGGTAGGAAATTGAGAAGAGCTGCTACCGATAGTTCTGTTACCTCCCTCTTCTCACTCCCACACTTCTTGCTCTTGCCCTTCCAACTACATTGTGATTTTGCTCATTTTCTCTTAATTCCTCTTATTCCTATGTAAGTCATCTTTCTTTTGCTACTGTAGGTAATTCTAATATACGTATTAATTTTTAAATAGGAAAACTATTGAATTTGTGTGTTAATTTTATATTCAGCCATCTTGGTGAATTTTATCTTGAATGTAATGGAACACAATCTCTGGCTTTGGTGCACAGCAACAACATTAAAACTCTGTACAAAGAGAAATTATTTCAGTATGGTCACAAAAGGGATCTATGTTTCATTTAGTGTTTTAAATTAAGAAATTTCAAATTTTATTTTACTTTTCTCTCACTTTGAGTTATCCAATGCCATCCCAAGTGACCCTCCGAGGTTGGGTATGCCAACATTCCTTATCCACTTCAAATTATTTTATGGTAGCAGTTCTTTGCTCACCTAGAATTTCACTACTAGTGAGTACTTGGTCTAAGGAAAGAATTATGAGGCTCCATTATCTCTCTGACACTATATAACAAGAACTTCCAATTTTTCCAAATCTCAATTCCTTTTAGCTACCTCAGCTTTTATTCAACACCAAATGCTGTACATTTCCCTGAAGTTCTATTTCCTACACCTAACTCGCTGGGACCGCTTTTATGAACCAAGATGATTTGCCAATAACAAAAACCAACTTAAGGAAAATTAAAACAAAAAGTAGATTTTATTGAAGAGATGCTAGGTATCTCAGAATCAAAGGGTCATCAAATAAACAGGCTATAGGAAACATGGTAGTCAGTTCCGGAGATTCTGCCTTTCTTTCTTCCTTCCTTCCTTCTTTCGTTCTTTCTCCTTTTCTCTCTTTTAGGGGTTAAATATTCATTTTCATCATCCAAATGCTTTCCTCTTGTGCCATTGCAGTCATTAACCTCCTCCTATTCCCCATTCCCTGACAAACACTCATCTACTTTCTAACTCTAGCTTTTCATTTTCTAGACATTCGTATGAAGGCAATCATACAGTATATAGACTCTTGTGTCTGGATTATTTCATTTAGCCTAATTCTTTTGAGATTCATCCATGTTGTTGCATCTATCAGTATTCCATTCATTTTAATTGCTGAGTAGTATTTCATTACATAAGTAAATCACATTTTGTTTTTCTAATATATTCAAATTTGGAATGTTTCCAGTTTTTAGTTATTCTGAGTAAAGCTATTAGGAACATTTGAGTACAGTATTTTTGTGGGTTATGTTTTCATTTTTCCTGGGTAAACATCTGAAAGTTGGTTGATGTACAGTAAGTTCATTATATTTTTACCTATATAACAAACTGCCATACTAATTACCAAAGATGTTGTGTCATTTTTCACTCCAATGAGAAATATATGAAAATTCCACTTGTTTGATACTTGGTGTTGTTGGTCTTCTTTAATGTTAGCCATTCAAGTGTGTTCTAGTGGTATTTTATTGTAGTTTTAGTTTGTATATCTCTAATGCTGAATAATGTTAAGCATCATTCGTGTGGCTGTTAGTCATCTTTATATTTTCATTGGTGAAGTATCCAATCTTTGGTCTATTTTTTCAATGGTTTGTTAGTTTACATATCAAATGGTGAACATTTTTTACATATTCTAGTTAAAGGTCTTTTGACAGATTGTATGTTTTCCAAATATTTTCTTCCAAAATGTGGCTTGTCTTTTCATTTTTGTGTCTTTTTATTTGGATGAATTCCAACTTATCAGTCTCTTATTTTATTATCATGCTTTTTGAGTTCTCTTTAAAGATAATTTTGCCAACCTAAAGCCACTTAGCCTCTTTTTTATATTTCTTCCAGGAGGATTGCAGTTTTTGGTTTTGATATATTCACTTGATTTAATTTGGTGTATACACTGAGGTAAGGGTCACAGTTTATTTTTTAACAGAAATATAGAATTACTTTAACAACATATGTTGAAAATATTCATTACTTATTGAGTTACCTTTGTAGCTTTGTTGAAAAATGATTAATTTAATATACTGAGTTGATTTCTAGATTCTCTATTTTGTCCCATTAAACGTTGTTGGAAGACAGTTCTTTGTGGATTTTTATGAGTTTCTTGAATTTTTGCACTTTCTTAAAAAGAGGTACTGACAACTTTCATTCCAGACTATCTACAAATGTTGGTACAATGAATAGTCTTGAGAGACAGTGTTTTATTTTAGAACAAAAGGCTCTTTTTGTTTTGTTTTGCTGTTCAGTATAACAAGATAATTTTCTCCCATCAAGGCAAATATTGCATTGGTTTGCTTTCAACCTTGTATGAAAAATTAAGGTTCCTAAGTGTGAGTTTCCCTTGTTGTGGTACAAAAGCAGCACATTATCAGCATTCAATTATGCTCACCTGCTTCATCACCATGGGACTTGGAGTGCATGTTAAACCTCTGCAAATGTGAAGCTCAAGATGCCTTCCCGTGCTATGAAGGATAAGGCACCCCCTTTTTTTTTTTTGATAAAGGCTCATGTATTCTGTCAGCATCATTGAAACTGTGATAGGTTAACTTATTCACTTGTAAACACAGTCAAAATTCAGATTTTTTGCAGTTCTAGACTATCTATATATCTTATATCTATTATTTTGTTAATTACTATAGCATTATAAAAGCAACAGCATATAAGATGAATGTTCCAACTTTATTTTTCTTTTTAAAAATTATATAGGTTATTCTAGGTTCTTTGCATTTCCATGTGAATCTTAGAATCAGCTTGTTAAGTTTTACCAAAAAGTCTTACTTGTGTTTTGATTTGGATTTTGTTGAATCTGTACATAAATTTAGAGAGAACTGACATTTTAACAATAGTGAATCCTTCAATCCTTAAATTCCATATATTTAAGTCTTTTGAAATTTATCAAGAGCATTTTGTAGATTTCAATGTATAAAATTTCAATATTTTGTTAATCTTACTCCTGTACGTTTCATACTTTGATGCTATTGTAAATAATATATTTTAAAATTTGAATTTCTGATTTGTTTACTACTAGTACATATATAGATAATTGAATTTTGTGTATTTACCTTGTATCCTGTTATCTTGCTTCACTTATAAATTTTAGCAGCTTTTCCATAGATTTCTTAAGATTTCCTAAGTGCATAGGCATGTCAAATGTGAATTAAGATAGTTTTGCTTCTTCCATTTCAAATTACATGCCTCTTATTTCTTTCTCTTATCTTATTCCATTGGCTAGGACTTGTAGAACAACATTAAATGTAAGTGGAGTGAGCAGACATCTGAACCTTGTTCCCAATAGTAGGGGGAAATGATTTGACATTTTACCATTAATTAAAATGTTAGCTTTAGATTTTTAATAGATGTTTTTTATGGCTTTGAGGGATTTGCTTTTAAGTTTTTCTTAGTGTTCTGTATTATGTTGAATTTTATCAAATAGCTTTTTGCATCTATTGAAATTATTATATTAATTTTCCTTTGTAATAGTTTAATATAATTTGAATTATAACAAGTGATTAAGTTTTACATTAACTTGGCATTCCTGTGATGAACTCTAGTTCTTCTTGTTGCACTTTATTTTTCCATATGTCTGGATTTTTCCTGAAGTATGCTAAGGGATTTTTGCATCTATGTTCATGAAGAATTTTGATCAGTAGTTTTCCTTTTGAATAACGTCTTTGGTTTTAATAACCGGATGATGCTGGCTTTATAAAATGGCTAGGAAATGCCCCATTTTTTTCTGTTTTCTGCAAAAGGTTGTAAGGATGTCTTTTTATTCTTCTTATTATTAACTTTTATTTTAAGTTCAGGTGTATGTGTGCAGGTTTGTTAAGCAGGAAAACTCATGAAATGGGCATTTGTTGTACAGATTATTTCATCACCCAGGTATTAAGCCTAGTACCCATTAGTTATTTTCCCTGATCCTCTTCCTCCTAACACCCTCTATCTTCTGGTAGGCCCCTGTGTCTGTTGTTCCTCTCTATGCATTCAGGTGTTCTTATCATTTAGCTCCCACACTCATAAGTGTCAACATGCAGCATTTGGTTTTCTGTTCCTACATTAGTTTGCTAATGATAATGGCCTCCAGCTCCATCCATGTTCTTGCAAAGGACATAATCATGTTCTTTTTAATGACTGCATAGTATTCCATGGCACATATGTACCACATCTTTTTATCCAGTCTACCATTGATGGACATTTAGTTTGGTTCCATGTCTTTGCTATTGTGAATAGTGCTGCAATGAATATACATATTCATGTGTCTTAATAATAGAATGATTTATAATCCTTTGTGTATAAAGGATGTCTCATTATTTCTTTATTTAAAGTTTTGTAGAATTCACCAGTGAAGCTCTCTTGGTCTGGAAATTTTTTTTTGGAGTAAAGATTTTAACTATACATTTAATTTCTTAAATAAATATGAAATCTTTAGGTTATTTATTTTAAATGAGCTTTAGTAATGAGTAGTTTAAGAAATTTGCCAGTTTCTTTCTAATTATTAAAATTTATTGACATAAAGTTTTAGAAAATATCATATTATTGTTATTTTAATATCTTTGGGATCAGTAGTGGTGACCCCTCTTTATTCCTGTGATTGGTAAATTGTTTATACTCCTTTTGCTTGATTATTCTAGTGAGAGGTTTATCAAATTTATTTATCTTCTCAAAGAACCAGGTTTTTGTTTTATTTATTTTCTATGTTGTTTTTCTGTTTCTATTTCAATTTCTTCTGCTATTTCTTAATGCCTTCCTTCTACATGTTTTGGGTTTTACTTGCTCTTATTTTTCTAATTTCTTTAGGTAGAAACATCTAATATGTAATTTCAGATATTCTAATTTTTAGATTTAGTAGTTTGTTTTCAGGCCTTTTTCTTTCACTTCTTTCCTCTTCATTTTTATAATTTATTCTAGCTTTTTGAACACATACAGTACATTCATAATAGTTGCTTTAACATGTTTCTCTGCTAATTCCAGAATCTGTATTATTTAACCATCTGTTTTGATTGATATTTTCCCTCTGAATTAAGTCAAACAATATTTCTTTCAAATGTTAGACATTTTAATGTTTTATTTTTGTTTGCTACTTGAATTTGTTTTATTACTCTAGATGTTGTTGGTTTTTGTTCTGAGACACAGTCAAATTATTGTAATCAACATAACTTCTTCAAGGCTTGCTTTTTATGTTTTGTTAATTTCAAGGCAGCCTGCAGTGTAAGATTAAGTATAATTGTAATACAAAGGCAATACCATTCTCAAGACTCTACTCAATTCCAGATTTTAACGGTTCTTTCTATTTTGGCTGGTGAGAATAGTAACTATTTCAATCATATGTCATGGTTCACCTTACACAATTATATGGATGGCTCCACCTACTATTTTGTTTTCAACTTTTATTTTAGATTCAGGGGATATATGTTCAGGTTTGTTACCTGGGTATATTGCGTGACACTGAGGTTTGGAATATGAGTGATCCTGTCACTCAAGTACTGAGCATAGTACACAAAAGTTAGTTTTTCTGCTCTTGTCCCCCTTTCTCCTAGCCTTCTAGTAGTCTTCAGTTTCTATTGCTGCCACCTTTTGTACCTGAGTACATTTAGCTCCCACTCATAAGTGAGATTATTTGGTATTTGGTTTTCTGTTCCTGCATTAATTCAGTTAAGATAATGGCATCTAGCTACATCCATATTGCTTCAAAGGATATGATTTCCTTCCTTTTTATGACTGCATAGTATTCCATGGTTATATGTACTACATTTTCTTTATTCAATCCATTGTTGATGGGCACCTAGGTTGATTCAATGTTTCGCTATTGTGAATAGTGCTGCGATGCACATACAAGTACATGTGTCTTTTTGGTGGAACAATTTGTTTTCTTTTGGGTAAACCCAGTGATGGGATTGCTAAGGTGAATAATTGTCATAAATTATCTTCCAAGTCTGAGGTCCAAAATGACATTTCTGAGGTTTTCTTTTATAGGATTCTTATAGGTTGAGGTCTTACATTTAAATCTTCAATCTATCTTGAGTTAATTTTTGCATACAGTGAAAGGTAGGGGTCCAGTTTCCTTATTCCTTATTATGGAATAAGGAATATAATCCAAGGAATAAGGAATATAGTAAGGAGAATAATCCTTATTCTCCAGTTTCCTTATTCCTTATTATGACTAGCCAACTATCACAGCACCACTTATTGTATAGAAAAGTCTTCCCCATTTCTTATTTTTGTTGACTTTGCTGAAGATCAGATAGCTGTAGGTGTGTGGCTTTATATCTGTGTTTTCTATTATGTTCCCTTGGTCTATGCCTCTGATTTTGTATGAGTACCATGCTGTTTTGGTTACTGTAGCCTTATTGTATAGTTTGAAGTTAGGTAATGTAATGCCTCTGGCTTTGTTCCTTTTTACCTAGAATTGTTTTGGCTATTCAGACTCCTTTTTGGTTCTATATGAATTTTAGAATTGTTTTTTCTAGTTCTGTGAAAAATAATATTGGTAGTTTGATAGGTATAGGATCGAATCTGCAGATTTCTTTGGGCTGTATGGCCATTCTAATGACATTGATTCTTCCAGCCCATAAGCATAAAATGTTTACTCATTTGTTTGTGTCATCCATGATGACTTTTAACAGTGTTTTGCAATTCTCCTTGTGGAGATCTTTCATCTCCTTGTTTAGATGTATTCCTAGGTATTTTAATGTTTTTGTGGCTATTGTAAATGGGATTGTGTCCTTGATTTGGCTCTCAGCTTGAAAGTTATTGGTGTATAAATAAGCTACCAATTTTTGTACATTGATTTTGTATCCAGACATTTTACTGAGTTTGTTTCTCAATTCCAGAAACCTTTTGGTGAAATTTTTAGGGTTTTCTAGGTATAAAATCATATTATCTACAAAAAGAAATAGTTTGACTCCTTCTTTTCCTATTCGTATGACTTTCATTTACTTCTATTGCCTAATTGCTCTGGCTAGCACTTCCAGTACTGCGTTGAACAGGAGTGGTGAGAGTGGGCATTCTTATCTTGTTCTCAAGGGAAATTCATCAAGTTTTTCCCATTCATTATTATATTGGCCAACAGTTTGTCATAGATTGATCTTATTTTAAGTTACGTTCTTTTGATGCCTAGTTTCTTGAGATGTTTTATCATGAAGGAATATTGCATCTTCTAGAAAGATTTTTTTCGCATCTATGAGATGGTCATTGGCTTTTGTTTTTAATTAGGTTTATGTGTTGAGTTACATTTATTTATTTGCCTATGTTGAATCAACCTTGCATCCTAGAAATGAAACCTACTTGATCATGGTGATTTAATTTTTTGATGTGCTGCTTGATTTGATTTCCTAGTATTTTGTTGAGGACTTTCATATCTATGTTCATCAGAGATACTGGCCTGTGGTTTCATTTTTTCATGGTGTATTTGCTAGGTTTTGGTATCAGGGTGATGCTAGCTTTATGCTATGAATTTGGGAGGAGTCCTTCATACTTGTTTTTTTGGAATCATTTCAGTAGAATTGTTTTTTGGAATCGTTTCAGTAGTATTGGTACCAGCACTTCTTTGCACAGGTAGAATTAAGCTACAAATCCATCTGGTCTGGGGCTTTTTTTTTTTTTTTTTTCTCCTGCAGGTAAGTGTTTAATTACTGCTTCAATTTTGGAACTAGATACTGCTCTGTTCAATATTTCAATTTCTTTCTGATTCATCCTTGGGAGACTGTGTTTCCAGGAGTTTTTTCATTTCCTCTAGATTTTCTAGTTTGTGTGCATAGAGATGTTCATAATAGTCTCTGAGAATCTTTTGTATTTCTGTGAGATCAGTTGTAATGTCATCTTTGTCATTGCTTATTGTGATTATTTGGATCTTCTTTCTTTTCTCTTTGTTAATGTAGCTAGCAGTCTAGTGATATTGTTTACTCTTTCAAATAACCAACTTTTGGTTTTGTCGATTCTTTGCATGGATTTCTCAGTCTCAATTATGTTCAGTTTTATTCTGATTTTAGTTATTTCTTTTTTCTACTAGCTTTGTGGTTACTTTTTTATTGTCTTTCTAGGTCCTCAATGTGTCATGTTAGATAATTAATTTGAAAACTTTGTAACTTTTTGAGACAGGCTTTCCTCTTCACACTGTTTTTGCAGTATCACAGATATTTTGGTATGTTGTGCTTCTGTTTGCATTTATTTCAAACAATTTTTCTGATTTCTTCCTTAATTTTGTTGCTTACTCATAAGTCATTTAAAAGCAAGTTGTTTAATTTTCATGTAATTGTGCAGTTTTGAGAGATCTTCTTGGTATTGATTTCTATTTTTATTCCACCATAGTCTGACGGTATGGTTGTATGATTTCCAGTTTTTTGAATTTTTTGAGACGTGCGTTATGGATGAGCATGTGATCAATCTTGGAGTATGTTCCATATTTAGTTGAAAATAATGTTTATTATGTGGTTGACTGGTGGAATATTGTGTAGCTGTCCATTAGGTTTAATTGGTTATGCGCCAAATTTATGTCCAGAATTTTTTTGTTAGTTTTCTGCCTCAACTATCTGTTTAACACTGTCAATGGGGTGCTGAAGTCCTTTGCTACAATTGTGGGGCTGTCTAGGGTTTTTGGAGGTCTAGACATACTTGTATTATGATCTGGGATCTTCAATGTTAGGTCCATATAACTTTAGGACAATAAAGTCTTCTTGTTGAATTGAACCCCTTATCATTATGTTATGACCATCTTTGTCATTTTTTTATCATTATTTATTTAGGGTCTGTTTTATCTGATATAAAAATAGTCACCCCTGCTTTTTTTGTTGTTTTTCCTTTGCATGGTAGATCTTTCTCTAACTCTTTACTTTGCACCTGTTTGTTTTGGTACATGTGGGATGAGTCTTTTGAAAACAGAAGATGAATGGGTATTATTTTTAAAGTCCAACTTGCTACTCTGTGCCTTTTAAGTGGAGCATTTAGACAATTTATATTCAAGGTTAATATTGACACGTGAGGTTTTGATCCTATTGTGAGCATATCCATAGCTTAGCTCCCACTTGTAAGTGAGAAGATTTATTTGGTTCTTCATTACTGAGTTACTTCGGATAGAAGAATATAAATTCTTTTTTCTTTATTTTTGTCTGACTGGATTAGTTTGAAAGACTGGTCTTCAGTCTCTGAAATTCTTTCTCCTACTTAGTCTACTACCTTTTTAATATGTGATAATTTGATGCAAAAATACCTAACATGGTAAAAAATATTTAAAATTTTTACACTTTAAATACAAATGACATCAAGTTTGAAGTCGGAGGCTTTAATAAGTAATGGATCTCTCTCTTCCTATTTGTATTATTTAGACAAGCTGATTAAATCATCATGATTGTGTTTACAGGTATTATTTGCTCTCTACTTAATCATAGGTAAAACCATAACTTGCTGTTTCTCAGTCCTTAAAAATCTAGACTCCAATAAAGACTACGGGTCTTCCTGAATTATTCTCTTCAGTATATAAACACGCTTTTCTGTCTTCTGTTAAAAACAAACAACACTTTTGACCCCATCCATACTACTTTTGTTTCTGTTAAAATAACAAAATTTTGAGAAAGTCCCACAGGCAGCCTCTGAAGGAGGGTGACAGGCCATCCCTCCTTTATCAAAGTGATAATTTTCTGGTGGTCTAGATAAACATACATGTTTTTTATCAATTGAGAATATTAAATAGATTACAGAGTACCCAACTATGTAAAGCACTTGATTTCCTTCCACTAAAATATTATAACAGTGAAATTTGTGTCTCTATTAATTTTATTGAAATGTATTTTGAATGAAACAAAATTTTCCCCTTTTTGAGTTTAATTCAATGTGAGACAGTTCTATTTTTCAAGGATATTTTTACAATACACACCAATTAAATCTGACAGCTTATCGATGATGGGTTCTTGTGTGATAATAGCTCGGACATATATTACGTTAAAAATACATTACGATATAGAGTATAATAACAAGAACAGTTTTTAATGTTAGAATGATTTCTGATTGTCTAGATTTTCCTTTTTATTATTATGCTTTATTTTGACAGAACTTAAAGTAGACAAAGATGAGAAATGCTGCTTTTATATCAGGAAACATTTTAATAGCTTGCTAATATTATAAACTACAAGTAAATGATCGGGTAAAAGTGTGAAGTCTTACTCCTAGTTTTTGAGAAATCTTGGTTAAAAGAAAGAAAGGGAAGTATAGTCCTCAGATATTGTTAACGGGTACTTACCTAATACTTGTTTATTTCAGCCACTGTTCTAATAGTTTTACAAATAACCCATGTAATCTCATTAATAATCCTTTGAGGTAGGGACTATTATATTCTTATTTTACAGGTAAGAAATATGAGATACAAGGAAGTTACATAACTTGTCCAAAGCTAGAAGCAAAGTAGGTGGTAAAGCAAGGTTTGAATTGACTCAACTTGGGTCCAGAGTTCATGTTCTTAACATTACACTTTCTTATCTTCATTCTAATTACCGTGCTTAGCCTTGCCTAAAAATTATCTCTTCATTTATTCCTTTACCAGAGACAATGTAAGTAGCCACAGTTCTTTTCAGAGAGCTTTGAGAATTGATGGTATACTTACTATGTTGGTACAGTTGAGATCTTCCATTACAGAAATCTGGGAGTACATTACTGCTTTATGAGATCTTTTCCGGTTTGCAAACTCATGGAGAGGAGGAAATTTGGGTCATCATCGTTGTATTTATGTCATCTATTATAAGTAACTGATACTTTGAAAAAGCTCAATAAATTGATTCTTGGTGTCATAAATGACATTTACACCAGATCTCACTCTACATAATAATTCCTGTAGAAGTCATATATGTTAGGTTATTCTATGGTAACAAATATATCTTGAACTTCAAGGGCTTAAGACAATAAAGATTTATATCTCACACAAAATTCATTGGGGATCAATGAGTCCTATATAACTCGAAGATAGGAAATTTTGGAAAAATAGCCTCCAAAATTGCTGCATCAGAGTAGAGAGAGGGAGAATTGTTTATATAGTTTTTCAGGCCCAGGCCTGAAGTTCTCATATCACTACTACTCATATCCCATTGGCTAATTCTGAGTCATTTATACCTAATCTAACTTCAAGTGGGTCTGGGAAATGTAATCATCCTATGTGCTCAGAAAGAGAAAACTATGTGATGAATATTTAATACTGTCTATGTCAAAATTCAAATTATCCTAGGTAGTAAATTGTGGAAAGCCAATCATGCCTGACTGAGATCCAATTGTGTGTCTGACATGACTCATCAATTGCTGGGCAACCAATTTGGCAGAGACTTGCGGGGTTTTCTTGAATATCCAAGGTGCAACTTGATATGGCCCTGTAACTAAATTCTGACCAATAGGCTATAAATGGAAATGCTCAGTACATCAACCAGGAAGTGTTCTTAATGAGTGATCCTGTGTCTTCCTGTTTTCTACTTACATTTGGCCATGATATAGATAAAACTGGGTGAGGCTATAGCAGCCGTCTTGGACCATTAGGTAACTTTGAGAATTGAAGCCGAATAAGGCAGAAGAATAACATATAATAAGTGTGAGTCCTTGACAGCATGAAGCATCTTTACATCTCTAGTATTACTCTTTTGAATTTCTAAATATGAAAAAAAAATTCTATTTTATTATGCCAATGTTGTTTTCATTCTTTAGCTACTTTCAGTAAGACCTAATCATGGCTGATTCAGCAAGCAATCAAATAAAAAAAAACAAATTTGACTTATATATAGATTTATATAATGTTTTCAAGCCACTCATTCATTAACAAGATTGTCCTTAAATTTTGCTTCAGACTAAAGTGTGATATATGGAGTCAAATTGTCTGAGTTAGATGCCCGGTCTACTACTTTCTAGGTGAAGAACAATGGGCATGTTTTGTTGCATTTTAAAATTTCTATTACTTTTCTTTAAGCAATAATAATTGCAACTCACATAACAGGCTTTTATAAAGATCAAATAAGCTGATGCCTTTAAAGTGCTAGCCAGACTTATGAGCATAGACAAAGTAGTCCAAAAATGTTACTCTATTTTCACAACAAATGGAGCAATGGCAATGTTTGTCAATATCCCTTCATTGATTTAAACCTTGTCTATTAATATAACAATGTTGAAATTGGAAAATTAACAGAGGGTTTTTAATAGGTAAATTTACCAATTATATATGGTCATTTTATGCTACTCAGTGTTATCTATACTACTACCTTTTGAAGTTCGAGTAGTGAATGCTGCCTCTCTTTACGTTTCAAAATTAGAAAAGTACATCCAACATATATGATGTCAAGTCAAAAGGATTAAGTTTAAATTTAAATTCTCTAATACAGAAATTTGACCCCTGGCAATTTGTGTGTGTTTGTGTGTCATCTTATACATTAGTGCTTCTTAAAAAGTGTGGTCTCAAGATCAGCAGCAACATCATTTGAGATATTATTGGATATCACTCCAGATTTACTGAAAGAGTAATCTGTTTCTTAAAAAGTCTGGTTATTCTAGTGCAGACTAAAGTTTGAGAACCACTAATGTAAATCTTCAGCTGTAAATACTAAGGTTAAGAAAGGTATTTTAGCTTATGCAGAATCATCAAGCAAGTTGGTGACCTAAATGAGAATTCAGCCTGAGCTCCAACAAGATTGCCTTTCATTGCATGAATTTAACCTAACTACAAAGTTTTTCTTGTGCTTATTTTATAATGCTTTCCTTTGTTATTTCCTAACAATATTCAAAATGTTACATGAGAAATTATTGTGAGTACTTTGGTCAAAAAATGTTACAAATAATCAAATGATTTAGGTTACATTCCAGCAAATATTTTAAAAAGTGATATTACTATTGCCCTCATGAAGGTGCTTTGTTTTGTTGCTGGCTGTAAGATAAACACTGTATTTATCAACAATTTATCAAGGGCATCTAAGAAAAACTTTTTCATGGCTTGATAATAATTACAAAGAAAGGAGAAGAAACAGCAGTGCACAGAAATGCAGTATCTAAAACAATTACTGCTACTCCTTGGGTATTCGAGAATTTAGGTCTCAGAATATTCTCTGATCATCACCCACCTACCAAGATATAGGTCAAATGATTCCTTTTAATATAACCCTTTCAATATATGCTAGAATATAATTTCATAGTTTTAGGATATTTAATTTACTTCTCATTTGGAATATTAGTTACAGAAAATAATTTTCTCATGGCTTTTTCCATCCTTCTTCAAGGGCTCCATAGATCTATTAATTTACCATCAAAGTGTTTGGAAGATTTGATAGAAGTCCCTCAGACATCAATTTAACAAAACAAAATGGGTCAAGCAATAACAATATGTGATAAAATATTAGCAATATTTTCTAGTTCGTTCAAGATCTTCAAGTATTAAATATTTTGGTATTCTCTGAAAAATGCTTTTATTTTATTTAAATCTTTACAGCAAATTTATTGGAATTTTTCTCTGTTACTATTATATTTAACCTGTGCATCTTTGGATACTCTCCTCTGCGATTACTGTGGAGGCCAGGGAGTGGCAAATGGTGAAGAAAAATTATACTTATCAACCACTCCACTGCTGGCAATTTGTGCTAGCCTTTATCCATGAAGCGCTGCTTCCTGAATATAATTCCAAGAAACTGATCCTGTATCTACAAAGATAAACTATTTCACATCATTTAAAAAATTTAGGCTAAAAAATATTAAATATTTTTCAAAGTACAGGTTTTATTATGAGGCAAACATTTTAGTAGTATTCTCTTTTTAACCATGTGGGCATATAATAAAACAAATTGAAAATTTATTTACGGAAAATTGAAAATACATTTATTTATTTATTGAAAAAAACGTATGTATTGAAAATTGAAAATACATTTATTACAATGCAGCAAAAGAAAAATACATGTATAATGTGATTATATATGAATACGTAAAATATGTACTCAATATATAATCATTATATGTTAAAAATATATATGTAATCACATTATACATGTATGCATTATACATGTATGTGTATACATATACATGTATGCATTATATACATGTATACATGTATATATATACACACACACACATAAATCATATATGCATTCTAGATCCAATTCTTGATATGGCTAAAGATGTTAAGACTTTGTATACAAATAGTTGATTTCACTGTAACACTTCAGTAAATATATATTTTTAAATATTCCATATGGATTAGAAACATAATCTCTGATACTGTAAAATGATGTCTTCTGTGTCTTTGGGAATCACTTTTCTAGCTCTTTAAATTTTTGTTTTCTTATTGTATATAATAGAGGAGAAATGAAAATGTGCCAAATAAATGTACAAAAGAGAAATCTTCATAATATTACTATTTATCATTGACTGTGTTATACCAAAATTATAACCAATTAGTTAATTTTGTATACCAATATCCAATGTTTGCCATGAAATAAACATAGCATATTATATACAACCAGATTGTGAAAAACACATTTCTTTCTTTTTTTGTTTTATTTTGCATGTGAGTAAAAGAGATTTGAGTTACATGAAAATCTAATCTCTCACTTCCTGGGAGAAAAACACCAGTATCCTTAGAACTAAGAATATTATGGTGAACAATTTAGACAATATCTTTTCTCTAATGTTTCTTACATTCTTACGTCAGGTGGTGATGAGGGCTGTGGATCATAAAGAAATAACTGATTATATTAATGAGATAATCCAAATAATGATAAAGAGCTATGAAGAAAATAAAATGAGATAATTGCAGAAAATCAGTGGTTGGTGATGGTAGTATTATAAAACTTGAGATATTGTGGGCCAGAAAGTTTTATTGAGGAGGTAAGATTTGACATAAAATGAATAACGAGAAGTTAAATGTGCCAATGTTTTGTGGAAGAGCATTATAGACAGAGAAGTAAGGTAAAAAATTCCTGAAACAGGAACAAAGTAAGATTAGGAAGAAGATTGAAATGACTGGAAAATAATTATTAAGAGAAAGAGGAGGAATATTGAGCCCAATAGAAATCAAACTTTTTGTGCAGTCTGAAGCTCACCTGAACTCACCTCCAGCTGCACCCCAGACCTTGACAATTATTAGCACACAGAGAGTTTGAAGGGAAGAACAAGTCCCCTGACCAAGATAAAGCTTAAATGGAACATTTTTTACAATGCTTCTACAGCTGTAGCATACTCTAGTTCTGTAACACAATCATTTGAACTCAGAAGCCTGAAGAAGCAAAGCTAAACCCGATAATAAATATTGTCACAGGAAGAAAGATGATAAATAAAAGTGTAAAAGAAAGAATATAAATTATGAAACAAGTATATAAAGGCATTTCATATTTGGGTCATTTTGGAATTGGGTATAAAAACAAACAAATAAGCAAAGAGTAAATAGGCCGTAAAAAAGAAGAGAAAACAATTTCTCAAAAGTTGGAAATTAATGCCAAAGTTGACTAGGAATAACACTAGCCCCTGAGACGTCATAGAATGTCAGGAAATCCACTAAACATCCTAAATAATGTGAAATGAAGATGTATGATGATTTATTTACAGTAAAGGGAAAGTTAACCTCCATCACATTTAGTCACAATATAACAACTATTGCTATAATTCATAATAAAGTAGGAAGAATAATATCATCTCAATAGTTGCTAAAAAATCTATATTGCAAATTCAGTACTCATTTCTAATAAAATTTTAGGATAAAACGTTAATAAGTCAAAGCATTATTTATGTCAAACTAATACCTAATCTCATGCTTGACAGTGAAACTATGCATGGATTTTCATAGTTGGAAAAAATCAGTTGCTCCGTAAGGACACCATTTTTTTTAACATCATTTAAAACCAGTGCCAACCCAATTTGTGAAAAAATTCAAGGAAGAGATACAGAAGAAAAAATAAAGCAAATTACCATTGTTTGTAGCTGATACCACTATATTCCTAAAAGCCTGCCCAAAATAATCTGGTAATCAATGAAAATAAAATCAGAGTTTGACATAATAGCTAGTCTCTAAATAATATGTGTAATCAATGACCTTTTATATATCAAATAATAAGCAGCTCAATACATCTGTAGAAATTGACATGCTTAATTATAACACAAAAGAAAACACTTATGAACAAAATTTACAACAAATGCATGGAAACCATATAAGAACAATAGTAGTAAGAATTCTACTAAGAAAATAAAAGGATATTTGACTGCATGAGGAGTCACACCTTCTCTGAATTGAGAGGACTCAGTACTATAAAGATACCATTTCACTACACATTAGCCAATAAATATGTTGATTCCAATGAAAACGTCAAGCATGTTTTTTTTGGAAATTTTACAAATTTATTCTAAAATTTGTCAATTTGTGGACATAACCAGGATATTTTTAAAGAGTAATATGAATTCATAATTGGAGGTGAGGTAATTTTGGAGGATAATTATTGTATCAGAGAAAAACATGAACTGCAAAGCCACAATCATCAAAGCAAAGTGATTCTAGTACACATTAGGTGCAACACAAGACAATGAATACAGAAAATACTGTAGCATATTGAGCTATTTACCAGAATTTACTATAGGATAAAAGCATAATTTCAAATTAGTCCACAAGTATTGATTATTTTATATAAGTAGAGACAATGGACATCTGATAAAATTAGTCAAATGATAAATTACATTGTAATAAGTATAACTGTGGCAGGTTAAAAAGAAGTAGTATATGTGTTTGGACATGGAGAAACTGTGAAAACATAAATTGTAAAATTTAGTAGGCTCGGAGAAAAGTATTTTCTATTTTAATGTAAGCTTTTTTGGCCCTTTTTATTGTACATTTTAATATTTCCACACTGTATAACTATAAAACACAAAAATATCATTACATATACAGCTGGTCACTTATATCCATGATTATAACTTATAAGTTTTCCTATGTTACGTCAGTCTCTATATTGCTAAAGACATGAAAATCATGCAAACTCTTTCAAAATGAGCTGATCCTGAGAGCTCTCCAATCCTCTTATCTTGACTGTTAGTGGCTATCACAAATACAAAAAAAAAAAAAAAAAAAAGGAAGTTCATAATTCTAACTTCCTGGCAATCTTCTTATATCTGGGAAATGTATATATCAGGGTTATGATCAATTCTGTATGTCATCCATCCTGTCTTTCACTAGCAATGACATTCTTTTAAAGAAATTTGATTATACAATTTCCCTTCCATGTTGATCTCCATCAACAATCTCTCAGAGGTGAATGAAATAAAAACCGAAAGGTCTGCGTAAATTATTAAATGGGCTTTGCACATTGCACCTCAAATTTACCTTTACTTAAAGATGCATGTGCATTCATTTCAAAGAAAGTCAAATTGTTTCAAAGAAACTCAAATTTGGCTCAAAGATTATGAAAGAAATAATACATAATTTAATTAAATTCAGTAAAAATCCCCATGAGTGTTTAATAAAAGCAATGTGCCAAAATAGATGAAATGTAGTTGAAATAGTTGTTTTCAAAAACAACAAAAAGATGCACTTAAGACTTTCTTATTGCAGTTGACAAATAATGCTATAAAGGGATCACATTTTCCTATATGAAAAATTCACACACCGGGGCCTATCGGGGGTGGTGGGCTAGGGGAGGGATAGCATTAGGAGAAATAGATAATGTAAATGACGGGTTGATGGGTGCAGCAAACCACCATGGCACATGTATACCTATGTAGCAAACCTGCAAGTTCTGCAAGTGTATTCCAGAACCGAAAGCCTAATATAAAAAAGAAAAAATAAAGAAAAATTCTGGGGCTATGATGGAGTAATATCAGATTAATATTTTAAAAATTATATTATATAAATACAAACATAAAATATAATGATTCTTTTGATATCTGGGTTTTACTAACATTTCTTTGTATCTTCTTTTATGTTGAGCCATACTCCTTTGTCTACTAGAATACTTTGTCTACCTAAAGTATTTTTATATATTCATATACATATAATATGAATATATGAAATATGTATTTGAATAATAATAAATATGCTTAAATATACTTTGCCTCTGTGATCCCATTATTATTTAGTTGATTTTTCTTTTTCATACCACATTGTTTTGTCATTACATGAACACAGCACCAAATTATATTTTAAAAAATACACACACATACACACATACAGGTAAAGATAACCATATAAAAATCCTGAAATTAATGATAATTGTTAAGTTTTAACTGACAGTGCAAAATATTGTACTACGGAATCAGTTCTTAAATCCACTTGTAAAATGATGATACTTTCTTCATACCTGAGAAATATTGTTTCTGAATAAATTAGACTCAAATTTGCTGGCTTGAAATTAATCATTATAGTCCAACGACTATGAAGGAGTTAACTACAGACTGGACTGTGAGTCTGTAAGATGTCCCTCAGGGCCAAGAATTCACATTCATTTCACAGGATTATTTCAAGTGGAAAAATTTTTTAGTTATTGTTAGATGCCTCTGAATAGAGAGTCCTAACTCTAAAACTCCTGCTGCAATGATTACAATTCTTCTTAGGTTATTTCTAAACCTGCTTGTGTATGTGATCATGTTCTACAGTTACCTTTACATTTAAGTAAATATGAAATATAACCCTGTGGAAGCTGTCATAGTTGAATTTCATCATCATCACACAACTGTTTGTACTTTAAAATGTTCAAACTGTGAAGGATTTTGGAAGCAGATGGTTGAAGAAGATAGGATAGAAGGACTTTTCAGGTTTCTCATTCTTAAAATGTCACACCATAACATTGTATCAAAATCATATCCATTCCCCTAAAATGGCAGATAAGAAAATTTAGGCTGAGAAAAGAACATCTACTTGTTTAAGGTAACTGCAGTAGTGGCAGAGTTGAGGGTAGGACCCAATTTTTCCTGGCTCCGAATTTTACTATTCCTTGCTGCATGAATGCCTTCTTGCATATTACAATCTGTTTTTAAAGCGCATCTTGTATGGGTTTATAACTCCTGTTGACAGCTTATGAGTGTTTCAGTTCCTAAGGCACTTGCCTTTTTGACTGCTTCTCCAAATGGAGACTAAGAGATAGGTCAAACTGGCATGTCACACAGCTAATCATGCAACAGGAGAAGTCGACAGAAGAATAAGAACGTTTCCCTCCCTTCTCAGGTATGTGGAACAATATAGTCTCAGAATCCATACAGAAGATGAGCAGGGCATTAGCATTGCTCTGCCAAATTTACAAATTCTACAAGGCTCCAGAGGTGCATAGAACTTTCAAGACAAAGACATAATTATTTTAAAATAAGGGAAATGAATTTGGTTTATAAAAAACATTTAGAGGTACAATGTGATAACTTCTACCTTGATATGAAGCTGCCAAAATAATCACAAAACACAATAACCATCTAGGATTTGTATCTCAAAACTTTTAAATCCCAGTCATTTTATTCAAACTGGCATATTTACTAAGTAAATATACATAATACTAGCAAAATAGGCTTTCACAGAAAGTGTCAAAAGAGTAATGTTTCTGAGTGATGTGAAAGTATTTGTTTTAGAGAGAGAGTAATTTGAAAATGCTTGTGTCACCCTCAAACAGAATTTTTTAAAAGTTAAAGTTGATTCATGACAGCAGCTTGGGAAGAACTGAGAAACTCATTCTCAACAACCAGGTAGCTCCACCAGCCATATCTGCAGAATAATAAAAGAAATTCCTGCTCATTCATTAAAAATGAATATTCTTGACACATGTTAAAGAATGGTAAGGCAGAGTTTATTCAAGGGGTGCTACTACAATGCGGTTTGGTAGTAGAAGAGAGAGATTTGGTTCAACACCAAATAAAACAAAGTCAAGTGGAGATTTATATCCTAGTGGGGGTCAGTGGATGGAAAATTACTAAGAAGCAGCATCACGGGTAAGGAGGATTCTGGTTAAACAGACTTGACAGCATAATTGCTGAAGGCAATAGGAAGACTGGGTGATAAGATTGAGGGTGGGGGCATAAGGAATTTGATTATGTATCAAAGATTGAGGAGTTCTGCTACACTGACTGGGTAAGATTCTTGCTAAAACCGGGCTAAGCAGATATGAACTTGGAAGCCCAAGAGTCAGGGCCTACTTGAAAAAAGTTCAGAGGAGCCTGACTAGGATAGGATCAATAGAGTTTGAACCCCCTTAAGGTTCCTGTATAGCCAGGATTTAGTAGTAGTAAATTCGAACACATATTTGTAGTTTCCTTGATACACTTGATTAATAATTTGCTTCGAGCCATTACATAAAGAACTGGAGTACCCTGTAGTCATAATAATTGATGACATATCATTAAGTGGTCTGTGAAGTGTGAATAGTGATAACCAAAAAAGGATAAACGAATTACATAGAATTGTTGATGAAAGCCAAACTTAGGACAGAATCTGGATGGGGACATTTCAATTAGGTGGTTGAGACAAAGGTCTTCATCAATTTGAAAAGGAGGAGAAATTGGAAACAAATCCTCAATCTCGTTTTATCTATAGCTACCCATTATTTAAGACAATTATATAAATAAGTATAATACATATCATTATATAAAAATGCACATACTTTGATCAATAATTTTCATAAGTAGCATGTCCATAGGGCATGCTAAATCATTCTCAATTGCTATTATATTTTAGCAAGTAAGTTCTAAGTAGAATTAATTTCATCAGATGTTTTGCAAAAGTCCTTGAACAATTGTACATGCAATTGTATTTACATTTAAAAATGTGGTTGCTGAAGCAGGTAAACCAGGTAAACTGGATTTCTTACTAAATAGTGCTTTTGAAAAGGCAGTTTGCACACCAGCTTCCATTGTAACTTGAAAGAAATCTTGGCTGTTGTACTGAAAGGTATCCAGATAAGAAGAAAAAACACTAGCTATTTGAAACAGAGAATTTGATGCAAGGAATTGATTATATGTTTGATATAAGAGATAAAGAACCAGTGAATCAACCTAAAGAATAGTAAACAGCAGGAACCAGGGCTGGGAGAAATTGAGAAAAATGATGTTACTAGAACCTGAAAGCCAGGGTCATTCTATAGGATCTAGAATCAAGGTGGAGGTTGCCATGTGGCTGTCATGAGCATGGAAAGGGAAACTGTCTGGCAGGAGCTGGAGCCACTGAAGAGACCTAGACACTTATGACATCAGTAGCAGAGCAGGAAAGATATATTTTGGTTTCTCTCCATTTCCTCCCTGTGCCTGCAACTTGCTAAACCTAACTCTGAGTCAGTTGGCAAAGGAGTCTGCATAAATGTAGTTCTTTGAGATACAAAGCAGAGTAAGTGAAAGACCGAGAATAGATGTGAGAGCAATAGGCAAATGACTGGCTCAGTGGTTGCAAACTTAAAAGGGATATGTCAAAAATATCTCCAATGTTGCATTTATTGATTATTGGTCTGTTTCATCAATAATGGATTGAATTCCATCTTGCACTCACAGATATTAATAAACAATTGTATCCTTCTATCCTAACACTGTGAATTTAAAATCCCCAGAAACTGTCTGATGACTGATAGCTTTTAAGCATCATATATTTTCAAGATTTTTTTCCTTATAGAAATTATCTACAGGCAGACTACATGTGTAGTTATGGGTTGACCTGTTTATCTCATATGGATTGGTTTGCAGGTATTTTTAAACTTTTCTTTATTGTATTTTTGGATTTAAGTTAAACCACACTGAAAAAATGATAATTGTCAGATTGTTCATAGGCAATGGAAATAGAGTCCCAGCTTTCAAGGAATTTAGTGGAGAACTAGGCTTGTTTTTAAATGCTGACACACATTTTGACAGGTATTATTAATAAATAAGGTCATACAAATTGGAGTCAAAGCAGTATGATAAAGTGAAACTGCAAAATACTTCAACAGAGGAGGTGATGATTGACTTGAGACTTCAGGAGTGAAGAAAGTAGAAATCATATTTAGTTTCAAAGACGTGGTAATGCGATTTTCATTTAGCATTTTATAGTTTATTTATTTTTATTATATCTCTACTACCCGAATAGTTAATGCTTGTTGAATAACAAAATAATACATATATTAAAAAAGAAAAAAGTAATCCTGCTAATTAGAAACAGATATTAAGAGATAAGATAAATGCATACTGTTTCAGCTTTTTATGCATATATCATTTGCTTGTAGCAAAAAATAGAATAATTTGTACAAAAAATAAATTATGCATTTTGTATTGTGTTTTCTTCAAGTAAAAATATATTATGAATTTATGTATCTGGCAATACCTACAGCTCTATGCTTCTTAAATTATAATGATTGCAAAATTTTTCAAAGCATACTTTCTAAAATCAATCTTATTTTGTTAGATATTTTGGTCATTTCTAAATAGTCAGTATTCTAGCAATTATATAATAAATTCCCATATGCTTTTGAAAGTATATAATTGACTACATCAGGATAAACTTCTAGAAGGATCAAAAATACATACTTATATTAATGTATTTTATATGCCTTGCTTGAAGAAAATCTTCCCAAATTATAGAGAGGTATAAAGTAATTTAAAAATTAGGTAAGCAGGTAATTTTTTAATTATAAACATCAAAATTAGGCATGATGGCATATTAATATTTTTTCTCACAAAAATAATTTGCAGATTTTTAAAGCAAATGTTATCAATCAAATTTTATTTTAAAAAGGGATATCTGTTTGGAAAACCAAACAGTGATTTTACAAGCATAACAGTGTTTAAAATACTGCACTATTCATGATTCTTTATGCCCCGTTAAGCAATGCTCAACACTTAATTACAAAAGCTTTGTGCTGTATATTTAAATAAAAGGTTTCTAAGACTTCCTGTAGTAGCTTATGTAAAAGGAATTGTCAGGTATTTCACATTTTGATGAGAAGTCATTAAAAGATTAAACAAGTTGACATGAGATTGTGGACAGGAATCAAGAACATCTAACTAAACAGTTCTGTTCTAATGACAGGCCTGGTGTATCAGTGGTTTAGAGAATTTTCGAAACCTACATTTTCCTCTACAATCCTGTCCCTTTCCCTCTTTCTTGTATCTTTCCCTTCCATTCTTCTTCCTTCTTCCCTTTCTGCTTGTCTCTTGCCTTATTTGTTCTTTTTCTTAAAACTTTAATTCATGTTATTTTTAAGTAGAGAATAAAATTAGAATAGCCCATAATCTCACCATCCAGCTAATCTAAATAATTAGTTTTCAATAAAATGAACACAATCATCTACCTAGAATGTCAAACAGTACAAAATGAAGCAAAATGACAAGAAAATGTTTCCCTCTCATTCCCCAGACCCTAATTTTAAATCTCAAACTTATTCACCATCAACTTTTTCTTTTTCATCTTTAGAACTAAAATAGGCATGTACTTTTTGCATCTTTCTAGTACAGCATATAAGTAAAAAGTGTATCTTTATTCCTATATTTATAGGTGAATATACAAATCTATTTTTTAAAACCCAGTACAAATCATACAATGTGCACTCTTCTAAGCTTTAAAGGACATGTGTAATAAAAACAGATAGATCTACACAGTCTTTTTAACATGCCAAGCTATTCTGCTGTTTGAATATATTCCACAATTTATTAGACTGTACCAAGGAATATTTAGGGATCAATTCTGATATACCCAACATTTTACTCGGAGCAGCTTTAGTCTACTTGAGAAAATAATGACAAAATATAGAGCAGTAAATGATGGGTGGAAAATAAAAATTATGAGTGCTTTGAGTGTAAGGTTGTTTTGTTAAGATAAGATCTGGACAAGATTCTCATTGCTATACTTTCGCTTCAGAATCTGATGAATAATTTTGTTAGTAAAACTTAGATCTCTAAATAATCCTAATAAAAATTAAATCTTCAGCGAGTCTACAAACTTGTCAAATGTCTGACTGAGACAAAACATGACAATTGTTGTTTTGTAGAACACTGAATCTCCTAAGGCATAACAGGACTCACTCCGTGGTATTAATCAGTGTTTGTCTCCAAATCAAGAAAGTTAACTTCTCTCAGTAGGGACATTTTAGCAAGTAGGTAGATAGACTTGAAAGTATGCTCTGAAGCACATAGATATATTAACTATTTTGATCTGGTGTGTTAGATTCTGTTTTAGTAGTTGCCTAGGTAAAGTTCTTACCTTACCCTCCTGTGTTACAATATTGAAATTTAAAAGAAATCGAGGTTAGCGATAGTGCAGCTCTATCTTTTCTAGCACCCCAAGTACCCTACGGTATATGTTCTTAAAGACCAATTTGCTATTTCTTGGCATTAAAAAATACAGCAAAACAGCATCCCCAATCATATTACTTGTTCTGTTATGAATTCTGTTTGCTATTCCACTATTGCATTCAATATGTGCATTTACATTTAAGTTAACATCTAGAGTTGGATAAGATGATTTGGAACATTTTACATTTAGTGCTAAAGAGGAGACATTTGATATTTATTCGCACTCCACTCACCACCGGCAATTTCCAGATCTAAAATCACATTACATTCTGTTTCACATATAGTGGCATTTCTTAAGTGTCCTGCCATCATACTTTACTATTATTAAACCGATAACATTGGGTTATAATCTCAAATCCAGAAGGGGGAATCTAAAGAAAAAAATGGCTAAAGAGTTTAAAATATAGATATAAATTAAATTATAGCAAACGTTTTAAAATAATTCTTCTATAGTATTTTAAAATTTAGAAATAACAATATGACCCTCAATATATGCTCAGCCAAGATCAATGCCTTAATAAAAATGCCACCAGCGCATTAAATAAAATATCACTTATTTTCATGACTGTATGTATATGTCTAAGGTCCCTATAGTAGATTAGACAAAATTGACTAAGACACTTTTGCTGCATGTTTGTAGAACTAACAGAAGGGTTTGAACACATTTTAAGTGTTCAGGCCTCCCAAATAAGGTTATATATACTAAGAAATAAATTTATTATCTTAAGACTGACTGCAAAAAAATGATATGTGAGAAAATAACACTGTTCTTAGAAATTCATTGTACATAAAATTAAGTCAGGAGAGGAAAAAAAGGAGAAACAAACAAAATGCAGCTATTCTGACTTAATAGCAAAAGCAAACTAGAGAGACTGTAAAAAATAACCACTGTAGTTATCAGGTAATCATTAGAATTTTCCAAGCATTAAGTCTGCATATCATATGAAGTTGTTTGCTTTAGAATCCAATATTGCTTAATATTGTTCTATATTTTAATTAGTACTATTTATTTTGAATGGTGCTCAAGTAAATTCCCATGCTCTCACTTCCAATGTGTTTATTTTATACTTATTTCTCTTTAATGCCCATTCTCTGCACCCCATAACCATCCACTCTAATCTTCTGAATGCTCTTCAGATATGTACTTATCCATGTAAAATATGTTGTGCTTTTTTTGTGTATTTTTGTTTTACATTTACATAAATTTCACTCTAACTTTATGCATTCAGTCTGTTTTGAGGATCTACTCATATTGCTTTGTGTTCATCTGTTCCATTGCTCTAATTGTTGCAGATTATTTTATAATACACTTATGGTATGCATCCCTCTAGTGATGAACATTTGGGTTGCCTACAACTCCCTTTAACACTAACAATTCTTTGATGAGTGTCCTCGTATATATTCCCTATGGACCCATGTTGGAATTTTTCTGGTATATATACCCAAAGGTGGCGACTAGAAATTAAGTATATAGATAGATACTTAATTTTATTAATTAGCACCAGACGTCATTCCTATTAGAATAGCTGTACCTATTTGTACTAATGTTACATACTCCATCTTCATTTATTTATTTTTGTATTGCCCATATTTTTTAATTTGATCATTCTTATGGTTTACAGATGCATTCTTTTTGCAATTTTCTACTTACTAGTGAGTTCGAGCATTGTATCGTATTTTTGTTGTTGTTTTGTTATTTGTTTATATTCATGCAGGCTCTTCATTCTAGGAACTAGCTGCTGGTATCCTTTGTTCCATTTTTAAGAATTGTTTTTCCTCTCCTTTTGTTTATTGATATCCAGGAATTGCACGTAGATTCTATACGTTTTCATCAGCTTTGTTCTTTTTGCTTTATTCTTTTTGCTCAGTCAAATATTGTGTTGTCTCCAGCTTTGTTTTTTTTTTTTTGGAGTGGGGGGGAGGTCCTTTTTGTTTCATACAACTTTTAGGACTGTTTTTCTATATCTGTGAAAAATAATGTTGATATTTTGATAAGTATTGTGTAGAATCTGTAGGTTGCCTTGGAAGTATGGTCATTTTAACAATATTAATTCTTCTGATCCATGGTCATGAGATGTCTTTTCATTTGTTTTTGTCCTCTTCGGTCTCTTTCATTAGTGTTTTGTAGTTTTGCTTGTAGAGGTCTTTCACCTCTCCACTTAAATTTATTATTGGATGTATTTTTGTAGTCATTGTAAGTAGAATTGCCTTCTTGGTTTCTTTTTCAAATATTTCATTGTTAGTGTTTAGAAATACCAGAAATTTTTGCAAATTAATTTTGTGTTCTGCAAGTTTACTGAATTTATGTATTAGGTTTAAGAATTGTTTTGGTGGTGTCTTTAGGTTTTCCCAGATACAAGATCATATCATCAGCAGAGTGACAATTTGACTTCTTTTCCAGTTTGGATGCTTCTTACTGCTTTCTCTTGCCTGGTGCTCTGATTAGGCTTCTAGTACTATATTGAATAGGAGTGGTGAAAGCAGGAATCCTTGTCTTTTTTCTAGTTCTTAGAGGAAAATATTTCAGGTTTTCCTCATTGGACTGTGGGTTGTAGTATATGGCTTTTATTATTTTGAGGTACTTTTTCTCTATGCCTAATTTGTTGAGAGTTTTTGGTATAAGTGTTGTATTTTATCAAATGCTTTTTTTGCCTCTATTGAGATGATCATATGGTTTTTGTCTTTCATTTTTTGATGTAATATATTACATATATTGATTTGCACATTTTGAACTATCTTTGTATCCCTCAATTAAATCCCATTTGATTATAATGTATTAATTTTTTATTTGTACTTGGATCTAGTTTAAAAGTCAACTGAGGGAGTTTTGTGTCTTTGTTCATCAGAGATATTGCTGTTTAGTTTTCTTTTTTGTATTATGTTCTTATTTGATTTTGGTATCAGGGAAATGCTGGCCTCATATAATTAGGGAGAAATCACTTCTCTTCAATTTTTAAAAATAATTTGGGGAGAATTGGTGGTAGTTTTTCTTTGAAGGTTTGACTGAAATCAGCAGTGAAGCCATCTGTTTTCAAACTTTTCCTTGTTAGGAGACTTTTTGTTACTGATTGAATCTCATTGCTTCTTATGGTTTTCTGTTTCTTCCTGATTCAATCTTGGTAGATTGTATTTTTCCAATAATGTATCCATTTTATCTAGGTTTTCTAGTTTGTTAGGGTACAGTTGTTTATAGCAGTCTCTGATGACCTTTTGTATTTCTGTGGTATCAGTTGCAATGTCTCCTTTTTTGTTTCTGATTTTGTTTATTTTTGCCTTCTTTATTTAGTTCATTAGTCTAGCAAGCAGTTTATCACTTTTGTTAACTTTTTAAAAAAATAATTTTTCCTTTTGTTGATCTTTCATATTCTTTTCTAGTCTCTATTTCATTAAGTTCTGCTCTTATAGTTATTTCTTTCCTTCCACTAATTTTGGGTTTAGTTTGTTCTTGCTTTTCGATTTTCTTGAGGTATATAATTCGGTTATTTATTTGAAACTCTTCTGATGTAGACATTTATTGCTATAAACTCTCCTGTTGACATAGTTTTTGCTATATCCATAGGTTTTGGTTCGTTGTGCTTTAATTTTTATTTGTTTCAAGCATTGTTTTTTACAATTTCCTTCTTAATTCCTTCCTTAACTGAATGGTCAGGAGCATGTAGTTTAATTTTCATGTATTTTTATAACTTCCAAAGTTCCTCCAGTTATTGATTGTTAGTTTTATTTCACATTGGTCAGGGATGATTTGATATTATCTGTGTCTGGATTGATAGGTATTATTGTTTCTTTCAGTACTTTAGGTCACACTTCATCATCATCTACGTTAACGTAATTTCTGATTAGAAATCTGTCTCAGCTTTGTCTTTGTTCCTGTACCTGAAATGTGTCATTATATTCTGATTGGACTTCAAGATTTTCATTATATTTGTTTTTAAGTAGTTTGTATGTGATATGTGGGTGTTATGGTATTTATCCTGCTTAGAGTTGTTTGATCCTCTTTGATGTGTGGTTTAATATATTTCACTATTTTGGGGAAATCCTCAGCCATCATCCCTTCAAACATTTTTTTTCTGCTATATTATCTTTCTCTTCTTTTTCTCAGATTCAAAATATACACACGGTAGGCAATGTCATATTGTCCTACAACTCTTGGATGCTCTGTTCTAGTTTTTGTTTACTTGTTTTTTCTTCTTGATTGCTTGCTATGTTTTCCTCTTTATATTCTAGTTTAGATAATGTCCTTTAAACTATCTTCAAGTTCACTGATATTTTTTCGGTTTTTTTTTTTTTTACTTAGATCAAACAGATCAGTTTGTCTAAGACAACCTTAATCTCTGTCACAGTGTCATTTATTTCTAGTATCTCTATAGAAGTTTTTACATATGTCCACTCAACATTTTCTTGTCTCCATTTGTCTGAAAAAATTCTTCATGAAACATTAAAATACTAATCATAGTCTTTTAAATTGTCTATTTCATATTTCCAATATTTGTGTCTTTCATGAATATTTTTCTGTTAACTGTTTTTTCTCTTGACAATGTGTTGTTTCTTGCCTTTTTCGTGTTTTATAATTTTAATTTATTGTTGCAAACAGTGTATAGAACTTTAGAGCCTGTGATAAGCGGTAAGTCTTTTGTTCCATAATCTACAGCATGTCTTTCACCACTTCCTACCAACCATAGGTAGGGAAACATCCAAGCATCAGCTTCTTATACTGCTTTTCCATTCCAGCTTTTTCTTGTTAAAATGTGCCTTAGGCATTATTATGTGTATAAAATAAAGATAATTCTGCTTATAGCAATAGTCTGACAAACACAAAATTTGGTTTATCAAACCAGACTCACAAAAAGCAGAGATCAACCTAGACAGACAGGATAGGTCCTTGGTCTGAATGTGTCCCTCAAATTTCATGTGTGGTAAATTTATCCCCAAATTCATATGATTATGGAATTTGGAGGTGGGGTATTTGGGAGATAATTAGGATTAGGTAAGCTCATCAGGGTGGAGCTCTCATGATGGGACTGGTGGCTTTATGAGAAGAGGAAGAGAGACCTGAGTGTACAAGGTCTTACATCTCACTATCTGGTGCCCTGTGCCATGTCATGATACAGTAAGAAGGCACTTACCAGATGCCAGCACCATGCTTTTGGACTTTCCAGCTTCCAGAACCACTAGTTAAATAAACTTTTTTTATTTGTAAATTAACTAGTGGGTGGTATTCTGTTATAGCAGCATAAAATGAACTGTGATAGTCCTGCCAAATTTAGGGCATATCCAAGGACTCTTCTTTATCTTTGTACTAGTCAGTACCTTCAAGAGGTTTGATTTATATTTTATATGAGGATTTAGTCAAGTCATTTCTCTCTAACCATCCTCCTAGTGGGAGTTGAAATATGAGCTACAAACTAAATACTAATTCCTTTTTTCCATGAAAAAGTAGATAATTTGAAATAAGTAATATTTAGTAGGGATGGAGAGAAAAGAGTCAGTTGGAGAGACAGATGAACAGGATGCATAAAGACTTGATAACTGGCTTAATGTGGAAGGTATGGAAGAATGGATCCCTAGCTTATTAATTTTTGTTTGTTAACATATATATTTAACATCTCTTAATAGTATATATATACATAATCTTAATACATATCTATTACGTATTTGTTAAACAGTTATATTATCCAAATATATGTTTTCTTTATTTTCAGCTAGTTCTTACATTTGACCAAGCAAAGAATGTATTTATGTCTACTGAAATTAGCAATTCTTTCGAATGGCTGAAATAGGTAAAAATATGCTATGCAAGTATTTTTACTAAATCAAAGATGAAATAAATCTAAACTGGGCTTTAGTTTAGATTATTTTTATTGACTTCTTTAATCTGCTATTAAGGCTTTCCAGTGGATATTTGATTTTGGATATTGTATTTATCAGTACTACGAATTCAATGATTCTTTCTCAGAGCTAAATTTTATCTTTAGAGTCTCCCCCAGACCTTACTATTCATGGCAGACTTAATTCTTTCTTCACTATTCCCCCAGGAAGAAATAAGCTAGAGTAGGTATCTTCTAATCTAAGGAGGGCTCTGCCTAAACTGGAGGGCTTTTGTTTGTTTGTTTGAGTTTCTTTTTTTTTAGACTTTTTGCATCATTAATTTTCTAATGGGTTTAAGAAAACTATTTTGGAAATTATTAAAGATTATCTACTAGTTAACAATGGGAGCAATGGTCTCTAATATAAATGACAGTATATGCTTACAGAACAATATTAATATTAAAATATTTCTCACAAATATCTATATTTACAATAATAGCTTTTGTTTGTTTAAATGTTTTATACCATTTTACCGTGAAAATATTTTTCCACCATAGAGACAGTCTTTGATAAACCAAGCCTCCCGAGTAGCCTCAGCCTCGACTAGCTGGGATTACAGGCACTTGCCACCATGCCTGGCTAATTTTTATATTTTTAGTAGAGACGGGGTTTCACCGTGTTAGCCAGGATGGTCTCGAACTCCTGAGCTCAAGTGATCTGCCTGTCTCGGCCTCCCAAAGTGCTGAGATTACAGGCATGAGCCACTGTGCCCAGACAGCAAGTGTTAATTTACATAGCATAATTTACTTAGCCCGTAATGAAGGCAGTGACCCAGAGGCATTACTGTTTAGAGTACAGAATCTCAGTCATGTTCAGGAGTAAGAGTTGTTCTGAAAGTGGAAATCTAGGATGAAGCCAAAACACAAGGCTTGGTTGGAAGTTTTCACAGTGTAGTTAGGGCTTACAGCTCTTTTTTCATTCTTTGAAAGCAGGCATAAACCCTCTTCATTCTAGACCAGGCGCGGTAGCTCACGCCTGTAATCCCAGCACTTTGGGAGGCTGAGGCAGGTGGATCTCGAGGTCAGGAGATCGAGACCATCCTGGCTAACACGGTGAAACTTCGTCTCTACTAAAAATACAAAAAATTAGCCGGGCATGGTGGCGAGCACCTATAGTTCCAGGTACTTGGGAGGCTGAGACAGGAGAATGGTGTGACCTGGGAGGCGCAGCTTGCAGTGAGCCGAGATGGCAACACTGCACTCCAGCGTGGGCGACAGAGGGAGACTCCGTCTCAAAAAAAAAAAAAAAACCTCTTCATTCTATCAGAAATGTGAGGTTTACTCTTTTTTTATTTTTTAATTTATTTTTATTTTTTTGTTTATTATTTATTTATTTATTTTTATTATTATTATACTTTAAGTTTTAGGGTACATGTGCACAATGTGCAGGTTAGTTACATATGTATACATGTGCCATGCTGGTGCACTCCACCCACTAACTCATCATCTAGCATTAGGTATATCTCCCAATGCTATCCCTCCCCCCTCCCCCCACCCCACAACAGTCCCCAGAGTGTGATGTTCCCCTTCCTGTGTCCATGTGTTCTCATTGTTCAATTCCCACCTATGAGTGAGAATATGCAGTGTTTGGTTTTTTGTTCTTGTGATAGTTTACTGAGAATGATGATTTCCAATTTCATCCATGTCCCTACAAAGAACGTGAACTCATCATTTTTTATGGCTGCATAGTATTCCATGGTGTAATGTGCCACATTTTCTTAATCCAGTCTATCATTGTTGGACATTTGGGTTGGTTCCAAGTCTTTGCTATTGTGAATAATGCCGCAATAAACATATGTGTGCATGTGTCTTTATAGCAGCATGATTTATAGTCATTTGGGTATATACCCAGTAATGGGATGGCTGGGTCAAATGGTATTTCTAGTTCTAGATCCCTGAGGAATCGCCACACTGACTTCCACAATGGTTGAACTAGTTTACAGTCCCACCAACAGTGTAAAAGTGTTCCTATTTCTCCACATGCTCTCCAGCACCTGTTGTTTCCTGACTTTTTAATGATTGCCATTCTAACCGCTGTGAGATGGTATCTCATTGTGGTTTTGATTTGCATTTCTCTGATGGCCAGTGACGGTGAGCATTTTTTCATGTGTTTTTTGGCTGCATAAATGTCTTCTTTTGAGAAATGTCTGTTCATGTCCTTCGCCCACTTTTTGATGGGGTGGTTTGTTTTTTTCTTGTAAATTTGTTTGAGTTCATTGTAGATTCTGGATATTAGCCCTTTGTCAGATGAGTAGGTTGTGAAAATTTTCTCCCATTTTGTAGGTTGCCTGTTCACTCTGATGGTAGTTTCTTTTGCTGTGCAGAAGCTCTTTAGTTTAATTAGATCCCATTTGTCAATTTTGGCTTTTGTTGCCATTGCTTTTGGTGTTTTAGACATGAAGTCCTTGCCTATGCCTATGACCTGAATGGTAATGCCTAGGTTTTCTTCTAGGGTTTTTATGGTTTTAGGTCGATTGTTTCAGTCTTTAATCCATCTTGAATTGATTTTTGTATAAGCTGTAATGAAGGGATCCAGTTTCAGCTTTCTACATATGGCTAGCCAGTTTTCCCAGCACCATTTATTAAATATGGAATCCTTTCCCCATTGCTTGTTTTTCTCAGGTTTGTCAAAGACCAGATAGTTGTAGATATGCGGCGTTATTTCTGAGGGCTCTGTTCTGTTCCATTGATCTATATCTCTGTTTTGGTACCAGTACCATGCTGTTTTGGTTGCTGTAGCCTTGTAGTATAGTTTAAAGTCAGGTAGTGTGATGCCTCCAGCTTTGTTCTTTTGGCTTAGGATTGACTTGGCAATGCGGGCTCTTTTTTGGTTCCATATGAACTTTAAAGTACTATTTTCCAATTCTGTGAAGAAAGTGATTGGTAGCTTGATGGGGATGGCATTGAATCTGTAAATTACCTTGGGCAGTATGGCCATTTTCACGATATTGATTCTTCCCACCCATGAGCATGGAATGTTCTTCCATTTGTTTGTATCCTCTTTTATTTCCTTGAGCAGTGGTTTGTAGTTCTCCTTGAAGAGGTCCTTCACATCCCTTGGAAGTTGGATTCCTAGGTATTTTATTCTCTTTGAAGCAATTGTGAATGGGAGTTCACTCATGATTTGGCTCTCTGTTTGTCTGTTGTTGGTGTATAAGAATGCTTGTGATTTTTGTACATTGATTTTGTATCCTGAGACTTTGCTGAAGTTGCTTATAAGCTTAAGGAGATTTTGGGCTGAGACAATAGGGTTTTCTAGATATACAATCATGTCGTCTGCAAACAGGGACAATTTGACTTCCTGTTTTCCTAATTGAATACTCTTCATTTCTTTCTCTTGCCTAATTGCCCTGGCCAGAACTTCCAACACTATGTTGAATAGGAGTGGTGAGAGAGGGCATCCCTGCCTCGTGCCAGTTTTCAAAGGGAATGCTTCCAGTTTTTGCCATTCAGTATGATATTGGCTGTGGGCTTGTCATAGATAGCTCTTATTATTTTGAAATACGTCCCATCAATACCTAATTTATTGACAGTTTTTAGCATGAAGGTTGTTGAATTTTGTCAAAGGACTTTTCTGCATCTATTGAGATAATCATGTGGTTTTTGTCTTTGGTTCTGTTTATATGCTGGACTACATTTATTGATTTGCATATATTGAACCAGCCTTGCATCCCAGGGATGAAGCCCACTTGATCATGGTGGATAAGCTTTTTGATGTGCTGCTGGAGTCAGTTTGCCAGTATTTTATTGAGGATTTTTGCATCAATGTTCATCAAGGATATTGGTCTAAAATTCTCTTTTTTGGTTGTGTCTCTGCCTGGCTTTGGTATCAGAATGATGCTGACCTCATAAAATGAGTTAGGGAGGATTCCCTCTTTTTCTATTGATTGGAATAGTTTCAGAAGGAATGGTACCAGTTCCTCCTTGTACCTCTGGTAGAATTCGGCTGTGAATCCATCTGGTCCTGGACTCTTTTTGGTTGGTAAGCTATTGATTATTGCCACAATTTCGGAGCCTGTTATTGGTCTATTCAGAGATTCAACTTCTTCCTGGTTTAGTCTTGGGAGAGTGTATGTGTTGAAGAATGTATCCATTTCTTCTAGATTTTCTAGTTTATTTGCGTAGAGGTGTTTGCAGTATTCTCTGATGGTAGTTTGTATTTCTGTGGGATCAGTGGTGATATCCCCTTTGTCATTTTTATTGCGTCTATTTGATTCTTCTCTCTTTTTTTCTTTATTAGTCTTGCTAGCGGTCTATCTATTTGTTGATCCTTTCAAAAAAACAGCTCCTGGATTCATTAATTTTTTGAAGGGTTTTTTGTGTCTCTATTTCCTTCAGTTCTGCTCTGATTTTAGTTATTTCTTGCCTTCTGCTAGCTTTTGAATGTGTTTGCTCTTGCTTTTCTAGTTCTTTTAGTTGTGATGTTGGGGTGTCAATTTTGGATCTTTCCTGCTTTCTCTTGTGGGCATTTAGTGCTATAAATTTCCCTCTACACACTGCTTTGAATGCGTCCCAGAGATTCTGGTATGTTGTGTCTTTGTTCTCGTTGGTTTCAAAGAACATCTTTATTTCTGCCTTCATATCGTTATGTACCCAGTAGTCATTCAGGAGCAGGTTGTTCAGTTTCCATGTAGTTGAGCGGTTTTGAATGAGATTCTTAATCCTGAGTTCTAGTTTGATTGCACTGTGGTCTGAGAGATAGTTTGTTATAATTTTTGTTCTTTTACATTTGCTGAGGAGAGCTTTACTTCCAAGTATGTGGTCAATTTTGGAATAGGTGTGGTGTGGTGCTGAGAAAAATGTATATTCTGTTGATTTGGGGTGGAGAGTTCTGTAGATGTCTATTAGGTCCGCTTGGTGCAGAGCTGAGTTCAATTCCTGGGTATCCTTGTTGACTTTCTGTCTCGTTGATCTGTCTAATGTTGACAGTGGGGTGTTAAAGTCTCCCATTATTAATGTGTGGGAGTCTAAGTCTCTTTGTAGGTCACTCAGGACTTGCTTTATGAATCTGGGTGCTCCTGTATTGGGTGCATATATATTTAGGATAGTTATCTCTTCTTGTTGAATTGATCCCTTTACCATAATGTAATGGCCTTCTTTGTCTCTTTTGATCTTTGTTGGTTTAAAGTCTGTTTTATCAGAGACTAGGATTGCAATCCCTGCCTTTTTTTGTTTTCCATTTTCTTGGTAGATCTTCCTCCATCCTTTTATTTTGAGCTTATGTGTGTGAGATGGGTTTTCTGAATACAGCACACTGATGGGTCTTGACTCTTTATCCAATTTGCCAGTCTGTGTCTTTTAATTGGAGCATTTAGTCCATTTACATTTAAAGTTAATATTGTTATGTGTGAATTTGATCCTGTCATTATGATGTTAGCTGGTGATTTTGCTAATTAGTTGATGCAGTTTCTTCGTAGTCTCGATGGTCTTTACATTTTGGCATGATTTTGCAGTGGCTGGTACCGGTTGTTCCTTTTCATGTTTAGCACTTCCTTCAGGAGTTCTTTTAGGGCAGGCCTGGTGGTGACAAAATCTCTCAGCATTTGCTTGTCTGTAAAGTATTTTATTTCTCCTTCACTTATGAAGCTTAGTTTGGCTGGATATGAAATTCAGGGTTGAAAATTCTTTTCTTTAAAAATGTTGAATATTGGCTCCCACTCTCTTCTGGCTTGTAGAGTTTCTGCCGAGAGATCTGCTGTTAGTCTGATGGGCTTCCCTTTGAGGGTAACCCAACCTTTCTCTCTGGCTGCCCTTAACATTTTTTCCTTCATTTCAACTTTGGTGAATCTGACAATTATGTGTCTTGGAGTTGCTCTTCTCGAGGAGTATCTTTGTGGCATTCTCTGTATTTCCTGAATCTGAACGTTGGCCTGCCTTGCTAGATTGGGGAAGTTCTCCTGGATAATATCCTGCAGCGTGTTTTCCAACTTGGTTCCATTCTCCCCATCACTTTCAGGTACACCAATCAGATATAGATTTGGTCTTTTCACATAGTCCCATATTTCTTGGAGGCTTTGTTCATTTCTTTTCATTCTTTTTTCTCTACACTTCCCTTGTCACTTCATTTCATTCATTTCATCTTCCATCACTGATACCCTTTCTTCCAGTTGATTGCATCAGCTCCTGAGGCTTCTGCATTCTTCATGTAGTTCTCGACCCTTGGTTTTCAGCTCCATCAGCTCCTTTAAGCACTTCTCTGTGTTGGTTATTCTAGTTATACATTCTTCTAAATTTTTTTCAAAGTTTTCAACTTCTTTGCCTTTGGTTTGAATGTCCTCCCATAGCTCAGAGTAATTTGATCATCCGAAGCCTTCTTCTCTCAGTTCGTCAAAGTCATTCTCCGTCCAGCTTTGTTCCATTGCCGGTGAGGAACTCCGTTCCTTTGGATGAGGAGAGGCGCTCTGCTTTTCAGAGTTTCCAGTTTTTCTGCTCTGTTTTTTCCCCATCTTTGTGGTTTTATCTACTTTTGGTCTTTGATGATGGTGATGTACAGATGGGTTTTTGGTGTGGATGTCCTTTCTGTTTGTTAGTTTTCCTTCTAACAGACAGGACCCTCAGCTGCAGGTCTGTTGGAGTACCCGGCCGTGTGAGGTGTCAGTCTGCCCCTGCTGCGGGATGCCTCCCAGTTAGGCTGCTTGGGGGTCAGGGGTCACGGACCCACTTGAGGAGGCAGTCTGCCCGTTCTCAGATCTCCAGCTGCATGCTGGGAGAACCACTGCTCTCTTCAAAGCTGTCAGACAGGGACATTTAAGTCTGCAGAGGTTACTGCTGTCTTTTTGTCTGTGCCCTGCCCCCAGAGGTGGAGCCTACTGAGGCAGGCAGGCCTCCTTGAGGTGTGGTGGGCTCCACCCAGTTCCAGCTTCCTGGCTGCTTTGTTTACCTAATCAAGCCTGGGCAATGGCGGGCCCCCCTCCCCCAGCCTTGCTGCCGCTTTGCCATTTGATCTCAGACTGCTGTGCTAGCAATCAGCGAGACTCCATGGGCGTAGGACCCTCTGATCCACGTGCGGGATATAATCTCCTGTTGCGCCATTTTTTAAGCCCGTCGGAAAAGTGAAGTATTCGGGTGGGAGTGACCCGATCTTCCAGGTGCTGTCTGTCACCCCTTTCTTTGACTAGGAAAGGGAACTCCCTGACCCCTTGCACTTCCCGAGTGAGGCAATGCCTCGCCCTGCTTCAGCTCGCGCATAGTGCGCGCACCCACTGACCTGCGCCCACTGTCTGGCACTCCTTAGTGAGATGAACCCGGTACCTCAGATGGAAATGCAGAAATCACCCGTCTTCTGCGTCGCTCACGCTGGGAGCTGTAGACGGGAGCTTTTTCTATTCAGCCATCTTGGCTCCTCCCCCTCTGCCAAATTATCAAATCATTTATTATATATTGATGTGTAGGAGGAGTTGACTGGCCTTGTCCTATTGGTATGATTAAGATGATATTCCTTTTTACTAATGGACCTTATGTTAAGAATTTTGAGTGATTCAAAGACAGAAAACCAAACACGGCATGTTCTCACTCATAGTTGGAATTGAACAATGAGAACACCTGGACACAGGGTGGGGAACATCACACACCAGGGCCTGTCAGTGGGTGGGGGGGCTGGGGAGGGATAGCATTAGGAGAAATACCTAATGTAAATGATGAGTTGATGCGTGCAGCAAACCAACATGGCATGTGTATACCTATGTATCAAACCTGCACGTTGTGCACATGTACCCTAGAACTTAAAGTAGAGTAAAAAAAAGACAATAATAAACTATCAAACCATAAAAAAATTTTTGAGTGATTATATCATTTTTTATAATTTTAAGCTGTTGATTACATTTCTTTAAGAGATTACAAGCTTCACTTGATGCTCTGAAACTAATAGTGGAAATTTGGTTTCTCCTTAAACATTAGTCTTGAAAATTGCAGGTTTTCATTATCTTATTTTTTTTAATTTTCAGAACAGGAAGGGATTGTTTAGCTGAAATGGAAGATTCAATATCTGAACAAAGAGTTCTAAATAATTCTCTGCACCTTAATCTGCCAATACTCATTCTAAAACTACACAAAGGAGATTCAAAATAAAAAGAGGGTGATAAACGGCAAAACCATCTGAGGTACTTTTTGTTTTTTCATGTATATATGTTTTGAATTAAACAATGAGTTAATTCAGTAAGAATTGTTTAAGATCTAATAGCTCTTAATTCATTTTCTTTATATTATCATCCCTACTCCTGGAATGTATCTTCCTTAGCATTTATTTGCTTAGAAAGCATATTTCCAGCAGAATTCATATACATATGCCAATTAAGAAATTTAAAATACTGCTGTGATGCTCTTAAAAATCTTGAAATTTAATTTGATTTAAAATAAAGATATATTGTATATCACAATCCTGTTCTGATTACTTTTCTAAAAACACCCAGGTATTGCATAATTGAAACCACAGATTGCTGCAAAATAGCTTGGTAGATATGAGTAGTTGCCCAAGTTGCAGAAGAGGATGCTGTTGTACACATCATCCTTGAGATAGGATGTAGAAACCCAGACACAGACGGATTGATGATACTCTAGATACCGAGGTATGAAATACTAAGAAAAAAACTTTAAAAAATTCAAAGCTCTACTTCTTGAAATTCTAATTCAATAAGGATAGAGTGAAGAGTTTGTTTCTTCTAAAAGGCATCCATGTTAATTCTGAGGGAGAGCCAAATTTGGAAATTATTTAAAGACTTAATGTTTTTCTTTTCTTCTTTCTATAAAATGTTAATAACTATTATACAATGGGCTACTTTTACTTTTCTTCCAAATCTATTCCAAAGCTATATTTATTTGCTTATTTTCATAATAAATATAATACAAGATTGCCCCTTTAAATTTAAATATATTCAGAAACATTTCCTATGAAAAATTTATTATGAGGAAAACAGACAACATATATGCGTAATGAATTTATGCGATAATAATATTTACGTAAATGCATACAGTACATGTATTTTCAGCATTTAATATGATAATGATACTTCAAGAAATATGATATAATAAATATGATACTTCAAGACATTTTTTACATGAGCAATGCCAGTATCTAATTTTTATCTTTATGATCACATACGTATTTTCAAGATTATAGGTGGTTTTCTTCCTTTACAACTTTTATTTTAGGTTTAGGAAGTACATGTGCAGATTACTTACGTGAGTAAATTGTACATTGTGGGTGTTTACTGTACAGATTATATTGTTACCCAGCTATTGAGCATAGTATCTGATAGATCGTTTTTTGATCTTTACCCTCCTCTCACCTCCATTTTCAAGTAGGCCATGGTGTTTATTGTTCCCTTCTTTCTGTCCACTTGCTTTTCTGTTCCTGTCTTAATTTGTTTAGGATAATGGCCTACAATCCATCTATATTGTTGCAAATGACATGATTTTGATCTTTCTGTGCTAGCATATTATTCCATGTTGTCTGTAGACCACATTTTCTTTATGCAGTCCACCATCAATGGGCACTTAGGAGGATAGCACTTCTTTGTTATTGTGAATAGGGCTGTGACAAATACATGTATGCATGTATCTTTATAACAGAATGATTTGTATTCCTTTAGGTATATGCTCAGTAATGGAATTGGGTTGAATGGTAGTTATGTTTTAAGTTATTTGAGAAATCTCCAAACTGCTTTCCACAGTGGCTGAAATAATTTACATTCCCACCAGCAGTGCATAACTGTTCCTTTTTCTCTGTAACCTCACCAACATCTGTTATTTTTTATCTTTTTAATACTAGTCATTCTGACTGTTGTGAGAGGGTGTCTTATTGTGGTTTTGATTTACATTTCTCTAATGTTTAATGATGGTAAGCATTTTCCATATGCTTATTGATCATATGTACGTCTTTTATTGAGAATTGTCTGTTTGTGTCCTTTGCTCATTTTTTAATGGGGTTATATGTAGAATGGTGGTTGCCAAAGACTTGGGGTTGAGAGAAAGTGGGAGTTACTAATCAATAGATATAAAATTTTAGTTATGAAGGATGAATAAGCTCTAAAGATTAACTAAACAACATTGTGCCTATAGTTAATAATACTGTATTATACACTTAAAGTCGGGTAAAATAAAAAAAGAGAATTAACCTTTTATTATATATGGTTTATATATTTTGAGAATTAACCTTTTATTACATATGGTTTACAAATATATTCTCCTATTCTGTAGTTTGCAAAAATAAACTCAATGTATTAAAGACTTAAATGTTAAGACCTGAAACTGTGAAACCTGTAGAAAAAACATTAAGGGAAAAGTTTCATGGCATCGGTCTTGGCAATGATTTCATGAATATGACACTAAAAACACAGGCAACAAACCCAAAAATAGACAAATGGGGACTATGTCAAATTAAAAATATTCTGCACAGCAAAGGAAACAATCAACAGAGTGATAAGGTGCCCTTTGCCCAATTATAATTAGCCATGCTAAGTAAGAACTTTTGTAATTATCCATGCCCTTCTAGGTAGTAAAATTCAGCAACTGAATTCCAGGCGATGGCATAAGATCTATGTTCTGATTAAGAAAATGGGTGAAGTGGGAGTTTAATTCTCACTACTACATTTTCACCTTTTAAGATACCTCATCTGGCTGGTATAGAAGGCAGTTCCGAGAGATCAAGAGTAGACTGACAAGGATTAAAGAGGTGGTTTGTCTGAAAATTTTAGTAGTACCTGATGTGTACTTATATACCTATGTAACATTTTAAATACTATGTAGGAAGTGAAATAGACCAAGCAGGATTGGTGAGCTAATATAGATGTGGCTAATAATTTCTTTATAGTACCAGTTCTGAAGTTCATCCAAGCACAATTTACATTCTCATGAAGTGGAATTCACTATACAGTGATTGTTTAGCCACAAGAATATTTAAATTTGCCACCATATTGTCATAATCTTACCAGAGGTACTAGGACTTGATAACCACAAAGAGCAGGTTAGTTCCCTATATTGATAATATGATAATTTCCCTCTTCAAAAGAGAAAACTCAAGAGAGTTAAGGACTGTAGTCATCCATATAACAAATAATCTTTGTCCGATAGATCCAGGTAAAATTCAAGGCAAATTGTTTTGTGAGATTTCTGAGAATTATGTGGCAATAGTAACCAGGGATATTCCTCACAATGTGAGTAATAATTATCTCTCACTGAACATGTCTAAAGAAAGAAGCTCAGGGACTAGCAGTGCCATTCAGACTTTTGTAAAATTACTCTCCTCATCCATGAGTTCTTTGGCTCCTCTTCATAAAGTCATGAGAATAATGTCACAATTTGAATAAAACTCTGAGAAAAAACAAACATTAAATGACATATTAAGAGTGGTGATACAGGTTATTCCAGCCATTTTATGGCCCAGCTGAGCAGGTGGTGTTCGAAATGTTTAAAACTAGAAAGCATGAGGAATGGAGCACTTGCCAGAAATCAAGTAAGGCCATCCTACAATGAGGGGACAGGTTGCTATTTAGAAATCAGTGTGTAGAGGGAAATTTATAGCACTAAATGCCCACAAGAGAAAGTAGGAAAGATCTAAAATTGACTCCCTAACATCACAATTAAAAGAACTAGAGAAGCAAGAGCAAACACATTCAAAAGCTAGCAGAAGGCAAGCAATAACTAAGATCAGAGCAGAACTGAAGGAAATAGAGACACACCAAAAAAACCCTTCAAAACATCAAGGAATCCAGGAGCTGGTTTTTTGAAAAGATCAACAAAATTGATAGACTGCTAACAAGACTAATAAAGAAGAAAAGAGAGAAGAATCAAATAGATGCAATAAAAAGTGATAAAGGAGATATCACCACCAATCCCACAGAAATACAAACTACCATCAGAGAATACTATAAACACCTCTACACAAATAAACTAGAAAATCTAGAAGAAATGGATAAATTCCTCGACACATACACCCTCCCAAGACTAAACCAGGAAGAAGTTACATGTCTGAATAGACCAATAACAGGCTCTGAAATTGAGGCAATAATTAATAGCTTACCAACCAAAAACAGTCCAGGACCAGAGGGATTCACAGCCGAATTCTACCAGAGGTACAAGGAGGAACTGGTACCATTCCTTCTGAAACTATTCCAATCAATAGAAAAAGAATGAATCCTCCCTAACTCATTTTATAAGGCCAGCATAATCCTGATACCAAAGCCTGGCAGAGACACAACCAAAAAAGAGAATTTTAAACCAATATCCTTGATGAACATTGATGCAAAAATCCTCAATAAAATACTGGAAAAGTGAATCCAGCAGCACATCAAAAAGCTTATCCACCATGATCAAGTGGGCTTCATCCCTGGGATGCAAGGCTGGTTCAACATATGCAAATCAGTAAACGTAATCCAGCATATAAACAGAACCAAAGACAAAAACCACATGATTATCTCAATAGATGCAGAAAAGGCCTTTGACAAAATTTAACAGCACTTCATGCTAAAAACTGTCAATAAATTAGGTATTGATGGGACCTATCTCAAAATAATAAGAGCTATTTATGACAAACCCACAGCCAATACCATACTGAATGGCAAAAACTGGAAGCATTCCCTTTGAAAACTGGCACAAGACAGGGATGCCCTCTCTTACCACTCCTGTTCAATATAGTGTTGGAAGTTCTGGCCAGGGCAATCAGGCAGGAGAAAGAAATAAAGGGTATTCAATTAGGAAAAGAGGAAATCGAATTGTCCCTGTTTGCAGATGACATGATTGTATATCTAGAAAACCCCATTGTCTTAGCCCAAAATCTCCTTAAGCTGATAAACAACTTCAGCAGTCTCAAGATACAAAATCAATGTGCAAAAATCACAACCATTCTTATACACCAATAACAGACAAACAGCCAAATCATGAGTGAACTCCCATTCACAATTGCTTCAAAGAGAATAAAATACCTAGGAATCCAACTTACAAGGAGAATCCAACTTCAAGGAGAACTACAAACCACTGCTCAACGAAATAAAAGAGGATACAAACAAATGGAAGAACATTCCATGCTCATGGGTAGGAAGAATCAATATTGTGAAAATGGCCATACTGCCCAAGGTAATTTATAGATTCAATGCCTTGCCCATCAAGCTACCAATGACTTTGTTCACAGAATTGGAAAAAACTACTTTAAAGTTCATATGGAACAAAAAAGAGTGCGCATTGCCAAGTCAATCTTAAGCCAAAAGAACAAAGCTGGAGGCATCACACTACCTGACTTCAAACTATAGCTACAAGGCTACAGTAACCAAAACAGCATGGTACTGGTACCAAAACAGAGATATAGATCAATGGAACAGAACAGAGCCCTCAGAAATAATGCCACATATCTACAGCTATCTGATCTTTGACAAACCTGAGAAAAACAAGCAATGGGGAAAGGATTCCATATTTAATAAATGGTGCTGGGAAAACTGGCTAGCCATATGTAGAAAGCTGAAACTGGATCCCTTCATTACAGCTTATACAAAAATTAATTCAAGATGGATTAAAGACTTAAATGTTAGACCTAAAATCATAAAAACCATAGAAGAAAACCTAGGCAATACCATTCAGGATATAGGCATGGGCAAGGACTTCATGTCTAAAACACCAAAAGCAATGGCAACAAAAGCCAAAATTGACAAATAGGATCTAATTAAACTAAAGAGCTTCTGCACAGGAAAAGAAGCTTCCATCAGAGTGAACAGGCAAACTACAGAATGGGAGAAAATGTTTGCAATCTACTCATCTGACAAAGGGCTAATATCCAGAATCTACAATGAACTCAAAAAAATTTACAAGAAAAAAACAAACAACCCCATGAACAAGTGGGTGAAGGATATAAACAAACACTTCTCAGAAGAAGACATTTATGTAGCCAAAAGACACATGAAAAAATGCTCATCATCACTGGCCATCAGAGAAATGCAAATCAAAACCATAATGAGATACCATCTCACACCAGTTAGAATGGCAATGATTTAAAAATCAGGAAACAGGTTCTGGAGAGGATGTGGAGAAATAGGAACACTTTTACACTGTTGGTGGGACTGTAAACTAGTTCAGCCATTGTGGAAGTCGGTGTGGCGATTCCTCAGGGATCTAGAACTAGAAATACCATTTGACCCAGCCATCCCATTACTTGGTATATACCCAAAGGATTATAAATCATGTTGCTATAAAGACACATGCACATGTATGTTTACTGAGGCACTATTCACAATAGCAAAGACTTGGAACCAACCCAAATGTCCAACAATGATAGACTGGATTAAGAAAATGTGGCACATATACACCATGGAATACTATGCAGCCATAAAAAAGGATGAGTTCATGTCTTTTGTAGGGACATGGATGAAGCTGGAAACCATCATTCTCAGCAAACTATTGCAATGACTAAAAACCAAACACCACATGTTCTCACTCATAGGTGGGAATTGAACAATGAGAACACTTGGACACAGGAAGGGGAACATCACACACCGGGACCTGTTGTGGGGTGGAGGGGAGGGGAGGGATAGCATTAGGAGATATACCTAATGTAAATGACGAGTTAATGGGTGCAGCACACCAACATGGCACATGTATACATATGTAACAAACCTGCACATTGTGCACATGTACCCTAAAACTTAAAGTATAATAAAAATAAATAAATAAATAAATAAAATACACGTTGATTTGCTTAAAAAAAAGAAATCAGTCACGCTCTACCTTACAGTAGGTAAAATCTCAGTGGAAGAAGCCAACAACAAATCTGCACAGTGGACAGAATTGAGATCCACTTAGCAGGAGAAGAGAATTTAGGCTTATGCCTTAAGGGGAATGTTTTTATATTTGTAGGCTCTTGAGCTATAATCAATGGCCTTGCTACAGTATGTTCAGGTAAATGAGTCTTTTAAAAAACATACCCTCATAGGAAACACTCATTTATGGAAATTTCCGGAAGACTTAGAGTAATAATTTAGATGTGTTATGGAGATGCCAATAAAAATGTCAGTTGCCACCTCAGAAATCAAATTGAATGCTAAGGCAGAATTGGTCAAATCTCTACAGCAGCGATGCAGATGTTCAGGCCATGCACCAGTGTGCTGATAGATGCCATATTCACCTTGCATCTAATGAGTTCACTAATATAAAAAACTGTACCCACTGTCAACAAGAAAGGAACTACTGGAAAATGTCTGTGAGTAAAATTTCTCTCAAATAAAAGTCCATAGATAGCTGACAAGGATATTTCATTGGAAATCTACCCAAAGGGCTATAAATTGTGTTCACTATGGTTGATATTTTATCTACCAAGCTTTGGTTATCTAGAAAAGGATCAATCTTGGAAAATATGACATTGTTTAGAACAACAAATTTTCTATCAGTATGGTCTACGTGAATATATTTTTTTACAGTCAAAGTTCATACTACTATGAACTATTCTAAGGATTTACATATATATTATAAGCAATTAAGTGTTACATATTTATACATTTACATATATTAACTCTTTTAATACTACAGCAATGCTATGAGCAACATACTATTACTATCTAACTTTGGAGATGAAGAAACTGAGTCACAGTGAGAGGTTAAGTGGTTTTCTCAATGTCACGCAGGAAGTTAGTACCAGAGCTTTTAAAGCCTGGCTTTGGATACCCTGCTCCTAAGCACATGCTATGATGCCTCTCCAGAGTCAGACATTGATCAGAATTTTGAAAAAGCAGTTTAACAATATATACTGAGAATTTTTAAAAGCAAAACCATTTTTTGGCACATTTTTATTGTTTCAGTTTTTATAACAGAGAAAAACACAATACCAAAAAAATTGGCTAGCTATATGGAAATGATTATGTAAATTATAGTAAACCCCAAAATATATGAATATGCCAATATTAAAACAGAATTTTTTGATATTATAATTTTAAACAATTAATGAATGAGTAGAAACACAATTGTATGTTCAGTATGATTGTCACTATGTAAAAATCACTTCATTAAATTTAAAACTGTAATGAAATGGTACAAAATATTTGATAGTAAATGTATTTGGGCTAAGGTATTGCATCATTTATTTCTTCTCTTGATTTTTATGCATTTACCAAGTTTAAAATAACAAACATTTTCTTTCAAATGGAAAATAATTTCTTGAAATTACTTGCTTTTATTCTTTATATATTTGCTCAAACATAGGAAAAATGAGTTATTTCCTATCTACATTCATCTCTTCCCAAGTAACCAACTGATCCATCTACATTATTTTTTAGCTTAAGGGCAGATTTCAATATTCATGCACGCATATTATTTGAGGAAAATTATTGTAACTCAAAGAAAGTTGTGTCCTCATTGCTTGATTTTGTTTTGGAATGTCTTATGCTGTATTCAACTGTAATTTCCTTTTTTTTCTAACATGGAGAGTAAAAGAATAATGGGTATCTAAGTAGTTTCCAATAAACTGCCAAGATCTCTTACCAATACATAGATTATCTCTTTCTGTTTAGTTCAATGCCTATATTTTACATTGTTGCAGTGGACAGCTGAAAAATTGATTATATTCTCTGTCATTCCTATATATTCATTTTTTGATAATATTGTTACTTTGTAGGAGGAATTGTGGCTAGACATGGCCCAAATAGGCAATTTTCATATAGAATGCTAGAAACCACAAAACTCATCTTGATTGAATATATACTAAGGGCATTAATCTAAGTGAAATAAATATGATAAGTATCCAATATTTAAATATCAGGCAATTAGTGAAGCTGAATTAACATTGTTGGATTAACACACTTAGTAAATAACACAATCAGTAACAAGGAGAGAAAAGGTGTCTGAATTTTCAAGGAATTATCTGCTTCTTTGAAATGAATTTTTATATAGTTTAAAAATGTTGAAAGCTGAAAAGTGGTGGAAGCAGTTGATAAAAATAATGAATAACATGGTTTAATGTGTTAACAGTACATATGTGTAAGGAATGTTGCTTGCTATCTGACTCAAAAAATTTAACATATACTTTCACTGGTAAAAATATCTATTCTGTAGAAGATGTTTCACACAAAAAAAGCCCTATTTCTTAAACTCAAATTCTTCCTTTTTCAAGTAAGTGCAGTGCTGAAGGTCTCCTTTCTGTAATAAGTTCTAAAGATCTCCTTTATGTAATAAATTCTGAATGTGGTTTAAAAAATAAAGTAATTTTTTTGTCTATTTGCTGTTTGGATTTTATAACCAAAACAAACAAAAATATCTACCACATTTCTTGTGTTTTTCATCATACAAACAAGAGTTTTGGAATATTGTTTGTTTATATTATGTACTATCTAAACAATGTTATTTTAATTTTAATAAAATCCTTTGGTGTTTGACTTCACTGTTTCATAAAAATTAAAAAGGAAAATAATTAATTTTATTTTATTAAATGAAAATACATGCTGTCTTATCAAAAGAGCAAATACTATTCAACATTTTTATTAAATAGGATTGAATTTCTTCTGTTTTTTTCATATGCAAGTTTAAATAATACAAAAATTAAGATTAGGAAAATATTTGCTATGCCTGTTCTTGCCATGAGGAAATATCCTGTGAGATTTTAAATATGTTTTTCTTATGTCGACATGGCAAGTGTTACCACTATTGATGATCCTAAATAATTATTCTATTTTCTAAATATTTTTGTATTCAAATAAGACATTTATAAAATTGCTACTGGCTTGCTGTGTAACCTGGAGCCATTCACTTCACCTCTCTGCTTCTTTTTTTTTGTACATATTTCGTTTTATTGTAACAAAGCAACTTGTACGCTTTTAACAACTGAGCATCATCTTTCCTTTTCAGTGAAACAAAAAAAAATTAAAAATAAACAGAAACAAAATTACAATAGAGAGTGTCAATTCCAAATAAGATTCTACAGGTTCTGCTGATAATCCCATTGAGTGGCAGGGCTCAAGTCATCATTAGGAGAGAATTTGTTTTAAAAGTGTCATCTTAATCTGTCAAATATCACAATTAAACACACCAAAGGAGAAGCCATGTTGTCAAAATACCCACTTAACTCACCCTAACATCTCAAACCCAGCCTTTGCTGACCTTCTGTAACCCCATTTTTCAAGGTTTTTTTTCTTTTTTTAAACAAGAGAAAGTTGTCAGATACATGTTGGTAAATGCTAGCTGTCCATATTCACATAGAGACACAATGTACTCTCTGAGCCCAATATACAGAGAAAGGAGGAAAAAAGCTGGAACTCTATGCACTGCTACACAGGGGCCTAGCACCCTCCAGCTTCCAGCAGAGATAAGGGAGCAGGCTTTTCTTTTTCCCACAGAGCTCGATGCTATTTGGCCAAACCCATTATGGCACTACTTGATTGCCAATATGGATAATGAAGAAGGAGAAGGAGAAGAAGATAATGATGATGAAGAGGAGGAAGGATTAGAAGATATTGATGAAGGGGATGAGGATGAAGGTGAAGAAGATGAAGATGATTATGAAGGGGAGGAAGGAGAGGAGGATGAAAGAGAAGATGACTAATAGAACACTGATGGATTCCAACCTTTCTTTTTTAAAATTTTCTCCAGTCCCTGGGAGCAAGTTGCGGTCTTTTTTTTTTTCTCTTATGCTCAGTCACCGTGTTCTTGAAGTCTCTTTTCTCTACACCATGGTTCTCAACTTATTTTGGAGACAATACCTTGAGCAGAATCCAATGGGAAAAGAGTCTCTACCACTTTATGTTGGAAATTCATTTTTATCTCTTCCTGTCTGAATAAAAACTGTATGGAATTGACACCTCTCTGTTTCTTGATAGTAATCAGACTAAGATTAATTATTCATGCACGCTTTGCTAGCATAGAGAGAATATAAGAGAACCTGTAAATCAAAGTAGGTGTTAAAATGTGTCATACGAATTCAAATTGTTATTTAAATATGTAATCCTATACAGTAAAGTCTGTCAACAGTTGAATTAAATGATAAACTTGGATATTTGAAAGTAATTTTTAAGAAGTTTAGAAGTTAAAGTAGATCAGGAATTTCCCCAATTCAGAATCCATAGTAAACGATTACAGAGGAGAACTGGAGAATAAGCTTTTATTTAAAGTTGAATCCAATTTTCTTACATTTAGCTATCTTTGCTTTTTTTTTTCAGAATGACATTACATTTCTTTATAAAAAGGAAAACAACCACACTTTTCCATAAATAACTATTATGATTGGTTGAGTCATTATTTCTAACTCTTTGGTGACTCCACTGGGAATCAGGATTCTTGATTTCTAATCTTAGCTAAGGCACTAAATAGTTAGTTGTGCCTTGATAAATTCAGCTACACAGTTTGGACCTCACTTTCTCCATATGAAAAATGAAAATGAAAGAGGAGCATAGAGCAAATGACTTCTAGGAGTTATTTCAGAGTTAGCATTTTATGATTTATAATCATTCAACTATTGCTATAGCCTTGTTTATTCTACCTGAATTTAAAAAAATGGATACATGCATTGATTTAAAACTAAGAACTAGTTTATGAGCCAACTTCCTGTATTGTATTCAAGATGGTACCAGGTTCTATATGCATAGTCCCTTCAAGAGACAGAAGGATAAACTAACTTGTAAAACATCTCGTAGAGACATGACCAGGTCATTTTGAAGGGAAAATTTTTGGGTGAATCTCTAATGTTTGGTTTGATCTCATTGTGAATGACAACCATGTTCTCTGTGAAGAGTGCTTGATTCCATACTATTAAAGGCCAAGACCACAAGTAGTTATTTGTCTGATAGCACTTTTACAATATTTTGTCCTTGAATTTTACAAATTGAATTTAGAAATGAAACTTAGTCTTTGGATCAACCAAAGTTTAACCCTAACATGCCCATATTCCAAGCATGTTTTTGTTGCTTTTGTCACAAGTGCTGGCTTAATTTTTATTTCATCTGCCTTTAGGTCTCCTTCAAGTTTATTGTTTTCCAAATATTCCTTTCCATTTAATATAGGATTTTTTATGGTCAGCTGCATTCATTTGTTAGAACACTACTGCCTTTCTTCACCATATGTGCATTCTTAATAACTTACTTGTGGCCAGTCAATCATGAACCATTTATAATTTAAGCCATTTATAATTTAAGCCTTACCTACATACCAAAGATTTGACTGTTATTCATGTGCTCCTTTATCTGCTTTTACTTGCAAACTAACCATCATTCGCTCCACCAGAAGCAATCATCCACCATCTGTCAATCTGAGACTCACTTGTCTCTGAAACTGAAGCTGGTGTTTATTTTGCAGGTATTATGAGCACCTCTCATCTGACACCTTTCTGTCCCCTCTCCATTCATTTTTCTATTGTTAACAAGCATCCTTTATGATATTTTCTATGTGTTGTGACTTGTCTTCTACATAGATATTTTCAGCATGACTACGTTTTTGAAAGAAAAAGTGGTGTCATCTTATTCACCTTGTCATTAAGTATATCTGAAAGCAATGGGAACTTTGCCAGAATGCGAAATACAGCAGTAATTCATTGTAAATAATTTTTCTCTGTTTTGTTATAGAAAGAGAATGAGTGTGCTAATTAGATGCAATAATTCAGATTACATGAATTAATTGATGAAGAAAGTTATTTTTACCTTGAAAAGTAATGCTATTTTCCTGTCTGTAACCCTCTTGTGTTGTGTTCACATGAATCTCAGGTGAAAACCATAAATAAGTAAATCTGAACATGAAATATACTCCTGTTTTTTGTATGTTAATATTTGAGTGTGTGTCAAATTAAATGGGATAATATGCATAGTTTAATATGCTTCTATTAGCTCAGAAATGCTATTGTATGAAAAAAGCCTTCTCATAAAATGGAGGTAGAAAGCATATAATATAGACTACATCTGAGCAGTTGACAATCTAACTAAACGTGAAATGCAACAGATATTTTGTTCAGTGTTAAAGCTTGCTATATGGAATACATCTTTGTCTTAAGAGCAATTGAGAAAATGATAACTCTACCACCATGCCTTACCACACACAGTGAGTTAATAAAAACATTCACTGAAATGCATTTTATGCCATAATTTTCATATAAAATATTTCTCTATTTTTCATTTTCAAGACCACTACCAACTTCCCAGAAAGAACTGTGAAAGACTTAATGAGACATTTATCTGGTCTATGTATTTTATATTTAGCTGATAATATAATGAGGCCAAGGTACTGGAATGAAACGTCTCTAACATTTCAAATAATTTTCCACTTCCTCTCCACTATTTTTGGTATTTCAGCAGAGTGTTTTAACTTTTTGCTGTTTTGAATGTTACCATTGCTGTCAATAATCTCTATGTCAGATGTAGTATTCTGCTAAATCTTATCCTAAAAAATACATTTCTCTTTATTTTTAAGTATATGGTTAAAATGATTGCAGCCTAATAAGCAAAGCAATATATTTTGAATTTGATTTTTCTATAATGCTGCATGGGTTTTTTTAGCTGACCCTAATGCTGTTTTCTCATGCACATTTTAAAACTGTATTACAGAAAGCAGACTTTTTAATGGTTCTGCAATACTTTTATAAATGTATATGCATATTCCTCTATATCTCCCCTCTCTCTCAAATATATAATTACCCACTGATAATCTTATAAAAATGTAAAATATTTTCGTTTGACATTTCATATGCTTGAAATACAGGAAACATTAATTACATGTGGTAGCAATTGAAAATCAACATATTAAAATAAGAAGCGCACAAAATTGTAATATCCTTTAAAAATTTTTATCTTCCTTTAAGTATTTTCACATTACTTTAAAAAGAAAAATTAAAATATCATAGAAAAAATTGTCATTCATTCTCTTAAACATTTTTCTCCTCCTTATTCCATTTTTCTTATTTCATATTCCATCAGTCTGTAACCAAAGATTGAAACATGAATCTTGATGTAATAGAAAGAAAATGTTTCTTTTTTCTACACTCTGCCAAAATAAGAAAAGGAATACATATGAAATTCCTGTATACATTTTAAAACTGCATGCAGATAAAGTTGTTATTAGTTCATTTATTTTCACAGGCAGCTTAGTGAAACATGTAAGAATCATGTTCAAAATTGGGGCATGAATTGTGCTTCCAGAACAAGTTACTCCTTTTCTGCTTCATTTTTTCAATCAGTAAAATGAGAGGTAATAATAATAACCAGACTATATTCTTCACAGGATTACCGGGATTTGGGAGGTGATGTAGTACATTTGGCAGTATATTGTAAGCTGTGAACCATTTTAAACACATAACAAATTATTTGACTTTTATTTCTAGAAAAGTGATTTGTATGCTCAATTCAAGTGTGCAGAATGAAGAATTAAGAAAAACCACATGTAGAAAGAATGGCATCAAAGTACAGCTTTCACTTGATCTTTTCCTATTTTGCTTAAGAATTCCATACATTAACAGTAAAAATTTAAAAATATGGATCGATGACATTTCCTAAAAGTAAAGGAAATAGGTGAGAGTATTGCATAAATACTATTTTGAATAGGATGCATAAAGGAGGTTAAGTAAAATTTTACCAAATTTATAAAAGATGCAGAAAAATTACAATCATATTTCTTATCAAAATTTCATGGTTCCAAGATTGAAACACTCTCTTGTTTCCTGATTCAGCATGGAAATCTGATGTTTTCCTTTCCTTGGATGATTTTGAGATACAATTGAGTGCACAGAATACATTAGAATACATTTGCAATTTGATTCAGGAATTCCCTTTTCGTATTTGGGCAGAAATGTCAGAGACACTAGAAAAATGATGCTAAGAAAGTAAAAATGGGAAAGCTAAAGTTTTTATTAAATAGTCTGTGATAAAACAATAGTTTGAATAACCATTTACCTCGTGATTTTGGGTTATTTACTGCAAATAAGGTATGTAATAGAAAAATTAAAGAATAAGAAACTATTAGACATTGGGTCTATAGGCAAGTACAGAGGAAAATCATTATATGTCAGAAATAGAATTGTATTCTTAGAAGAAAAAGAAATAGTCCCAGGACAGCTGAGAGGGGTAATTCTGCATCGTGTTCATGAAACCCTGAGTGCAGTCCTCCTGGGTAAAGAGAAAACTCCACAGAGATTGCCAACATTGAGTTGGCCCAAAATGACAGAGGACAATAAATGTGGACCAAAAATGTTTAACATGTGCTGAAGTAAATTCCCCTCTGCGAAAAGGAAATTCAAGTATGAAGAATCAACTCCCCAATGGAAAATGATACAAATTGATTTTTAGGACCCTTTCCAACTGTACATAAATAGAAAAGTGCATGTTAGTAGTTGAAGATGGATTTTTCCAATTGCATTGGGAACTTCTCTATGAATAGGAGCAAATCAGTGGAAACTGTCAGTGAATAAACTGCACAGAAATATTCTAGACTGACATTTAGAAATATTCAGACTAAATGGTCATAGAATCCTATTAATGTTTTTCTGATAAGCTTTCGCAAATTGTGACTATGCAAGACAACATAAAGTAATGAAATATTCAATAATTCCCCAGGTTGATTTTAATAATTATTGCTGTATCATCTTACTGAACAAGCTTTGAGCTTTCAAAAAGAAACAATTGAGTGATTAAGAAAACAAATTTGAAAATTTTTTGTAATAAATTAATTACCCTTTGGCTCAAATGTCTGGCATTTTGTTTTAAAAATTCAGCCAACTATTAACATAATTTTGTTTCATGTATAATAATTTACAGTCTTAATTTCACTTGTTCTGGTTTTCTACTTTTTAGCACTTCTTTAATTTCTTCTTCTAACAACTGTGAAGTGGTCAAAAGGCAGAAATGAGGAGGAAAGCAAAAAGGAAGAAGCCACAGGGTGTAGATAATCCACAAACAAGCTAATTGGTCCCTGGGTAATTGCTGACTCTCTTCAGCAGCCATGCAATGGAGATTTCCAGGAAAATGTAAATACTGTATTTATATCTGTTCAAATTTTGTTTTCAAGAATAAAAGTACTAATCAGATGGGTTTAAGTATTTGATAAAAATCTCTAATCTATGGCTGTTTTCTAAATATTTGGACATTGTCATTGCTTTACCATGCAGTTTTATTTTTACTCAGCTCTAACTGAACACAATTCTAACTATAGCACTGGAAACTAGATTGGAAACTGTATTCTCCTCTGTGCCTTATTTCTCTTCTCTCTTCGTATTGTGGTTCTTACTCAGTTCTGTCAGTGACAAGCTATATAACCTTGTTCAATTATTTTACCATCATTAGACAAAGGGGTTTTAATTTCCTAAATACTAATATATTACAACATAAAGGTGTTTATGCATTCTTAAAAAAAATTAAAGGGTGTCTATTTCATGACAGTTACTTGGCTTCATCATGGAAGAAACAAAAGTGATGGCTAAATCACAATACCTGTTTTAAAGAACTAACATTCTAGTAGGGGAAAAAGGGGGTGAAGACAAATGACAATAATGAGAAACCCTACAATTTCTACTTGAAATTGTGAAAACAAAATACAAAGAGAGAACTTCAACTCGTAAAGGGGGAGTGGATAAAACTTTATTGAGAAAATTGTATTTGATCTGGGCTTCCAAAGATTGTGAAAATTTTGACAGGCTGGGATGTCACAGACAATGGGAAATTATGAAGAATGAAAAGGAAGATGCAAGCTGTAGAGTTGGGAAGAACAGAGAATTTTTAGGAAAATGTGCGTAGTATTGTTTGGTTGAAGCCCTTAGTATATGTAAACGAGTTGTTGGACACAGGTTGTAAAGGCAAGCTGGGGCTTTTAAATTCAGGGACAACATGATTTGATAGTGAATTTCTTTTCTTTTCTTTTTTTTTTAGCAAAGCAGTTGTTCTTTACAATTATTTAACTTAATATCACATGTGGTATGAATAAGGAAAAGAGACTGGATAGGTAAGGTCAGTGAGGAGGCTGTTTCAATGGTCTTTTAGAAAGGCTATTGGAAACTGAATTGGGACAGTAGTAATAGAAATTGTAAAAAAAGAATAGATGTAAAAGGTACTGTAACTGTAAAAGACAAACTACTTAAAGTGTAAACAGACACGTTTTCTAGATAGAGGGAGAATAAAAATATTAATATTTCAAGCTGGTTGAGTGGAGAATGATGGTTCCATTACATGAAATAAGAAGATCCAAAGAGGAATGCATGTGTAACAAAGTTATTTGTAATTGTGGACACTGAGTACAAAGCACTAATAATTAACCAATTGATCACTGAATGATGTGTACTTGAGTTTTTGGAGAGACTTTAATGTTGGAAATAATATCTTTGGTCAAACTATAAAAGAGGATGAACTAACCAAAAATATATAGGCAAGAGTGAGGATATAGCCTTAGAATAATGCCACAATTTAGAAGTTTGAGAAGAAAATATGACACACAAATTACACAGAGAAAGCATCAAAAGAGAGCACAAGTAGTAAATGCTCCTAGAAATAAGAAAAAGAGAGAAAAAAAATGTAGCAGACAGATAAAAAGAGCTAAAGGAACAATGACGGTAAAATTTACAATCTTTTAAAGATTTACCATGCAATTTGAGTAACCAATGCTAAAATTATCCTCTAAATTTCAACTTAGATGTTTATAGTGAATAATGTTTATTATCACAGCAAAGGTGTATTTAAAAATTTTAGTATGAGTGCCAGACTAGTATTGAGGCTATGAATGGAAACATGGATGTGAAAAAATGCTAATTATAAACATGAACCATCTTGGTCTTTAATAAATACAAAACCTCAACAGTCTAGGATGGTTAAAATTTGCTACTGTTCATTGTCTTATCCCTAGAACCATCCCTCTTGAAGATACCTATAGACATATTGTATGAAATGTTTCTTTTATAGTGATACAAGAAATGATTATATAACTTCACATCCCATTTGAATTCCCGGAACAGTGACATGATATTTAATGCATTTCAGTTAAAGACAAGTTGTTGCAAGCCTATTTCTTGTAAGCATATTTTTGGTAAATCTATACAAACTAAGGCGGAAGCCGGGGGTTAAGAGTGGGGAGTGGCATGCAAGGCTTATACAGTTTCCCAGTGCAGAAAGTCTAGAGGTAACATGTCTTGGAAACTTCAGTTTAATACTGACTTGATTCTACAGTTTATCTAGTCTAGAGGATTCCAAGAAATAGATTCTAGTGACCAGTGAGTGTTTAGAAATCATAAAGATATTTGGGGTCTTTTAGAATGAAACTATCTTGGGATCATCTTATGTTTTCCTGGATAGGCATTGTAAGTATGTGCTTTAATGGTTTACAAATACCAGAAATGGCTTTGTGTTTCAGATCTGCTAAACAGAGGTTGGTATATGTGATGGTACAAAGACACAAAATATAATTTAACTATATTGTTTCTACATTTCTTCTTTAATTAAAAATTTTTTGAGACTGAGTCTTTCTCCATCACCCAGGATGGAGTACAGTTGTGTGATCATGGCTTACTGCAACCTCAACCTGTGAGGCTCAAGAGAATTCCCCACCTCAGCCTCCGAAGGACCTGGGACTACAGGCACATACCACCACACTTAACATAATTTTTTACTTTCTGTAAAGATGAAGTCTCTTTGTGTTGCCTAGGCTGCTCTCAAACTCCAGGACTCAAATGACCCTCCCACCTCAGCCTCCCAAAGTGCTAGAATTACAAGCATGAGCTACCATGCCTGGACTATTTTTCAGTATTTTAAAGAAAAATACATGCCTAGCCATTTTTGGTTTAGAATTTTTCACCACTGATTGCCCACTTAACAACAATAACAATTTTTTACCACTGATTGCTCTCTCTTTGAAGAACTGTCCCAACTCTATACGTGAAAGGACATAATTCCCATAAGAGGTTATTTGTTACCTGTGAACACATTAACTTGACTGCAATGCAGAGGAGTATAAATAATATAATTAATTAGAATTAATTTCCAAGAAGCTACGGAATAAAACTATGAAATATGAGGAATAAGGGTATCTATATGACCTCCTAGTTACAGCTGTGCACCTCTCAATGTTATCCTTCAGTATTTTGTTCTCACACTTATCATTCTCCTCAAACATAATTAACCTTGGAGCTCATGACTATGTCTCATTCTTCCCTCACTGTCATACACATTAGACAGACTCCAATTCAACATCTTTGATAAGATATGCTAGGTAAGATTTATTGAGGCTTTTCTGAGTGTTGGGCATTAGAAAACAAACAAAACCCTCATTTAATTCTTAAAAGTACTCAGAATAATGAGTCTGATTTCATTTTTGATGTTTGACTGCTGATAGCTTTCAGGCCCCACGTCTCTTCTCCTTTTCTGCATCACATCTGAGAAAGGTGATATGAAAGCCAGGGATCCAGGGACTCCCTCCTTTGAGTTTACTTAAGTGGTCCAAGAATTCATACCTAAGAGGGGGCAGAGTCTGCATTTAAACTCAATTTGATTTCAGAGTCCAGGCTTTGACTGCTACACTAATTTACTTCTCTTATTTCTTCCAATGAAAAAGGTTCTCAGATGAACATGAATAATCATGGCATTATACCTGAACAAATTAAAATATGTTAGGATAATAAAATGAGTAATGTGAGCTTAGAGATTTGGTAGTGATATTATCTAAGCAAAATGTTCATCATGCTCTTAATACCTACATTTTATAATTAACATTCTTTATAGGTATATTTGTGCATAATTTATCTTCCAATAACTAAAAAAAGAAATATTTCAGGGGCTCAAATGACTTTCATATATTACTATTGGCTGTCAATTTAAATTAATTGCATTAATTTATTAATCTTGATTCTTTTTTTAAGAGTACAACTACCTGTGCTTAAATTTATTTTTATGATCTAATAAGTTGTTACCTGAGTTAAAAACATTCAATGACATAGGATTCGGGCCTAGAAGATTTTTTTTCTTACTTTCTGCTTTAGCTGCTCATCTTCAACTGTCAACACAATCCAATCTTTACCAGCACCGTTAGAATTGACATTGGAATCTGCAGCAGTATTTGTCTTAATCCAATATTTGTCTCATTGCCAGTTCTTACTCTCAGTATTTACCTTATTCCCGAGTGTTTTAATTTTTGTATTTGTTATGCCTTTTCTTCTCCCAAAGACTCATCTTATCAGGTTTTCTCTCATTGCATCTGTAAATGACGGTGCAGTGTATGCATGTGTAATGCAGGACATTGCAAAGTTCCAAATAGAGACTAGATGAGCTCAGCAGGTGAATTCCAAATTACCAAGCCATTGCTCTCAACTTTCATAAATTTAAGCAGCAGTGACAAATAGTCACTGCTATGGGCTTGGCTAGACTTCAGGCCTGGAGGAAAATAATGTAATTATTAATAGATAGTCAATTATTGCAGCATTAACCTTTGTCTGCTTCCTTCCTCTCTCTCTCCTTTCTTTCCTCTTTGCTTTCTTCCTTTCTTCCTCCCTCCCTCCCTCGCTCTTTCCCTCCCTGCTTGCCTGCCTCCTTCCTTCCTTCCTTCCTTCCTTCCTTTCTCATTTCTGCTCTTCCCAAATGTGAGGAATATTTGCATGAGAAATTTTATATTGTATTACTTAAACTATGTTAATATAGACCAAGAGAAGGGAAAACATATCAAAACTCACACACTTGTACAGTTAGATACAACTCATGGAATGGCAAGATAAAAGAAAGTCTTTATATTATTATATTTCATATAATACAATAAAAGCAAGGATACTGGATTTATCATAAAAATAAAATCGCGGAGTAGTCTTCATGGCATAGAACTTTTGATCATGATTTATGCTAAAAATTAATTTTAGTAAATATACTTTAATGAATACTGAAACACAAAATAATTTAGTAAATTTGTTCTTACTTTACAAATTGGATTTAATTTCCCTCTCAAAAAATAATTGAAAACCACTTTTAATTTGCATAAATAAATGTACCTGGTGTGTGTGTGCATGTGTAAACAATTTTTTTAACTTGATAGGAATGATGCAACTGAATAGAAAGAAAAAGTAATGATGTAGGAGTGAAAGGGTTGCATTATGGCAGGAGTTGATTTTCTGATAGCCTTAGAAAATGTGTACAGGGAAAGAAGGAAGATAAAATCTGTGAATATCTAATCAATATTATGAATCTTTCTTTCACTGAAGGTAAGTGTGACTCGTGATGTACATGCACAGTTAAAATCCACATGCTGAAAAGGAATAAAGTGATTTTTTTCATATTGTATACTTTATTCAATGAAAAAATAGAATCGATGTACGTAAGCTAAGTCTAACAGCATTGCTGATGTAATTTTTCTTAAAAAGAGATATTTTTACCTTGCACCAGTGGCAAAATGATGATGAGAACAGAATCTAGCCGGGATGGTCCTGCAGAAGCCCCATGAGGAATGACTCAGATTTTAAAAAGGTACTCGGGGAGATTTCTATGTCCTTCCAAAGGGAATCCTCTCTACTTAAACCTCCAACACCTCTCCCAATCTCATTTTCAGATGTATATTTCAGTGATAAAATTGAGCCAAATAAAAGAGAACCTTCAGCAACTTATCCGCCTAAGCCATTTGGTGCAAGGAGGTCTGCTCTTCCTGGATTTCTTAAACATTTGCATATGTTAGGGCTGTGTTTTCTTCCACTCAGCTTGGGACTGGAGAAGGGATAAGGGAGAAGCACAGTGGATAATCTCCGGCAAACAGGGTTGATAGGAAGAGACATATTAAAACACTTCTGTAGTTGAAGGATGAAGAAAAACACTGAATGATGTGCTGCAATGTCAAATATTAGATACAGAGAATCTGCAATATAAAGGGTAGACCCAAAATGATATATCACACTTGCAACTTATCTGGAGATTGAGAAAGCAGTGGTTCTTGGTCATTCTTATGAAAACTTTGGTCCAGATGTGGTGACTCACGCCTGCAATCCCAACACTTTGTGGGTCCAAGGCGGGCAGATCGCTTGAGGTCAGGAGTTCAAGACAAGCCTGGCCAAAATGGCGAAACACCATCTCTACTAAAAATACAAAAATTAGCCAGGTGTGATGGCACATGCCTGTAATCCCAGCTACTCAGGAGACTGAGGCATGAGAATTGCTTGAACCTGGGACTGGGAGGTTACAGTGAACTGAGATAGTGCCACTGCACTCCAGCCTGGGGGACAGAGCAAGACTCCATCTTAAAACACACACACACACACACACACACACACACACACACACACACACACACACACACACAAAAGAACTTTGTATTTCATTGAGCATACTTCTGGGTCCTACATGTATTACTTATACCAATAGTTGAGAAGCTATATTAGGAAATTAGTCACCAGATGTTTGGATTGTGATCTCTATCAGCTAAAATGAAATTTGGAGTACATTTTATAAACTTATTTATCATCTATTACAATATTAAACACATATCTATATTATAGAACATACACAAATAAAATATGAAAGAGAGTAGAACACTATTGCTTGACTGTTTGCTCTCCAGTGATGGACTTCCTGTCATCATGTATTGCTACCTTAAGAAGGTGCATACCTGACTTTGGAGACCACTACTTTAAAGCAAGCATCAGCAAAGTACAGGTCGATTGGCAAATCTCGCCTGCCACTTGATTTTTGTACTGTTCACTAGCTCAAAATGCTTTTTGCATTTCAAAAAGTTTTGGCCATCGTTGGTGGTGCAGGTCTGTTGTCTCAGCTATTTGGGAAGCTGAGGTGAGAGGTTCTTTTAAGCCCCAGAGTTGGAGGCCAGCCTGGAAGAAATCATGAGACCCCACTTCTAAAATAAATTTTTTAATGGTTGGAAACAAAAATAGAACTATGATTTTATGGCATATAAAAATTAGATGGCATTTTTCAATAAATAAAATTTTATCGACACAAAGTCACGCTCACTTGTTCGTTTATTTCCTATGGTTGCTTTTTGGCAACAATGGTAGAAATGTGTAGCTGTGACAGAGAAGGTGTGGCCCACAGAGCCTTAAGTATTTACTATATGACTCTTTACAGCAAAAGTTTGCTAACCCCATATTTAGAGGATAATGCCTTGCTCCATATAAACTCCTCCTCCTCAGATTATACAAACTACCTTTACACTCAAGACCTTTGTTTTCTCTCTGTCCTTTTCTGTATTCTGGAGTTGACAGTCAAGTCAAATGATTCTGATATGGTTTGGCTCTGTGTCTCCACAGAAACCTCATCTTGAATTGTAATCCTCAATGTTGGGAGAGGGATCTGGTGGGAAGTGATTGAATCATGGGGTGATTTCCCCTTGCTGTTCTTGTCCTAGTGACTGAGTTCTCATGAGATCTGCTTGTTTAAAAGTGTGTAGCACTTCCCCCTTTGTTCTCTGTCTCTTCCACCCTTGTGAAAATGTGCCTGCTTCCCCTTTGCCTTCTGCCATGATTGTAACTTTCTGAGGCCTCCCCAGCCATGCTTCCTGTACAACCTGCAGAACTGTGAGTCAGTTAAACCTCTTTTATTCATAAGTTATCCAGTCTCAGGTAGTTCTTTATAGCAATGTGGGAACCAATTAATACAATCCTAAAGGTTGATAAAGTGCTCACTGGTGCTCATATGAAATTGGTGTTTTCTTTGAATAAAAATATACAAAATGAACCTAGAACAACTAGAAACTTTTATTGATTTTTCGTTCCAACCCCAGAAAGTTACCCACATTGTTCACTCTGTTTCTCTGTGCCTCTTCTCTAACTTTATCAATGCATCTTCAGATAACTTGTCCTCCATTGATGGACTTTCTTGTCTTCTTGCCGCCCTTTCCTTTGAACAATGGGTAACACCAGAAGATTAAACAATTGAATGAGATATGCATTACATAGTTTCCTCCATAGGTTGGCTGAATCCATACATTGGGCATGAGATTATGGAGACATAAGACAAACTTGCAGATTAACATTTCTTTGGATATTTTTGTGTAAAACCCACAAATGTAACACTTTAATTTTATAGTAGATTATTTTTAATATTGCACCAAACTTATTTTTTTAGAATCTATTTTTTAATAAATATTTACTGATTTTATACGTGTTTGAGACTGGCAGAGAGTGATCCTTAAGCTACATCTTTACATAATGAAAAGTGCTAAGTATTAATATGTAAAATTTGTATTTTCTTTACATTTACTTTAAGTTATTGCCCTCCAAAATCAGGTATGCACCTTCTTAGGGTAGAAATACTTGATGACAGGAAAGCAATCACTGGAGAGCAAACAGTCATGCATAGTGTTCTACTCCCTTTCATATTTTATTTGTGTATGCTTTATAACATAAATGATAACTTTTCTTCTTTTAGAATCTCCTTCTGGACTTCCCTTCTATTGAAAAATGACTCTTTCTTTTCTCTATATCAAAAATCGATACACAAAAGACTAGAACTTAATTTATATGAACATGTCTAGATTGTATTTGCATATTGTTATCCGTATAGGTTTCTTGTTATGTTTCATATATTTGGAAAGATAACAAAATGATGAAAAAATTATAATAGATTATAAAATTATTTGAGGCTGGCCATGGTGTTGGGTACCTATAATCTCACCACCTTGGGAGGCCATGTTGGGTGGATTGCTTAGACCCAGGAGTTGAAGGCTGCAGTGAGCTATGATTGCACCACTGCATTCTAGCCTGGGTGACACAGCAAGACTGTATCTCAAAAAAATTAAAAAAAAAGAAAAGAATTAATTGGTTTAAAAATACACTTTATGTTCCGTATATGTAACATTGCTGATGAATGTAAGGGGCTTACCCTGCCTTTCTTTCCTTGAGAAAGAATATACCATTGATTAATAGTTCACTAGGTAATGAACACGTCTGCTAACTATGAACTGCTATATATGTTCAACTACTGGGTGAGAAAGTGCTCAACCTAAGATGTCTATGTTACATGTCACTACTTAGAATAGAGATTTTCTTCTTGGAATAGAATTTTTCTTGAATTGGCTAAAAAAGTCATACACTCCATGCAGCCTTCTGCAGTACCATCTGGAAGGGAATTAACAATCTGGAAATAGAGTCTGTGGTGGAATCCTTTGCACTTCACTGCTGGTGGACAGCATAGACCAGTTGTATTTTAACAGATGTGCAAAATCTTTTGCAAGTTGATATTATGCTTTCATGGATTCAAATGAAGTAAGGTACAAAATCTGCTGTACAAAACCAAAGACATGAATCTAAATTCTTTATTTCTAATTTTTGTTTAAGTCTTTCATAGTATGTTGCATATCCACAATAGATTGCCAATACATTCACATTAATGAAGATATTGACATGTTGTTATGCTAATGACTGTTTATTGCATTTGTGATAATACCTCCAAGAAATCCAGCAAAGTGACAGCTAAAATACAGAATTAATGTTAAAAAGTATAAGTAGTGAATAACCTAAAATTGTTTTTAAACCAGATCATTAGATGAAATTTAATCTTTTTAACACAATCATTGCAAAAATTTTTTTAACTAGAATCCTGATTTTAAATTTATTTTCTAAACCTGTGGTCTTTGCTTCTTTTCTCAAAAATTTTCCAGCTGCTGTCTTAGTTTTCTTTCCTTTCTAGAATATTCCATTACTTCTTGTAGAATGGCTTCTTTCAAAAATGTTTAAATATACAGAGTTTCTTTACCAATAAAATGTGAAAACAAAATGCTGAAAGAAAACACCAAAATAAGCATCTCAGAATCCAGCCTTCTCCTGCTTTGGTATAGCCTACTAGTTTGTCTTCATTGGAAATATTTCTCCAATAAGTACTATTTAAAGTAGATGTTTTATCTTAATTTCTATCGTGGAGTTGGATCATTCTATTCCTGTGCAGTTAAGATATCCAAACTCTAGAAATATACTTAATTCAGTATAATCCTAAAAACTTAAAATAATCGAATTGGACTGAATATACAGGTTATCATTTAAGGATAACTTTATGCTTTTAATACAGTAATCCTATTTCTATAAATCAATCCCATAGTGATATGGTTTGGCTGTGCCCCTACCCAAATCTCATCTTGAATTGTAGCTCCCATAATACCCATGTGTCATGGGAGGGACCCGGTGAAAGGTAACTGAATCATGGGGTGGATTTTTCCCATGCTGTTCTCATAATAGTGAATAAGTCTCATGAGATCTGATGGTTTTATAAGATGCAGTTCCTCTGCACATGCTCTCTTGCCTGCTGCCATGTAAGACATGCCTTTGCTCCTCCTGCTCTTTCCACCATGATTGAAAGGGCTCACCAGCCTTGTGGAACTTTCAGTCCATTAAACCTCTTTGTCTTTATAAATTGCCCAGTCTCCAGTGTTTTTTTCACAGTAGCACGAAAATGGAATGATACACATAGTAAAATTAGAATACAAACACCTTCATGCAAAAAATAAGCATTATTCAGAGTTCAACTTTAAAAATTCATTAAATAATCACATATTAATTGTAGAGTATCAGAATAAACATTATAACAATGAAAAATCACTCATGCCAAGTAACTACAGTTCTTTAAAAAATATACTTACTTTGGAATTTTTCTTCACACATTTATTTCAAACTGTGTGCATTATTTTATAATGTGCTTCTTTTTTAGGTTACAAAAATTATTCATAAATACAATTTTAACTGATTATGTAATATCCCATTATAAGGATTTTCAGAACCTAAACATATTTGTTTACTAGGCTATCATGAGTTGCTTTTAATAGCAAAAGTTTGGACAATACATAATTGCCTTCTATTTAGGTATAGAACAAGCTTTGATATATTTTAACAATGGAATATCATGCAGCCAGTATAAATGATGAAGTGAGTGAATATTTCTTTTCAAGAAAATAGGTTCACCAATTAGAGTATATTTGTACTATTCTTACCTGTAACTCACATAGTTTCAAATAAAACATCATATGAAAACAAAATTGTAGTTTTGTTAACCCGGCTCCTAAATCTAAGCCATAAACTTTATCTAATGTTAAAATTAAGAAAATAAATTTCACAGTAAAATAAATGCTGTTACATGTATTGATAAGTGGAGTAGTAAACAGAAAACATCTTGCATTTGCTAGGATTCTTTTTTTTTTATTATACTTTAAGTTTTAGGGTACATGTGCACAATGTGCAGGTTAGTTACATATGTATGCATGTGCCATGCTGGTGCGCTGCACCCACTAACTCGTCATCCAGCATTAGGTATATCTCCCAATGCTATCCCTCCCCCCTCCCCCCACCCCACCACAGTCCCCAGAGTGTGATATTCCCCTTCCTGTGTCCATGTGATCTCATTGTTCAATTCCCACCTATGAGTGAGAATATGCGGTGTTTGGTTTTTTGTTCTTGCGATAGTTTACTGAGAATGATGATTTCCAATTTCATCCGTGTCCCTACAAAGGACACGAACTCATCATTTTTTATGGCTGCATAGTATTCCATGGTGTATATGTGCCACATTTTCTTAATCCAGTCTATCATTGTTGGACATTTGGGTTGGTTCCAAGTCTTTGCTATTGTGAATAATGCCGCAATAAACATATGTGTGCATGTGTCTTTATAGCAGCATGATTTATAGTCATTTGGGTATATACCCAGTAATGGGATGGCTGGGTCAAATGGTATTTCTAGTTCTAGATCCCTGAGGAATCGCCACACTGACTTCCACAATGGTTGAACTAGTTTACAGTCCCACCAACAGTGTAAAAGTGTTCCTATTTCTCCACATCCTCTCCAGCACCTGTTGTTTCCTGGCTTTTTAATGATTGCCATTCTAACCGGTGTGAGATGGTATCTCATTGTGGTTTTGATTTGCATTTCTCTGATGGCCAGTGATGATGAGCATTTTTTCATGTGTTTTTTGGCTGCATAAATGTCTTCTTTTGAGAAGTGTATCAATTCAAGATGGATTAAAGATTTAAACATTAGACCTAAAACCATAAAAACCCTAGAAGAAAACCTAGGCATTACCATTCAGGTCATAGGCATGGGCAAGGACTTCATGTCTAAAACACCAAAAGCAATGGCAACAAAAGCCAAAATTGACAAATGGGATCTAATTAAACTAAAGAGCTTCTGCACGGCAAAAGAAACTACCATCAGAGTGAACAGGCAACCTACAAAATGGGAGAAAATTTTCGCAACCTACTCATCTGACAAAGGGCTAATATCCAGAATCTACAATGAACTCAAACAAATTTACAAGAAAAAAACAAACAACCCCATCAAAAAGTGGGCGAAGGACATGCTAGGATTCTTAACAGAAGTAAAAAAAAAGAAAATTGTCTGGGAAATTTAAGCAGAACCAAGCAGCAAGCGATTGGCTTGAAAAATGTTCAGCTAGGCAGCACTGACACTGCTTCTGGGCACACATTAATTTTACCACTCTCTTCCCCTACCATTTCTGAGATTGGAATCTGATCTACATCTGGAATAACTGTCACCGATGTGTCTGGAAACTGAATGTCTGCCACTATCGCCAAAGTGGACTCCTGTGAGCTCTACTTCTTCATATCACTAGTGTACCATTCGATACTGAACTGAGAACCGTCTGGTAGTAATGATTCTTCTACCAGACTGTTCAGTGATAACCAGAATGCATTGAACTTCCACTAGAAAAAGAAAACAATTTTGCTGAAAATAAATTCATACTCAAAATATAAACTACATGAAATGGCAATCCACCATCAATACATATAACCGGGAAAATTAGTACATCCCAAACTCTAGGTAGAAGAATATAAAGACCATATAATTTGTTTCATTTTAAATGATAAAAAATAGAAAGCATCGTAAAAAGCAAGATGCTCTGAAAAAAAGAAGAAGATACTTTAAAAAATTAAGCCCATATGCAAAAAAAGTGTTGTAATAAAAATTAAAAAGTCAATGGGCATGAAAGTCTACACTGACTAGCCAAACATAGGATTAACAAATTGGAAAGTAACATGAAGAAAATCTTCAGTTAAACATCCAAAGATAAAAGAATGAGGAAACATGAATGTAAAAAGACATAGAATAAACATGCCATATAGACCTAAGAGCATTTGTGATAAAGTAAAGAATATTAAAAAATGAAATGAGATAATAGCCAAAGATAATAAATTAGCATTGATGAAACTGCGAGTCTTCATATTTGGAAATCATGAGACTTATGATAAATTTAGACAAGCAAAGTCTTTGTAATAAAACTGTAGAACATTAAGCATAAAGAAAGAGATCTTTAAAAATACTAGGAAAAAGTTCAAAGTACTTCTATAGAGTAACAATCATAGTAGAAAGTGTCTTTATACAACAATAGATACCTTAAGATTATTTCAAAATTTCAGTAGTGAATTTTTTATTTTCAGTTCAGTTTGGTTCTTTCTTTAAATGGGTATGTCATCTTTTAACCCTTGGATTGTTTTACTATTTTTCTTGGATTGGGTTTCAACCTTCTCTTGTATTGTGGTGAGTTTCTTACCATCCAGATTCTTAATTCTATGTCTGACATTTTGGCCATTTAAATATGGTTAGAATTAATTGCAGCAGAGCTAGCATGATCAGTTCTAGGTGAGAAGACACTCTGGGTTTTTGAGTTGCCAGAGTTCTTCTGTTAATTATTTCTCATCTGGGAGAGCGAATGTTCCTTTACCCTTTGAAGTTGTTGTCCTTTGAACGGGGCTTTTTGTTTCTATCATTTTTATTGCCTATGAGGGTTTGACTGTGGCATAAGTTTGGTATAGTTGAGTGGCTTCATTCCCGAGTGACTTTAGAGGGCAAGGATCAGCCCCACACTCCTGGGCTGTATGTTCTAACCATAGGAGGCTGGTCTAAGTCCACAGCTTTGTCCTCTAGCTTCTCAAAGTCAAGCCCCATTTGTGCTGGAGGGGCTGAGGTTCTCCCAGATCACTGGCAACTGCACTCCTTAGGATAAGGCAGTAGAGGCATGGGTGCAAGTGTTCTGGTGGGAAGAATGGGTACCCCACAGGGAGGAGAGACTCCAGTGGGGGGTATCACAAGCAGGAGTTGCTCCAATGGGGGCACCATGGGCAAGAGATCCTCCAGCAGGGGCAGCAGTGGCACGGCATATGGGAGGCACTCCATCAGGGTTGCTGAAAGCAAGAGGTGCTCTGGTGTAGGGGCACTTGGGCAGGGGACACTTCTGCATAGGAGCACATAGACTAAGCTAAAGAAAGAATCTCGAGTTTGAAAACTGCTCCTTTGAAGCAACACAGAAAAGCAAAAATAAAGATAAAAGAATTTTAAATAATGAACAAAACCTCTGAGAAATAAATGGGATTATGTAGAGACCAAACCTTATTGGCATATCAGAAAGAGAAGGAGACAGAGCAAGCAACTTGGAAAACATATATTCCACATAATTTTTCCCAATTTCTAGAAGTCAACATGCAAATTCAAAAAACTCAGAGAACTATGTATGTGAGATAATATGTATTAAATAAGATGTCCATCCCCAAGACATAGAGTCTTCAGATTTTCCAAGGTCAACATGAAAGAAAAAAATCTTAAAGGCAGCAAGAGAGAAGGGGCAGGTCATCTACAAAGGGAACCACATCAGGCGAACAGCCGAACTTTCAGCAGAAACCTTACAGGCCAGAAGAGATTTAAGGCCTATTTTTAATATCCTCATAGAAAAGAAATTCCAACCGATAATTTTATATCCCCCCAACCTAAGTCTCATAAGAGAAGGAAAAATTAAATCATTTTCAGACAAGCAGATGCTAAGGAATTCATTACCACTAAACCTGCCTTACAAAATCTCCTAAAGACAGTGCTAAACATGGAAATGAAAGAACAATAACTGCCACCACAAAATCCTACTTAGGCCTATGTCCCATTGACACTATAAAGCAACTATACAATTAAGTCTACATAACAACCAGCTAATATCATAATGATAGGATCAATTCCTCACATATCAATATTCACTCTGAATGTAAATGGACTACACATGCCACTTAAGAGACATAGAGTGCCTAGTTAAATAAAGAAGCAAGACCCAACTGCCTGGTGTCTGCAAGAGACCCATCTCACAACCAACAATACCCATAGGCTCAAAGGACAGGTATAGAGAAAGATCTTTTAATCAAATGGAAAACAAAGAAGAGCAAGGGTATATCTTACATCAGATAAAGCAGACTTTAAGCCAACAATGATCTAAAAGGGCAAAGAAGAGCATTACATAATAGTAAATGATTCAATCCAATAAGAAGACTTAACTCTCCCAAATATATATGCACCCAGCATTAGAGCACCCAGATTCACAAATCTATTCCTTAGAGATCTATTAAGAGATTTAGATAACAATACAATAATACTGGGGGACTTCAACATCCCACTGACAGTGCTAGACAGATCACTAAGGCAGAAAAAAACTAAGATATTCTGGATATAAATTTGGTGAATAACCAATTAGACCTAATAGAAAACTGCAGAATATTCCACCAATAACCAATTAGACCTAATACAAAACTGCAGAATATTCCACCAATCAACCACATAATATACATTCTTCTCATCTGCACACAGCATATACTCTATGATCAATCACAGGCTCAGCCATAAAGCAAGTCTCAACAAATTAAAAATGAAAAGAAATCATATCATTTATACTCTGAGAATACAGCACACACACAAAATATTATAGAAATCAATACTAAAAAGATCCGTTTAAACCACACAATTACATGGAAGTTAAACAATCTGCTCCTAAATGACTTTTGAGGAAATAATGAAATTAAGGAAATTTTAAAAATTCTTTGAAAATAATGAAAACAGCGACACAACATAGCACAATCTCTGGAACACAGCTAAAGCAATATTAAGAGGAAAGTTTATGACACTAAATGCCTACATCAAGAATTTAGGAAGATTTCAAATTATCAACTAACTGTTGCACCTAGAGGAACTAGAAAAACAAGAAACTAGAAAAACTCTAAACCTAGCAGAAAAGAAATAACCAAACTCAGACTTGAACTGAACAAAATTGAGATGTGAAAATTCATATAAAGGAGCAATGAAGGGCTGGGAATGGTCACTCATGCCTATAATCCCAGCACTTTGGGAGGCCAAGGCAGGAGAATCACGAGGTCAGGCATTGGAGACCAGCCTGCCCAACATGGTGAAACCCCGTCTCTACTAAAAATACAAGAATTAGCCAGGCATGGTGGTGCATGCCTGTAATCCCAGCTACTCGGGAGGCTGAGGCAGGAGAATCGCTTGAACCCGGGAGGCGGAGGTTGCAGTGAGCTGCATTGCACTCCAGCCTGGGCGACAGAATAAGACTCCATCTAAAAAAACAAAAACAAAAACAAAACAATGAAACAAAAGTTGGTTCTTCAAAAGGTTAAACAACACTAATAAACCACTAGCTAGATTAATATAAAGAAAAAGAGAAGATCCAAATAAACACAATCAGAAAAGACAAAGATGACATTACAACCAACCCCACAGGAACACAAAAAAATCCTCAGAGACTATTATGAACACCTCTAAGCACATAAACTAGAAATCCTAGAAGAAACTGATAAATTCCTGGAAACACACAGTCCCCCAAGACTGCACTAGGAACAAATTTAAACCCTGAACAGACCAATAATGAGTTCCAAAATTTAATCAGTAATAAATATCCTACCAACCAAAAAAAGCCTAGGACCAGATGGATTCACACCCAAATTCTACCAGATGTACAAAGAGCTGGTACCATGCCTTCTGAAACTATTCCAAAAAAAAATGAGGAGGAGGGACTCCTTCCTAATTTATTCTATGAAGCCAGGATCTTTCTGATACAAAAGCCTGACAGAGACACAGCAACAACTAAATTTCAGGCCAATATCCCTGATAAACATAGACACAAAATTCTTCAATAAAATACTAGGAAACTGAATCCAGTAGCATATCAAAAAGTTAATTCACCATTTTCAAGTAGACTTTACCTCTAGGATGCAAGGTTGGTTTACCTTACTCAAATCAATAAATGTAATTCACCATACAACCAGGATTAACAACAAAGACCATCTGATCATCTCAATAAACACAGAAAAGATCTTCAATAAAATTCAACACCCATTCATGTTAAAAGCCCTCAACAAATGAGGAGTGAAGGAACATACCTCAAAATAATAAGAGCCATCAATGACAAATCCACAGCCAACATCCTGCTGAATGAGCAAAATCTGCAAGCATTCCCTTTGAGAACTGGAACAAAACAAGGATACCTACTCTCACCACTGCTATTTAGCATAGTACTGGAAGTTCTTGCCAGAATAATCAGGCAAGAGAAAGAAACAAAAGGCATCCAAATAGGAATAGAGAAAGTCCAACTATCTCTGTCCAACTATCATATCATCTCTTTACAGATGATATGACCCTATGCCTAGAAAACCTCGTAGACTCTGTCAGATGGCTTCTGGAAGTGACAACCGACTTCAGGAAAGTTTTAGGATATAAAATCAATGTGCAAACATTAGTAGCATTTCTATACAGCAATAATGACCAAGCTCAAAGCCAAAACAAAAATACAATATCATTTAGGACAGCTACAAAAAGAATGAAATAGCTAGAAATACAGCTTGCCAAGAAGGTATAAGATCTCTACAACAACAATTACAAAACACTGCTGAAAGAAATCAGAGATGACACAGACAAATGGAAAAACATTCCATGCTCAAGGATAAGAAGAACAATATTGGTACAATGGCCATACTGCTCAAAGTAATCTGCAGATTCAATGCCATTTCTATCACAATACCAAAGACATTCTTCAGAGAATTAGAAAAAATCTATTCTGAAATCCCTATGTAAACAAAAAAGAGCCTGAATAGCCAACATAATCCAAAGCAAAAAGAACAAAGTCAGAGGAATCACACAACCCAACTTCAAACTATACTAAATGGCTACAGTTTCCAAAATGGCATGGCATGGGTACAAAAACAGACACATAGCACAATGGAAAAGGATAGAGAACCCAGAAATAATGACATCCACCTACAGCCACCTGATCTTTGCAAAGTTGACAATAACAAGCAATGGAGAAAGAACTCCCCATTTAATAAACAATGCTGGGACAATTGGCTAGCCATGTGCAGAAGACTGAAACTGGACTCCTTCCATTAACCATATACAAAAATTAACTCAAGATGCATTAGAGACTTAAATATAAGGCCAAAACCAATACAAACCATAGAAGAAAACCTAGGAAAAACCATTGTGAACATTGGCCTTGGAAATAATTTATGACTAAGTCCCCAAAAGCAATTGCAACAAAAACACAAATTGATAACTAGGTACTAATTAATTTAAGAGCTTCGGCATGGCAAAAGAAACTATTAACAAAGTAAACAAGCAACCTACAGAATGGGAGGAAGTATTTACAAACTATGCATCCAACAACTGTCTAATATCCAGAATCTATAAGGAAATTTTAAAAAATCAACAAGAAACAAATAACCCTATCAAAAATGGGCAAAGGACATGGACAATAACTTCTCAAAGAAGACATGCATGCAGCCCAAAAATATGAGGAAGTGCTCCTGATCACTAATCATTAGACAAATACACATCAAAGCCACAGTGAGATACCATCTCACACTGGTCAGAACGCCTATTGCTAAAAAGTCAAAAAGCAATTGCTGGTGATGCTGCAGAGAAAAGAGAACATTTATACACTGCTGATGGGAATGTACATTAGTTCAGCCATTGTGGAAAGCAACCCAGAGATTTCTCAAAGAACTTAATGGGATTGACCCAGCAATCCCATTATTGGGTATGTATCCAAAGCAAAATAAATAGTTCTACCAAAAAGGCACATGCACCCTATGTTCATCACAGAACTATTCACAATAGCAAACACATGGAATCAATCAACCAAGATGCCCATTAATGGTGGACTGGACAAAGAAAATGTGGTACGTATACATCATAGAATACTATGTAGCCATACAAAGAATGAAATCATGTTCTTTACAACAACATTGATGGAGCTGGAGGCCATTATCTTAAGTGAACTAATACAGGAACAGAAAAACCAAATAAAACCAAATACTTCATGTCCTCACTTATAAGTGGGAGTTAAGCAATGAATATACATGGGCACATAGATAGGAACAAGAGGCACTGTTGTCTGCTTGAAGGGGTAGTGTGCAAGGGGGGCATGCCTTGGAAGCCTACCTGTTGGTACTATGCTCTCTACCTTGGTGACAGGATCATTCATACACCAAGCCTCAGTGACATGCAATTTACCCATATAAGAAATCTGCACATATATCCCCAAACCTAAAATAAAAGTAGAAGAAAAAAATAAATGATTTTGTAATAACAATGTGCTGAGAAAAAAATGTGTCAATCTAGAATTCTATATACCGATAAACTGCTGTTCAAAAGTGAGGGAAAAATAAATATTTCAGGCAAAAAATGCTGAGAGTATTCTTCATCAACCACATTAAATATACTCACAAAGAATGTTTTTAGGAAGAAAAAGTGAATTAAGAAGGACAAAATGAGAGACAAGAAGCAAAGGTAGATGAGAGGAGTTGGCAAATATTATGAAGAGATAGGTATTTTAGTAATTTGTTTCAATGTTGAAAGATATACACTATATTCTTCACTTCTTGCCCCATTCTCTCAATCCTCCATTGCTTGGGGAAAGAATAAGCTACATGATTGGTGAGCTTTGCGGATGCTGACAATCATGTTTGGTTTAGTATCCTTTCCCTGGGACTCTGCCTACCTGCAAAATACTAGCAAACTATGGTTTTTTCACGATTTTAGGAGTACAAATGTATATTAGAAAAGTTTGTAGTTTCCCAGCACTGTCTCTGACTAGTGAGATAATTTAATTCGGGAGAAAGCTACAAAGGCTATTTGGCTTTCACAGTAAGCTATGTTTTTCATATTCACATCATTAGCACTGCATAAAATATTTTTGCCTCCATTTGCCTAATTTCATTTATTTAATTGGTTATTTACAAAGGGCATATTATCAACTTTTGGTGCAAAGATTAAGAGCTTCGATAATTGACTCAGAGACTCCTTTGGGAAGCAAAATACTTGCAGTTAAAACATAATAAGGAAGCTTTAGAATTTGTTAAGAAATTGTTGCATGAGATTTTTTTTTTTTTTACCGCGTTGGATTAATTGCAGCTTATGATGGCTCTGTAGAGAAACTTTTTATAAAGTTAAAGCTGCAGGCATAGACCTTAGGACTTGAGTGCTTGAATTAGAGTCCTTGCAAATAGGTGGTAGACCTTGACAACCTTAGCAAATATGGAACTGGCTTTGCAAGTATTTAGCAATCAGGAACAGTGAAAACAATAGTTCGATTATGTAAAATGAAACTTGATGTGAATTATTTTCAGGCATCAGAATGTATTTTACCACTTTTGTTGGCTTTCTCATCCATATTAGCTGTCAGAGAGGCTGGAGACTTTAAAAAGACAGTTTTGTTCCATGTTCATCAAAGAACCCCATCAAATGTGCCGCTTTAAACTGTAGTTGTCAGGTTGTGCCAGATGAACTGTTCCAATTTCTTATTCTTTTAAATGTTTCCAACCACATTTGGGACCAAGAGAAAAAAAAAGTCTGCAAGAGACTAACCTTAGATTTTTTATAATCAGTCTATGGATAGATGAGAGGAGAGAGAGGCTATTAGAAACTAGAATAAATTTAAGGACTTGTAAAAGGATAAAGATAGCAAATTACTGTTGTAAGTAAAAATATATTTACAAATACAAAGGCAAGCACCAAGGATGATAATATGGTTGACAAAAATTGACTGTTGGAGGGAAGAAGTTACAAGCTAATTTTGTTGTTATTCATAACATGTACCCAATATATATTGTCTAACAAAAGGGGCAAATGATGTATTATATTATATATACATATGATGGTAATCGCTAGAACGAATTTCAAAATAAAAATAGTAACCAAGAAGCTAAAATAGTGAAAACTAAATTATATATATTGATGTATGTGTTTATGGGTATGTGTGTGCAAATGTGTAGGTGTAAACACACATGAACACATATATACATATATATCAGAACTAAGACCAAACATATTTATCATAACAAAAAATGAAAATAAGCTTAGGTCACCTGTTAAAGGAATATTGTTCAAATTTGATTGTAATTTTAACTCCATACTGTTCACCAGAAGCATAACAGAAAAGTGATTTAGAAATATTAAAAATAAAATTATGAACAACATGTTCTAGGCAAATATAAAAAGAAATAAAAAATATACTGTGATTTTGTTATCCATTAAGGTAGAATTAAGAAAACAAATGCATGTTATTAAATTAATGTCTACAATTAAATAAGAAGGCATAAGACGTAAATATCTCTACATATATAATAAACAAGGAAGCTACTTTGATATGGTAGAAATTAGAGGGCATATAAAAACAGGCTAGGAATAACAGACTTTATCAGTCTGCATTGGTTAATAACACCTATTAAAAATACTATAAAATAATGCAACTACATACAAAATTAACCAAATGATGGTACACCTTAATAATAGAAGCACATATTCTTTTCCTAAACCAATGGAAAAATATGCAAAAATTGAAGATGTATTTGTCTACAAAGAAAATATTGTGTTTCATAAATGAAAAAATACTGGCACTATTCCTTGCTAAGACTGCAAATAAGAAAGCAATAACAAATCCCTAAAAGGTTGCTTTCACCTTTTGTTACAATACAGCAATAATGTCCAAAACTGTTTATAAAATAGCCCTTTGTCAAAGGAAAAATACAAATAAAACTTTAACAGTTTTTAGAAAAAGTTAACAAAGTAAATATTAAATCTGTGAACTAACACTGAAGAAGTAGTCAAAATTCTTAGCCATAAATATTAAATCTGATAATATAAAACATTTCAAATACATAAATTCAGCATGTTGCTCAAAAATGTCAAAGAACAAAAAATAATCAAGACAATAGCAGAATAAATAAATTAATATAGATAAAACCAGAAAATAATGTGCTTAGAGAGAAAAATAATAGAATAGATAAGGTTGTTCTTTTACAATAATTACTAAATGATATATATTATTTAAAAGAAAATGAAAATGACAAGGGGAAAATATTGTAAGATTTATGACACTTTAATTTTATTTCTTTCCAATACTTACGGCTGACGTTTTTTGTCCTTGCCTTATTACACTGGCAAGGACCTCCAGTGTGATGTGGAGTCAAAAATATGACAGCAACATAATTGTCTCATTTCCATTCTAAGAAGAAATATTTTCAATATCATTATTAAATGAGATAGTTTTTTGTTTGTTTGTTTGTTTTTTACAGCATCTCACTCTGTCTCCCAGGCTGGAGTGCAGTGGTGCGGTCTATGCTGACTGCAACCTCTACCTCCGGGGTTCAAGTGATACTTGTACCTCAGCCTCCGCAGTAGCTGGGATGACAGGCGTGTGCCACCACGACTGGCTGATATTTGTATTTTTAGTAGAGACAGGGCTTTGCCATATCGGCCAGGCTGGTCTTGAACTCCTGGCCTCAAGTGATCTGCCTGCCTCTGCCTCCCAAAGTGTTGAAATTACAGGTGTGAGCCACCTTGCCTGGCTTAAAGGAGCTAGTCTTCATCAGATTGAGAAAGTTCCCTTCTATTCAAAATTTGCTAAGCAATGTTCTAATGAATCGACGTTGACTTTGTCAAATATTTTATATCTATTTAAAAGATTATTTGTGTTCTCCCCTTTTAGATATTATATTTATATTATGTTAATATTCTATTTACTGATTTTCAAATGTTAGGCCATTTTAGCTTCCTGGTATAAATCCCATTTGGTGATAAAATTTTACCTATATTATATAATAATAAACTAAAAATTTTGAAATATATTTTTATGAAAAGTATTGGCTTATAGAAAATTCTTTTATATTTAATGTCCATATCATGTTTTGAAAAAGAGGTTAAGCCCACCTAAAAAGAGATGAAAAGTGCTACTCCCCCAATTTTATTTTTTTTAATATACAATAACATTTTGAACAAGGAAAAAAAAATTTTAATTCTTAAATGTTTGGAAAAAGTTAATTATTAAGCTATATGAACATGATTTACTTTCTTTACACAAAGGTTTTTAATAAGTGATTCACTTTCCTTAAGAGATGCCAGATGTTCCAATATTCTATTTCTTCTTCCTTTAGGTGGCAAGTTGTGATTTCAAGAAATATGTCCATTTTCTGAAAATGTCCAGTTTATTGGTATAAAATGTTTAGAACATATTATAATCTTTTGAAATCGTCATTAAATCTATGGTGATGTCGCATGTTTTCTTCTTGATATTGGTAATTTGCATTTCTTCTCATTTTTTTCTTGGTATCATGCTAATTATATATCATATTTTAATATACAGTTACATAGATTTTTCTCTACTATACATTGAAAATATTTCATCAATATCTATTATAACATTTAATTTTTTTCTTTTTTTTAGGTTTGATTTACTTGTTTTAGTTTAGTTTTTGTTTTTTTTTTGCAGCTTTTCTGAACTGCACATTTCAATTGCTTATTTATTTTTAGTCTTTTCCTGTAAGTATTAGCTGCTGTGAATTTTTCTTGAACCTGTGCTTTCACTGTGTTTCATAAATGCTGTAATACTGTTATTATTTTTATTTTAAAAAATCTGCAATTTCATTTGCTATTTTCACTTGATTATGAACTACGTAATGATATAATTTCAAATTTACAAATGGGAGGAAATTTGTGTTTTATTTTTTAATGTGGCTCATTTATTTACATTTTCATCATAGAGGATCTTCTGTGTTATTTATATTTTTACCAATATAAAACTGTATAGGAAAAACGATGATTCTTTATTAAATACTATTGTTCAAGCACATTCACCTCTTTATGTAAATGAAATCTATATTGTGGATTATGTAAAACTACAATCTTCTATTTTTTTCCCTGAATCTCTATTAGAATGGAGAGATGTGTTAAACTACTGTTATCATTGGTTTTCTTTTTATTTATCTTAGTTTTTTAGATTCTTGCTATAAAAGCTGTTGTTTTCTTATTAAGTATATAAATATTACTAGTAGACACTGTATTTTGAGGTTTATGTTTAGCATTTTGTGTTTTATCTTTCTCCTTTCTCTCTTTTTCTTTCTTTCTCTCTCTTTCTTTCTTTTTCTTTCTCTTCTTTTCCTTTTCTTTCTTTTTCTTTCTTTCCCTCCCTCCTTCCCTCCCTTCCTCCTTCCTTCCTTCCTACCTTCTTTCTGTCCGTCCTTCCTTCTTTCCTTCCTTCCATTTCCATGTGCACTCTACTTTTCTATTACAAGATCAGGATTCTAGTATTGTTTCATTTGTGTTTCCCTAGTATATCTTTGTTGATCCATTTCTTTTTAATCATTCTGAATCTCCTGTTCTTTATGTGCAACTTTCATATTCAGCAGAGTTGAGAGCTATTTTTCAGCCAATTTAAATATTAGATTCTTTAAATCGTGAAGACTGACCACTTACATTACTAAAATGAGCCATATAATTGCCTTCATTTAGTCAAATTTCTATGTAGAAAATGTAAGTGAAAGTTTTTAATATATAAATTATATAATTAAGATACTATAAAATAACTTTATGTTTATTTTATAGTTTTTTAAATATTTCAGAACATTTGCATTTTTTCTAATGCTACCTTTATGTAATAACTTTAGAGTTTTGATTTAGGAAAATATATTTTCTTCAATTCTGTCTGCCGAGCAAACACTGAGGGAATAATAAAAAGTATTTTTACAAGGATTATCATATATAAAACATTATGTTATTATATTATTATATTTAATCTTAACAGAAATAAGAAATATTATATTATTATAGTCCTATATAAATAATTTATATTTATTTTCTACTAGGATTAATACTTAGAGTTACTAATAGCCTCTCTTTCCCCTTCCTTTCTTCTCTGCAGCATCAAATTTACTTTAAATTAATATATATGAGTAACTGTCATAAAGGTTATTCTACTTTTTACGTACCCTTATCTTCTATTTTCAATTTTTTGTTAGTTGTATTCTATATTTTTTTTTATTGCAATGACATTTGCATAGTATTCTGTTTTCTTTATCTATATTATTTAGTGGTATACATGTATTAAATATATTCTATACTTACCACAAAACTCACACCAAAACTACTTTTATAATTTTTTGAAAGATTTTGTTTGAAGATGCTCCAGGAAAAACTTCTCAGAATTTGCATGTTACCTGAATTCCCAAATGTACATAATTTTGAATTGAACTTATAGGTAACTCGATCATTTTGCCTGATTGCTTATAAACTATTTATTTCTCTTTAAAAACCGATAGATGAATAAAAATCACTCTTGATGTTGACTGCTCTGTAGAACATGTACATGAATTCTTTTAAAAATTTAGAATGATGATTTTGATAGCTGTTGAATCATTATTTCTAGCATTTGTTTTATTCCACAGCTTGGGCTTCCTTTTCCAAGGACCTCAATTATACTCACAGTGGATCTTTTCTCCATGTCTTTTCTCTTTTATCGTTTTTCTCTTAATCTATATTTTTCTCAAATATTTATCTCTTTATTAACTATATTTTTACTTCTTTATATTTTCTACTTTCATTACAGTACTTTCCTTGCTTTTGTTTTCATTGTAGTTTACTCTTGATTTCTGAATTTTTCCTTATTTTTTTCCTAGCAGTCATCTTTTTTTTCCTACCCTGTTGCTGTTTGGTCACCTCATATCTAAATTCTTCTATTTTGATTTTTATCTTTTTTTACATTCTTTGATATTCTCACAATTTAAAATGAATTTTAGACTAATAGGCACTAGTTTTCATGTACGTCGTGACCATATTTTTTTTCTACTCGTTTTTCACTATCCATCACTACATTATTCAGTTTATTCTCTTTCTCTTCTTTTTTAAAATGATTTTTATGGAATTGTTTCTATAATCATTTTATGTTGCTCATGTTTATATGTGATGAGTTCTACCAAAACTTTTAAGACAAACTTTCTGAATGATGAAAGAAGGTAGTAGATTTTCTAGTTTCACTGATCAAGAACTACATCTTCTGTTATTAATATGAAGCATTTTTAAAACTTCTCACTTGTAGCCACTTTTATACTTCTGAGATCTGATTCTTATGGAATCTTCTATCCAAGCCTCATGTCTGAATCTTTTCTCTTATTTACACCCAGTGTTCCGATTGTGCTTTTTTTAATTGCGGAAGTTTTTCGTGCATAGTCTTAGTTCTTTGTCCTTTTGAATAAAAGTTTTTGGAATATTTCTAATGTCCTTAATGTAGTGTAACCAACTATCCTGGTTTGTCTGGGACTGTTTTAGTACTGAAAATCTCGCATTCAAGCAAACCCCTCATCCCAGGGCTAATCTGGGAGGTTGGTCCCCCTACCTCTCTATTGTCTGACACTAGGATACTACTCTGGTCAACTTTATGTCTATTTCACTGTGATAGCCTCACAGCTAGTTAGTGTGTTTGTTGAGTCTGTTCTGCACTCCTAGGCAAATTCGAGTTTGTAGAGCTTCCTCTCACTTACTGTACTTTTACTCATATCTCTTTGCTGAAGGTTCCATTCAGACGGGGGTATTCTTCTTTTGGCAGTAGCTATTTATGGGCTATAAATATGTTAGAGGATTCTCAAACTCCTCAATTCCCACTTATCTTACTCAACTAACTATTATGAGGTTCTGTGTTTGTTATGATTGGGTCATAACCAGTCATATTTTATGCTTTCTAAATATACCTAATCATTTTGTCCCATTTTTCTTGTTCTTACTGTTTTCTTCTATTTTATTTGAAGATTTTTGAAGATTTTAAAATCTCATTAAAATAATGTTTTTCTCACTCAAATTCCTAACAGTTATAAATATATGCTTCTGATGAATATCTTTTTTGATGACTCCCCTACTTTCGTATAGCATAGAAATTGCACCATTATTGTGACAATCAGCAATAAAATGAGTTGAAACAACTCTAGCATTGAAAGTTTGCATCAATCGGTTATTTTATTTTATTTTATTGTTGTACTTTATCTTTAAAGTAGTTATTTACCATTGGGATTGTGGGAGAAAAATAAAAGCCTAACTTACTAGATATATTTCTAGTGGATTCTGGAATATTTGGATAAACCTACTTTGGATTCATTACAGATTCTCTGCTCCTGAATAATATAGTGGTCTTGAGATGCACAAAACTGGTCTTCCACTTCTAACATGTTTGACAAGCTGACTTACTTTGTGGCACAAAATTATTCAAAATAAAGAGTTTATTTGAAATTGGAGATCTATGAAATACAGTGTTAATGAAGTAGAACATTTAGAGTAAGGTTAACATTTTAAGAAACTATAACCCCATGGATAATTTCTTTTTGCTATTATAAGTGCTTCTAATATTAAGACTTTCTTAAGCAATTAAGCCCTTATAACAGGTGATCCCTTTTTCCATTCCTGTTTTTCTCCAATTCTAGTGTTGAACAATTAATTGTTTCTTCTGGACATATCAAAAGTTTATGATTTTGCAACAATCTTACTTCTATAGTATACTAAACAACACATTAAATACATTGTTAGTGGTAAAAATAAATTTACAAGATTTTAGATAATCAAATAAAGAATAAAGAAAATACACAAACATAGAAAAATGGTCCTACATTTAATAAAAGGAATGAAAACAATAATTAATTTGCATAAAGAGAATGTTCAAATCTAGAAAAATATTGATTATCTTCTTTCTTTATAGAAAGTAAAAAAGGATTAGGTTTCATCACTTCTAGAATATCATGTCACTCAAGGTCAGAAAGATCAACAGTTGGATATTTCCTGGGAAAATGTAAATATACATGCTAGATTAAGAAAGCCACTTGACTTTTTTTTTCCGAGCAAAGAAAATAAAGACAAAGAAAAAAAAAAAAGAGAAAAGTCCATTTAAGACAGTAGTGTACATCAGGAATATTTTTAGAGGCAGACAAGTCATTTACACAGAAGTTGGAAGTGTAGGAACACATTGTTTAATTCAGTGAACTTTACGTGAAAAAAAAGTAGGAGTATGAAAGTAGGACACATATATTAAGCTCATCCTGAATAATCAAGAGATTAAAAGCAAAATGCAAATTACTAGTAATTACTTGTTCTTTGGATACTTTTTGGTAACAAATTTTTCTTGGCCATGATTTGAATTACCTTCAATGTCATCTTTTCATTGCCCACCAATATATCATTTTAATTTAGTTTCAGTAGCTACTCTCAAGAGTGCATGTGCCAAGGACAGCGTCATAGTGAGAAAGCAAAGGGCAGCAGGTTCATCATAAACAGTGAAAAAAAGCCTTTCACTTTTATTTGCTTAATTGGGGATTAAGTGGATTTTCAAATTTCAAAATGGTGTTTCTTTTTAGAAACTACAATTTTAACAGTTAAGCTGCTATTATTTCAGTCTCTATGATTATTTAAAAAGAATAGAAAAGAAAAAAGGCAACATCCAATTCTTAATGAAAATGCTCGTTTAATTTTAGTCCATTTAGATGCATTGGTTTTAAGACAACATGAAATGAAATAATTATATATTCAATATAAAACTCTTTGAAATATTACATAAATAAAAGTGGTAAAATATTTCATTTTACCATGTGCTATATAAGCATCTTATACCTAACATAAGCTTTTGGTTTTCCTCAAAGATGGCCATTGATTAGAATATTAAGCTATTTACTCTTTGAATTGGAATTTAAAAATAAACCTCAGCTAATGTCACCAACATTGTTGTTACATTTGGACAAAATATTCACCATAGAAAGTCACCACGGTGGCTCTAATATCTCTCCCAGGCAGTACACACAATTTTGTACATTCAGATCATCATTCTCACTATAAATAACAGAGGATGATAATCCAGGCAGAAGAAAATGGAAGATGAAGTTAAAATAAATACTGCTCATCTACTATTCTTCCAATGTGGTACCATTTAACTTCTGCACAGACAGTAATGCCTATCATTGACATTTCAGAAGGGAACTGAAAACATTGTAAACCATTTTCTGAGGTAAGAAATTATGGTATTCAAACAATGCTTCAGTCTAAGAGGGAAAGGCTGACGACTTCAGCATAAAATAAAGCTCATCATAAAACATGCTGTTACCTTCCCATTACAGGACACATGGGAAAGTTTGCCAACAAGAAATTCAGCTTCCTTTTCTAAGATCTTTAGATTTCTTTAGGCTGTTATTGTGGCCACAAAATGGAATGCAATTCAATAGGAAGGCACATCAAGTGACAGTGTAATGGCCAAACTAAATATGCAGTAACTGTTAGAAAAATTTCAAGTTACCTCTTTCAAGTCATATTCAATACTGATAGTTTTTAATTCTATTTTAATTAAATACATTGTAATTTAAATAATATAAATAAAACAATCTCATGCTTAGTATTTATATCCTTACGAAAACTAAAAATGTGGCTTATTCTTGCTCTAAGGTAATTGAGGAATATTTTGAGAATATTGGGGATGATTCAAGATTACAAATAGTAACATAGGAATTTTACACAGCTATTGATAATGCTAGTGAACACGTTAAAAACTCTTCAGGAATTGGATTTATTTTCAAAGTGTGAGTGGGTGTGAGTGTTTTCAGCTATTTTTGAAGATGGCAAATCTACACTTCAAGGGCTGTCAGATTTTCTATCCAATAGAGCTGTTAAAAAGTACATTTTCATAGTTCAATTTGCTACCCCTGGCCAAAATCGCGTGACACTTAAGGAGTGCTATGACAAATTAATTGATTTCTTCACATCACCAGGCACAAAGATATTTCTTTATGTTTATGGAAGCAACACGAGGGTCCTGGCAACTAATAGGATTGCAAAAGTATTCATCAGACTTTTCTTCAGCAATACATTTCTACAGAAAACAAATATTTCTGAGTCTTCTACACATTACAAAATTATACGATTTATCCCGTTTTTGACAGGGAATGCCTGAGGTATTTAGATATGGAAAACTATAGAATTTATCATGGATGGGAAATGATAGGGCAGTCTTATCCTACTCAAAATGTGTTTTTTAATACAGATTAAAATTCTCAGCTTATTTATTTGAATAGAAATTTTATTTAGTTTTTAAAAATTACTCTCAATGAATATTTTTTATTCAAAATAACAGCTGGGTTGCCATCTCTAATTATTTGTAAACAGAAGAGTAATCTCTGAGAAACTTTAGAAAACACTGTGTCTCATTTTTTGAATGAGTAGCTCACATTATTTGCAATTTATCAAGAGAAAGGTAATATTTAGTATTTATTTATAATAAGATAAAAAAATTCAGAGTAGTCAAAAATCCCTTTTTGCTGACAGGCTGCTGAACTCTCACTGGCAGAGTGAGTACAGAGAGATTCAATGTGAAAAGTGGAAGATAATGTGCTCACACACTAATGGGCATTGAACTAGACATAGGCTCATTTTTCACATCATGTCATCTGTAAGGTTTGAATAAAAAGTAATGGCCAGAATGAGCCTGGCTCTATCTGAGACATTATCATTTGCCTCCTCAGTTTTATTTGTGTTGACTTGTACAGTCTAAAAAGATGACAGTCTCTGGGCCTCTGGATCACTCAGAGTGATAATACATAGCACATTACACTGTTGGTGACAGGTTCTGTTCTCCTGGATGGCATATGAAAGGAACGCATCCCTTTCCGTCATTTCAAATGCTATAAACTGACAGAATAAAGAATCTTGTGGAGGGGACATCACAAACCTTGTCTGTTATGATTTTATAAGATAAACTGGAGTTTCTAGAGTATCTTGTTCAGGAAATTAGTGTCCGTCAAACTTTGGTGTTTTTTTTTTTTTAAAGAGATAAATAGCAGACTCTAGAAAAGTAGCTTTGCCTGATTTCATACAGCAAAACTGCCAATACCAAATGTCCAAGCCTGAGAAAATCTATGATTGTCCTCTCTTTAAAGAGCCCCTGGGTTACATAAAGTGTAATAACTATCCATGGCTTCAACAGGAAATAAGTGTCCATGTATTGACTAGATCTTTAAAGAAATCACTAGCCAGTTTGTATGAAAGAACACATCACTATTTTTAAATATTTTGGAAGGCTTGGTTTTTGTTAAATTGCTAACTTAATGTCCTACTGAACTATAAACATGCCAAGACTATAATGTTTTTTTCCTTGGTACATTTATTCAAGGTTTTATCTTCTTTTTCTTTATTTCAGTAACTATTACTGAATTGATTTACAGTAGTATGAATTTAACTGAAGATACAACAAAAATATCACTAAGATAGATAATAATATGCAGAATTTTATTAATTTATCCCAAACTAAATAGCATATGGATTCCCTACTCCTGCGTTTTTTAAAACATTATAGTGTCATAAAAATTTACAGGTACTTTAATCATAATCTGCCAATTGTCATAGCTTTTTTCCAAGTAATTTCAAGTTCTTCTATTATAATAAACGTTCCTCGCATGACTTAAGTTTCAGTGATTATTTAAGTTAGACTTGCTCATTGTACTTTTCCGTCCATTTCCATGTTGGAAACTTTTTTTACTGTCACAATAAATGAAATGAATGTCAAAGAATGTTTAAGACATACATTTATAAAAGTTCCTTTATTCAAATTTTTTATTATGAACCCATTAAAAATTTATTTTGCTCTACAATTTGACCATATTGTTGTATTTTTAACTATAAGATAGGGCTGATAATTCAGTTTGACTTGACAGTAAACCATAGGAAATATTTTAAAAATCAAAGATTGTTAAGTATAACAACACAAAATGCTGATTAAGTAAAGAAAGGAACTGATGATAAAGAAGTGATGAGAATCTATTTCAAATTTGTTTCTCCAACTCTGTGGATGTCTTATCAATCATCAGTACTTACGCTTCATGATATTTCAAAAAGTAAATCTAGGTTCCCCCTTTAAAATAGAAAAATAGGTATTAAGCCTCTAGTTACAAGAAATATAAACACTTCTTTCAATATTTTCACATGAAACATGCAAAAATTATAGTTTGTTATCCCGTAGGTGGATTTTTAGAATTTTCTGGGGCTTGGAAATTGATTTGAAATTCCCTGAATTGCAGGTGTGCTGAATTACATGACTGCCCAAAGGCACCCAGGCATTTATGTGTTCAGATGCTCCCTCACCTTCTATTAGGACAGTTTCATTCATATAATCTCATATTGAGATCAAGACACCTGCCATGCACTTGCTGTATCTAATTCCAACTATATAGTTAAGTTGCTTTATGGGGGACATGAACAAAATTTAAATGGAGGGATTAAAAAGTGCTTAATAGCAATAATCTGTAGTAGGATTATCTCAGGTATTTTTTAAAGGGTTGCTTAATGTTTGCCACAATAGAACATTTGCTGTGAGATCCAGTACAAATTTGCAAATTATTCTCCAACCTGGAAATCTTGGTTTGCTTTCTTCATCAAGGTAACTTTAAGGCTTGAGCATTGTTCATATTCACCTCCTTATGTTGTATCATGTGGCTTGATGCCGATTTTATAGACCATTCCCTCCCTTATGTTCTTACCCGATTTGCCTCTGAGTATTTTATTCTGAAGGTGAACAAGTTCCTGATTTGTTCTCTCTCTCTCTTTTCCCTTTTCCTTATCCCTCTCCCTCTCTCTCTCATTTCCTTAGAGCAATGCTTCATGAATAGTAAGCATACACTGAGAACTGATGACGTGAGGATGTTTAAAGAACTACTTCCTTTAATGGAGCTAGACTAGTCCTTTTGGGGTGAGTTTTGTTGGACTTTGGCTCCTGCAGATGCACCTCAGCTTTGGAATTATGCGGTCAACAAATAGTATGTAGAATCGAACGTGTTACTTTCATGTAATCAATGCCATTAACCTGATAAACAGCAATAGCTTAAAATTTCATAATAATACGTAATACCACACTTAATTTCTTGAAAACCTACATATCTGATAAACCTTACTGATAAGTGGAAAATAGAAATGAGTGGGGTTGTAAAGAATTAAATCTCACCACTATTAATATATAGAATGTGAGACCACTTCAAGGAAATTGCTTTCTATTATATATATAGAAAAATAGAAAAATCAAAGCTCTTCAAAATCGTTTAGCTGGTATGACAAAAGGTATATATAATAGAATGATGAAAAATTTTTTCAAAGTAAATATCTATTCCTACAGAAAAAAAGGCAAAAAGAAGAAGAAGAAGAAGAAAAAAAAAAGAATGCACTGTAGCCCCTAATACAAGTCTGTAAATCCACAGTGTTGTAAATCAGGCAGCGTCATGGCTAACCACATGGTAGCGTAGGAACCGGGAAAATGCAGCCATTTGCTGAGGCTTAGTGTAAAAGTCATTTTCGCCCTTGGAAACGGGAATTTCTGCCCAATTCCATTAGGCTTCCACCTCATGTCCTTAGACTTACTCCTGCCTTTCTTTGTTCAGGTTTTAATTCCTTAGTGTCGACGTTGAACTCGCCTCCCAGAACAAGTAAGCCTCTTCCTTGTAGTCTGCCATGGAGTCGTCAGGTTAAGGGTGTATCTGCTCCATTCCTGATAAATGCCAGTTTTATCTGGCCCATTTCTTTTGTGTGCCTCTCAGTTAGATAGCAGGGTTAGGACATATAAAATCTTGTATTCTCCATGTCCCTTTTATTTTGGAAAGCTTTTGAGAGCTTAACATTTCCCTGTTTCTTGTTGTTCAGACCAAACCATTCCCTTCTGAATCCGTTTACTAGTGGCCTCTTGCCTCCTACAGCAAATCCAGGCTTCCTCTTGTCATCTTCAAGGAACCCATCTCTATCTTGCCTTTCTGTCCTTGTACACACTGCCTTAGCTGTCACTTTTATCTCCGGTCAATTTTAACCACGTAAACAGAGTAGAATCATTACAACAGTTAGTCAGGAAGTCAACTGATATTATACTGGGATTAAAAAGAACAGAGGCCAAAATTTTCCATTCTAAAGGGCTAATAAATATTTACCAAGACTTTATCAACTTATCACAATATTAAGAACTTTCAACTTATCAGATATGCTTGTATGCAAACATTAATACAAATATATACACACACACCCCTCATTAATTATATATATATAATTAATATATATACAGTCAACCAATTGGTTTTATCATCTAAAGAACATTATATTTAAAATTATGTATGAATCTAAAAGGACTGCTAAGGTAATATGTTCTAAATCCCTTTGTTTTCTTTCCATCCCTTAATAGATGATTTAACCTCTTTTATATGCCCTTCAAGCATTTTTCTCTTACAAAACTCGTTCTGTTTTTGAGTAGTTAAAAAAAAAAAAAGTTCCCTTAACTTGAAATGAAACCCGGCCCCAGTAACTTTCAACTTTTGGATCTTCTTCTTACCCTTTCAATTATACAAATGATGGCTAAATACATTTCCATATACTGTCTTTCAAATATTTTGAAATATATATTGTATCTTACCTGAGTTCTCTATGTTAAGTAATCTCAGTTACTTCAAACTATTATATAATATTATATATTATATAATAACATTACATTATATATTATATAACATTATGTTATATAATATATGTAATATAATATATAATATAATAAAATGTTATATAACAAAATGTTATATTATATAATAAAATATATATTATATAATACAATGTTATATAATAATATATTATAATATATAGTATTACACAATATGTATTATTTGTATCATTTTATAATATAATATGTATTACTATATTATTATTATTATACTGTATAACTCTTTTTCATGATCCTGTTTTGTGTCCTCTACTCCTGCTTATCAAAATTTCTCTCAAAAGATGGTTCTCACAACTGAGTGTGATGGTTGGTCTGGCCACATCCATGCTTATTATTAAGCTAAACTAAAACTCCAATGTGATTTTTACGTGGGTTAATCCTAGGTATGCCTTCTTTATTCTATCCTTATAAACTTGGATTTTTCAGACCTCAGAACATGATAACTTTACATTAACTGCTATAACATTTTAACCTTACAGGTTTATCTATTTTTTGCCTTTAGAGATTTTTTCGGATATTGCTAATAGGTGAATATTGTCTACATTCCTTTTAACCTCATGCCATTCACAACTGTGATTGGCATGCTTGTCTGAGTGCTCATCAAAGTCCTTAATAAAGGAGTCTAGCAAAACTCTTTGGGGGCAGTTTGATTATTTTGCAAACCTAGAAATTCAATCAAGATGAAAAGCTTCAATTAGTCTGAAGAAATACAAAATATCAAAACTCTTGTTTTCAACTCTGATGATAATGTAACGAAACTTTGCTATAATGTATATTTAGGTCTTTTGAAACAGTAGGCTTGTGCATGCTAGTAATTAGTTAAATTTTTGGTATATTTTTTATCTTTACAAAGATTGTAAAAGATGACAAAGTTTTAAACGTTACCTGACTTGTCTCTCCAAATAAATTATGTTCAAAAGTTTCCAAAGGATTCTGTTGAAATGGGTAATATTCCTAAAGTTTCTTCTCAATAGCTTTTATGGTACAGAGAATGCCAGTCCAATAAGCCAAAGTAACCACCAAAGTAGCCTTGTGAAAGATCAATTAGTTCAATTATTCGTTTAAAATTAAGAATTTCCAGACAAATATATCAGAAATTATAATAACAATTTGTGCTATTTCAAGTGTTTACTTCTCACCACTAACTACTCTTTCAGAAAATATCTATCTATACCTTATTGAATTGTAACACTTTTTACCCCAATACAAATATCAAAACCTCCGGTGAGAAGATGTAGTTCCAGGTAAACAAACACAAACATTCCATTAAATATTCACCTGTGCCTCTGGTTAAGTCATTTCATCTCTGTCAAGATTCCTTAACAGTAAAGTAAACTAATAGTATGTCATCTCTTTCAAGGGATTTTTTTGAGTTAATGAGCATGCAGTGAGCAATTTAAGGATCAAACATACTGGGCAAAAGACTAAATTTTTATTATAGTGGATACTCGCAGCCTTATGTAATCTGCCAGTCTAAACCATGTGCTGCTTTGGCACATGCTTTACTGAAAATAGCAGACCAGTTTGTGAGCTGGCACAATTTCAACATAGCAGATGGACATGCAACGAAATAACTAGCAAAGAGACCTTGTTTCAACATCAAATATGTTTCCGTAAGGCCAGATTCTTGGGCAAAGTTGTTTTAGCGATCTGGTTGCAACTAAGGTAAGATGGTATATTTCCTTTGCATTTAGCCTTCACTAACTGTTTCTATATATTTTAGGGAGTTATTTCAGTTATTTCAGATACTGAAATATTTGTATTTGAAAATCACAATAACTTGGACTCTTTTAGTTTGGAATTTTGAAACACCAGCAAAAGATGAGGCTTAAAGAATACTTGGATTGTCGCTTTATGAGAAACTACAATTATCTAGCTGGCCACTCAAGAAAATGGTAGATTTATTGAACACTGTATCATGATACTCTTCAGTCAATGTTCTTTAATCTTGTGTCTGAAAGGAATGATGTTAACTGAGCTTTTTACTAAATTAGAATATTCCAGATATTATTGACTAGCTCCTTTGAATGGTAATACATTCATATGGCAAGCTAAGAGTAAAAACTGTAAAAATTAATGGAAACATCAAATAATTTTCAGTTATTGTCAAATATTATAACAATTAAAACAAGAGACATTTATGCTAAATATGTCTTCCGGGATAAATGAATACCTTAAATTTAATAGTATAGTACATACATTAAATAAATAAATTATTTAAATGATTTGAATGTATTTTGTTCAGTAATGTTTAAATATATGATTTGTTATGGGTATAAATTTCATTTCAATTCCTGGATACATCATAACCCATCAGCACTGAAAAGCTTTTTGAGAATTAAGAGCAACAACTAAAGTAATACATGCATATGATAAAAAAGCAATCAGACAATAAAAAGTACAAGTTTTCCTCCTACTGGAAAACCACTAGTGCCTCTGTGAATATGTAACTACTTAATAGTTATGTGTATATGCTTTCAGAAACATCTGATATGTATGTTTTAAAATTTATATTCTTATGTAATATTTTTATATATTTTAATTAATGTCCTAAAACTCTGCATATGACAATTCATATTTTTGTTTTTAATAGCTTTATATTAATTATTATATAAAAGAACCATGATTTATCTAAACAGTCCCACATTAGTGGCCATTTTAATATCTGGCAAGGGTCACATTACTGATCTTTTTCTGAAATTTCCTGGATATTGTCACATATTTATTTCCCTAGATGAACACCAGTGTTATTTTGTCAAGTGTTCCTCCAAGTAAAAAGGCAGATGGAGTTTTCATTTGCATTGAATATAATTTATGAATTTAATTTAGGGAGAATTATAAAAATAAAGTTTTTAATCAAAGAACATGATTTTTTTTTACTATTCATTCAAGATTATTTATATCTTTCACTTGTATGTTTGTCATGCAATATATCATAGGTGTGTAAGCTTTTTTTCATATAAAATCAGTACATTTCTAGTTAGGTATACTCTTGATTATTATTATCATTGATGCTAACCCAATTAACAACAGAACTTTTTCTTTCTCTCTATCTTAACCTGCCACTATTTGTATATAGGAAAGCTGCTGTTTATATTAATTGGCTAACCATCTACTTTTTTTTAACATTCTTTTATTGTTTGTAGATTGTGGTATATTCTCTTGAGTTTTCTTGCTTATATAGTCATAACATCTGCAAAAATTGTTACATTTCTATTCTCCTTTCAATTTTATATTCCATGCATTTCCTTCCCTTCTCTAATTGCACTGGCTAGAATTTCGGGAATATTGTTCAATAATACTGGTAAAGTAAGGATCTGTTTCATTTCTATCACTTTAATAAAATATGTTTAATTTGTTAAGCTTTATGTTGGCATTGGTTGGTGATAGCTCAATTCCTGTTACATTATTCTATGAAGATATAGATATTAATTTTCTTCTATGAAGGTATCTATTTTCATGTAATATTAAGGGTTTTTATTTATTTATTTTTGTTTGTTTACTTTAAGAGGTAGATTTTATGGGTTCTTTTCAATTATATATTTCTCCTCACTTTTTCCATGAATTTTACACTCCATTGACTTTAAATTGGGCCATGTGACTTGATTGGACCAATGATACATGGGTACAGATATTTTTAATGGGTTTATGTTGTTTTACTAACCCTGATCCTTTGACCTATACCATGGGGGCCACATGGTCCAGATAGGTTACTCCTTTAGCCTGAATCCAGTTAGTTCAGCCCAGCTCAGCATTGCCTAGTAGAGTTCATAGATTCCAGCCATACAGCAACCCACACAACTCAGAATGTGAGTGAGGAACAGAGTAACCAAATATTTATTTGGTCTTATCAATAACTAATTTCAATCTTAAGTGTCTTTGCATATATGTTAGTTACTATATTATTTTCATATGTTTTCTGAAAAGAAATAATCTTTATATGTCTAAAATGAAATCCATCTGCACACAGAAGGTAATTTTTTACATACAGCATAAATAATATGCTTTTTTTGAAAATTTAAAAAAAATTACAATTATTTATCAGACCTGGTCTATAGGAAGTACTTTTTTACAATTTGATATCATTTTAATAAGTAATATTTTTGTATTGCTATTTTGGTTTGCTAGCTTGACTTTTGTGTCTTCATCCAGTTTTGCCATCAGTGCTATGATAGAGTCAAAAAAACAATTTAGAAGCTTTGTTCTTAAAGTTATGTTTTGGATACATTTAAATAGCATTTGAATTTGTTTATTCACTTATAATCCAGGCCTGTTTTTTTTTTCTTTTAGGGAGTGGTTTGATAATGTTTTATTATCATCTTAGTTTATTGGTCTATTAGAAATGTATGCGTATTTTGCTGACGACTCATTTCACTTAAGTTTTCAAGTTTATTTCTATAGTGTTTTACAAATTACTCTTCTATAATTCTTATTTTGTTCTTATAGTTATTTCTTCATCTTCATTTTATATATTCTTTATTTGCTTAGACTACTTAAATTTATCCCTGCTTTTATTCTTATGTATATATTGTCTTATCTCTGCAGTGGCCAAAAAAATTTTAAATAGAAATTATGCTAATTATCCTTCTGATTAATCATGGCTAGATGATTTTCATTGAAACTGCCATTACCATACCATCTTGCAACACATTTCCATTCCCTCCATTAAATCTGGCTTTCTTTCTGGCCTTGGAAAACATCAAACTTACCTCTGCCTTTGGGCCTTTGCATTAGCTCTTTCCTCTACTCAGAGTATTCTTCCTTCAGAATACAGGTTCTCAACTGTGTCTATACATTGAAATAAATTGGAGTGTTGCAAAAGAAGACTGATGCCAAGAACCTGCCCTCAGATATTCTGATTTAATTGATTTGAAAGCAGCTTGAGAACTGAGATTTTAAAAACTCTTCAGGTGCTTCTAATGTGTGGAAAACCATGGCCCTAGGCCATTCTCATCCACGATTCTCAGGTGCTTCTAATATGTGGAAAATCACGGCCCTAGGCCATTCTCATCCACGATTCTCAGGTGCTTCTAATGTGTGGAAAACCATGGCCCTAGGCCATTCTCATCCACGATTCTCAGGTGCTTCTAATGTGTGGAAAATCATGGCCCTAGGCCATTCTCATCCACGATTCTCAGGTGCTTCTAATATGTGGAAAATCACAGCCCTAGGCCATTCTCTCCACGATTCTCAGGTGCTTCTAATGTGTGGAAAACCATGGCCCTAGGCCATTCTCATCCACAATTCTCAGGTGCTTCTAATGTGTGGAAAATCATGGCCCTAGGCCATTCTCATCCACGATTCTCAGGTGCTTCTAATGTGTGGAAAATCATGGCCCTAGGCCATTCTCATCCACAATTCTCAGCCATGGATGAGAATGAAAATTCCAAACACCAAAGGGGTATAATATAAAACAATGCATGTGCTCCAACCCAAATTGATGAAATAAGAACTTTGGAGATTGGATGAGGGAACAGTCAAGAGTAGTTTTTAAAACTCCCTGGATGATTCTAATATGCAGGTAGGGTAGAGGAATACTGTCTTAAATGTTTTTATAATGGCTCCTACCTGTTCTTAGATAACAATTCAAGAATTACTGGAGAAAAGTTTTACTTGACCATATTATGTAACATATCTCCATATTATGAGTCCTTAACCCCCATATAGATTATATCTATTTTTTAGAGTTTACCACTATTAAAAGGTATTTTATCCATTTATTCATTTATATATTTTTGTCTGATTTTTTCTGCTGAATTGTATTCTTCATGTTTTATTAATTCTTATGACCCAACTGCCTAAAAAACAAATTTAACAAATTGTACTGTTTTGTTTGATTTAGTAGAATTGATAAAATCTGTTATTAATATTGTCACCTTTTAAAATAATTTTTTGATGCATTTTTTCCTCCCCCATACTGAGTTTATATCATTGTATTATTGCTTTAGGTGACTCCTGTACATAGTACAGATTTGGCTATAGTTCCAACTAGTCTTGAAATGACAGAAAGTTTCAGTTGTTTGTTTTAGTCTTTTGGTGTGTAGATGATTTTTTTGTTAATATTTATATCTGGTAATTTTCAAAAATTACAGATTAGCATTAGTTATGAATTGGGTGGTTGCAAGAAAAATACCACCCAGTTGTTTTGTATAAAGAAGAACTTCAGTGAAAATTTAAGCATTGTAGAGAAAAATTGCAAACAAGCCAAGAAAGACATTCAGGTAAAGGTGTTTCTAGAGATGTATTACTTTGTCAAAGATCAGATAGTTGTAGGTGTGTGGTCTTATTTCTGGTTTCTTTATTCTGTTCCATTGATCTATGTGTCTGTTCTTGTACTAGTACCATGCTGTTTTGGTTATTGTAGCCTGGTAGTAGAATTGGAAGTTGGGTAGTGTGATGCCTCCAGCTTTGTTCTTTTTGCTTAGGATTTTCTTGGTTATTTGGGCTTTTTTTGGAACCATATGAATTTTTAAATAGTTTTTTCTAATTCTGTGAAGAATGTCAATGGCACTTATATGGGAATAGCATTAAATCTATAAATTGCTTTGGGCAATGTGGCCATTTTCACAATATTGATTCTTCTGATCTATGAGCATGGAGTGTTTTTCCACGTGTTTGTGTCCCTTCTGATGTCTTTGAGGAGTGGTTTGTAGTTCTCCTTGAAGAGGTCCTTCACTTCCCTTGTTAGCAGTACTTCTAGGTATTTTATTCTGAAAGGATTCCCTACTTAATCAATGGTGCTGGAAGAACTGGCTAGCCATATGTAGAAAATTGAAACTGGACCCCGTTTTTACACCATATACAAAAATTAACTCAAGATGTATTAAAGACTTAAATGTAAAGCCCAAAACTATAAGGACCCTAGAAGAAAACCTAGGCAATACCATTCAGGACATAAGTACAGGCAAAGATGTCATGACAAAGATGCCAAAAGCATCTGCACATTAAGTCCTAAACAAAATATTTAAAATATTATAAGGAAGTTCACTAAAAGAGGGAAGACAGTCTTAATTGCAACCAGAGATCGTAAGTGAGAGTACATGTAACAAAATGACACTTAGGCTTATAGATAACTTTTTAAGAGCAACAAAAGAAGACAAAAATTAATGGGAGAAAATATTTTAAGGTGCTGAGAAAAATATCATGTTTCAATTCTATAGCTAATTTATTATTAAAAAGAAATATAAAGAGCATCTAAATCAGAAAGGAGAAAATAAAATTGCCTCTGCAGACATCATCTTCTATATAGAAAATCCTAAAGATTCCACAAAAAGTGTATTAACTATAGATGAATTGTGTAAAGTTGCAGGATACAAAATCAACATACAAAAATAAGTAGTGTTTCTATACACAAAACAAACTATCTGATAAAGAAATTAAGAAAACAATTCCACGTAAAATAACATCAAAAAACACTTAGAAATAATTTTAACTAAAGAGTGAAAGATTTGTATGATGATGGAAGAAGATACAAGTAAGTGAAAAGGTAACTTGTGTTATGGATCAGAAGGATTAGCATTTTTAAAATATCCATATGCACAAAATCATCTACAGATTTAGTGCAATCCCTATCAAAATTCCAATGACATTGTTAAGAAAATAGAAAGCACTATCCTGAAGTTCACACAGGACCACAGAAAACCCTAAAAAGCCAAAGCAATCTTGAGTTAAAAGAACAAATCTGGAGGCATCACACTACCTGGTATCAAAATCAGCTAGTAACATATAGTAAACAAAACAGCATAACACTGGCAAATATCAATGGAACATAGGAGAGAATGCAGAAATAGATCCAGTCATTTATAGTCAAATTATCTTCAACACAATTGCCCATAACACACAATTTCTTCAAAAAATAGTGCCATGAAAACTAGATATTCACATGTTGATACCATATTTTGGCTATTGTAAATAATGTGGCAATAAACAAGGGAGTGCAGACATCTCTTTGACATACTTGTTTCATTTTTTTAATACATGTTTAGTAGTGGGATTGCTGGGTAACATGGCAGTTCTATTTTTTAAACTTGGTTCAAAAACGGTTAAGGAAAATATGATATATACACACAATGGAATGCTATTCAGCCTTAAAAAATAAGAAAATTCTGTCACTTGTGACAACATGAGATAACCTGGAGGATATTATGCCAGGTGAAATAAAGCCAATCACAGAAAGACGGATACCTCACAATTTCATTTATATGTGAAATCTAAAAAAGTTTAACTCATACAAGTGGAGTAAAACGGTGGTTACTGAGTGAGGTGGTGGGGGATGGGGGAGGTGGTCAAAGGATACAAAATTTGAGTTGTACAGGAAGAATAAGTTCAGGAGATAGATTTTAAAACATAATAATTATAATTAATAACAATGTATTATATAATTGAAGAATGTTAAGAGAGTAGATTTTACATGTTCTCACCATAAAAAAGATAAGTATGTGAGATAATGAATATGTTAATGAACTTGATTTGCACATTCAATAATATACAACTTTACTGGCACATCATGCTTTTTACCATACATATATACAAATTTCTTCCAGTGATAAAACCAAATATTTGTTTTTAAAGAATGAAAATGAGATAGGAACAGAATAATACTTATATGCCAGTCCCAAAAGAATGACTATATGATATAAATCAGAAAGAAAGAAATTAAAAGAAGGAAAAAGGAATGAGATATATAAAGCAAAGATGAACAAATTATATATAATATGATATATATATATATAAGCAGGTGGGTAAAACTAAAGAATTCTGATAGTACAAAATAATAATTGTTGTAACAATAATGACTATTATACTGATTAATAAAAAACAAATATAAAATGTAACAGTTTTGGGATTTAAAAATTGTGGATATTTTTGTGAGAATGAGAGAAACAATTGGTAACACTAGACTTTATTAAGTATATAAGTTAAGAGTTTAATGCTTAATTTTCTTAGTAATAGAGGTAAAATGTGGAATAGATAAAATTTGACAAGTTGAAGATTATAAAAGGAAAATGGTGGGAAAAGAAAGCAATTAAAAGTAAATATTCAAATAATATGATATAAATAATAAAAATCAATAAATGTAACAAACCTGATTTGACTGAACTTGGTATTTAAAAGAATTTTTTAATAATCCTAGTTAACATAAATTAAGCTGTTATATAGTTCTAATAGTTTAAAAATAAGTATACATAATCATTAGTAAGAAGAAAATACCATAAAATAAATATAACAATTCCAAAGTTTTGTTTTATTTAACATAGTTTCAAATTCATACAGAGCATTAATTAGCATAATTATCAGGAGAAATTTATAAATCCACTTTTGTAGATTTTAGTATACCTATTTTAGTTATTGATAAGTAGAAAAATCAGTAAAAATATAGATTTGAACAACATGGTGAACAAATATTAAGTTCAAACAAACATATATAATACCTCTATTTATAATGCAGAGAATTTGAATTTTTCTAGCCCACAGTGGTAGACTTGTGAAACCTCATCAGGTTCTAGGACACAAAATAAATATTTTCACAAAAAAAGGCATGTGGGAGTCGTTGTTGTATACAATAGCTCCTCTAAGCTGAAAAGAACTAAGGTAAAGTAAAAATAGAGCCTAAATTTTATTTAATAACCTACTATAAGTAAACAGTGGATTACACGAGAAATTGTAATGAAACCTAGGAAACATTTAGAATTATACGATAATGAAAATGCTACACGTCAAATATGTGCAATGTTGCCAGTTTTAAAAAATACTAAAATCCTACAAATGTGTATAAAAAATGTAAAATCTAGATAGTTTCTAAAAATTGTAACTTACCCACCCTACTCATGAAAAAATAATACCTCTGTATATCTATATCTGAAAAATCTATGCCTAGTCCCTCACTCAAAAAATAGCATTCCCATACATGTTTTATAAATATATTATGTCTTGCATTTAAGCAACATAAAGCCCAATATTATATAAATTCGTCTAGAGTAAAAAAATTCAATGCTTACCAAATCATTTTATAAGGATAGTATAAGTTTTTATAGCAGACAATGCAAGAAGTATATGAGGAAAGATCACTAAAACTAATTTTATATATGAACATAGTAAAATCATCTTTTAAAAAATACCAAATTATAATGTTCAAAGTTGATTTAATATTTAAAAATCTATTTTAACCAATACATTAAATATTAAAGTAGTAGTGAAAATAATTAGAAAATTTCAATAAAGAATAAACCATTAAATCACATTTACATTTTATAACACTAGAAATAGAAAAATTTTTCTTCATAAATGTTATTTACCATAAACTTACACAAACATTGTTTTTCAAAGCAAATGTAATAGTTTCCTTTAAATCCGTATACAAGACAAGGATGTCTTGTATCATACTTCTATTCAGTATTGCATTAGATATTCTAAACTATGAAATAAGTTTTAAAATTTAGAAATTAAGAAACAGAAGGGAATGTTTTCAGAAAAGAAATTGTCTACCTAAAAATCCAGACACATCTATAGAAATATTAGTAGATATAATAAGTTATTTTAAATGGAAACTATATTTTTATGTCAGTAAAATATTATTAAAAACTTTATAATGTAATAAAAAGACCATCTTAGAAAAGTAACAAAGCCTATAAGATATTCAAGATTAATTCTAACATCAGTAGATATTATAAAATTTAGACAGAGAAGATAAGATGCAAGTAAGTTTAAAGATATGCCATGTTTATGAATGGGAAAAGTCAATATCATGATGAAGATTCTTCCACTGTTAATTGCAATTTCAAATAAAATCACAAAAGTTTATTTTACAAACGTTCTCAAGCTGATCACACTATATATTCAAGAATAGGCATAGTGAATTTGAAAAAGAGGAACAAGATTGGGAGACTGTTCTACAATTTAGAAGACTAAATATAACGTTAATGAAATTCTGGTAATTCACCATTGATAAAAGGATGAAGAAACCAATGATTCAGACCCATACACATATAGAAATTTGATGTATGCAAATGAAGACATTTAAAACCAGTGGGACAGATGAATTATTCAATAAATTTGACAGAAGAATTGTTTAACTCCCCCACCCAAATGGAAAGAAGAATATTTTCACCCTTAAAACATTCTTAAAAGTAACTTCTATGCGAGCTAGTCACCTAAGATTTAAATTACAAAAAGCAAACATTAAGAAAGAAGAAAAAGAAAGAAATATACAAGCCACAAGAAGAGATATGTGCATCACTTGGAACTTTCAAAGGATTAATATTATGAAACTCATATACATAGAATAAGAGAAAAAAAACCAGCCAAGTAAAATAAGTGACAAAGATGTGAATAGGAAGTCACATAAGTTGAAATGCAAATGGTCAGTTAATACAAAATAAGACGTTTAATTTCACTATTAATCAAGAACATATAAATTAAACCACAATCATATGTCATTCCATACCAATCAATTTAGAAAAATTTAAAAGGATTACGAAGGATATATGAGTTCTCTCATACAATTCATAAGAAAAGGGAAAACATGGAACAAAAAAAAAGAAAATACTAGAAATGGTGATGCCTTTCCTTGCCACCAAAAATTGTCGTGGACTGTGCTCTGTAGAGACCCTAATCCTCCATCACAGTGCTTGGACTTTACTCGGTTTTGTTCTTTGTCAATAATGATTCCCATTCTAGTTGCTCACAGATACCTCAACTGTACTCTGAAAAATGTTAACTTTTCTCATGCTGAAAAACAAGAGATAATAATTACATCATGGCTTTAAATTTAAAATTATGTACAATTTCTGAAGCTAATATATATTATTTACATTCAAGATTCAGTTTGTCAACCAGGCTTTTAAAAATTGAAAGAAGCTTATTGGTAGGGTGCATGAAACTAAAAGGAAACAAAATGACATCAGTTTCTCCAAGCCATTTTCCCATTCCCCCTCTAATAGCCCAATTTTTAAAAAAAATACAATGTTAAATAAGGTACGTCCTTTTAAAAAATCAACCTAGAGGTATAATTTACGTACAATAAAATGCATTCATTTAAGTGGTAAATTTTGACAAATATATTCACTTATTTTACCACTAACACAATTAAGGTATAGAACATCTTCATCACCCCAAAGAGTTCCCTCAATCCCCTACTTAGTCATCTCCTCCCCCAGACACTACAACCCCCTTCATTCCAGATAATCTATAATTTTTTTTTTACACTAGGTGTTTGCCTCCTTTACAATTTGATATATATAGAACTATGTAATATGTACTCTTTGGTGACTGAGTCCATTTGAGTAGCACAATGCTTTTGAGATTCATCTGTTTTACTTTTTAAGCCACGTAGTATCTTACATGGCAAAGTCACAATTTGTCTATTCACTCCTCTTTACGTGTACATTTGGTTTGCTTTTAGATTTTGGCTATTATAAAGAAAAAAGCTATGACTATTCCTGTAAAAATCCTTGGGTACACTTTTAAAATTTTTTTTCTTTACATTTACTTTTAAAATAAATAGCCAACTCAGAAATATTTAAAGGAAAATAATGAAAAGTCTTTATCCAGCTTGGCCCAAATTACTACGTTTAGTGGGTTCTTTACTCTTCCAGATGATTGCCATGCACATAGAAGCCCACAGAGCGCTATGTACTTTTTTCTTTCCCTTCCTCATCCCCAAATAACCATCCCATATGTACATTTCTATAACTTGCTTCTTTATTT